>NC_080102.1:62018801-63336555 GCF_950005125.1 Chionomys nivalis
GATTATCTTTCAAAGTAAAGCTTGTACTGAGGAAATTAAACCTGATCTCAGTTCTAACAGTGCTTTCACACGTAGCAAACAACTGCTTGTCTTGACAAAGAAACGCATGTGCGTTTCTTACTAAAGCTTTCGTGAAATTTATAAACTTTCAAAAGAACGCGATTATCTTTCAAAGTAAAGCTTGTACTGAGAAAATTAAACCTGATCTCAGTTCTAACAGTGCTTTCACACGTAGCAAACAACTGCTTGTCTTAACAAAGAAACGCATGTGCGTTTCTTACTAAAGCTTCCGTGGAATTAATAAAATTTCAAAAGAACGCGATTATCTTTCAAAGTAAAGCTTGTACTGAGAAAAGCAACACTGCTCTCAGTTCTAAAATTGCTTTCACACGTAGCAAACCACTGCTTGTCTTTACAAAGAAACGCATGAGCGTTTCTTACTAAAGCTTTCGTGAAATTAATAAACTTTCAAAAGAACGCGATTATCTCTCAAAGTAAAGCTTGTACTGAGAAAAGCAACACTGATCTCAGTTCTAACTGTGCTTTCACACGTAGCAAACAACTGCTTGTCTTTACAAAGAAACGCATGTGCGTTTCTTATTAAAGCTTTCGTGAAATTAATAAACTTTCAAAAGAACGCGATTATCTTTCAAAGTAAAGCTTGTACTGAGAAAAGCAACACTGATCTCAGTTCTAACAATGCTTTCACACGTAGCAAACAACTGCTTGTCTTTACAAAGAATAGCATGAGCGTTTCTTACTAAAGCTTTCGTGAAATTAATAAACTTTTAAAAGAACGCGATTATCTTTCAAAGTAAAGCTTGTACTGAGGAAATTAAACCTGATCTCAGTTCTAACAGTGCTTTCACACGTAGCAAACAACTGCTTGTCTTGACAAAGAAACGCATGTGCGTTTCTTACTAAAGCTCTCGTGAAATTCATAAATTTTCAAAAGAACGCGATTATCTTTCAAAGTTATGCTTGTACTGAGAAAATTAAACCTGATCTCAGTTCTAACAGTGCTTTCACACGTAGCAAACAACTGCTTGTCTTGACAAAGAAACGCATGTGCGTTTCTTACTAAAGCTTCCCTGGAATTAATAAAATTTCAAAAGAACGCGATTATCTTTCAAAGTAAAGCTTGTACTGAGAAAAGCAACACTGATCTCAGTTCTAACAGTGCTTTCACACGTAGCAAACAACTGCTTGTCTTTACAAAGAAAAGCATGAGCGTTTCTTACTAAAGCTTTCGTGAAATTAATAAAATTTCAAAAGAACGCGCTTATCTTTCAAAGTAAAGCTTGTACTGAGAAAAGCAACACTGATCTCAGTTCTAACAGTGCTTTCACACGTAGCAAACAACTGCTTGTCTTGACAAAGAAACGCATGTGCGTTTCTTACTAAAGCTCTCGTGAAATTCATAAATTTTCAAAAGAACGCGATTATCTTTCAAAGTTATGCTTGTACTGAGAAAATTAAACCTGATCTCAGTTCTAACAGTGCTTTCACACGTAGCAAACAACTGCTTGTCTTGACAAAGAAACGCATGTGCGTTTCTTACTAAAGCTTCCCTGGAATTAATAAAATTTCAAAAGAACGCGATTATCTTTCAAAGTAAAGCTTGTACTGAGAAAAGCAACACTGATCTCAGTTCTAACAGTGCTTTCACACGTAGCAAACAACTGCTTGTCTTTACAAAGAAACGCATGAGCGTTTCTTACAAAAGCTTTCGTGAAATTAATAAACTTTCAAAAGAACGCGATTATCTTTCCAAGTAAAGCTTGTACTGAGGAAATTAAACCTGATCTCAGTTCTAACAGTGCTTTCACACGTAGCAAACAACTGCTTGTCTTTACAAAGAAACGCATGTGCGTTTCTTTCTAAAGCTTTCGTGAAATTAATAAACTTTCAAAAGAACGCGATTATCTTTCAAAGTAAAGCTTGTACTGAGAAAAGCAACACTGATCTCAGTTCTAACAGTGCTTTCACAAGTAGCAAACAACTGCTTGTCTTTACAAAGAAATGCATGAGCGTTTCTTACTAAAGCTTTCGTGAAATTAATAAACTTTCAAAAGAACGCGATTATCTTTCAAAGTAAAGCTTGTACTGAGGAAATTAAACCTGATCTCAGTTCTAACAGTGCTTTCACACGTAGCAAACAACTGCTTGTCTTGACAAAGAAACGCATGTGCGTTTCTTACTAAAGCTTTCGTGAAATTAATAAAGTTTCAAAAGAACGCGATTATCTTTCAAAGTAAAGCTTGTACTGAGAAAAGCAACACTGATCTCAGTTCTAACAGTGCTTTCACACGTAGCAAACAACTGCTTGTCTTTACAAAGAAACGCATGTGCGTTTCTTATTAAAGCTTTCGTGAAATTAATAAACTTTCAAAAGAACGCGATTATCTTTCAAAGTAAAGCTTGTACTGAGAAAATTAAACCTGATCTCAGTTCTAACAGTGCTTTCACATGTAGCAAACAACTGCTTGTCTTGACAAAGAAACGCATGTGCGTTTCTTACTAAAGCTTCCGTGGAATTAATAAAATTTCAAAAAACGCGATTATCTTTCAAAGTAAAGCTTGTACTGAGAAAAGCAACACTGATCTCCGTTCTAACAGTGCTTTCACACGTAGCAAACAACTGCTTGTCTTTACAAAGAAACGCATGAGCGTTTCTTACTAAAGCTTTCGTGAAATAAATAAACTTTCAAAAGAACGCGATTATCTTTCAAAGTAAAGCTTGTACTGAGAAAAGCAACACTGATCTCAGTTCTAACAGTGCTTTCACACGTAGCAAACAACTGCTTGTCTTTACAAAGAAACGCATGAGCGTTTCTTTCTAAAGCTTTCGTGAAATTAATAAACTTTCAAAAGAACGCGATTATCTTTCCAAGTAAAGCTTGTACTGAGGAAATTAAACCTGATCTCAGTTCTAACAGTGCTTTCACACGTAGCAAACAACTGCTTGTCTTTACAAAGAAACGCATGTGCGTTTCTTTCTAAAGCTTTCGTGAAATTAATAAACTTTCAAAAGAACGCGATTATCTTTCAAAGTAAAGCTTGTACTGAGAAAAGCAACACTGATCTCAGTTCTAACAGTGCTTTCACAAGTAGCAAACAACTGCTTGTCTTTACAAAGAAATGCATGAGCGTTTCTTACTAAAGCTTTCGTGAAATTAATAAACTTTCAAAAGAACGCGATTATCTTTCAAAGTAAAGCTTGTACTGAGGAAATTAAACCTGATCTCAGTTCTAACAGTGCTTTCACACGTAGCAAACAACTGCTTGTCTTGACAAAGAAACGCATGTGCGTTTCTTACTAAAGCTTTCGTGAAATTAATAAAGTTTCAAAAGAACGCGATTATCTTTCAAAGTAAAGCTTGTACTGAGAAAAGCAACACTGATCTCAGTTCTAACAGTGCTTTCACACGTAGCAAACAACTGCTTGTCTTTACAAAGAAACGCATGTGCGTTTCTTATTAAAGCTTTCGTGAAATTAATAAACTTTCAAAAGAACGCGATTATCTTTCAAAGTAAAGCTTGTACTGAGAAAATTAAACCTGATCTCAGTTCTAACAGTGCTTTCACATGTAGCAAACAACTGCTTGTCTTGACAAAGAAACGCATGTGCGTTTCTTACTAAAGCTTCCGTGGAATTAATAAAATTTCAAAAAACGCGATTATCTTTCAAAGTAAAGCTTGTACTGAGAAAAGCAACACTGATCTCCGTTCTAACAGTGCTTTCACACGTAGCAAACAACTGCTTGTCTTTACAAAGAAACGCATGAGCGTTTCTTACTAAAGCTTTCGTGAAATAAATAAACTTTCAAAAGAACGCGATTATCTTTCAAAGTAAAGCTTGTACTGAGAAAAGCAACACTGATCTCAGTTCTAACAGTGCTTTCACACGTAGCAAACAACTGCTTGTCTTTACAAAGAAAAGCATGAGCGTTTCTTACTAAAGCTTTCGTGAAATTAATAAACTTTCAAAAGAACGCGATTATCTTTCAAAGTAAAGCTTGTACTGAGAAAAGCAACACTGATCTAAGTTCTAACAGTGCTTTCAAACGTAGCAAACAACTGCTTGTCTTTACAAAGAAATGCATGAGCGTTTCTTACTAAAGCTTTCGTGAAATTAATAAACTTTCAAAAGAACGCGATTATCTTTCAAAGTAAAGCTTGTACTGAGGAAATTAAACCTGATCTCAGTTCTAACAGTGCTTTCACACGTAGCAAACAACTGCTTGTCTTGACAAAGAAACGCATGTGCGTTTCTTACTAAAGCTTTCGTGAAATTAATAAAGTTTCAAAAGAACGCGCTTTTATTTCAAAGTAAAGCTTGTACTGAGAAAAGCAACACTGATCTCAGTTCTAACAGTGCTTTCAAACGTAGCAAACAACTGCTTGTCTTGCCAAAGAAACGCATGTACGTTTCTTAATAAAGCTTCCGTGAAATTAATAAACTTCCAAAAGAACGCGATTATCTTTCAAAGTAAAGCTTGTACTGAGGAAATTAAACCTGATCTCAGTTCTAACAGTGCTTTCACACGTAGCAAACAACTGCTTGTCTTGACAAAGAAACGCATGTGCGTTTCTTACTAAAGCTTTCGTGAAATTAATAAAGTTTCAAAAGAATGCGCTTATCTTTCAAAGTAAAGCTTGTACTGAGAAAAGCAACACTGATCTCAGTCCTAACAGTGTTTCACACGTAGCAAACAACTGCTTGTCTTTACAAAGAATCGCATGAGCGTTTCTTACTAAAGCTTTCGTGAAATTAATAAACTTTCAAAAGAACGCGATTATCTTTCAAAGTAAAGCTTGTACTGAGGAAATTAAACCTGATCTCAGTTCTAACAGTGCTTTCACACGTAGCAAACAACTGCTTGTCTTGACAAAGAAACGCATGTGCGTTTCTTACTAAAGCTTCCGTGGAATTAATAAAATTTCAAAAGAACGCGATTATCTTTCAAAGTAAAGCTTGTACTGAGAAAAGCAACACTGCTCTCAGTTCTAACAGTGCTTTCACACGTAGCAAACCACTGCTTGTCTTTACAAAGAAACGCATGAGCGTTTCTTACTAAAGCTTTCGTGAAATTAATAAACTTTCAAAAGAACGCGATTATCTTTCAAAGTAAAGCTTGTACTGAGAAAAGCAACACTGATCTCATTTCTAACAGTGCTTTCACACGTAGCAAACAACTGCTTGTCTTTACAAAGAAACGCAGGTGCGTTTCTTTCTAAAGCTTTCGTGAAATAAATAAACTTTCAAAAGAATGCGATTATATTGCAAAGTAAAGCTTGTACTGAGGAAATTAAACCTGATCTCAGTTCTAACAGTGCTTTCACACGTAGCAAACAACTGCTTGTCTTGACAAAGAAACGCATGTGCGTTTCTTACTAAAGCTTTCGTGAAATTAATAAAGTTTCAAAAGAATGCGCTTATCTTTCAAAGTAAAGCTTGTACTGAGAAAAGCAACACTGATCTCAGTCCTAACAGTGTTTCACACGTAGCAAACAACTGCTTGTCTTTACAAAGAATCGCATGAGCGTTTCTTACTAAAGCTTTCGTGAAATTAATAAACTTTCAAAAGAACGCGATTATCTTTCAAAGTAAAGCTTGTACTGAGGAAATTAAACCTGATCTCAGTTCTAACAGTGCTTTCACACGTAGCAAACAACTGCTTGTCTTGACAAAGAAACGCATGTGCGTTTCTTACTAAAGCTTCCGTGGAATTAATAAAATTTCAAAAGAACGCGATTATCTTTCAAAGTAAAGCTTGTACTGAGAAAAGCAACACTGCTCTCAGGTCTAATAGTGCTTTCACACGTAGCAAACCACTGCTTGTCTTTACAAAGAAACGCATGAGTGTTTCTTACTAAAGCTTTCGTGAAATTAATAAACTTTCAAAAGAACGCGATTATCTTTCAAAGTAAAGCTTGTACTGAGAAAAGCAACACTGATCTCAGTTCTAACAGTGCTTTCACACGTAGCAAACAACTGCTTGTCTTTACAAAGAAACGCATGAGCGTTTCTTTCTAAAGCTTTCGTGAAATTAATAAACTTTCAAAAGAACGCGATTATCTTTCAAAGTAAAGCTTGTACTGAGAAAAGCAACACTGATCTCAGTTCTAACAGTTCTTTCACACGTAGCAAACAACTGCTTGTCTTTACAAAGAAATGCATGAGCGTTTCATACTAAAGCTTTCGTGAAATTAATAAACTTTCAAAAGAACACGATTATCTTTCAAAGTAAAGCTTGTACTGAGAAAAGGAACACTGATCTCAGTTCTAACAGTGCTTTCAAACGTAGCAAACAACTGCTTGTCTTTACAAAGAAATGGATGAGCGTTTCTTACTAAAGCTTTCGTGAAATTAATAAACTTTCAAAAGAACGCGATTATCTTTCAAAGTAAAGCTTGTACTGAGGAAATTAAACCTGATCTCAGTTCTAACAGTGCTTTCACACGTAGCAAACAACTGCTTGTCTTGACAAAGAAACGCATGTGCGTTTCTTACTAAAGCTTTCGTGAAATTAATAAAGTTTCAAAAGAACGCGCTTTTATTTCAAAGTAAAGCTTGTACTGAGAAAAGCAACACTGATCTCAGTTCTAACAGTGCCTTCAAACGTAGCAAACAACTGCTTGTCTTGCCAAAGAAACGCATGTACGTTTCTTACTAAAGCTTCCGTGAAATTAATAAACTTCCAAAAGAACGCGATTATCTTTCAAATAAAGCTTGTACTGAGGAAATTAAACCTGATCTCAGTTCTAACAGTGCTTTCACACGTAGCAAACAACTGCTTGTCTTGACAAAGAAACGCATGTGCGTTTCTTACTAAAGCTTTCGTGTAATTAATAAAGTTTCAAAAGAACACGCTTATCTTTCAAAGTAAAGCTTGTACTGAGAAAAGCAACACTGATCTCAGTTGTAACAGTGTTTCACACATAGCAAACAACTGCTTGTCTTTACAAAGAATCGCATGAGCGTTTCTTACTAAAGCTTTCGTGAAATTAATAAACTTTCAAAAGAACGCGATTATCTTTCAAAGTAAAGCTTGTACTGAGGAAATTAAACCTGATCTCAGTTCTAACAGTGCTTTCACACGTAGCAAACAACTGCTTGTCTTGACAAAGAAACGCATATGCGTTTCTTACTAAAGCTTTCGTGAAATTAATAAAGTTTCAAAAGAATGCGCTTATCTTTCAAAGTAAAGCTTGTACTGAGAAAAGCAACACTGATCTCAGTCCTAACAGTGTTTCACACGTAGCAAACAACTGCTTGTCTTTACAAAGAATCGCATGAGCGTTTCTTACTAAAGCTTTCGTGAAATTAATAAACTTTCAAAAGAACGCGATTATCTTTCAAAGTAAAGCTTGTACTGAGGAAATTAAACCTGATCTCAGTTCTAACAGTGCTTTCACACGTAGCAAACAACTGCTTGTCTTGACAAAGAAACGCATGTGCGTTTCTTACTAAAGCTTCCGTGGAATTAATAAAATTTCAAAAGAACGCGATTATCTTTCAAAGTAAAGCTTGTACTGAGAAAAGCAACACTGCTCTCAGTTCTAACAGTGCTTTCACACGTAGCAAACCACTGCTTGTCTTTACAAAGAAACGCATGAGCGTTTCTTACTAAAGCTTTCGTGAAATTAATAAACTTTCAAAAGAACGCGATTATCTTTCAAAGTAAAGCTTGTACTGAGGAAATTAAACCTGATCTCAGTTCTAACAGTGCTTTCACACGTAGCAAACAACTGCTTGTCTTGACAAAGAAACGCATGTGCGTTTCTTACTAAAGCTTCCGTGGAATTAATAAAATTTCAAAAGAACGCGATTATCTTTCAAAGTAAAGCTTGTACTGAGAAAAGCAACACTGCTCTCAGTTCTAACAGTGCTTTCACACGTAGCAAACCACTGCTTGTCTTTACAAAGAAACGCATGAGCGTTTCTTACTAAAGCTTTCGTGAAATTAATAAACTTTCAAAAGAACGCGATTATCTTTCAAAGTAAAGCTTGTACTGAGAAAAGCAACACTGATCTCATTTCTAACAGTGCTTTCACACGTAGCAAACAACTGCTTGTCTTTACAAAGAAACGCAGGTGCGTTTCTTTCTAAAGCTTTCGTGAAATAAATAAACTTTCAAAAGAATGCGATTATATTGCAAAGTAAAGCTTGTACTGAGGAAATTAAACCTGATCTCAGTTCTAACAGTGCTTTCACACGTAGCAAACAACTGCTTGTCTTGACAAAGAAACGCATGTGCGTTTCTTACTAAAGCTTTCGTGAAATTAATAAAGTTTCAAAAGAATGCGCTTATCTTTCAAAGTAAAGCTTGTACTGAGAAAAGCAACACTGATCTCAGTCCTAACAGTGTTTCACACGTAGCAAACAACTGCTTGTCTTTACAAAGAATCGCATGAGCGTTTCTTACTAAAGCTTTCGTGAAATTAATAAACTTTCAAAAGAACGCGATTATCTTTCAAAGTAAAGCTTGTACTGAGGAAATTAAACCTGATCTCAGTTCTAACAGTGCTTTCACACGTAGCAAACAACTGCTTGTCTTGACAAAGAAACGCATGTGCGTTTCTTACTAAAGCTTCCGTGGAATTAATAAAATTTCAAAAGAACGCGATTATCTTTCAAAGTAAAGCTTGTACTGAGAAAAGCAACACTGCTCTCAGGTCTAATAGTGCTTTCACACGTAGCAAACCACTGCTTGTCTTTACAAAGAAACGCATGAGCGTTTCTTACTAAAGCTTTCGTGAAATTAATAAACTTTCAAAAGAACGCGATTATCTTTCAAAGTAAAGCTTGTACTGAGAAAAGCAACACTGATCTCAGTTCTAACAGTGCTTTCACACGTAGCAAACAACTGCTTGTCTTTACAAAGAAACGCATGAGCGTTTCTTTCTAAAGCTTTCGTGAAATTAATAAACTTTCAAAAGAACGCGAATATCTTTCAAAGTAAAGCTTGTACTGAGAAAAGCAACACTGATCTCAGTTCTAACAGTGCTTTCACACGTAGCAAACAACTGCTTGTCTTTACAAAGAAATGCATGAGCGTTTCATACTAAAGCTTTCGTGAAATTAATAAACTTTCAAAAGAACACGATTATCTTTCAAAGTAAAGCTTGTACTGAGAAAAGGAACACTGATCTCAGTTCTAACAGTGCTTTCAAACGTAGCAAACAACTGCTTGTCTTTACAAAGAAATGGATGAGCGTTTCTTACTAAAGCTTTCGTGAAATTAATAAACTTTCAAAAGAACGCGATTATCTTTCAAAGTAAAGCTTGTACTGAGGAAATTAAACCTGATCTCAGTTCTAACAGTGCTTTCACACGTAGCAAACAACTGCTTGTCTTGACAAAGAAACGCATGTGCGTTTCTTACTAAAGCTTTCGTGAAATTAATAAAGTTTCAAAAGAACGCGCTTTTATTTCAAAGTAAAGCTTGTACTGAGAAAAGCAACACTGATCTCAGTTCTAACAGTGCCTTCAAACGTAGCAAACAACTGCTTGTCTTGCCAAAGAAACGCATGTACGTTTCTTACTAAAGCTTCCGTGAAATTAATAAACTTCCAAAAGAACGCGATTATCTTTCAAATAAAGCTTGTACTGAGGAAATTAAACCTGATCTCAGTTCTAACAGTGCTTTCACACGTAGCAAACAACTGCTTGTCTTGACAAAGAAACGCATGTGCGTTTCTTACTAAAGCTTTCGTGTAATTAATAAAGTTTCAAAAGAACACGCTTATCTTTCAAAGTAAAGCTTGTACTGAGAAAAGCAACACTGATCTCAGTTCTAACAGTGTTTCACACATAGCAAACAACTGCTTGTCTTTACAAAGAATCGCATGAGCGTTTCTTACTAAAGCTTTCGTGAAATTAATAAACTTTCAAAAGAACGCGATTATCTTTCAAAGTAAAGCTTGTACTGAGGAAATTAAACCTGATCTCAGTTCTAACAGTGCTTTCACACGTAGCAAACAACTGCTTGTCTTGACAAAGAAACGCATATGCGTTTCTTACTAAAGCTTTCGTGAAATTAATAAAGTTTCAAAAGAATGCGCTTATCTTTCAAAGTAAAGCTTGTACTGAGAAAAGCAACACTGATCTCAGTCCTAACAGTGTTTCACACGTAGCAAACAACTGCTTGTCTTTACAAAGAATCGCATGAGCGTTTCTTACTAAAGCTTTCGTGAAATTAATAAACTTTCAAAAGAACGCGATTATCTTTCAAAGTAAAGCTTGTACTGAGGAAATTAAACCTGATCTCAGTTCTAACAGTGCTTTCACACGTAGCAAACAACTGCTTGTCTTGACAAAGAAACGCATGTGCGTTTCTTACTAAAGCTTCCGTGGAATTAATAAAATTTCAAAAGAACGCGATTATCTTTCAAAGTAAAGCTTGTACTGAGAAAAGCAACACTGATCTCAGTTCTAACAGTGCTTTCACACGTAGCAAACAACTGCTTGTCTTTACAAAGAAACGCAGGTGCGTTTCTTTCTAAAGCTTTCGTGAAATAAATAAACTTTCAAAAGAATGCGATTATATTGCAAAGTAAAGCTTGTACTGAGGAAATTAAACCTGATCTCAGTTCTAACAGTGCTTTCACACGTAGCAAACAACTGCTTGTCTTTACAAAGAAACGCATGTGCGTTTCTTTCTAAAGCTTTCGTGAAATTAATAAACTTTCAAAAGAACGCGATTATCTTTCAAAGTAAAGCTTGTACTGAGAAAAGCAACACTGATCTCAGTTCTAACAGTGCTTTCACAGGTAGCAAACAACTGCTTGTCTTGACAAAGAAACGCATGTGCGTTTCTTACTAAAGCTTCCGTGAAATTAATAAAGTTTCAAAAGAACGCGCTTATCTTTCAAAGTAAAGCTTGTACTGAGAAAAGCAACACTGACCTTAGTTCTAACAGTGCTTTCACACGTAGCATACAACTGCTTGTCTTTACAAAGAATCGCATGAGCGTTTCTTACTAAAGCTTTCGTGAAATTAATAAAATTTCAAAAGAACGCGCTTATCTTTCAAAGTAAAGCTTGTACTGAGAAAAGCAACACTGATCTCAGTTCTAACAGTGCTTTCACACGTAGCAAACAACTGCTTGTCTTTACAAAGAAACGCATGTGCGTTTCTTACTAAAGCTTTCGTGAAATTAATAAACTTTCAAAAGAACGCGAATATCTTTCAAAGTAAAGCTTGTACTGAGAAAAGCAACACTGATCTCAGTTCTAACAGTGCTTTCACACGTAGCAAACAACTGCTTGTCTTGACAAAGAAACGCATGTGCGTTTCTTACTAAAGCTTTCGTGAAATTAATAAACTTTCAAAAGAACGCGATTATCTTTCAAAGTAAAGCTTGTACTGAGAAAATTAAACCTGATCTCAGTTCTAATAATGCTTTCACACGTAGCAAACAACTGCTTGTCTTGACAAAGAAACGCATGTGCGTTTCTTACTAAAGCTTCCGTGGAATTAATAAAATTTCAAAAGAACGCGATTATCTTTCAAAGTAAAGCTTGTACTGAGAAAAGCAACACTGCTCTCAGTTCTAACAGTGCTTTCACACGTAGCAAACCACTGCTTGTCTTTACAAAGAAACGCATGAGCGTTTCTTACTAAAGCTTTCGTGAAATTAATAAACTTTCAAAAGAACGCGATTATCTTTCAAAGTAAAGCTTGTACTGAGAAAAGCAACACTGATCTCAGTTCTAACAGTGCTTTCACACGTAGCAAACAACTGCTTGTCTTTACAAAGAAACGCATGTGCGTTTCTTTCTAAAGCTTTCGTGAAATTAATAAACTTTCAAAAGAACGCGATTATCTTTCAAAGTAAAGCTTGTACTGAGGAAATTAAACCTGATCTCAGTTCTAACAGTGCTTTCACACGTAGCAAACAACTGCTTGTCTTGACAAAGAAACGCATGTGCGTTTCTTACTAAAGCTTTCGTGAAATTAATAAAGTTTCAAAAGAACGCGCTTTTATTTCAAAGTAAAGCTTGTACTGAGAAAAGCAACACTGATCTCTGTTCTAACAGTGCCTTCAAACGTAGCAAACAACTGCTTGTCTTGCCAAAGAAACGCATGTACGTTTCTTACTAAAGCTTCCGTGAAATTAATAAACTTCCAAAAGAACGCGATTATCTTTCAAAGTAAAGCTTGTACTGAGGAAATTAAACCTGATCTCAGTTCTTACAGTGCTTTCACACGTAGCAAACAACTGCTTGTCTTGACAAAGAAACGCATGTGCGTTTCTTACTAAAGCTTTCGTGAAATTAATAAAGTTTCAAAAGAACACGCTTATCTTTCAAAGTAAAGCTTGTACTGAGAAAAGCAACACTGATCTCAGTTCTAACAGTGTTTCACACATAGCAAACAACTGCTTGTCTTTACAAAGAATCGCATGAGCATTTCTTACTAAAGCTTTCGTGAAATTAATAAAGTTTCAAAAGAATGCGCTTATCTTTCAAAGTAAAGCTTGTACTGAGAAAAGCAACACTGATCTCAGTCCTAACAGTGTTTCACACGTAGCAAACAACTGCTTGTCTTTACAAAGAATCGCATGAGCGATTCTTACTAAAGCTTTCGTGAAATTAATAAACTTTCAAAAGAACGCGATTATCTTTCAAAGTAAAGCTTGTACTGAGGAAATTAAACCTGATCTCAGTTCTAACAGTGCTTTCACACGTAGCAAACAACTGCTTGTCATGAAAGAGAAACGCATGTGCGTTTCTTAATAAAGCTTCCGTGGAATTAATAAAATTTCAAAAGAACGCGATTATCTTTCAAAGTAAAGCTTGTACTGAGAAAAGCAACACTGCTCTCAGTTCTAACAGTGCTTTCACACGTAGCAAACCACTGCTTGTCTTTACAAAGAAACGCATGAGCGTTTCTTACTAAAGCTTTCGTGAAATTAATAAACTTTCAAAAGAACGCGATTATCTTTCAAAGTAAAGCTTGTACTGAGAAAAGCAACACTGATCTCAGTTCTAACAGTGCTTTCACACGTAGCAAACAACTGCTTGTCTTTACAAAGAAACGCAGGTGAGTTTCTCTCTAAAGCTTTCGTGAAATAAATAAACTTTCAAAAGAATGCGATTATATTGCAAAGTAAAGCTTGTACTGAGGAAATTAAACCTGATCTCAGTTCTAACAGTGCTTTCACACGTAGCAAACAACTGCTTGTCTTTACAAAGAAACGCATGTGCGTTTCTTTCTAAAGCTTTCGTGAAATTAATAAACTTTCAAAAGAACGCGATTATCTTTCAAAGTAAAGCTTGTACTGAGAAAAGCAACACTGATCTCAGTTCTAACAGTGCTTTCACAGGTAGCAAACAACTGCTTGTCTTGACAAAGAAACGCATGTGCGTTTCTTACTAAAGCTCTCGTGAAATTAATAAAGTTTCAAAGAACGCGCTTATCTTTCAAAGTAAAGCTTGTACTGAGAAAAGCAACACTGCTCTCAGTTCTAACAGTGCTTTCACACGTAGCAAACCACTGCTTGTCTTTACAAAGAATCGCATGAGCGTTTCTTACTAAAGCTTTCGTGAAATTAATAAAATTTCAAAAGAACGCGCTTATCTTTCAAAGTAAAGCTTGTACTGAGAAAAGCAACACTGATCTCAGTTCTAACAGTGCTTTCACAGGTAGCAAACAACTGCTTGTCTTTACAAAGAAACGCATGTGCGTTTCTTACTAAAGCTTTCGTGAAATTAATAAACTTTCAAAAGAACGCGAATATCTTTCAAAGTAAAGCTTGTACTGAGAAAAGCAACACTGATCTCAGTTCTAACAGTGCTTTCACACGTAGCAAACAACTGCTTGTCTTGACAAAGAAACGCATGTGCGTTTCTTACTAAAGCTCTCGTGAAATTAATAAAGTTTCAAAAGAACGCGCTTATCTTTCAAAGTAAAGCTTGTACTGAGAAAAGCAACACTGACCTTAGTTCTAACAGTGCTTTCACACGTAGCATACAACTGCTTGTCTTTACAAAGAATCGCATGAGCGTTTCTTACTAAAGCTTTCGTGAAATTAATAAAATTTCAAAAGAACGCGCTTATCTTTCAAAGTAAAGCTTGTACTGAGAAAAGCAACACTGATCTCAGTTCTAACAGTGCTTTCACAGGTAGCAAACAACTGCTTGTCTTTACAAAGAAACGCATGTGCGTTTCTTACTAAAGCTTTCGTGAAATTAATAAACTTTCAAAAGAACACGCTTATCTTTCAAAGTAAAGCTTGTACTGAGAAAAGCAACACTGATCTCAGTTCTAACAGTGTTTCACACATAGCAAACAACTGCTTGTCTTTACAAAGAATCGCATGAGCATTTCTTACTAAAGCTTTCGTGAAATTAATAAACTTTCAAAAGAACGCGATTATCTTTCAAAGTAAAGCTTGTACTGAGGAAATTAAACCTGATCTCAGTTCTAACAGTGCTTTCACACGTAGCAAACAACTGCTTGTCTTGACAAAGAAACGCATGTGCGTTTCTTACTAAAGCTTTCGTGAAATTAATAAAGTTTCAAAAGAATGCGCTTATCTTTCAAAGTAAAGCTTGTACTGAGAAAAGCAACACAGATCTCAGTCCTAACAGTGTTTCACACGTAGCAAACAACTGCTTGTCTTTACAAAGAATCACATGAGCGTTTCTTACTAAAGCTTTCGTGAAATTAATAAACTTTCAAAAGAATGCGATTATCTTTCAAAGTAAAGCTTGTACTGAGGAAATTAAACCTGATCTCAGTTCTAACAGTGCTTTCACACGTAGCAAACAACTGCTTGTCTTGACAAAGAAACGCATGTGCGTTTCTTACTAAAGCTTCCGTGGAATTAATAAAATTTCAAAAGAACGCGATTATCTTTCAAAGTAAAGCTTGTACTGAGAAAAGCAACACTGCTCTCAGTTCTAACAGTGCTTTCACACGTAGCAAACCACTGCTTGTCTTTACAAAGAAACGCATGAGCGTTTCTTACTAAAGCTTTCGTGAAATTAATAAACTTTCAAAAGAACGCGATTATCTTTCAAAGTAAAGCTTGTACTGAGAAAAGCAACACTGATCTCATTTCTAACAGTGCTTTCACACGTAGCAAACAACTGCTTGTCTTTACAAAGAAACGCAGGTGCGTTTCTTTCTAAAGCTTTCGTGAAATAAATAAACTTTCAAAAGAATGCGATTATATTGCAAAGTAAAGCTTGTACTGAGGAAATTAAACCTGATCTCAGTTCTAACAGTGCTTTCACACGTAGCAAACAACTGCTTGTCTTGACAAAGAAACGCATGTGCGTTTCTTACTAAAGCTTTTGTGAAATTAATAAAGTTTCAAAAGAATGCGCTTATCTTTCAAAGTAAAGCTTGTACTGAGAAAAGCAACACTGATCTCAGTCCTAACAGTGTTTCACACGTAGCAAACAACTGCTTGTCTTTACAAAGAATCGCATGAGCGTTTCTTACTAAAGCTTTCGTGAAATTAATAAACTTTCAAAAGAACGCGATTATCTTTCAAAGTAAAGCTTGTACTGAGGAAATTAAACCTGATCTCAGTTCTAACAGTGCTTTCACACGTAGCAAACAACTGCTTGTCTTGACAAAGAAACGCATGTGCGTTTCTTACTAAAGCTTCCGTGGAATTAATAAAATTTCAAAAGAACGCGATTATCTTTCAAAGTAAAGCTTGTACTGAGAAAAGCAACACTGCTCTCAGGTCTAATAGTGCTTTCACACGTAGCAAACCACTGCTTGTCTTTACAAAGAAACGCATGAGCGTTTCTTACTAAAGCTTTCGTGAAATTAATAAACTTTCAAAAGAACGCGATTATCTTTCAAAGTAAAGCTTGTACTGAGAAAAGCAACACTGATCTCAGTTCTAACAGTGCTTTCACACGTAGCAAACAACTGCTTGTCTTTACAAAGAAACGCATGAGCGTTTCTTACTAAAGCTTTCGTGAAATTAATAAACTTTCAAAAGAACGCGATTATCTTTCAAAGTAAAGCTTGTACTGAGAAAAGCAACACTGATCTCAGTTCTAACAGTGCTTTCACACGTAGCAAACAACTGCTTGTCTTTACAAAGAAATGCATGAGCGTTTCTTACTAAAGCTTTCGTGAAATTAATAAACTTTCAAAAGAACACGATTATCTTTCAAAGTAAAGCTTGTACTGAGAAAAGGAACACTGATCTCAGTTCTAACAGTGCTTTCAAACGTAGCAAACAACTGCTTGTCTTTACAAAGAAATGCATGAGCGTTTCTTACTAAAGCTTTCGTGAAATTAATAAACTTTCAAAAGAACGCGATTATCTTTCAAAGTAAAGCTTGTACTGAGGAAATTAAACCTGATCTCAGTTCTAACAGTGCTTTCACACGTAGCAAACAACTGCTTGTCTTGACAAAGAAACGCATGTGCGTTTCTTACTAAAGCTTTCGTGAAATTAATAAAGTTTCAAAAGAACGCGCTTTTATTTCAAAGTAAAGCTTGTACTGAGAAAAGCAACACTGATCTCAGTTCTAACAGTGCCTTCAAACGTAGCAAACAACTGCTTGTCTTGCCAAAGAAACGCATGTACGTTTCTTACTAAAGCTTCCGTGAAATTAATAAACTTCCAAAAGAACGCGATTATCTTTCAAAGTAAAGCTTGTACTGAGGAAATTAAACCTGATCTCAGTTCTAACAGTGCTTTCACACGTAGCAAACAACTGCTTGTCTTGACAAAGAAACGCATGTGCGTTTCTTACTAAAGCTTTCGTGTAATTAATAAAGTTTCAAAAGAACACGCTTATCTTTCAAAGTAAAGCTTGTACTGAGAAAAGCAACACTGATCTCAGTTCTAACAGTGTTTCACACATAGCAAACAACTGCTTGTCTTTACAAAGAATCGCATGAGCGTTTCTTACTAAAGCTTTCGTGAAATTAATAAACTTTCAAAAGAACGCGATTATCTTTCAAAGTAAAGCTTGTACTGAGGAAATTAAACCTGATCTCAGTTCTAACAGTGCTTTCACACGTAGCAAACAACTGCTTGTCTTGACAAAGAAACGCATATGCGTTTCTTACTAAAGCTTTCGTGAAATTAATAAAGTTTCAAAAGAATGCGCTTATCTTTCAAAGTAAAGCTTGTACTGAGAAAAGCAACACTGATCTCAGTCCTAACAGTGTTTCACACGTAGCAAACAACTGCTTGTCTTTACAAAGAATCGCATGAGCGTTTCTTACTAAAGCTTTCGTGAAATTAATAAACTTTCAAAAGAACGCGATTATCTTTCAAAGTAAAGCTTGTACTGAGGAAATTAAACCTGATCTCAGTTCTAACAGTGCTTTCACACGTAGCAAACAACTGCTTGTCTTGACAAAGAAACGCATGTGCGTTTCTTACTAAATCTTCCGTGGAATTAATAAAATTTCAAAAGAACGCGATTATCTTTCAAAGTAAAGCTTGTACTGAGAAAAGCAACACTGCTCTCAGTTCTAACAGTGCTTTCACACGTAGCAAACCACTGCTTGTCTTTACAAAGAAACGCATGAGCGTTTCTTACTAAAGCTTTCGTGAAATTAATAAACTTTCAAAAGAACGCGATTATCTTTCAAAGTAAAGCTTGTACTGAGAAAAGCAACACTGATCTCAGTTCTAACAGTGCTTTCACACGTAGCAAACAACTGCTTGTCTTTACAAAGAAACGCAGGTGCGTTTCTTTCTAAAGCTTTCGTGAAATAAATAAACTTTCAAAAGAATGCGATTATATTGCAAAGTAAAGCTTGTACTGAGGAAATTAAACCTGATCTCAGTTCTAACAGTGCTTTCACACGTAGCAAACAACTGCTTGTCTTTACAAAGAAACGCATGTGCGTTTCTTTCTAAAGCTTTCGTGAAATTAATAAACTTTCAAAAGAACGCGATTATCTTTCAAAGTAAAGCTTGTACTGAGAAAAGCAACACTGATCTCAGTTCTAACAGTGCTTTCACAGGTAGCAAACAACTGCTTGTCTTGACAAAGAAACGCATGTGCGTTTCTTACTAAAGCTCTCGTGAAATTAATAAAGTTTCAAAAGAACGCGCTTATCTTTCAAAGTAAAGCTTGTACTGAGAAAAGCAACACTGACCTTAGTTCTAACAGTGCTTTCACACGTAGCATACAACTGCTTGTCTTTACAAAGAATCGCATGAGCGTTTCTTACTAAAGCTTTCGTGAAATTAATAAAATTTCAAAAGAACGCGCTTATCTTTCAAAGTAAAGCTTGTACTGAGAAAAGCAACACTGATCTCAGTTCTAACAGTGCTTTCACAGGTAGCAAACAACTGCTTGTCTTTACAAAGAAACGCATGTGCGTTTCTTACTAAAGCTTTCGTGAAATTAATAAACTTTCAAAAGAACGCGAATATCTTTCAAAGTAAAGCTTGTACTGAGAAAAGCAACACTGATCTCAGTTCTAACAGTGCTTTCACACGTAGCAAACAACTTCTTGTCTTTACAAAGAAACGCATGTGCGTTTCTTACTAAAGCTTTCGTGAAATTAATAAACTTTCAAAAGAACGCGATTATCTTTCAAAGTAAAGCTTGTACTGAGAAAATTAAACCTGATCTCAGTTCTAATAGTGCTTTCACACGTAGCAAACAACTGCTTGTCTTGACAAAGAAACGCATGTGCGTTTCTTACTAAAGCTTCCGTGGAATTAATAAAATTTCAAAAGAACGCGATTATCTTTCAAGGTAAAGCTTGTACTGAGAAAAGCAACACTGATCTCAGTTCTAACAGTGCTTTGACACGTAGCAAACCACTGCTTGTCTTTACAAAGAAACGCATGAGCGTTTCTTACTAAAGCTTTCGTGAAATTAATAAACTTTCAAAAGAACGCGATTATCTTTCAAAGTAAAGCTTGTACTGAGGAAAGCAACACTGATCCCAGTTCTAACAGTGCTTTCACACGTAGCAAACAACTGCTTGTCTTTACAAAGAAACGCATGTGCGTTTCTTTCTAAAGCTTTCGTGAAATTAATAAACTTTCAAAAGAACGCGATTATCTTTCAAAGTAAAGCTTGTACTGAGAAAAGCAACACTGATCTCAGTTCTAACAGTGCTTTCACACGTAGCAAACAACTGCTTGTCTTTACAAAGAAACGCATGAGCGTTTCTTACTAAAGCTTTCGTGAAATAAATAAACTTTCAAAAGAATGCGATTATATTGCAAAGTAAAGCTTGTACTGAGGAAATTAAACCTGATCTCAGTTCTAACAGTGCTTTCACACGTAGCAAACAACTGCTTGTCTTTACAAAGAAACGCATGTGCGTTTCTTTCTAAAGCTTTCGTGAAATTAATAAACTTTCAAAAGAACGCGATTATCTTTCAAAGTAAAGCTTGTACTGAGAAAAGCAACACTGATCTCAGTTCTAACAGTGCTTTCACACGTAGCAAACAACTGCTTGTCTTTACAAAGAATCGCATGAGCGTTTCTTACTAAAGCTTTCGTGAAATTAATAAAATTTCAAAAGAACGCGCTTATCTTTCAAAGTAAAGCTTGTACTGAGAAAAGCAACACTGATCTCAGTTCTAACAGTGCTTTCACAGGTAGCAAACAACTGCTTGTCTTTACAAAGAAACGCATGTGCGTTTCTTACTAAAGCTTTCGTGAAATTAATTAACTTTCAAATGAACGCAATTATCCTTCAAAGTAAAGCTTGTACTGAGAAAAGCAACACTGATCTCAGTTCTAACAGTGCTTTCACACGTAGCAAACCACTGCTTGTCTTTACAAAGAAACGCATGAGCGTTTCTTACTAAAGCTTTCGTGAAATTAAGAAACTTTCAAAAGAATGCGATTATCTTTCAAAGTAAAGCTTGTACTGGGAAAAGCAACACTGATCTCAGTTCTAACAGTGCTTTCACACGTAGCAAACAACTGCTTGTCTTTACAAAGAAACGCATGTGCGTTTCTTTCTAAAGCTTTCGTGAAATTAATAAACTTTCAAAAGAACGCATTTATCTTTCAAAGTAAAGCTTGTACTGAGAAAAGCAACACTGATCTCAGTTCTAACAGTGCTTTCACACGTAGCAAACAACTGCTTGTCTTTACAAAGAAATGCATGAGCGTTTCTTACTAAAGCTTTCGTGAAATTAATAAACTTTCAAAAGAACGCGATTATCTTTCAAAGTAAAGCTTGTACTGAGAAAATTAAACCTGATCTCAGTTCTAACAGTGCTTTCACACGTAGCAAACAACTTCTTGTCTTTACAAAGAAACGCATGTGCGTTTCTTACTAAAGCGTTCGTGAAATTAATAAACTTTCAAAAGAACGCGATTATCTTTCAAAGTAAAGCTTGTACTGAGAAAAGCAACACTGATCTCAGTTCTAACAGTGCTTTCACACGTAGCAAACAACTGCTTGTCTTTACAAAGAAACGCATGAGCGTTTCTTACTAAAGCTTTCGTGAAATAAATAAACTTTCAAAAGAATGCGATTATATTGCAAAGTAAAGCTTGTACTGAGGAAATTAAACCTGATCTCAGTTCTAACAGTGCTTTCACACGTAGCAAACAACTGCTTGTCTTTACAAAGAAACGCATGTGCGTTTCTTTCTAAAGCTTTCGTGAAATTAATAAACTTTCAAAAGAACGCGATTATCTTTCAAAGTAAAGCTTGTACTGAGAAAAGCAACACTGATCTCAGTTCTAACAGTGCTTTCACACGTAGCAAACAACTGCTTGTCTTTACAAAGAATCGCATGAGCGTTTCTTACTAAAGCTTTCGTGAAATTAATAAAATTTCAAAAGAACGCGCTTATCTTTCAAAGTAAAGCTTGTACTGAGAAAAGCAACACTGATCTCAGTTCTAACAGTGCTTTCACACGTAGCAAACAACTGCTTGTCTTTACAAAGAAATGCATGAGCGTTTCTTACTAAAGCTTTCGTGAAATTAATAAACTTTCAAAAGAACGCGATTATCTTTCAAAGTAAAGCTTGTACTGAGAAAATTAAACCTGATCTCAGTTCTAACAGTGCTTTCACACGTAGCAAACAACTTCTTGTCTTTACAAAGAAACGCATGTGCGTTTCTTACTAAAGCGTTCGTGAAATTAATAAACTTTCAAAAGAACGCGATTATCTTTCAAAGTAAAGCTTGTACTGAGGAAATTAAACCTGATCTCAGTTCTAACAGTGCTTTCACACGTAGCAAACTACTGCTTGTCTTGACAAAGAAACGCATGTGCGTTTCTTACTAAAGCTTCCGTGGAATTAATAAAATTTCAAAAGAACGCGATTATCTTTCAAAGTAAATCTTGTACTGAGAAAAGCAACACTGATCTCAGTTCTAACAGTGCTTTCACACGTAGCAAACAACTGCTTGTCTTTACAAAGAAACGCATGAGCGTTTCTTACTAAAGCTTTCGTGAAATTAATTAACTTTCAAATGAACGCAATTATCCTTCAAAGTAAAGCTTGTACTGAGAAAAGCAACACTGATCTCAGTTCTAACAGTGCTTTCACACGTAGCAAACCACTGCTTGTCTTTACAAAGAAACGCATGAGCGTTTCTTACTAAAGCTTTCGTGAAATTAATAAACTTTCAAAAGAATGCGATTATCTTTCAAAGTAAAGCTTGTACTGAGAAAAGCTACACTGATCTCAGTTCTAACAGTGCTTTCACACGTAGCAAACAACTGCTTGTCTTTACAAAGAAACGCATGTGCGTTTCTTTCTAAAGCTTTCGTGAAATTAATAAACTTTCAAAAGAACGCATTTATCTTTCAAAGTAAAGCTTGTACTGAGAAAAGCAACACTGATCTCAGTTCTAACACTGCTTTCACACGTAGCAAACAACTGCTTGTCTTTACAAAGAAATGCATGAGCGTTTCTTACTAAAGCTTTCGTGAAATTAATAAACTTTCAAAAGAACGCGATTATCTTTCAAAGTAAAGCTTGTACTGAGGAAATTAAACCTGATCTCAGTTCTAACAGTGCTTTCACACGTAGCAAACAACTGCTTGTCTTTACAAAGAAACGCATGTGCGTTTCTTTCCAAAGCTTTCGTGAAATTAATAAACTTTCAAAAGAACGCGATTATCTTTCAAAGTAAAGCTTGTACTGAGAAAAGCAACACTGATCTCAGTTCTAACAGTGCTTTCACACGTAGCAAACAACTGCTTGTCTTGACAAAGAAACGCATGTGCGTTTCTTACTAAAGCTTTCGTGAAATTAATAAACTTTCAAAAGAACGCGATTATCTTTCAAAGTAAAGCTTGTACTGAGGAAATTAAACCTGATCTCAGTTCTAACAGTGCTTTCACACGTAGCAAACTACTGCTTGTCTTGACAAAGAAACGCATGTGCGTTTCTTACTAAAGCTTCCGTGGAATTAATAAAATTTCAAAAGAACGCGATTATCTTTCAAAGTAAATCTTGTACTGACAAAAGCAACACTGATCTCAGTTCTAACAGTGCTTTCACACGTAGCAAACCACTGCTTGTCTTTACAAAGAAACGCATGTGCGTTTCTCATTAAAGCTTTCGTGAAATTAATAAACTTTCAAAAGAACGCGAATATCTTTCAAAGTAAAGCTTGTACTGAGAAAAGCAACACTGATCTCAGTTCTAACAGTGCTTTCACACGTAGCAAACAACTGCTTGTCTTTACAAAGAAACGCATGAGCGTTTCTTACTAAAGCTTTCGTGAAATTAATTAACTTTCAAATGAACGCAATTATCCTTCAAAGTAAAGCTTGTACTGAGAAAAGCAACACTGATCTCAGTTCTAACAGTGCTTTCACACGTAGCAAACCACTGCTTGTCTTTACAAAGAAACGCATGAGCGTTTCTTACTAAAGCTTTCGTGAAATTAATAAACTTTCAAAAGAATGCGATTATCTTTCAAAGTAAAGCTTGTACTGAGAAAAGCTACACTGATCTCAGTTCTAACAGTGCTTTCACACGTAGCAAACAACTGCTTGTCTTTACAAAGAAACGCATGTGCGTTTCTTTCTAAAGCTTTCGTGAAATTAATAAACTTTCAAAAGAACGCATTTATCTTTCAAAGTAAAGCTTGTACTGAGAAAAGCAACACTGATCTCAGTTCTAACACTGCTTTCACACGTAGCAAACAACTGCTTGTCTTTACAAAGAAATGCATGAGCGTTTCTTACTAAAGCTTTCGTGAAATTAATAAACTTTCAAAAGAACGCGATTATCTTTCAAAGTAAAGCTTGTACTGAGAAAATTAAACCTGATCTCAGTTCTAACAGTGCTTTCACACGTAGCAAACAACTTCTTGTCTTTACAAAGAAACGCATGTGCGTTTCTTACTAAAGCGTTCGTGAAATTAATAAACTTTCAAAAGAACGCGATTATCTTTCAAAGTAAAGCTTGTACTGAGGAAATTAAACCTGATCTCAGTTCTAACAGTGCTTTCACACGTAGCAAACAACTGCTTGTCTTGACAAAGAAACGCATGTGCGTTTCTTACTAAAGCTTCCGTGGAATTAATAAAATTTCAAAAGAACGCGATTATCTTTCAAAGTAAATCTTGTACTGACAAAAGCAACACTGATCTCAGTTCTAACAGTGCTTTCACACGTAGCAAACCACTGCTTGTCTTTACAAAGAAACGCATGAGCGTTTCTTACTAAAGCTTTCGTGAAATTAATAAACTTTCAAAAGAACGCGATTATCTTTCAAAGTAAAGCTTGTACTGAGAAAAGCAACACTGATCTCAGTTCTAACAGTGCTTTCACACGTAGCAAACAACTGCTTGTCTCTACAAAGAAACGCATGTGCGTTACTTTCTAAAGCTTTCGTGAAATTAATAAACTTTCAAAAGAACGCGATTATCTTTCAAAGTAAAGCTTGTACTGAGAAAAGCAACACTGATCTCAGTTCTAACAGTGCTTTCACACGTAGCAAACAACTGCTTGTCTTTACAAAGAAATGCATGAGCGTTTCTTACTAAAGCTTTCGTGAAATAAATAAACTTTCAAAAGAATGCGATTATATTGCAAAGTAAAGCTTGTACTGAGGAAATTAAACCTGATCTCAGTTCTAACAATACTTTCACACGTAGCAAACAACTGCTTGTCTTTACAAAGAAACGCTTGTGCGTTTCTTTCTAAAGCTTTCGTGAAATTAATAAAGTTTCAAAAGAACGCGCTTATCTTTCAAAGTAAAGCTTGTACTGTGAAAAGCAACACTGATCTCAGTTCTAACAGTGCTTTCACACGTAGCAAACAACTGCTTGTCTTTACAAAGAATCGCATGAGCGTTTCTTACTAAAGCTTTCGTGAAATTAATAAAATTTCAAAAGAACGCGATAATCTTTCAAATTAAAGCTTGTACTGAGGAAATTAAACCTGATCTCAGTTCTAACAGTGCTTTCACATGTAGCAAACAACTGCTTGTCTTGACAAAGAAACGCATGAGCGTTTCTTACTAAAGCTTTCGTGAAATTAATAAAGTTTCAAAAGAACGCGCTTATCTTTCAAAGTAAAGCTTGTACTGAGAAAAGCAACACTGATCTCAGTTCTAACAGTGCTTTCACGGGTAGCAAACAACTGCTTGTCTTTACAAAGAAACGCATGTGCGTTTCTTACTAAAGCTTTCGTGAAATTAATAAACTTTCAAAAGAATGCGATTATCTTTCAAAGTAAAGCTTGTACTGAGAAAATTAAACCTGATCTCAGTTCTAACAGTGCTTTCACACGTAGCAAACAACTGCTTGTCTTTACAAAGAAACGCATGTGCGTTTCTTACTAAAGCGTTCGTGAAATTAATAAACTTTCAAAAGAACGCGATTATCTTTCAAAGTAAAGCTTGTACTGAGAAAATTAAACCTGATCTCAGTTCTAACAGTGCTTTCACACGTAGCAAACAACTGCTTGTCTTGACAAAGAAACGCATGTGCGTTTCTTATTAAAGCTCTCGTGAAATTAATAAAGTTTCAAAAGAACGCGCTTATCTTTCAAAGTAAAGCTTGTACTGAGAAAAGCAACACTGATCTCAGTTCTAACAGTGCTTTCAGACGTAGCAAACAACTGCTTGTCTTTACAAAGAAACGCATGTGCGTTTCTTTCTAAAGCTTTCGTGAAATTAATAAACTTTCAAAAGAACGCGATTATCTTTCAAAGTAAAGCTTGTACTGAGAAAAGCAACACTGATCTCAGTTCTAACAGTGCTTTCACAGGTAGCAAACAACTGCTTGTCTTGACAAAGAAACGCATGTGCGTTTCTTACTAAAGCTCTCGTGAAATTAATAAAGTTTCAAAAGAACGCGCTTATCTTTCAAAGTAAAGCTTGTACTGAGAAAAGCAACACTGATCTCAGTTCTAACAGTGCTCTCACACGTAGCAAACAACTGCTTGTCTTTACAAAGAATCGCATGAGCGTTTCTTACTAAAGCTTTCGTGAAATTAATAAAATTTCAAAAGAACGCGATTATCTTTCAAAGTAAAGCTTGTACTGAGGAAATTAAACCTGATCTCAGTTCTAACAGTGCTTTCACACGTAGCAAACAACTGCTTGTCTTTACAAAACAACGCATGTGCGTTTCTTACTAAAGCTTTCGTGAAATTAATAAACTTTCAAAAGAACGCTATTATCCTTCAAAGTAAAGCTTGTACTGAGAAAAGCAACACTGATGTCAGTTCTATCAGTGCTTTCACACGTAGCAAACAACTGCTTGCCTTTACAAAGAAACGCATGAGCGTTTCTTACTAAAGCTTTCGTGAAATTAATAAACTTTCAAAAGAACGCGATTATCTTTCAAAGTAAAGCTTGTACTGAGGAAATTAAACCTGATCTCAGTTCTAACAGTGCTTTGACACGTAGCAAACCACTGCTTGTCTTTACAAAGAAACGCATGAACGTTTCTTACTAAAGCTTTCGTGAAATTAATAAACTTTCAAAAGAACGCGATTATCTTTCAAAGTAAAGCTTGTACTGAGAAAAGCAACACTGATCTCAGTTCTAACAGTGCTTTCACACGTAGCAAACAACTGCTTGTCTTTACAAAGAAACGCATGTGCGTTTCTTTCTAAAGCTTTCGTGAAATTAATAAACTTTCAAAAGAACGCGATTATCTTTCAAAGTAAAGCTTGTACTGAGAAAAGCAACACTGATCTCAGTTCTAACAGTGCTTTCACACGTAGCAAACAACTGCTTGTCTTGACAAAGAAACGCATGTGCGTTTCTTACTAAAGCTCTCGTGAAATTAATAAAGTTTCAAAAGAACGCGCTTATCTTTCAAAGTAAAGCTTGTACTGAGAAAAGCAACACTGATCTCAGTTCTAACAGTGCTCTCACACGTAGCAAACAACTGCTTGTCTTTACAAAGAAACGCATGTGCGTTTCTTACTAAAGCGTTCGTGAAATTAATAAACTTTCAAAAGAACGCGATTATCTTTCAAAGTAAAGCTTGTACTGAGAAAATTAAACCTGATCTCAGTTCTAACAGTGCTTTCACACGTAGCAAACAACTGCTTGTCTTGACAAAGAAACGCATGTGCGTTTCTTATTAAAGCTTCCGTGGAATTAATAAAATTTCAAAAGAACGCGATTATCTTTCAAAGTAAAGCTTGTACTGAGAAAAGCAACACTGATCTCAGTTCTAACAGTGCTTTCACACGTAGCAAACAACTGCTTGTCTTGACAAAGAAACGCATGAGCGTTTCTTACTAAAGCTTTCGTGAAATTAATAAACTTTCAAAAGAACGCAATTATCCTTCAAAGTAAAGCTTGTACTGAGAAAAGCAACACTGATGTCAGTTCTATCAGTGCTTTCACACGTAGCAAACAACTGCTTGCCTTTACAAAGAAATGCATGAGCGTTTCTTACTAAAGGTTTCGTGAAATTAATAAACTTTCAAAAGAACGCGTTTATCTTTCAAAGTAAAGCTTGTACTGAGGAAATTAAACCTGATCTCAGTTCTAACAGTGCTTTCACACGTAGCAAACAACTGCTTGTCTTGACAAAGAAACGCATGTGCGTTTCTTACTAAAGCTTTCGTGAAATTAATAAACTTTCAAAAGAACGCGATTATCTTTCAAAGTAAAGCTTGTACTGAGAAAATTAAACCTGATCTCAGTTCTAACAGTGCTTTCACACGTAGCAAACAACTGCTTGTCTTGACAAAGAAACGCATGTGCGTTTCTTACTAAAGCTTTCGTGGAATTAATAAAATTTCAAAAGAACGCGATTATCTTTCAAAGTAAAGCTTGTACTGAGAAAAGCAACACTGATCTCAGTCCTAACAGTGCTTTCACACGTAGCAAACCACTCCTTGTCTTTACAAAGAAACGCATGAGCGTTTCTTACTAAAGCTTTCGTGAAATTAAGAAACTTTCAAAAGAACGCGATTATCTTTCAAAGTAAAGCTTGTAATGAGAAAAGTAACACTGATCTCAGTTCTAACAGTTTTTTCACACGTAGCAAACAACTGCTTGTCTTTACAAAGAAACGCATGTGCGTTTCTTTCTAAAGCTTTCGTGAAATTAATAAACTTTCAAAAGAACGCGATTATCTTTCAAAGTAAAGCTTGTACTGAGAAAAGCAACACTGATCTCAGTTCTAACAGTGCTTTCACACGTAGCAAACAACTGCTTGTCTTGACAAAGAAACGCATGTGTGTTTCTTACTAAAGCTCTCGTGAAATTAATAAAGTTTCAAAAGAACGCGCTTATCTTTCAAAGTAAAGCTTGTACTGAGAAAAGCAACACGGATCTCAGTTCTAACAGTGCTTTCACATGTAGCAAACAACTGCTTGTCTTTACAAAGAATCGCATGAGCGTTTCTTACTAAAGCTTTCGTGAAATTAATAAAATTTGAAAAGAACGCGATTATCTTTCAAAGTAAAGCTTGTACTGAGGAAATTAAACCTGATCTCAGTTCTAACAGTGCTTTCACACGTAGCAAACAACTGCTTGTCTTGACAAAGAAACGCATGAGCGTTTCTTACTAAAGCTTTCGTGAAATTAATAAAGTTTCAAAAGAACGCGCTTATCTTTCAAAGTAAAGCTTGTACTGAGAAAAGCAACATTGATCTCAGTTCTAACAGTGCTTTCACAGGTAGCAAACAACTGCTTGTCTTTACAAAGAAACGCATGTGCGTTTCTTACTAAAGCGTTCGTGAAATTAATAAACTTTCAAAAGAACGCGATTATCTTTCAAAGTAAAGC
Organism: Chionomys nivalis; assembly: GCF_950005125.1. Lineage (NCBI taxonomy): Eukaryota > Metazoa > Chordata > Mammalia > Rodentia > Cricetidae > Chionomys > Chionomys nivalis. Next base: position 62,046,964 of record NC_080102.1, read on the forward strand.
TTGTACTGAGAAAATTAAACCTGATCTCAGTTCTAACAGTGCTTTCACACGTAGCAAACAACTGCTTGTCTTGACAAAGAAACGCATGTGCGTTTCTTACTAAAGCTTCCGTGGAATTAATAAAATTTCAAAAGAACGCGATTATCTTTCAAAGTAAAGCTTGTACTGAGAAAAGCAACACTGATCTCAGTTCTAACAGTGCTTTCACACGTAGCAAACAACTGCTTGTCTTTACAAAGAAACGCATGAGCGTTTCTTACTAAAGCTTTCCTGAAATTAATAAACTTTCAAAAGAACGCAATTATCCTTCAAAGTAAAGCTTGTACTGAGAAAAGCAACACTGATGTCAGTTCTATCAGTGCTTTCACACGTAGCAAACAACTGCTTGTCTTTACAAAGAAATGCATGAGCGTTTCTTACTAAAGCTTTCGTGAAATAAATAAACTTTCAAAAGAATGCGATTATATTGCAAAGTAAAGCTTGTACTGAGGAAATTAAACCTGATCTCAGTTCTAACAGTGCTTTCACACGTAGCAAACAACTGCTTGTCTTTACAAAGAAACGCATGTGCGTTTCTTTCTAAAGCTTTCGTGAAATTAATAAACTTTCAAAAGAACGCGATTATCTTTCAAAGTAAAGCTTGTAAAGAGAAAAGCAACACTGATCTCAGTTCTAACAGTGCTTTCACACGTAGCAAACAACTGCTTGTCTTGACAAAGAAACGCATGTGTGTTTCTTACTAAAGCTCTCGTGAAATTAATAAAGTTTCAAAAGAACGCGCTTATCTTTCAAAGTAAAGCTTGTACTGAGAAAAGCAACACTGATCTCAGTTCTAACAGTGCTTTCACATGTAGCAAACAACTGCTTGTCTTTACAAAGAATCGCATGAGCGTTTCTTACTAAAGCTTTCGTGAAATTAATAAAATTTGAAAAGAACGCGATTATCTTTCAAAGTAAAGCTTGTACTGAGGAAATTAAACCTGATCTCAGTTCTAACAGTGCTTTCACACGTAGCAAACAACTGCTTGTCTTGACAAAGAAACGCATGAGCGTTTCTTACTAAAGCTTTCGTGAAATTAATAAAGTTTCAAAAGAACGCGCTTATCTTTCAAAGTAAAGCTTGTACTGAGAAAAGCAACACTGATCTCAGTTCTAACAGTGCTTTCACAGGTAGCAAACAACTGCTTGTCTTTACAAAGAAATGCATGAGCGTTTCTTACTAAAGCTTTCGTGAAATAAATAAACTTTCAAAAGAATGCGATTATATTGCAAAGTAAAGCTTGTACTGAGGAAATTAAACCTGATCTCAGTTCTAACAGTGCTTTCACACGTAGCAAACAACTGCTTGCCTTTACAAAGAAATGCATGAGCGTTTCTTACTAAAGGTTTCGTGAAATTAATAAACTTTCAAAAGAACGCGTTTATCTTTCAAAGTAAAGCTTGTACTGAGGAAATTAAACCTGATCTCAGTTCTAACAGTGCTTTCACACGTAGCAAACAACTGCTTGTCTTGACAAAGAAACGCATGTGCGTTTCTTACTAAAGCTTCCGTGAAATTAATAAACTTTCAAAAGAACGCGATTATATTTCAAAGTAAAGCTTGTACTGAGAAAATTAAACCTGATCTCAGTTCTAACAGTGCTTTCACACGTAGCAAACAACTGCTTGTCTTTACAAAGAAACGCATGTGCGTTTCTTATTAAAGCTTTCGTGAAATTAATAAACTTTCAAAAGAACGCGATTATCTTTCAAAGTAAAGCTTGTACTGAGAAAAGCAACACTGATCTCAGTTCTAACAGTGCTTTCACACGTAGCAAACAACTCCTTTCTTGACAAAGAAACGCATAGGCGTTTCTTACTAAAGCTTTCGTGAAATTAATAAACTTTCAAAAGAACGCGATTATCTTTCAAAGTAAAGCTTGTACTGAGGAAATTAAACATGATCTCAGTTCTAACAGTGCTTTCACACGTAGCAAACAAGTGCTTGTCTTGACAAAGAAACGCATGTGCGTTTCTTATTAAAGCTTTCGTGAAATTAATAAACTTTCAAAAGAACGCGATTATCTTTCAAAGTAAAGCTTGTACTGAGAAAAGCAACACTGTTCTCAGTTCTAACACTGCTTTCACACGTAGCAAACAACTGCTTGTCTTTACAAAGAAATGCATAAGCGTTTCTTACTAAAGCTTTCGTGAAATTAATAAACTTTCAAAAGATGCGATTACCTTGCAAAGTAAAGCTTGTACTGAGGAAATTAAACCTGATCTCAGTTCTAACAGTGCTTTCACACGTAGCAAACAACTGCTTGTCTTGACAAAGAAACGCATGTGCGTTTCTTACTAAAGCTTTCGTGAAGTTAATAAAGTTTCAAAAGAACGCGCTTATCTTTCAAAGTAAAGCTTGTACTGAGAAAAGCAACACTGATCTCAGTTCTAACAGTGCTTTCACACGTAGCAAACAACTGCTTGCCTTTACAAAGAAATGCATGAGCGTTTCTTACTAAAGGTTTCGTGAAATTAATAAACTTTCAAAAGAACGCGTTTATCTTTCAAAGTAAAGCTTGTACTGAGGAAATTAAACCTGATATCAGTTCTAACAGTGCTTTCACACGTAGCAAACAACTGCTTGTCTTGACAAAGAAACGCATGTGCTTTCTTACTAAAGCTTTCGTGAAATTAATAAACTTTCAAAAGAACGCGATTATCTTTCAAAGTAAAGCTTGTACTGAGAAAATTAAACCTGATCTCAGTTCTAACAGTGCTTTCACACGTAGCAAACAACTGCTTGTCTTGACAAAGAAACGCATGTGCGTTTCTTACTAAAGCTTCCGTGGAATTAATAAACTTTCAAAAGAACGCGATTATCTTTCAAAGTAAAGCTTGTACTGAGAAAAGCAACACTGATCTCAGTTCTAACAGTGCTTTCACACGTAGCAAACCACTCCTTGTCTTTACAAAGAAACGCATGAGCGTTTCTTACTAAAGCTTTCGTGAAATTAAGAAACTTTCAAAAGAACGCGATTATCTTTCAAAGTAAAGCTTGTACTGAGAAAAGCAACACTGATCTCAGTTCTAACAGTTCTTTCACACGTAGCAAACAACTGCTTGTCTTTACAAAGAAACGCATGTGCGTTTCTTTCTAAAGCTTTCGTGAAATTAATAAACTTTCAAAAGAACGCGATTATCTTTCAAAGTAAAGCTTGTACTGAGAAAAGCAACACTGATCTCAGTTCTAACAGTGCTTTCACACGTAGCAAACAACTGCTTGTCTTTACAAAGAAATGCATGAGCGTTTCTTACTAAAGCTTTCGTGAAATAAATAAACTTTCAAAAGAATGCGATTATATTGCAAAGTAAAGCTTGTACTGAGGAAATTAAACCTGATCTCAGTTCTAACAGTGCTTTCACACGTAGCAAACAACTGCTTGTCTTTACAAAGAAACGCATGTGCGTTTCTTTCTAAAGCTTTCGTGAAATTAATAAACTTTCAAAAGAACGCGATTATCTTTCAAAGTAAATCTTGTACTGAGAAAAGCAACACTGATCTCAGTTCTAACAGTGCTTTCACACGTAGCAAACAACTGCTTGTCTTGACAAAGAATCGCAGGTGTGTTTCTTACTAAAGCTCTCTTGAAATTAATAAAGTTTCAAAAGAACGCGCTTATCTTTCAAAGTAAAGCTTGTACTGAGAAAAGCAACACAGATCTCAGTTCTAACAGTGCTTTCACATGTAGCAAACAACTGCTTGTCTTTACAAAGAATCGCATGAGCGTTTCTTACTAAAGCTTTCCTGAAATTAATAAAATTTGAAAAGAACGCGATTATCTTTCAAAGTAAAGCTTGTACTGAGGAAATTAAACCTGATCTCAGTTCTAACAGTGCTTTCACACGTAGCAAACAACTGCTTGTCTTGACAAAGAAACGCATGAGCGTTTCTTACTAAAGCTTTCGTGAAATTAATAAAGTTTCAAAAGAACGCGCTTATCTTTCAAAGTAAAGCTTGTACTGAGAAAAGCAACACTGATCTCAGTTCTAACAGTGCTTTCACAGGTAGCAAACAACTGCTTGTCTTTACAAAGAAACGCATGTGCGATTCTTACTAAAGCTTTCGTGAAATTAATAAACTTTCAAAAGAACGCGATTATCTTTCAAAGTAAAGCTTGTACTGAGAAAATTAAACCTGATCTCAGTTCTAACAGTGCTTTCACACGTAGCAAACAACTGCTTCCTCTTTACAAAGAAACGCATGTGCGTTTCTTACTAAAGCGTTCGTGAAATTAATAAACTTTCAAAAGAACGCGATTATCTTTCAAAGTAAAGCTTGTACTGAGAAAATTAAACCTGATCTCAGTTCTAACAGTGCTTTCACACGTAGCAAACAACTGCTTGTCTTGACAAAGAAACGCAAGTGCGTTTCTTACTAAAGCTTCCGTGGAATTAATAAAATTTCAAAAGAACGCGATTATCTTTCAAAGTAAAGCTTGTACTGAGAAAAGGAACACTGATCTCAGTTCTAACAGTGCATTCACACGTAGCAAACAACTGCTTGTCTTTACAAAGAAACGCATGAGCGTTTCTTACTAAAGCTTTCGTGAAATTAATAAACTTTCAAAAGAACGCGATTATCCTTCAAAGTAAAGCTTGTACTTAGAAAAGCAACACTGATGTCAGTTCTATCAGTGCTTTCACACGTAGCAAACAACTGCTTGCCTTTACAAAGAAATGCATGAGCGTTTCTTACTAAAGCTTTCGTGAAATTAATAAACTTTCAAAAGAACGCGATTATCTTTCAAAGTAAAGCTTGTACTGAGGAAATTAAACCTGATCTCAGTTCTAACAGTGCTTTCACACGTAGCAAACAACTGCTTGTCTTGACAAAGAAACGCATGTGCGTTTCTTACTAAAGCTTTCGTGAAATTAATAAACTTTCAAAGAACGCGATTATCTTTCAAAGTAAAGCTTGTACTGAGAAAATTAAACCTGATCTCAGTTCTAACAGTGCTTTCACACGTAGCAAACCACTGCTTGTCTTGACAAAAAACGCATGTGCGTTTCTTACTAAAGCTTCCGTGGAATTAATAAAATTTCAAAAGAACGCGATTATCTTTCAAAGTAAAGCTTGTACTGAGAAAAGCAACACTGATCTCAGTTCTAACAGTGCTTTCACACGTAGCAAACAACTGCTTGTCTTTACAAAGAATCGCATGAGCGTTTCTTATTAAGCTTTCGTGAAATTAATAAAATTTCAAAAGAACGCGATTATCTTTCAAAGTAAAGCTTGTACTGAGGAAATTTAACCAGATCTCAGTTCTAACAGTGCTTTCACACGTAGCAAACAACTGCTTGTCTTGACAAAGAAACGCATGAGCGTTTCTTACTAAAGCTTTCGTGAAATTAATAAAGTTTCAAAAGAACGCGCTTATCTTTCAAAGTAAAGCTTGTACTGAGAAAAGCAACACTGATCTCAGTTCTAACAGTGCTTTCACACGTAGCAAACAACTGCTTGTCTTTACAAAGAATCGCATGAGCGTTTCTTACTAAAGCTTTCGTGAAATTAATAAAATTTCAAAAGAACGCGATTATCTTTCAAAGTAAAGCTTGTACTGAGGAAATTTAACCTGATCTCAGTTCTAACAGTGCTTTCACACGTAGCAAACAACTGCTTGTCTTGACAAAGAAACGCATGAGCGTTTCTTATTAAAGCTTTCGTGAAATTAATAAAGTTTCAAAAGAACGCGCTTATCTTTCAAAGTAAAGCTTGTACTGAGAAAAGCTACACTGATCTCAGTTCTAACAGTGCTTTCACACGTAGCAAACAACTGCTTGTCTTTACAAAGAAACGCATGAGCGTTTCTTACTAAACCTTTCGTGAAATTAATAAACTTTCAAAAGAACGCGATTATCCTTCAAAGTAAAGCTTGTACTGAGAAAAGCAACACTGATGTCAGTTCTATCAGTGCTTTCACACGTAGCAAACAACTGCTTGCCTTTACAAAGAAATGCATGAGCGTTTCTTACTAAAGCTTTCGTGAAATTAATAAACTTTCAAAAGAACGCGATTATCTTTCAAAGTAAAGCTTGTACTGAGGAAATTAAACCTGATCTCAGTTCTAACAGTGCTTTCACACGTAGCAAACAAGTGCTTGTCTTGACAAAGAAACGCATGTGCGTTTCTTACTAAAGCTTTCGTGAAATTAATAAACTTTCAAAAGAACGCGATTATCTTTCAAAGTAAAGCTTGTACTGAGAAAAGCAACACTGTTCTCAGTTCTAACACTGCTTTCACACGTAGCAAACAACTGCTTGTCTTTACAAAGAAATGCATAAGCGTTTCTTACTAAAGCTTTCGTGAAATTAATAAACTTTCAAAAGATGCGATTACCTTGCAAAGTAAAGCTTGTACTGAGGAAATTAAACCTGATCTCAGTTCTAACAGTGCTTTCACACGTAGCAAACAACTGCTTGTCTTTACAAAGAATCGCATGAGCGTTTCTTACTAAAGCTTTCGTGAAATTAATAAAATTTCAAAAGAACGCGATTATCTTTCAAAGTAAAGCTTGTACTGAGGAAATTTAACCAGATCTCAGTTCTAACAGTGCTTTCACACGTAGCAAACAACTGCTTGTCTTGACAAAGAAACGCATGAGCGTTTCTTACTAAAGCTTTCGTGAAATTAATAAAGTTTCAAAAGAACGCGCTTATCTTTCAAAGTAAAGCTTGTACTGAGAAAAGCAACACTGATCTCAGTTCTAACAGTGCTTTCACACGTAGCAAACAACTGCTTGTCTTTACAAAGAATCGCATGAGCGTTTCTTACTAAAGCTTTCGTGAAATTAATAAAATTTCAAAAGAACGCGATTATCTTTCAAAGTAAAGCTTGTACTGAGGAAATTTAACCTGATCTCAGTTCTAACAGTGCTTTCACACGTAGCAAACAACTGCTTGTCTTGACAAAGAAACGCATGAGCGTTTCTTATTAAAGCTTTCGTGAAATTAATAAAGTTTCAAAAGAACGCGCTTATCTTTCAAAGTAAAGCTTGTACTGAGAAAAGCTACACTGATCTCAGTTCTAACAGTGCTTTCACACGTAGCAAACAACTGCTTGTCTTTACAAAGAAACGCATGAGCGTTTCTTACTAAAGCTTTCGTGAAATTAATAAACTTTCAAAAGAACGCGATTATCCTTCAAAGTAAAGCTTGTACTGAGAAAAGCAACACTGATGTCAGTTCTATCAGTGCTTTCACACGTAGCAAACAACTGCTTGCCTTTACAAAGAAATGCATGAGCGTTTCTTACTAAAGCTTTCGTGAAATTAATAAACTTTCAAAAGAACGCGATTATCTTTCAAAGTAAAGCTTGTACTGAGGAAATTAAACATGATCTCAGTTCTAACAGTGCTTTCACACGTAGCAAACAAGTGCTTGTCTTGACAAAGAAACGCATGTGCGTTTCTTACTAAAGCTTTCGTGAAATTAATAAACTTTCAAAAGAACGCGATTATCTTTCAAAGTAAAGCTTGTACTGAGAAAAGCAACACTGTTCTCAGTTCTAACACTGCTTTCACACGTAGCAAACAACTGCTTGTCTTTACAAAGAAATGCATAAGCGTTTCTTACTAAAGCTTTCGTGAAATTAATAAACTTTCAAAAGATGCGATTACCTTGCAAAGTAAAGCTTGTACTGAGGAAATTAAACCTGATCTCAGTTCTAACAGTGCTTTCACACGTAGCAAACAACTGCTTGTCTTGACAAAGAAACGCATGTGCGTTTCTTACTAAAGCTTTCGTGAAATTAATAAAGTTTCAAAAGAACGCGCTTATCTTTCAAAGTAAAGCTTGTACTGAGAAAAGCAACACTGATCTCAGTTCTAACAGTGCTTTCACACGTAGCAAACAACTGCTTGCCTTTACAAAGAAATGCATGAGCGTTTCTTACTAAAGGTTTCGTGAAATTAATAAACTTTCAAAAGAACGCGTTTATCTTTCAAAGTAAAGCTTGTACTGAGGAAATTAAACCTGATCTCAGTTCTAACAGTGCTTTCACACGTAGCAAACAACTGCTTGTCTTGACAAAGAAAGGCATGTGCGTTTCTTACTAAAGCTTCCGTGGAATTAATAAAATTTCAAAAGAACGCGATTATCTTTCAAAGTAAAGCTTGTACTGAGAAAAGCAACACTGATCTCAGTCCTAACAGTGCTTTCACACGTAGCAAACAACTGCTTGTCTTTACAAAGAAACGCATGAGCGTTTCTTACTAAAGCTTTCGTGAAATTAATAAACTTTCAAAAGAACGCGATTATCCTTCAAAGTAAAGCTTGTACTGAGAAAAGCAACACTGATGTCAGTTCTATCAGTGCTTTCACACGTAGCAAACAACTGCTTGCCTTTACAAAGAAATGCATGATCGTTTCTTACTAAAGCTTTCGTGAAATTAATAAACTTTCAAAAGAACGCGATTATCTTTCAAAGTAAAGCATGTACTGAGGAAATTAAACCTGATCTCAGTTCTAACACTGCTTTCACACGTAGCAAACAACTGCTTGTCTTGACAAAGAAACGCATGAGCGTTTCTTACTAAAGCTTTCGTGAAATTAATAAAGTTTCAAAAGAACGCGCTTATCTTTCAAAGTAAAGCTTGTACTGAGAAAAGCAACATTGATCTCAGTTCTAACAGTGCTTTCACAGGTAGCAAACAACTGCTTGTCTTTACAAAGAAACGCATGTGCGTTTCTTACTAAAGCGTTCGTGAAATTAATAAACTTTCAAAAGAACGCGATTATCTTTCAAAGTAAAGCTTGTACTGAGAAAATTAAACCTGATCTCAGTTCTAACAGTGCTTTCACACGTAGCAAACAACTGCTTGTCTTGACAAAGAAACGCATGTGCGTTTCTTACTAAAGCTTCCGTGGAATTAATAAAATTTCAAAAGAACGCGATTATCTTTCAAAGTAAAGCTTGTACTGAGAAAAGCAACACTGATCTCAGTTCTAACAGTGCTTTCACACGTAGCAAACAACTGCTTGTCTTTACAAAGAAACGCATGTGCGTTTCTTACTAAAGCTTTCCTGAAATTAATAAACTTTCAAAAGAACGCAATTATCCTTCAAAGTAAAGCTTGTACTGAGAAAAGCAACACTGATGTCAGTTCTATCAGTGCTTTCACACGTAGCAAACAACTGCTTGTCTTTACAAAGAAATGCATGAGCGTTTCTTACTAAAGCTTTCGTGAAATAAATAAACTTTCAAAAGAATGCGATTATATTGCAAAGTAAAGCTTGTACTGAGGAAATTAAACCTGATCTCAGTTCTAACAGTGCTTTCACACGTAGCAAACAACTGCTTGTCTTTACAAAGAAACGCATGTGCGTTTCTTTCTAAAGCTTTCGTGAAATTAATAAACTTTCAAAAGAACGCGATTATCTTTCAAAGTAAAGCTTGTAAAGAGAAAAGCAACACTGATCTCAGTTCTAACAGTGCTTTCACACGTAGCAAACAACTGCTTGTCTTGACAAAGAAACGCATGTGTGTTTCTTACTAAAGCTCTCGTGAAATTAATAAAGTTTCAAAAGAACGCGCTTATCTTTCAAAGTAAAGCTTGTACTGAGAAAAGCAACACTGATCTCAGTTCTAACAGTGCTTTCACATGTAGCAAACAACTGCTTGTCTTTACAAAGAATCGCATGAGCGTTTCTTACTAAAGCTTTCGTGAAATTAATAAAATTTGAAAAGAACGCGATTATCTTTCAAAGTAAAGCTTGTACTGAGGAAATTAAACCTGATCTCAGTTCTAACAGTGCTTTCACACGTAGCAAACAACTGCTTGTCTTGACAAAGAAACGCATGAGCGTTTCGTACTAAAGCTTTCGTGAAATTAATAAAGTTTCAAAAGAACGCGCTTATCTTTCAAAGTAAAGCTTGTACTGAGAAAAGCAACACTGATCTCAGTTCTAACAGTGCTTTCACAGGTAGCAAACAACTGCTTGTCTTTACAAAGAAACGCATGTGCGTTTCTTACTAAAGCTTTCGTGAAATTAATAAACTTTCAAAAGAACGCGATTATCTTTCAAAGTAAAGCTTGTACTGAGAAAATTAAACCTGATCTCAGTTCTAACAGTGCTTTCCCACGTAGCAAACAACTGCTTGTCTTGACAAAGAAACGCATGTGCGTTTCTTACTAAAGCGTTCGTGAAATTAATAAACTTTCAAAAGAACGCGATTATCTTTCAAAGTAAAGCTTGTACTGAGAAAATTAAACCTGATCTCAGTTCTAACAGTGCTTTCACACGTAGCAAACAATTGCTTGTCTTGACAAAGAAACGCAAGTGCGTTTCTTACTAAAGCTTCCGTGGAATTAATAAAATTTCAAAAGAACGCGATTATCTTTCAAAGTAAAGCTTGTACTGAGAAAAGCACCACTGATCTCAGTTCTAACAGTGCTTTCACACGTAGCAAACAACTGCTTGTCTTGACAAAGAAACGCATGTGCGTTTCTTACTAAAGCTTCCGTGAAATTAATAAACTTTCAAAAGAACGCGATTATATTTCAAAGTAAAGCTTGTACTGAGAAAATTAAACCTGATCTCAGTTCTAACAGTGCTTTCACACGTAGCAAACAACTGCTTGTCTTTACAAAGAAACGCATGTGCGTTTCTTATTAAAGCTTTCGTGAAATTAATAAACTTTCAAAAGAACGCGATTATCTTTCAAAGTAAAGCTTGTACTGAGAAAAGCAACACTGATCTCAGTTCTAACAGTGCTTTCACACGTAGCAAACAACTCCTTTCTTGACAAAGAAACGCATAGGCGTTTCTTACTAAAGCTTTCGTGAAATTAATAAACTTTCAAAAGAACGCGATTATCTTTCAAAGTAAAGCTTGTACTGAGGAAATTAAACATGATCTCAGTTCTAACAGTGCTTTCACACGTAGCAAACAAGTGCTTGTCTTGACAAAGAAACGCATGTGCGTTTCTTACTAAAGCTTTCGTGAAATTAATAAACTTTCAAAAGAACGCGATTATCTTTCAAAGTAAAGCTTGTACTGAGAAAAGCAACACTGTTCTCAGTTCTAACACTGCTTTCACACGTAGCAAACAACTGCTTGTCTTTACAAAGAAATGCATAAGCGTTTCTTACTAAAGCTTTCGTGAAATTAATAAACTTTCAAAAGATGCGATTACCTTGCAAAGTAAAGCTTGTACTGAGGAAATTAAACCTGATCTCAGTTCTAACAGTGCTTTCACACGTAGCAAACAACTGCTTGTCTTGACAAAGAAACGCATGTGCGTTTCTTACTAAAGCTTTCGTGAAGTTAATAAAGTTTCAAAAGAACGCGCTTATCTTTCAAAGTAAAGCTTGTACTGAGAAAAGCAACACTGATCTCAGTTCTAACAGTGCTTTCACACGTAGCAAACAACTGCTTGCCTTTACAAAGAAATGCATGAGCGTTTCTTACTAAAGGTTTCGTGAAATTAATAAACTTTCAAAAGAACGCGTTTATCTTTCAAAGTAAAGCTTGTACTGAGGAAATTAAACCTGATCTCAGTTCTAACAGTGCTTTCACACGTAGCAAACAACTGCTTGTCTTGACAAAGAAACGCATGTGCGTTTCTTACTAAAGCTTCCGTGAAATTAATAAACTTTCAAAAGAACGCGATTATATTTCAAAGTAAAGCTTGTACTGAGAAAATTAAACCTGATCTCAGTTCTAACAGTGCTTTCACACGTAGCAAACAACTGCTTGTCTTTACAAAGAAACGCATGTGCGTTTCTTATTAAAGCTTTCGTGAAATTAATAAACTTTCAAAAGAACGCGATTATCTTTCAAAGTAAAGCTTGTACTGAGAAAAGCAACACTGATCTCAGTTCTAACAGTGCTTTCACACGTAGCAAACAACTCCTTTCTTGACAAAGAAACGCATAGGCGTTTCTTACTAAAGCTTTCGTGAAATTAATAAACTTTCAAAAGAACGCGATTATCTTTCAAAGTAAAGCTTGTACTGAGGAAATTAAACATGATCTCAGTTCTAACAGTGCTTTCACACGTAGCAAACAAGTGCTTGTCTTGACAAAGAAACGCATGTGCGTTTCTTACTAAAGCTTTCGTGAAATTAATAAACTTTCAAAAGAACGCGATTATCTTTCAAAGTAAAGCTTGTACTGAGAAAAGCAACACTGTTCTCAGTTCTAACACTGCTTTCACACGTAGCAAACAACTGCTTGTCTTTACAAAGAAATGCATAAGCGTTTCTTACTAAAGCTTTCGTGAAATTAATAAACTTTCAAAAGATGCGATTACCTTGCAAAGTAAAGCTTGTACTGAGGAAATTAAACCTGATCTCAGTTCTAACAGTGCTTTCACACGTAGCAAACAACTGCTTGTCTTGACAAAGAAACGCATGTGCGTTTCTTACTAAAGCTTTCGTGAAGTTAATAAAGTTTCAAAAGAACGCGCTTATCTTTCAAAGTAAAGCTTGTACTGAGAAAAGCAACACTGATCTCAGTTCTAACAGTGCTTTCACACGTAGCAAACAACTGCTTGCCTTTACAAAGAAATGCATGAGCGTTTCTTACTAAAGGTTTCGTGAAATTAATAAACTTTCAAAAGAACGCGTTTATCTTTCAAAGTAAAGCTTGTACTGAGGAAATTAAACCTGATCTCAGTTCTAACAGTGCTTTCACACGTAGCAAACAACTGCTTGTCTTGACAAAGAAACGCATGTGCGTTTCTTACTAAAGCTTTCGTGAAATTAATAAACTTTCAAAAGAACGCGATTATCTTTCAAAGTAAAGCTTGTACTGAGAAAATTAAACCTGATCTCAGTTCTAACAGTGCTTTCACACGTAGCAAACAACTGCTTGTCTTGACAAAGAAACGCATGTGCGTTTCTTACTAAAGCTTCCGTGGAATTAATAAACTTTCAAAAGAACGCGATTACCTTTCAAAGTAAAGCTTGTACTGAGAAAAGCAACACTGATCTCAGTTCTAACAGTGCTTTCACACGTAGCAAACCACTCCTTGTCTTTACAAAGAAACGCATGAGCGTTTCTTACTAAAGCTTTCGTGAAATTAAGAAACTTTCAAAAGAACGCGATTATCTTTCAAAGTAAAGCTTGTACTGAGAAAAGCAACACTGATCTCAGTTCTAACAGTTCTTTCACACGTAGCAAACAACTGCTTGTCTTTACAAAGAAACGCATGTGCGTTTCTTTCTAAAGCTTTCGTGAAATTAATAAACTTTCAAAAGAACGCGATTATCTTTCAAAGTAAAGCTTGTACTGAGAAAAGCAACACTGATCTCAGTTCTAACAGTGCTTTCACACGTAGCAAACAACTGCTTGTCTTTACAAAGAAATGCATGAGCGTTTCTTACTAAAGCTTTCGTGAAATAAATAAACTTTCAAAAGAATGCGATTATATTGCAAAGTAAAGCTTGTACTGAGGAAATTAAACCTGATCTCAGTTCTAACAGTGCTTTCACACGTAGCAAACAACTGCTTGTCTTTACAAAGAAACGCATGAGCGTTTCTTTCTAAAGCTTTCGTGAAATTAATAAACTTTCAAAAGAACGCGATTATCTTTCAAAGTAAAGCTTGTACTGAGAAAAGCAACACTGATCTCAGTTCTAACAGTGCTTTCACACGTAGCAAACAACTGCTTGTCTTGACAAAGAATCGCAGGTGTGTTTCTTACTAAAGCTCTCTTGAAATTAATAAAGTTTCAAAAGAACGCGCTTATCTTTCAAAGTAAAGCTTGTACTGAGAAAAGCAACACTGATCTCAGTTCTAACAGTGCTTTCACATGTAGCAAACAACTGCTTGTCTTTACAAAGAATCGCATGAGCGTTTCTTACTAAAGCTTTCGTGAAATTAATAAAATTTGAAAAGAACGCGATTATCTTTCAAAGTAAAGCTTGTACTGAGGAAATTAAACCTGATCTCAGTTCTAACAGTGCTTTCACACGTAGCAAACAACTGCTTGTCTTGACAAAGAAACGCATGAGCGTTTCTTACTAAAGCGTTCGTGAAATTAATAAACTTTCAAAAGAACGCGATTATCTTTCAAAGTAAAGCTTGTACTGAGAAAATTAAACCTGATCTCAGTTCTAACAGTGCTTTCACATGTAGCAAACAACTGCTTGTCTTGACAAAGAAACGCAAGTGCGTTTCTTACTAAAGCTTCCGTGGAATTAATAAAATTTCAAAAGAACGCGATTATCTTTCAAAGTAAAGCTTGTACTGAGAAAAGGAACACTGATCTCAGTTCTAACAGTGCATTCACACGTAGCAAACAACTGCTTGTCTTTACAAAGAAACGCATGAGCGTTTCTTACTAAAGCTTTCGTGAAATTAATAAACTTTCAAAAGAACGCGATTATCCTTCAAAGTAAAGCTTGTACTTAGAAAAGCAACACTGATGTCAGTTCTATCAGTGCTTTCACACGTAGCAAACAACTGCTTGCCTTTACAAAGAAATGCATGAGCGTTTCTTACTAAAGCTTTCGTGAAATTAATAAACTTTCAAAAGAACGCGATTATCTTTCAAAGTAAAGCTTGTACTGAGGAAATTAAACCTGATCTCAGTTCTAACAGTGCTTTCACACGTAGCAAACAACTGCTTGTCTTGACAAAGAAACGCATGTGCGTTTCTTACTAAAGCTTTCGTGAAATTAATAAACTTTCAAAGAACGCGATTATCTTTCAAAGTAAAGCTTGTACTGAGAAAATTAAACCTGATCTCAGTTCTAACAGTGCTTTCACACGTAGCAAACCACTGCTTGTCTTGACAAAAAACGCATGTGCGTTTCTTACTAAAGCTTCCGTGGAATTAATAAAATTTCAAAAGAACGCGATTATCTTTCAAAGTAAAGCTTGTACTGAGAAAAGCAACACTGATCTCAGTTCTAACAGTGCTTTCACACGTAGCAAACAACTGCTTGTCTTTACAAAGAATCGCATGAGCGTTTCTTACTAAAGCTTTCGTGAAATTAATAAAATTTCAAAAGAACGCGATTATCTTTCAAAGTAAAGCTTGTACTGAGGAAATTTAACCAGATCTCAGTTCTAACAGTGCTTTCACACGTAGCAAACAACTGCTTGTCTTGACAAAGAAACGCATGAGCGTTTCTTACTAAAGCTTTCGTGAAATTAATAAAGTTTCAAAAGAACGCGCTTATCTTTAAAAGTAAAGCTTGTACTGAGAAAAGCAACACTGATCTCAGTTCTAACAGTGCTTTCACACGTAGCAAACAACTGCTTGTCTTTACAAAGAATCGCATGAGCGTTTCTTACTAAAGCTTTCGTGAAATTAATAAAATTTCAAAAGAACGCGATTATCTTTCAAAGTAAAGCTTGTACTGAGGAAATTTAACCTGATCTCAGTTCTAACAGTGCTTTCACACGTAGCAAACAACTGCTTGTCTTGACAAAGAAACGCATGAGCGTTTCTTATTAAAGCTTTCGTGAAATTAATAAAGTTTCAAAAGAACGCGCTTATCTTTCAAAGTAAAGCTTGTACTGAGAAAAGCAACACTGATCTCAGTTCTAACAGTGCTTTCACACGTAGCAAACAACTGCTTGTCTTTACAAAGAAACGCATGAGCGTTTCTTACTAAAGCTTTCGTGAAATTAATAAACTTTCAAAAGAACGCGATTATCCTTCAAAGTAAAGCTTGTACTGAGAAAAGCAACACTGATGTCAGTTCTATCAGTGCTTTCACACGTAGCAAACAACTGCTTGCCTTTACAAAGAAATGCATGAGCGTTTCTTACTAAAGCTTTCGTGAAATTAATAAACTTTCAAAAGAACGCGATTATCTTTCAAAGTAAAGCTTGTACTGAGGAAATTAAACATGATCTCAGTTCTAACAGTGCTTTCACACGTAGCAAACAAGTGCTTGTCTTGACAAAGAAACGCATGTGCGTTTCTTACTAAAGCTTTCGTGAAATTAATAAACTTTCAAAAGAACGCGATTATCTTTCAAAGTAAAGCTTGTACTGAGAAAAGCAACACTGATCTCAGTTCTAACAGTGCTTTCACACGTAGCAAACAACTCCTTTCTTGACAAAGAAACGCATAGGCGTTTCTTACTAAAGCTTTCGTGAAATTAATAAACTTTCAAAAGAACGCGATTATCTTTCAAAGTAAAGCTTGTACTGAGGAAATTAAACATGATCTCAGTTCTAACAGTGCTTTCACACGTAGCAAACAAGTGCTTGTCTTGACAAAGAAACGCATGTGCGTTTCTTACTAAAGCTTTCGTGAAATTAATAAACTTTCAAAAGAACGCGATTATCTTTCAAAGTAAAGCTTGTACTGAGAAAAGCAACACTGTTCTCAGTTCTAACACTGCTTTCACACGTAGCAAACAACTGCTTGTCTTTACAAAGAAATGCATAAGCGTTTCTTACTAAAGCTTTCGTGAAATTAATAAACTTTCAAAAGATGCGATTACCTTGCAAAGTAAAGCTTGTACTGAGGAAATTAAACCTGATCTCAGTTCTAACAGTGCTTTCACACGTAGCAAACAACTGCTTGTCTTGACAAAGAAACGCATGTGCGTTTCTTACTAAAGCTTTCGTGAAGTTAATAAAGTTTCAAAAGAACGCGCTTATCTTTCAAAGTAAAGCTTGTACTGAGAAAAGCAACACTGATCTCAGTTCTAACAGTGCTTTCACACGTAGCAAACAACTGCTTGCCTTTACAAAGAAATGCATGAGCGTTTCTTACTAAAGGTTTCGTGAAATTAATAAACTTTCAAAAGAACGCGTTTATCTTTCAAAGTAAAGCTTGTACTGAGGAAATTAAACCTGATCTCAGTTCTAACAGTGCTTTCACACGTAGCAAACAACTGCTTGTCTTGACAAAGAAACGCATGTGCGTTTCTTACTAAAGCTTTCGTGAAATTAATAAACTTTCAAAAGAACGCGATTATCTTTCAAAGTAAAGCTTGTACTGAGAAAATTAAACCTGATCTCAGTTCTAACAGTGCTTTCACACGTAGCAAACAACTGCTTGTCTTGACAAAGAAACGCATGTGCGTTTCTTACTAAAGCTTCCGTGGAATTAATAAACTTTCAAAAGAACGCGATTACCTTTCAAAGTAAAGCTTGTACTGAGAAAAGCAACACTGATCTCAGTTCTAACAGTGCTTTCACACGTAGCAAACCACTCCTTGTCTTTACAAAGAAACGCATGAGCGTTTCTTACTAAAGCTTTCGTGAAATTAAGAAACTTTCAAAAGAACGCGATTATCTTTCAAAGTAAAGCTTGTACTGAGAAAAGCAACACTGATCTCAGTTCTAACAGTTCTTTCACACGTAGCAAACAACTGCTTGTCTTTACAAAGAAACGCATGTGCGTTTCTTTCTAAAGCTTTCGTGAAATTAATAAACTTTCAAAAGAACGCGATTATCTTTCAAAGTAAAGCTTGTACTGAGAAAAGCAACACTGATCTCAGTTCTAACAGTGCTTTCACACGTAGCAAACAACTGCTTGTCTTTACAAAGAAATGCATGAGCGTTTCTTACTAAAGCTTTCGTGAAATAAATAAACTTTCAAAAGAATGCGATTATATTGCAAAGTAAAGCTTGTACTGAGGAAATTAAACCTGATCTCAGTTCTAACAGTGCTTTCACACGTAGCAAACAACTGCTTGTCTTTACAAAGAAACGCATGAGCGTTTCTTTCTAAAGCTTTCGTGAAATTAATAAACTTTCAAAAGAACGCGATTATCTTTCAAAGTAAAGCTTGTACTGAGAAAAGCAACACTGATCTCAGTTCTAACAGTGCTTTCACACGTAGCAAACAACTGCTTGTCTTGACAAAGAATCGCAGGTGTGTTTCTTACTAAAGCTCTCTTGAAATTAATAAAGTTTCAAAAGAACGCGCTTATCTTTCAAAGTAAAGCTTGTACTGAGAAAAGCAACACTGATCTCAGTTCTAACAGTGCTTTCACATGTAGCAAACAACTGCTTGTCTTTACAAAGAATCGCATGAGCGTTTCTTACTAAAGCTTTCGTGAAATTAATAAAATTTGAAAAGAACGCGATTATCTTTCAAAGTAAAGCTTGTACTGAGGAAATTAAACCTGATCTCAGTTCTAACAGTGCTTTCACACGTAGCAAACAACTGCTTGTCTTGACAAAGAAACGCATGAGCGTTTCTTACTAAAGCGTTCGTGAAATTAATAAACTTTCAAAAGAACGCGATTATCTTTCAAAGTAAAGCTTGTACTGAGAAAATTAAACCTGATCTCAGTTCTAACAGTGCTTTCACATGTAGCAAACAACTGCTTGTCTTGACAAAGAAACGCAAGTGCGTTTCTTACTAAAGCTTCCGTGGAATTAATAAAATTTCAAAAGAACGCGATTATCTTTCAAAGTAAAGCTTGTACTGAGAAAAGGAACACTGATCTCAGTTCTAACAGTGCATTCACACGTAGCAAACAACTGCTTGTCTTTACAAAGAAACGCATGAGCGTTTCTTACTAAAGCTTTCGTGAAATTAATAAACTTTCAAAAGAACGCGATTATCCTTCAAAGTAAAGCTTGTACTTAGAAAAGCAACACTGATGTCAGTTCTATCAGTGCTTTCACACGTAGCAAACAACTGCTTGCCTTTACAAAGAAATGCATGAGCGTTTCTTACTAAAGCTTTCGTGAAATTAATAAACTTTCAAAAGAACGCGATTATCTTTCAAAGTAAAGCTTGTACTGAGGAAATTAAACCTGATCTCAGTTCTAACAGTGCTTTCACACGTAGCAAACAACTGCTTGTCTTGACAAAGAAACGCATGTGCGTTTCTTACTAAAGCTTTCGTGAAATTAATAAACTTTCAAAGAACGCGATTATCTTTCAAAGTAAAGCTTGTACTGAGAAAATTAAACCTGATCTCAGTTCTAACAGTGCTTTCACACGTAGCAAACCACTGCTTGTCTTGACAAAAAACGCATGTGCGTTTCTTACTAAAGCTTCCGTGGAATTAATAAAATTTCAAAAGAACGCGATTATCTTTCAAAGTAAAGCTTGTACTGAGAAAAGCAACACTGATCTCAGTTCTAACAGTGCTTTCACACGTAGCAAACAACTGCTTGTCTTTACAAAGAATCGCATGAGCGTTTCTTACTAAAGCTTTCGTGAAATTAATAAAATTTCAAAAGAACGCGATTATCTTTCAAAGTAAAGCTTGTACTGAGGAAATTTAACCAGATCTCAGTTCTAACAGTGCTTTCACACGTAGCAAACAACTGCTTGTCTTGACAAAGAAACGCATGAGCGTTTCTTACTAAAGCTTTCGTGAAATTAATAAAGTTTCAAAAGAACGCGCTTATCTTTAAAAGTAAAGCTTGTACTGAGAAAAGCAACACTGATCTCAGTTCTAACAGTGCTTTCACACGTAGCAAACAACTGCTTGTCTTTACAAAGAATCGCATGAGCGTTTCTTACTAAAGCTTTCGTGAAATTAATAAAATTTCAAAAGAACGCGATTATCTTTCAAAGTAAAGCTTGTACTGAGGAAATTTAACCTGATCTCAGTTCTAACAGTGCTTTCACACGTAGCAAACAACTGCTTGTCTTGACAAAGAAACGCATGAGCGTTTCTTATTAAAGCTTTCGTGAAATTAATAAAGTTTCAAAAGAACGCGCTTATCTTTCAAAGTAAAGCTTGTACTGAGAAAAGCAACACTGATCTCAGTTCTAACAGTGCTTTCACACGTAGCAAACAACTGCTTGTCTTTACAAAGAAACGCATGAGCGTTTCTTACTAAAGCTTTCGTGAAATTAATAAACTTTCAAAAGAACGCGATTATCCTTCAAAGTAAAGCTTGTACTGAGAAAAGCAACACTGATGTCAGTTCTATCAGTGCTTTCACACGTAGCAAACAACTGCTTGCCTTTACAAAGAAATGCATGAGCGTTTCTTACTAAAGCTTTCGTGAAATTAATAAACTTTCAAAAGAACGCGATTATCTTTCAAAGTAAAGCTTGTACTGAGGAAATTAAACATGATCTCAGTTCTAACAGTGCTTTCACACGTAGCAAACAAGTGCTTGTCTTGACAAAGAAACGCATGTGCGTTTCTTACTAAAGCTTTCGTGAAATTAATAAACTTTCAAAAGAACGCGATTATCTTTCAAAGTAAAGCTTGTACTGAGAAAAGCAACACTGTTCTCAGTTCTAACACTGCTTTCACACGTAGCAAACAACTGCTTGTCTTTACAAAGAAATGCATAAGCGTTTCTTACTAAAGCTTTCGTGAAATTAATAAACTTTCAAAAGATGCGATTACCTTGCAAAGTAAAGCTTGTACTGAGGAAATTAAACCTGATCTCAGTTCTAACAGTGCTTTCACACGTAGCAAACAACTGCTTGTCTTGACAAAGAAACGCATGTGCGTTTCTTACTAAAGCTTTCGTGAAATTAATAAAGTTTCAAAAGAACGCGCTTATCTTTCAAAGTAAAGCTTGTACTGAGAAAAGCAACACTGATCTCAGTTCTAACAGTGCTTTCACACGTAGCAAACAACTGCTTGCCTTTACAAAGAAATGCATGAGCGTTTCTTACTAAAGGTTTCGTGAAATTAATAAACTTTCAAAAGAACGCGTTTATCTTTCAAAGTAAAGCTTGTACTGAGGAAATTAAACCTGATCTCAGTTCTAACAGTGCTTTCACACGTAGCAAACAACTGCTTGTCTTGACAAAGAAACGCAAGTGCGTTTCTTACTAAAGCTTTCGTGAAATTAATAAACTTTCAAAAGAACGCGATTATCTTTCAAAGTAAAGCTTGTACTGAGAAAATTAAACCTGATCTCAGTTCTAACAGTGCTTTCACACGTAGCAAACAACTGCTTGTCTTGACAAAGAAACGCATGTGCGTTTCTTACTAAAGCTTCCGTGGAATTAATAAAATTTCAAAAGAACGCGATTATCTTTCAAAGTAAAGCTTGTACTGAGAAAAGCAACACTGATCTCAGTTCTAACAGTGCTTTCACACGTAGCAAACCACTCCTTGTCTTTACAAAGAAACGCATGAGCGTTTCTTACTAAAGCTTTCGTGAAATTAAGAAACTTTCAAAAGAACGCGATTATCTTTCAAAGTAAAGCTTGTACTGAGAAAAGCAACACTGATCTCAGTTCTAACAGTTCTTTCACACGGAGCAAACAACTGCTTGTCTTTACAAAGAAACGCATGTGCGTTTCTTTCTAAAGCTTTCGTGAAATTAATAAACTTTCAAAAGAACGCGATTATCTTTCAAAGTAAAGCTTGTACTGAGAAAAGCAACACTGATCTCAGTTCTAACAGTGCTTTCACACGTAGCAAACAACTGCTTGTCTTTACAAAGAAATGCATGAGCGTTTCTTACTAAAGCTTTCGTGAAATAAATAAACTTTCAAAAGAATGCGATTATATTGCAAAGTAAAGCTTGTACTGAGGAAATTAAACCTGATCTCAGTTCTAACAGTGCTTTCCCACGTAGCAAACAACTGCTTGTCTTTACAAAGAAACGCATGAGCGTTTCTTTCTAAAGCTTTCGTGAAATTAATAAACTTTCAAAAGAACGCGATTATCTTTCAAAGTAAAGCTTGTACTGAGAAAAGCAACACTGATCTCAGTTCTAACAGTGCTTTCACACGTAGCAAACAACTGCTTGTCTTGACAAAGAAACGCATGAGCGTTTCTTACTAAAGCTTTCGTGAAAATAATAAAGTTTCAAAAGAACGCGCTTATCTTTCAAAGTAAAGCTTGTACTGAGAAAAGCAACACTGATCTCAGTTCTAACAGTGCTTTCACAGGTAGCAAACAACTGCTTGTCTTTACAAAGAAACGCATGTGCGTTTCTTACTAAAGCTTTCGTGAAATTAATAAACTTTCAAAAGAACGCGATTATCTTTCAAAGTAAAGCTTGTACTGAGAAAATTAAACCTGATCTCAGTTCTAACAGTGCTTTCACACGTAGCAAACAACTGCTTCCTCTTTACAAAGAAACGCATGTGCGTTTCTTACTAAAGCGTTCGTGAAATTAATAAACTTTCAAAAGAACGCGATTATCTTTCAAAGTAAAGCTTGTACTGAGAAAATTAAACCTGATCTCAGTTCTAACAGTGCTTTCACACGTAGCAAACAACTGCTTGTCTTGACAAAGAAACGCAAGTGCGTTTCTTACTAAAGCTTCCGTGGAATTAATAAAATTTCAAAAGAACGCGATTATCTTTCAAAGTAAAGCTTGTACTGAGAAAAGGAACACTGATCTCAGTTCTAACAGTGCATTCACACGTAGCAAACAACTGCTTGTCTTTACAAAGAAACGCATGAGCGTTTCTTACTAAAGCTTTCGTGAAATTAATAAACTTTCAAAAGAACGCGATTATCCTTCAAAGTAAAGCTTGTACTTAGAAAAGCAACACTGATGTCAGTTCTATCAGTGCTTTCACACGTAGCAAACAACTGCTTGCCTTTACAAAGAAATGCATGAGCGTTTCTTACTAAAGCTTTCGTGAAATTAATAAACTTTCAAAAGAACGCGATTATCTTTCAAAGTAAAGCTTGTACTGAGGAAATTAAACCTGATCTCAGTTCTAACAGTGCTTTCACACGTAGCAAACAACTGCTTGTCTTGACAAAGAAACGCATGTGCGTTTCTTACTAAAGCTTTCGTGAAATTAATAAACTTTCAAAGAACGCGATTATCTTTCAAAGTAAAGCTTGTACTGAGAAAATTAAACCTGATCTCAGTTCTAACAGTGCTTTCACACGTAGCAAACCACTGCTTGTCTTGACAAAAAACGCATGTGCGTTTCTTACTAAAGCTTCCGTGGAATTAATAAAATTTCAAAAGAACGCGATTATCTTTCAAAGTAAAGCTTGTACTGAGAAAAGCAACACTGATCTCAGTTCTAACAGTGCTTTCACACGTAGCAAACAACTGCTTGTCTTTACAAAGAATCGCATGAGCGTTTCTTACTAATTTTTTTCGTGAAATTAATAAAATTTCAAAAGAACGCGATTATCTTTCAAAGTAAAGCTTGTACTGAGGAAATTTAACCAGATCTCAGTTCTAACAGTGCTTTCACACGTAGCAAACAACTGCTTGTCTTGACAAAGAAACGCATGAGCGTTTCTTACTAAAGCTTTCGTGAAATTAATAAAGTTTCAAAAGAACGCGCTTATCTTTCAAAGTAAAGCTTGTACTGAGAAAAGCAACACTGATCTCAGTTCTAACAGTGCTTTCACACGTAGCAAACAACTGCTTGTCTTTACAAAGAATCGCATGAGCGTTTCTTACTAAAGCTTTCGTGAAATTAATAAAATTTCAAAAGAACGCGATTATCTTTCAAAGTAAAGCTTGTACTGAGGAAATTTAACCTGATCTCAGTTCTAACAGTGCTTTCACACGTAGCAAACAACTGCTTGTCTTGACAAAGAAACGCATGAGCGTTTCTTATTAAAGCTTTCGTGAAATTAATAAAGTTTCAAAAGAACGCGCTTATCTTTCAAAGTAAAGCTTGTACTGAGAAAAGCAACACTGATCTCAGTTCTAACAGTGCTTTCACACGTAGCAAACAACTGCTTGTCTTTACAAAGAAACGCATGAGCGTTTCTTACTAAAGCTTTCGTGAAATTAATAAACTTTCAAAAGAACGCGATTATCCTTCAAAGTAAAGCTTGTACTGAGAAAAGCAACACTGATGTCAGTTCTATCAGTGCTTTCACACGTGTCAAACAACTGCTTGCCTTTACAAAGAAATGCATGAGCGTTTCTTACTAAAGCTTTCGTGAAATTAATAAACTTTCCAAAGAACGCGATTATCTTTCAAAATAAAGCTTGTACTGAGGAAATTAAACCTGATCTCAGTTCTAACAGTGCTTTCACACGTAGCAAACAACTGCTTGTCTTTACAAAGAAACGCATGTGCGTTTCTTATTAAAGCTTTCGTAAAATTAACAAACTTTCAAAAGAACACGATTATCTTTCAAAGTAAAGCTTGTACTGAGAAAAGCAACACTGATCTCAGTTCTAACAGTGCTTTCACACGTAGCAAACAACTGCTTGCCTTGACAAAGAAACGCATAGGCGTTTCTTACTAAAGCTTTCGTGAAATTAATAAACTTTCAAAAGAACGCGATTATCTTTCAAAGTAAAGCTTGTACTGAGGAAATTAAACATGATCTCAGTTCTAACAGTGCTTTCACACGTAGCAAACAAGTGCTTGTCTTGACAAAGAAACGCATGTGCGTTTCTTACTAAAGCTTTCGTGAAATTAATAAACTTTCAAAAGATGCGATTATCTTGCAAAGTAAAGCTTGAACTGAGGAAATTAAACCTGATCTCAGTTCTAACAGTGCTTTCACACGTAGCAAACAACTGCTTGTCTTGACAAAGAAACGCATGTGCGTTTCTTACTAAAGCTTTCGTGAAATTAATAAAGTTTCAAAAGAACGCGCTTATCTTTCAAAGTAAAGCTTGTACTGAGAAAAGCAACACTGATCTCAGTTCTAACAGTGCTTTCACACGTAGCAAACAACTGCTTGTCTTTACAAAGAATCGCATGAGCGTTTCTTACTAAAGCTTTCGTGAAATTAATAAACTTTCAAAAGAACGCGATTATCCTTCAAAGTAAAGCTTGTACTTAGAAAAGCAACACTGATGTCAGTTCTATCAGTGCTTTCACACGTAGCAAACAACTGCTTGCCTTTACAAAGAAATGCATGAGCGTTTCTTACTAAAGCTTTCGTGAAATTAATAAACTTTCAAAAGAACGCGATTATCTTTCAAAGTAAAGCTTGTACTGAGGAAATTAAACCTGATCTCAGTTCTAACAGTGCTTTCACACGTAGCAAACAACTGCTTGTCTTGACAAAGAAACGCATGTGCGTTTCTTACTAAAGCTTTCGTGAAATTAATAAACTTTCAAAGAACGCGATTATCTTTCAAAGTAAAGCTTGTACTGAGAAAATTAAACCTGATCTCAGTTCTAACAGTGCTTTCACACGTAGCAAACCACTGCTTGTCTTGACAAAAAACGCATGTGCGTTTCTTACTAAAGCTTCCGTGGAATTAATAAAATTTCAAAAGAACGCGATTATCTTTCAAAGTAAAGCTTGTACTGAGAAAAGCAACACTGATCTCAGTTCTAACAGTGCTTTCACACGTAGCAAACAACTGCTTGTCTTTACAAAGAATCGCATGAGCGTTTCTTACTAAAGCTTTCGTGAAATTAATAAAATTTCAAAAGAACGCGATTATCTTTCAAAGTAAAGCTTGTACTGAGGAAATTTAACCAGATCTCAGTTCTAACAGTGCTTTCACACGTAGCAAACAACTGCTTGTCTTGACAAAGAAACGCATGAGCGTTTCTTACTAAAGCTTTCGTGAAATTAATAAAGTTTCAAAAGAACGCGCTTATCTTTCAAAGTAAAGCTTGTACTGAGAAAAGCAACACTGATCTCAGTTCTAACAGTGCTTTCACACGTAGCAAACAACTGCTTGTCTTTACAAAGAATCGCATGAGCGTTTCTTACTAAAGCTTTCGTGAAATTAATAAACTTTCAAAAGAACGCGATTATCTTTCAAAGTAAAGCTTGTACTGAGGAAATTAAACCTGATCTCAGTTCTAACAGTGCTTTCACACGTAGCAAACAACTGCTTGTCTTGACAAAGAAACGCATGTGCGTTTCTTACTAAAGCTTTCATAAAATTAATAAACTTTCAAAAGAACGCGATTATCTTTCAAAGTAAAGCTTGTACTGAGAAAATTAAACCTGATCTCAGTTCTAACAGTGCTTTCACACGTAGCAAACAACTGCTTGTCTTGACAAAGAAACGCATGTGCGTTTCTTACTAAAGATTCCGTGGAATTAATAAACTTTCAAAAGAACGCGATTATCTTTCAAAGTAAAGCTTGTACTGAGAAAATTAAACCTGATCTCAGTTCTAACAGTGCTTTCACACGTAGCAAACAACTGCTTGTCTTGAAAAAGAAACGCATGTGCGTTTCTTACGAAAGCTTCCGTGGAATTAATAAAATTTCAAAAGAACGCGATTATCTTTCAAAGTAAAGCTTGTACTGAGAAAAGCAACACTGATCTCAGTTCTAACAGTGCTTTCACACGTAGCAAACAACTGCTTGTCTTTACAAAGAAACGCATGAGCGTTTCTTACTAAAGCTTTCGTGAAATTAATAAACTTTCAAAAGAACGCGATTATCCTTCAAAGTAAAGCTTGTACTGAGAAAAGCAACACTGATGTCAGTTCTATCAGTGCTTTCACACGTAGCAAACAACTGCTTGCCTTTACAAAGAAATGCATGAGCGTTTCTTACTAAAGCTTTCGTGAAATTAATAAACTTTCAAAAGAACGCGATTATCTTTCAAAGTAAAGCTTGTACTGAGGAAATTAAACCTGATCTCAGTTCTAACAGTGCTTTCACACGTAGCAAACAACTGCTTGTCTTGACAAATAACGCATGTGCGTTTCTTACTAAAGCTTTCGTGAAATTAATAAACTTTCAAAAGAACGCGATTATCTTTCAAAGTAAAGCTTGTACTGAGAAAATTAAACCTGATCTCAGTTCTAACAGTGCTTTCACACGTAGCAAACAACTGCTTGTCTTGACAAAGAAACGCATGTGCGTTTCTTACTAAAGCTTCCGTGCAATTAATAAAATTTCAAAAGAACGCGATTATCTTTCAAAGTAAAGCTTGTACTGAGAAAAGCAACACTGATCTCAGTTCTAACAGTGCTTTCACACGTAGCAAACCACTCCTTGTCTTTACAAAGAAACGCATGAGCGTTTCTTACTAAAGCTTTCGTGAAATTAATAAACTTTCAAAAGAACGCGATTATCTTTCAAATAAAGCTTGTACTGAGAAAAGCAACACTGATCTCAGTTCTAACATTGCTTTCACACGTAGCAAACAACTGCTTGTCTTTACATAGAAACGCATGTGCGTTTCTTTCTAAAGCTTTCGTGAAATTAATAAACTTTCAAAAGAACACGATTATCTTTCATAGTAAAGCTTGTACTGAGAAAAGCAACACTGATCTCAGTTCTAGCAGTGCTTTCACACGTAGCAAACAACTGCTTGTCTTTACAAAGAAATGCATGAGCGTTTCTTACTAAAGCTTTCGTGAAATAAATAAACTTTCAAAAGAATGCGATTATATTGCAAAGTAAAGCTTGTACTGAGGAAATTAAACCTGATCTCAGTTCTAACAGTGCTTTCACACGTAGCAAATAACTGCTTGTCTTTACAAAGAAACCCATGTGCGTTTCTTTCTAAAGCTTTCGTGAAATTAATAAACTTTCAAAAGAACGCGATTATCTTTCAAAGTAAAGCTTGTACTGAGAAAAGCAACACTGATCTCAGTTCTAACAGTGCTTTCACACGTAGCAAACAACTGCTTGTCTTGACAAAGAAACGCATGTGCGTTTCTTACTAAAGCTTTCGTGAAATTAATAAAGTTTCAAAAGAACGCGAGTATCTTTCAAAGTAAAGCTTGTACTGAGAAAAGCAACACTGATCTCAGTTCTAACAGTGCTTTCACACGTAGCAAACAACTGCTTGTCTTTACAAAGAATCGCATGAGCGTTTCTTACTAAAGCTTTCGTGAAATTAATAAAATTTGAAAAGAACGCGATTATCTTTCAAAGTAAAGCTTGTACTGAGGAAATTAAACCTGATCTCAGTTCTAACAGTGCTTTCACACGTAGCAAACAACTGCTTGTCTTGACAAAGAAACGCATGAGCGTTTCTTACTAAAGCTTTCGTGAAATTAATAAAGTTTCAAAAGAACGCGCTTATCTTTCAAAGTAAAGCTTGTACTGAGAAAAGCAACACTGATCTCAGTTCTAACAGTGCTTTCACAGGTAGCAAACAATTGTTGTCTTTACAAAGAAACGCATGTGCGTTTCTTACTAAAGCTTTCGTGAAATTAATAAACTTTCAAAAGAACGCGATTATCTTTCAAAGTAAAGCTTGTACTGAGAAAATTAAACCTGATCTCAGTTCTAACAGTGCTTTCACACGTAGCAAACAACTGCTTGTCTTTATAAAGAAACGCATGTGCGTTTCTTACTAAAGCGTTCGTGAAATTAATAAACTTTCAAAAGAACGCGATTATCTTTCAAAGTAAAGCTTGTACTGAGAAAATGAAACCTGATCTCAGTTCTAACAGTGCTTTCACACGTAGCAAACAACTGCTTGTCTTGACAAAGAAACGCATGTGCGTTTCTTACTAAAGCTTCCGTGGCATTAATAAAATTTCAAAAGAACGCGATTATCTTTCAAAGTAAAGCTTGTACTGAGAAAAGCAACACTGATCTCAGTTCTAACAGTGCTTTCACACGTAGCAAACAACTGCTTGTCTTTACAAAGAAACGCATCAGCGTTTCTTACTAACTTTCGTGAAATTAATAAAATTTCAAAAGAACGTGATTATCCTTCAAAGTAAAGCTTGTACTGAGAAAAGCAACACTGATGTCCGTTCTATCAGTGCTCTCACACGTAGCAGACAACTGCTTGCCTTTACAAAGAAATGCATGAGCGTTTCTTACTAAAGCTTTCGTGAAATTAATAAACTTTCCAAAGAACGCGATTATCTTTCAAAGTAAAGCTTGTACTGAGGAAATTAAACCTGATCTCAGTTCTAACAGTGCTTTCACACATAGCAAACAACTGCTTGTCTTGACAAAGAAACGCATGTGCGTTTCTTACTAAAGCTTCCGTGAAATTAATAAACTTTCAAAAGAACGCGATTATCTTTCAAAGTAAAGCTTGTACTGAGAAAATTAAACCTGATCTCAGTTCTAACAGTGCTTTCACACGTAGCAAATAACTGCTTGTCTTTACAAAGAAACCCATGTGCGTTTCTTTCTAAAGCTTTCGTGAAATTAATAAACTTTCAAAAGAACGCGATTATCTTTCAAAGTAAAGCTTGTACTGAGAAAAGCAACACTGATCTCAGTTCTAACAGTGCTTTCACACGTAGCAAACAACTGCTTGTCTTGACAAAGCAACGCATGTGCGTTTCTTACTAAAGCTCTCGTGAAATTAATAAAGTTTCAAAAGAACGCGATTATCTTTCAAAGTAAAGCTTGTACTGAGAAAAGCAACACTGATCTCAGTTCTAACAGTGCTTTCACACGTAGCAAACAACTGCTTGTCTTTACAAAGAATCGCATGAGCGTTTCTTACTAACTTTCGTGAAATTAATAAAATTTCAAAAGAACGTGATTATCCTTCAAAGTAAAGCTTGTACTGAGAAAAGCAACACTGATGTCAGTTCTATCAGTGCTCTCACACGTAGCAAACAACTGCTTGCCTTTACAAAGAAATGCATGAGCGTTTCTTACTAAAGCTTTCGTGAAATTAATAAACTTTCCAAAGAACGCGATTATCTTTCAAAGTAAAGCTTGTACTGAGGAAATTAAACCTGATCTCAGTTCTAACAGTGCTTTCACACATAGCAAACAACTGCTTGTCTTGACAAAGAAACGCATGTGCGTTTCTTATTAAAGCTTTCGTGAAATTAATAAACTTTCAAAAGAACGCGATTATCTTTCAAAGTAAAGCTTGTACTGAGAAAAGCAACACTGATCTCAGTTCTAACAGTGCTTTCACACGTAGCAAACAACTGCTTGTCTTGACAAAGAAACGCATAGGCGTTTCTTACTAAAGCTTTCGTGAAATTAATAAACTTTCCAAAGAACGCGATTATCTTTCAAAGTAAAGCTTGTACTGAGGAAATTAAACATGATCTCAGTTCTAACAGTGCTTTCACACGTAGCAAACAAGTGCTTGTCTTGACAAAGAAACGCATGTGCGTTTCTTACTAAAGCTTTCGTGAAATTAATAAACTTTCAAAATAACGCGATTATCTTTCAAAGTAAAGCTTGTACTGAGAAAAGCAACACTGTTCTCAGTTCTAACAGTGCTTTCACACGTAGCAAACAACTGCTTGTCTTTACAAAGAAACGCATGTGCGTTTCTTTCTAAAGCTTTCGTGAAATTAATAAACTTTCAAAAGAACGCGATTATCTTTCAAAGTAAAGCTTGTACTGAGAAAAGCAACACTGATCTCAGTTCTAACAGTGCTTTCACACGTAGCAAACAACTGCTTGTCTTTACAAAGAAATGCATTAGCGTTTCTTACTAAAGCTTTCGTGAAATTAATAAACTTTCAAAAGATGCGATTATCTTGCAAAGTAAAGCTTGTACTGAGGAAATTAAACCTGATCTCAGTTCTAACAGTGCTTTCACACGTAGCAAACAACTGCTTGTCTTGACAAAGAAACGCATGTGCGTTTCTTACTAAAGCTTTCGTGAAATTAATAAAGTTTCAAAAGAATGCGATTATCTTTCAAAGTAAAGCTTGTACTGAGAAAATTAAACCTGATCTCAGTTCTAACAGTGCTTTCACACATAGCAAACAACTGCTTGTCTTGACAAAGAAACGCATGTGCGTTTCTTACTAAAGCTTTCGTGAAATTAATAAACTTTCAAAAGAACGCGATTATCCTTCAAAGTAAAGCTTGTACTTAGAAAAGCAACACTGATGTCAGTTCTATCAGTGCTTTCACACGTAGCAAACAACTGCTTGCCTTTACAAAGAAATGCATGAGCGTTTCTTACTAAAGCTTTCGTGAAATTAATAAACTTTCAAAAGAACGCGATTATCTTTCAAAGTAAAGCTTGTACTGAGGAAATTAAACCTGATCTCAGTTCTAACAGTGCTTTCACACGTAGCAAACAACTGCTTGTCTTGACAAAGAAACGCATGTGCGTTTCTTACTAAAGCTTTCGTGAAATTAATAAACTTTCAAAGAACGCGATTATCTTTCAAAGTAAAGCTTGTACTGAGAAAATTAAACCTGATCTCAGTTCTAACAGTGCTTTCACACGTAGCAAACCACTGCTTGTCTTGACAAAAAACGCATGTGCGTTTCTTACTAAAGCTTCCGTGGAATTAATAAAATTTCAAAAGAACGCGATTATCTTTCAAAGTAAAGCTTGTACTGAGAAAAGCAACACTGATCTCAGTTCTAACAGTGCTTTCACACGTAGCAAACAACTGCTTGTCTTTACAAAGAATCGCATGAGCGTTTCTTACTAAAGCTTTCGTGAAATTAATAAAATTTCAAAAGAACGCGATTATCTTTCAAAGTAAAGCTTGTACTGAGGAAATTTAACCAGATCTCAGTTCTAACAGTGCTTTCACACGTAGCAAACAACTGCTTGTCTTGACAAAGAAACGCATGAGCGTTTCTTACTAAAGCTTTCGTGAAATTAATAAAGTTTCAAAAGAACGCGCTTATCTTTCAAAGTAAAGCTTGTACTGAGAAAAGCAACACTGATCTCAGTTCTAACAGTGCTTTCACACGTAGCAAACAACTGCTTGTCTTTACAAAGAATCGCATGAGCGTTTCTTACTAAAGCTTTCGTGAAATTAATAAAATTTCAAAAGAACGCGATTATCTTTCAAAGTAAAGCTTGTACTGAGGAAATTTAACCTGATCTCAGTTCTAACAGTGCTTTCACACGTAGCAAACAACTGCTTGTCTTGACAAAGAAACGCATGAGCGTTTCTTATTAAAGCTTTCGTGAAATTAATAAAGTTTCAAAAGAACGCGCTTATCTTTCAAAGTAAAGCTTGTACTGAGAAAAGCAACACTGATCTCAGTTCTAACAGTGCTTTCACACGTAGCAAACAACTGCTTGTCTTTACAAAGAAACGCATGAGCGTTTCTTACTAAAGCTTTCGTGAAATTAATAAACTTTCAAAAGAACGCGATTATCCTTCAAAGTAAAGCTTGTACTGAGAAAAGCAACACTGATGTCAGTTCTATCAGTGCTTTCACACGTGTCAAACAACTGCTTGCCTTTACAAAGAAATGCATGAGCGTTTCTTACTAAAGCTTTCGTGAAATTAATAAACTTTCCAAAGAACGCGATTATCTTTCAAAATAAAGCTTGTACTGAGGAAATTAAACCTGATCTCAGTTCTAACAGTGCTTTCACACGTAGCAAACAACTGCTTGTCTTTACAAAGAAACGCATGTGCGTTTCTTATTAAAGCTTTCGTAAAATTAACAAACTTTCAAAAGAACACGATTATCTTTCAAAGTAAAGCTTGTACTGAGAAAAGCAACACTGATCTCAGTTCTAACAGTGCTTTCACACGTAGCAAACAACTGCTTGTCTTGACAAAGAAACGCATAGGCGTTTCTTACTAAAGCTTTCGTGAAATTAATAAACTTTCAAAAGAACGCGATTATCTTTCAAAGTAAAGCTTGTACTGAGGAAATTAAACATGATCTCAGTTCTAACAGTGCTTTCACACGTAGCAAACAAGTGCTTGTCTTGACAAAGAAACGCATGTGCGTTTCTTACTAAAGCTTTCGTGAAATTAATAAACTTTCAAAAGATGCGATTATCTTGCAAAGTAAAGCTTGAACTGAGGAAATTAAACCTGATCTCAGTTCTAACAGTGCTTTCACACGTAGCAAACAACTGCTTGTCTTGACAAAGAAACGCATGTGCGTTTCTTACTAAAGCTTTCGTGAAATTAATAAAGTTTCAAAAGAACGCGCTTATCTTTCAAAGTAAAGCTTGTACTGAGAAAAGCAACACTGATCTCAGTTCTAACAGTGCTTTCACACGTAGCAAACAACTGCTTGTCTTTACAAAGAATCGCATGAGCGTTTCTTACTAAAGCTTTCGTGAAATTAATAAACTTTCAAAAGAACGCGATTATCTTTCAAAGTAAAGCTTGTACTGAGGAAATTAAACCTGATCTCAGTTCTAACAGTGCTTTCACACGTAGCAAACAACTGCTTGTCTTGACAAAGAAACGCATGTGCGTTTCTTACTAAAGCTTTCATAAAATTAATAAACTTTCAAAAGAACGCGATTATCTTTCAAAGTAAAGCTTGTACTGAGAAAATTAAACCTGATCTCAGTTCTAACAGTGCTTTCACACGTAGCAAACAACTGCTTGTCTTGACAAAGAAACGCATGTGCGTTTCTTACTAAAGATTCCGTGGAATTAATAAACTTTCAAAAGAACGCGATTATCTTTCAAAGTAAAGCTTGTACTGAGAAAATTAAACCTGATCTCAGTTCTAACAGTGCTTTCACACGTAGCAAACAACTGCTTGTCTTGAAAAAGAAACGCATGTGCGTTTCTTACGAAAGCTTCCGTGGAATTAATAAAATTTCAAAAGAACGCGATTATCTTTCAAAGTAAAGCTTGTACTGAGAAAAGCAACACTGATCTCAGTTCTAACAGTGCTTTCACACGTAGCAAACAACTGCTTGTCTTTACAAAGAAACGCATGAGCGTTTCTTACTAAAGCTTTCGTGAAATTAATAAACTTTCAAAAGAACGCGATTATCCTTCAAAGTAAAGCTTGTACTGAGAAAAGCAACACTGATGTCAGTTCTATCAGTGCTTTCACACGTAGCAAACAACTGCTTGCCTTTACAAAGAAATGCATGAGCGTTTCTTACTAAAGCTTTCGTGAAATTAATAAACTTTCAAAAGAACGCGATTATCTTTCAAAGTAAAGCTTGTACTGAGGAAATTAAACCTGATCTCAGTTCTAACAGTGCTTTCACACGTAGCAAACAACTGCTTGTCTTGACAAAGAAACGCATGTGCGTTTCTTACTAAAGCTTTCGTGAAATTAATAAACTTTCAAAAGAACGCGATTATCTTTCAAAGTAAAGCTTGTACTGAGAAAATTAAACCTGATCTCAGTTCTAACAGTGCTTTCACACGTAGCAAACAACTGCTTGTCTTTACAAAGAAACGCATGTGCGTTTCTTACTAAAGCTTCCGTGCAATTAATAAAATTTCAAAAGAACGCGATTATCTTTCAAAGTAAAGCTTGTACTGAGAAAAGCAACACTGATCTCAGTTCTAACAGTGCTTTCACACGTAGCAAACCACTCCTTGTCTTTACAAAGAAACGCATGAGCGTTTCTTACTAAAGCTTTCGTGAAATTAATAAACTTTCAAAAGAACGCGATTATCTTTCAAATAAAGCTTGTACTGAGAAAAGCAACACTGATCTCAGTTCTAACATTGCTATCACACGTAGCAAACAACTGCTTGTCTTTACATAGAAACGCATGTGCGTTTCTTTCTAAAGCTTTCGTGAAATTAATAAACTTTCAAAAGAACACGATTATCTTTCATAGTAAAGCTTGTACTGAGAAAAGCAACACTGATCTCAGTTCTAACAGTGCTTTCACACGTAGCAAACAACTGCTTGTCTTTACAAAGAAATGCATGAGCGTTTCTTACTAAAGCTTTCGTGAAATAAATAAACTTTCAAAAGAATGCGATTATATTGCAAAGTAAAGCTTGTACTGAGGAAATTAAACCTGATCTCAGTTCTAACAGTGCTTTCACACGTAGCAAATAACTGCTTGTCTTTACAAAGAAACCCATGTGCGTTTCTTTCTAAAGCTTTCGTGAAATTAATAAACTTTCAAAAGAACGCGATTATCTTTCAAAGTAAAGCTTGTACTGAGAAAAGCAACACTGATCTCAGTTCTAACAGTGCTTTCACACGTAGCAAACAACTGCTTGTCTTGACAAAGAAACGCATGTGCGTTTCTTACTAAAGCTTTCGTGAAATTAATAAAGTTTCAAAAGAACGCGAGTATCTTTCAAAGTAAAGCTTGTACTGAGAAAAGCAACACTGATCTCAGTTCTAACAGTGCTTTCACACGTAGCAAACAACTGCTTGTCTTTACAAAGAATCGCATGAGCGTTTCTTACTAAAGCTTTCGTGAAATTAATAAAATTTGAAAAGAACGCGATTATCTTTCAAAGTAAAGCTTGTACTGAGGAAATTAAACCTGATCTCAGTTCTAACAGTGCTTTCACACGTAGCAAACAACTGCTTGTCTTGACAAAGAAACGCATGAGCGTTTCTTACTAAAGCTTTCGTGAAATTAATAAAGTTTCAAAAGAACGCGCTTATCTTTCAAAGTAAAGCTTGTACTGAGAAAAGCAACACTGATCTCAGTTCTAACAGTGCTTTCACAGGTAGCAAACAATTGTTGTCTTTACAAAGAAACGCATGTGCGTTTCTTACTAAAGCTTTCGTGAAATTAATAAACTTTCAAAAGAACGCGATTATCTTTCAAAGTAAAGCTTGTACTGAGAAAATTAAACCTGATCTCAGTTCTAACAGTGCTTTCACACGTAGCAAACAACTGCTTGTCTTTATAAAGAAACGCATGTGCGTTTCTTACTAAAGCGTTCGTGAAATTAATAAACTTTCAAAAGAACGCGATTATCTTTCAAAGTAAAGCTTGTACTGAGAAAATGAAACCTGATCTCAGTTCTAACAGTGCTTTCACACGTAGCAAACAACTGCTTGTCTTGACAAAGAAACGCATGTGCGTTTCTTACTAAAGCTTCCGTGGCATTAATAAAATTTCAAAAGAACGCGATTATCTTTCAAAGTAAAGCTTGTACTGAGAAAAGCAACACTGATCTCAGTTCTAACAGTGCTTTCACACGTAGCAAACAACTGCTTGTCTTTACAAAGAAACGCATCAGCGTTTCTTACTAACTTTCGTGAAATTAATAAAATTTCAAAAGAACGTGATTATCCTTCAAAGTAAAGCTTGTACTGAGAAAAGCAACACTGATGTCCGTTCTATCAGTGCTCTCACACGTAGCAGACAACTGCTTGCCTTTACAAAGAAATGCATGAGCGTTTCTTACTAAAGCTTTCGTGAAATTAATAAACTTTCCAAAGAACGCGATTATCTTTCAAAGTAAAGCTTGTACTGAGGAAATTAAACCTGATCTCAGTTCTAACAGTGCTTTCACACATAGCAAACAACTGCTTGTCTTGACAAAGAAACGCATGTGCGTTTCTTACTAAAGCTTCCGTGAAATTAATAAACTTTCAAAAGAACGCGATTATCTTTCAAAGTAAAGCTTGTACTGAGAAAATTAAACCTGATCTCAGTTCTAACAGTGCTTTCACACGTAGCAAATAACTGCTTGTCTTTACAAAGAAACCCATGTGCGTTTCTTTCTAAAGCTTTCGTGAAATTAATAAACTTTCAAAAGAACGCGATTATCTTTCAAAGTAAAGCTTGTACTGAGAAAAGCAACACTGATCTCAGTTCTAACAGTGCTTTCACACGTAGCAAACAACTGCTTGTCTTGACAAAGCAACGCATGTGCGTTTCTTACTAAAGCTCTCGTGAAATTAATAAAGTTTCAAAAGAACGCGATTATCTTTCAAAGTAAAGCTTGTACTGAGAAAAGCAACACTGATCTCAGTTCTAACAGTGCTTTCACACGTAGCAAACAACTGCTTGTCTTTACAAAGAATCGCATGAGCGTTTCTTACTAAAGCTTTCGTGAAATTAATAAAATTTGAAAAGAACGCGATTATCTTTCAAAGTAAAGCTTGTACTGAGGAAATTAAACCTGATCTCAGTTCTAACAGTGCTTTCACACGTAGCAAACAACTGCTTGTCTTGACAAAGAAACGCATGAGCGTTTCTTACTAAAGCTTTCGTGAAATTAATAAAGTTTCAAAAGAACGCGCTTATCTTTCAAAGTAAAGCTTGTACTGAGAAAAGCAACACTGATCTCAGTTCTAACAGTGCTTTCACAGGTAGCAAACAATTGTTGTCTTTACAAAGAAACGCATGTGCGTTTCTTACTAAAGCTTTCGTGAAATTAATAAACTTTCAAAAGAACGCGATTATCTTTCAAAGTAAAGCTTGTACTGAGAAAATTAAACCTGATCTCAGTTCTAACAGTGCTTTCACACGTAGCAAACAACTGCTTGTCTTTATAAAGAAACGCATGTGCGTTTCTTACTAAAGCGTTCGTGAAATTAATAAACTTTCAAAAGAACGCGATTATCTTTCAAAGTAAAGCTTGTACTGAGAAAATGAAACCTGATCTCAGTTCTAACAGTGCTTTCACACGTAGCAAACAACTGCTTGTCTTGACAAAGAAACGCATGTGCGTTTCTTACTAAAGCTTCCGTGGCATTAATAAAATTTCAAAAGAACGCGATTATCTTTCAAAGTAAAGCTTGTACTGAGAAAAGCAACACTGATCTCAGTTCTAACAGTGCTTTCACACGTAGCAAACAACTGCTTGTCTTTACAAAGAAACGCATCAGCGTTTCTTACTAACTTTCGTGAAATTAATAAAATTTCAAAAGAACGTGATTATCCTTCAAAGTAAAGCTTGTACTGAGAAAAGCAACACTGATGTCCGTTCTATCAGTGCTCTCACACGTAGCAGACAACTGCTTGCCTTTACAAAGAAATGCATGAGCGTTTCTTACTAAAGCTTTCGTGAAATTAATAAACTTTCCAAAGAACGCGATTATCTTTCAAAGTAAAGCTTGTACTGAGGAAATTAAACCTGATCTCAGTTCTAACAGTGCTTTCACACATAGCAAACAACTGCTTGTCTTGACAAAGAAACGCATGTGCGTTTCTTATTAAAGCTTTCGTGAAATTAATAAACTTTCAAAAGAACGCGATTATCTTTCAAAGTAAAGCTTGTACTGAGAAAAGCAACACTGATCTCAGTTCTAACAGTGCTTTCACACGTAGCAAACAACTGCTTGTCTTGACAAAGAAACGCATAGGCGTTTCTTACTAAAGCTTTCGTGAAATTAATAAACTTTCCAAAGAACGCGATTATCTTTCAAAGTAAAGCTTGTACTGAGGAAATTAAACATGATCTCAGTTCTAACAGTGCTTTCACACGTAGCAAACAAGTGCTTGTCTTGACAAAGAAACGCATGTGCGTTTCTTACTAAAGCTTTCGTGAAATTAATAAACTTTCAAAATAACGCGATTATCTTTCAAAGTAAAGCTTGTACAGAGAAAAGCAACACTGTTCTCAGTTCTAACAGTGCTTTCACACGTAGCAAACAACTGCTTGTCTTTACAAAGAAACGCATGTGCGTTTCTTTCTAAAGCTTTCGTGAAATTAATAAACTTTCAAAAGAACGCGATTATCTTTCAAAGTAAAGCTTGTACTGAGAAAAGCAACACTGATCTCAGTTCTAACAGTGCTTTCACACGTAGCAAACAACTGCTTGTCTTTACAAAGAAATGCATTAGCGTTTCTTACTAAAGCTTTCGTGAAATTAATAAACTTTCAAAAGATGCGATTATCTTGCAAAGTAAAGCTTGTACTGAGGAAATTAAACCTGATCTCAGTTCTAACAGTGCTTTCACACGTAGCAAACAACTGCTTGTCTTGACAAAGAAACGCATGTGCGTTTCTTACTAAAGCTTTCGTGAAATTAATAAAGTTTCAAAAGAATGCGATTATCTTTCAAAGTAAAGCTTGTACTGAGAAAATTAAACCTGATCTCAGTTCTAACAGTGCTTTCACACATAGCAAACAACTGCTTGTCTTGACAAAGAAACGCATGTGCGTTTCTTACTAAAGATTCCGTGGAATTAATAAACTTTCAAAAGAACGCGATTATCTTTCAAAGTAAAGCTTGTACTGAGAAAATTAAACCTGATCTCAGTTCTAACAGTGCTTTCACACGTAGCAAACA
The DNA here is from genome assembly GCF_950005125.1 of Chionomys nivalis. Lineage (NCBI taxonomy): Eukaryota > Metazoa > Chordata > Mammalia > Rodentia > Cricetidae > Chionomys > Chionomys nivalis. The sequence goes on from NC_080102.1 coordinate 62,085,544, forward strand.
ACTGCTTGTCTTGACAAAGAAACGCATGTGCGTTTCTTACTAAAGCTTTCGTGAAATTAATAAAGTTTCAAAAGAACGCGATTATCTTTCAAAGTAAAGCTTGTACTGAGAAAAGCAACACTGATCTCAGTTCTAACAGTGCTTTCACACGTAGCAAACAACTGCTTGTCTTGACAAAGAAACGCATAGGCGTTTCTTACTAAAGCTTTCGTGAAATTAATAAACTTTCCAAAGAACGCGATTATCTTTCAAAGTAAAGCTTGTACTGAGGAAATTAAACATGATCTCAGTTCTAACAGTGCTTTCACACGTAGCAAACAAGTGCTTGTCTTGACAAAGAAACGCATGTGCGTTTCTTACTAAAGCTTTCGTGAAATTAATAAACTTTCAAAATAACGCGATTATCTTTCAAAGTAAAGCTTGTACTGAGAAAAGCAACACTGTTCTCAGTTCTAACAGTGCTTTCACACGTATCAAACAACTGCTTGTCTTTACAAAGAAACGCATGTGCGTTTCTTTCTAAAGCTTTCGTGAAATTAATAAACTTTCAAAAGAACGCGATTATCTTTCAAAGTAAAGCTTGTACTGAGAAAAGCAACACTGATCTCAGTTCTAACAGTGCTTTCACACGTAGCAAACAACTGCTTGTCTTTACAAAGAAATGCATTAGCGTTTCTTACTAAAGCTTTCGTGAAATTAATAAACTTTCAAAAGATGCGATTATCTTGCAAAGTAAAGCTTGTACTGAGGAAATTAAACCTGATCTCAGTTCTAACAGTGCTTTCACACGTAGCAAACAACTGCTTGTCTTGACAAAGAAACGCATGTGCGTTTCTTACTAAAGCTTTCGTGAAATTAATAAAGTTTCAAAAGAACGCGATTATCTTTCAAAGTAAAGCTTGTACTGAGAAAATTAAACCTGATCTCAGTTCTAACAGTGCTTTCACACGTAGCAAACAACTGCTTGTCTTTATAAAGAAATGCATGTGCGTTTCTTACTAAAGCGTTCGTGAAATTAATAAACTTTCAAAAGAACGCGATTATCTTTCAAAGTAAAGCTTGTACTGAGAAAATTAAACCTGATCTCAGTTCTAACAGTGCTTTCACACGTAGCAAACAACTGCTTGTCTTGACAAAGAAACGCATGTGCGTTTCTTACTAAAGCTTCCGTGGAATTAATAAAATTTCAAAAGAACGCGATTATCATTCAAAGTAAAGCTTGTACTGAGAAAAGCAACACTGATCTCAGTTCTAACAGTGCTTTCACACGTAGCAAACAACTGCTTGTCTTTACAAAGAAACGCATGAGCGTTTCTTACTAACTTTCGTGAAATTAATAAAATTTCAAAAGAACGTGATTATCCTTCAAAGTAAAGCTTGTACTGAGAAAAGCAACACTGATGTCAGTTCTATCAGTGCTCTCACACGTAGCAAACAACTGCTTGCCTTTACAAAGAAATGCATGAGCGTTTCTTACTAAAGCTTTCGTGAAATTAATAAACTTTCCAAAGAACGCGATTATCTTTCAAAGTAAAGCTTGTACTGAGGAAATTAAACCTGATCTCAGTTCTAACAGTGCTTTCACACATAGCAAACAACTGCTTGTCTTGACAAAGAAACGCATGTGCGTTTCTTATTAAAGCTTTCGTGAAATTAATAAACTTTCAAAAGAACGCGATTATCTTTCAAAGTAAAGCTTGTACTGAGAAAAGCAACACTGATCTCAGTTCTAACAGTGCTTTCACACGTAGCAAACAACTGCTTGTCTTGACAAAGAAACGCATAGGCGTTTCTTACTAAAGCTTTCGTGAAATTAATAAACTTTCCAAAGAACGCGATTATCTTTCAAAGTAAAGCTTGTACTGAGGAAATTAAACATGATCTCAGTTCTAACAGTGCTTTCACACGTAGCAAACAAGTGCTTGTCTTGACAAAGAAACGCATGTGCGTTTCTTACTAAAGCTTTCGTGAAATTAATAAACTTTCAAAATAACGCGATTATCTTTCAAAGTAAAGCTTGTACTGAGAAAAGCAACACTGTTCTCAGTTCTAACAGTGCTTTCACACGTAGCAAACAACTGCTTGTCTTTACAAAGAAACGCATGTGCGTTTCTTTCTAAAGCTTTCGTGAAATTAATAAACTTTCAAAAGAACGCGATTATCTTTCAAAGTAAAGCTTGTACTGAGAAAAGCAACACTGATCTCAGTTCTAACAGTGCTTTCACACGTAGCAAACAACTGCTTGTCTTTACAAAGAAATGCATTAGCGTTTCTTACTAAAGCTTTCGTGAAATTAATAAACTTTCAAAAGATGCGATTATCTTGCAAAGTAAAGCTTGTACTGAGGAAATTAAACCTGATCTCAGTTCTAACAGTGCTTTCACACGTAGCAAACAACTGCTTGTCTTGACAAAGAAACGCATGTGCGTTTCTTACTAAAGCTTTCGTGAAATTAATAAAGTTTCAAAAGAATGCGATTATCTTTCAAAGTAAAGCTTGTACTGAGAAAATTAAACCTGATCTCAGTTCTAACAGTGCTTTCACACATAGCAAACAACTGCTTGTCTTGACAAAGAAACGCATGTGCGTTTCTTACTAAAGATTCCGTGGAATTAATAAACTTTCAAAGGAACGCGATTATCTTTCAAAGTAAAGCTTGTACTGAGAAAATTAAACCTGATCTCAGTTCTAACAGTGCTTTCACACGTAGCAAACAACTGCTTGTCTTGACAAAGAAACGCATGTGCGTTTCTTACTAAAGCTTTCGTGAAATTAATAAACTTTCAAAAGAACGCGATTATCTTTCAAAGTAAAGCTTGTACTGAGAAAAGCAACACTGATCTCAGTTCTAACAGTGCTTTCACACGTAGCAAACAACTGCTTGTCTTGACAAAGAAACGCATAGGCGTTTCTTACTAAAGCTTTCGTGAAATTAATAAACTTTCCAAAGAACGCGATTATCTTTCAAAGTAAAGCTTGTACTGAGGAAATTAAACATGATCTCAGTTCTAACAGTGCTTTCACACGTAGCAAACAAGTGCTTGTCTTGACAAAGAAACGCATGTGCGTTTCTTACTAAAGCTTTCGTGAAATTAATAAACTTTCAAAATAACGCGATTATCTTTCAAAGTAAAGCTTGTACTGAGAAAAGCAACACTGTTCTCAGTTCTAACAGTGCTTTCACACGTAGCAAACAACTGCTTGTCTTTACAAAGAAACGCATGTGCGTTTCTTTCTAAAGCTTTCGTGAAATTAATAAACTTTCAAAAGAACGCGATTATCTTTCAAAGTAAAGCTTGTACTGAGAAAAGCAACACTGATCTCAGTTCTAACAGTGCTTTCACACGTAGCAAACAACTGCTTGTCTTTACAAAGAAATGCATTAGCGTTTCTTACTAAAGCTTTCGTGAAATTAATAAACTTTCAAAAGATGCGATTATCTTGCAAAGTAAAGCTTGTACTGAGGAAATTAAACCTGATCTCAGTTCTAACAGTGCTTTCACACGTAGCAAACAACTGCTTGTCTTGACAAAGAAACGCATGTGCGTTTCTTACTAAAGCTTTCGTGAAATTAATAAAGTTTCAAAAGAACGCGATTATCTTTCAAAGTAAAGCTTGTACTGAGAAAATTAAACCTGATCTCAGTTCTAACAGTGCTTTCACACATAGCAAACAACTGCTTGTCTTGACAAAGAAACGCATGTGCGTTTCTTACTAAAGATTCCGTGGAATTAATAAACTTTCAAAAGAACGCGATTATCTTTCAAAGTAAAGCTTGTACTGAGAAAATTAAACCTGATCTCAGTTCTAACAGTGCTTTCACACGTAGCAAACAACTGCTTGTCTTGACAAAGAAACGCATGAGCGTTTCTTACTAAAGCTTTCGTGAAATTAATAAACTTTCAAAAGAACGCGATTATCCTTCAAAGTAAAGCTTGTACTGAGAAAGCAACACTGATGTCAGTTCTATCAGTGCTTTCACACGTAGCAAACAACTGCTTGCCTTTACAAAGAAATGCATGAGCGTTTCTTACTAAAGCTTTCGTGAAATTAATAAACTTTCCAAAGAACGCGATTATCTTTCAAAGTAAAGCTTGTACTGAGGAAATTAAACCTGATCTCAGTTCTAACAGTGCTTTCACACGTAGCAAACAACTGCTTGTCTTGACAAAGAAACGCATGTGCGTTTCTTACTAAAGCTTCCGTGAAATTAATAAACTTTCAAAAGAACGCGATTATCTTTCAAAGTAAAGCTTGTACTGAGAAAATTAAACCTGATCTCAGTTCTAACAGTGCTTTCACACGTAGCAAACAACTGCTTGTCTTTACAAAGAAACGCATGTGCGTTTCTTATTAAAGCTTTCGTGAAATTAATAAACTTTCAAAAGAACGCGATTATCTTTCAAAGTAAAGCTTGTACTGAGAAAAGCAACACTGATCTCAGTTCTAACAGTGCTTTCACACGTAGCAAACAACTGCTTGTCTTGACAAAGAAACGCATAGGCGTTTCTTACTAAAGCTTTCGTGAAATTAATAAACTTTCAAAAGAACGCGATTATCTTTCAAAGTAAAGCTTGTACTGAGGAAATTAAACATGATCTCAGTTCTAACAGTGCTTTCACACGTAGCAAACAAGTGCTTGTCTTGACAAAGAAACGCATGTGCGTTTCTTACTAAAGCTTTCGTGAAATTAATAAACTTTCAAAAGAACGCGATTATCTTTCAAAGTAAAGCTTGTACTGAGAAAAGCAACACTGATCTCAGTTCTAACAGTGCTTTCACACGCAGCAAACAACTGCTTGTCTTTACAAAGAAATGCATTAGCGTTTCTTACTAAAGCTTTCGTGAAATTAATAAACTTTCAAAAGATGCGATTATTTTGCAAAGTAAAGCTTGTACTGAGGAAATTAAACCTGATCTCAGTTCTAACAGTGCTTTCACACGTAGCAAACAACTGCTTGTCTTGACAAAGAAACGCATGTGCGTTTCTTACTAAAGCTTTCGTGAAATTAATAAAGTTTCAAAAGAACGCGCTTATCTTTCAAAGTAAAGCTTGTACTGAGAAAAGCAACACTGATCTCAGTTCTAACAGTGCGTTCACACGTAGCAAACAACTGCTTGTCTTGACAAAGAAACGCATGTGCGTTTCTTACTAAAGATTCCGTGGAATTAATAAACTTTCAAAAGAACGCGATTATCTTTCAAAGTAAAGCTTGTACTGAGAAAATTAAACCTGATCTCAGTTCTAACAGTGCTTTCACACGTAGCAAACAACAGCTTGTCTTGACAAAGAAACGCATGTGCCTTTCTTACGAAAGCTTCCGTGGAATTAATAAAATTTCAAAAGAACGCGATTATCTTTCAAAGTAAAGCTTGTACTGAGAAAAGCAACACTGATCTCAGTTCTAACAGTGCTTTCACACGTAGCAAACAACTGCTTGTCTTTACAAAGAAACGCATGAGCGTTTCTTACTAAAGCTTTCGTGAAATTAATAAACTTTCAAAAGAACGCGATTATCCTTCAAAGTAAAGCTTGTACTGAGAAAAGCAACACTGATGTCAGTTCTATCAGTGCTTTCACACGTAGCAAACAACTGCTTGCCTTTACAAAGAAATGCATGAGCGTTTCTTACTAAAGCGTTCGTGAAATTAATAAACTTTCAAAAGAACGCGATTATCTTTCAAAGTAAAGCTTGTACTGAGGAAATTAAACCTGATCTCAGTTCTAACAGTGCTTTCACACGTAGCAAAGAACTGCTTGTCTTGACAAAGAAACGCATGTGCGTTTCTTACTAAAGCTTTCGTGAAATTAATAAACTTTCAAAAGAACGCGATTATCTTTCAAAGTAAAGCTTGTACTGAGAAAATTAAACCTGATCTCTGTTCTAACAGTGCTTTCACACGTAGCAAACAACTGCTTGTCTTGACAAAGAAACGCATGTGCGTTTCTTACTAAAGCTTCCGTGGAATTAATAAAATTTCAAAAGAACGCGATTATCTTTCAAAGTAAAGCTTGTACTGAGAAAAGCAACACTGAACTCAGTTCTAACAGTGCTTTCACACGTAGCAAACCACTCCTTGTCTTTACAAAGAAACGCATGAGCTTTTCTTACTAAAGCGTTCGTGAAATTAATAAACTTTCAAAAGAACGCGATTATCTTTCAAAGTAAAGCTTGTACTGAGGAAATTAAACCTGATCTCAGTTCTAACAGTGCTTTCACACGTAGCAAACAACTGCTTGTCTTGACAAAGAAACGCATGTGCGTTTCTTACTAAAGCTTTCGTGAAATTAATAAACTTTCAAAAGAACGCGATTATCTTTCAAAGTAAAGCTTGTACTGAGAAAATTAAACCTGATCTCTGTTCTAACAGTGCTTTCACACGTAGCAAACAACTGCTTGTCTTGACAAAGAAACGCATGTGCGTTTCTTACTAAAGCTTCCGTGGAATTAATAAAATTTCAAAAGAACGCGATTATCTTTCAAAGTAAAGCTTGTACTGAGAAAAGCAACACTGAACTCAGTTCTAACAGTGCTTTCACACGTAGCAAACCACTCCTTGTCTTTACAAAGAAACGCATGAGCTTTTCTTACTAAAGCTTTCGTGAAATTAATAAACTTTCAAAAGAACGCGATTATCTTTCAAAGTAAAGCTTGTACTGAGAAAAGCAACACTGATCTCAGTTCTAACAGTGCTTTCACACGTAGCAAACAACTGCTTGTCTTTACATAGAAACGCATGTGCGTTTCTTTCTAAAGCTTTCGTGAAATTAATAAACTTTCAAAAGAACACGATTATCTTTCATAGTAAAGCTTGTACTGAGAAAAGCAACACTGATCTCAGTTCTAACAGTGCTTTCACACGTAGCAAACAACTGCTTGTCTTTACAAAGAAATGCATGAGCGTTTCTTACTAAAGCTTTCGTGAAATAAATAAACTTTCAAAAGAATGCGATTATATTGCAAAGTAAAGCTTGTACTGAGGAAATTAAACCTGATCTCAGTTCTAACAGTGCTTTCACACGTAGCAAATAACTGCTTGTCTTTACAAAGAAACCCATGTGCGTTTCTTTCTAAAGCTTTCGTGAAATTAATAAACTTTCAAAAGAACGCGATTATCTTTCAAAGTAAAGCTTGTACTGAGAAAAGCAACACTGATCTCAGTTCTAACAGTGCTTTCACACGTAGCAAACAACTGCTTGTCTTGACAAAGAAACGCATGTGCGTTTCTTACTAAAGCTCTCGTGAAATTAATAAACTTTCAAAAGAACGCATTTATCTTTCAAAGTAAAGCTTGTACTGAGAAAAGCAACACTGATCTCAGTTCTAACAGTGCTTTCACAGGTAGCAAACAATTGTTGTCTTTACAAAGAAACGCATGTGCGTTTCTTACTAAAGCTTTCGTGAAATTAATAAACTTTCAAAAGAACGCGATTATCTTTCAAAGTAAAGCTTGTACTGAGAAAATTAAACCTGATCACAGTTCTAACAGTGCTTTCACACGTAGCAAACAACTGCTTGTCTTTACAAAGAAACGCATGTGCGTTTCTTACTAAAGCGTTTGTGAAATTAATAAACTTTCAAAAGAACGCGATTATCTTTCAAAGTAAAGCTTGTACTGAGAAAATTAAACCTGATCTCAGTTCTAACAGTGCTTTCACACGTAGCAAACAACTGCTTGTCTTGACAAAGAAACGCATGTGCGTTTCTTACTAAAGCTTCCGTGGAATTAATAAAATTTCAAAAGAACGCGATTATCTTTCAAAGTAAAGCTTGTACTGAGAAAAGCAACACTGATCTCAGTTCTAACAGTGCTTTCACACGTAGCAAACAACTGCTTGTCTTTACAGAGAAACGCATGTGCGTTTCTTACTAAAGCTTTCGTGAAATTAATAAACTTTCAAAAGAACGCGATTATCCTTCAAAGTAAAGCTTGTACTGAGAAAAGCAACACTGATGTCAGTTCTATCAGTGCTTTCACACGTAGCAAACAACTGCTTGCCTTTACAAAGAAATGCATGAGCGTTTCTTACTAAAGCTTTCGTGAAATTAATAAACTTTCCAAAGAACGCGATTATCTTTCAAAGTAAAGCTTGTACTGAGGAAATTAAACCTGATCTCAGTTCTAACAGTGCTTTCACACATAGCAAACAACTGCTTGTCTTGACAAAGAAACGCATGTGCGTTTCTTACTAAAGCTTCCGTGAAATTAATAAACTTTCAAAAGAACGCGATTATCTTTCAAAGTAAAGCTTGTACTGAGAAAATTAAACCTGATCTCAGTTCTAACACTGCTTTCACACGTAGCAAACAACTGCTTGTCTTTACAAAGAAACGCATGTGCGTTTCTTATTAAAGCTTTCGTGAAATTAATAAACTTTCAAAAGAACGCGATTATCTTTCAAAGTAAAGCTTGTACTGAGAAAAGCAACACTAATCTCAGTTCTAACAGTGCTTTCACACGTAGCAAACAACTGCTTGTCTTGACAAAGAAACGCATAGGCGTTTCTTACTAAAGCTTTCGTGAAATTAATAAACTTTCCAAAGAACGCGATTATCTTTCAAAGTAAAGCTTGTACTGAGGAAATTAAACATGATCTCAGTTCTAACAGTGCTTTCACACGTAGCAAACAAGTGCTTGTCTTGACAAAGAAACGCATGTGCGTTTCTTACTAAAGCTTTCGTGAAATTAATAAACTTTCAAAAGAACGCGATTATCTTTCAAAGTAAAGCTTGTACTGAGAAAAGCAACACTGTTCTCAGTTCTAACAGTCCTTTCACACGTAGCAAACAACTGCTTGTCTTTACAAAGAAACGCATGTGCGTTTCTTTCTAAAGCTTTCGTGAAATTAATAAACTTTCAAAAGAACGCGATTATCTTTCAAAGTAAAGCTTGTACTGAGGAAATTAAACCTGATCTCAGTTCTAACAGTGCTTTCACACGTAGCAAACAACTGCTTGTCTTGACAAAGAAACGCATGTGCGTTTCTTACTAAAGCTTTCGTGAAATTAATAAACTTTCAAAAGAACGCGATTATCTTTCAAAGTAAAGCTTGTACTGAGGAAATTAAACTTGATCTCAGTTCTAACAGTGCTTTCACACGTAGCAAACAACTGCTTGTCTTGACAAAGAAACGCATGTGCGTTTCTTACTAAAGCTCTCGTGAAATTAATAAACTTTCAAAAGAACGCGATTATCTTTCAAAGTAAAGCTTGTACTGAGAAAATTAAACCTGATCTCAGTTCTAACAGTGCTTTCACACGTAGCAAACAACTGCTTGTCTTGACAAAGAAACGCATGGGCGTTTCTTACTAAAGCTTCCGTGGAATTAATAAAATTTCAAAAGAACGCGATTATCTTTCAAAGTAAAGCTTGTACTGAGAAAAGCAACACTGATCTCAGTTCTAACAGTGCTTTCACACGTAGCAAACCACTCCTTGTCTTTACAAAGAAACGCATGAGCGTTTCTTACTAAAGCATTCGTGAAATTAATAAACTTTCAAAAGAACGCGATTATCTTTCAAAGTAAAGCTTGTACTGAGAAAAGCAACACTGATCTCAGTTCTAACAGTGCTTTCACACGTAGCAAACAACTGCTTGTCTTTACATAGAAACGCATGTGCGTTTCTTTCTAAAGCTTTCGTGAAATTAATAAACTTTCAAAAGAACACGATTATCTTTCAAAGTAAACCTTTACTGAGAAAAGCAACACTGATCTCAGTTCTAACAGTGCTTTCACACGTAGCAAACAACTGCTTGTCTTTACAAAGAAATGCATGAGCGTTTCTTACTAAAGCTTTCGTGAAATAAATAAACTTTCAAAAGAATGCGATTATATTGCAAAGTAAAGCTTGTACTGAGAAAATTAAACCTGATCTCAGTTCTAACAGTGCTTTCACACGTAGCAAACAACTGCTTGTCTTTACAAAGAAACGCATGTGCGTTTCTTTCTAAAGCTTTCATGAAATTAATAAACTTTCAAAAGAACGCGATTATCTTTCAAAGTAAAGCTTGTACTGAGAAAAGCAACACTGATCTCAGTTCTAACAGTGCTTTCACACGTAGCAAACAACTGCTTGTCTTGACAAAGAAACGCATGAGCGTTTCTTACTAAAGCTCTCGTGAAATTAATAAAGTTTCAAAAGAACGCGATTATCTTTCAAAGTAAAGCTTGTACTGAGAAAAGCAACACTGATCTCAGTTCTAACAGTGCTTTCACACGTAGCAAACAACTGCTTGTCTTTACAAAGAAATGCATTAGCGTTTCTTACTAAAGCTTTCGTGAAATTAATAAACTTTCAAAAGATGCGATTATCTTGCAAAGTAAAGCTTGTACTGAGGAAATTAAACCTGATCTCAGTTCTAACAGTGCTTTCACACGTAGCAAACAACTGCTTGTCTTGACAAAGAAACGCATGTGCGTTTCTTACTAAAGCTTTCGTGAAATTAATAAAGTTTCAAAAGAATGCGATTATCTTTCAAAGTAAAGCTTGTACTGAGAAAATTAAACCTGATCTCAGTTCTAACAGTGCTTTCACACATAGCAAACAACTGCTTGTCTTGACAAAGAAACGCATGTGCGTTTCTTACTAAAGATTCCGTGGAATTAATAAACTTTCAAAAGAACGCGATTATCTTTCAAAGTAAAGCTTGTACTGAGAAAATTAAACCTGATCTCAGTTCTAACAGTGCTTTCACACGTAGCAAACAACTCCTTGTCTTGACAAAGAAACGCATGTGCGTTTCTTACTAAAGCTTTCGTGAAATTAATAAACTTTCAAAAGAACGCGATTATCTTTCAAAGTAAAGCTTGTACTGAGAAAAGCAACACTGATCTCAGTTCTAACAGTGCTTTCACACGTAGCAAACAACTGCTTGTCTTGACAAAGAAACGCATAGGCGTTTCTTACTAAAGCTTTCGTGAAATTAATAAACTTTCCAAAGAACGCGATTATCTTTCAAAGTAAAGCTTGTAATGAGGAAATTAAACATGATCTCAGTTCTAACAGTGCTTTCACACGTAGCAAACAAGTGCTTGTCTTGACAAAGAAACGCATGTGCGTTTCTTACTAAAGCTTTCGTGAAATTAATAAACTTTCAAAATAACGCGATTATCTTTCAAAGTAAAGCTTGTACTGAGAAAAGCAACACTGTTCTCAGTTCTAACAGTGCTTTCACACGTAGCAAACAACTGCTTGTCTTTACAAAGAAACGCATGTGCGTTTATTTCTAAAGCTTTCGTGAAATTAATAAACTTTCAAAAGAACGCGATTATCTTTCAAAGTAAAGCTTGTACTGAGAAAAGCAACACTGATCTCAGTTCTAACAGTGCTTTCACACGTAGCAAACAACTGCTTGTCTTTACAAAGAAATGCATTAGCGTTTCTTACTAAAGCTTTCGTGAAATTAATAAACTTTCAAAAGATGCGATTATCTTGCAAAGTAAAGCTTGTACTGAGGAAATTAAACCTGATCTCAGTTCTAACAGTGCTTTCACACGTAGCAAACAACTGCTTGTCTTGACAAAGAAACGCATGTGCGTTTCTTACTAAAGCTTTCGTGAAATTAATAAAGTTTCAAAAGAACGCGATTATCTTTCAAAGTAAAGCTTGTACTGAGAAAATTAAACCTGATCTCAGTTCTAACAGTGCTTTCACACATAGCAAACAACTGCTTGTCTTGACAAAGAAACGCATGTGCGTTTCTTACTAAAGATTCCGTGGAATTAATAAACTTTCAAAAGAACGCGATTATCTTTCAAAGTAAAGCTTGTACTGAGAAAATTAAACCTGATCTCAGTTCTAACAGTGCTTTCACACGTAGCAAACAACTGCTTGTCTTGACAAAGAAACGCATGAGCGTTTCTTACTAAAGCTTTCGTGAAATTAATAAACTTTCAAAAGAACGCGATTATCCTTCAAAGTAAAGCTTGTACTGAGAAAAGCAACACTGATGTCAGTTCTATCAGTGCTTTCACACGTAGCAAACAACTGCTTGCCTTTACAAAGAAATGCATGAGCGTTTCTTACTAAAGCTTTCGTGAAATTAATAAACTTTCCAAAGAACGCGATTATCTTTCAAAGTAAAGCTTGTACTGAGGAAATTAAACCTGATCTCAGTTCTAACAGTGCTTTCACACGTAGCAAACAACTGCTTGTCTTGACAAAGAAACGCATGTGCGTTTCTTACTAAAGCTTCCGTGAAATTAATAAACTTTCAAAAGAACGCGATTATCTTTCAAAGTAAAGCTTGTACTGAGAAAATTAAACCTGATCTCAGTTCTAACAGTGCTTTCACACGTAGCAAACAACTGCTTGTCTTTACAAAGAAACGCATGTGCGTTTCTTATTAAAGCTTTCGTGAAATTAATAAACTTTCAAAAGAACGCGATTATCTTTCAAAGTAAAGCTTGTACTGAGAAAAGCAACACTGATCTCAGTTCTAACAGTGCTTTCACACGTAGCAAACAACTGCTTGTCTTGACAAAGAAACGCATAGGCGTTTCTTACTAAAGCTTTCGTGAAATTAATAAACTTTCAAAAGAACGCGATTATCTTTCAAAGTAAAGCTTGTACTGAGGAAATTAAACATGATCTCAGTTCTAACAGTGCTTTCACACGTAGCAAACAAGTGCTTGTCTTGACAAAGAAACGCATGTGCGTTTCTTACTAAAGCTTTCGTGAAATTAATAAACTTTCAAAAGAACGCGATTATCTTTCAAAGTAAAGCTTGTACTGAGAAAAGCAACACTGATCTCAGTTCTAACAGTGCTTTCACACGCAGCAAACAACTGCTTGTCTTTACAAAGAAATGCATTAGCGTTTCTTACTAAAGCTTTCGTGAAATTAATAAACTTTCAAAAGATGCGATTATTTTGCAAAGTAAAGCTTGTACTGAGGAAATTAAACCTGATCTCAGTTCTAACAGTGCTTTCACACGTAGCAAACAACTGCTTGTCTTGACAAAGAAACGCATGTGCGTTTCTTACTAAAGCTTTCGTGAAATTAATAAAGTTTCAAAAGAACGCGCTTATCTTTCAAAGTAAAGCTTGTACTGAGAAAAGCAACACTGATCTCAGTTCTAACAGTGCGTTCACACGTAGCAAACAACTGCTTGTCTTGACAAAGAAACGCATGTGCGTTTCTTACTAAAGATTCCGTGGAATTAATAAACTTTCAAAAGAACGCGATTATCTTTCAAAGTAAAGCTTGTACTGAGAAAATTAAACCTGATCTCAGTTCTAACAGTGCTTTCACACGTAGCAAACAACAGCTTGTCTTGACAAAGAAACGCATGTGCCTTTCTTACGAAAGCTTCCGTGGAATTAATAAAATTTCAAAAGAACGCGATTATCTTTCAAAGTAAAGCTTGTACTGAGAAAAGCAACACTGATCTCAGTTCTAACAGTGCTTTCACACGTAGCAAACAACTGCTTGTCTTTACAAAGAAACGCATGAGCGTTTCTTACTAAAGCTTTCGTGAAATTAATAAACTTTCAAAAGAACGCGATTATCCTTCAAAGTAAAGCTTGTACTGAGAAAAGCAACACTGATGTCAGTTCTATCAGTGCTTTCACACGTAGCAAACAACTGCTTGCCTTTACAAAGAAATGCATGAGCGTTTCTTACTAAAGCGTTCGTGAAATTAATAAACTTTCAAAAGAACGCGATTATCTTTCAAAGTAAAGCTTGTACTGAGGAAATTAAACCTGATCTCAGTTCTAACAGTGCTTTCACACGTAGCAAAGAACTGCTTGTCTTGACAAAGAAACGCATGTGCGTTTCTTACTAAAGCTTTCGTGAAATTAATAAACTTTCAAAAGAACGCGATTATCTTTCAAAGTAAAGCTTGTACTGAGAAAATTAAACCTGATCTCTGTTCTAACAGTGCTTTCACACGTAGCAAACAACTGCTTGTCTTGACAAAGAAACGCATGTGCGTTTCTTACTAAAGCTTCCGTGGAATTAATAAAATTTCAAAAGAACGCGATTATCTTTCAAAGTAAAGCTTGTACTGAGAAAAGCAACACTGAACTCAGTTCTAACAGTGCTTTCACACGTAGCAAACCACTCCTTGTCTTTACAAAGTAACGCATGAGCTTTTCTTACTAAAGCGTTCGTGAAATTAATAAACTTTCAAAAGAACGCGATTATCTTTCAAAATAAAGCTTGTACTGAGGAAATTAAACCTGATCTCAGTTCTAACAGTGCTTTCACACGTAGCAAACAACTGCTTGTCTTGACAAAGAAACGCATGTGCGTTTCTTACTAAAGCTTTCGTGAAATTAATAAACTTTCAAAAGAACGCGATTATCTTTCAAAGTAAAGCTTGTACTGAGAAAATTAAACCTGATCTCTGTTCTAACAGTGCTTTCACACGTAGCAAACAACTGCTTGTCTTGACAAAGAAACGCATGTGCGTTTCTTACTAAAGCTTCCGTGGAATTAATAAAATTTCAAAAGAACGCGATTATCTTTCAAAGTAAAGCTTGTACTGAGAAAAGCAACACTGAACTCAGTTCTAACAGTGCTTTCACACGTAGCAAACCACTCCTTTTCTTTACAAAGAAACGCATGAGCTTTTCTTACTAAAGCTTTCGTGAAATTAATAAACTTTCAAAAGAACGCGATTATCTTTCAAAGTAAAGCTTGTACTGAGAAAAGCAACACTGATCTCAGTTCTAACAGTGCTTTCACACGTAGCAAACAACTGCTTGTCTTTACATAGAAACGCATGTGCGTTTCTTTCTAAAGCTTTCGTGAAATTAATAAACTTTCAAAAGAACACGATTATCTTTCATAGTAAAGCTTGTACTGAGAAAAGCAACACTGATCTCAGTTCTAACAGTGCTTTCACACGTAGCAAACAACTGCTTGTCTTTACAAAGAAATGCATGAGCGTTTCTTACTAAAGCTTTCGTGAAATAAATAAACTTTCAAAAGAATGCGATTATATTGCAAAGTAAAGCTTGTACTGAGGAAATTAAACATGATCTCAGTTCTAACAGTGCTTTCACACGTAGCAAATAACAGCTTGTCTTTACAAAGAAACCCATGTGCGTTTCTTTCTAAAGCTTTCGTGAAATTAATAAACTTTCAAAAGAACGCGATTATCTTTCAAAGTAAAGCTTGTACTGAGAAAAGCAACACTGATCTCAGTTCTAACAGTGCTTTCACACGTAGCAAACAACTGCTTGTCTTGACAAAGAAACGCATGTGCGTTTCTTACTAAAGCTCTCGTGAAATTAATAAACTTTCAAAAGAACCCGTTTATCTTTCAAAGTAAAGCTTGTACTGAGAAAAGCAACACTGATCTCAGTTCTAACAGTGCTTTCACAGGTAGCAAACAATTGTTGTCTTTACAAAGAAACGCATGTGCGTTTCTTACTAAAGATTCCGTGGAATTAATAAACTTTCAAAAGAACGCGATTATCTTTCAAAGTAAAGCTTGTACTGAGAAAATTAAACCTGATCTCAGTTCTAACAGTGCTTTCACACGTAGCAAACAACAGCTTGTCTTGACAAAGAAACGCATGTGCCTTTCTTACGAAAGCTTCCGTGGAATTAATAAAATTTCAAAAGAACGCGATTATCTTTCAAAGTAAAGCTTGTACTGAGAAAAGCAACACTGATCTCAGTTCTAACAGTGCTTTCACACGTAGCAAACAACTGCTTGTCTTTACAAAGAAACGCATGAGCGTTTCTTACTAAAGCTTTCGTGAAATTAATAAACTTTCAAAAGAACGCGATTATCCTTCAAAGTAAAGCTTGTACTGAGAAAAGCAACACTGATGTCAGTTCTATCAGTGCTTTCACACGTAGCAAACAACTGCTTGCCTTTACAAAGAAATGCATGAGCGTTTCTTACTAAAGCGTTCGTGAAATTAATAAACTTTCAAAAGAACGCGATTATCTTTCAAAGTAAAGCTTGTACTGAGGAAATTAAACCTGATCTCAGTTCTAACAGTGCTTTCACACGTAGCAAAGAACTGCTTGTCTTGACAAAGAAACGCATGTGCGTTTCTTACTAAAGCTTTCGTGAAATTAATAAACTTTCAAAAGAACGCGATTATCTTTCAAAGTAAAGCTTGTACTGAGAAAATTAAACCTGATCTCTGTTCTAACAGTGCTTTCACACGTAGCAAACAACTGCTTGTCTTGACAAAGAAACGCATGTGCGTTTCTTACTAAAGCTTCCGTGGAATTAATAAAATTTCAAAAGAACGCGATTATCTTTCAAAGTAAAGCTTGTACTGAGAAAAGCAACACTGAACTCAGTTCTAACAGTGCTTTCACACGTAGCAAACCACTCCTTGTCTTTACAAAGTAACGCATGAGCTTTTCTTACTAAAGCGTTCGTGAAATTAATAAACTTTCAAAAGAACGCGATTATCTTTCAAAATAAAGCTTGTACTGAGGAAATTAAACCTGATCTCAGTTCTAACAGTGCTTTCACACGTAGCAAACAACTGCTTGTCTTGACAAAGAAACGCATGTGCGTTTCTTACTAAAGCTTTCGTGAAATTAATAAACTTTCAAAAGAACGCGATTATCTTTCAAAGTAAAGCTTGTACTGAGAAAATTAAACCTGATCTCTGTTCTAACAGTGCTTTCACACGTAGCAAACAACTGCTTGTCTTGACAAAGAAACGCATGTGCGTTTCTTACTAAAGCTTCCGTGGAATTAATAAAATTTCAAAAGAACGCGATTATCTTTCAAAGTAAAGCTTGTACTGAGAAAAGCAACACTGAACTCAGTTCTAACAGTGCTTTCACACGTAGCAAACCACTCCTTTTCTTTACAAAGAAACGCATGAGCTTTTCTTACTAAAGCTTTCGTGAAATTAATAAACTTTCAAAAGAACGCGATTATCTTTCAAAGTAAAGCTTGTACTGAGAAAAGCAACACTGATCTCAGTTCTAACAGTGCTTTCACACGTAGCAAACAACTGCTTGTCTTTACATAGAAACGCATGTGCGTTTCTTTCTAAAGCTTTCGTGAAATTAATAAACTTTCAAAAGAACACGATTATCTTTCATAGTAAAGCTTGTACTGAGAAAAGCAACACTGATCTCAGTTCTAACAGTGCTTTCACACGTAGCAAACAACTGCTTGTCTTTACAAAGAAATGCATGAGCGTTTCTTACTAAAGCTTTCGTGAAATAAATAAACTTTCAAAAGAATGCGATTATATTGCAAAGTAAAGCTTGTACTGAGGAAATTAAACCTGATCTCAGTTCTAACAGTGCTTTCACACGTAGCAAATAACAGCTTGTCTTTACAAAGAAACCCATGTGCGTTTCTTTCTAAAGCTTTCGTGAAATTAATAAACTTTCAAAAGAACGCGATTATCTTTCAAAGTAAAGCTTGTACTGAGAAAAGCAACACTGATCTCAGTTCTAACAGTGCTTTCACACGTAGCAAACAACTGCTTGTCTTGACAAAGAAACGCATGTGCGTTTCTTACTAAAGCTCTCGTGAAATTAATAAACTTTCAAAAGAACCCGTTTATCTTTCAAAGTAAAGCTTGTACTGAGAAAAGCAACACTGATCTCAGTTCTAACAGTGCTTTCACAGGTAGCAAACAATTGTTGTCTTTACAAAGAAACGCATGTGCGTTTCTTACTAAAGCTTTCGTGAAATTAATAAACTTTCAAAAGAACGCGATTATCTTTCAAAGTAAAGCTTGTACTGAGGAAATTAAACCTGATCTCAGTTCTAACAGTGCTTTCACACGTAGCAAACAACTGCTTGTCTTGACAAAGAAACGCATGTGCGTTTCTTACTAAAGCTCTCGTGAAATTAATAAACTTTCAAAAGAACGCGATTATCTTTCAAAGTAAAGCTTGTACTGAGAAAATTAAACCTGATCTCAGTTCTAACAGTGCTTTCACACGTAGCAAACAACTGCTTGTCTTGACAAAGAAACGCATGGGCGTTTCTTACTAAAGCTTCCGTGGAATTAATAAAATTTCAAAAGAACGCGATTATCTTTCAAAGTAAAGCTTGTACTGAGAAAAGCAACACTGATCTCAGTTCTAACAGTGCTTTCACACGTAGCAAACCACTCCTTGTCTTTACAAAGAAACGCATGAGCGTTTCTTACTAAAGCATTCGTGAAATTAATAAACTTTCAAAAGAACGCGATTATCTTTCAAAGTAAAGCTTGTACTGAGAAAAGCAACACTGATCTCAGTTCTAACAGTGCTTTCACACGTAGCAAACAACTGCTTGTCTTTACATAGAAACGCATGTGCGTTTCTTTCTAAAGCTTTCGTGAAATTAATAAACTTTCAAAAGAACACGATTATCTTTCAAAGTAAACCTTTACTGAGAAAAGCAACACTGATCTCAGTTCTAACAGTGCTTTCACACGTAGCAAACAACTGCTTGTCTTTACAAAGAAATGCATGAGCGTTTCTTACTAAAGCTTTCGTGAAATAAATAAACTTTCAAAAGAATGCGATTATATTGCAAAGTAAAGCTTGTACTGAGGAAATTAAACCTGATCTCAGTTCTAACAGTGCTTTCACACGTAGCAAACAACTGCTTGTCTTTACAAAGAAACGCATGTGCGTTTCTTTCTAAAGCTTTCATGAAATTAATAAACTTTCAAAAGAACGCGATTATCTTTCAAAGTAAAGCTTGTACTGAGAAAAGCAACACTGATCTCAGTTCTAACAGTGCTTTCACACGTAGCAAACAACTGCTTGTCTTGACAAAGAAACGCATGAGCGTTTCTTACTAAAGCTCTCGTGAAATTAATAAAGTTTCAAAAGAACGCGATTATCTTTCAAAGTAAAGCTTGTACTGAGAAAAGCAACACTGATCTCAGTTCTAACAGTGCTTTCACACGTAGCAAACAACTGCTTGTCTTTACAAAGAATCGCATGAGCGTTTCTTACTAAAGCTTTCGTGAAATTAATAAAATTTGAAAAGAACGCGATTATCTTTCAAATTAAAGCTTGTACTGTGGAAATTAAACCTGATCTCAGTTCTAACAGTGCTTTCACACGTAGCAAACAACTGCTTGTCTTGACAAAGAAACGCATGAGCGTTTCTTACTAAAGCTTTCGGGAAATTAATAAAGTTTCAAAAGAACGCGCTTATCTTTCAAAGTAAAGCTTGTACTGAGAAAAGCAACACTGATGTCAGTTCTATCAGTGCTTTCACACGTAGCAAACAACTGCTTGCCTTTACAAAGAAATGCATGAGCGTTTCTTACTAAAGCTTTCGTGAAATTAATAAACTTTCAAAAGAACGCGATTATCTTTCAAAGTAAAGCTTGTACTGAGGAAATTAAACCTGATCTCAGTTCTAACAGTGCTTTCACACGTAGCAAACAACTGCTTGTCTTGACAAAGAAAGGCATGTGCGTTTCTTACTAAAGCTTCCGTGGAATTAATAAAATTTCAAAAGAACGCGATTATCTTTCAAAGTAAAGCTTGTACTGAGAAAAGCAACACTGATCTCAGTCCTAACAGTGCTTTCACACGTAGCAAACAACTGCTTGTCTTTACAAAGAAACGCATGAGCGTTTCTTACTAAAGCTTTCGTGAAATTAATAAACTTTCAAAAGAACGCGATTATCCTTCAAAGTAAAGCTTGTACTGAGAAAAGCAACACTGATGTCAGTTCTATCAGTGATTTCACACGTAGCAAACAACTGCTTGCCTTTACAAAGAAATGCATGAGCGTTTCTTACTAAAGCTTTCGTGAAATTAATAAACTTTCAAAAGAACGCGATTATCTTTCAAAGTAAAGCTTGTACTGAGGAAATTAAACCTGATCTCAGTTCTAACAGTGCTTTCACACGTAGCAAACAACTGCTTGTCTTGACAAAGAAACGCATGTGCGTTTCTTACTAAAGCTTTCGTGAAATTAATGAACTTTCAAAAGAACGCGATTATCTTTCAAAGTAAAGCTTGTACTGAGAAAATTAAACGTGATCTCAGTTCTAACAGTGCTTTCACACGTAGCAAACAACTGCTTGTCTTGACAAAGAAACGCATGGGCGTTTCTTACTAAAGCTTCCGTGGAATTAATAAAATTTCAAAAGAACGCGATTATCTTTCAAAGTAAAGCTTGTACTGAGAAAAGCAACACTGATCTCAGTTCTAACACTGCTTTCACACGTA
The DNA here is from genome assembly GCF_950005125.1 of Chionomys nivalis. Lineage (NCBI taxonomy): Eukaryota > Metazoa > Chordata > Mammalia > Rodentia > Cricetidae > Chionomys > Chionomys nivalis. The sequence continues at coordinate 62,105,682 of NC_080102.1, forward strand.
GCAAACCACTCCTTGTATTTACAAAGAAACGCATGAGCGTTTCTTACTAAAGCTTTCGTGAAATTAATAAACTTTCCAAAGAACGCGATTATCTTTCAAAGTAAAGCTTGTACTGAGGAAATTAAACATGATCTCAGTTCTAACAGTGCTTTCACACGTAGCAAACAAGTGCTTGTCTTGACAAAGAAACGCATGTGCGTTTCTTACTAAAGCTTTCGTGAAATTAATAAACTTTCAAAAGAACGCGATTATCTTTCAAAGTAAAGCTTGTACTGAGAAAAGCAACACTGTTCTCAGTTCTAACAGTCCTTTCACACGTAGCAAACAACTGCTTGTCTTTACAAAGAAACGCATGTGCGTTTCTTTCTAAAGCTTTCGTGAAATTAATAAACTTTCAAAAGAACGCGATTATCTTTCAAAGTAAAGCTTGTACTGAGGAAATTAAACCTGATCTCAGTTCTAACAGTGCTTTCACACGTAGCAAACAACTGCTTGTCTTGACAAAGAAACGCATGTGCGTTTCTTACTAAAGCTTTCGTGAAATTAATAAACTTTCAAAAGAACGCGATTATCTTTCAAAGTAAAGCTTGTACTGAGGAAATTAAACCTGATCTCAGTTCTAACAGTGCTTTCACACGTAGCAAACAACTGCTTGTCTTGACAAAGAAACGCATGTGCGTTTCTTACTAAAGCTCTCGTGAAATTAATAAACTTTCAAAAGAACGCGATTATCTTTCAAAGTAAAGCTTGTACTGAGAAAATTAAACCTGATCTCAGTTCTAACAGTGCTTTCACACGTAGCAAACAACTGCTTGTCTTGACAAAGAAACGCATGGGCGTTTCTTACTAAAGCTTCCGTGGAATTAATAAAATTTCAAAAGAACGCGATTATCTTTCAAAGTAAAGCTTGTACTGAGAAAAGCAACACTGATCTCAGTTCTAACAGTGCTTTCACACGTAGCAAACCACTCCTTGTCTTTACAAAGAAACGCATGAGCGTTTCTTACTAAAGCATTCGTGAAATTAATAAACTTTCAAAAGAACGCGATTATCTTTCAAAGTAAAGCTTGTACTGAGAAAAGCAACACTGATCTCAGTTCTAACAGTGCTTTCACACGTAGCAAACAACTGCTTGTCTTTACATAGAAACGCATGTGCGTTTCTTTCTAAAGCTTTCGTGAAATTAATAAACTTTCAAAAGAACACGATTATCTTTCAAAGTAAACCTTTACTGAGAAAAGCAACACTGATCTCAGTTCTAACAGTGCTTTCACACGTAGCAAACAACTGCTTGTCTTTACAAAGAAATGCATGAGCGTTTCTTACTAAAGCTTTCGTGAAATAAATAAACTTTCAAAAGAATGCGATTATATTGCAAAGTAAAGCTTGTACTGAGGAAATTAAACCTGATCTCAGTTCTAACAGTGCTTTCACACGTAGCAAACAACTGCTTGTCTTTACAAAGAAACGCATGTGCGTTTCTTTCTAAAGCTTTCATGAAATTAATAAACTTTCAAAAGAACGCGATTATCTTTCAAAGTAAAGCTTGTACTGAGAAAAGCAACACTGATCTCAGTTCTAACAGTGCTTTCACACGTAGCAAACAACTGCTTGTCTTGACAAAGAAACGCATGAGCGTTTCTTACTAAAGCTCTCGTGAAATTAATAAAGTTTCAAAAGAACGCGATTATCTTTCAAAGTAAAGCTTGTACTGAGAAAAGCAACACTGATCTCAGTTCTAACAGTGCTTTCACACGTAGCAAACAACTGCTTGTCTTTACAAAGAATCGCATGAGCGTTTCTTACTAAAGCTTTCGTGAAATTAATAAAATTTGAAAAGAACGCGATTATCTTTCAAATTAAAGCTTGTACTGTGGAAATTAAACCTGATCTCAGTTCTAACAGTGCTTTCACACGTAGCAAACAACTGCTTGTCTTGACAAAGAAACGCATGAGCGTTTCTTACTAAAGCTTTCGGGAAATTAATAAAGTTTCAAAAGAACGCGCTTATCTTTCAAAGTAAAGCTTGTACTGAGAAAAGCAACACTGATGTCAGTTCTATCAGTGCTTTCACACGTAGCAAACAACTGCTTGCCTTTACAAAGAAATGCATGAGCGTTTCTTACTAAAGCTTTCGTGAAATTAATAAACTTTCAAAAGAACGCGATTGTCTTTCAAAGTAAAGCTTGTACTGAGGAAATTAAACCTGATCTCAGTTCTAACAGTGCTTTCACACGTAGCAAACAACTGCTTGTCTTGACAAAGAAACGCATGTGCGTTTCTTACTAAAGCTTTCGTGAAATTAATGAACTTTCAAAAGAACGCGATTATCTTTCAAAGTAAAGCTTGTACTGAGAAAATTAAACCTGATCTCAGTTCTAACAGTGCTTTCACACGTAGCAAACAACTGCTTGTCTTGACAAAGAAACGCATGGGCGTTTCTTACTAAAGCTTCCGTGGAATTAATAAAATTTCAAAAGAACGCGATTATCTTTCAAAGTAAAGCTTGTACTGAGAAAAGCAACACTGATCTCAGTTCTAACACTGCTTTCACACGTAGCAAACCACTCCTTGTCTTTACAAAGAAACGCATGAGCGTTTCTTACTAAAGCTTTCGTGAAATTAATAAACTTTCCAAAGAACGCGATTATCTTTCAAAGTAAAGCTTGTACTGAGGAAATTAAACATGATCTCAGTTCTAACAGTGCTTTCACACGTAGCAAACAAGTGCTTGTCTTGACAAAGAAACGCATGTGCGTTTCTTACTAAAGCTTTCGTGAAATTAATAAACTTTCAAAAGAACGCGATTATCTTTCAAAGTAAAGCTTGTACTGAGAAAAGCAACACTGTTCTCAGTTCTAACAGTCCTTTCACACGTAGCAAACAACTGCTTGTCTTTACAAAGAAACGCATGTGCGTTTCTTTCTAAAGCTTTCGTGAAATTAATAAACTTTCAAAAGAACGCGATTATCTTTCAAAGTAAAGCTTGTACTGAGGAAATTAAACCTGATCTCAGTTCTAACAGTGCTTTCACACGTAGCAAACAACTGCTTGTCTTGACAAAGAAACGCATGTGCGTTTCTTACTAAAGCTTTCGTGAAATTAATAAACTTTCAAAAGAACGCGATTATCTTTCAAAGTAAAGCTTGTACTGAGGAAATTAAACCTGATCTCAGTTCTAACAGTGCTTTCACACGTAGCAAACAACTGCTTGTCTTGACAAAGAAACGCATGTGCGTTTCTTACTAAAGCTCTCGTGAAATTAATAAACTTTCAAAAGAACGCGATTATCTTTCAAAGTAAAGCTTGTACTGAGAAAATTAAACCTGATCTCAGTTCTAACAGTGCTTTCACACGTAGCAAACAACTGCTTGTCTTGACAAAGAAACGCATGGGCGTTTCTTACTAAAGCTTCCGTGGAATTAATAAAATTTCAAAAGAACGCGATTATCTTTCAAAGTAAAGCTTGTACTGAGAAAAGCAACACTGATCTCAGTTCTAACAGTGCTTTCACACGTAGCAAACCACTCCTTGTCTTTACAAAGAAACGCATGAGCGTTTCTTACTAAAGCATTCGTGAAATTAATAAACTTTCAAAAGAACGCGATTATCTTTCAAAGTAAAGCTTGTACTGAGAAAAGCAACACTGATCTCAGTTCTAACAGTGCTTTCACACGTAGCAAACAACTGCTTGTCTTTACATAGAAACGCATGTGCGTTTCTTTCTAAAGCTTTCGTGAAATTAATAAACTTTCAAAAGAACACGATTATCTTTCAAAGTAAACCTTTACTGAGAAAAGCAACACTGATCTCAGTTCTAACAGTGCTTTCACACGTAGCAAACAACTGCTTGTCTTTACAAAGAAATGCATGAGCGTTTCTTACTAAAGCTTTCGTGAAATTAATAAACTTTCAAAAGAATGCGATTATATTGCAAAGTAAAGCTTGTACTGAGGAAATTAAACCTGATCTCAGTTCTAACAGTGCTTTCACACGTAGCAAACAACTGCTTGTCTTTACAAAGAAACGCATGTGCGTTTCTTTCTAAAGCTTTCATGAAATTAATAAACTTTCAAAAGAACGCGATTATCTTTCAAAGTAAAGCTTGTACTGAGAAAAGCAACACTGATCTCAGTTCTAACAGTGCTTTCACACGTAGCAAACAACTGCTTGTCTTGACAAAGAAACGCATGAGCGTTTCTTACTAAAGCTCTCGTGAAATTAATAAAGTTTCAAAAGAACGCGATTATCTTTCAAAGTAAAGCTTGTACTGAGAAAAGCAACACTGATCTCAGTTCTAACAGTGCTTTCACACGTAGCAAACAACTGCTTGTCTTTACAAAGAATCGCATGAGCGTTTCTTACTAAAGCTTTCGTGAAATTAATAAAATTTGAAAAGAACGCGATTATCTTTCAAATTAAAGCTTGTACTGTGGAAATTAAACCTGATCTCAGTTCTAACAGTGCTTTCACACGTAGCAAACAACTGCTTGTCTTGACAAAGAAACGCATGAGCGTTTCTTACTAAAGCTTTCGGGAAATTAATAAAGTTTCAAAAGAACGCGCTTATCTTTCAAAGTAAAGCTTGTACTGAGAAAAGCAACACTGATGTCAGTTCTATCAGTGCTTTCACACGTAGCAAACAACTGCTTGCCTTTACAAAGAAATGCATGAGCGTTTCTTACTAAAGCTTTCGTGAAATTAATAAACTTTCAAAAGAACGCGATTATCTTTCAAAGTAAAGCTTGTACTGAGGAAATTAAACCTGATCTCAGTTCTAACAGTGCTTTCACACGTAGCAAACAACTGCTTGTCTTGACAAAGAAAGGCATGTGCGTTTCTTACTAAAGCTTCCGTGGAATTAATAAAATTTCAAAAGAACGCGATTATCTTTCAAAGTAAAGCTTGTACTGAGAAAAGCAACACTGATCTCAGTCCTAACAGTGCTTTCACACGTAGCAAACAACTGCTTGTCTTTACAAAGAAACGCATGAGCGTTTCTTACTAAAGCTTTCGTGAAATTAATAAACTTTCAAAAGAACGCGATTATCCTTCAAAGTAAAGCTTGTACTGAGAAAAGCAACACTGATGTCAGTTCTATCAGTGCTTTCACACGTAGCAAACAACTGCTTGCCTTTAAAAAGAAATGCATGAGCGTTTCTTACTAAAGCTTTCGTGAAATTAATAAACTTTCAAAAGAACGCGATTATCTTTCAAAGTAAAGCATGTACTGAGGAAATTAAACCTGATCTCAGTTCTAACAGTGCTTTCACACGTAGCAAACAACTGCTTGTCTTGACAAAGAAACGCATGTGCGTTTCTTACTAAAGCTTTCGTGAAATTAATGAACTTTCAAAAGAACGCGATTATCTTTCAAAGTAAAGCTTGTACTGAGAAAATTAAACCTGATCTCAGTTCTAACAGTGCTTTCACACGTAGCAAACAACTGCTTGTCTTGACAAAGAAACGCATGGGCGTTTCTTACTAAAGCTTCCGTGGAATTAATAAAATTTCAAAAGAACGCGATTATCTTTCAAAGTAAAGCTTGTACTGAGAAAAGCAACACTGATCTCAGTTCTAACACTGCTTTCACACGTAGCAAACCACTCCTTGTCTTTACAAAGAAACGCATGAGCGTTTCTTACTAAAGCTTTCGTGAAATTAATAAACTTTCAAAAGAACGCGATTATCTTTCAAAGTAAAGCTTGTACTGAGAAAAGCAACACTGATCTCAGTTCTAACAGTGCTTTCACACGTAGCAAACAACTGCTTGTCTTTACATAGAAACGCATGTGCGTTTCTTTCTAAAGCTTTCGTGAAATTAATAAACTTTCAAAAGAACACGATTATCTTTCAAAGTAAACCTTTACTGAGAAAAGCAACACTGATCTCAGTTCTAACAGTGCTTTCACACGTAGCAAACAACTGCTTGTCTTTACAAAGAAATGCATGAGCGTTTCTTACTAAAGCTTTCGTGAAATAAATAAACTTTCAAAAGAATGCGATTATATTGCAAAGTAAAGCTTGTACTGAGGAAATTAAACCTGATCTCAGTTCTAACAGTGCTTTCACACGTAGCAAACAACTGCTTGTCTTTACAAAGAAACGCATGTGCGTTTCTTTCTAAAGCTTTCGTGAAATTAATAAACTTTCAAAAGAACGCGATTATCTTTCAAAGTAAAGCTTGTACTGAGAAAAGCAACACTGATCTCAGTTCTAACAGTGCTTTCACACGTAGCAAACAACTGCTTGTCTTGACAAAGAAACGCATGTGCGTTTCTTACTAAAGCTCTCGTGAAATTAATAAAGTTTCAAAAGAACGCGATTATCTTTCAAAGTAAAGCTTGTACTGAGAAAAGCAACACTGATCTCAGTTCTAACAGTGCTTTCACACGTAGCAAACAACTGCTTGTCTTTACAAAGAATCGCATGAGCGTTTCTTACTAAAGCTTTCGTGAAATTAATAAAATTTGAAAAGAACGCGATTATCTTTCAAAGTAAAGCTTGTACTGAGGAAATTAAACCTGATCTCAGTTCTAACAGTGCTTTCACACGTAGCAAACAACTGCTTGTCTTGACAAAGAAAGGCATGTGCGTTTCTTACTAAAGCTTCCGTGGAATTAATAAAATTTCAAAAGAACGCGATTATCTTTCAAAGTAAAGCTTGTACTGAGAAAAGCAACACTGATCTCAGTCCTAACAGTGCTTTCACACGTAGCAAACAACTGCTTGTCTTTACAAAGAAACGCATGAGCGTTTCTTACTAAAGCTTTCGTGAAATTAATAAACTTTCAAAAGAACGCGATTATCCTTCAAAGTAAAGCTTGTACTGAGAAAAGCAACACTGATGTCAGTTCTATCAGTGCTTTCACACGTAGCAAACAACTGCTTGCCTTTACAAAGAAATGCATGAGCGTTTCTTACTAAAGCTTTCGTGAAATTAAGAAACTTTCAAAAGAACGCGATTATCTTTCAAAGTAAAGCTTGTACTGAGGAAATTAAACCTGATCTCAGTTCTAACAGTGCTTTCACACGTAGCAAACAACTGCTTGTCTTGACAAAGAAACGCATGTGCGTTTCTTACTAAAGCTTTCGTGAAATTAATGAACTTTCAAAAGAACGCGATTATCTTTCAAAGTAAAGCTTGTACTGAGAAAATTAAACCTGATCTCAGTTCTAACAGTGCTTTCACACGTAGCAAACAACTGCTTGTCTTGACAAAGAAACGCATGTGCGTTTCTTACTAAAGCTTCCGTGGAATTAATAAAATTTCAAAAGGACGCGATTATCTTTCAAAGTAAAGCTTGTACTGAGAAAAGCAACACTGATCTCAGTTCTAACAGTGCTTTCACACGTAGCAAACCACTGCTTGTCTTTACAAAGAAACGCATGAGCGTTTCTTACTAAAGCTTTCGTGAAATTAATAAACTTTCCAAATAACGCGATTATCTTTCAAAGTAAAGCTTGTACTGAGGAAATTAAACCTGATCTCCGTTCTAACAGTGCTTTCACACGTAGCAAACAACTGCTTGTCTTGACAAAGAAACGCATGTGCGTTTCTTACTAAAGCTTCCGTGAAATTAATAAACTTTCAAAAGAACGCGATTATCTTTCAAAATAAAGCTTGTACTGAGAAAATTAAACCTGATCTCAGTTCTAACAGTGCTTTCACACGTAGCAAACAACTGCTTGTCTTTACAAAGAAACGCATGTGCGTTTCTTATTAAAGCTTTCGTGAAATTAATAAACTTTCAAAAGAACGCGATTATCTTTCAAAGTAAAGCTTGTACTGAGAAAAGCAACACTGATCTCAGTTCTAACAGTGCTTTCACACGTAGCAAACAACTGCTTGTCTTGGCAAAGAAACGCATAGGCGTTTCTTACTAAAGCTTTCGTGAAATTAATAAACTTTCCAAAGAACGCGATTATCTTTCAAAGTAAAGCTTGTACTGAGGAAATTAAACATGATCTCAGTTCTAACAGTGCTTTCACACGTAGCAAACAAGTGCTTGTCTTGACAAAGAAACGCATGTGCGTTTCTTACTAAAGCTTTCGTGAAATTAATAAACTTTCAAAAGAACGCGATTATCTTTCAAAGTAAAGCTTGTACTGAGAAAAGCAACACTGTTCTCAGTTCTAACAGTGCTTTCACACGTAGCAAACAACGGCTTGTCTTTACAAAGAAACGCATGTACGTTTCTTTCTAAAGCTTTCGTGAAATTAATAAACTTTCAAAAGAACGCGATTATCTTTCAAAGTAAAGCTTGTACTGAGAAAAGCAACACTGATCTCAGTTCTAACAGTGCTTTCACACGTAGCAAACAACTGCTTGTCTTTACAAAGAAATGCATTAGCGTTTCTTACTAAAGCTTTCGTGAAATTAATAAACTTTCAAAAGATGCGATTATCTTGCAAAGTAAAGCTTGTACTGAGGAAATTAAACCTGATCTCAGTTCTAACAGTGCTTTCACACGTAGCAAACAACTGCTTGTCTTGACAAAGAAACGCATGTGCGTTTCTTACTAAAGCTTTCGTGAAATTAATAAAGTTTCAAAAGAACGCGCTTATCTTTCAAAGTAAAGCTTGTACTGAGATAAGCAACACTGATCTCAGTTCTAACAGTGCTTTCACACGTAGCAAACAACTGCTTGTCTTTACAAAGAATCGCATGAGCGTTTCCTACTAAAGCTTTCGTGAAATTAATAAACTTTCAAAAGAACGCGATTATCTTTCAAAGTAAAGCTTGTACTGAGGAAATTAAACCTGATCTCAGTTCTAACAGTGCTTTCACACGTAGCAAACAACTGCTTGTCTTGACAAAGAAACGCATGTGCGTTTCTTACTAAAGCTTTCGTGAAATTAATAAAGTTTCAAAAGAACGCGATTATCTTTCAAAGTAAAGCTTGTACTGAGAAAATTAAACCTGATCTCAGTTCTAACAGTGCTTTCACACATAGCAAACAACTGCTTGTCTTGACAAAGAAACGCATGTGCGTTTCTTACTAAAGATTCCGTGGAATTAATAAACTTTCAAAAGAACGCGATTATCTTTCAAAGTAAAGCTTGTACTGAGAAAATTAAACCTGATCTCAGTTCTAACAGTGCTTTCACACGTAGCAAACAACTGCTTGTCTTGACAAAGAAACGCATGAGCGTTTCTTACTAAAGCTTTCGTGAAATTAATAAACTTTCAAAAGAACGCGATTATCCTTCAAAGTAAAGCTTGTACTGAGAAAAGCAACACTGATGTCAGTTCTATCAGTGCTTTCACACGTAGCAAACAACTGCTTGCCTTTACAAAGAAATGCATGAGCGTTTCTTACTAAAGCTTTCGTGAAATTAATAAACTTTCCAAAGAACGCGATTATCTTTCAATGTAAAGCTTGTACTGAGGAAATTAAACCTGATCTCAGTTCTAACAGTGCTTTCACACGTAGCAAACAACTGCTTGTCTTGACAAAGAAACGCATGTGCGTTTCTTACTAAAGCTTCCGTGAAATTAATAAACTTTCAAAAGAACGCGATTATCTTTCAAAGTAAAGCTTGTACTGAGAAAATTAAACCTGATCTCAGTTCTAACAGTGCTTTCACACGTAGCAAACAACTGCTTGTCTTTACAAAGAAACGCATGTGCGTTTCTTATTAAAGCTTTCGTGAAATTAATAAACTTTCAAAAGAACGCGATTATCTTTCAAAGTAAAGCTTGTACTGAGGAAATTAAACATGATCTCAGTTCTAACAGTGCTTTCACACGTAGCAAACAACTGCTTGTCTTGACAAAGAAACGCATGTGCGTTTCTTACTAAAGCTTTCGTGAAATTAATAAAGTTTCAAAAGAACGCGATTATCTTTCAAAGTAAAGCTTGTACTGAGAAAATTAAACCTGATCTCAGTTCTAACAGTGCTTTCACACATAGCAAACAACTGCTTGTCTTGACAAAGAAACGCATGTGCGTTTCTTACTAAAGATTCCGTGGAATTAATAAACTTTCAAAAGAACGCGATTATCTTTCAAAGTAAAGCTTGTACTGAGAAAATTAAACCTGATCTCAGTTCTAACAGTGCTTTCACACGTAGCAAACAACTGCTTGTCTTGACAAAGAAACGCATGAGCGTTTCTTACTAAAGCTTTCGTGAAATTAATAAACTTTCAAAAGAACGCGATTATCCTTCAAAGTAAAGCTTGTACTGAGAAAAGCAACACTGATGTCAGTTCTATCAGTGCTTTCACACGTAGCAAACAACTGCTTGCCTTTACAAAGAAATGCATGAGCGTTTCTTACTAAAGCTTTCGTGAAATTAATAAACTTTCAAAAGAACGCGATTATCTTTCAAAGTAAAGCTTGTACTGAGGAAATTAAACCTGATCTCAGTTCTAACAGTGCTTTCACACGTAGCAAACAACAGCTTGTCTTGACAAAGAAACGCATGTGCGTTTCTTACTAAAGCTTCCGTGAAATTAATAAACTTTCAAAAGAACGCGATTATCTTTCAAAGTAAAGCTTGTACTGAGAAAATTAAACCTGATCTCAGTTCTAACAGTGCTTTCACACGTAGCAAACAACTGCTTGTCTTTACAAAGAAACGCATGTGCGTTTCTTATTAAAGCTTTCGTGAAATTAATAAACTTTCAAAAGAACGCGATTATCTTTCAAAGTAAAGCTTGTACTGAGAAAAGCAACACTGATCTCAGTTCTAACAGTGCTTTCACACATAGCAAACAACTGCTTGTCTTGACAAAGAAACGCATAGGCGTTTCTTACTAAAGCTTTCGTGAAATTAATAAACTTTCAAAAGAACGCGATTATCTTTCAAAGTAAAGCTTGTACTGAGGAAATTAAACATGATCTCAGTTCTAACAGTGCTTTCACACGTAGCAAACAAGTGCTTGTCTTGACAAAGAAAGGCATGTGCGTTTCTTACTAAAGCTTTCGTGAAATTAATAAACTTTCAAAAGAACGCGATTATCTTTCAAAGTAAAGCTTGTACTGAGAAAAGCAACACTGATCTCAGTTCTAACAGTGCTTTCACACGCAGCAAACAACTGCTTGTCTTTACAAAGAAATGCATTAGCGTTTCTTACTATAGCTTTCGTGAAATTAATAAACTTTCAAAAGATGCGATTATTTTGCAAAGTAAAGCTTGTACTGAGGAAATTAAACCTGATCTCAGTTCTAACAGTGCTTTCACACGTAGCAAACAACTGCTTGTCTTGACAAAGAAACGCATGTGCGTTTCTTACTAAAGCTTTAGTGAAATTAATAAAGTTTCAAAAGAACGCGCTTATCTTTCAAAGTAAAGCTTGTACTGAGAAAAGCAACACTGATCTCAGTTCTAACAGTGCTTTCACACGTAGCAAACAACTGCTTGTCTTTACAAAGAATCGCATGAGCGTTTCTTACTAAAGCTTTCGTGAAATTAATAAATTTCAAAAGAACGCGATTATCTTTCAAAGTAAAGCTTGTACTGAGGAAATTAAACCTGATCTCAGTTCTAACAGTGCTTTCACACGTAGCAAACAACTGCTTGTCTTGACAAAGAAACGCATGTGCGTTTCTTACTAAAGCTTTCGTGAAATTAATAAACTTTCAAAAGAACGCGATTATCTTTCAAAGTAAAGCTTGTACTGAGAAAATTAAACCTGATCTCAGTTCTAACAGTGCTTTCACACGTAGCAAACAACTGCTTGTCTTGACAAAGAAACGCATGTGCGTTTCTTACTAAAGATTCCGTGGAATTAATAAACTTTCAAAAGAACGCGATTATCTTTCAAAGTAAAGCTTGTACTGAGAAAATTAAACCTGATCTCAGTTCTAACAGTGCTTTCACACGTAGCAAACAACAGCTTGTCTTGACAAAGAAAGGCATGTACGTTTCTTACGAAAGCTTCCGTGGAATTAATAAAATTTCAAAAGAACGCGATTATCTTTCAAAGTAAAGCTTGTACTGAGAAAAGCAACACTGATCTCAGTTCTAACAGTGCTTTCACACGTAGCAAACAACTGCTTGTCTTTACAAAGAAACGCATGAGCGTTTCTTACTAAAGCTTTCCTGAAATTAATAAACTTTCAAAAGAACGCGATTATCCTTCAAAGTAAAGCTTGTACTGAGAAAAGCAACACTGATGTCAGTTCTATCAGTGCTTTCACACGTAGCAAACAACTGCTTGCCTTTACAAAGAAATGCATGAGCGTTTCTTACTAAAGCTTTCGTGAAATTAATAAACTTTCAAAAGAACGCGATTATCTTTCAAAGTAAAGCTTGTACTGAGGAAATTAAACCTGATCTCAGTTCTAACAGTGCTTTCACACGTAGAAAACAACTGCTTGTCTTGACAAAGAAACGCATGTGCGTTTCTTACTAAAGCTTTCGTGAAATTAATAAACTTTCAAAAGAACGCGATTATCTTTCAAAGTAAAGCTTGTACTGAGAAAATTAAACCTGATCTCTGTTCTAACAGTGCTTTCACACGTAGCAAACAACTGCTTGTCTTGACAAAGAAACGCATGTGCGTTTCTTACTAAAGCTTCCGTGGAATTAATAAAATTTCAAAAGAACGCGATTATCTTTCAAAGTAAAGCTTGTACTGAGAAAAGCAACACTGAACTCAGTTCTAACAGTGCTTTCACACGTAGCAAACCACTCCTTGTCTTTACAAAGAAACGCATGAGCTTTTCTTACTAAAGCTTTCGTGAAATTAATAAACTTTCAAAAGAACGCGATTATCTTTCAAAGTAAAGCTTGTACTGAGGAAATTAAACCTGATCTCAGTTCTAACAGTGCTTTCACACGTAGCAAACAACTGCTTGTCTTGACAAAGAAACGCATGTGCGTTTCTTACTAAAGCTTTCGTGAAATTAATAAACTTTCAAAAGAACGCGATTATCTTTCAAAGTAAAGCTTGTACTGAGAAAATTAAACCTGATTTCTGTTCTAACAGTGCTTTCACACATAGTAAACAACTGCTTGTCTTGACAAAGAAACGCATGTGCGTTTCTTACTAAAGCTTCCGTGGAATTAATAAAATTTCAAAAGAACGCGATTATCTTTCAAAGTAAAGCTTGTACTGAGAAAAGCAACACTGAACTCAGTTCTAACAGTGCTTTCACACGTAGCAAACCACTCCTTGTCTTTACAAAGAAACGCATGAGCTTTTCTTACTAAAGCTTTCGTGAAATTAATAAACTTTCAAAAGAACGCGATTATCTTTCAAAGTAAAGCTTGTACTGAGAAAAGCAACACTGATCTCAGTTCTAACAGTGCTTTCACACGTAGCAAACAACTGCTTGTCTTTACATAGAAACGCATGTGCGTTTCTTTCTAAAGCTTTCGTGAAATTAATAAACTTTCAAAAGAACACGATTATCTTTCATAGTAAAGCTTGTACTGAGAAAAGCAACACTGATCTCAGTTCTAACAGTGCTTTCACACGTAGCAAACAACTGCTTATCTTGACAAAGAAAAGCATGTGCGTTTCTTACTAAAGCTTCCGTGGAATTAATAAAATTTCAAAAGAACGCGATTATCTTTCAAAGTAAAGCTTGTACTGAGAAAAGCAACACTGATCTCAGTCCTAACAGTGCTTTCACACGTAGCAAACAACTGCTTGTCTTTACAAAGAAACGCATGAGCGTTTCTTACTAAAGCTTTCGTGAAATTAATAAACTTTCAAAAGAACGCGATTATCCTTCAAAGTAAAGCTTGTACTGAGAAAAGCAACACTGATGTCAGTTCTATCAGTGCTTTCACACGTAGCAAACAACTGCTTGCCTTTACAAAGAAATGCATGAGCGTTTCTTACTAAAGCTTTCGTGAAATTAATAAACTTTCAAAAGAACGCGATTATCTTTCAAAGTAAAGCTTGTACTGAGGAAATTAAACCTGATCTCAGTTCTAACAGTGCTTTCACACGTAGCAAACAACTGCTTGTCTTGACAAAGAAACGCATGTGCGTTTCTTACTAAAGCTTCCGTGGAATTAATAAAATTTCAAAAGGACGCGATTATCTTTCAAAGTAAAGCTTGTACTGAGAAAAGCAACACTGATCTCAGTTCTAACAGTGCTTTCACACGTAGCAAACCACTGCTTGTCTTTACAAAGAAACGCATGAGCGTTTCTTACTAAAGCTTTCGTGAAATTAATAAACTTTCCAAAGAACGCGATTATCTTTCAAAGTAAAGCTTGTACTGAGGAAATTAAACCTGATCTCCGTTCTAACAGTGCTTTCACACGTAGCAAACAACTGCTTGTCTTGACAAAGAAACGCATGTGCGTTTCTTACTAAAGCTTCCGTGAAATTAATAAACTTTCAAAAGAACGCGATTATCTTTCAAAGTAAAGCTTGTACTGAGAAAATTAAACCTGATCTCAGTTCTAACAGTGCTTTCACACGTAGCAAACAACTGCTTGTCTTTACAAAGAAACGCATGTGCGTTTCTTATTAAAGCTTTCGTGAAATTAATAAACTTTCAAAAGAACGCGATTATCTTTCAAAGTAAAGCTTGTACTGAGAAAAGCAACACTGATCTCAGTTCTAACAGTGCTTTCACACGTAGCAAACAACTGCTTGTCTTGACAAAGAAACGCATAGGCGTTTCTTACTAAAGCTTTGTGAAATTAATAAACTTTCCAAAGAACGCGATTATCTTTCAAAGTAAAGCTTGTACTGAGAAAATTAAACATGATCTCAGTTCTAACAGTGTTTTCACACGTAGCAAACAAGTGCTTGTCTTGACAAAGAAACGCATGTGCGTTTCTTACTAAAGCTTTCGTGAAATTAATAAACTTTCAAAAGAACGCGATTATCTTTCAAAGTAAAGCTTGTACTGAGAAAAGCAACACTGTTCTCAGTTCTAACAGTGCTTTCACACGTAGCAAACAACTGCTTGTCTTTACAAAGAAACGCATGTACGTTTCTTTCTAAAGCTTTCGTGAAATTAAGAAACTTTCAAAAGAACGCGATTATCTTTCAAAGTAAAGCTTGTACTGAGAAAAGCAACACTGATCTCAGTTCTAACAGTGCTTTCACACGTAGCAAACAACTGCTTGTCTTTACAAAGAAATGCATTAGCGTTTCTTACTAAAGCTTTCGTGAAATTAATAAACTTTCAAAAGATGCGATTATCTTGCAAAGTAAAGCTTGTACTGAGGAAATTAAACCTGATCTCAGTTCTAACAGTGCTTTCACACGTAGCAAACAACTGCTTGTCTTGACAAAGAAACGCATGTGCGTTTCTTACTAAAGCTTTCGTGAAATTAATAAAGTTTCAAAAGAACGCGCTTATCTTTCAAAGTAAAGCTTGTACTGAGATAAGCAACACTGATCTCAGTTCTAACAGTGCTTTCACACGTAGCAAACAACTGCTTGTCTTTACAAAGAATCGCATGAGCGTTTCTTACTAAAGCTTTCGTGAAATTAATAAACTTTCAAAAGAACGCGATTATCTTTCAAAGTAAAGCTTGTACTGAGGAAATTAAACCTGATCTCAGTTCTAACAGTGCTTTCACACGTAGCAAACAACTGCTTGTCTTGACAAAGAAACGCATGAGCGTTTCTTACTAAAGCTTTCGTGAAATTAATAAAGTTTCAAAAGAACGCGATTATCTTTCAAAGTAAAGCTTGTACTGAGGAAATTAAACCTGATCTCAGTTCTAACAGTGCTTTCACACATAGCAAACAACTGCTTGTCTTGACAAAGAAACGCATGTGCGTTTCTTACTAAAGATTCCGTGGAATTAATAAACTTTCAAAAGAACGCCATTATCTTTCAAAGTAAAGCTTGTACTGAGAAAATTAAACCTGATCTCAGTTCTAACAGTGCTTTCACACGTAGCAAACAACTGCTTGTCTTGACAAAGAAACGCATGAGCGTTTCTTACTAAAGCTTTCGTGAAATTAATAAACTTTCAAAAGAACGCGATTATCCTTCAAAGTAAAGCTTGTACTGAGAAAAGCAACACTGATGTCAGTTCTATCAGTGCTTTCACACGTAGCAAACAACTGCTTGCCTTTACAAAGAAATGCATGAGCGTTTCTTACTAAAGCTTTCGTGAAATTAATAAACTTTCCAAAGAACGCGATTATCTTTCAAAGTAAAGCTTGTACTGAGGAAATTAAACCTGATCTCAGTTCTAACAGTGCTTTCACACGTAGCAAACAACTGCTTGTCTTGACAAAGAAACGCATGTGCGTTTCTTACTAAAGCTTCCATGAAATTAATAAACTTTCAAAAGAACGCGATTATCTTTCAAAGTAAAGCTTGTACTGAGAAAATTAAACCTGATCTCAGTTCTAACAGTGCTTTCACACGTAGCAAACAACTGCTTGTCTTTACAAAGAAACGCATGTGCGTTTCTTATTAAAGCTTTCGTGAAATTAATAAACTTTCAAAAGAACGCGATTATCTTTCAAAGTAAAGCTTGTACTGAGAAAAGCAACACTGATCTCAGTTCTAACAGTGCTTTCACACGTAGCAAACAACTGCTTGTCTTGACAAAGAAACGCATAGGCGTTTCTTACTAAAGCTTTCGTGAAATTAATAAACTTTCAAAAGAACGCGATTATCTTTCAAAGTAAAGCTTGTACTGAGGAAATTAAACATGATCTCAGTTCTAACAGTGCTTTCACACGTAGCAAACAACTGCTTGTCTTGACAAAGAAACGCATGTGCGTTTCTTACTAAAGCTTTCGTGAAATTAATAAAGTTTCAAAAGAACGCGATTATCTTTCAAAGTAAAGCTTGTACTGAGAAAATTAAACCTGATCTCAGTTCTAACAGTGCTTTCACACATAGCAAACAACTGCTTGTCTTGACAAAGAAACGCATGTGCGTTTCTTACTAAAGATTCCGTGGAATTAATAAACTTTCAAAAGAACGCGATTATCTTTCAAAGTAAAGCTTGTACTGAGAAAATTAAACCTGATCTCAGTTCTAACAGTGCTTTCACACGTAGCAAACAACTGCTTGTCTTTACAAAGAAACGCATGTGCGTTTCTTATTAAAGCTTTCGTGAAATTAATAAACTTTCAAAAGAACGCGATTATCTTTCAAAGTAAAGCTTGTACTGAGAAAATTAAACCTGATCTCAGTTCTAACAGTGCTTTCACACGTAGCAAACAACTGCTTGTCTTTACAAAGAAACGCATGTGCGTTTCTTATTAAAGCTTTCGTGAAATTAATAAACTTTCAAAAGAACGCGATTATCTTTCAAAGTAAAGCTTGTACTGAGAAAAGCAACACTGATCTCAGTTCTAACAGTGCTTTCACACGTAGCAAACAACTGCTTGTCTTGACAAAGAAACGCATAGGCGTTTCTTGCTAAAGCTTTCGTGAAATTAATAAACTTTCAAAAGAACGCGATTATCTTTCAAAGTAAAGCTTGTACTGAGGAAATTAAACATGATCTCAGTTCTAACAGTGCTTTCACACGTAGCAAACAAGTGCTTGTCTTGACAAAGAAACGCATGTGCGTTTCTTACTAAAGCTTTCGTGAAATTAATAAACTTTCAAAAGAACGCGATTATCTTTCAAAGTAAAGCTTGTACTGAGAAAAGCAACACTGTTCTCAGTTCTAACAGTGCTTTCACACGTAGCAAACAACTGCTTGTCTTTACAAAGAAACGCATGTGCGTTTCTTTCTAAAGCTTTCGTGAAATTAATAAACTTTCAAAAGAACGCGATTATCTTTCAAAGTAAAGCTTGTACTGAGAAAAGCAACACTGATCTCAGTTCTAACAGTGCTTTCACACGCAGCAAACAACTGCTTGTCTTTACAAAGAAATGCATTAGCGTTTCTTACTATAGCTTTCGTGAAATTAATAAACTTTCAAAAGATGCGATTATTTTGCAAAGTAAAGCTTGTACTGAGGAAATTAAACCTGATCTCAGTTCTAACAGTGCTTTCACACGTAGCAAACAACTGCTTGTCTTGACAAAGAAACGCATGTGCGTTTCATACTAAAGCTTTCGTGAAATTAATAAAGTTTCAAAAGAACGCGCTTATCTTTCAAAGTAAAGCTTGTACTGAGAAAAGCAACACTGATCTCAGTTCTAACAGTGCTTTCACACGTAGCAAACAACTGCTTGCCTTTACAAAGAATCGCATGAGCGTTTCTTACTAAAGCTTTCGTGAAATTAATAAATTTCAAAAGAACGCGATTATCTTTCAAAGTAAAGCTTGTACTGAGGAAATTAAACCTGATCTCAGTTCTAACAGTGCTTTCACACGTAGCAAACAACTGCTTGTCTTGACAAAGAAACGCATGTGCGTTTCTTACTAAAGCTTTCGTGAAATTAATAAACTTTCAAAAGAACGCGATTATCTTTCAAAGTAAAGCTTGTACTGAGAAAATTAAACCTGATCTCAGTTCTAACAGTGCTTTCACACGTAGCAAACAACTGCTTGTCTTGACAGAGAAACGCATGTGCGTTTCTTACTAAAGATTCCGTGGAATTAATAAACTTTCAAAAGAACGCGATTATCTTTCAAAGTAAAGCTTGTACTGAGAAAATTTAACCTGATCTCAGGTCTAACAGTGCTTTCACACGTAGCAAACAACAGCTTGTCTTGACAAAGAAAGGCATGTGCGTTTCTTACTAAAGCTTCCGTGGAATTAATAAAATTTCAAAAGAACGCGATTATCTTTCAAAGTAAAGCTTGTACTGAGAAAAGCAACACTGATCTCAGTTCTAACAGTGCTTTCACACGTAGCAAACAACTGCTTGTCTTTACAAAGAAACGCATGAGCGTTTCTTACTAAAGCTTTCGTGAAATTAATAAACTTTCAAAAGAACGCGATTATCCTTCAAAGTAAAGCTTGTACTGAGAAAAGCAACACTGATGTCAGTTCTATCAGTGCTTTCACACGTAGCAAACAACTGCTTGCCTTTACAAAGAAATGCATGAGCGTTTCTTACTAAAGCTTTCGTGAAATTAATAAACTTTCAAAAGAACGCGATTATCTTTCAAAGTAAAGCTTGTACTGAGAAATTAAACCTGATCTCAGTTCTAACAGTGCTTTCACACGTAGCAAACAACTGCTTGTCTTGACAAAGAAACGCATGTGCGTTTCTTACTAAAGCTTTCGTGAAATTAATAAACTTTCAAAAGAACGCGATTATCTTTCAAAGTAAAGCTTGTACTGAGAAAATTAAACCTGATCTCTGTTCTAACAGTGCTTTCACACGTAGCAAACAACTGCTTGTCTTGACAAAGAAACGCATGTGCGTTTCTTACTAAAGCTTCCGTGGAATTAATAAAATTTCAAAAGAACGCGATTATCTTTCAAAGTAAAGCTTGTACTGAGAAAAGCAACACTGAACTCAGTTCTAACAGTGCTTTCACACGTAGCAAACCACTCCTTGTCTTGACAAAGAAACGCATGAGCTTTTCTTACTAAAGCTTTCGTGAAATTAATAAACTTTCAAAAGAACGCGATTATCTTTCAAAGTAAAGCTTGTACTGAGGAAATTAAACCTGATCTCAGTTCTAACAGTGCTTTCACACGTAGCAAACAACTGCTTGTCTTGACAAAGAAACGCATGTGCGTTTCTGACTAAAGCTTTCGTGAAATTAATAAACTTTCAAAAGAACGCGATTATCTTTCAAAGTAAAGCTTGTACTGAGAAAATTAAACCTGATCTCTGTTCTAACAGTGCTTTCACACGTAGTAAACAACTGCTTGTCTTGACAAAGAAACGCATGTGCGTTTCTTTCTAAAGCTTCCGTGGAATTAATAAAATTTCAAAAGAACGCGATTATCTTTCAAAGTAAAGCTTGTACTGAGAAAAGCAACACTGAACTCAGTTCTAACAGTGCTTTCACACGTAGCAAACCACTCCTTGTCTTTACAAAGAAACGCATGAGCTTTTCTTACTAAAGCTTTCGTGAAATTAATAAACTTTCAAAAGAACGCGATTATCTTTCAAAGTAAAGCTTGTACTGAGAAAAGCAACACTGATCTCAGTTCTAACAGTGCTTTCACACGTAGCAAACACCTGCTTGTCTTTACATAGAAACGCATGTGCGTTTCTTTCTAAAGGTTTCGTGAAATTAATAAACTTTCAAAAGAACACGATTATCTTTCATAGTAAAGCTTGTACTGAGAAAAGCAACACTGATCTCAGTTCTAACAGTGCTTTCACACGTAGCAAACAACTGCTTGTCTTTACAAAGAAATGCATGAGCGTTTCTTACTAAAGCTTTCGTGAAATAAATAAACTTTCAAAAGAATGCGATTATATTGCAAAGTAAAGCTTGTACTGAGGAAATTAAACCTGATCTCAGTTCTAACAGTGCTTTCACACGTAGCAAATAACTGCTTGTCTTTACAAAGAAACCCATGTGCGTTTCTTTCTAAAGCTTTCGTGAAATTAATAAACTTTCAAAAGAACGCGATTATCTTTCAAAGTACAGCTTGTACTGAGAAAAGCAACACTGATCTCAGTTCTAACAGTGCTTTCACACGTAGCAAACAACTGCTTGTCTTGACAAAGAAACGCATGTGCGTTTCTTACTAAAGCTCTCATGAAATTAATAAAGTTTCAAAAGAACGCGTTTATCTTTCAAAGTAAAGCTTGTACTGAGAAAAGCAACACTGATCTCAGTTCTAACAGTGCTTTCACACGTAGCAAACAACTGCTTGTCTTTACAAAGTATCACATGAGCGTTTCTTACTAAAGCTTTCGTGAAATTAATAAAATTTGAAAAGAACGCGATTATCTTTCAAAGTAAAGCTTGTACTGAGGAAATTAAACCTGATCTCAGTTCTAACAGTGCTTTCACACGTAGCAAACAACTGCTTGTCTTGACAAAGAAACGCATGAGCGTTTCTTACTAAAGCTTTCGTGAAATTAATAAAGTTTCAAAAGAACGCGCTTATCTTTCAAAGTAAAGCTTGTACTGAGAAAAGCAACACTGATCTCAGTTCTAACAGTGCTTTCACAGGTAGCAAACAATTGTTGTCTTTACAAAGAAACGCATGTGCGTTTCTTACTAAAGCTTTCGTGAAATTAATAAACTTTCAAAAGAACGCGATTATCTTTCAAAGTAAAGCTTGTACTGAGAAAATTAAACCTGATCACAGTTCTAACAGTGCTTTCACACGTAGCAAACAACTGCTTGTCTTTACAAAGAAACGCATGTGCGTTTCTTACTAAAGCGTTCGTGAAATTAATAAACTTTCAAAAGAACGCGATTATCTTTCAAAGTAAAGCTTGTACTGAGAAAATTAAACCTGATCTCAGTTCTAACAGTGCTTTCACACGTAGCAAACAACTGCTTGTCTTGACAAAGAAACGCATGTGCGTTTCTTACTAAAGCTTCCGTGGAATTAATAAAATTTCAAAAGAACGCGATTATCTTTCAAAGTAAAGCTTGTACTGAGAAAAGCAACACTGATCTCAGTTCTAACAGTGCTTTCACACGTAGCAAACAACTGCTTGTCTTTACAAAGAAACGCATGAGCGTTTCTTACTAAAGCTTTCGTGAAATTAATAAACTTTCAAAAGAACGCGATTATCCTTCAAAGTAAAGCTTGTACTGAGAAAAGCAACACTGATGTCAGTTCTATCAGTGCTTTCACACGTAGGAAACAACTGCTTGCCTTTACAAAGAAATGCATGAGCGTTTCTTACTAAAGCTTTCGTGAAATTAATAAACTTTCCAAAGAACGCGATTATCTTTCAAAGTAAAGCTTGTACTGAGGAAATTAAACCTGATCTCAGTTCTAACAGTGCTTTCACACATAGCAAACAACTGCTTGTCTTGACAAAGAAACGCATGTGCGTTTCTTACTAAAGCTTCCGTGAAATTAATAAACTTTCAAAAGAACGCGATTATCTTTCAAAGTAAAGCTTGTACTGAGAAAATTAAACCTGATCTCAGTTCTAACACTGCTTTCACACGTAGCAAACAACTGCTTGTCTTTACAAAGAAACGCATGTGCGTTTCTTATTAAAGCTTTCGTGAAATTAATAAACTTTCAAAAGAACGCGATTATCTTTCAAAGTAAAGCTTGTACTGAGAAAAGCAACACTGATCTCAGTTCTAACAGTGCTTTCACACGTAGCAAACAACTGCTTGTCTTGACAAAGAAACGCATAGGCGTTTCTTACTAAAGCTTTCGTGAAATTAATAAACTTTCCAAAGAACGCGATTATCTTTCAAAGTAAAGCTTGTACTGAGGAAATTAAACATGATCTCAGTTCTAACAGTGCTTTCACACGTAGCAAACAAGTGCTTGTCTTGACAAAGAAACGCATGTGCGTTTCTTACTAAAGCTTTCGTGAAATTAATAAACTTTCAAAAGAACGCGATTATCTTTCAAAGTAAAGCTTGTACTGAGAAAAGCAACACTGTTCTCAGTTCTATCAGTCCTTTCACACGTAGCAAACAACTGCTTGTCTTTACAAAGAAACGCATGTGCGTTTCTTTCTAAAGCTTTCGTGAAATTAATAAACTTTCAAAAGAACGCGATTATCTTTCAAAGTAAAGCTTGTACTGAGAAAAGCAACACTGATCTCAGTTCTAACAGTGCTTTCACACGTAGCAAACATCTGCTTGTCTTTACAAAGAAATGCATTAGCGTTTCTTACTAAAGCTTTCGTGAAATTAATAAACTTTCAAAAGATGCGATTATCTTGCAAAGTAAAGCTTGTACTGAGGAAATTAAACCTGATCTCAGTTCTAACAGTGCTTTCACACGTAGCAAACAACTGCTTGTCTTGACAAAGAAACGCATGTGCGTTTCTTACTAAAGCTTTCGTGAAATTAATAAAGTTTCAAAAGAACGCGCTTATCTTTCAAAGTAAAGCTTGTACTGAGAAAAGCAACACTGATCTCAGTTCTAACAGTGCTTTCACACGTAGCAAACAACTGCTTGTCTTGACAAAGAAACGCATGTGCGTTTCTTACTAAAGCTTCCGTGAAATTAATAAACTTTCAAAAGAACGCGATTATCTTTCAAAGTAAAGCTTGTACTGAGAAAATTAAACCTGATCTCAGTTCTAACAGTGCTTTCACACGTAGCAAACAACTGCTTGTCTTTACAAAGAAACGCATGTGCGTTTCTTATTAAAGCTTTCGTGAAATTAATAAACTTTCAAAAGAACGCGATTATCTTTCAAAGTAAAGCTTGTACTGAGAAAAGCAACACTGATCTCAGTTCTAACAGTGCTTTCACACGTAGCAAACAACTGCTTGTCTTGACAAAGAAACGCATAGGCGTTTCTTACTAAAGCTTTCGTGAAATTAATAAACTTTCAAAAGAACGCGATTATCTTTCAAAGTAAAGCTTGTACTGAGGAAATTAAACATGATCTCAGTTCTAACAGTGCTTTCACACGTAGCAAACAAGTGCTTGTCTTGACAAAGAAACGCATGTGCGTTTCTTACTAAAGCTTTCGTGAAATTAATAAACTTTCAAAAGAACGCGATTATCTTTCAAAGTAAAGCTTGTACTGAGAAAAGCAACACTGTTCTCAGTTCTAACAGTGCTTTCACACGTAGCAAACAACTGCTTGTCTTTACAAAGAAACGCATGTGCGTTTCTTTCTAAAGCTTTCGTGAAATTAATAAACTTTCAAAAGAACGCGATTATCTTTCAAAGTAAAGCTTGTACTGAGAAAAGCAACACTGATCTCAGTTCTAACAGTGCTTTCACACGCAGCAAACAACTGCTTGTCTTTACAAAGAAATGCATTAGCGTTTCTTACTATAGCTTTCGTGAAATTAATAAACTTTCAAAAGATGCGATTATTTTGCAAAGTAAAGCTTGTACTGAGGAAATTAAACCTGATCTCAGTTCTAACAGTGCTTTCACACGTAGCAAACAACTGCTTGTCTTGACAAAGAAACGCATGTGCGTTTCATACTAAAGCTTTCGTGAAATTAATAAAGTTTCAAAAGAACGCGCTTATCTTTCAAAGTAAAGCTTGTACTGAGAAAAGCAACACTGATCTCAGTTCTAACAGTGCTTTCACACGTAGCAAACAACTGCTTGTCTTTACAAAGAATCGCATGAGCGTTTCTTACTAAAGCTTTCGTGAAATTAATAAATTTCAAAAGAACGCGATTATCTTTCAAAGTAAAGCTTGTACTGAGGAAATTAAACCTGATCTCAGTTCTAACAGTGCTTTCACACGTAGCAAACAACTGCTTGTCTTGACAAAGAAACGCATGTGCGTTTCTTACTAAAGCTTTCGTGAAATTAATAAACTTTCAAAAGAACGCGATTATCTTTCAAAGTAAAGCTTGTACTGTGAAAATTAAACCTGATCTCAGTTCTAACAGAGCTTTCACACGTAGCAAACAACTGCTTGTCTTGAAAAAGAAACGCATGTGCGTTTCTTACTAAAGATTCCGTGGAATTAATAAACTTTCAAAAGAACGCGATTATCTTTCAAAGTAAAGCTTGTACTGAGAAAATTAAACCTGATCTCAGTTCTAACAGTGCTTTCACACGTAGCAAACAACTGCTTGTCTTGACAAAGAAACGCATGTGCGTTTCTTACGAAAGCTTCCGTGGAATTAATAAAATTTCAAAAGAACGCGATTATCTTTCAAAGTAAAGCTTGTACTGAGAAAAGCAACACTGATCTTAGTTCTAACAGTGCTTTCACACGTAGCAAACAACTGCTTGTCTTTACAAAGAAACGCATGAGCATTTCTTACTAAAGCTTTCGTGAAATTAATAAACTTTCAAAGGACGCGATTATCCTTCAAAGTAAAGCTTGTACTGAGAAAAGCAACACTGATGTCAGTTCTATCAGTGCTTTCACACGTAGCAAACAACTGCTTGCCTTTACAAAGAAATGCATGATCGTTTCTTACTAAAGCTTTCGTGAAATTAATAAACTTTCAAAAGAACGCGATTATCTTTCAAAGTAAAGCTTGTACTGAGGAAATTAAACCTGATCACAGTTCTAACAGTGCTTTAACACGTAGCAAACAACTGCTTGTCTTGACAAAGAAACGCATGTGCGTTTCTTACTAAAGCTTTCGTGAAATTAATAAACTTTCAAAAGAACGCGATTATCTTTCAAAGTAAAGCTTGTACTGAGAAAAGCAACACTGATCTCAGTTCTAACAGTGCTTTCACACGTAGCAAACCACTCCTTGTCTTTACAAAGAAACGCATGAGCGTTTCTTACTAAAGCTTTCGTGAAATTAATAAACTTTCAAAAGAACGCGATTATCTTTCAAAGTAAAGCTTGTACTGAGAAAAGCAACACTGATCTCAGTTCTAACAGTGCTTTCACACGTAGCAAACAACTGCTTGTCTTTACATAGAAACGCATGTGCGTTTCTTTCTAAAGCTTTCGTGAAATTAATAAACTTTCAAAAGAACACGATTATCTTTCGAAGTAAACCTTTACTGAGAAAAGCAACACTGATCTCAGTTCTAA
This sequence comes from Chionomys nivalis, assembly GCF_950005125.1. NCBI lineage: Eukaryota > Metazoa > Chordata > Mammalia > Rodentia > Cricetidae > Chionomys > Chionomys nivalis. The sequence continues at coordinate 62,131,088 of NC_080102.1, forward strand.
CAGTGCTTTCACACGTAGCAAACAACTGCTTGTCTTTACAAAGAAATGCATGAGCGTTTCTTACTAAAGCTTTCGTGAAATAAATAAACTTTCAAAAGAATGCGATTATATTGCAAAGTAAAGCTTGTACTGAGGAAATTAAACCTGATCTCAGTTCTAACAGTGCTTTCACACGTAGCAAACAACTGCTTGTCTTTACAAAGAAACGCATGTGCGTTTCTTTCTAAAGCTTTCGTGAAATTAATAAACTTTCAAAAGAACGCGATTATCTTTCAAAGTAAAGCTTGTACTGAGAAAAGCAACACTGATCTCAGTTCTAACAGTGCTTTCACACGTAGCAAACAACTGCTTGTCTTGACAAAGAAACGCATGTGCGTTTCTTACTAAAGCTCTCGTGAAATTAATAAAGTTTCAAAAGAACGCGATTATCTTTCAAAGTAAAGCTTGTACTGAGAAAAGCAACACTGATCTCAGTTCTAACAGTGCTTTCACACGTAGCAAACAACTGCTTGTCTTTACAAAGAATCGCATGAGCGTTTCTTACTAAAGCTTTCGTGAAATTAATAAAATTTGAAAAGAACGCGATTATCTTTCAAAGTAAAGCTTGTACTGAGGAAATTAAACCTGATCTCAGTTCTAACAGTGCTTTCACACGTAGCAAACAACTGCTTGTCTTGACAAAGAAACGCATGAGCGTTTCTTACTAAAGGTTTCGGGAAATTAATAAAGTTTCAAAAGAACGCGCTTATCTTTCAAAGTAAAGCTTGTACTGACAAAAGCAACACTGATGTCAGTTCTATCAGTGCTTTCACACGTAGCAAACAACTGCTTGCCTTTACAAAGAAATGCATGAGCGTTTCTTACTAAAGCTTTCGTGAAATTAATAAACTTTCAAAAGAACGCGATTATCTTTCAAAGTAAAGCTTGTACTGAGGAAATTAAACCTGATCTCAGTTCTAACAGTGCTTTCACACGTAGCAAACAACTGCTTGTCTTGACAAAGAAACGCATGTGCGTTTCTTACTAAAGCTTCCGTGAAATTAATAAACTTTCAAAAGATGCGATTATCTTGCAAAGTAAAGCTTGTACTGAGGAAATTAAACCTGATCTCAGTTCTAACAGTGCTTTCACACGTAGCAAACAACTGCTTGTCTTGACAAAGAAACGCATGTGCGTTTCTTACTAAAGCTTTCGTGAAATTAATAAAGTTTCAAAAGAACGCGCTTATCTTTCAAAGTAAAGCTTGTACTGAGATAAGCACCACTGATCTCAGTTCTAACAGTGCTTTCACACGTAGCAAACAACTGCTTGTCTTTACAAAGAATCGCATGAGCGTTTCTTACTAAAGCTTTCGTGAAATTAATAAACTTTCAAAAGAACGCGATTATCTTTCAAAGTAAAGCTTGTACTGAGGAAATTAAACCTGATCTCAGTTCTAACAGTGCTTTCACACGTAGCAAACAACTGCTTGTCTTGACAAAGAAACGCATGTGCGTTTCTTACTAAAGCTTTCGTGAAATTAATAAACTTTCAAAAGAACGCGATTATCTTTCAAAGTAAAGCTTGTACTGAGAAAATTAAACCTGATCTCAGTTCTAACAGTGCTTTCACACGTAGCAAACAACTGCTTGTCTTGACAAAGAAACGCATGTGCGTTTCTTACTAAAGATTCCGTGGAATTAATAAACTTTCAAAAGAACACGATTATCTTTCAAAGTAAAGCTTGTACTGAGAAAATTAAACCTGATCTCAGTTCTAACAGTGCTTTCACACGTAGCAAACAACTGCTTGTCTTGACAAAGAAACGCATGTGCGTGTCTACGAAAGCTTCCGTGGAATTAATAAAATTTCAAAAGAACGCGATTATCTTTCAAAGTAAAGCTTGTACTGAGAAAAGCAACACTGATCTTAGTTCTAACAGTGCTTTCACACGTAGCAAACAACTGCTTGTCTTTACAAAGAAACGCATGAGCGTTTCTTACTAAAGCTTTCGTGAAATTAATAAACTTTCAAAAGAACGCGATTATCCTTCAAAGTAAAGCTTGTACTGAGAAAAGCAACACTGATGTCAGTTCTATCAGTGCTTTCACACGTAGCAAACAACTGCTTGCCTTTACAAAGAAATGCATGAGCGTTTCTTACTAAAGCTTTCGTGAAATTAATAAACTTTCAAAAGAACGCGATTATCTTTCAAAGTAAAGCTTGTACTGAGGAAATTAAACCTGATCTCAGTTCTAACAGTGCTTTAACACGTAGCAAACAACTGCTTGTCTTGACAAAGAAACGCACGTGCGTTTCTTACTAAAGCTTTAGTGAAATTAATGAACTTTCAAAAGAACGCGATTATCTTTCAAAGTAAAGCTTGTACTGAGAAAATTAAACCTGATCTCAGTTCTAACAGTGCTTTCACACGTAGCAAACAACTGCTTGTCTTGACAAAGAAACGCATGTGCGTTTCTTACTAAAGCTTCCGTGGAATTAATAAACTTTCAAAAGAACGCGATTATCTTTCAAAGTAAAGCTTGTACTGAGAAAAGCAACACTGATCTCAGTTCTAACAGTGCTTTCACACGTAGCAAACCACTCCTTGTCTTTACAAAGAAACGCATGAGCGTTTCTTACTAAAGCTTTCGTGAAATTAATATACTTTCAAAAGAACGCGATTATCTTTCAAAGTAAAGCTTGTACTGAGAAAAGCAACACTGATCTCAGTTCTAACAGTGCTTTCACACGTAGCAAACAACTGCTTGTCTTTACATAGAAACGCATGTGCGTTTCTTTCTAAAGCTTTCGTGAAATTAATAAACTTTCAAAAGAACACGATTATCTTTCAAAGTAAACCTTTACTGAGAAAAGCAACACTGATCTCAGTTCTAACAGTGCTTTCACACGTAGCAAACAACTGCTTGTCTTTACAAAGAAATGCATGAGCGTTTCTTACTAAAGCTTTCGTGAAATAAATAAACTTTCAAAAGAATGCGATTATATTGCAAAGTAAAGCTTGTACTGAGGAAATTAAACCTGATCTCAGTTCTAACAGTGCTTTCACACGTAGCAAACAACTGCTTGTCTTTACAAAGAAACGCATGTGCGTTTCTTTCTAAAGCTTTCGTGAAATTAATAAACTTTCAAAAGAACGCGATTATCTTTCAAAGTAAAGCTTGTACTGAGAAAAGCAACACTGATCTCAGTTCTAACAGTGCTTTCACACGTAGCAAACAACTGCTTGTCTTGACAAAGAAACGCATGTGCGTTTCTTACTAAAGCTCTCGTGAAATTAATTAAGTTTCAAAAGAACGCGATTATCTTTCAAAGTAAAGCTTGTACTGAGAAAAGCAACACTGATCTCAGTTCTAAAAGTGCTTTCACACGTAGCAAACAACTGCTTGTCTTTACAAAGAAACGCATGAGCTTTTCTTACTAAAGCTTTCGTGAAATTAATAAACTTTCAAAAGAACGCGATTATCTTTCAAAGTAAAGCTTGTACTGAGGAAATTAAACCTGATCTCAGTTCTAACAGTGCTTTCACACGTAGCAAACAACTGCTTGTCTTTACAAAGAAACGCATGAGCGTTTCTTACTAAAGCTTTCGTGAAATTAATAAACTTTCAAAAGAACGCGCTTATCTTTCAAAGTAAAGCTTGTACTGAGAACAGCAACACTGATGTCAGTTCTATCAGTGCTTTCACACGTAGCAAACAACTGCTTGCCTTTACAAAGAAATGCATGAGCGTTTCTTACTAAAGCTTTCGTGAAATTAATAAACTTTCAAAAGAACGCGATTATCTTTCAAAGTAAAGCTTGTACTGAGGAAATTAAACCTGATCTCAGTTCTAACAGTGCTTTCACACGTAGCAAACAACTGCTTGTCTTGACAAAGAAAGGCATGTGCGTTTCTTACTAAAGCTTCCGTGGAATTAATAAAATTTCAAAAGAACGCGATTATCTTTCAAAGTAAAGCTTGTACTGAGAAAAGCAACACTGATCTCAGTTCTAACAGTGCTTTCACACGTACCAAACAACTGCTTGTCTTTACAAAGAAACGCATGAGCGTTTCTTACTAAAGCTTTCGTGAAATTATTAAACTTTCAAAAGAACGCGATTATCCTTCAAAGTAAAGCTTGTACTGAGAAAAGCAACACTGATGTCAGTTCTATCAGTGCTTTCACACGTAGCAAACAACTGCTTGCCTTTACAAAGAAATGCATGAGCGTTTCTTACTAAAGCTTTCGTGAAATTAATAAACTTTCAAAAGAACGCGATTATCTTTCAAAGTAAAGCTTGTACTGAGGAAATTAAACCTGATCACAGTTCTAACAGTGCTTTCACACGTAGCAAACAACTGCTTGTCTTGACAAAGAAACGCATGTGCGTTTCTTACTAAAGCTTTCGTGAAATTAATAAACTTTCAAAAGAACGCGATTATCTTTCAAAGTAAAGCTTGTACTGAGAAAATTAAACCTGATCTCAGTTCTAACAGTGCTTTCACACGTAGCAAACAACTGCTTGTCTTGACAAAGAAACGCATGTGCGTTTCTTACTAAAGCTTCCGTGGAATTAATAAAATTTCAAAAGGACGCGATTATCTTTCAAAGTAAAGCTTGTACTGAGAAAAGCAACACTGATCTCAGTTCTAACAGTGCTTTCACACGTAGCAAACAACTGCTTGTCTTTACAAAGAAACGCATGAGCTTTTCTTACTAAAGCTTTCGTGAAATTAATAAACTTTCAAAAGAACGCGATTATCTTTCAAAGTAAAGCTTGTACTGAGGAAATTAAACCTGATCTCAGTTCTAACAGTGCTTTCACACGTAGCAAACAACTGCTTGTCTTGACAAAGAAACGCATGAGCGTTTCTTACTAAAGCTTTCGTGAAATTAATAAACTTTCAAAAGAACGCGCTTATCTTTCAAAGTAAAGCTTGTACTGAGAACAGCAACACTGATGTCAGTTCTATCAGTGCTTTCACACGTAGCAAACAACTGCTTGCCTTTACAAAGAAATGCATGAGCGTTTCTTACTAAAGCTTTCGTGAAATTAATAAACTTTCAAAAGAACGCGATTATCTTTCAAAGTAAAGCTTGTACTGAGGAAATTAAACCTGATCTCAGTTCTAACAGTGCTTTCACACGTAGCAAACAACTGCTTGTCTTGACAAAGAAAGGCATGTGCGTTTCTTACTAAAGCTTCCGTGGAATTACTAAAATTTCAAAAGAACGCGATTATCTTTCAAAGTAAAGCTTGTACTGAGAAAAGCAACACTGATCTCAGTTCTAACAGTGCTTTCACACGTAGCAAACAACTGCTTGTCTTTACAAAGAAACGCATGAGCGTTTCTTACTAAAGCTTTCGTGAAATTAATAAACTTTCAAAAGAACGCGATTATCCTTCAAAGTAAAGCTTGTACTGAGAAAAGCAACACTGATGTCAGTTCTATCAGTGCTTTCACACGTAGCAAACAACTGCTTGCCTTTACAAAGAAATGCATGAGCGTTTCTTACTAAAGCTTTCGTGAAATTAATAAACTTTCAAAAGAACGCGATTATCTTTCAAAGTAAAGCTTGTACTGAGGAAATTAAACCTTATCACAGTTCTAACAGTGCTTTCACACGTAGCAAACAACTGCTTGTCTTGACAAAGAAACGCATGTGCGTTTCTTACTAAAGCTTTCGTGAAATTAATAAACTTTCAAAAGAACGCGATTATCTTTCAAAGTAAAGCTTGTACTGAGAAAATTAAACCTGATCTCAGTTCTAACAGTGCTTTCACACGTAGCAAACAACTGCTTGTCTTGACAAAGAAACGCATGTGCGTTTCTTACTAAAGCTTCCGTGGAATTAATAAAATTTCAAAAGGACGCGATTATCTTTCAAAGTAAAGCTTGTACTGAGAAAAGCAACACTGATCTCAGTTCTAACAGTGCTTTCACACGTAGCAAACAACTGCTTGTCTTTACAAAGAAACGCATGAGCTTTTCTTACTAAAGCTTTCGTGAAATTAATAAACTTTCAAAAGAACGCGATTATCTTTCAAAGTAAAGCTTGTACTGAGGAAATTAAACCTGATCTCAGTTCTAACAGTGCTTTCACACGTAGCAAACAACTGCTTGTCTTGACAAAGAAACGCATGAGCTTTTCTTACTAAAGCTTTCGTGAAATTAATAAACTTTCAAAAGAACGCGCTTATCTTTCAAAGTAAAGCTTGTACTGAGAACAGCAACACTGATGTCAGTTCTATCAGTGCTTTCACACGTAGCAAACAACTGCTTGCCTTTACAAAGAAATGCATGAGCGTTTCTTACTAAAGCTTTCGTGAAATTAATAAACTTTCAAAAGAACGCGATTATCTTTCAAAGTAAAGCTTGTACTGAGGAAATTAAACCTGATCTCAGTTCTAACAGTGCTTTCACACGTAGCAAACAACTGCTTGTCTTGACAAAGAAAGGCATGTGCGTTTCTTACTAAAGCTTCCGTGGAATTAATAAAATTTCAAAAGAACGCGATTATCTTTCAAAGTAAAGCTTGTACTGAGAAAAGCAACACTGATCTCAGTTCTAACAGTGCTTTCACACGTACCAAACAACTGCTTGTCTTTACAAAGAAACGCATGAGCGTTTCTTACTAAAGCTTTCGTGAAATTATTAAACTTTCAAAAGAACGCGATTATCCTTCAAAGTAAAGCTTGTACTGAGAAAAGCAACACTGATGTCAGTTCTATCAGTGCTTTCACACGTAGCAAACAACTGCTTGCCTTTACAAAGAAATGCATGAGCGTTTCTTACTAAAGCTTTCGTGAAATTAATAAACTTTCAAAAGAACGCGATTATCTTTCAAAGTAAAGCTTGTACTGAGGAAATTAAACCTGATCACAGTTCTAACAGTGCTTTCACACGTAGCAAACAACTGCTTGTCTTGACAAAGAAACGCATGTGCGTTTCTTACTAAAGCTTTCGTGAAATTAATAAACTTTCAAAAGAACGCGATTATCTTTCAAAATAAAGCTTGTACTGAGAAAATTAAACCTGATCTCAGTTCTAACAGTGCTTTCACACGTAGCAAACAACTGCTTGTCTTGACAAAGAAACGCATGTGCGTTTCTTACTAAAGCTTCCGTGGAATTAATAAAATTTCAAAAGGACGCGATTATCTTTCAAAGTAAAGCTTGTACTGAGAAAAGCAACACTGATCTCAGTTCTAACAGTGCTTTCACACGTAGCAAACAACTGCTTGTCTTTACAAAGAAACGCATGAGCTTTTCTTACTAAAGCTTTCGTGAAATTAATAAACTTTCAAAAGAACGCGATTATCTTTCAAAGTAAAGCTTGTACTGAGGAAATTAAACCTGATCTCAGTTCTAACAGTGCTTTCACACGTAGCAAACAACTGCTTGTCTTGACAAAGAAACGCATGAGCGTTTCTTACTAAAGCTTTCGTGAAATTAATAAACTTTCAAAAGAACGCGCTTATCTTTCAAAGTAAAGCTTGTACTGAGAACAGCAACACTGATGTCAGTTCTATCAGTGCTTTCACACGTAGCAAACAACTGCTTGCCTTTACAAAGAAATGCATGAGCGTTTCTTACTAAAGCTTTCGTGAAATTAATAAACTTTCAAAAGAACGCGATTATCTTTCAAAGTAAAGCTTGTACTGAGGAAATTAAACCTGATCTCAGTTCTAACAGTGCTTTCACACGTAGCAAACAACTGCTTGTCTTGACAAAGAAAGGCATGTGCGTTTCTTACTAAAGCTTCCGTGGAATTACTAAAATTTCAAAAGAACGCGATTATCTTTCAAAGTAAAGCTTGTACTGAGAAAAGCAACACTGATCTCAGTTCTAACAGTGCTTTCACACGTAGCAAACAACTGCTTGTCTTTACAAAGAAACGCATGAGCGTTTCTTACTAAAGCTTTCGTGAAATTAATAAACTTTCAAAAGAACGCGATTATCCTTCAAAGTAAAGCTTGTACTGAGAAAAGCAACACTGATGTCAGTTCTATCAGTGCTTTCACACGTAGCAAACAACTGCTTGCCTTTACAAAGAAATGCATGAGCGTTTCTTACTAAAGCTTTCGTGAAATTAATAAACTTTCAAAAGAACGCGATTATCTTTCAAAGTAAAGCTTGTACTGAGGAAATTAAACCTTATCACAGTTCTAACAGTGCTTTCACACGTAGCAAACAACTGCTTGTCTTGACAAAGAAACGCATGTGCGTTTCTTACTAAAGCTTTCGTGAAATTAATAAACTTTCAAAAGAACGCGATTATCTTTCAAAGTAAAGCTTGTACTGAGAAAATTAAACCTGATCTCAGTTCTAACAGTGCTTTCACACGTAGCAAACAACTGCTTGTCTTGACAAAGAAACGCATGTGCGTTTCTTACTAAAGCTTCCGTGGAATTAATAAAATTTCAAAAGGACGCGATTATCTTTCAAAGTAAAGCTTGTACTGAGAAAAGCAACACTGATCTCAGTTCTAACAGTGCTTTCACACGTAGCAAACAACTGCTTGTCTTTACAAAGAAACGCATGAGCTTTTCTTACTAAAGCTTTCGTGAAATTAATAAACTTTCAAAAGAACGCGATTATCTTTCAAAGTAAAGCTTGTACTGAGGAAATTAAACCTGATCTCAGTTCTAACAGTGCTTTCACACGTAGCAAACAACTGCTTGTCTTGACAAAGAAACGCATGAGCTTTTCTTACTAAAGCTTTCGTGAAATTAATAAACTTTCAAAAGAACGCGATTATCTTTCAAAGTAAAGCTTGTACTGAGAACAGCAACACTGATGTCAGTTCTATCAGTGCTTTCACACGTAGCAAACAACTGCTTGCCTTTACAAAGAAATGCATGAGCGTTTCTTACTAAAGCTTTCGTGAAATTAATAAACTTTCAAAAGAACGCGATTATCTTTCAAAGTAAAGCTTGTACTGAGGAAATTAAACCTGATCTCAGTTCTAACAGTGCTTTCACACGTAGCAAACAACTGCTTGTCTTGACAAAGAAAGGCATGTGCGTTTCTTACTAAAGCTTCCGTGGAATTAATAAAATTTCAAAAGAACGCGATTATCTTTCAAAGTAAAGCTTGTACTGAGAAAAGCAACACTGATCTCAGTTCTAACAGTGCTTTCACACGTAGCAAACAACTGCTTGTCTTTACAAAGAAACGCATGAGCGTTTCTTACTAAAGCTTTCGTGAAATTAATAAACTTTCAAAAGAACGCGATTATCCTTCAAAGTAAAGCTTGTACTGAGAAAAGCAACACTGATGTCAGTTCTATCAGTGCTTTCACACGTAGCAAACAACTGCTTGCCTTTACAAAGAAATGCATGAGCGTTTCTTACTAAAGCTTTCGTGAAATTAATAAACTTTCAAAAGAACGCGATTATCTTTCAAAGTAAAGCTTGTACTGAGAAAATTAAACCTGATCTCAGTTCTAACAGTGCTTTCACACGTAGCAAACAACTGCTTGTCTTGACAAAGAAACGCATGTGCGTTTCTTACTAAAGCTTCCGTGGAATTAATAAAATTTCAAAAGGACGCGATTATCTTTCAAAGTAAAGCTTGTACTGAGAAAAGCAACACTGATCTCAGTTCTAACAGTGCTTTCACACGTAGCAAACCACTGCTTGTCTTTACAAAGAAACGCATGAGCGTTTCTTACTAAAGCTTTCGTGAAATTAATAAACTTTCCAAAGAACGCGATTATCTTTCAAAGTAAAGCTTGTACTGAGGAAATTAAACCTGCTTTCACACGTAGCAAACAACTGCTTGTCTTGACAAAGAAACGCATGTGCGTTTCTTACTAAAGCTTCCGTGAAATTAATAAACTTTCAAAAGAACGCGATTATCTTTCAAAGTAAAGCTTGTACTGAGAAAATTAAACCTGATCTCAGTTCTAACAGTGCTTTCACACGTAGCAAACAACTGCTTGTCTTTACAAAGAAACGCATGTGCGTTTCTTTCTAAAGCTTTCGTGAAATTAATAAACTTTCAAAAGAACGCGATTATCTTTCAAAGTAAAGCTTGTACTGAGAAAAGCAACACTGATCTCAGTTCTAAAAGTGCTTTCACAGGTAGCAAACAACTGCTTGTCTTTACAAAGAAACGCATGAGCTTTTCTTACTAAAGCTTTCGTGAAATTAATAAACTTTCAAAAGAACGCGATTATCTTTCAAAGTAAAGCTTGTACTGAGGAAATTAAACCTGATCTCAGTTCTAACAGTGCTTTCACACGTAGCAAACAACTGCTTGTCTTGACAAAGAAACGCATGAGCGTTTCTTACTAAAGCTTTCGTGAAATTAATAAACTTTCAAAAGAACGCGCTTATCTTTCAAAGTAAAGCTTGTACTGAGAACAGCAACACTGATGTCAGTTCTATCAGTGCTTTCACACGTAGCAAACAACTGCTTGCCTTTACAAAGAAATGCATGAGCGTTTCTTACTAAAGCTTTCGTGAAATTAATAAACTTTCAAAAGAACGCGATTATCTTTCAAAGTAAAGCTTGTACTGAGGAAATTAAACCTGATCTCAGTTCTAACAGTGCTTTCACACGTAGCAAACAACTGCTTGTCTTGACAAAGAAAGGCATGTGCGTTTCTTACTAAAGCTTCCGTGGAATTAATAAAATTTCAAAAGAACGCGATTATCTTTCAAAGTAAAGCTTGTACTGAGAAAAGCAACACTGATCTCAGTTCTAACAGTGCTTTCACACGTAGCAAACAACTGCTTGTCTTTACAAAGAAACGCATGAGCGTTTCTTACTAAAGCTTTCGTGAAATTAATAAACTTTCAAAAGAACGCGATTATCATTCAAAGTAAAGCTTGTACTGAGAAAAGCAACACTGATGTCAGTTCTATCAGTGCTTTCACACGTAGCAAACAACTGCTTGTCTTGACAAAGAAACGCATGTGCGTTTCTTACTAAAGCTTCCGTGGAATTAATAAAATTTCAAAAGGACGCGATTATCTTTCAAAGTAAAGCTTGTACTGAGAAAAGCAACACTGATCTCAGTTCTAACAGTGCTTTCACACGTAGCAAACAACTGCTTGTCTTTACAAAGAAACGCATGAGCTTTTCTTACTAAAGCTTTCGTGAAATTAATAAACTTTCAAAAGAACGCGATTATCTTTCAAAGTAAAGCTTGTACTGAGGAAATTAAACCTGATCTCAGTTCTAACAGTGCTTTCACACGTAGCAAACAACTGCTTGTCTTGACAAAGAAACGCATGAGCGTTTCTTACTAAAGCTTTCGTGAAATTAATAAACTTTCAAAAGAACGCGCTTATCTTTCAAAGTAAAGCTTGTACTGAGAACAGCAACACTGATGTCAGTTCTATCAGTGCTTTCACACGTAGCAAACAACTGCTTGCCTTTACAAAGAAATGCATGAGCGTTTCTTACTAAAGCTTTCGTGAAATTAATAAACTTTCAAAAGAACGCGATTATCTTTCAAAGTAAAGCTTGTACTGAGGAAATTAAACCTGATCTCAGTTCTAACAGTGCTTTCACACGTAGCAAACAACTGCTTGTCTTGACAAAGAAAGGCATGTGCGTTTCTTACTAAAGCTTCCGTGGAATTACTAAAATTTCAAAAGAACGCGATTATCTTTCAAAGTAAAGCTTGTACTGAGAAAAGCAACACTGATCTCAGTTCTAACAGTGCTTTCACACGTAGCAAACAACTGCTTGTCTTTACAAAGAAACGCATGAGCGTTTCTTACTAAAGCTTTCGTGAAATTAATAAACTTTCAAAAGAACGCGATTATCCTTCAAAGTAAAGCTTGTACTGAGAAAAGCAACACTGATGTCAGTTCTATCAGTGCTTTCACACGTAGCAAACAACTGCTTGCCTTTACAAAGAAATGCATGAGCGTTTCTTACTAAAGCTTTCGTGAAATTAATAAACTTTCAAAAGAACGCGATTATCTTTCAAAGTAAAGCTTGTACTGAGGAAATTAAACCTTATCACAGTTCTAACAGTGCTTTCACACGTAGCAAACAACTGCTTGTCTTGACAAAGAAACGCATGTGCGTTTCTTACTAAAGCTTTCGTGAAATTAATAAACTTTCAAAAGAACGCGATTATCTTTCAAAGTAAAGCTTGTACTGAGAAAATTAAACCTGATCTCAGTTCTAACAGTGCTTTCACACGTAGCAAACAACTGCTTGTCTTGACAAAGAAACGCATGTGCGTTTCTTACTAAAGCTTCCGTGGAATTAATAAAATTTCAAAAGGACGCGATTATCTTTCAAAGTAAAGCTTGTACTGAGAAAAGCAACACTGATCTCAGTTCTAACAGTGCTTTCACACGTAGCAAACAACTGCTTGTCTTTACAAAGAAACGCATGAGCTTTTCTTACTAAAGCTTTCGTGAAATTAATAAACTTTCAAAAGAACGCGATTATCTTTCAAAGTAAAGCTTGTACTGAGGAAATTAAACCTGATCTCAGTTCTAACAGTGCTTTCACACGTAGCAAACAACTGCTTGTCTTGACAAAGAAACGCATGAGCTTTTCTTACTAAAGCTTTCGTGAAATTAATAAACTTTCAAAAGAACGCGCTTATCTTTCAAAGTAAAGCTTGTACTGAGAACAGCAACACTGATGTCAGTTCTATCAGTGCTTTCACACGTAGCAAACAACTGCTTGCCTTTACAAAGAAATGCATGAGCGTTTCTTACTAAAGCTTTCGTGAAATTAATAAACTTTCAAAAGAACGCGATTATCTTTCAAAGTAAAGCTTGTACTGAGGAAATTAAACCTGATCTCAGTTCTAACAGTGCTTTCACACGTAGCAAACAACTGCTTGTCTTGACAAAGAAAGGCATGTGCGTTTCTTACTAAAGCTTCCGTGGAATTAATAAAATTTCAAAAGAACGCGATTATCTTTCAAAGTAAAGCTTGTACTGAGAAAAGCAACACTGATCTCAGTTCTAACAGTGCTTTCACACGTAGCAAACAACTGCTTGTCTTTACAAAGAAACGCATGAGCTTTTCTTACTAAAGCTTTCGTGAAATTAATAAACTTTCAAAAGAACGCGATTATCTTTCAAAGTAAAGCTTGTACTGAGGAAATTAAACCTGATCTCAGTTCTAACAGTGCTTTCACACGTAGCAAACAACTGCTTGTCTTGACAAAGAAACGCATGAGCGTTTCTTACTAAAGCTTTCGTGAAATTAATAAACTTTCAAAAGAACGCGCTTATCTTTCAAAGTAAAGCTTGTACTGAGAACAGCAACACTGATGTCAGTTCTATCAGTGCTTTCACACGTAGCAAACAACTGCTTGCCTTTACAAAGAAATGCATGAGCGTTTCTTACTAAAGCTTTCGTGAAATTAATAAACTTTCAAAAGAACGCGATTATCTTTCAAAGTAAAGCTTGTACTGAGGAAATTAAACCTGATCTCAGTTCTAACAGTGCTTTCACACGTAGCAAACAACTGCTTGTCTTGACAAAGAAAGGCATGTGCGTTTCTTACTAAAGCTTCCGTGGAATTACTAAAATTTCAAAAGAACGCGATTATCTTTCAAAGTAAAGCTTGTACTGAGAAAAGCAACACTGATCTCAGTTCTAACAGTGCTTTCACACGTAGCAAACAACTGCTTGTCTTTACAAAGAAACGCATGAGCGTTTCTTACTAAAGCTTTCGTGAAATTAATAAACTTTCAAAAGAACGCGATTATCCTTCAAAGTAAAGCTTGTACTGAGAAAAGCAACACTGATGTCAGTTCTATCAGTGCTTTCACACGTAGCAAACAACTGCTTGCCTTTACAAAGAAATGCATGAGCGTTTCTTACTAAAGCTTTCGTGAAATTAATAAACTTTCAAAAGAACGCGATTATCTTTCAAAGTAAAGCTTGTACTGAGGAAATTAAACCTTATCACAGTTCTAACAGTGCTTTCACACGTAGCAAACAACTGCTTGTCTTGACAAAGAAACGCATGTGCGTTTCTTACTAAAGCTTTCGTGAAATTAATAAACTTTCAAAAGAACGCGATTATCTTTCAAAGTAAAGCTTGTACTGAGAAAATTAAACCTGATCTCAGTTCTAACAGTGCTTTCACACGTAGCAAACAACTGCTTGTCTTGACAAAGAAACGCATGTGCGTTTCTTACTAAAGCTTCCGTGGAATTAATAAAATTTCAAAAGGACGCGATTATCTTTCAAAGTAAAGCTTGTACTGAGAAAAGCAACACTGATCTCAGTTCTAACAGTGCTTTCACACGTAGCAAACAACTGCTTGTCTTTACAAAGAAACGCATGAGCTTTTCTTACTAAAGCTTTCGTGAAATTAATAAACTTTCAAAAGAACGCGATTATCTTTCAAAGTAAAGCTTGTACTGAGGAAATTAAACCTGATCTCAGTTCTAACAGTGCTTTCACACGTAGCAAACAACTGCTTGTCTTGACAAAGAAACGCATGAGCTTTTCTTACTAAAGCTTTCGTGAAATTAATAAACTTTCAAAAGAACGCGATTATCTTTCAAAGTAAAGCTTGTACTGAGAACAGCAACACTGATGTCAGTTCTATCAGTGCTTTCACACGTAGCAAACAACTGCTTGCCTTTACAAAGAAATGCATGAGCGTTTCTTACTAAAGCTTTCGTGAAATTAATAAACTTTCAAAAGAACGCGATTATCTTTCAAAGTAAAGCTTGTACTGAGGAAATTAAACCTGATCTCAGTTCTAACAGTGCTTTCACACGTAGCAAACAACTGCTTGTCTTGACAAAGAAAGGCATGTGCGTTTCTTACTAAAGCTTCCGTGGAATTAATAAAATTTCAAAAGAACGCGATTATCTTTCAAAGTAAAGCTTGTACTGAGAAAAGCAACACTGATCTCAGTTCTAATAGTGCTTTCACACGTAGCAAACAACTGCTTGTCTTTACAAAGAAACGCATGAGCGTTTCTTACTAAAGCTTTCGTGAAATTAATAAACTTTCAAAAGAACGCGATTATCCTTCAAAGTAAAGCTTGTACTGAGAAAAGCAACACTGATGTCAGTTCTATCAGTGCTTTCACACGTAGCAAACAACTGCTTGCCTTTACAAAGAAATGCATGAGCGTTTCTTACTAAAGCTTTCGTGAAATTAATAAACTTTCAAAAGAACGCGATTATCTTTCAAAGTAAAGCTTGTACTGAGAAAATTAAACCTGATCTCAGTTCTAACAGTGCTTTCACACGTAGCAAACAACTGCTTGTCTTGACAAAGAAACGCATGTGCGTTTCTTACTAAAGCTTCCGTGGAATTAATAAAATTTCAAAAGGACGCGATTATCTTTCAAAGTAAAGCTTGTACTGAGAAAAGCAACACTGATCTCAGTTCTAACAGTGCTTTCACACGTAGCAAACCACTGCTTGTCTTTACAAAGAAACGCATGAGCGTTTCTTACTAAAGCTTTCGTGAAATTAATAAACTTTCCAAAGAACGCGATTATCTTTCAAAGTAAAGCTTGTACTGAGGAAATTAAACCTGCTTTCACACGTAGCAAACAACTGCTTGTCTTGACAAAGAAACGCATGTGCGTTTCTTACTAAAGCTTCCGTGAAATTAATAAACTTTCAAAAGAACGCGATTATCTTTCAAAGTAAAGCTTGTACTGAGAAAATTAAACCTGATCTCAGTTCTAACAGTGCTTTCACACGTAGCAAACAACTGCTTGTCTTTACAAAGAAACGCATGTGCGTTTCTTTCTAAAGCTTTCGTGAAATTAATAAACTTTCAAAAGAACGCGATTATCTTTCAAAGTAAAGCTTGTACTGAGAAAAGCAACACTGATCTCAGTTCTAAAAGTGCTTTCACACGTAGCAAACAACTGCTTGTCTTTACAAAGAAACGCATGAGCTTTTCTTACTAAAGCTTTCGTGAAATTAATAAACTTTCAAAAGAACGCGATTATCTTTCAAAGTAAAGCTTGTACTGAGGAAATTAAACCTGATCTCAGTTCTAACAGTGCTTTCACACGTAGCAAACAACTGCTTGTCTTGACAAAGAAACGCATGAGCGTTTCTTACTAAAGCTTTCGTGAAATTAATAAACTTTCAAAAGAACGCGCTTATCTTTCAAAGTAAAGCTTGTACTGAGAACAGCAACACTGATGTCAGTTCTATCAGTGCTTTCACACGTAGCAAACAACTGCTTGCCTTTACAAAGAAATGCATGAGCGTTTCTTACTAAAGCTTTCGTGAAATTAATAAACTTTCAAAAGAACGCGATTATCTTTCAAAGTAAAGCTTGTACTGAGGAAATTAAACCTGATCTCAGTTCTAACAGTGCTTTCACACGTAGCAAACAACTGCTTGTCTTGACAAAGAAAGGCATGTGCGTTTCTTACTAAAGCTTCCGTGGAATTAATAAAATTTCAAAAGAACGCGATTATCTTTCAAAGTAAAGCTTGTACTGAGAAAAGCAACACTGATCTCAGTTCTAACAGTGCTTTCACACGTAGCAAACAACTGCTTGTCTTTACAAAGAAACGCATGAGCGTTTCTTACTAAAGCTTTCGTGAAATTAATAAACTTTCAAAAGAACGCGATTATCCTTCAAAGTAAAGCTTGTACTGAGAAAAGCAACACTGATGTCAGTTCTATCAGTGCTTTCACACGTAGCAAACAACTGCTTGTCTTGACAAAGAAACGCATGTGCGTTTCTTACTAAAGCTTCCGTGGAATTAATAAAATTTCAAAAGGACGCGATTATCTTTCAAAGTAAAGCTTGTACTGAGAAAAGCAACACTGATCTCAGTTCTAACAGTGCTTTCACACGTAGCAAACAACTGCTTGTCTTTACAAAGAAACGCATGAGCTTTTCTTACTAAAGCTTTCGTGAAATTAATAAACTTTCAAAAGAACGCGATTATCTTTCAAAGTAAAGCTTGTACTGAGGAAATTAAACCTGATCTCAGTTCTAACAGTGCTTTCACACGTAGCAAACAACTGCTTGTCTTGACAAAGAAACGCATGAGCGTTTCTTACTAAAGCTTTCGTGAAATTAATAAACTTTCAAAAGAACGCGCTTATCTTTCAAAGTAAAGCTTGTACTGAGAACAGCAACACTGATGTCAGTTCTATCAGTGCTTTCACACGTAGCAAACAACTGCTTGCCTTTACAAAGAAATGCATGAGCGTTTCTTACTAAAGCTTTCGTGAAATTAATAAACTTTCAAAAGAACGCGATTATCTTTCAAAGTAAAGCTTGTACTGAGGAAATTAAACCTGATCTCAGTTCTAACAGTGCTTTCACACGTAGCAAACAACTGCTTGTCTTGACAAAGAAAGGCATGTGCGTTTCTTACTAAAGCTTCCGTGGAATTAATAAAATTTCAAAAGAACGCGATTATCTTTCAAAGTAAAGCTTGTACTGAGAAAAGCAACACTGATCTCAGTTCTAACAGTGCTTTCACACGTAGCAAACAACTGCTTGTCTTTACAAAGAAACGCATGAGCGTTTCTTACTAAAGCTTTCGTGAAATTAATAAACTTTCAAAAGAACGCGATTATCCTTCAAAGTAAAGCTTGTACTGAGAAAAGCAACACTGATGTCAGTTCTATCAGTGCTTTCACACGTAGCAAACAACTGCTTGCCTTTACAAAGAAATGCATGAGCGTTTCTTACTAAAGCTTTCGTGAAATTAATAAACTTTCAAAAGAACGCGATTATCTTTCAAAGTAAAGCTTGTACTGAGGAAATTAAACCTGATCACAGTTCTAACAGTGCTTTCACACGTAGCAAACAACTGCTTGTCTTGACAAAGAAACGCATGTGCGTTTCTTACTAAAGCTTTCGTGAAATTAATAAACTTTCAAAAGAACGCGATTATCTTTCAAAGTAAAGCTTGTACTGAGAAAATTAAACCTGATCTCAGTTCTAACAGTGCTTTCACACGTAGCAAACAACTGCTTGTCTTGACAAAGAAACGCATGTGCGTTTCTTACTAAAGCTTCCGTGGAATTAATAAAATTTCAAAAGGACGCGATTATCTTTCAAAGTAAAGCTTGTACTGAGAAAAGCAACACTGATCTCAGTTCTAACAGTGCTTTCACACGTAGCAAACCACTGCTTGTCTTTACAAAGAAACGCATGAGCGTTTCTTACTAAAGCTTTCGTGAAATTAATAAACTTTCCAAAGAACGCGATTATCTTTCAAAGTAAAGCTTGTACTGAGGAAATTAAACCTGATCTCCGTTCTAACAGTGCTTTCACACGTAGCAAACAACTGCTTGTCTTGACAAAGAAACGCATGTGCGTTTCTTACTAAAGCTTCCGTGAAATTAATAAACTTTCAAAAGAACGCGATTATCTTTCAAAGTAAAGCTTGTACTGAGAAAATTAAACCTGATCTCAGTTCTAACAGTGCTTTCACACGTAGCAAACAACTGCTTGTCTTTACAAAGAAACGCATGTGCGTTTCTTACTAAAGCTTTCGTGAAATTAATAAACTTTCAAAAGAACGCGATTATCTTTCAAAGTAAAGCTTGTACTGAAAAAAGCAACACTGTTCTCAGTTCTAACAGTGCTCTCACACGTAGCAAACAACTGCTTGTCTTTACAAAGAAACGCATGTGCGTTTCTTTCTAAAGCTTTCGTGAAATTAATAAACTTTCAAAAGAACGCGATTATCTTTCAAAGTAAAGCTTGTACTGAGAAAAGCAACACTGATCTCAGTTCTAACAGTGCTTTCACACGTAGCAAACAACTGCTTGTCTTTACAAAGAAATGCATTAGCGTTTCTTACTAAAGCTTTCGTGAAATTAATAAACTTTCAAAAGATGCTATTATCTTGCAAAGTAAAGCTTGTACTGAGGAAATTAAACCTGATCTCAGTTCTAACAGTGCTTTCACACGTAGCAAACAACTGCTTGTCTTGACAAAGAAACGCATGTGCGTTTCTTACTAAAGCTTTCGTGAAATTAATAAAGTTTCAAAAGAACGCGCTTATCTTTCAAAGTAAAGCTTGTACTGAGATAAGCAACACTGATCTCAGTTCTAACAGTGCTTTCACACGTAGCAAACAACTGCTTGTCTTTACAAAGAATCGCATGAGCGTTTCTTACTAAAGCTTTCGTGAAATTAATAAACTTTCAAAAGAACGCGATTATCTTTCAAAGTAAAGCTTGTACTGAGGAAATTAAACCTGATCTCAGTTCTAACAGTGCTTTCACACGTAGCAAACAACTGCTTGTCTTGACAAAGAAACGCATGTGCGTTTCTTACTAAAGCTTTCGTGAAATTAATAAACTTTCAAAAGAACGCGATTATCTTTCAAAGTAAAGCTTGTACTGAGAAAATTAAACCTGATCTCAGTTCTAACAGTGCTTTCACACGTAGCAAACAACTGCTTGTCTTGACAAAGAAACGCATGTGCGTTTCTTACTAAAGATTCCGTGGAATTAATAAACTTTCAAAAGAACACGATTATCTTTCAAAGTAAAGCTTGTACTGAGAAAATTAAACCTGATCTCAGTTCTAACAGTGCTTTCACACGTAGCAAACAACTGCTTGTCTTGACAAAGAAACGCATGTGCGTTTCTACGAAAGCTTCCGTGGAATTAATAAAATTTCAAAAGAACGCGATTATCTTTCAAAGTAAAGCTTGTACTGAGAAAAGCAACACTGATCTTAGTTCTAACAGTGCTTTCACACGTAGCAAACAACTGCTTGTCTTTACAAAGAAACGCATGAGCGTTTCTTACTAAAGCTTTCGTGAAATTAATAAACTTTCAAAAGAACGCGATTATCCTTCAAAGTAAAGCTTGTACTGAGAAAAGCAACACTGATGTCAGTTCTATCAGTGCTTTCACACGTAGCAAACAACTGCTTGCCTTTACAAAGAAATGCATGAGCGTTTCTTACTAAAGCTTTCGTGAAATTAATAAACTTTCAAAAGAACGCGATTATCTTTCAAAGTAAAGCTTGTACTGAGGAAATTAAACCTGATCTCAGTTCTAACAGTGCTTTAACACGTAGCAAACAACTGCTTGTCTTGACAAAGAAACGCATGTGCGTTTCTTACTAAAGCTTTCGTGAAATTAATAAACTTTCAAAAGAACGCGATTATCTTTCAAAGTAAAGCTTGTACTGAGAAAATTAAACCTGATCTCAGTTCTAACAGTGCTTTCACACGTAGCAAACAACTGCTTGTCTTGACAAAGAAACGCATGTGCGTTTCTTACTAAAGCTTCCGTGGAATTAATAAACTTTCAAAAGAACGCGATTATCTTTCAAAGTAAAGCTTGTACTGAGAAAAGCAACACTGATCTCAGTTCTAACAGTGCTTTCACACGTAGCAAACCACTCCTTGTCTTTACAAAGAAACGCATGAGCGTTTCTTACTAAAGCTTTCGTGAAATTAATAAACTTTCAAAAGAACGCGATTATCTTTCAAAGTAAAGCTTGTACTGAGAAAAGCAACACTGATCTCAGTTCTAACAGTGCTTTCACACGTAGCAAACAACTGCTTGTCTTTACATAGAAACGCATGTGCGTTTCTTTCTAAAGCTTTCGTGAAATTAATAAACTTTCAAAAGAACACGATTATCTTTCAAAGTAAACCTTTACTGAGAAAAGCAACACTGATCTCAGTTCTAACAGTGCTTTCACACGTAGCAAACAACTGCTTGTCTTTACAAAGAAATGCATGAGCGTTTCTTACTAAAGCTTTCGTGAAATAAATAAACTTTCAAAAGAATGCGATTATATTGCAAAGTAAAGCTTGTACTGAGGAAATTAAACCTGATCTCAGTTCTAACAGTGCTTTCACACGTAGCAAACAACTGCTTGTCTTTACAAAGAAACGCATGTGCGTTTCTTTCTAAAGCTTTCGTGAAATTAATAAACTTTCAAAAGAACGCGATTATCTTTCAAAGTAAAGCTTGTACTGAGAAAAGCAACACTGATCTCAGTTCTAACAGTGCTTTCACACGTAGCAAACAACTGCTTGTCTTGACAAAGAAACGCATGTGCGTTTCTTACTAAAGCTCTCGTGAAATTAATAAAGTTTCAAAAGAACGCGATTATCTTTCAAAGTAAAGCTTGTACTGAGAAAAGCAACACTGATCTCAGTTCTAAAAGTGCTTTCACACGTAGCAAACAACTGCTTGTCTTTACAAAGAAACGCATGAGCTTTTCTTACTAAAGCTTTCGTGAAATTAATAAACTTTCAAAAGAACGCGATTATCTTTCAAAGTAAAGCTTGTACTGAGGAAATTAAACCTGATCTCAGTTCTAACAGTGCTTTCACACGTAGCAAACAACTGCTTGTCTTGACAAAGAAACGCATGAGCGTTTCTTACTAAAGCTTTCGTGAAATTAATAAACTTTCAAAAGAACGCGCTTATCTTTCAAAGTAAACCTTGTACTGAGAACAGCAACACTGATGTCAGTTCTATCAGTGCTTTCACACGTAGCAAACAACTGCTTGCCTTTACAAAGAAATGCATGAGCGTTTCTTACTAAAGCTTTCGTGAAATTAATAAACTTTCAAAAGAACGCGATTATCTTTCAAAGTAAAGCTTGTACTGAGGAAATTAAACCTGATCTCAGTTCTAACAGTGCTTTCACACGTAGCAAACAACTGCTTGTCTTGACAAAGAAAGGCATGTGCGTTTCTTACTAAAGCTTCCGTGGAATTAATAAAATTTCAAAAGAACGCGATTATCTTTCAAAGTAAAGCTTGTACTGAGAAAAGCAACACTGATCTCAGTTCTAACAGTGCTTTCACACGTAGCAAACAACTGCTTGTCTTTACAAAGAAACGCATGAGCGTTTCTTACTAAAGCTTTCGTGAAATTAATAAACTTTCAAAAGAACGCGATTATCCTTCAAAGTAAAGCTTGTACTGAGAAAAGCAACACTGATGTCAGTTCTATCAGTGCTTTCACACGTAGCAAACAACTGCTTGCCTTTACAAAGAAATGCATGAGCGTTTCTTACTAAAGCTTTCGTGAAATTAATAAACTTTCAAAAGAACGCGATTATCTTTCAAAGTAAAGCTTGTACTGAGGAAATTAAACCTGATCACAGTTCTAACAGTGCTTTCACACGTAGCAAACAACTGCTTGTCTTGACAAAGAAACGCATGTGCGTTTCTTACTAAAGCTTTCGTGAAATTAATAAACTTTCAAAAGAACGCGATTATCTTTCAAAGTAAAGCTTGTACTGAGAAAATTAAACCTGATCTCAGTTCTAACAGTGCTTTCACACGTAGCAAACAACTGCTTGTCTTGACAAAGAAACGCATGTGCGTTTCTTACTAAAGCTTCCGTGGAATTAATAAAATTTCAAAAGGACGCGATTATCTTTCAAAGTAAAGCTTGTACTGAGAAAAGCAACACTGATCTCAGTTCTAACAGTGCTTTCACACGTAGCAAACAACTGCTTGTCTTTACAAAGAAACGCATGAGCTTTTCTTACTAAAGCTTTCGTGAAATTAATAAACTTTCAAAAGAACGCGATTATCTTTCAAAGTAAAGCTTGTACTGAGGAAATTAAACCTGATCTCAGTTCTAACAGTGCTTTCACACGTAGCAAACAACTGCTTGTCTTGACAAAGAAACGCATGAGCGTTTCTTACTAAAGCTTTCGTGAAATTAATAAACTTTCAAAAGAACGCGCTTATCTTTCAAAGTAAAGCTTGTACTGAGAACAGCAACACTGATGTCAGTTCTATCAGTGCTTTCACACGTAGCAAACCACTGCTTGCCTTTACAAAGAAATGCATGAGCGTTTCTTACTAAAGCTTTCGTGAAATTAATAAACTTTCAAAAGAACGCGATTATCTTTCAAAGTAAAGCTTGTACTGAGGAAATTAAACCTGATCTCAGTTCTAACAGTGCTTTCACACGTAGCAAACAACTGCTTGTCTTGACAAAGAAAGGCATGTGCGTTTCTTACTAAAGCTTCCGTGGAATTAATAAAATTTCAAAAGAACGCGATTATCTTTCAAAGTAAAGCTTGTACTGAGAAAAGCAACACTGATCTCAGTTCTAACAGTGCTTTCACACGTAGCAAACAACTGCTTGTCTTTACAAAGAAACGCATGAGCGTTTCTTACTAAAGCTTTCGTGAAATTAATAAACTTTCAAAAGAACGCGATTATCCTTCAAAGTAAAGCTTGTACTGAGAAAAGCAACACTGATGTCAGTTCTATCAGTGCTTTCACACGTAGCAAACAACTGCTTGCCTTTACAAAGAAATGCATGAGCGTTTCTTACTAAAGCTTTCGTGAAATTAATAAACTTTCAAAAGAACGCGATTATCTTTCAAAGTAAAGCTTGTACTGAGGAAATTAAACCTGATCACAGTTCTAACAGTGCTTTCACACGTAGCAAACAACTGCTTGTCTTGACAAAGAAACGCATGTGCGTTTCTTACTAAAGCTTTCGTGAAATTAATAAACTTTCAAAAGAACGCGATTATCTTTCAAAGTAAAGCTTGTACTGAGAAAATTAAACCTGATCTCAGTTCTAACAGTGCTTTCACACGTAGCAAACAACTGCTTGTCTTGACAAAGAAACGCATGTGCGTTTCTTACTAAAGCTTCCGTGGAATTAATAAAATTTCAAAAGGACGCGATTATCTTTCAAAGTAAAGCTTGTACTGAGAAAAGCAACACTGATCTCAGTTCTAACAGTGCTTTCACACGTAGCAAACCACTGCTTGTCTTTACAAAGAAACGCATGAGCGTTTCTTACTAAAGCTTTCGTGAAATTAATAAACTTTCCAAAGAACGCGATTATCTTTCAAAGTAAAGCTTGTACTGAGGAAATTAAACCTGATCTCCGTTCTAACAGTGCTTTCACACGTAGCAAACAACTGCTTGTCTTGACAAAGAAACGCATGTGCGTTTCTTACTAAAGCTTCCGTGAAATTAATAAACTTTCAAAAGAACGCGATTATCTTTCAAAGTAAAGCTTGTACTGAGAAAATTAAACCTGATCTCAGTTCTAACAGTGCTTTCACACGTAGCAAACAACTGCTTGTCTTTACAAAGAAACGCATGTGCGTTTCTTATTAAAGCTTTCGTGAAATTAATAAACTTTCAAAAGAACGCGATTATCTTTCAAAGTAAAGCTTGTACTGAGAAAAGCAACACTGATCTCAGTTCTAACAGTGCTTTCACACGTAGCAAACAACTGCTTGTCTTGACAAAGAAACGCATAGGCGTTTCTTACTAAAGCTTTCGTGAAATTAATAAACTTTCCAAAGAACGTGATTATCTTTCAAAGTAAAGCTTGTACTGAGGAAATTAAACATGATCTCAGTTCTAACAGTGCTTTCACACGTAGCAAACAACTGCTTGTCTTTACAAAGAAACGCATGTGCGTTTCTTACTAAAGCTTTCGTGAAATTAATAAACTTTCAAAAGAACGCGATTATCTTTCAAAGTAAAGCTTGTACTGAGAAAAGCAACACTGTTCTCAGTTCTAACAGTGCTTTCACACGTAGCAAACAACTGCTTGTCTTTACAAAGAAACGCATGTGCGTTTCTTTCTAAAGCTTTCGTGAAATTAATAAACTTTCAAAAGAACGCGATTATCTTTCAAAGTAAAGCTTGTACTGAGAAAAGCAACACTGATCTCAGTTCTAACAGTGCTTTCACACGTAGCAAACAACTGCTTGTCTTTACAAAGAAATGCATTAGCGTTTCTTACTAAAGCTTTCATGAAATTAATAAACTTTCAAAAGATGCGATATTCTTGCAAAGTAAAGCTTGTACTGAGGAAATTAAACCTGATCTCAGTTCTAACAGTGCTTTCACACGTAGCAAACAACTGCTTGTCTTGACAAAGAAACGCATGTGCGTTTCTTACTAAAGCTTTCGTGAAATTAATAAAGTTTCAAAAGAACGCGCTTATCTTTCAAAGTAAAGCTTGTACTGAGATAAGCAACACTGATCTCAGTTCTAACAGTGCTTTCACACGTAGCAAACAACTGCTTGTCTTTACAAAGAATCGCATGAGCGTTTCTTACTAAAGCTTTCGTGAAATTAATAAACTTTCAAAAGAACGCGATTATCTTTCAAAGTAAAGCTTGTACTGAGGAAATTAAACCTGATCTCAGTTCTAACAGTGCTTTCACACGTAGCAAACAACTGCTTGTCTTGACAAAGAAACGCATGTGCGTTTCTTACTAAAGCTTTCGTGAAATTAATAAACTTTCAAAAGAACGCGATTATCTTTCAAAGTAAAGCTTGTACTGAGAAAATTAAACCTGATCTCAGTTCTAACAGTGCTTTCACACGTAGCAAACAACTGCTTGTCTTGACAAAGAAACGCATGTGCGTTTCTTACTAAAGATTCCGTGGAATTAATAAACTTTCAAAAGAACACGATTATCTTTCAAAGTAAAGCTTGTACTGAGAAAATTAAACCTGATCTCAGTTCTAACAGTGCTTTCACACGTAGCAAACAACTGCTTGTCTTGACAAAGAAACGCATGTGCGTTTCTACGAAAGCTTCCGTGGAATTAATAAAATTTCAAAAGAACGCGATTATCTTTCAAAGTAAAGCTTGTACTGAGAAAAGCAACACTGATCTCAGTTCTAACAGTGCTTTCACACGTAGCAAACAACTGCTTGTCTTTACAAAGAAACGCATGAGCGTTTCTTACTAAAGCTTTCGTGAAATTAATAAACTTTCAAAAGAACGCGATTATCTTTCAAAGTAAAGCTTGTACTGAGAAAAGCAACACTGATGTCAGTTCTATCAGTGCTTTCACACGTAGCAAACAACTGCTTGCCTTTACAAAGAAATGCATGAGCGTTTCTTACTAAAGCTTTCGTGAAATTAATAAACTTTCAAAAGAACGCGATTATCTTTCAAAGTAAAGCTTGTACTGAGGAAATTAAACCTGATCTCAGTTCTAATAGTGCTTTCACACGTAGCAAACAACTGCTTGTCTTGACAAAGAAACGCATGTGCGTTTCTTACTAAAGCTTTCGTGAAATTAATAAACTTTCAAAAGAACGCGATTATCTTTCAAAGTAAAGCTTGTACTGAGAAAAGCAACACTGATCTCAGTTCTAACAGTGCTTTCACACGTAGCAAACAACTGCTTGTCTTGACAAAGAAACGCATGTGTGTTTCTTACTAAAGCTCTCGTGAAATTAATAAAGTTTCAAAAGAAAGCGATTATCTTTCAAAGTAAAGCTTGTACTGAGAAAAGCAACACTGATCTCAGTTCTAACAGTGCTTTCACATGTAGCAAACAACTGCTTGTCTTTACAAAGAATCGCATGAGCGTTTCTTACTAAAGCTTTCGTGAAATTAATAAAATTTGAAAAGAACGCGATTATCTTTCAAAGTAAAGCTTGTACTGAGGAAATTAAACCTGATCTCAGTTCTAACAGTGCTTTCACACGTAGCAAACAACTGCTTGTCTTGACAAAGAAACGCATGAGCGTTTCTTACTAAAGCTTTCGTGAAATTAATAAAGTTTCAAAAGAACGCGCTTATCTTTCAAAGTAAAGCTTGTACTGAGAAAAGCAACACTGATCTCAGTTCTAACAGTGCTTTCACAGGTAGCAAACAATTGTTGTCTTTACAAAGAAACGCATGTGCGTTTCTTACTAAAGCTTTCGTGAAATTAATAAACTTTCAAAAGAACGCGATTATCTTTCAAAGTAAAGCTTGTACTGAGAAAATTAAACCTGATCTCAGTTCTAACAGTGCTTTCACACATAGCAAACAACTGCTTGTCTTTACAAAGAAACGCATGTGCGTTTCTTACTAAAGCGTTCGTGAAATTAATAAACTTTCAAAAGAACGCGATTATCTTTCAAAGTAAAGCTTGTACTGAGGAAATTAAACCTGATCTCAGTTCTAACAGTGCTTTCACACGTAGCAAACAACTGCTTGTCTTGACAAAGAAACGCATGTGCGTTTCTTACTAAAGCTTCCGTGGAATTAATAAAATTTCAAAAGAACGCGATTATCCTTCAAAGTAAAGCTTGTACTGAGAAAAGCAACACTGATGTCAGTTCTATCAGTGCTTTCACACGTAGCAAACAACTGCTTGCCTTTACAAAGAAACGCATGAGCGTTTCTTACTAAAGCTTTCGTGAAATTAATAAACTTTCAAAAGAACGCGATTATCTTTCAAAGTAAAGCTTGTACTGAGGAAATTAAACCTGATCTCAGTTCTAACACTGCTTTCACACGTAGCAAACAACTGCTTGTCTTGACAAAGAAACGCATAGGCGTTTCTTACTAAAGCTTTCGTGAAATTAATAAACTTTCAAAAGAACGCGATTATCTTTCAAAGTAAAGCTTGTACTGAGAAAATTAAACCTGATCTCAGTTCTAACAGTGCTTTCACACGTAGCAAACAACTGCTTGTCTTGACAAAGAAACGCATGTGCGTTTCTTACTAAAGCTTTCGTGAAATTAATAAACTTTCAAAAGAACGCGATTATCCTTCAAAGTAAAGCTTGTACTGAGAAAAGCAACACTGATGTCAGTTCTATCAGTGCTTTCACACGTAGCAAACAACTGCTTGCCTTTACAAAGAAACGCATGAGCGTTTCTTACTAAAGCTTTCGTGAAATTAATAAACTTTCAAAAGAACGCGATTATCTTTCAAAGTAAAGCTTGTACTGAGGAAATTAAACCTGATCTCAGTTCTAACACTGCTTTCACACGTAGCAAACAACTGCTTGTCTTGACAAAGAAACGCATGAGCGTTTCTTACTAAAGCTATCGTGAAATAAATAAACTTTCAAAAGAATGCGATTATATTGCAAAGTAAAGCTTGTACTGAGGAAATTAAACCTGATCTCAGTTCTAACAGTGCTTTCACACGAAGCAAACAACTGCTTGTCTTGACAAAGAAACGCATGTGCGTTTCTTACTAAAGCTTCCGTGGAATTACTAAAATTTCAAAAGAACGCGATTATCTTTCAAAGTAAAGCTTGTACTGAGAAAAGCAACACTGATCTCAGTTCTAACAGTGCTTTCACACGTAGCAAACAACTGCTTGTCTTGACAAAGAAACGCATAGGCGTTTCTTACTAAAGCTTTCGTGAAATTAATACGCTTTCCAAAGAACGCGATTATCTTTCAAAGTAAAGCTTGTACTGAGAAAAGCAACACTGATCTCAGTTCTAACAGTGCTTTCACACGTAGCAAACCACTCCTTGTCTTTACAAAGAAACGCATGAGCGTTTCTTACTAAAGCTTCCGTGAAATTAATAAACTTTCAAAAGAACGCGATTATCTTTCAAAGTAAAGCTTGTACTGAGAAAAGCAACACTGATCTCAGTTCTAACAGTGCTTTCACACGTAGCAAACAACTGCTTGTCTTTACATAGAAACGCATGTGCGTTTCTTTCTAAAGCTTTCGTGAAATTAATAAACTTTCAAAAGAACACGATTATCTTTCAAAGTAAAGCTTGTACTGAGAAAAGCAACACTGATCTCAGTTCTAACAGTGCTTTCACACGTAGCAAACAACTGCTTGTCTTTACAAAGAAATGCATGAGCGTTTCTTACTAAAGCTTTCGTGAAATAAATAAACTTTCAAAAGAATGCGATTATATTGCAAAGTAAAGCTTGTACTGAGGAAATTAAACCTGATCTCAGTTCTAACAGTGCTTTCACACGTAGCAAACAACTGCTTGTCTTTACAAAGAAACGCATGAGCGTTTCTTTCTAAAGCTTTCGTGAAATTAATAAACTTTCAAAAGAATGCGATTATATTGCAAAGTAAAGCTTGTACTGAGGAAATTAAACATGATCTCAGTTCTAACAGTGCTTTCACACGTAGCAAACAACTGCTTGTCTTGACAAAGAATCGCATGAGCGTTTCTTACTAAAGCTTTCGTGAAATTAATAAAATATGAAAAGAACGCGATTATCTTTCAAAGTAAAGCTTGTACTGAGGAAATTAAACCTGATCTCAGTTCTAACAGTGCTTTCACACGTAGCAAACAACTGCTTGTCTTGACAGAGAAACGCATGTGTGTTTCTTACTAAAGCTTTCGTGAAATTAATAAACTTTCAAAAGAACGCGATTATCTTTCAAAGTAAAGCTTGTACTGAGAAAATTAAACCTGATCTCAGTTCTAACAGTGCTTTCACACGTAGCAAACAACTGCTTGTCTTGACAAAGAAACGCATGTGCGTTTCTTACTAAAGCGTTCGTGAAATTAATAAACTTTCAAAAGAACGCGATTATCTTTCAAAGTAAGCTTGTACTGAGAAAATTAAACCTGATCTCAGTTCTAACAGTGCTTTCACACGTAGCAAACAACTGCTTGTCTTTACAAAGAAACGCATGTGTGTTTCTTTCTAAAGCTTTCGTGAAATTAATAAACTTTCAAAAGAACGCGATTATCTTTCAAAGTAAAGCTTGTACTGAGAAAAGCAACACTGATCTCAGTTCTAACAGTGCTTTCACACGTAGCAAACAACTGCTTGTCTTGACAAAGAAATGCATGAGCGTTTCTTACTAAAGCTATCGTGAAATAAATAAACTTTCAAAAGAATGCGATTATATTGCAAAGTAAAGCTTGTACTGAGGAAATTAAACCTGATCTCAGTTCTAACAGTGCTTTCACACGTAGCAAACAACTGCTTGTCTTGACAAAGAAACGCATGTGCGTTTCTTACTAAAGCTTCCGTGGAATTACTAAAATTTCAAAAGAACGCGATTATCTTTCAAAGTAAAGCTTGTACTGAGAAAAGCAACACTGATCTCAGTTCTAACAGTGCTTTCACACGTAGCAAACAACTGCTTGTCTTGACAAAGAAACGCATAGGCGTTTCTTACTAAAGCTTTCGTGAAATTAATAAACTTTCCAAAGAACGCGATTATCTTTCAAAGTAAAGCTTGTACTGAGGAAATTAAACCTGATCTCAGTTCTAACAGTACTTTCACACGTAGCAAACAACTGCTTGTCTTGACAAAGAAACGCATGTGCGTTTCTTACTAAAGCTTTCGTGAAATTAATAAACTTTCAAAAGAACGCGATTATCTTTCAAAGTAAAGCTTGTACTGAGAAAAGCAACACTGTTCTCAGTTCTAACAGGGCTTTCACACGTAGCAAACAACTGCTTGTCTTTACAAAGAAACGCATGTGCTTTTCTTTCTAAAGCTTTCGTGAAATTAATAAACTTTCAAAAGAACGCAATTATCTTTCAAAGTAAAGCTTGTACTGAGAAAAGCAACACTGATCTCAGTTCTAACAGTGCTTTCACACGTAGCAAACAACTGCATGTCTTTACAAAGAAATGCATTAGCGTTTCTTACTAAAGCTATTGTGAAATTAATAAACTTTCAAAAGATGCGATTATCTTGCAAAGTAAAGCTTGTACTGAGGAAATTAAACCTGATCTCAGTTCTAACAGTGCTTTCACACGTAGCAAACAACTGCTTGTCTTGACAAAGAAACGCATGTGAGTTTCTTACTAAAGCTTTCGTGAAATTAATAAAGTTTCAAAAGAACGCGCTTATCTTTCAAAGTAAAGCTTGTACTGAGAAAAGCAACACTGATCTCAGTTCTAACAGTGCTTTCACACCTAGCAAACAACTGCTTGTCTTTACAAAGAATCGCATGAGCGTTTCTTACTAAAGCTTTCGTTAAATTAATAAACTTTCAAAAGAACGCGATTATCTTTCAAAGTAAAGCTTGTACTGAGGAAATTAAACCTGATCTCAGTTCTAACAGTGCTTTCACACATAGCAAACAACTGCTTGTCTTGACAAAGAAACGCATGTGCGTTTCTTACTAAAGCTTTCGTGAAATCAATAAACTTTCAAAAGAACGCGATTATCTTTCAAAGTAAAGCTTGTACTGAGAAAATTAAACCTGATCTCAGTTCTAACAGTGCTTTCACACGTAGCAAACAACTGCTTGTCTTGACAAAGAAACGCATGTGCGTTTCTTACTAAAGCTCTCGTGAAATTAATATAGTTTCAAAAGAACGCGCTTATCTTTCAAAGTAAAGCTTGTACTGAGAAAAGCAACACTGATCTCAGTTCTAACAGTGCTTTCACACGTAGCAAACAACTGCTTGTCTTGACAAAGAAACGCATAGGCGTTTCTTACTAAAGCTTTCGTGAAATTAATAAGCTTTCCAAAGAACGCGATTATCTTTCAAAGTAAAGCTTGTACTGAGAAAAGCAACACTGATCTCAGTTCTAACAGTGCTTTCACACGTAGCAAACCACTCCTTGTCTTTACAAAGAAACGCATGAGCGTTTCTTACTAAAGCTTCCGTGAAATTAATAAACTTTCAAAAGAACGCGATTATCTTTCAAAGTAAAGCTTGTACTGAGGAAATTAAACATGGTCTCAGTTCTAACAGTGCTTTCACACGTAGCAAACAACTGCTTGTCTTGACAAAGAAACGCATGTGCGTTTCTTACTAAAGCTTTCGTGAAATTAATAAACTTTCCAAAAAACGCGATTATCTTTCAAAGTAAAGCTTGTACTGAGGAAATTAAACATGATCTCAGTTCTAACAGTGCTTTCACACGTAGCAAACAACTGCTTGTCTTGACAAAGAAACGCATGTGCGTTTCTTACTAAAGCTTTCGTGAAATTAATAAACTTTCAAAAGAACGCGATTATCTTTCAAAGTAAAGCTTGTACTGAGAAAAGCAACACTGTTCTCAGTTCTAACAGGGCTTTCACACGTAGCAAACAACTGCTTGTCTTTACAAAGAAACGCATGTGCTTTTCTTTCTAAAGCTTTCGTGAAATTAATAAACTTTCAAAAGAACGCAATTATCTTTCAAAGTAAAGCTTGTACTGAGAAAAGCAACACTGATCTCAGTTCTAACAGTGCTTTCACACGTAGCAAACAACTGCATGTCTTTACAAAGAAATGCATTAGCGTTTCTTACTAAAGCTATTGTGAAATTAATAAACTTTCAAAAGATGCGATTATCTTGCAAAGTAAAGCTTGTACTGAGGAAATTAAACCTGATCTCAGTTCTAACAGTGCTTTCACACGTAGCAAACAACTGCTTGTCTTGACAAAGAAACGCATGTGCGTTTCTTACTAAAGCTTTCGTGAAATTAATAAAGTTTCAAAAGAACGCGCTTATCTTTCAAAGTAAAGCTTGTACTGAGAAAAGCAACACTGATCTCAGTTCTAACAGTGCTTTCACACCTAGCAAACAACTGCTTGTCTTTACAAAGAATCGCATGAGCGTTTCTTACTAAAGCTTTCGTGAAATTAATAAACTTTCAAAAGAACGCGATTATCTTTCAAAGTAAAGCTTGTACTGAGGAAATTAAACCTGATCTCAGTTCTAACAGTGCTTTCACACGTAGCAAACAACTGCTTGTCTTGACAAAGAAACGCATGTGCGTTTCTTACTAAAGCTCTCGTGAAATTAATATAGTTTCAAAAGAACGCGCTTATCTTTCAAAGTAAAGCTTGTACTGAGAAAAGCAACACTGATCTCAGTTCTAACAGTGCTTTCACATGTAGCAAACAACTGCTTGTCTTTACAAAGAATCGCATGAGCGTTTCTTACTAAAGCTTTCGTGAAATTAATAAAATTTCAAAAGAACGCGATTATCTTTCAAAGTAAAGCTTGTACTGAGGAAATTAATCCTGATCTCAGTTCTAACAGTGCTTTCACACGTAGCAAACAACTGCTTGTCTTGACAAAGAAACGCATGAGCGTTTCTTACTAAAGCTTTCGTGAAATTAATAAAGTTTCAAAAGAACGCGCTTATCTTTCAAAGTAAAGCTTGTACTGAGAAAAGCAACACTGATCTCAGTTCTAACAGTGCTTTCACAGGTAGCAAAGAACTGCTTGTCTTTTCAAAGAAACGCATGTGCGTTTCTTACTAAAGCTTTCGTGAAATTAATAAACTTTCAAAAGAACACGATTATCTTTCAAAGTAAAGCTTGTACTGAGAAAATTAAACCTGATCTCAGTTCTAACAGTGCTTTCACATGTAGCAAACAACTGCTTGTCTTTACAAAGAAACGCATGTGCGTTTCTTACTAAAGCTTTCGTGAAATTAATAAACTTTCAAAAGAACCCAATTATCTTTCAAAGTAAAGCTTGTACTGAGAAAATTAAACCTGATCTCAGTTCTAACAGTGCTTTCACACGTAGCAAACAACTGCTTGTCTTGACAAAGAAACGCATGTGCGTTTCTTACTAAAGCTTCCGTGGAATTAATAAACTTTCAAAAGAACGCGATTATCTTTCAAAGTAAAGCTTGTACTGAGAAAAGCAACACTGATCTCAGTTCTAACAGTGCTTTCACACGAAGCAAACAACTGCTTGTCTTGACAAAGAAACGCATGAGCGTTTCTTACTAAAGCTTTCGTGAAATTAATAAACTTTCAAAAGAACGCGATTATCTTTCAA
The DNA here is from genome assembly GCF_950005125.1 of Chionomys nivalis. NCBI lineage: Eukaryota > Metazoa > Chordata > Mammalia > Rodentia > Cricetidae > Chionomys > Chionomys nivalis. The sequence continues at coordinate 62,164,436 of NC_080102.1, forward strand.
AGTAAAGCTTGTACTGAGAAAATTAAACCTGATCTCAGTTCTAACAGTGCTTTCACACGTAGCAAACAACTGCTTGTCTTGACAAAGAAACGCATGTGCGTTTCTTACTAAAGCTTCCGTGGAATTAATAAAATTTCAAAAGAACGCGATTATCTTTCAAAGTAAAGCTTGTACTGAGAAAAGCAACACTGATCTCAGTTCTAACAGTGCTTTCACACGTAGCAAACAACTGCTTGTCTTTACAAAGAAACGCATGAGCGTTTCTTACTAAAGCTTTCGTGAAATTAATAAACTTTCAAAAGAACGCGATTATCCTTCAAAGTAAAGCTTGTACTGAGAAAAGCAACACTGATGTCAGTTCTATCAGTGCTTTCACACGTAGCAAACAACTGCTTGTCTTGACAAAGAAACGCATAGGCGTTTCTTACTAAAGCTTTCGTGAAATTAATAAACTTTCCAAAGAACGCGATTATCTTTCAAAGTAAAGCTTGTACTGAGGAAATTAAACATGATCTCAGTTCTAACAGTGCTTTCACACGTAGCAAAAAACTGCTTGTCTTGACAAAGAAACGCATGTGCGTTTCTTACTAAAGCTTTCGTGAAATTAATAAACTTTCAAAAGAACGCGATTATCTTTCAAAGTAAAGCTTGTACTGAGAAAAGCAACACTGTTCTCAGTTCTAAAAGTGCTTTCACACGTAGCAAACAACTGCTTGTCTTTACAAAGAAACGCATGAGCGTTTCTTACTAAAGCTTTCGTGAAATTAATAAACTTTCAAAAGAACGCGATTATCCTTCAAAGTGAAGCTTGTACTGAGAAAAGCAACACTGATGTCAGTTCTATCAGTGCTTTCACACGTAGCAAACAACTGCTTGCCTTTACAAAGAAATGCATGAGCGTTTCTTACTAAAGCTTTCGTGAAATTAATAAACTTTCCAAAGAACGCGATTATCTTTCTAAGTAAAGCTTGTACTGAGGGAATTAAACCTGATCTCAGTTCTAACAGTGCTTTCACACGTAGCAAACAACTGCTTGTCTTGACAAAGAAACGCATGTGCGTTTCTTACTAAAGCTTTCGTGAAATTAATAAACTTTCAAAAGAACGCGATTATCTTTCAAAGTAAAGCTTGTACTGAGAAAATTAAACCTGATCTCAGTTCTAACAGTGCTTTCACACGTAGCAAACAACTGCTTGTCTTTACAAAGAAACGCATGTGCGTTTCTTATTAAAGCTTTCGTGAAATTAATAAACTTTCAAAAGAACGTGATTATCTTTCAAAGTAAAGCTTGTACTGAGAAAAGCAACACTGATCTCAGTTCTAACAGTGCTTTCACACGTAGCAAACAACTGCTTGTCTTGACAAAGAAACTCATAGGCGTTTCTTACTAAAGCTTTCGTGAAATTAATAAACTTTCCAAAGAACGCGATTATCTTTCAAAGTAAAGCTTGTACTGAGGAAATTAAACATGATCTCAGTTCTAACAGTGCTTTCACACGTAGCAAACAAGTGCTTGTCTTGACAAAGAAACGCATGTGCGTTTCTTACTAAAGCTTTCGTGAAATTAATAAACTTTCAAAAGAACGCGATTATCTTTCAAAGTAAAGCTTGTACTGAGAAAAGCAACACTGTTCTCAGTTCTAACAGGGCTTTCACACGTAGCAAACAACTGCTTCTCTTTACAAAGAAACGCATGTGCTTTTCTTTCTAAAGCTTTCGTGAAATTAATAAACTTTCAAAAGAACGCGATTATCTTTCAAAGTAAAGCTTGTACTGAGAAAAGCAACACTGATCTCAGTTCTAACAGTGCTTTCACACGTAGCAAACAACTGCATGTCTTTACAAAGAAATGCATTAGCGTTTCTTACTAAAGCTATTGTGAAATTAATAAACTTTCAAAAGATGCGATTATCTTGCAAAGTAAAGCTTGTACTTAGGAAATTAAACCTGATCTCAGTTCTAACAGTGCTTTCACACGTAGCAAACAACTGCTTGTCTTGACAAAGAAACGCATGTGCGTTTCTTACTAAAGCTTTCGTGAAATTAATAAAGTTTCAAAAGAACGCGATTATCTTTCAAAGTAAAGCTTGTACTGAGAAAAGCAACACTGATCTCAGTTCTAACAGTGCTTTCACACCTAGCAAACAACTGCTTGTCTTTACAAAGAATCGCATGAGCGTTTCTTACTAAAGCTTTCGTGAAATTAATAAACTTTCAAAAGAACGCGATTATCTTTCAAAGTAAAGCTTGTACTGAGGAAATTAAACCTGATCTCAGTTCTAACAGTGCTTTCACACATAGCAAACAACTGCTTGTCTTGACAAAGAAACGCATGTGCGTTTCTTACTAAAGCTTTCGTGAAATTAATAAACTTTCAAAAGAACGCGATTATCTTTCAAAGTAAAGCTTGTACTGAGAAAATTAAACCTGATCTCAGTTCTAACAGTGCTTTCACACGTAGCAAACAACTGCTTGTCTTGACAAAGAAACGCATGTGCGTTTCTTACTAAAGATTCCGTGGAATTAATAAACTTTCAAAAGAACGCGATTATCTTTCAAAGTAAAGCTTGTACTGAGAAAAGCAACACTGATCTCAGTTCTAACAGTGCTTTCACACGAAGCAAACAACTGCTTGTCTTGACAAAGAAACGCATGAGCGTTTCTTACTAAAGCTTTCGTGAAATTAATAAACTTTCAAAAGAACGCGATTATCCTTCAAAGTAAAGCTTGTACTGAGAAAAGCAACACTGATCTCAGTTCTAACAGTGCTTTCACACGTAGCAAACAACTCCTTGTCTTTACAAAGAAACGCATGTGCGTTTCTTACTAAAGCTCTCGTGAAATTAATAAAGTTTCAAAAGAACGCGCTTATCTTTCAAAATAAAGCTTGTACTGAGAAAAGCAACACTGATCTCAGTTCTAACAGTGCTTTCACACGTAGCAAACAACTGCTTGTCTTTACAAAGAATCGCATGAGCGTTTCTTACTAAAGTTTCCGTGGAATTAATAAAATTTCAAAAGAACGCGATTATCTTTCAAAATAAAGCTTGTACTGAGAAAAGCAACACTGATCTCAGTTCTAACAGTGCTTTCACACGTAGCAAACAACTGCTTGTCTTTACAAAGAAACGCATGAGCGTTTCTTACTAAAGCTTTCGTGAAATTAATAAACTTTCAAAAGAACGCGATTATCCTTCAAAGTAAAGCTTGTACTGAGAAAAGCAACACTGATGTCAGTTCTATCAGTGCTTTCACACGTAGCAAACAACTGCTTGTCATGACAAAGAAACGCATAGGCGTTTCTTACTAAAGCTTTCGTGAAATTAATAAACTTTCAAAAGAACCCAATTATCTTTCAAAGTAAAGCTTGTACTGAGAAAATTAAACCTGATCTCAGTTCTAACAGTGCTTTCACACGTAGCAAACAACTGCTTGTCTTGACAAAGAAACGCATGTGCGTTTCTTACTAAAGCTTTCGTGAAATTAATAAACTTTCAAAAGAACGCGATTATCTTTCAAAGTAAAGCTTGTACTGAGAAAAGCAACACTGTTCTCAGTTCTAAAAGTGCTTTCACACGTAGCAAACAACTGCTTGTCTTTACAAAGAAACGCATGTGCGTTTCTTTCTAAAGCTTTCGTGAAATTAATAAACTTTCAAAAGAACGCGATTATCTTTCAAAGTAAAGCTTGTACTGAGAAAAGCAACACTGATCTCAGTTCTAACAGTGCTTTCACACGTAGCAAACAACTGCTTGTCTTTACAAAGAAACGCATGAGCGTTTCTTACTAAAGCTTTCGTGAAATTAATAAACTTTCAAAAGAACGCGATTATCCTTCAAAGTAAAGCTTGTACTGAGAAAAGCAACACTGATGTCAGTTCTATCAGTGCTTTCACACGTAGCAAACAACTGCTTGTCTTGACAAAGAAACGCATAGGCGTTTCTTACTAAAGCTTTCGTGAAATTAATAAACTTTCCAAAGAACGCGATTATCTTTCAAAGTAAAGCTTGTACTGAGGAAATTAAACATGATCTCAGTTCTAACAGTGCTTTCACACGTAGCAAACAACTGCTTGTCTTGACAAAGAAACGCATGTGCGTTTCTTATTAAAGCTTTCGTGAAATTAATAAACTTTCAAAAGAACGCGATTATCTTTCAAAGTAAAGCTTGTACTGAGAAAAGCAACACTGTTCTCAGTTCTAAAAGTGCTTTCACACGTAGCAAACAACTGCTTGTCTTTACAAAGAAACGCATGAGCGTTTCTTACTAAAGCTTTCGTGAAATTAATAAACTTTCAAAAGAACGCGATTATCCTTCAAAGTGAAGCTTGTACTGAGAAAAGCAACACTGATGTCAGTTCTATCAGTGCTTTCACATGTAGCAAACAACTGCTTGCCTTTACAAAGAAATGCATGAGCGTTTCTTACTAAAGCTTTCGTGAAATTAATAAACTTTCCAAAGAACGCGATTATCTTTCTAAGTAAAGCTTGTACTGAGGGAATTAAACCTGATCTCAGTTCTAACAGTGCTTTCACACGTAGCAAACAACTGCTTGTCTTGACAAAGAAACGCATGTGCGTTTCTTACTAAAGCTTTCGTGAAATTAATAAACTTTCCAAAGAACGCGATTATCTTTCAAAGTAAAGCTTGTACTGAGAAAATTAAACCTGATCTCAGTTCTAACAGTGCTTTCACACGTAGCAAACAACTGCTTGTCTTTACAAACAAACGCATGTGCGTTTCTTATTAAAGCTTTCGTGAAATTAATAAACTTTCAAAAGAACGTGATTATCTTTCAAAGTAAAGCTTGTACTGAGAAAAGCAACACTGATCTCAGTTCTAACAGTGCTTTCACACGTAGCAAACAACTGCTTGTCTTGACAAAGAAACGCATAGGCGTTTCTTACTAAAGCTTTCGTGAAATTAATAAACTTTCCAAAGAACGCGATTATCTTTCAAAGTAAAGCTTGTACTGAGGAAATTAAACATGATCTCAGTTCTAACAGTGCTTTCACACGTAGCAAACAAGTGCTTGTCTTGACAAAGAAACGCATGTGCGTTTCTTACTAAAGCTTTCGTGAAATTAATAAACTTTCAAAAGAACGCGATTATCTTTCAAAGAAAAGCTTGTACTGAGAAAAGCAACACTGTTCTCAGTTCTAACAGGGCTTTCACACGTAGCAAACAACTGCTTCTCTTTACAAAGAAACGCATGTGCTTTTCTTTCTAAAGCTTTCGTGAAATTAATAAACTTTCAAAAGAACGCGATTATCTTTCAAAGTAAAGCTTGTACTGAGAAAAGCAACACTGATCTCAGTTCTAACAGTGCTTTCACACGTAGCAAACAACTGCATGTCTTTACAAAGAAATGCATTAGCGTTTCTTACTAAAGCTATTGTGAAATTAATAAACTTTCAAAAGATGCGATTATCTTGCAAAGTAAAGCTTGTACTTAGGAAATTAAACCTGATCTCAGTTCTAACAGTGCTTTCACACGTAGCAAACAACTGCTTGTCTTGACAAAGAAACGCATGTGCGTTTCTTACTAAAGCTTTCGTGAAATTAATAAAGTTTCAAAAGAACGCACTTATCTTTCAAAGTAAAGCTTGTACTGAGAAAAGCAACACTGATCTCAGTTCTAACAGTGCTTTCACACCTAGCAAACAACTGCTTGTCTTTACAAAGAATCGCATGAGCGTTTCTTACTAAAGCTTTCGTGAAATTAATAAACTTTCAAAAGAACGCGATTATCTTTCAAAGTAAAGCTTGTACTGAGGAAATTAAACCTGATCTCAGTTCTAACAGTGCTTTCACACATAGCAAACAACTGCTTGTCTTGACAAAGAAACGCATGTGCGTTTCTTACTAAAGCTTTCGTGAAATTAATAAACTTTCAAAAGAACGCGATTATCTTTCAAAGTAAAGCTTGTACTGAGAAAATTAAACCTGATCTCAGTTCTAACAGTGCTTTCACACGTAGCAAAGAACTGCTTGTCTTGACAAAGAAACGCATGTGCGTTTCTTACTAAAGATTCCGTGGAATTAATAAACTTTCAAAAGAACGCGATTATCTTTCAAAGTAAAGCTTGTACTGAGAAAAGCAACACTGATCTCAGTTCTAACAGTGCTTTCACACGTAGCAAACAACTGCTTGTCTTGACAAAGAAACGCATGAGCGTTTCTTACTAAAGCTTTCGTGAAATTAATAAACTTTCAAAAGAACGCGATTATCCTTCAAAGTAAAGCTTGTACTGAGAAAAGCAACACTGATCTCAGTTCTAACAGTGCTTTCACACGTAGCAAACAACTCCTTGTCTTTACAAAGAAACGCATGTGCGTTTCTTACTAAAGCTCTCGTGAAATTAATAAAGTTTCAAAAGAACGCGCTTATCTTTCAAAATAAAGCTTGTACTGAGAAAAGCAACACTGATCTCAGTTCTAACATTGCTTTCACACGTAGCAAACAACTGCTTGTCTTTACAAAGAATCGCATGAGCGTTTCTTACTAAAGCTTTCGTGAAATTAATAAAATTTCAAAAGAACGCGATTATCTTTCAAAGTAAAGCTTGTACTGAGGAAATTAATCCTGATCTCAGTTCTAACAGTGCTTTCACACGTAGCAAACAACTGCTTGTCTTGACAAAGAAACGCATGAGCGTTTCTTACTAAAGCTTTCGTGAAATTAATAAAGTTTCAAAAGAACGCGCTTATCTTTCAAAGTAAAGCTTGTACTGAGAAAAGGAACACTGATCTCAGTTCTAACAGTGCTTTCACAGGTAGCAAACAACTGCTTGTCTTTTCAAAGAAACGCATGTGCGTTTCTTACTAAAGCTTTCGTGAAATTAATAAACTTTCAAAAGAACACGATTATCTTTCAAAGTAAAGCTTGTACTGAGAAAATTAAACCTGATCTCAGTTCTAACAGGGCTTTCACATGTAGCAAACAACTGCTTGTCTTTACAAAGAAACGCATGTGCGTTTCTTACTAAAGCTTTCGTGAAATTAATAAACTTTCAAAAGAACGCGATTATCTTTCAAAGTAAAGCTTGTACTTAGAAAATTAAACCTGATCTCAGTTCTAACAGTGCTTTCACACGTAGCAAACAACTGCTTGTCTTGACAAAGAAACGCATGTGCGTTTCTTACTAAAGTTTCCGTGGAATTAATAAAATTTCAAAAGAACGCGATTATCTTTCAAAATAAAGCTTGTACTGAGAAAAGCAACACTGATCTCAGTTCTAACAGTGCTTTCACACGTAGCAAACAACTGCTTGTCTTTACAAAGAAACGCATGAGCGTTTCTTACTAAAGCTTTCGTGAAATTAATAAACTTTCAAAAGAACGCGATTATCCTTCAAAGTAAAGCTTGTACTGAGAAAAGCAACACTGATGTCAGTTCTATCAGTGCTTTCACACGTAGCAAACAACTGCTTGTCTTGACAAAGAAACGCATAGGCGTTTCTTACTAAAGCTTTCGTGAAATTAATAAACTTTCAAAAGAACCCAATTATCTTTCAAAGTAAAGCTTGTACTGAGAAAATTAAACCTGATCTCAGTTCTAACAGTGCTTTCACACGTAGCAAACAACTGCTTGTCTTGACAAAGAAACGCATGTGCGTTTCTTACTAAAGCTTTCGTGAAATTAATAAACTTTCAAAAGAACGCGATTATCTTTCAAAGTAAAGCTTGTACTGAGAAAAGCAACACTGTTCTCAGTTCTAAAAGTGCTTTCACACGTAGCAAACAACTGCTTGTCTTTACAAAGAAACGCATGTGCGTTTCTTTCTAAAGCTTTCGTGAAATTAATAAACTTTCAAAAGAACGCGATTATCTTTCAAAGTAAAGCTTGTACTGAGAAAAGCAACACTGATCTCAGTTCTAACAGTGCTTTCACACGTAGCAAACAACTGCTTGTCTTTACAAAAAAATGCATGAGCGTTTCTTACTAATGCTTTCGTGAAATTAATAAACTTTCAAAAGAATGCGATTATCTTGCAAAGTAAAGCTTGTACTGAGGAAATTAAACCTGATCTCAGTTCTAACAGTGCTTTCCCACGTAGCAAACAACTGCTTGTCTTTACAAAGAATCGCATGAGCGTTTCTTACTAAAGCTTTCTTGAAATTAATAAACTTTCCAAAGAACGCGATTATCTTTCAAAGTAAAGCTTGTACTGAGGAAATTAAATCTGATCTCAGTTCTAACAGTGCTTTCACACGTAGCAAACAACTTCTTGTCTTGACAAAGAAACGCATGTGCGTTTCTTACTAAAGCTTTCGTGAAATTAATAAACTTTCAAAAGAACGCGATTATCTTTCAAAGTAAAGCTTGTACTGAGAAAAGCAACACTGATCTCAGTTCTATCAGTGCTTTCACACGTAGCAAACAACTGCTTGCCTTTACAAAGAAATGCATGAGCGTTTCTTACTAAAGCTTTCCTGAAATTAATAAACTTTCCAAAGAACGGGATTATCTTTCAAAGTAAAGCTTGTACTGAGGAAATTAAACCTGATCTCAGTTCTAACAGTGCTTTCACACGTAGCAAACAACCGCTTGTCTTGACAAAGAAACGCATGTGCCTTTCTTACTAATGCTTTCGTGAAATTAATAAACTTTCAAAAGAACGCGATTATCTTTCAAAGTAAAGCTTGTACTGAGAAAATTAAACCTGATCTCAGTTCTAACAGTGCTTTCACACGTAGCAAACAACTGCTTGTCTTTACAAAGAAACTCATGTGCGTTTCTTATTAAAGCTTTCGTGAAATTAATAAACTTTCAAAAGAACGCGATTATCATTCAAAGTAAAGCTTGTACTGAGAAAAGCAACACTGATCTCAGTTCTAACAGTGCTTTCACACGTAGCAAAAAACTGCTTGTCTTGACAAAGAAACGCATAGGCGTTTCTTACTAAAGCCTTCGTGAAATTAATAAACTTTCCAAAGAACACGATTATCTTTCAAAGTAAAGCTTGTACTGAGGAAATTAAACATGATCTCAGTTATAACAGTGCTTTCACACGTAGCAAACAACTGCTTGTCTTGACAAAGAAACGCATGTGCGTTTCTTACTAAAGCTTTCGTGAAATTAATAAACTTTCAAAAGAACGCGATTATGTTTCAAAGTAAAGCTTGTACTGAGAAAAGCAACACTGTTCTCAGTTCTAACAGTGCTTTCACACGTAGTAAACAACTGCTTGTCTTTACAAAGAAACGCATGTGCGTTTCTTATTAAAGCTTTCGTGAAATTAATAAACTTTCAAAAGAACGCGATTATCTTTCAAAGTAAAGCTTGTACTGGGAAAAGCAACACTGGTCTCAGTTCTAACAGTGCTTTCACACGTAGCAAACAACTGCTTGTCTTTACAAAGAAACGCATGAGCGTTTCTTACTAAAGCTTTCGTGAAATTAATAAACTTTCAAAAGAACGCGATTATCCTTCAAAGTAAAGCTTGTACTGAGAAAAGCAACACTGATCTCAGTTCTAACAGTGCTTTCACACGTAGCAAACAACTGCTTGCTTTACAAAGAAACGCATGTGCGTTTCTTTCTAAAGCTTTCGTGAAATTAATAAACTTTCAAAAGAAGGCGATTATCTTTCAAAGTAAAGCTTGTACTGAGAAAAGCAACACTGATCTCAGTTCTAACAGTGCTTTCACACGTAGCAAACAACTGCTTGTCTTGACAAAGAAACGCATGTGCGTTTCTTACTAAAGCTCTCGTGAAATTAATATAGTTTCAAAAGAACGCGCTTATCTTTCAAAGTAAAGCTTGTATTGAGAAAAGCAACACTGATCTCAGTTCTAACAGTGCTTTCACAGGTAGCAAACAACTGCTTGTCTTTTCAAAGAAACGCATGTGCGTTTCTTACTAAAGCTTTCGTGAAATTAATAAACTTTCAAAAGAACACGATTATCTTTCAAAGTAAAGCTTGTACTGAGAAAATTAAACCTGATCTCAGTTCTAACAGTGCTTTCACATGTAGCAAACAACTGCTTGTCTTGACAAAGAAACGCATGTGCGTTTCTTACTAAAGCTTTCGTGAAATTAATAAACTTTCAAAAGAACGCGATTATCTTTCAAAGTAAAGCTTGTACTGAGAAAATTAAACCTGATCTCAGTTCTAACAGTGCTTTCACACGTAGCAAACAACTGCTTGTCTTTACAAAGAAACGCATGTGCGTTTCTTATTAAAGCTTTCGTGAAATTAATAAACTTTCAAAAGAACGTGATTATCTTTCAAAGTAAAGCTTGTACTGAGAAAAGCAACACTGATCTCAGTTCTAACAGTGCTTTCACACGTAGCAAACAACTGCTTGTCTTGACAAAGAAACGCATAGGCGTTTCTTACTAAAGCTTTCGTGAAATTAATAAACTTTCCAAAGAACGCGATTATCTTTCAAAGTAAAGCTTGTACTGAGGAAATTAAACATGATCTCAGTTCTAACAGTGCTTTCACACGTAGCAAACAAGTGCTTGTCTTGACAAAGAAACGCATGTGCGTTTCTTACTAAAGCTTTCGTGAAATTAATAAACTTTCCAAAGAACGCGATTATCTTTCAAAGTAAAGCTTGTACTGAGAAAAGCAACACTGTTCTCAGTTCTAAAAGTGCTTTCACACGTAGCAAACAACTGCTTGTCTTTACAAAGAAACGCATGTGCGTTTCTTTCTAAAGCTTTCGTGAAATTAATAAACTTTCAAAAGAACGCGATTATCTTTCAAAGTAAAGCTTGTACTGAGAAAAGCAACACTGATCTCAGTTCTAACAGTGCTTTCACACGTACCAAACAACTGCTTGTCTTTACAAAGAAATGCATGAGCGTTTCTTACTAATGCTTTCGTGAAATTAATAAACTTTCAAAAGAATGCGATTATCTTGCAAAGTAAAGCTTGTACTGAGGAAATTAAACCTGATCTCAGTTCTAACAGTGCTTTCCCACGTAGCAAACAACTGCTTGTCTTTACAAAGAATCGCATGAGCGTTTCTTACTAAAGCTTTCTTGAAATTAATAAACTTTCCAAAGAACGCGATTATCTTTCAAAGTAAAGCTTGTACTGAGGAAATTAAATCTGATCTCAGTTCTAACAGTGCTTTCACACGTAGCAAACAACTTCATGTCTTGACAAAGAAACGCATGTGCGTTTCTTACTAAAGCTTTCGTGAAATTAATAAACTTTCAAAAGAACGCGATTATCTTTCAAAGTAAAGCTTGTACTGAGAAAAGCAACACTGATCTCAGTTCTATCAGTGCTTTCACACGTAGCAAACAACTGCTTGCCTTTACAAAGAAATGCATGAGCGTTTCTTACTAAAGCTTTCCTGAAATTAATAAACTTTCCAAAGAACGCGATTATCTTTCAAAGTAAAGCTTGTACTGAGGAAATTAAACCTGATCTCAGTTCTAACAGTGCTTTCACACGTAGCAAACAACCGCTTGTCTTGACAAAGAAACGCATGTGCCTTTCTTACTAATGCTTTCGTGAAATTAATAAACTTTCAAAAGAACGCGATTATCTTTCAAAGTAAAGCTTGTACTGAGAAAATTAAACCTGATCTCAGTTCTAACAGTGCTTTCACACGTAGCAAACAACTGCTTGTCTTTACAAAGAAACGCATGTGCGTTTCTTATTAAAGCTTTCGTGAAATTAATAAACTTTCAAAAGAACGCGATTATCTTTCAAAGTAAAGCTTGTACTGAGAAAAGCAACACTGATCTCAGTTCTAACAGTGCTTTCACACGTAGCAAAAAACTGCTTGTCTTGACAAAGAAACGCATAGGCGTTTCTTATTAAAGCCTTCGTGAAATTAATAAACTTTCCAAAGAACACGATTATCTTTCAAAGTAAAGCTTGTACTGAGGAAATTAAACATGATCTCAGTTATAACAGTGCTTTCACACGTAGCAAATAACTGCTTGTCTTTATAAAGAAACTCATGTGCGTTTCTTATTAAAGCTTTCGTGAAATTAATAAACTTTCAAAAGAACGCGATTATCTTTCAAAGTAAAGCTTGTACTGAGAAAAGCAACACTGATCTCAGTTCTAACAGTGCTTTCACACGTAGCAAAAAACTGCTTGTCTTGACAAAGAAACGCATAGGCGTTTCTTACTAAAGCCTTCGTGAAATTAATAAACTTTCCAAAGAACACGATTATCTTTCAAAGTAAAGCTTGTACTGAGGAAATTAAACATGATCTCAGTTATAACAGTGCTTTCACACGTAGCAAACAACTGCTTGTCTTGACAAAGAAACGCATGTGCGTTTCTTACTAAAGCTTTCGTGAAATTAATAAACTTTCAAAAGAACGCGATTATGTTTCAAAGTAAAGCTTGTACTGAGAAAAGCAACACTGTTCTCAGTTCTAACAGTGCTTTCACACGTAGTAAACAACTGCTTGTCTTTACAAAGAAACGCATGTGCGTTTCTTATTAAAGCTTTCGTGAAATTAATAAACTTTCAAAAGAACGCGATTATCTTTCAAAGTAAAGCTTGTACTGGGAAAAGCAACACTGGTCTCAGTTCTAACAGTGCTTTCACACGTAGCAAACAACTGCTTGTCTTTACAAAGAAACGCATGAGCGTTTCTTACTAAAGCTTTCGTGAAATTAATAAACTTTCAAAAGAACGCGATTATCCTTCAAAGTAAAGCTTGTACTGAGAAAAGCAACACTGATCTCAGTTCTAACAGTGCTTTCACACGTAGCAAACAACTGCTTGCTTTACAAAGAAACGCATGTGCGTTTCTTTCTAAAGCTTTCGTGAAATTAATAAACTTTCAAAAGAAGGCGATTATCTTTCAAAGTAAAGCTTGTACTGAGAAAAGCAACACTGATCTCAGTTCTAACAGAGCTTTCACACGTAGCAAACAACTGCTTGTCTTGACAAAGAAACGCATGTGCGTTTCTTACTAAAGCTCTCGTGAAATTAATATAGTTTCAAAAGAACGCGCTTATCTTTCAAAGTAAAGCTTGTATTGAGAAAAGCAACACTGATCTCAGTTCTAACAGTGCTTTCACAGGTAGCAAACAACTGCTTGTCTTTTCAAAGAAACGCATGTGCGTTTCTTACTAAAGCTTTCGTGAAATTAATAAACTTTCAAAAGAACACGATTATCTTTCAAAGTAAAGCTTGTACTGAGAAAATTAAACCTGATCTCAGTTCTAACAGTGCTTTCACATGTAGCAAACAACTGCTTGTCTTGACAAAGAAACGCATGTGCGTTTCTTACTAAAGCTTTCGTGAAATTAATAAACTTTCAAAAGAACGCGATTATCTTTCAAAGTAAAGCTTGTACTGAGAAAATTAAACCTGATCTCAGTTCTAACAGTGCTTTCACACGTAGCAAACAACTGCTTGTCTTTACAAAGAAACGCATGTGCGTTTCTTATTAAAGCTTTCGTGAAATTAATAAACTTTCAAAAGAACGTGATTATCTTTCAAAGTAAAGCTTGTACTGAGAAAAGCAACACTGATCTCAGTTCTAACAGTGCTTTCACACGTAGCAAACAACTGCTTGTCTTGACAAAGAAACGCATAGGCGTTTCTTACTAAAGCTTTCGTGAAATTAATAAACTTTCCAAAGAACGCGATTATCTTTCAAAGTAAAGCTTGTACTGAGGAAATTAAACATGATCTCAGTTCTAACAGTGCTTTCACACGTAGCAAACAAGTGCTTGTCTTGACAAAGAAACGCATGTGCGTTTCTTACTAAAGCTTTCGTGAAATTAATAAACTTTCCAAAGAACGCGATTATCTTTCAAAGTAAAGCTTGTACTGAGAAAAGCAACACTGTTCTCAGTTCTAAAAGTGCTTTCACACGTAGCAAACAACTGCTTGTCTTTACAAAGAAACGCATGTGCGTTTCTTTCTAAAGCTTTCGTGAAATTAATAAACTTTCAAAAGAACGCGATTATCTTTCAAAGTAAAGCTTGTACTGAGAAAAGCAACACTGATCTCAGTTCTAACAGTGCTTTCACACGTACCAAACAACTGCTTGTCTTTACAAAGAAATGCATGAGCGTTTCTTACTAATGCTTTCGTGAAATTAATAAACTTTCAAAAGAATGCGATTATCTTGCAAAGTAAAGCTTGTACTGAGGAAATTAAACCTGATCTCAGTTCTAACAGTGCTTTCCCACGTAGCAAACAACTGCTTGTCTTTACAAAGAATCGCATGAGCGTTTCTTACTAAAGCTTTCTTGAAATTAATAAACTTTCCAAAGAACGCGATTATCTTTCAAAGTAAAGCTTGTACTGAGGAAATTAAATCTGATCTCAGTTCTAACAGTGCTTTCACACGTAGCAAACAACTTCATGTCTTGACAAAGAAACGCATGTGCGTTTCTTACTAAAGCTTTCGTGAAATTAATAAACTTTCAAAAGAACGCGATTATCTTTCAAAGTAAAGCTTGTACTGAGAAAAGCAACACTGATCTCAGTTCTAACAGTGCTTTCACACGTAGCAAACAACTGCTTGCCTTTACAAAGAAATGCATGAGCGTTTCTTACTAAAGCTTTCCTGAAATTAATAAACTTTCCAAAGAACGCGATTATCTTTCAAAGTAAAGCTTGTACTGAGGAAATTAAACCTGATCTCAGTTCTAACAGTGCTTTCACACGTAGCAAACAACCGCTTGTCTTGACAAAGAAACGCATGTGCCTTTCTTACTAATGCTTTCGTGAAATTAATAAACTTTCAAAAGAACGCGATTATCTTTCAAAGTAAAGCTTGTACTGAGAAAATTAAACCTGATCTCAGTTCTAACAGTGCTTTCACACGTAGCAAACAACTGCTTGTCTTTACAAAGAAACGCATGTGCGTTTCTTATTAAAGCTTTCGTGAAATTAATAAACTTTCAAAAGAACGCGATTATCTTTCAAAGTAAAGCTTGTACTGAGAAAAGCAACACTGATCTCAGTTCTAACAGTGCTTTCACACGTAGCAAAAAACTGCTTGTCTTGACAAAGAAACGCATAGGCGTTTCTTATTAAAGCCTTCGTGAAATTAATAAACTTTCCAAAGAACACGATTATCTTTCAAAGTAAAGCTTGTACTGAGGAAATTAAACATGATCTCAGTTATAACAGTGCTTTCACACGTAGCAAACAACTGCTTGTCTTGACAAAGAAACGCATGTGCGTTTCTTACTAAAGCTTTCGTGAAATTAATAAACTTTCAAAAGAACGCGATTATGTTTCAAAGTAAAGCTTGTACTGAGAAAAGCAACACTGTTCTCAGTTCTAACAGTGCTTTCACACGTAGTAAACAACTGCTTGTCTTTACAAAGAAACGCATGTGCGTTTCTTATTAAAGCTTTCGTGAAATTAATAAACTTTCAAAAGAACGCGATTATCTTTCAAAGTAAAGCTTGTACTGGGAAAAGCAACACTGGTCTCAGTTCTAACAGTGCTTTCACACGTAGCAAACAACTGCTTGTCTTTACAAAGAAACGCATGAGCGTTTCTTACTAAAGCTTTCGTGAAATTAATAAACTTTCAAAAGAACGCGATTATCCTTCAAAGTAAAGCTTGTACTGAGAAAAGCAACACTGATCTCAGTTCTAACAGTGCTTTCACACGTAGCAAACAACTGCTTGCTTTACAAAGAAACGCATGTGCGTTTCTTTCTAAAGCTTTCGTGAAATTAATAAACTTTCAAAAGAACGCGATTATCTTTCAAAGTAAAGCTTGTACTGAGAAAAGCAACACTGATCTCAGTTCTAACAGTGCTTTCACACGTAGCAAACAACTGCTTGTCTTGACAAAGAAACGCATGTGCGTTTCTTACTAAAGCTCTCGTGAAATTAATATAGTTTCAAAAGAACGCGCTTATCTTTCAAAGTAAAGCTTGTATTGAGAAAAGCAACACTGATCTCAGTTCTAACAGTGCTTTCACAGGTAGCAAACAACTGCTTGTCTTTTCAAAGAAACGCATGTGCGTTTCTTACTAAAGCTTTCGTGAAATTAATAAACTTTCAAAAGAACACGATTATCTTTCAAAGTAAAGCTTGTACTGAGAAAATTAAACCTGATCTCAGTTCTAACAGTGCTTTCACATGTAGCAAACAACTGCTTGTCTTGACAAAGAAACGCATGTGCGTTTCTTACTAAAGCTTTCGTGAAATTAATAAACTTTCAAAAGAACGCGATTATCTTTCAAAGTAAAGCTTGTACTGAGAAAATTAAACCTGATCTCTGTTCTAACAGTGCTTTCACACGTAGCAAACAACTGCTTGTCTTTACAAAGAAACGCATGTGCGTTTCTTATTAAAGCTTTCGTGAAATTAATAAACTTTCAAAAGAACGTGATTATCTTTCAAAGTAAAGCTTGTACTGAGAAAAGCAACACTGATCTCAGTTCTAACAGTGCTTTCACACGTAGCAAACAACTGCTTGTCTTGACAAAGAAACGCATAGGCGTTTCTTACTAAAGCTTTCGTGAAATTAATAAACTTTCCAAAGAACGCGATTATCTTTCAAAGTAAAGCTTGTACTGAGGAAATTAAACATGATCTCAGTTCTAACAGTGCTTTCACACGTAGCAAACAAGTGCTTGTCTTGACAAAGAAACGCATGTGCGTTTCTTACTAAAGCTTTCGTGAAATTAATAAACTTTCAAAAGAACGCGATTATCTTTCAAAGTAAAGCTTGTACTGAGAAAAGCAACACTGTTCTCAGTTCTAACAGGGCTTTCACACGTAGCAAACAACTGCTTGTCTTTACAAAGAAACGCATGTGCTTTTCTTTCTAAAGCTTTCGTGAAATTAATAAACTTTCAAAAGAACGCGATTATCTTTCAATGTAAAGCTTGTACTGAGAAAAGCAACACTGATCTCAGTTCTAACAGTGCTTTCACACGTAGCAAACAACTGCATGTCTTTACAAAGAAATGCATTAGCGTTTCTTACTAAAGCTATTGTGAAATTAATAAACTTTCAAAAGATGCGATTATCTTGCAAAGTAAAGCTTGTACTTAGGAAATTAAACCTGATCTCAGTTCTAACAGTGCTTTCACATGTAGCAAACAACTGCTTGTCTTGACAAAGAAACGCATGTGCGTTTCTTACTAAAGCTTTCGTGAAATTAATAAAGTTTCAAAAGAACGCGCTTATCTTTCAAAGTAAAGCTTGTACTGAGAAAAGCAACACTGATCTCAGTTCTAACAGTGCTTTCACACCTAGCAAACAACTGCTTGTCTTTACAAAGAATCGCATGTGCGTTTCTTACTAAAGCTTTCGTGAAATTGATAAACTTTCAAAAGAACGCGATTATCTTTCAAAGTAAAGCTTGTACTGAGGAAATTAAACCTGATCTCAGTTCTAACAGTGATTTCACACGTAGCAAACAACTGCTTGTCTTTACAAAGAAACGCATGTGCGTTTCTTATTAAAGCTTTCGTGAAATTAATAAACTTTCAAAAGAACGTGATTATCTTTCAAAGTAAAGCTTGTACTGGGAAAAGCAACACTGATCTCAGTTCTAACAGTGCTTTCATACGTAGCAAACTAGTGCTTGTCTTTACAAAGAAACGCATGTGCGTTTCTTATAAAGCTTTCGTGAAATTAATAAACTTTCAAAAGAACGCGATTATCTTTCAAAATAAAACTTGTACTGAGAAAAGCAACACTGATCTCAGTTCTAACAGTGCTTTCACACGTAGCAAACAACTGCTTGTCTTTACAAAAAAACGCATGAGCCTTTCTTACTATAGCTTTCGTGAAATTAATAAACTTTCAAAAGAACGCGATTATCTTTCAAAGTAAAGCTTGTACTGAGAAAAGCAACACTGATCTCAGTTCTAACAGTGCTTTCACACGTAGCCAACAACTGCTTGTCTTGACAAAGAAACGCATGTGCGTTTCTTTCTAAAGCTTTCCTGGAATTAACAAACTTTCAAAAGAACGTGATTATCTTTCAAAGTAAAGCTTGTACTGAGAAAATTAAACCTGATCTCAGTTCTAACAGTGCTTTCACACGTAGCAAACAACTGCTTGTCTTGACAAAGAAACGCATGCGCGTTTCTTTTTAAAGCTTTCGTGTAATTAATAAAATTTCAAAAGAACGTGCTTATCTTTCAAAGTAAAGCTTGTACTGAGAAAAGCAACACTGATCTGAGTTCTAACAGTGCTTTCACACGTAGCAAACAGCTGCTTGTCTTGACAAAGAAACGCATGTGCGTTTCTTACTAAAGATTTCGTGAAATTAATAAAGTTTCAAAAGAACGCGCTTATCTTTCAAAGTAAAGCTTGTACTGAGAAAAGCAACACTGATCTCAGTTCTAACAGTGCTTTCACACGTAGCAAACAACTGCTTGTCTTTACAAAGAAACGCATGAGCGTTTCTTACTAAAGCTTTCGTGAAATTAATAAAGTTTCAAAAGAACGCGATTATCCTTCAAAGTAAAGCTTGTACTGAGAAAAGCAACACTGATCTCAGTTCTAACAGTGCTTTCACACGTAGCAAACAACTGCTTGTCTTTACAAAGAAACGCATGAGCGTTTCTTACTAAAGCTTTCGTGAAATTAATAAACTTTCAAAAGAACGCGATTATCTTTCAAAGTAAAGCTTGTACTGAGAAAGCAACACTGATCTCAGTTCTAACAGTGCTTTCACACGTAGCAAACAACTGCTTGTCTTTACAAAGAAACGCATGAGCGTTTCTTACTAAAGCTTTCGTGAAATTAATAAACTTTCAAAAGAACGCGATTATCTTTCAAAGTAAAGCTTGTACTGAGGAAATTAAACCTGATCTCAGTTCTAACAGTGCTTTCATACGTAGCAAACAACTGCTTGTCTTGACAAAGAAACGCATGTGCGTTTCTTACTAAAGCTTTCGTGAAATTAATAAAGTTTCAAAAGAACGCGCTTATCTTTCAAAGTAAAGCTTGTACTGAGAAAAGCAACACTGATCTCAGTTCTATCAGTGCTTTCACACGTAGCAAACAACTGCTTGCCTTTACAAAGAAATGCATGAGGGTTTCTTATTAAAGCTTTCGTGAAATTAATAAACTTTCCAAAGAACGCGATTATCTTTCAAAGTAAAGCTTGTACTGAGGAAATTAAACCTGATCTCAGTTCTAACAGTGCTTTCACACATAGCAAACAACTGTTTGTCTTGACAAAGAAACGCATGTGCGTTTTTTACTAAAACTTTCGTGAAATTAATAAACTTTCAAAAGAAAGCGCTTATCTTTCAAAGTAAAGCTTGTACTGAGAAAAGCAACACTGATCTCAGTTCTAACAGTGCTTTCACACGTAGCAAACAACTGCTTGTCTTTACAAAGAAACGCATGAGCGTTTCTTACTAAAGCTTTCGTGAAATTAATAAACTTTCAAAAGAACGCGATTATCCTTCAAAGTAAAGCTTGTCCTGAGAAAAGCAACACTGATCTCAGTTCTAACAGTGCTTTCACACGTAGCAAACAACTGCTTGTCTTTACAAAGAAACGCATGTGCGTTTCTTTCTAAAGCTTTCGTGAAATTAATAAACTTTCAAAAGAACGCGATTATCGTTCAAAGTAAAGCTTGTACTGAGAAAATTATACCTGATCTCAGTTCTAACAGTGCTTTCATACGTAGCAAACTAGTGCTTGTCTTTACAAAGAAACGCATGTGCGTTTCTTATTAAAGCTTTCGTGAAATTAATAAACTTTCAAAAGAATGCGATTATCTTTCAAAGTAAAGCTTGTACTGAGAAAAGCAACACTGATCTCAGTTCTAACAGTGCTTTCACACGTAGCAAACAACTGCTTGTCTTGACAAAGAAACGCATGTGCGTTTCTTACTAAAGCTTTCGTGAAATTAATAAACTTTCCAAAGAACGCGATTATCTTTCAAAGGAAAGCTTGTACTGAGGAAATTAAACATGATCTCAGTTCTAACAGTGCTTTCACACGTAGCAAACAACTGCTTGCCTTTACAAAGAAATGCATGAGCGTTTCTTACTAAAGCTTTCGTGAAATTAATAAACTTTCCAAAGAACGCGATTATTTTTCAAAGTAAAGCTTGTACTGAGGAAATTAAACCTGATCTCAGTTCTAACAGTGCTTTCCCACGTAGCAAACAACTGCTTGTCTTTACAAAGAATCGCATGAGCGTTTCTTACTAAAGCTTTCGTGAAATTAATAAACTTTCCAAAGAACGCGATTATCTTTCAAAGTAAAGCTTGTACTGAGGAAATTAAATCTGATCTCAGTTCTAACAGTGCTTTCACACGTAGCAAACAACTTCTTGTCTTGACAAAGAAACACATGTGCGTTACTTACTAAAGCTTTCGTGAAATTAATAAACTTTCAAAAGAACGCGATTATCTTTCAAAGTAAAGCTTGTACTGAGAAAAGCAACACTGATCTCAGTTCTATCAGTGCTTTCACACGTAGCAAACAACTGCTTGCCTTTACAAAGAAATGCATGAGCGTTTCTTACTAAACCTTTCCTGAAATTAATAAACTTTCCAAAGAACGCGATTATCTTTCAAAGTAAAGCTTGTACTGAGGAAATTAAACCTGATCTCAGTTCTAACAGTGCTTTCACACGTAGCAAACAACCGCTAGTCTTGACAAAGAAACGCATGTGCCTTTCTTACTAATGCTTTCGTGAAATTAATAAACTTTCAAAAGAACGCGATTATCTTTCAAAGTAAAGCTTGTACTGAGAAAATTAAACCTGATCTCAGTTCTAACAGTGCTTTCACACGTAGCAAACAACTGCTTGTCTTTACAAAGAAACGCATGTGCGTTTCTTATTAAAGCTTTCGTGAAATTAATAAACTTTCAAAAGAACGCGATTATCTTTCAAAGTAAAGCTTGTACTGAGAAAAGCAACACTGATCTCAGTTCTAACAGTGCTTTCACACGTAGCAAACAACTGCTTGTCTTGACAAAGAAACGCATAGGCGTTTCTTACTAAAGCCTTCGTGAAATTAATAAACTTTCCAAAGAACACGATTACCTTTCAAAGTAAAGCTTGTACTGAGGAAATTAAACATGATCTCAGTTCTAACAGTGCTTTCACACGTAGCAAACAACTGCTTGTCTTGACAAAGAAACGCATGTGCGTTTACTAAAGCTTTCGTGAAATTAATAAACTTTCAAAAGAACGCGATTATGTTTCAAAGTAAAGCTTGTACTGAGAAAAGCAACACTGTTCTCAGTTCTAACAGTGCTTTCACACGTAGTAAACAACTGCTTGTCTTTACAAAGAAACGCATGTGCGTTTCTTATTAAAGCTTTCGTGAAATTAATAAACTTTCAAAAGAACGCGATTATCTTTCAAAGTAAAGCTTGTACTGGGAAAAGCAACACTGGTCTCAGTTCTAACAGTGCTTTCACACGTAGCAAACAACTGCTTGTCTTTACAAAGAAACGCATGAGCGTTTCTTACTAAAGCTTTCGTGAAATTAATAAACTTTCCAAAGAACGCGATTATCTTTCAAAGTAAAGCTTGTACTGAGAAAAGCAACACTGATCTCAGTTCTAACAGTGCTTTCATACGTAGCAAACTAGTGCTTGTCTTTACAAAGAAACGCATGTGCGTTTCTTATAAAGCTTTCGTGAAATTAATAAACTTTCAAAAGAACGCGATTATCTTTCAAAGTAAAACTTGTACTGAGAAAAGCAACACTGATCTCAGTTCTAACAGTGCTTTCACACGTAGCAAACAACTGCTTGTCTTTACAAAAAAACGCATGAGCCTTTCTTACTAAAGCTTTCGTGAAATTAATAAACTTTCAAAAGAACGCGATTATCTTTCAAAGTAAAGCTTGTACTGAGAAAAGCAACACTGATCTCAGTTCTAACAGTGCTTTCACACGTAGCCAACAACTGCTTGTCTTGACAAAGAAACGCATGTGCGTTTCTTTCTAAAGCTTTCCTGGAATTAACAAACTTTCAAAAGAACGTGATTATCTTTCAAAGTAAAGCTTGTACTGAGAAAATTAAACCTGATCTCAGTTCTAACAGTGCTTTCACACGTAGCAAACAACTGCTTGTCTTGACAAAGAAACACATTTGCGTTTCTTTTTAAAGCTTTCATGAAATTAATAAAATTTCAAAAGAACGTGCTTATCTTTCAAAGTAAAGCTTGTACTGAGAAAAGCAACACTGATCTGAGTTCTAACAGTGCTTTCACACGTAGCAAACAGCTGCTTGTCTTGACAAAGAAACGCATGTGCGTTTCTTACTAAAGCTTTCGTGAAATTAATAAAGTTTCAAAAGAATGCGCTTATCTTTCAAAGTAAAGCTTGTACTGAGAAAAGCAACACTGATCTCAGTTCTAACAGTGCTTTCACACGTAGCAAACAACTGCTTGTCTTTACAAAGAAACGCATGAGCGTTTCTTACTAAAGCTTTCGTGAAATTAATAAAGTTTCAAAAGAACGCGATTATCCTTCAAAGTAAAGCTTGTACTGAGAAAAGCAACACTGATCTCAGTTCTAACAGTGCTTTCACACGTAGCAAACAACTGCTTGACTTTACAAAGAAACGCATGTGCGTTTCTTTCTAAAGCTTTCGTGAAATTAATAAACTTTCAAAAGAACGCGATTATCTTTCAAAGTAAAGCTTGTACAGAGAAAGCAACACTGATCTCAGTTCTAACAGTGCTTTCACACGTAGCAAACAACTGCTTGTCTTTACAAAGAAATGCATTAGCGTTTCTTACTAAAGCTTTCGTGAAATTAATAAACTTTCAAAAGAACGCGATTATCTTTCAAAGTAAAGCTTGTACTGAGGAAATTAAACCTGATCTCAGTTCTAACAGTGCTTTCATACGTAGCAAACAACTGCTTGTATTGACAAAGAAACGCATGTGCGTTTCTTACTAAAGCTTTCGTGAAATTAATAAAGTTTCAAAAGAACTCGCTTATCTTTCAAAGTAAAGCTTGTACTGAGAAAAGCAACACTGATCTCAGTTCTATCAGTGCTTTCATAAGTAGCAAACTAGTGCTTGTCTTTACAAAGAAACGCATGTGCGTTTCTTATTAAAGCTTTCGTGAAATTAATAAACTTTCAAAAGAACGCGATTATCTTTCAAAGTAAAGCTTGTACTGAGAAAAGCAACACTGATCTCATTTCTATCAGTGCTTTCACACGTAGCAAACAACTGCTTGTCTTTCAAAGAAATGCATGAGCGTTTCTTACTAAAGCTTTCGTGAAATTAATAAACTTTCAAAAGAACGCGATTATCTTTCAAAGTAAAGCTTGTACTGAGAAAAGCAACACTGATCTCAGTTCTAACAGTGCTTTCACACGTAGCAAACAACTGCTTGTCTTTACAAAGAAACGCATGTGCGTTTCATATTAAAGCTTTCGTGAAATTAATAAACATTCAAAGAACGCGATTATCTTTCAAAGTAAAGCTTGTACTGAGGATATTAAACCTGATCTCAGTTCTAACAGTGCTTTCACACGTAGCAAACAACTGCTTGTCTTGACAAAGAAACGCATGTGCGTTTCTTACTAAAGCTTTCGTGAAATTAATAAACTTTCAAAAGAACGCGATTATCTTTCAAAGTAAAGCTTGTACTGAGAAAATTAAACCTGATCTCAGTTCTAACAGTCCTTTCACACGTAGCAAACAACTGCTTGTCTTTACAAAGAAACGCATGTGCGTTTCTTACTAAAGCTTTCGTGAAATTAATAAACTTTCAAAAGAACGCGATTATCTTTCAAAGTAAAGCTTGTACTGAGAAAAGCAACACTGATCTCATTTCTATCAGTGCTTTCACACATAGCAAACAACTGCTTGTCTTTACAAAGAAATGCATGAGCGTTTCTTACTAAAGCTTTCGTGAAATTAATAAACTTTCAAAAGAACGCTATTATCTTTCAAAGTAAAGCTTGTACTGAGGAAATTAAACCTGATCTCAGTTCTAACAGTGCTTTCACACGTAGCAAACAACTGCTTGTCTTGAAAAAGAAACGCATGTGCGTTTCTTACTAAAGCTTTCGTGAAATTAATACACTTTCAAAAGAACGCGATTATCTTTCAAAGTAAAGCTTGTACTGAGAAAATTAAACCTGATCTCAGTTCTCATAGTGCTTTCACATGTAGCAAACAACTGCTTGTCTTGACAAAGAAACGCATGTGCGTTTCTTACTAAAGCTTCCGTGGAATTAATAAAATTTCAAAAGAACGCGCTTATCTTTCAAAGTAAAGCTTGTACTGAGAAAAGCAACACTGATCTCAGTTCTAACAGTGCTTTCACACGTAGCAAACAACTGCTTGTCTTTACAGAGAAACGCATGAGCGTTTCTTACTAAAGCTTTCGTGAAATTAATAAACTTTCAAAAGAACGCGATTATCCTTCAAAGTAAAGCTTGTACTGAGAAAAGCAACACTGATCTCAGTTCTAACAGTGCTTTCACACATAGCAAACAACTGCTTGTCTTTACAAAGTAACGCATGTGCGTTTCTTTCTAAAGCTTTCGTGAAATTAATAAACTTTCAAAAGAACGCGATTATCTTTCAAAGTAAAGCTTGTACTGAGAAAAGCAACACTGATCTCAGTTCTAACAGTGCTTTCACACGTAGCAAACAACTGCTTGTCTTTACAAAGAAAGGCATGAGCGTTTCTTACTAAAGCTTTCGTGAAATTAATAAACTTTCAAAAGAACGCGATTATCCTTCAAAGTAAAGCTTGTACTGTGAAAAGCAACACTGATCTCAGTTCTAACAGTCCTTTCACACGTAGCAAACAACTGCTTGTCTTTACAAAGAAACGCATGAGCGTTTCTTTCTAAAGCTTTCGTGAAATTAATAAACTTTCAAAAGAACGCGATTATCTTTCAAAGTAAAGCTTGTACTGAGAAAAGCAACACTGATCTCAGTTCTAACAGTGCTTTCACACGTAGCAAACAACTGCTTGTCTTTACAAAGAAATGCATGAGCGTTTCTTACTAAAGCTTTCGTGAAATTAATAAAATTTCAAAAGAATGCGATTATCTTGCAAAGTAAAGCTTGTACTGAGGAAATTAAACCTGATCTCAGTTCTAACAGTGCTTTCACACGTAGAAAACAACTGCTTCTCTTGACAAAGGAACGCATGTGCGTTTCTTACCAAAGCTTTCGTGAAATTAATAAAGTTTCAAAAGAACGCGCTTATATTTCAAAGTAAATCTTGTACTGAGAAAAGCAACACTGATCTCAGTTCTAACAGTGCTTTCACACGTAGCAAACAACTGCTTGTCTTTACAAAGAATCGCATGAGCGTTTCTTACTAAAGCTTTCGTGAAATTAATAAACTTTCAAAAGAACGCGATTATCTTTCAAAGTAAAGCTTGTACTGAGGAAATTAAATCTGATTGTTCTAACAGTGCTTTCACACGTAGCAAACAACTTCTTGTCTTGACAAAGAAACACATGTGCGTTTCTTACTAAAGCTTTCGTGAAATTAATAAACTTTCAAAACAACGCGATTATCTTTCAAAGTAAAGCTTGTACTGAGAAAAGCAACACTGATCTCAGTTCTATCAGTGCTTTCACACGTAGCAAACAACTGCTTGCCTTTACAAAGAAATGCATGAGCGTTTCTTACTAAAGCTTTCGTCAAATTAATAAACTTTCAAAAGAACGCGATTATCTTTCAAAGTAAAGCTTGTACTGAGAAAAGCAACACTGATCTCAGTTCTAACAGTGCTTTCACACGTAGCAAACAACTGCTTGTCTTTACAAAGAAACGCATGTGCGTTTCATATTAAAGCTTTCGTGAAATTAATAAACATTCAAAGAACGCGATTATCTTTCAAAGTAAAGCTTGTACTGAGGAAATTAAACCTGATCTCAGTTCTAACAGTGCTTTCACACGTAGAAAACAACTGCTTGTCTTGACAAAGAAACGCATGTGCGTTTCTTACTAAAGCTTTCGTGAAATTAATAAACTTTCAAAAGAACGTGATTATCTTTCAAAGTAAAGCTTGTACTGAGAAAATTAAACCTGATCTCAGTTCTATCAGTGCTTTCACACGTAGCAAACAACTGCTTGTCTTTACAAAGAAACGCATGTGCGTTTCTTACGAAAGCTTTCGTGAAATTAATAAACTTTCCAATGAACGCGATTATCTTTCAAAGTAAAGCTTGTACTGAGAAAAGCAACACTGATCTCAGTTCTATCAGTGCTTTCACACGTAGCAAACAACTGCTTGTCTTTACAAAGAAATGCATGAGCGTTTCTTACTAAAGCTTTCGTGAAATTAAGAAACTTTCAAAAGAACACGATTATCTTTCAAAGTAAAGCTTGTACTGAGGAAATTAAACCTGATCTCAGTTCTAACAGTGCTTTCACACGTAGCAAACAACTGCTTGTCTTGACAAAGAAACGCATGTGCGTTTCTTACTAAAGCTTTCGTGAAATTAATAAACTTTCAAAAGAACGCGATTATCTTTCAAAGTAAAGCTTGTACTGAGAAAATTAAACCTGATCTCAGTTCTAACAGTCCTTTCACACGTAGCAAACAACTGCTTGTCTTTACAAAGAAACGCATGTGCGTTTCTTACTAAAGCTTTCGTGAAATTAATAAACTTTCAAAAGAACGCGATTGTCTTTCAAAGTAAAGCTTGTACTGAGAAAAGCAACACTGATCTCATTTCATTCAGTGCTTTCACAATTAGCAAACAACTGCTTGTCTTTCAAAGAAATGCATGAGCGTTTCTTACTAAAGCTTTCGTGAAATTAATAAACTTTCAAAAGAACGTGATTATCTTTCAAAGTAAAGCTTGTACTGAGAAAAGCAACACTGATCTCAGTTCTAACAGTGCTTTCACACGTAGCAAACAACTGCTTGTCTTTACAAAGAAACGCATGAGCGTTTCTTACTAAAGCTTTCGTGAAATTAATAAACTTTCAAAAGAACGCGATTATCATTCAAAGTAAAGCTTGTACTGAGAAAAGCAACACTGATCTCAGTTCTAACAGTGCTTTCACACGTAGCAAACAACTGCTTGTCTTTACAAAGAAACGCATGTGCGTTTCTTTCTAAAGCTTTCGTGAAATTAATAAACTTTCAAAAGAACGCGATTATCTTTCAAAGTAAAGCTTGTACTGAGAAAAGCAACACTGATCTCAGTTCTAACAGTGCTTTCACACGTAGCAAACAACTGCTTGTCTTTACAAAGAAATGCATGAGCGTTTCTTACTAAAGCTTTCGTGAAATTAATAAACTTTCAAAAGAACGCGATTATCTTTCAAAGTAAAGCTTGTACTGAGAAAAGCAACACTGATCTCAGTTCTAACAGTGCTTTCACACGTAGCAAACAACTGCTTGTCTTTACAAACAACTGCTTGTCTTTACAAAGAAACGCATGAGCGTTTCTTACTAAATCTTTCGTGAAATTAATAAACCTTCAAAAGAACAGGATTATCTTTCAAAGTAAAGCTTGTACTGAGAAAAGCAACACTGATCTCAGTTCTAACAGTGCTTTCACATGTAGCAAACAACTGCTTGTCTTTACAAAGAAACGCATGAGCGTTTCTTACTAAAGCTTTCGTGAAATTAATAAAGTTTCAAAAGAACGCGATTATCTTTCAAAGTAAAGCTTGTACTGAGAAAAGCAACACTGATCTCAGTTCTAACAGTGCTTTCACACGTAGCAAACAACTGCTTGTCTCTACAAAGAAATGCATGAGCGTTTCTTACTAAAGCTTTCGTGAAATTAATAAACTTTCAAAAGAACGCGATTATCTTTCAAAGTAAAGCTTGTACTGAGAAAAGCAACACTGATCTCAGTTCTAACAGTGCTTTCACACGTAGCAAACAACTGCTTGTCTTTAGAAAGAAACGCATGTGCGTTTCTTATTAAAGCTTTCGTGAAATTAATAAACATTCAAAGAACGCGATTATCTTTCAAAGTAAAGCTTGTACTGAGGAAATTAAACCTGATCTCAGTTCTAACAGTGCTTTCACACGTAGCAAACAACTGCTTGTCTTGACAAAGAAACGCATGTGCGTTTCTTACTAAAGCTTTCGTGAAATTAATAAACTTTCAAAAGAACGCGATTATCTTTCAAAGTAAAGCTTGTACTGAGAAAATTAAACCTGATCTCAGTTCTAACAGTCCTTTCACACGTAGCAAACAACTGCTTGTCTTTACAAAGAAACGCATGTGCGTTTCTTACTAAAGCTTTCGTGAAATTAATAAACTTTCAAAAGAACGCGATTATCTTTCAAAGTAAAGCTTGTACTGAGAAAAGCAACACTGATCTCATTTCTATCAGTGCTTTCACACGTAGCAAACAACTGCTTGTCTTTACAAAGAAATGCATGAGCGTTTCGTACTAAAGCTTTCGTGAAATTAATAAACTTTCAAAAGAACGCTATTATCTTTCAAAGTAAAGCTTGTACTGAGGAAATTAAACCTGATCTCAGTTCTAACAGTGCTTTCACACGTAGCAAACAACTGCTTGTCTTGAAAAAGAAACGCATGTGCGTTTCTTACTAAAGCTTTCGTGAAATTAATACACTTTCAAAAGAACGCGATTATCTTTCAAAGTAAAGCTTGTACTGAGAAAATTAAACCTGATCTCAGTTCTAACAGTGCTTTCACATGTAGCAAACAACTGCTTGTCTTGACAAAGAAACGCATGTGCGTTTCTTACTAAAGCTTCCGTGGAATTAATAAAATTTCAAAAGAACGCGCTTATCTTTCAAAGTAAAGCTTGTACTGAGAAAAGCAACACTGATCTCAGTTCTAACAGTGCTTTCACACGTAGCAAACAACTGCTTGTCTTTACAAAGAAACGCATGAGCGTTTCTTACTAAAGCTTTCGTGAAATTAATAAACTTTCAAAAAAACGCGATTATCTTTCAAAGTAAAGCTTGTACTGAGAAAAGCAACACTGATCTCAGTTCTAACAGTGCTTTCACACGTAGCAAACAACTGCTTGTCTTTACAAAGAAACGCATGTGCGTTTCTTTCTAAAGCTTTCGTGAAATTAATAAACTTTCAAAAGAACGCGATTATCTTTCAAAGTAAAGCTTGTACTGAGAAAAGCAACACTGATCTCAGTTCTAACAGTGCTTTCACACGTAGCAAACAACTGCTTGTCTTTACAAAGAAATGCATGAGCGTTTCTTACTAAAGCTTTCGTGAAATTAATAAACTTTCAAAAGAACGCGATTATCTTTCAAAGTAAAGCTTGTACTGAGAAAAGCAACACTGATCTCAGTTCTAACAGTGCTTTCACACGTAGCAAACAACTGCTTGTCTTTAGAAAGAAACGCATGTGCGTTTCTTATTAAAGCTTTCGTGAAATTAATAAACATTCAAAGAACGCGATTATCTTTCAAAGTAAAGCTTGTACTGAGGAAATTAAACCTGATCTCAGTTCTAACAGTGCTTTCACACGTAGCAAACAACTGCTTGTCTTGACAAAGAAACGCATGTGCGTTTCTTACTAAAGCTTTCGTGAAATTAATAAACTTTCAAAAGAACGCGATTATCTTTCAAAGTAAAGCTTGTACTGAGAAAAGCAACACTGATCTCAGTTCTAACAGTGCTTTCACACGTAGCAAACAACTGCTTGTCTTTACAAAGAAACGCATGTGCGTTTCTTTCTAAAGCTTTCGTGAAATTAATAAACTTTCAAAAGAACGCAATTATCTTTCAAAGTAAAGCTTGTACTGAGAAAAGCAACACTGATCTCAGTTCTAACAGTGCTTTCACACGTAGCAAACAACTGCTTGTCTTTACAAAGAAATGCATGAGCGTTTCTTACTAAAGCTTTCGTGAAATTAATAAACTTTCAAAAGAACGCGATTATCTTTCAAAGTAAAGCTTGTACTGAGAAAAGCAACACTGATCTCAGTTCTAACAGTGCTTTCACACGTAGCAAACAACTGCTTGTCTTTAGAAAGAAACGCATGTGCGTTTCTTATTAAAGCTTTCGTGAAATTAATAAACATTCAAAGAACGCGATTATCTTTCAAATTAAAGCTTGTACTGAGGAAATTAAACCTGATCTCAGTTCTAACAGTGCTTTCACACGTAGCAAACAACTGCTTGTCTTGACCAAGAAACGCATGTGCGTTTCTTACTAAAGCTTTCGTGAAATTAATAAACTTTCAAAAGAACGCGATTATCTTTCAAAGTAAAGCTTGTACTGAGAAAATTAAACCTGATCTCAGTTCTAACAGTCCTTTCACACGTAGCAAACAACTGCTTGTCTTTACAAAGAAACGCATGTGCGTTTCTTACTAAAGCTTTCGTGAAATTAATAAACTTTCAAAAGAACGCGATTATCTTTCAAAGTAAAGCTTGTACTGAGAAAAGCAACACTGATCTCATTTCTATCAGTGCTTTCACACGTAGCAAACAACTGCTTGTCTTTACAAAGAAATGCATGAGCGTTTCTTACTAAAGCTTTCGTGAAATTAATAAACTTTCAAAAGAACGCTATTATCTTTCAAAGTAAAGCTTGTACTGAGGAAATTAAACCTGATCTCAGGTCTAACAGTGCTTTCACACGTAGCAAACAACTGCTTGTCTTGAAAAAGAAACGCATGTGCGTTTCTTACTAAAGCTTTCGTGAAATTAATACACTTTCAAAAGAACGCGATTATCTTTCAAAGTAAAGCTTGTACTGAGAAAATTAAACCTGATCTCAGTTCTAACAGTGCTTTCACATGTAGCAAACAACTGCTTGTCTTGACAAAGAAACGCATGTGCGTTTCTTACTAAAGCTTCCGTGGAATTAATAAAATTTCAAAAGAACGCGCTTATCTTTCAAAGTAAAGCTTGTACTGAGAAAAGCAACACTGATCTCAGTTCTAACAGTGCTTTCACACGTAGCAAACAACTGCTTGTCTTTACAAAGAAACGCATGAGCGTTTCTTACTAAAGCTTTCGTGAAATTAATAAACTTTCAAAAAAACGCGATTATCTTTCAAAGTAAAGCTTGTACTGAGAAAAGCAACACTGATCTCAGTTCTAACAGTGCTTTCACACGTAGCAAACAACTGCTTGTCTTTACAAAGAAACGCATGTGCGTTTCTTTCTAAAGCTTTCGTGAAATTAATAAACTTTCAAAAGAACGCGATTATCTTTCAAAGTAAAGCTTGTACTGAGAAAAGCAACACTGATCTCAGTTCTAACAGTGCTTTCACACGTAGCAAACAACTGCTTGTCTTTACAAAGAAATGCATGAGCGTTTCTTACTAAAGCTTTCGTGAAATTAATAAACTTTCAAAAGAACGCGATTATCTTTCAAAGTAAAGCTTGTACTGAGAAAAGCAACACTGATCTCAGTTCTAACAGTGCTTTCACACGTAGCAAACAACTGCTTGTCTTTAGAAAGAAACGCATATGCGTTTCTTATTAAAGCTTTCGTGAAATTAATAAACATTCAAAGAACGCGATTATCTTTCAAAGTAAAGCTTGTACTGAGGAAATTAAACCTGATCTCAGTTCTAACAGTGCTTTCACACGTAGCAAACAACTGCTTGTCTTGACAAAGAAACGCATGTGCGTTTCTTACTAAAGCTTTCGTGAAATTAATAAACTTTCAAAAGAACGCGATTATCTTTCAAAGTAAAGCTTGTACTGAGAAAATTAAACCTGATCTCAGTTCTAACAGTCCTTTCACACGTAGCAAACAACTGCTTGTCTTTACAAAGAAACGCATGTGCGTTTCTTACTAAAGCTTTCGTGAAATTAATAAACTTTCAAAAGAACGCGATTATCTTTCAAAGTAAAGCTTGTACTGAGAAAAGCAACACTGATCTCATTTCTATCAGTGCTTTCACACGTAGCAAACAACTGCTTGTCTTTACAAAGAAATGCATGAGCGTTTCTTACTAAAGCTTTCGTGAAATTAATAAACTTTCAAAAGAACGCTATTATCTTTCAAAGTAAAGCTTGTACTGAGGAAATTAAACCTGATCTCAGTTCTAACAGTGCTTTCACACGTAGCAAACAACTGCTTGTCTTGAAAAAGAAACGCATGTGCGTTTCTTACTAAAGCTTTCGTGAAATTAATACACTTTCAAAAGAACGCGATTATCTTTCAAAGTAAAGCTTGTACTGAGAAAATTAAAACTGATCTCAGTTCTAACAGTGCTTTCACATGTAGCAAACAACTGCTTGTCTTGACAAAGAAACGCATGTGCGTTTCACACTAAAGCTTCCGTGGAATTAATAAAATTTCAAAAGAACGCGCTTATCTTTCAAAGTAAAGCTTGTACTGAGAAAAGCAACACTGATCTCAGTTCTAACAGTGCTTTCACACGTAGCAAACAACTGCTTGTCTTTACAAAGAAACGCATGTGCGTTTCTTTCTAAAGCTTTCGTGAAATTAATAAACTTTCAAAAGAACGCGATTATCTTTCAAAGTAAAGCTTGTACTGAGAAAAGCAACACTGATCTCAGTTCTAACAGTGCTTTCACACGTAGCAAACAACTGCTTGTCTTTACAAAGAAATGCATGAGCGTTTCTTACTAAAGCTTTCGTGAAATTAATAAACTTTCAAAAGAACGCGATTATCTTTCAAAGTAAAGCTTGTACTGAGAAAAGCAACACTGATCTCAGTTCTAACAGTGCTTTCACACGTAGCAAACAACTGCTTGTCTTTACAAACAACTGCTTGTCTTTACAAAGAAACGCATGAGCGTTTCTTACTAAATCTTTCGTGAAATTAATAAACTTTCAAAAGAACAGGATTATCTTTCAAAGTAAAGCTTGTACTGAGAAAAGCAACACTGATCTCAGTTCTAACAGTGCTTTCACATGTAGCAAACAACTGCTTGTCTTTACAAAGAAACGCATCAGCGTTTCTTACTAAAGCTTTCGTGAAATTAATAAAGTTTCAAAAGAACGCGATTATCTTTCAAAGTAAAGCTTGTACTGAGAAAAGCAACACTGATCTCAGTTCTAACAGTGCTTTCACACGTAGCAAACAACTGCTTGTCTCTACAAAGAAATGCATGAGCGTTTTTTACTAAAGCTTTCGTGAAATTAATAAACTTTCAAAAGAACGCGATTATCTTTCAAAGTAAAGCTTGTACTGAGAAAAGCAACACTGATCTCAGTTCTAACAGTGCTTTCACACGTAGCAAACAACTGCTTGTCTTTAGAAAGAAACGCATGTGCGTTTCTTATTAAAGCTTTCGTGAAATTAATAAATATTCAAAGAAGGCGAATATCTTTCAAAGTAAAGCTTGTACTGAGGAAATTAAACCTGATCTCAGTTCTAACAGTGCTTTCACACGTAGTAAACAACTGCTTGTCTTGACAAAGAAACGCATGTGCGTTTCTTACTAAAGCTTTCGTGAAATTAATAAACTTTCAAAAGAACGCGATTATCTTTCAAAGTAAAGCTTGTACTGAGAAAATTAAACCTGATCTCAGTTCTAACAGTCCTTTCACACGTAGCAAACAACTGCTTGTCTTTACAAAGACACGCATGTGCGTTTCTTACTAAAGCTTTCGTGAAATTAATAAACTTTCAAAAGAACGCGATTATCTTTCAAAGTAAAGCTTGTACTGAGAAAAGCAACGCTGATCTCATTTCTATCAGTGCTTTCACACGTAGCAAACAACTGCTTGTCTTTACAAAGAAATGAATGAGCGTTTCTTACTAAAGCTTTCGTGAAATTAATAAACTTTCAAAAGAACGCGATTATCTTTCAAAGTAAAGCTTGTACTGAGAAAAGCAACACTGATCTCAGTTCTAACAGTGCTTTCACACGTAGCAAACAACTGCTTGTCTTTACAAAGAAATGCATGAGCGTTTCTTACTAAAGCTTTCGTGAAATTAATAAACTTTCAAAAGAACGCGATTATCTTTCAAAGTAAAGCTTGTACTGAGAAAAGCAACACTGATCTCAGTTCTAACAGTGCTTTCACACGTAGCAAACAACTGCTTGTCTTTACAAACAACTGCTTGTCTTTACAAAGAAACGCATGAGCGTTTCTTACTAAATCTTTCGTGAAATTAATAAACCTTCAAAAGAACAGGATTATCTTTCAAAGTAAAGCTTGTACTGAGAAAAGCAACACTGATCTCAGTTCTAACAGTGCTTTCACATGTAGCAAACCACTGCTTGTCTTTACAAAGAAACGCATGAGCGTTTCTTACTAAAGCTTTCGTGAAATTAATAAAGTTTCAAAAGAACGCGATTATCTTTCAAAGTAAAGCTTGTACTGAGAAAAGCAACACTGATCTCAGTTCTAACAGTGCTTTCACACGTAGCAAACAACTGCTTGTCTCTACAAAGAAATGCATGAGCGTTTCTTACTAAAGCTTTCGTGAAATTAATAAACTTTCAAAAGAACGCGATTATCTTTCAAAGTAAAGCTTGTACTGAGAAAAGCAACACTGATCTCAGTTCTAACAGTGCTTTCACACGTAGCAAACAACTGCTTGTCTTTAGAAAGAAACGCATGTGCGTTTCTTATTAAAGCTTTCGTGAAATTAATAAACATTCAAAGAACGCGATTATCTTTCAAAGTAAAGCTTGTACTGAGGAAATTAAACCTGATCTCAGTTCTAACAGTGCTTTCACACGTAGCAAACAACTGCTTGTCTTGACAAAGAAACGCATGTGCGTTTCTTACTAAAGCTTTCGTGAAATTAATAAACTTTCAAAGAACGCGATTATCTTTCAAAGTAAAGCTTGTACTGAGAAAATTAAACCTGATCTCAGTTCTAACAGTCCTTTCACACGTAGCAAACAACTGCTTGTCTTTACAAAGAAACACATGTGCGTTTCTTACTAAAGCTTTCGTGAAATTAATAAACTTTCAAAAGAACGCGATTATCTTTCAAAGTAAAGCTTGTACTGAGAAAAGCAACACTGATCTCATTTCTATCAGTGCTTTCACACGTAGCAAACAACTGCTTGTCTTTACAAAGAAATGCATGAGCGTTTCGTACTAAAGCTTTCGTGAAATTAATAAACTTTCAAAAGAACGCTATTATCTTTCAAAGTAAAGCTTGTACTGAGGAAATTAAACCTGATCTCAGTTCTAACAGTGCTTTCACACGTAGCAAACAACTGCTTGTCTTGAAAAAGAAACGCATGTGCGTTTCTTACTAAAGCTTTCGTGAAATTAATACACTTTCAAAAGAACGCGATTATCTTTCAAAGTAAAGCTTGTACTGAGAAAATTAAACCTGATCTCAGTTCTAACAGTGCTTTCACATGTAGCAAACAACTGCTTGTCTTGACAAAGAAACGCATGTGCGTTTCTTAATAAAGCTTCCGTGGAATTAATAAAATTTCAAAAGAACGCGCTTATCTTTCAAAGTAAAGCTTGTACTGAGAAAAGCAACACTGACCTCAGTTCAAACAGTGCTTTCACACGTAGCAAACAACTGCTTGTCTTTACAAAGAAACGCATGAGCGTTTCTTACTAAAGCTTTCGTGAAATTAATAAACTTTCAAAAGAACGCGATTATCTTTCAAAGTAAAGCTTGTACTGAGAAAAGCAACACTGATCTCAATTCTAACAGTGCTTTCACACATAGCAAGCAACTGCTTGTCTTTACAAAGAAACGCATGTGCGTTTCTTTCTAAAGCTTTCGTGAAATTAATAAACTTTCAAAAGAACGCGATTATATTTCAAAGTAAAGCTTGTACTGAGAAAAGCAACACTGATCTCAGTTCTAACAGTGCTTTCACACGTAGCAAACAACTGCTTGTCTTTACAAAGAAATGCATGAGCGTTTCTTACTAAAGCTTTCGTGAAATTAATAAACTTTCAAAAGAACGCGATTATCTTTCAAAGTAAAGCTTGTACTGAGAAAAGCAACACTGATCTCAGTTCTAACAGTGCTTTCACACGTAGCAAACAACTGCTTGTCTTTAGAAAGAAACGCATGTGCGTTTCTTATTAAAGCTTTCGTGAAATTAATAAACATTCAAAGAACGCGATTATCTTTCAAAGTAAAGCTTGTACTGAGGAAATTAAACCTGATCTCAGTTCTAACAGTGCTTTCACACGTAGCAAACAACTGCTTGTCTTGACAAAGAAACGCATGTGCGTTTCTTAATAAGCTTTCGTGAAATTAATAAACTTTCAAAAGAACGCGATTATCTTTCAAAGTAAAGCTTGTACTGAGAAAATTAAACCTGATCTCAGTTCTAACAGTCCTTTCACACGTAGCAAACAACTGCTTGTCTTTACAAAGAAACGCATGTGCATTTCTTACTAAAGCTTTCGTGAAATTAATAAACTTTCAAAAGAACGCGATTATCTTTCAAAGTAAAGCTTGTACTGAGAAAAGCAACACTGATCTCATTTCTATCAGTGCTTTCACACGTAGCAAACAACTGCTTGTCTTTAAAAAGAAATGCATGAGCGTTTCTTACTAAAGCATTCGTGAAATTAATAAACTTTCAAAAGAACGCTATTATCTTTCAAAGTAAAGCTTGTACTGAGGAAATTAAACCTGATCTCAGTTCTAACAGTGCTTTCACACGTAGCAAACAACTGCTTGTCTTGAAAAAGAAACGCATGTGCGTTTCTTACTAAAGCTTTCGTGAAATTAATACACTTTCAAAAGAACGCGATTATCTTTCAAAGTAAAGCTTGTACTGAGAAAATTAAACCTGATCTCAGTTCTAACAGTGCTTTCACATGTAGCAAACAACTGCTTGTCTTGACAAAGAAACGCATGTGCGTTTCTTACTAAAGCTTCCGTGGAATTAATAAAATTTCAAAAGAACGCGCTTATCTTTCAAAGTAAAGCTTGTACTGAGAAAAGCAACACTGATCTCAGTTCTAACAGTGCTTTCACACGTAGCAAACAACTGCTTGTCTTTACAAAGAAACGCATGTGCGTTTCTTTCTAAAGCTTTCGTGAAATTAATAAACTTTCAAAAGAACGCGATTATCTTTCAAAGTAAAGCTTGTACTGAGAAAAGCAACACTGATCTCAGTTCTAACAGTGCTTTCACACGTAGCAAACAACTGCTTGTCTTTACAAAGAAATGCATGAGCGTTTCTTACTAAAGCTTTCGTGAAATTAATAAACTTTCAAAAGAACGCTATTATCTTTCAAAGTAAAGCTTGTACTGAGGAAATTAAACCTGATCTCAGTTCTAACAGTGCTTTCACACGTAGCAAACAACTGCTTGTCTTGAAAAAGAAACGCATGTGCGTTTCTTACTAAAGCTTTCGTGAAATTAATACACTTTCAAAAGAACGCGATTATCTTTCAAAGTAAAGCTTGTACTGAGAAAATTAAAACTGATCTCAGTTCTAACAGTGCTTTCACATGTAGCAAACAACTGCTTGTCTTGACAAAGAAACGCATGTGCGTTTCACACTAAAGCTTCCGTGGAATTAATAAAATTTCAAAAGAACGCGCTTAACTTTCAAAGTAAAGCTTGTACTGAGAAAAGCAACACTGATCTCAGTTCTAACAGTGCTTTCACACGTAGCAAACAACTGCTTGTCTTTACAAAGAAACGCATGTGCGTTTCTTTCTAAAGCTTTCGTGAAATTAATAAACTTTCAAAAGAACGCGATTATCTTTCAAAGTAAAGCTTGTACTGAGAAAAGCAACACTGATCTCAGTTCTAACAGTGCTTTCACACGTAGCAAACAACTGTTTGTCTTTACAAAGAAATGCATGAGCGTTTCTTACTAAAGCTTTCGTGAAATTAATAAACTTTCAAAAGAACGCGATTATCTTTCAAAGTAAAGCTTGTACTGAGAAAAGCAACACTGATCTCAGTTCTAACAGTGCTTTCACACGTAGCAAACAACTGCTTGTCTTTACAAACAACTGCTTGTCTTTACAAAGAAACGCATGAGCGTTTCTTACTAAATCTTTCGTGAAATTAATAAACTTTCAAAAGAACAGGATTATCTTTCAAAGTAAAGCTTGTACTGAGAAAAGCAACACTGATCTCAGTTCTAACAGTGCTTTCACATGTAGCAAACAACTGCTTGTCTTTACAAAGAAACGCATCAGCGTTTCTTACTAAAGCTTTCGTGAAATTAATAAAGTTTCAAAAGAACGCGATTATCTTTCAAAGTAAAGCTTGTACTGAGAAAAGCAACACTGATCTCAGTTCTAACAGTGCTTTCACACGTAGCAAACAACTGCTTGTCTCTACAAAGAAATGCATGAGCGTTTCTTACTAAAGCTTTCGTGAAATTAATAAACTTTCAAAAGAACGCGATTATCTTTCAAAGTAAAGCTTGTACTGAGAAAAGCAACACTGATCTCAGTTCTAACAGTGCTTTCACACGTAGCAAACAACTGCTTGTCTTTAGAAAGAAACGCATGTGCGTTTCTTATTAAAGCTTTCGTGAAATTAATAAATATTCAAAGAAGGCGAATATCTTTCAAAGTAAAGCTTGTACTGAGGAAATTAAACCTGATCTCAGTTCTAACAGTGCTTTCACACGTAGTAAACAACTGCTTGTCTTGACAAAGAAACGCATGTGCGTTTCTTACTAAAGCTTTCGTGAAATTAATAAACTTTCAAAAGAACGCGATTATCTTTCAAAGTAAAGCTTGTACTGAGAAAATTAAACCTGATCTCAGTTCTAACAGTCCTTTCACACGTAGCAAACAACTGCTTGTCTTTACAAAGACACACATGTGCGTTTCTTACTAAAGCTTTCGTGAAATTAATAAACTTTCAAAAGAACGCGATTATCTTTCAAAGTAAAGCTTGTACTGAGAAAAGCAACGCTGATCTCATTTCTATCAGTGCTTTCACACGTAGCAAACAACTGCTTGTCTTTACAAAGAAATGAATGAGCGTTTCTTACTAAAGCTTTCGTGAAATTAATAAACTTTCAAAAGAACGCGATTATCTTTCAAAGTAAAGCTTGTACTGAGAAAAGCAACACTGATCTCAGTTCTAACAGTGCTTTCACACGTAGCAAACAACTGCTTGTCTTTACAAAGAAATGCATGAGCGTTTCTTACTAAAGCTTTCGTGAAATTAATAAACTTTCAAAAGAACGCGATTATCTTTCAAAGTAAAGCTTGTACTGAGAAAAGCAACACTGATCTCAGTTCTAACAGTGCTTTCACACGTAGCAAACAACTGCTTGTCTTTACAAACAACTGCTTGTCTTTACAAAGAAACGCATGAGCGTTTCTTACTAAATCTTTCGTGAAATTAATAAACCTTCAAAAGAACAGGATTATCTTTCAAAGTAAAGCTTGTACTGAGAAAAGCAACACTGATCTCAGTTCTAACAGTGCTTTCACATGTAGCAAACCACTGCTTGTCTTTACAAAGAAACGCATGAGCGTTTCTTACTAAAGCTTTCGTGAAATTAATAAAGTTTCAAAAGAACGCGATTATCTTTCAAAGTAAAGCTTGTACTGAGAAAAGCAACACTGATCTCAGTTCTAACAGTGCTTTCACACGTAGCAAACAACTGCTTGTCTCTACAAAGAAATGCATGAGCGTTTCTTACTAAAGCTTTCGTGAAATTAATAAACTTTCAAAAGAACGCGATTATCTTTCAAAGTAAAGCTTGTACTGAGAAAAGCAACACTGATCTCAGTTCTAACAGTGCTTTCACACGTAGCAAACAACTGCTTGTCTTTAGAAAGAAACGCATGTGCGTTTCTTATTAAAGCTTTCGTGAAATTAATAAACATTCAAAGAACGCGATTATCTTTCAAAGTAAAGCTTGTACTGAGGAAATTAAACCTGATCTCAGTTCTAACAGTGCTTTCACACGTAGCAAACAACTGCTTGTCTTGACAAAGAAACGCATGTGCGTTTCTTACTAAAGCTTTCGTGAAATTAATAAACTTTCAAAGAACGCGATTATCTTTCAAAGTAAAGCTTGTACTGAGAAAATTAAACCTGATCTCAGTTCTAACAGTCCTTTCACACGTAGCAAACAACTGCTTGTCTTTACAAAGAAACACATGTGCGTTTCTTACTAAAGCTTTCGTGAAATTAATAAACTTTCAAAAGAACGCGATTATCTTTCAAAGTAAAGCTTGTACTGAGAAAAGCAACACTGATCTCATTTCTATCAGTGCTTTCACACGTAGCAAACAACTGCTTGTCTTTACAAAGAAATGCATGAGCGTTTCGTACTAAAGCTTTCGTGAAATTAATAAACTTTCAAAAGAACGCTATTATCTTTCAAAGTAAAGCTTGTACTGAGGAAATTAAACCTGATCTCAGTTCTAACAGTGCTTTTACACGTAGCAAACAACTGCTTGTCTTGAAAAAGAAACGCATGTGCGTTTCTTACTAAAGCTTTCGTGAAATTAATACACTTTCAAAAGAACGCGATTATCTTTCAAAGTAAAGCTTGTACTGAGAAAATTAAACCTGATCTCAGTTCTAACAGTGCTTTCACATGTAGCAAACAACTGCTTGTCTTGACAAAGAAACGCATGTGCGTTTCTTAATAAAGCTTCCGTGGAATTAATAAAATTTCAAAAGAACGCGCTTATCTTTCAAAGTAAAGCTTGTACTGAGAAAAGCAACACTGACCTCAGTTCAAACAGTGCTTTCACACGTAGCAAACAACTGCTTGTCTTTACAAAGAAACGCATGAGCGTTTCTTACTAAAGCTTTCGTGAAATTAATAAACTTTCAAAAGAACGCGATTATCTTTCAAAGTAAAGCTTGTACTGAGAAAAGCAACACTGATCTCAATTCTAACAGTGCTTTCACACATAGCAAGCAACTGCTTGTCTTTACAAAGAAACGCATGTGCGTTTCTTTCTAAAGCTTTCGTGAAATTAATAAACTTTCAAAAGAACGCGATTATATTTCAAAGTAAAGCTTGTACTGAGAAAAGCAACACTGATCTCAGTTCTAACAGTGCTTTCACACGTAGCAAACAACTGCTTGTCTTTACAAAGAAATGCATGAGCGTTTCTTACTAAAGCTTTCGTGAAATTAATAAACTTTCAAAAGAACGCGATTATCTTTCAAAGTAAAGCTTGTACTGAGAAAAGCAACACTGATCTCAGTTCTAACAGTGCTTTCACACGTAGCAAACAACTGCTTGTCTTTAGAAAGAAACGCATGTGCGTTTCTTATTAAAGCTTTCGTGAAATTAATAAACATTCAAAGAACGCGATTATCTTTCAAAGTAAAGCTTGTACTGAGGAAATTAAACCTGATCTCAGTTCTAACAGTGCTTTCACACGTAGCAAACAACTGCTTGTCTTGACAAAGAAACGCATGTGCGTTTCTTAATAAGCTTTCGTGAAATTAATAAACTTTCAAAAGAACGCGATTATCTTTCAAAGTAAAGCTTGTACTGAGAAAATTAAACCTGATCTCAGTTCTAACAGTCCTTTCACACGTAGCAAACAACTGCTTGTCTTTACAAAGAAACGCATGTGCGTTTCTTACTAAAGCTTTCGTGAAATTAATAAACTTTCAAAAGAACGCGATTATCTTTCAAAGTAAAGCTTGTACTGAGAAAAGCAACACTGATCTCATTTCTATCAGTGCTTTCACACGTAGCAAACAACTGCTTGTCTTTAAAAAGAAATGCATGAGCATTTCTTACTAAAGCATTCGTGAAATTAATAAACTTTCAAAAGAACGCTATTATCTTTCAAAGTAAAGCTTGTACTGAGGAAATTAAACCTGATCTCAGTTCTAACAGTGCTTTCACACGTAGCAAACAACTGCTTGTCTTGAAAAAGAAACGCATGTGCGTTTCTTACTAAAGCTTTCGTGAAATTAATACACTTTCAAAAGAACGCGATTATCTTTCAAAGTAAAGCTTGTACTGAGAAAATTAAACCTGATCTCAGTTCTAACAGTGCTTTCACATGTAGCAAACAACTGCTTGTCTTGACAAAGAAACGCATGTGCGTTTCTTACTAAAGCTTCCGTGGAATTAATAAAATTTCAAAAGAACGCGCTTATCTTTCAAAGTAAAGCTTGTACTGAGAAAAGCAACACTGATCTCAGTTCTAACAGTGCTTTCACACGTAGCAAACAACTGCTTGTCTTTACAAAGAAACGCATGTGCGTTTCTTTCTAAAGCTTTCGTGAAATTAATAAACTTTCAAAAGAACGCGATTATCTTTCAAAGTAAAGCTTGTACTGAGAAAAGCAACACTGATCTCAGTTCTAACAGTGCTTTCACACGTAGCAAACAACTGCTTGTCTTTACAAAGAAATGCATGAGCGTTTCTTACTAAAGCTTTCGTGAAATTAATAAACTTTCAAAAGAACGCGATTATCTTTCAAAGTAAAGCTTGTACTGAGAAAAGCAACACTGATCTCAGTTCTAACAGTGCTTTCACACGTAGCAAACAACTGCTTGTCTTTAGAAAGAAACGCATGTGCGTTTCTTATTAAAGCTTTCGTGAAATTAATAAACATTCAAAGAACGCGATTATCTTTCAAAGTAAAGCTTGTACTGAGGAAATTAAACCTGATCTCAGTTCTAACAGTGCTTTCACACGTAGCAAACAACTGCTTGTCTTGACAAAGAAACGCATGTGCGTTTCTTACTAAAGCTTTCGTGAAATTAATAAACTTTCAAAAGAACGCGATTATCTTTCAAAGTAAAGCTTGTACTGAGAAAATTAAACCTGATCTCAGTTCTAACAGTCCTTTCACACGTAGCAAACAACTGCTTGTCTTTACAAAGAAACGCATGTGCGTTTCTTACTAAAGCTTTCGTGAAATTAATAAACTTTCAAAAGAACGCGATTATCTTTCAAAGTAAAGCTTGTACTGAGAAAAGCAACACTGATCTCATTTCTATCAGTGCTTTCACACGTAGCAAACAACTGCTTGTCTTTACAAAGAAATGCATGAGCGTTTCTTACTAAAGCTTTCGTGAAATTAATAAACTTTCAAAAGAACGCTATTATCTTTCAAAGTAAAGCTTGTACTGAGGAAATTAAACCTGATCTCAGTTCTAACAGTGCTTTCACACGTAGCAAACAACTGCTTGTCTTGAAAAAGAAACGCATGTGCGTTTCTTACTAAAGCTTTCGTGAAATTAATACACTTTCAAAAGAACGCGATTATCTTTCAAAGTAAAGCTTGTACTGAGAAAATTAAAACTGATCTCAGTTCTAACAGTGCTTTCACATGTAGCAAACAACTGCTTGTCTTGACAAAGAAACGCATGTGCGGTTCTTACTAAAGCTTCCGTGGAATTAATAAAATTTCAAAAGAACGCGCTTATCTTTCAAAGTAAAGCTTGTACTGAGAAAAGCAACACTGATCTCAGTTCTAACAGTGCTTTCACACGTAGCAAACAACTGCTTGTCTTTACAAAGAAACGCATGTGCGTTTCTTTCTAAAGCTTTCGTGAAATTAATAAACTTTCAAAAGAACGCGATTATCTTTCAAAGTAAAGCTTGTACTGAGAAAAGCAACACTGATCTCAGTTCTAACAGTGCTTTCACACGTAGCAAACAACTGCTTGTCTTTACAAAGAAATGCATGAGCGTTTCTTACTAAAGCTTTCGTGAAATTAATAAACTTTCAAAAGAACGCGATTATCTTTCAAAGTAAAGCTTGTACTGAGAAAAGCAACACTGATCTCAGTTCTAACAGTGCTTTCACACGTAGCAAACAACTGCTTGTCTTTACAAACAACTGCTTGTCTTTACAAAGAAACGCATGAGCGTTTCTTACTAAATCTTTCGTGAAATTAATAAACTTTCAAAAGAACAGGATTATCTTTCAAAGTAAAGCTTGTACTGAGAAAAGCAACACTGATCTCAGTTCTAACGGTGCTTTCACATGTAGCAAACAACTGCTTGTCTTTACAAAGAAACGCATCAGCGTTTCTTACTAAAGCTTTCGTGAAATTAATAAAGTTTCAAAAGAACGCGATTATCTTTCAAAGTAAAGCTTGTACTGAGAAAAGCAACACTGATCTCAGTTCTAACAGTGCTTTCACACGTAGCAAACAACTGCTTGTCTCTACAAAGAAATGCATGAGCGTTTCTTACTAAAGCTTTCGTGAAATTAATAAACTTTCAAAAGAATGCGATTATCTTTCAAAGTAAAGCTTGTACTGAGAAAAGCAACACTGATCTCAGTTCTAACAGTGCTTTCACACGTAGCAAACAACTGCTTGTCTTTAGAAAGAAACGCATGTGAGTTTCTTATTAAAGCTTTCGTGAAATTAATAAACATTCAAAGAAGGCGATTATCTTTCAAAGTAAAGCTTGTACTGAGGAAATTAAACCTGATCTCAGTTCTAACAGTGCTTTCACACGTAGTAAACAACTGCTTGTCTTGACAAAGAAACGCATGTGCGTTTCTTACTAAAGCTTTCGTGAAATTAATAAACTTTCAAAAGAACGCGATTATCTTTCAAAGTAAAGCTTGTACTGAGAAAATTAAACCTGATCTCAGTTCTAACAGTCCTTTCACACGTAGCAAACAACTGCTTGTCTTTACAAAGACACACATGTGCGTTTCTTACTAAAGCTTTCGTGAAATTAATAAACTTTCAAAAGAACACGATTATCTTTCAAAGTAAAGCTTGTACTGAGAAAAGCAACGCTGATCTCATTTCTATCAGTGCTTTCACACGTAGCAAACAACTGCTTGTCTTTACAAAGAAATGCATGAGCGTTTCTTACTAAAGCTTTCGTGAAATTAATAAACTTTCAAAAGAACGCTATTATCTTTCAAAGTAAAGCTTGAACTGAGGAAATTAAACCTGATCTCAGTTCTAACAGTGCTTTCACACGTAGC
This sequence comes from Chionomys nivalis, assembly GCF_950005125.1. Taxonomy (NCBI): domain Eukaryota; kingdom Metazoa; phylum Chordata; class Mammalia; order Rodentia; family Cricetidae; genus Chionomys; species Chionomys nivalis. The sequence continues at coordinate 62,209,063 of NC_080102.1, forward strand.
AAACAACTGCTTGTCTTGAAAAAGAAACGCATGTGCGTTTCTTACTAAAGCTTTCGTGAAATTAATACACTTTCAAAAGAACGCGATTATCTTTCAAAGTAAAGCTTGTACTGAGAAAATTAAACCTGATCTCAGTTCTAACAGTGCTTTCACATGTAGCAAACAACTGCTTGTCTTGACAAAGAAACGCATGTGCGTTTCTTACTAAAGCTTCCGTGGAATTAATAAAATTTCAAAAGAACGCGCTTATCTTTCAAAGTAAAGCTTGTACTGAGAAAAGCAACACTGATCTCAGTTCTAACAGTGCTTTCACACGTAGCAAACAACTGCTTGTCTTTACAAAGAAATGCATGAGCGTTTCTTACTAAAGCTTTCGTGAAATTAATAAACTTTCAAAAGAAGGCGATTATCTTTCTAAGTAAAGCTTGTACTGAGAAAAGCAACACGGATCTCAGTTCTAACAGTGCTTTCACACGTAGCAAACAACTGCTTGTCTTTACAAAGAAACGCATGTGCGTTTCTTTCTAAAGCTTTCGTGAAATTAATAAACTTTCAAAAGAACGCGATTATCTTTCAAAGTAAAGCTTGTACTGAGAAAAGCAACACTGATCTCAGTTCTAACAGTGCTTTCACACGTAGCAAACAACTGCTTGTCTTTACAAAGAAATGCATGAGCGTTTCTTACTAAAGCTTTCGTGAAATTAATAAAGTTTCAAAAGAACGCGATTATCTTTCAAAGTAAAGCTTGTACTGAGAAAAGCAACACTGATCTCAGTTCTAACACTGCTTTCACACGTAGCAAACAGCTGCTTGTCTTGAAAAAGAAACGCATGTGCGTTTCTTACTAAACCTTCCGTGGAATTAATAAAATTTCTAAAGAACGCGCTTATCTTTCAAAGTAAAGCTTGTACTGAGAAAAGCAACACTGATCTCAGTTCTAACAGTGCTTTCACACGTAGCAAACAACTTCTTGTCTTTACAAAGAAACGCATGAGCGTTTCTCACTAAAGCTTTCGTGAAATTAATAAACTTTCAAAAGAACGCGATTATCTTTCATAGTAAAGCTTGTACTGATAAAATTAAACATGATCTCAGTTCTAACAGTGCTTTCACACGTAGCAAACAACTGCTTGTCTTGACAAAGAAACGCATGTGCGTTTCTTACTAAAGCTTTCGTGAAATTAATAAAGTTTCAAAAGAATGCGCTTATCTTTCAAAGTAAAGCTTGTACTGAGAAAAGCAACACTGATCTCAGTTCTAACAGTGCTTTCACACGTAGCAAACAACTGCTTGTCTTGACAAAGAAACGCATGTGCGTTTCTTACTAAAGCTTTCGTGAAATTAATAAACTTTCAAAAGAACGCGCTTATCTTTCAAAGTAAAGCTTGTACTGAGAAAATTAAACCTGATCTCAGTTCTAACAGTGCTTTCACACGTCGCAAACAACTGCTTGTCTTTACACAGAAACGCATGTGCGTTTCTCATTAAAGCTTTCGTGAAATTAATAAACTTTCAAAAGAACGCGATTATCTTTCAAAGTAAACCTTGTACTGAGAAAAGCAACACTGATCTCAGTTCTAACAGTGCTTTCACACGTAGCAAACAACTGCTTGTCTTTACAAACAACTGCTTGTCTTTACAAAGAAACGCATGAGCGTTTCTTACTAAATCTTTCGTGAAATTAATAAACTTTCAATAGAACGGGATTATCTTTCAAAGTAAAGCTTGTACTGAGAAAAGCAACACTGATCTCAGTTCTAACAGTGCTTTCGCACGTAGCAAACAACTGCTTGTCTTTACAAAGAAACGCATGAGCGTTTCTTACTAAAGCTTTCGTGAAATTAATAAAGTTTCAAAAGAACGCGATTATCTTTCAAAGTAAAGCTTGTACTGAGAAAAGCAACACTGATCTCAGTTCTAACACTGCTTTCACACGTAGCATACAACTGCTTGTCTTTACAAAGAGACGCATGTGCGTTTCTTACTAAAGCTTTCGTGAAATTAATAAACTTTCAAAACAACGCGATTATCTTTCAAAGGAAAGCTTGTACTGAGAAAAGCAACACTGATCTCAGTTCTAACAGTGCTTTCACACGTAGCAAATAACTGCTTGTCTTTATAAAGAAACGCATGAGCGTTACTCACTAAAGCTTTCGTGAAATTAAAAAACTTTCAAAAGAACGCGATTATCTTTCATAGTAAAGCTTGTACTGAGAAAATTAAACCGGATCTCAGTTCTAACAGTGCTTTCACACGTAGCAAACAACTGCTTGTCTTGACAAAAAAACGCATGTGCGTTTCTCACTAAATCTTTCATGAAATTAATAAACATTCAAAAGAACGCGATCATCTTTCAAAGTAAAGCTTGTACTGAGAAAAGCAACACTGATCTCAGTTCTAACAGTGCTTTCACACGTAGCAAACAACTGCTTGTCTTGACAAAGAAACGTATGTGCGTTTCTTACTAAAGCTTTCGTGAATTTAATAAACTTACGAAAGAACGCGATTATCTTTCATTGTAAAGCTTGTACTGAAAAAATCAACACTGATCTCAGTTCTAACAGTGCTTTCACACGTAGCAAACAAATGCTTGTCTTTACAAAGAAAGGCACATGCGTTTCTTACTAAAGCTTTCGTGAAATTAATAAACTTTCGAAAGAACTTGATTATCTTTCAAAGTAAAACTAGTACTGAGAAAAGCAACACTGATCTCAGTTCTAACAGTGCTTTCACACGTAGCAAACAACTGCTTGTCTTTACAAAGAAATGCATGAGCGTTTCTTACTGAAGCTTTCGTGAAATTAATAAACTTTCAAAAGAACGCGATTATCTTTCAAAGTAAAGCTTGTACTGAGGAAATTAAACCTGATCTCAGTTCTAACAGTGCTTTCACACGTAGCAAACAACTGCTTGTCTTGACAAAGAAACGCATGTGCGTTTCTTACTAAAGCTTTCGTGAAATTAATAAACTTTCAAAAGAACGCGATTATCTTTCAAAGTAAAGCTTGTACTGAGAAAAGCAACACTGATCTCAGTTCTATCAGTGCTTTCACACGTAGCAAACAACTGCTTGTCTTGAAAAAGAAACGCATGTGCGTTTCTTACTAAAGCTTCCGTGGAATTAATAAAATTTCTAAAGAACGCGCTTATCTTTCAAAGTAAAGCTTGTACTGAGAAAAGCAACACTGATCTCAGTTCTAACAGTGCTTTCACACGTAGCAAACAACAGCTTGTCTTTACAAAGAAACGCATGAGCGTTTCTTAATAAAGCTTTCGTGAAATTAATAAACTTTCAAAAGAACGCGATTATCTTTCAAAGTAAAGCTTGTACTGAGAAAAGCAACACTGATCTCAGTTCTAACAGTGCTTTCACACGTAGCAAACAACTTCTTGTCTTTACAAAGAAACGCATGTGCGTTTCTTTCTAAAGCTTTCGTGAAATTAATAAACTTTCAAAACAACGCGATTATCTTTCAAAGTAAAGCTTGTACTGAGAAAAGCAACACTGATCTCAGTTCTAACAGTGCTTTCACACGTAGCAAACAACTTCTTGTCTTTACAAAGAAACGCATGATCGTTTCTCACTAAAGCTTTCGTGAAATTAATAAACTTTCAAAAGAACGCGATTATCTTTCAAAGTAAAGCTTGTACTGAGAAAAGCAACACTGATCTCAGTTCTAACAGTGCTTTCACACCTACCAAACAACTGCTTGTCTTGACAAAGAAACGCATGTGCGTTTCTTACTAAAGCTTTCGTGAAATTAATAAAGTTTCAAAAGAACGCGCTTATCTTTCAAAGTAAAGCTTGTACTGAGAAAAGCAACACTGATCTCAGTTCTAACAGTGCTTTCACACGTAGCAAACAACTGCTTGTCTTGACAAAGAAACGCATGTGCGTTTCTTACTAAAGCTTTCGTGAAATTAATAAACTTTCAAAAGAACGCGCTTATCTTTCAAAGTAAAGCTTGTACTGAGAAAATTAAACCTGATCTAAGTTCTAACAGTGCTTTCACACGTCGCAAACAACTGCTTGTCTTACACAGAAACGCATGTGCGTTTCTCATTAAAGCTTTCGTGAAATTAATAAACTTTCAAAAAACGCGATTATCTTTCAAAGTAAAGCTTGTACTGAGAAAAGCAACACTGATCTCAGTTCTAACAGTGCTTTCACACGTAGCAAACAACTGCTTGTCTTTACAAACAACTGCTTGTCTTTACAAAGAAACGCATGAGCGTTTCTTACTAAATCTTTCGTGAAATTAATAAACTTTCAATAGAACGGGATTATCTTTCAAAGTAAAGCTTGTACTGAGAAAAGCAACACTGATCTCAGTTCTAACAGTGCTTTCGCACGTAGCAAACAACTGCTTGTCTTTACAAAGAAACGCATGAGCGTTTCTTACTAAAGCTTTCGTGAAATTAATAAAGTTTCAAAAGAACGCGATTATCTTTCAAAGTAAAGCTTGTACTGAGAAAAGCAACACTGATCTCAGTTCTAACACTGCTTTCACACATAGCATACAACTGCTTGTCTTTACAAAGAGACGCATGTGCGTTTCTTACTAAAGCTTTCCTGAAATTAATAAACTTTCAAAAGAACGCGATTATCTTTCAAAGTAAAGCTTGTACTGAGGAAATTAAACCTGATCTCAGTTCTAACAGTGCTTTCACACGTAGCAAACAACTGCTTGTCTTGACAAAGAAACGCATGTGCGTTTCTTACTAAAGCTTTCGTGAAATTAATACACTCTCAAAAGAACGCGATTATCTTTCAAAGGAAAGCTAGTACTGAGAAAAGCAACACTGATCTCAGTTCTAATAGTGATGTCACACGTAGCAAACAAGTGCTTGTCTTGACCAAGAAACGCATGTGCGTTTCTTACTAAAGCTTTCGTGAAATTAATAAACTTCCGAAAGAACGCGCTTATCTTTCAAAGTAAAGCTTGTACTGAGAAAAGCAACACTGATCTCAGTTCTAACAGTGCTTTCCCACGTAGCAAACAACTGTTTGTCTTGACAAAGAAACGCATGTGCGTTTCTTAATAAAGCTTTCTTGAAATTAATGAACTTTCGAAAGAACGCGAAAATTTTTAAAAGTAAAGCTAGTACTGAGAAAAGCAACACTGATCTCTGTTCTAACAGTGCTTTCACACGTAGCAAACAAGTGCTTGTCTTGACAAAGAAACTCATGTGCGTTTCTTACTAAAGCTATGGTGAAGCTTTCGAGAAATTAATAAACTTCCCAAAGAACGCGATTATCTTTCAAAGTAAAGCTTGTACTGAGAAAAGCAACACTGATCTCAGTTCTAACAGTGCTTTCACACGTAGCAAACAAGTGCTTGTCTTGACAAAGAAACGCATGTGCGTTTCTTACTAAAGCTTTCGTGAAATTAATAAACTTTCGAAAGAACGCGATTATCTTGCAAAGTAAAGCTAGTATTGAGAAAAACAACACTGATCTCAGTTCTAAGAGTGCTTTCACATGTAGCAAACACGTGCTTGTCTTGACCAAGAAACGCATGTGCGTTTCTTTCTAAAGCTTTCGTGAAATTAAAAAACTTTCGAAAGAACGCGATTATATTTCAAAGTAAGCTTGTACTCCGAAAAGCAACACTGATCTCAGTTCTAACAGTGCTTTCACACGTAGCAAACAACTGCTTGTCATGACAAAGAAACGTATGTGCGTTTCTTACTAAAGCTTTCGTGAATTTAATAAACTTACGAAAGAACGCGATTATCTTTCATTGTAAAGCTTGTACTGAGAAAATCAACACTGATCTCAGTTCTAACAGTGCTTTCACACGTAGCAAACAAATGCTTGTCTTTACAAAGAAAGGCACATGCGTTTCTTACTAAAGCTTTCGTGAAATTAATAAACTTTCAAAAGAACGCGATTATCTTTCAAAGTAAAGCTTGTACTGAGGAAATTAAATCTGATAGTTCTAACAGTGCTTTCACACGTAGCAAACAACTGCTTGTCTTTACAAAGAAATGCATTAGCGTTTCTTACTAAAGCTTTCGTGAAATTAATAAACTTTCAAAAGAACGCGATTATCTTTCAAAGTAAAGCTTGTACTGAGGAAATTAAACCTGATCTCAGTTCTAACAGTGCTTTCATACGTAGAAAACAACTGCTTGTCTTGACAAAGAAACGCATGTGCGTTTCTTACTAAAGCTTTCGTGAAATTAATAAACTTTCAAATGAATGTGATTATCTTTCAAAGTAAAGCTTGTACTGAGAAAATTAAACCTGATCTCAGTTCTAACAGTTCTTTCACACGTAGCAAACAACTGCTTGTCTTTACAAAGAAACGCATGTGCGTTTCTTATTAAAGCTTTCGTGAAATTAATAAACTTTCAAAAGAACGCGATTATCTTTCAAAGTAAAGCTTGTACTGAGAAAAGCAACACTGATCTCTGTTCTAACAGTGCTTTCACACGTAGCAAACAACTGCTTGTCTTGACAAAGAAACGCATGTGCGTTTCTTATTAAAGCTTTCGTGAAATTAATAAAATTTCAAAAGAACGCACTTATCTTTCAAAGTAAAGCTTGTACTGAGAAAAGCAACACTGATCTCAGTTCTAACAGTGCTTTCACACGTAGCAAACAACTGCTTGTCTTTACAAAGAAACACATGAGCGTTTCTTACTAAAGCTTTCGTGAAATTAATAAACTTTCAAAAGAACGCGATTATCTTTCAAAGTAAAGCTTGTACTGAGAAAAGCAACACTGGTCTCAGTTCTAACAGTGCTTTCACACGTAGCAAACACCTGCTTGTCTTTACCAAGAAATGCATGAGCGTTTCTTACTAAAGCTTTCGTGAAATTAATAAACTTCCAAAAAACGCGATTATCTTTCAAAGTAAAGCTTGTACTGAGGAAATTAAACCTGATCTCAGTTCTAACAGTGCTTTCACACGTAGCAAACAACTGCTTGTCTTGACAAAGAAACGCATGTGCGTTTCTTACTAAAGCTTTCGTGAAATTAATAAAGTTTCAAAAGAACGCGATTATCTTTCAAAGTAAAGCTTGTACTGAGGAAATTAAACCTGATCTCAGTTCTAACAGTGCTTTCACACGTAGTAAACAACTGCTTGTCTTTAAAGAAACGCATGTGCGTTTCTTACTAAAGCTTTCGTGAAATTAATAAACTTTCAAAGGAACGCGATTATCTTTCAAAGTAAAGCTTGTACTGAGAAAAGCAACACTGATCTCAGTTCTAACAGTGCTTTCACACGTTGCAAACAACTGCTTGTCTTCACAAAGAAACGCAATTGCGTTTCTTATTTAAGCTTTCGTGAAATTAATAAACTTTCAAAAGAACGCGATTATCTTTCAAAGTAAAGCTGGTACTGAGAAAAGCAACAATGATCTCAGTTCTAACAGTGCTTTCACACGTAGCAAACAACTGCTTGTCTTGACAAAGAATAGCATGAGCGTTTCTCTCTAAAGCTTTCGTGAAATTAATAAACTTTCAAAAGAACGCGATTATCTTTCAAAGTAAAGCTTGTACTGAGGAAAGTAAACCTGATCTCAGTTCTAACAGTGCTTTCACACGTAGCAAACAACTGCTTGTCTTGACAAAGAAACGCATGTGCGTTTCTTACTAAAGCTTTCGTGAAATTAATAAACTTTCAAAAGAACGCGATTATCTTTCAAAGTAAAGCTTGTACTGAGAAAATTAAACCTGATCTCAGTTCTAACAGTGCTTTCACACGTAGCAAACAACTGCTTGTCTTTACAAAGAAACGCATGTGCGTTTCTTACTAAAGCTTTCGTGAAATTAATAAACTTTCAAAAGAACGCGATTATCTTTCAAAGTAAAGCTTGTACTGAGAAAAGCAACACTGATCTCAGTTCTATCAGTGCTTTCACACGTAGCAAACAACTGCTTGTCTTGAAAAAGAAACGCATGTGCGTTTCTTACTAAAGCTCTCGTGAAATTAATAAACTTTCAAAAGAACGCGATTATCTTTCAAAGTAAAGCTTGTACTGAGAAAATTAAACCTGATCTCAGTTCTAACAGTGCTTTCACATGTAGCAAACAACTGCTTGTCTTGACAAAGAAACGCATGTGCGTTTCTTGCTAAAGCTTCCGTGGAATTAATAAAATTTCTAAAGAACGCGCTTATCTTTCAAAGTAAAGCTTGTACTGAGAAAAGCAACACTGATCTCAGTTGTAACAGTGCTTTCACACGTAGCAAACAACTGCTTGTCTTTACAAAGAAACGCATGAGCGTTTCTTACTAAAGCTTTCGTGAAATTAATAAACTTTCAAAAGAACGCGATTATCTTTCAAAGTAAAGCTTGTACTGAGAAAAGCAACACTGATCTCAGTTCTAACAGTGCTTTCACACGTAGCAAACAACTTCTTGTCTTTACAAAGAAACGCATGAGCGTTTCTCACTAAAGCTTTCGTGAAATTAATAAACTTTCAAAAGAACGCGATTATGTTTCAAAGTAAAGCTTGTACTGAGGAAAGTAAACCTGATCTCAGTTCTAACAGTGCTTTCACACGTAGCAAACAACTGCTTGTCTTGACAAAGAAACGCATGTGCGTTTCTTACTAAAGCTTTTGTGAAATTAATAAACTTTCAAAAGACCGCGATTATCTTTCAAAGTAAAGCTTGTACTGAGAAAATTAAACCTGATCTCAGTTCTAACAGTGCTTTCACATGTAGCAAACAACTGCTTGTCTTTACAAAGAAACGCATGTGCGTTTCTTACTAAAGCTTTCGTGAAATTAATAAACTTTCAAAAGAACGCGATTATCTTTCAAAGTAAAGCTTGTACTGAGAAAAGCAACACTGATCTCAGTTCTATCAGTGCTTTCACACGTAGCAAACAACTGCTTGTCTTGAAAAAGAAACGCATGTGCGTTTCTTACTAAAGCTTTCGTGAAATTAATAAACTTTCAAAAGAACGCGATTATCTTTCAAAGTAAAGCTTGTACTGAGAAAATTAAACCTGATCTCAGTTCTAACAGTGCTTTCACATGTAGCAAACAACTGCTTGTCTTGACAAAGAAACGCATGTGCGTTTCTTACTAAAGCTTCCGTGGAATTAATAAAATTTCTAAAGAAAGCGCTTATCTTTCAAAGTAAAGCTTGTACTGAGAAAAGCAACACTGATCTCAGTTCTAACAGTGCTTTCACAGGTAGCAAACAACTGCTTGTCTTTACAAAGAAACGCATGAGCGTTTCTTACTAAAGCTTTCTTGAATTTAAGAAACTTTCAAAAGAACGCGATTATCTTTCAAAGTAAAGCTTGTACTGAGAAAAGCAACACTGATCTCAGTTCTAACAGTGCTTTCACACGTAGCAAACAACTTCTTGTCTTTACAAAGAAACGCATGTGCGTTTCTTTCTAAAGCTTTCGTGAAATTAATAAACTTTCAAAACAACGCGATTATCTTTCAAAGTAAAGCTTGTACTGAGAAAAGCAACACTGATCTCAGTTCTAACAGTGCTTTCACACGTAGCAAACAACTTCTTGTCTTTACAAAGAAACGCATGAGCATTTCTCACTAAAGCTTTCGTGAAATTAATAAACTTTCAAAAGAACGCGATTATCTTTCATAGTAAAGCTTGTACTGATAAAATTAAACATGATCTCAGTTCTAACAGTGCTTTCACACGTAGCAAACAACTGCTTGTCTTGACAAAGAAACGCATGTGCGTTTCTTACTAAAGCTTTCGTGAAATTAATAAAGTTTCAAAAGAACGCGCTTATCTTTCAAAGTAAAGCTTGTACTGAGAAAAGCAACACTGATCTCAGTTCTAACAGTGCTTTCACACGTAGCAAACAACTGCTTGTCTTGACAAAGAAACGCATGTGCGTTTCTTACTAAAGCTTTCGTGAAATTAATAAACTTTCAAAAGAACGCGCTTAATTTTCAAAGTAAAGCTTGTACTGAGAAAATTAAACCTGATCTAAGTTCTAACAGTGCTTTCACACGTCGCAAACAACTGCTTGTCTTTACACAGAAACGCATGTGCGTTTCTCATTAAAGCTTTCGTGAAATTAATAAACTTTCAAAAGAACGCGATTATCTTTCAAAGTAAAGCTTGTACTGAGAAAAGCAACACTGATCTCAGTTCTAACAGTGCTTTCACACGTAGCAAACAACTGCTTGTCTTGACAAAGAAACGCATAGGCGTTTCTTACTAAAGCTTTCGTGAAATTAATATACTTTCCAAAGAACGCGATTATCTTTCAAAGTAAAGCTTGTACTGAGGACATTAAACATGATCTCAGTTCTAACAGTGCTTTCATACGTAGCAAACTAGTGCTTGTCTTTACAAAGAAAAGCATGTGCGTTTCTTACTAAAGCTTTCGTGAAATTAATAAACTTTCAAAAGAACGCGATTATCTTTCAAAGTAAAGCTTGTACTGAGAAAAGCAACACTGATCTCAGTTCTAACAGTGCTTTCACACGTAGCAAACAACTGCTTGTCTTTACAAACAACTGCTTGTCTTTACAAAGAAACGCATGAGCGTTTCTTACTAAATCTTTCGTGAAATTAATAAACTTTCAATAGAACGGGATTATCTTTCAAAGTAAAGCTTGTACTGAGAAAAGCAACACTGATCTCAGTTCTAACAGTGCTTTCGCACGTAGCAAACAACTACTTGTCTTTACAAAGAAACGCATGAGCGTTTCTTACTAAAGCTTTCGTGAAATTAATAAACTTTCAAAAGAACGCGATTATCTTTCAAAGTAAAGCTTGTACTGAGAAAAGCAACACTGATCTCAGTTCTAACACTGCTTTCACACGTAGCATACAACTGCTTGTCTTTACAAAGAGACGCATGTGCGTTTCTTACTAAAGCTTTCGTGAAATTAATAAACTTTCAAAACAACGCGATTATCTTTCAAAGGAACGCTTGTACTGAGAAAAGCAACACTGATCTCTGTTCTAACAGTGCTTTCACACGTAGCAAATAACTGCTTGTCTTTATAAAGAAACGCATGAGCGTTACTCACTAAAGCTTTCGTGAAATTAATAAACTTTCAAAAGAACGCGATTATCTTTCAAAGTAAAGCTTTTACTGAGGAAATTAAACCTGATCTCAGTTCTAACAGTGCTTTCACACGTAGTAAACAACTGCTTGTCTTTAAAGAAACGCATGTGCGTTTCTTACTAAAGCTTTCGTGAAATTAATAAACTTTCAAAGGAACGCGATTATCTTTCAAAGTAAAGCTTGTACTGAGAAAAGCAACACTGATATCAGTTCTAACAGTGCTTTCTCACGTTGCAAACAACTGCTTGTCTTCACAAAGAAACGCATGTGCGTTTCTTATTAAAGCTTTCATGAAATTAATAAACTTTCAAAAGAACGCGATTATCTTTCAAAGTAAAGCTGGTACTGAGAAAAGCAACAATGATCTCAGTTCTAACAGTGCTTTCACACGTAGCAAACAACTGCTTGTCTTTACAAAGAATAGCATGAGCGTTTCTCTCTAAAGCTTTCGTGAAATTAATAAACTTTCAAAAGAACGCGATTATCTTTCAAAGTAAAGCTTGTACTGAGGAAAGTAAACCTGATCTCAGTTCTAACAGTGCTTTCACACGTAGCAAACAACTGCTTGTCTTGACAAAGAAACGCATGTGCGTTTCTTACTAAACCTTTTGTGAAATTAATAAACTTTCAAAAGAACGCGATTATCTTTCAAAGTAAAGCTTGTACTGTGAAAATTAAACCTGATCTCAGTTCTAACAGTGCTTTCACACGTAGCAAACAACTGCTTGTCTTTACAAAGAAACGCATGTGCGTTTCTTACTAAAGCTTTCGTGAAATTAATAAACTTTCAAAAGAACGCGATTATCTTTCAAAGTAAAGCTTGTACTGAGAAAAGCAACACTGATCTCAGTTCTATCAGTGCTTTCACACGTAGCAAACAACTGCTTGTCTTGAAAAAGAAACGCATGTGCGTTTCTTACTAAAGCTTTCGTGAAATTAATAAACTTTCAAAAGAACGCGATTATCTTTCAAAGTAAAGCTTGTACTGAGAAAATTAAACCTGATCTCAGTTCTAACAGTGCTTTCACATGTAGCAAACAACTGCTTGTCTTGACAAAGAAACGCATGTGCGTTTCTTACTAAAGCTTCCGTGGAATTAATAAAATTTCTAAAGAACGCGCTTATCTTTCAAAGTAAAGCTTGTACTGAGAAAAGCAACACTGATCTCAGTTCTAACAGTGCTTTCACACGTAGCAAACAACTGCTTGTCTTTACAAAGAAACGCATGAGCGTTTCTTACTAAAGCTTTCGTGAATTTAATAAACTTTCAAAAGAACGCGATTATCTTTCAAAGTAAAGCTTGTACTGAGAAAAGCAACACTGATCTCAGTTCTAACAGTGCTTTCACACGTAGCAAACAACTTCTTGTCTTTACAAAGAAACGCATGTGCGTTTCTTTCTAAAGCTTTCGTGAAATTAATAAACTTTCAAAACAACGCGATTATCTTTCAAAGTAAAGCTTGTACTGAGAAAAGCAACACTGATCTCAGTTCTAACAGTGCTTTCACACGTAGCAAACAACTTCTTGTCTTTACAAAGAAACGCATGAGCGTTTCTCACTAAAGCTTTCGTGAAATTAATAAACTTTCAAAAGAACGCGATTATCTTTCATAGTAAAGCTTGTACTGATAAAATTAAACCTGATCTCAGTTCTAACAGTGCTTTCACACGTAGCAAACAACTGCTTGTCTTGACAAAGAAACGCATGTGCGTTTCTCACTAAATCTTTCGTGAAATTAATACACTTTCAAAAGAACGCGATTATCTTTCAAAGGAAAGCTAGTACTGAGAAAAGCAACACTGATCTCAGTTCTAACAGTGATGTCACACGTAGCAAACAAGTGCTTGTCTTGACCAAGTAACGCATGTGCGTTTCTTACTAAAGCTTTCGTGAAATTAATAAACTTCCGAAAAAACGCGCTTATCTTTCAAAGTAAAGCTTGTACTGAGAAAAGCAACACTGATCTCAGTTCTAACAGTGCTTTCCCACGTAGCAAACAACTGTTTGTCTTGACAAAGAAACGCATGCGCGTTTCTTAATAAAGCTTTCTTGAAATTAATGAACTTTCGAAAGAACGCGTTTATTTTTAAAAGTAAAGCTAGTACTGAGAAAAGCAACACTGATCTCTGTTCTAACAGTGCTTTCACACGTAGCAAACAAGTGCTTGTCTTGACAAAGAAACGCATGTGCGTTTCTTACTAAAGCTATCGTGAAGCTTTCGAGAAATTAATAAACTTCCCAAAGAACGCAATTATCTTTCAAAGTAAAGCTTGTACTGAGGAAATTAAATCTGATAGTTCTAACAGTGCTTTCACACGTAGCAAACAACTTCTTGTCTTGACAAAGAAACACATGTGCGTTTCTTATTAAAGCTTTCGTGAAATTAATGAACTTTCAAAAGAACGCGATTATCTTTCAAAGTAAAGCTTGTACTGAGAAAAGCAACACTGATCTCAGTTCTATCAGTGCTTTCACACGTAGCAAACAACTGCTTGCCTTTACAAAGAAATGCATGAGCGTTTCTTACTAAAGCTTTCGTGAAATTAATAAACTTTCAAAAGAACTCGATTATCTTTCAAAGTAAAGCTTGTACTGAGGAAATTAAACCTGATCTCAGTTCTAACAGTGCTTTCACACGTAGCAAACAACTGCTTGTCTTGACAAAGAAACGCATGTGCGTTTCTTACTAAAGCTTTCGTGAAATTAATAAACTTTCAAAAGAACGCGATTATCTTTCAAAGTAAAGCTTGTACTGAGGAAATTAAATCTGATAGTTCTAACAGTGCTTTCACACGTAGCAAACAACTTCTTGTCTTGACAAAGAAACACATGTGCGTTTCTTATTAAAGCTTTCGTGAAATTAATGAACTTTCAAAAGAACGCGATTATCTTTCAAAGTAAAGCTTGTACTGAGAAAAGCAACACTGATCTCAGTTCTATCAGTGCTTTCACACGTAGCAAACAACTGCTTGCCTTTACAAAGAAATGCATGAGCGTTTCTTACTAAAGCTTTCGTGAAATTAATAAACTTTCAAAAGAACTCGATTATCTTTCAAAGTAAAGCTTGTACTGAGGAAATTAAACCTGATCTCAGTTCTAACAGTGCTTTCACACGTAGCAAAAAACGGCTTGTCTTGACAAAGAAACGCATGTGCGTTTCTTACTAAAGCTTTCGTGAAATTAATAAACTTTCAAAAGAACGCGATTATCTTTCAAAGTAAAGCTTGTACTGAGAAAAGCAACACTGATCTCAGTTCTAACAGTGCTTTCACACGTAGCAAACAACTGCTTGTCTTTACAAAGAAATGCATTAGCGTTTCTTACTAAAGCTTTCGTGAAATTAATAAACTTTCAAAAGAACGCGATTATCTTTCAAAGTAAAGCTTTTACTGAGGAAATTAAACCTGATCTCAGTTCTAACAGTGCTTTCACACGTAGAAAACAACTGCTTGTCTTGACAAAGAAACGCATGTGCGTTTCTTACTAAAGCTTTCGTGAAATTAATAAACTTTCAAATGAACGTGATTATCTTTCAAAGTAAAGCTTGTACTGAGAAAATTAAACCTGATCTCAGTTCTAACAGTTCTTTCACACGTAGCAAACAACTGCTTGTCTTTACAAAGAAACGCAAGTGCGTTTCTTATTAAAGCTTTCGTGAAATTAATATACTTTCAAAAGAATGCGATTATCTTGCAAAGTAAAGCTTGTACTGAGAAAAGCAACACTGATCTCTGTTCTAACAGTGCTTTCACACGTAGCAAACAACTGCTTGTCTTGACAAAGAAACGCATGTGCGTTTTTTATTAAAGCTTTCGTGAAATTAATAAAATTTCAAAAAAACGCACTTATCTTTCAAAGTAAAGCTTGTACTGAGAAAAGCAACACTGATCTCAGTTCTAACAGTGCTTTCACACGTAGCAAACAACTGCTTGTCTTTACAAAGAAACACATGAGCGTTTCTTACTAAAGCTTTCGTGAAATTAATAAACTTTCAAAAGAACGCGATTATCTTTCAAAGTAAAGCTTGTACTGAGAAAAGCAACACTGGTCTCAGTTCTAACAGTGCTTTCACACGTAGCAAACACCTGCTTGTCTTTACCAAGAAATGCATGAGCGTTTCTTACTAAAGCTTTCGTGAAATTAATAAACTTCCAAAAAACGCGATTATCTTTCAAAGTAAAGCTTGTACTGAGGAAATTAAACCTGATCTCAGTTCTAACAGTGCTTTCACACGTAGCGAACAACTGCTTGTCTTGACAAAGAAACGCATGTGCGTTTCTTACTAAAGCTTTCGTGAAATTAATAAAGTTTCAAAAGAACGCGATTATTTTTCAAAGTAAAGCTTTTACTGAGGAAATTAAACCTGATCTCAGTTCTAACAGTGCTTTTACACGTAGTAAACAACTGCTTGTCTTTAAAGAAACGCATGTGCGTTTCTTCTTAAGGCTTTCGTGAAATTAATAAACTTTCAAAAGAACGCGATTATCTTTCAAAGTAAAGCTTGTACTGAGAAAAGCAACACTGATCTCAGTTCTAACAGTGCTTTCAAACGTTGCAAACAACTGCTTGTCTTCACAAAGAAACGCATGTGCGTTTCTTATTAAAGCTTTCGTGAAATTAATAAACTTTCAAAAGAACGCGATTATCTTTCAAAGTAAAGCTGGTACTGAGAAAAGCAACAATGATCTCAGTTCTAACAGTGCTTTCACACGTAGCAAACAACTGCTTGTCTTTACAAAGAATAGCATGAGCGTTTCTCTCTAAAGCTTTCGTGAAATTAATAAACTTTCAAAAGAACGCGATTATCTTTCAAAGTAAAGCTTGTACTGAGGAAATTAAACCTGATCTCAGTTCTAACAGTGCTTTCACACGTAGCAAACAACTTCTTGTCTTGACAAAGAAACGCATGTGCGTTTCTTACTAAAGCTTTCGTGAAATTAATAAACTTTCAAAAGAACGCGGTTATCTTTCAAAGTAAAGCTTGTACTAAGAAAATTAAACCTGATCTCAGTTCTAACAGTGCTTTCACACGTAGCAAACAACTGCTTGTCTTTACAAATAAACGCATGTGCGTTTCTTACTAAAGCTTTCGTGAAATTAATAAACTTTCAAAAGAACGCGATTATCTTTCAAAGTAAAGCTTGTACTGAGAAAAGCAACACTGATCTCAGTTCTAACAGTGCTTTCACACGTAGCAAACAACTGCTTGTCTTTACAAAGAAATGCATGAGCGTTTCTTACTAAAGCGTTCGTGAAATTAATAAACTTTCAAAAGAACGCAATTATCTTTCAAAGTAAAGCTTGTACTGAGGAAAGTAAACCTGATCTCAGTTCTAACAGTGCTTTCACACATAGCAAACAACTGCTTGTCTTGACAAAGAAACGCATGTGCGTTTCTTACTAAAGCTTTCGTGAAATTAATAAACTTTCAAAAGAACGCGATTATCTTTCAAAGTAAAGCTTGTACTGAGAAAATTAAACCTGATCTCAGTTCTAACAGTGCTTTCACATGTAGCAAACAACTGCTTGTCTTGACAAAGAAACGCATGTGCGTTTCTTACTAAAGCTTCCGTGGAATTAATAAAATTTCTAAAGAACGCGCTTATCTTTCAAAGTAAAGCTTGTACTGAGAAAAGCAACACTGATCTCAGTTCTAACAGTGCTTTCACACGTAGCAAACAACTGCTTGTCTTTACAAAGAAACGCATGAGCGTTTCTTACTAAAGCTTTCGTGAATTTAATAAACTTTCAAAAGAACGCGATTATCTTTCAAAGTAAAGCTTGTACTGAGAAAAGCAACACTGATCTCAGTTCTAACAGTGCTTTCACACGTAGCAAACAACTTCTTGTCTTTACAAAGAAACGCATGTGCGTTTCTTTCTAAAGCTTTCGTGAAATTAATAAACTTTCAAAACAACGCGATTATCTTTCAAAGTAAAGCTTGTACTGAGAAAAGCAACACTGATCTCAGTTCTAACAGTGCTTTCACACGTAGCAAACAACTTCTTGTCTTTACAAAGAAACGCATGAGCGTTTCTCACTAAAGCTTTCGTGAAATTAATAAACTTTCAAAAGAACGCGATTATCTTTCATAGTAAAGCTTGTACTGATAAAATTAAACATGATCTCAGTTCTAACAGTGCTTTCACACGTAGCAAACACGTGCTTGTCTTGACCAAGAAACGCATGTGCGTTTCTTTCTAAAGCTTTCGTGAAATTAATAAACTTTCGAAAAAACGCGATTATATTTCAAAGTAAGCTTGTACTCCGAAAAGCAACACTGATCTCAGTTAACAGTGCTTTCACACGTAGCAAACAACTGCTTGTCTTGACAAAGAAACGTATGTGCGTTTCTTACTAAAGCTTTCGTGAATTTAATAAACTTACGAAAGAACACGATTATCTTTCATTGTAAAGCTTGTACTGAGAAAATCAACACTGATCTCAGTTCTAACAGTGCTTTCACACGTAGCAAACAAATGCTTGTCTTTACAAAGAAAGGCACATGCGTTTCTTACTAAAGCTTTCGTGAAATTAATAAACTTTCGAAAGAACTTGATTATCTTTCAAAGTAAAACTAGTACTGAGAAAATCAACACTGATCTCAGTTCTAACAGTGCTTTCACACGTAGCAAACAACTGCTTGTCTTTACAAAGAAACGCATGTGCGTTTCTTACTAAAGCTTTCGTGAAATTAATAAACTTTCAAAAGAACGCGCTTATCTTTCAAAGTAAAGCTTGTACTGAGAAAAGCAACACTGATCTCAGTTCTAACAGTGCTTTCACACGTAGCAAACAACTGCTTGTCTTTACAAAGAATCGCATGAGCGTTTCTTACTAAAGCTTTCGTGAAATTAATAAACTTTCAAAAGAACGCGATTATCTTTCAAAGTAAAGCTTGTACTGAGGAAATTAAATCTGATAGTTCTAACAGTGCTTTCACACGTAGCAAACAACTTCTTGTCTTGACAAAGAAACACATGTGCGTTTCTTATTAAAGCTTTCGTGAAATTAATAAACTTTCAAAAGAACGCGATTATCTTTCAAAGTAAAGCTTGTACTGAGAAAAGCAACACTGATCTCAGTTCTATCAGTGCTTTCACACGTAGCAAACAACTGCTTGCCTTTACAAAGAAATGCATGAGCGTTTCTTACTAAAGCTTTCGTGAAATTAATAAACTTTCAAAAGAACTCGATTATCTTTCAAAGTAAAGCTTGTACTGAGGAAATTAAACCTGATCTCTGTTCTAACAGTGCTTTCACACGTAGCAAACAACTGCTTGTCTTTAGAAAGAAACGCATGTGCGTTTCTTATTAAAGCTTTCGTGAAATTAATAAACTTTCAAAAGAACGCGATTATCTTTCAAAGTAAAGCTTGTACTGAGGAAATTAACTCTGATAGTTCTAACAGTGCTTTCACACGTAGCACACAACTTCTTGTCTTGACAAAGAAACACATGTGCGTTTCTTATTAAAGCTTTCGTGAAATTAATAAACTTTCGAAAGAACGCGATTATCTTGCAAAGTAAAGCTAGTATTGAGAAAAACAACACTGATCTCAGTTCTAAGAGTGCTTTCACATGTAGCAAACACGTGCTTGTCTTGACCAAGAAACGCATGTGCGTTTCTTTCTAAAGCTTTCGTGAAATTAAAAAACTTTCGAAAGAACGCGATTATATTTCAAAGTAAGCTTGTACTCCGAAAAGCAACACTGATCTCAGTTCTAACAGTGCTTTCACACGTAGCAAACAACTGCTTGTCATGACAAAGAAACGTATGTGCGTTTCTTACTAAAGCTTTCGTGAATTTAATAAACTTACGAAAGAACGCGATTATCTTTCATTGTAAAGCTTGTACTGAGAAAATCAACACTGATCTCAGTTCTAACAGTGCTTTCACACGTAGCAAACAAATGCTTGTCTTTACAAAGAAAGGCACATGCGTTTCTTACTAAAGCTTTCGTGAAATTAATAAACTTTCAAAAGAACGCGATTATCTTTCAAAGTAAAGCTTGTACTGAGGAAATTAAATCTGATAGTTCTAACAGTGCTTTCACACGTAGCAAACAACTGCTTGTCTTTACAAAGAAATGCATTAGCGTTTCTTACTAAAGCTTTCGTGAAATTAATAAACTTTCAAAAGAACGCGATTATCTTTCAAAGTAAAGCTTGTACTGAGGAAATTAAACCTGATCTCAGTTCTAACAGTGCTTTC
This sequence comes from Chionomys nivalis, assembly GCF_950005125.1. Classification (NCBI taxonomy): domain Eukaryota; kingdom Metazoa; phylum Chordata; class Mammalia; order Rodentia; family Cricetidae; genus Chionomys; species Chionomys nivalis. Next base: position 62,228,303 of record NC_080102.1, read on the forward strand.
ATACGTAGAAAACAACTGCTTGTCTTGACAAAGAAACGCATGTGCGTTTCTTACTAAAGCTTTCGTGAAATTAATAAACTTTCAAATGAATGTGATTATCTTTCAAAGTAAAGCTTGTACTGAGAAAATTAAACCTGATCTCAGTTCTAACAGTTCTTTCACACGTAGCAAACAACTGCTTGTCTTTACAAAGAAACGCATGTGCGTTTCTTATTAAAGCTTTCGTGAAATTAATAAACTTTCAAAAGAACGCGATTATCTTTCAAAGTAAAGCTTGTACTGAGAAAAGCAACACTGATCTCTGTTCTAACAGTGCTTTCACACGTAGCAAACAACTGCTTGTCTTGACAAAGAAACGCATGTGCGTTTCTTATTAAAGCTTTCGTGAAATTAATAAAATTTCAAAAGAACGCACTTATCTTTCAAAGTAAAGCTTGTACTGAGAAAAGCAACACTGATCTCAGTTCTAACAGTGCTTTCACACGTAGCAAACAACTGCTTGTCTTTACAAAGAAACACATGAGCGTTTCTTACTAAAGCTTTCGTGAAATTAATAAACTTTCAAAAGAACGCGATTATCTTTCAAAGTAAAGCTTGTACTGAGAAAAGCAACACTGGTCTCAGTTCTAACAGTGCTTTCACACGTAGCAAACACCTGCTTGTCTTTACCAAGAAATGCATGAGCGTTTCTTACTAAAGCTTTCGTGAAATTAATAAACTTCCAAAAAACGCGATTATCTTTCAAAGTAAAGCTTGTACTGAGGAAATTAAACCTGATCTCAGTTCTAACAGTGCTTTCACACGTAGCAAACAACTGCTTGTCTTGACAAAGAAACGCATGTGCGTTTCTTACTAAAGCTTTCGTGAAATTAATAAAGTTTCAAAAGAACGCGATTATCTTTCAAAGTAAAGCTTGTACTGAGGAAATTAAACCTGATCTCAGTTCTAACAGTGCTTTCACACGTAGTAAACAACTGCTTGTCTTTAAAGAAACGCATGTGCGTTTCTTACTAAAGCTTTCGTGAAATTAATAAACTTTCAAAGGAACGCGATTATCTTTCAAAGTAAAGCTTGTACTGAGAAAAGCAACACTGATCTCAGTTCTAACAGTGCTTTCACACGTTGCAAACAACTGCTTGTCTTCACAAAGAAACGCAATTGCGTTTCTTATTTAAGCTTTCGTGAAATTAATAAACTTTCAAAAGAACGCGATTATCTTTCAAAGTAAAGCTGGTACTGAGAAAAGCAACAATGATCTCAGTTCTAACAGTGCTTTCACACGTAGCAAACAACTGCTTGTCTTGACAAAGAATAGCATGAGCGTTTCTCTCTAAAGCTTTCGTGAAATTAATAAACTTTCAAAAGAACGCGATTATCTTTCAAAGTAAAGCTTGTACTGAGGAAAGTAAACCTGATCTCAGTTCTAACAGTGCTTTCACACGTAGCAAACAACTGCTTGTCTTGACAAAGAAACGCATGTGCGTTTCTTACTAAAGCTTTCGTGAAATTAATAAACTTTCAAAAGAACGCGATTATCTTTCAAAGTAAAGCTTGTACTGAGAAAATTAAACCTGATCTCAGTTCTAACAGTGCTTTCACACGTAGCAAACAACTGCTTGTCTTTACAAAGAAACGCATGTGCGTTTCTTACTAAAGCTTTCGTGAAATTAATAAACTTTCAAAAGAACGCGATTATCTTTCAAAGTAAAGCTTGTACTGAGAAAAGCAACACTGATCTCAGTTCTATCAGTGCTTTCACACGTAGCAAACAACTGCTTGTCTTGAAAAAGAAACGCATGTGCGTTTCTTACTAAAGCTCTCGTGAAATTAATAAACTTTCAAAAGAACGCGATTATCTTTCAAAGTAAAGCTTGTACTGAGAAAATTAAACCTGATCTCAGTTCTAACAGTGCTTTCACATGTAGCAAACAACTGCTTGTCTTGACAAAGAAACGCATGTGCGTTTCTTGCTAAAGCTTCCGTGGAATTAATAAAATTTCTAAAGAACGCGCTTATCTTTCAAAGTAAAGCTTGTACTGAGAAAAGCAACACTGATCTCAGTTGTAACAGTGCTTTCACACGTAGCAAACAACTGCTTGTCTTTACAAAGAAACGCATGAGCGTTTCTTACTAAAGCTTTCGTGAAATTAATAAACTTTCAAAAGAACGCGATTATCTTTCAAAGTAAAGCTTGTACTGAGAAAAGCAACACTGATCTCAGTTCTAACAGTGCTTTCACACGTAGCAAACAACTTCTTGTCTTTACAAAGAAACGCATGAGCGTTTCTCACTAAAGCTTTCGTGAAATTAATAAACTTTCAAAAGAACGCGATTATGTTTCAAAGTAAAGCTTGTACTGAGGAAAGTAAACCTGATCTCAGTTCTAACAGTGCTTTCACACGTAGCAAACAACTGCTTGTCTTGACAAAGAAACGCATGTGCGTTTCTTACTAAAGCTTTTGTGAAATTAATAAACTTTCAAAAGACCGCGATTATCTTTCAAAGTAAAGCTTGTACTGAGAAAATTAAACCTGATCTCAGTTCTAACAGTGCTTTCACATGTAGCAAACAACTGCTTGTCTTTACAAAGAAACGCATGTGCGTTTCTTACTAAAGCTTTCGTGAAATTAATAAACTTTCAAAAGAACGCGATTATCTTTCAAAGTAAAGCTTGTACTGAGAAAAGCAACACTGATCTCAGTTCTATCAGTGCTTTCACACGTAGCAAACAACTGCTTGTCTTGAAAAAGAAACGCATGTGCGTTTCTTACTAAAGCTTTCGTGAAATTAATAAACTTTCAAAAGAACGCGATTATCTTTCAAAGTAAAGCTTGTACTGAGAAAATTAAACCTGATCTCAGTTCTAACAGTGCTTTCACATGTAGCAAACAACTGCTTGTCTTGACAAAGAAACGCATGTGCGTTTCTTACTAAAGCTTCCGTGGAATTAATAAAATTTCTAAAGAAAGCGCTTATCTTTCAAAGTAAAGCTTGTACTGAGAAAAGCAACACTGATCTCAGTTCTAACAGTGCTTTCACAGGTAGCAAACAACTGCTTGTCTTTACAAAGAAACGCATGAGCGTTTCTTACTAAAGCTTTCTTGAATTTAAGAAACTTTCAAAAGAACGCGATTATCTTTCAAAGTAAAGCTTGTACTGAGAAAAGCAACACTGATCTCAGTTCTAACAGTGCTTTCACACGTAGCAAACAACTTCTTGTCTTTACAAAGAAACGCATGTGCGTTTCTTTCTAAAGCTTTCGTGAAATTAATAAACTTTCAAAACAACGCGATTATCTTTCAAAGTAAAGCTTGTACTGAGAAAAGCAACACTGATCTCAGTTCTAACAGTGCTTTCACACGTAGCAAACAACTTCTTGTCTTTACAAAGAAACGCATGAGCATTTCTCACTAAAGCTTTCGTGAAATTAATAAACTTTCAAAAGAACGCGATTATCTTTCATAGTAAAGCTTGTACTGATAAAATTAAACATGATCTCAGTTCTAACAGTGCTTTCACACGTAGCAAACAACTGCTTGTCTTGACAAAGAAACGCATGTGCGTTTCTTACTAAAGCTTTCGTGAAATTAATAAAGTTTCAAAAGAACGCGCTTATCTTTCAAAGTAAAGCTTGTACTGAGAAAAGCAACACTGATCTCAGTTCTAACAGTGCTTTCACACGTAGCAAACAACTGCTTGTCTTGACAAAGAAACGCATGTGCGTTTCTTACTAAAGCTTTCGTGAAATTAATAAACTTTCAAAAGAACGCGCTTAATTTTCAAAGTAAAGCTTGTACTGAGAAAATTAAACCTGATCTAAGTTCTAACAGTGCTTTCACACGTCGCAAACAACTGCTTGTCTTTACACAGAAACGCATGTGCGTTTCTCATTAAAGCTTTCGTGAAATTAATAAACTTTCAAAAGAACGCGATTATCTTTCAAAGTAAAGCTTGTACTGAGAAAAGCAACACTGATCTCAGTTCTAACAGTGCTTTCACACGTAGCAAACAACTGCTTGTCTTGACAAAGAAACGCATAGGCGTTTCTTACTAAAGCTTTCGTGAAATTAATATACTTTCCAAAGAACGCGATTATCTTTCAAAGTAAAGCTTGTACTGAGGACATTAAACATGATCTCAGTTCTAACAGTGCTTTCATACGTAGCAAACTAGTGCTTGTCTTTACAAAGAAAAGCATGTGCGTTTCTTACTAAAGCTTTCGTGAAATTAATAAACTTTCAAAAGAACGCGATTATCTTTCAAAGTAAAGCTTGTACTGAGAAAAGCAACACTGATCTCAGTTCTAACAGTGCTTTCACACGTAGCAAACAACTGCTTGTCTTTACAAACAACTGCTTGTCTTTACAAAGAAACGCATGAGCGTTTCTTACTAAATCTTTCGTGAAATTAATAAACTTTCAATAGAACGGGATTATCTTTCAAAGTAAAGCTTGTACTGAGAAAAGCAACACTGATCTCAGTTCTAACAGTGCTTTCGCACGTAGCAAACAACTACTTGTCTTTACAAAGAAACGCATGAGCGTTTCTTACTAAAGCTTTCGTGAAATTAATAAACTTTCAAAAGAACGCGATTATCTTTCAAAGTAAAGCTTGTACTGAGAAAAGCAACACTGATCTCAGTTCTAACACTGCTTTCACACGTAGCATACAACTGCTTGTCTTTACAAAGAGACGCATGTGCGTTTCTTACTAAAGCTTTCGTGAAATTAATAAACTTTCAAAACAACGCGATTATCTTTCAAAGGAACGCTTGTACTGAGAAAAGCAACACTGATCTCTGTTCTAACAGTGCTTTCACACGTAGCAAATAACTGCTTGTCTTTATAAAGAAACGCATGAGCGTTACTCACTAAAGCTTTCGTGAAATTAATAAACTTTCAAAAGAACGCGATTATCTTTCAAAGTAAAGCTTTTACTGAGGAAATTAAACCTGATCTCAGTTCTAACAGTGCTTTCACACGTAGTAAACAACTGCTTGTCTTTAAAGAAACGCATGTGCGTTTCTTACTAAAGCTTTCGTGAAATTAATAAACTTTCAAAGGAACGCGATTATCTTTCAAAGTAAAGCTTGTACTGAGAAAAGCAACACTGATATCAGTTCTAACAGTGCTTTCTCACGTTGCAAACAACTGCTTGTCTTCACAAAGAAACGCATGTGCGTTTCTTATTAAAGCTTTCATGAAATTAATAAACTTTCAAAAGAACGCGATTATCTTTCAAAGTAAAGCTGGTACTGAGAAAAGCAACAATGATCTCAGTTCTAACAGTGCTTTCACACGTAGCAAACAACTGCTTGTCTTTACAAAGAATAGCATGAGCGTTTCTCTCTAAAGCTTTCGTGAAATTAATAAACTTTCAAAAGAACGCGATTATCTTTCAAAGTAAAGCTTGTACTGAGGAAAGTAAACCTGATCTCAGTTCTAACAGTGCTTTCACACGTAGCAAACAACTGCTTGTCTTGACAAAGAAACGCATGTGCGTTTCTTACTAAAGCTTTTGTGAAATTAATAAACTTTCAAAAGAACGCGATTATCTTTCAAAGTAAAGCTTGTACTGTGAAAATTAAACCTGATCTCAGTTCTAACAGTGCTTTCACACGTAGCAAACAACTGCTTGTCTTTACAAAGAAACGCATGTGCGTTTCTTACTAAAGCTTTCGTGAAATTAATAAACTTTCAAAAGAACGCGATTATCTTTCAAAGTAAAGCTTGTACTGAGAAAAGCAACACTGATCTCAGTTCTATCAGTGCTTTCACACGTAGCAAACAACTGCTTGTCTTGAAAAAGAAACGCATGTGCGTTTCTTACTAAAGCTTTCGTGAAATTAATAAACTTTCAAAAGAACGCGATTATCTTTCAAAGTAAAGCTTGTACTGAGAAAATTAAACCTGATCTCAGTTCTAACAGTGCTTTCACATGTAGCAAACAACTGCTTGTCTTGACAAAGAAACGCATGTGCGTTTCTTACTAAAGCTTCCGTGGAATTAATAAAATTTCTAAAGAACGCGCTTATCTTTCAAAGTAAAGCTTGTACTGAGAAAAGCAACACTGATCTCAGTTCTAACAGTGCTTTCACACGTAGCAAACAACTGCTTGTCTTTACAAAGAAACGCATGAGCGTTTCTTACTAAAGCTTTCGTGAATTTAATAAACTTTCAAAAGAACGCGATTATCTTTCAAAGTAAAGCTTGTACTGAGAAAAGCAACACTGATCTCAGTTCTAACAGTGCTTTCACACGTAGCAAACAACTTCTTGTCTTTACAAAGAAACGCATGTGCGTTTCTTTCTAAAGCTTTCGTGAAATTAATAAACTTTCAAAACAACGCGATTATCTTTCAAAGTAAAGCTTGTACTGAGAAAAGCAACACTGATCTCAGTTCTAACAGTGCTTTCACACGTAGCAAACAACTTCTTGTCTTTACAAAGAAACGCATGAGCGTTTCTCACTAAAGCTTTCGTGAAATTAATAAACTTTCAAAAGAACGCGATTATCTTTCATAGTAAAGCTTGTACTGATAAAATTAAACCTGATCTCAGTTCTAACAGTGCTTTCACACGTAGCAAACAACTGCTTGTCTTGACAAAGAAACGCATGTGCGTTTCTCACTAAATCTTTCGTGAAATTAATACACTTTCAAAAGAACGCGATTATCTTTCAAAGGAAAGCTAGTACTGAGAAAAGCAACACTGATCTCAGTTCTAACAGTGATGTCACACGTAGCAAACAAGTGCTTGTCTTGACCAAGTAACGCATGTGCGTTTCTTACTAAAGCTTTCGTGAAATTAATAAACTTCCGAAAAAACGCGCTTATCTTTCAAAGTAAAGCTTGTACTGAGAAAAGCAACACTGATCTCAGTTCTAACAGTGCTTTCCCACGTAGCAAACAACTGTTTGTCTTGACAAAGAAACGCATGTGCGTTTCTTAATAAAGCTTTCTTGAAATTAATGAACTTTCGAAAGAACGCGTTTATTTTTAAAAGTAAAGCTAGTACTGAGAAAAGCAACACTGATCTCTGTTCTAACAGTGCTTTCACACGTAGCAAACAAGTGCTTGTCTTGACAAAGAAACGCATGTGCGTTTCTTACTAAAGCTATCGTGAAGCTTTCGAGAAATTAATAAACTTCCCAAAGAACGCAATTATCTTTCAAAGTAAAGCTTGTACTGAGGAAATTAAATCTGATAGTTCTAACAGTGCTTTCACACGTAGCAAACAACTTCTTGTCTTGACAAAGAAACACATGTGCGTTTCTTATTAAAGCTTTCGTGAAATTAATGAACTTTCAAAAGAACGCGATTATCTTTCAAAGTAAAGCTTGTACTGAGAAAAGCAACACTGATCTCAGTTCTATCAGTGCTTTCACACGTAGCAAACAACTGCTTGCCTTTACAAAGAAATGCATGAGCGTTTCTTACTAAAGCTTTCGTGAAATTAATAAACTTTCAAAAGAACTCGATTATCTTTCAAAGTAAAGCTTGTACTGAGGAAATTAAACCTGATCTCAGTTCTAACAGTGCTTTCACACGTAGCAAACAACTGCTTGTCTTGACAAAGAAACGCATGTGCGTTTCTTACTAAAGCTTTCGTGAAATTAATAAACTTTCAAAAGAACGCGATTATCTTTCAAAGTAAAGCTTGTACTGAGGAAATTAAATCTGATAGTTCTAACAGTGCTTTCACACGTAGCAAACAACTTCTTGTCTTGACAAAGAAACACATGTGCGTTTCTTATTAAAGCTTTCGTGAAATTAATGAACTTTCAAAAGAACGCGATTATCTTTCAAAGTAAAGCTTGTACTGAGAAAAGCAACACTGATCTCAGTTCTATCAGTGCTTTCACACGTAGCAAACAACTGCTTGCCTTTACAAAGAAATGCATGAGCGTTTCTTACTAAAGCTTTCGTGAAATTAATAAACTTTCAAAAGAACTCGATTATCTTTCAAAGTAAAGCTTGTACTGAGGAAATTAAACCTGATCTCAGTTCTAACAGTGCTTTCACACGTAGCAAAAAACGGCTTGTCTTGACAAAGAAACGCATGTGCGTTTCTTACTAAAGCTTTCGTGAAATTAATAAACTTTCAAAAGAACGCGATTATCTTTCAAAGTAAAGCTTGTACTGAGAAAAGCAACACTGATCTCAGTTCTAACAGTGCTTTCACACGTAGCAAACAACTGCTTGTCTTTACAAAGAAATGCATTAGCGTTTCTTACTAAAGCTTTCGTGAAATTAATAAACTTTCAAAAGAACGCGATTATCTTTCAAAGTAAAGCTTTTACTGAGGAAATTAAACCTGATCTCAGTTCTAACAGTGCTTTCACACGTAGAAAACAACTGCTTGTCTTGACAAAGAAACGCATGTGCGTTTCTTACTAAAGCTTTCGTGAAATTAATAAACTTTCAAATGAACGTGATTATCTTTCAAAGTAAAGCTTGTACTGAGAAAATTAAACCTGATCTCAGTTCTAACAGTTCTTTCACACGTAGCAAACAACTGCTTGTCTTTACAAAGAAACGCAAGTGCGTTTCTTATTAAAGCTTTCGTGAAATTAATATACTTTCAAAAGAATGCGATTATCTTGCAAAGTAAAGCTTGTACTGAGAAAAGCAACACTGATCTCTGTTCTAACAGTGCTTTCACACGTAGCAAACAACTGCTTGTCTTGACAAAGAAACGCATGTGCGTTTTTTATTAAAGCTTTCGTGAAATTAATAAAATTTCAAAAAAACGCACTTATCTTTCAAAGTAAAGCTTGTACTGAGAAAAGCAACACTGATCTCAGTTCTAACAGTGCTTTCACACGTAGCAAACAACTGCTTGTCTTTACAAAGAAACACATGAGCGTTTCTTACTAAAGCTTTCGTGAAATTAATAAACTTTCAAAAGAACGCGATTATCTTTCAAAGTAAAGCTTGTACTGAGAAAAGCAACACTGGTCTCAGTTCTAACAGTGCTTTCACACGTAGCAAACACCTGCTTGTCTTTACCAAGAAATGCATGAGCGTTTCTTACTAAAGCTTTCGTGAAATTAATAAACTTCCAAAAAACGCGATTATCTTTCAAAGTAAAGCTTGTACTGAGGAAATTAAACCTGATCTCAGTTCTAACAGTGCTTTCACACGTAGCGAACAACTGCTTGTCTTGACAAAGAAACGCATGTGCGTTTCTTACTAAAGCTTTCGTGAAATTAATAAACTTTCAAAAGAACGCGATTATTTTTCAAAGTAAAGCTTTTACTGAGGAAATTAAACCTGATCTCAGTTCTAACAGTGCTTTTACACGTAGTAAACAACTGCTTGTCTTTAAAGAAACGCATGTGCGTTTCTTCTTAAGGCTTTCGTGAAATTAATAAACTTTCAAAAGAACGCGATTATCTTTCAAAGTAAAGCTTGTACTGAGAAAAGCAACACTGATCTCAGTTCTAACAGTGCTTTCAAACGTTGCAAACAACTGCTTGTCTTCACAAAGAAACGCATGTGCGTTTCTTATTAAAGCTTTCGTGAAATTAATAAACTTTCAAAAGAACGCGATTATCTTTCAAAGTAAAGCTGGTACTGAGAAAAGCAACAATGATCTCAGTTCTAACAGTGCTTTCACACGTAGCAAACAACTGCTTGTCTTTACAAAGAATAGCATGAGCGTTTCTCTCTAAAGCTTTCGTGAAATTAATAAACTTTCAAAAGAACGCGATTATCTTTCAAAGTAAAGCTTGTACTGAGGAAATTAAACCTGATCTCAGTTCTAACAGTGCTTTCACACGTAGCAAACAACTTCTTGTCTTGACAAAGAAACGCATGTGCGTTTCTTACTAAAGCTTTCGTGAAATTAATAAACTTTCAAAAGAACGCGGTTATCTTTCAAAGTAAAGCTTGTACTAAGAAAATTAAACCTGATCTCAGTTCTAACAGTGCTTTCACACGTAGCAAACAACTGCTTGTCTTTACAAATAAACGCATGTGCGTTTCTTACTAAAGCTTTCGTGAAATTAATAAACTTTCAAAAGAACGCGATTATCTTTCAAAGTAAAGCTTGTACTGAGAAAAGCAACACTGATCTCAGTTCTAACAGTGCTTTCACACGTAGCAAACAACTGCTTGTCTTTACAAAGAAATGCATGAGCGTTTCTTACTAAAGCGTTCGTGAAATTAATAAACTTTCAAAAGAACGCAATTATCTTTCAAAGTAAAGCTTGTACTGAGGAAAGTAAACCTGATCTCAGTTCTAACAGTGCTTTCACACATAGCAAACAACTGCTTGTCTTGACAAAGAAACGCATGTGCGTTTCTTACTAAAGCTTTCGTGAAATTAATAAACTTTCAAAAGAACGCGATTATCTTTCAAAGTAAAGCTTGTACTGAGAAAATTAAACCTGATCTCAGTTCTAACAGTGCTTTCACATGTAGCAAACAACTGCTTGTCTTGACAAAGAAACGCATGTGCGTTTCTTACTAAAGCTTCCGTGGAATTAATAAAATTTCTAAAGAACGCGCTTATCTTTCAAAGTAAAGCTTGTACTGAGAAAAGCAACACTGATCTCAGTTCTAACAGTGCTTTCACACGTAGCAAACAACTGCTTGTCTTTACAAAGAAACGCATGAGCGTTTCTTACTAAAGCTTTCGTGAATTTAATAAACTTTCAAAAGAACGCGATTATCTTTCAAAGTAAAGCTTGTACTGAGAAAAGCAACACTGATCTCAGTTCTAACAGTGCTTTCACACGTAGCAAACAACTTCTTGTCTTTACAAAGAAACGCATGTGCGTTTCTTTCTAAAGCTTTCGTGAAATTAATAAACTTTCAAAACAACGCGATTATCTTTCAAAGTAAAGCTTGTACTGAGAAAAGCAACACTGATCTCAGTTCTAACAGTGCTTTCACACGTAGCAAACAACTTCTTGTCTTTACAAAGAAACGCATGAGCGTTTCTCACTAAAGCTTTCGTGAAATTAATAAACTTTCAAAAGAACGCGATTATCTTTCATAGTAAAGCTTGTACTGATAAAATTAAACATGATCTCAGTTCTAACAGTGCTTTCACACGTAGCAAACACGTGCTTGTCTTGACCAAGAAACGCATGTGCGTTTCTTTCTAAAGCTTTCGTGAAATTAATAAACTTTCGAAAAAACGCGATTATATTTCAAAGTAAGCTTGTACTCCGAAAAGCAACACTGATCTCAGTTAACAGTGCTTTCACACGTAGCAAACAACTGCTTGTCTTGACAAAGAAACGTATGTGCGTTTCTTACTAAAGCTTTCGTGAATTTAATAAACTTACGAAAGAACACGATTATCTTTCATTGTAAAGCTTGTACTGAGAAAATCAACACTGATCTCAGTTCTAACAGTGCTTTCACACGTAGCAAACAAATGCTTGTCTTTACAAAGAAAGGCACATGCGTTTCTTACTAAAGCTTTCGTGAAATTAATAAACTTTCGAAAGAACTTGATTATCTTTCAAAGTAAAACTAGTACTGAGAAAATCAACACTGATCTCAGTTCTAACAGTGCTTTCACACGTAGCAAACAACTGCTTGTCTTTACAAAGAAACGCATGTGCGTTTCTTACTAAAGCTTTCGTGAAATTAATAAACTTTCAAAAGAACGCGCTTATCTTTCAAAGTAAAGCTTGTACTGAGAAAAGCAACACTGATCTCAGTTCTAACAGTGCTTTCACACGTAGCAAACAACTGCTTGTCTTTACAAAGAATCGCATGAGCGTTTCTTACTAAAGCTTTCGTGAAATTAATAAACTTTCAAAAGAACGCGATTATCTTTCAAAGTAAAGCTTGTACTGAGGAAATTAAATCTGATAGTTCTAACAGTGCTTTCACACGTAGCAAACAACTTCTTGTCTTGACAAAGAAACACATGTGCGTTTCTTATTAAAGCTTTCGTGAAATTAATAAACTTTCAAAAGAACGCGATTATCTTTCAAAGTAAAGCTTGTACTGAGAAAAGCAACACTGATCTCAGTTCTATCAGTGCTTTCACACGTAGCAAACAACTGCTTGCCTTTACAAAGAAATGCATGAGCGTTTCTTACTAAAGCTTTCGTGAAATTAATAAACTTTCAAAAGAACTCGATTATCTTTCAAAGTAAAGCTTGTACTGAGGAAATTAAACCTGATCTCAGTTCTAACAGTGCTTTCACACGTAGCAAACAACTGCTTGTCTTTAGAAAGAAACGCATGTGCGTTTCTTATTAAAGCTTTCGTGAAATTAATAAACTTTCAAAAGAACGCGATTATCTTTCAAAGTAAAGCTTGTACTGAGGAAATTAACTCTGATAGTTCTAACAGTGCTTTCACACGTAGCACACAACTTCTTGTCTTGACAAAGAAACACATGTGCGTTTCTTATTAAAGCTTTCGTGAAATTAATGAACTTTCAAAAGAACGCGATTATCTTTCAAAGTAAAGCTTGTACTGAGAAAAGCAACACTGATCTCAGTTCTATCAGTGCTTTCACACGTAGCAAACAACTGCTTGCCTTTACAAAGAAATGCATGAGCGTTTCTTACTAAAGCTTTCGTGAAATTAATAAACTTTCAAAAGAACTCGATTATCTTTCAAAGTAAAGCTTGTACTGAGGAAATTAAACCTGATCTCAGTTCTAACAGTGCTTTCACACGTAGCAAACAACTGCTTGTCTTTAGAAAGAAACGCATGTGCGTTTCTTACTAAAGCTTTCGTGAAATTAATAAACTTTCAAAAGAACGCGATTATCTTTCAAAGTAAAGCTTGTACTGAGAAAAGCAACACTGATCTCAGTTCTAACAGTGCTTTCACACGTAGCAAACAACTGCTTGTCTTTACAAAGAAACGCATTAGCGTTTCTTACTAAAGCTTTCGTGAAATTAATAAACTTTCAAAAGAACGCGATTATCTTTCAAAGTAAAGCTTGTACTGAGGAAATTAAACCTGATCTCAGTTCTAACAGTGCTTTCACACGTAGAAAACAACTGCTTGTCTTGACAAAGAAACGCATGTGCGTTTCTTACTAAAGCTTTCGTGAAATTAATAAACTTTCAAATGAACGTGATTATCTTTCAAAGTAAAGCTTGTACTGAGAAAATTAAACCTGATCTCAGTTCTAACAGTTCTTTCACACGTAGAAAACAACTGCTTGTCTTTACAAAGAAACGCATGTGCGTTTCTTATTAAAGCTTTCGTGAAATTAATAAACTTTCAAAAGAACGCGATTATCTTTCAAAGTAAAGCTTGTACTGAGAAAAGCAACACTGATCTCTGTTCTAACAGTGCTTTCACACGTAGCAAACAACTGCTTGTCTTGACAAAGAAACGCATGTGCGTTTCTTATTAAAGCTTTCGTGAAATTAATAAAATTTCAAAAGAACGCACTTATCTTTCAAAGTAAAGCTTGTACTGAGAAAAGCAACACTGATCTCAGTTCTAACAGTGCTTTCACACGTAGCAAACAACTGCTTGTCTTTACAAAGAAACACATGAGCGTTTCTTACTAAAGCTTTCGTGAAATTAATAAACTTTCAAAAGAACGCGATTATCTTTCAAAGTAAAGCTTGTACTGAGAAAAGCAACACTGGTCTCAGTTCTAACAGTGCTTTCACACGTAGCAAACACCTGCTTGTCTTTACCAAGAAATGCATGAGCGTTTCTTACTAAAGCTTTCGTGAAATTAATAAACTTCCAAAAAACGCGATTATCTTTCAAAGTAAAGCTTGTACTGAGGAAATTAAACCTGATCTCAGTTCTAACAGTGCTTTCACACGTAGCAAACAACTGCTTGTCTTGACAAAGAAACGCATGTGCGTTTCTTACTAAAGCTTTCGTGAAATTAATAAAGTTTCAAAAGAACGCGATTATCTTTCAAAGTAAAGCTTTTACTGAGGAAATTAAACCTGATCTCAGTTCTAACAGTGCTTTCACACGTAGTAAACAACTGCTTGTCTTTAAAGAAACGCATGTGCGTTTCTTATTAAAGCTTTCGTGAAATTAATAAACTTTCAAAAGAACGCGATTATCTTTCAAAGTAAAGCTTGTACTGAGAAAAGCAACACTGATCTCAGTTCTAACAGTGCTTTCACACGTTGCAAACAACTGCTTGTCTTCACAAAGAAACGCATGTGCGTTTCTTATTAAAGCTTTCGTGAAATTAATAAACTTTCAAAAGAACGCGATTATCTTTCAAAGTAAAGCTGGTACTGAGAAAAGCAACAATGATCTCAGTTCTAACAGTGCTTTCACACGTAGCAAACAACTGCTTGTCTTTACAAAGAATAGCATGAGCGTTTCTCTCTAAAGCTTTCGTGAAATTAATAAACTTTCAAAAGAACGCGATTATCTTTCAAAGTAAAGCTTGTACTGAGGAAATTAAACCTGATCTCAGTTCTAACAGTGCTTTCACACGTAGCAAACAACTTCTTGTCTTGACAAAGTAACGCATGTGCGTTTCTTACTAAAGCTTTCGTGAAATTAATAAACTTTCAAAAGAACGCGATTATCTTTCAAAGTAAAGCTTGTACTGAGAAAATTAAACCTGATCTCAGTTCTAACAGTGCTGTCACACGTAGCAAACAACTGCTTGTCTTTACAAATAAACGCATGTGCGTTTCTTACTAAAGCTTTCGTGAAATTAATAAACTTTCAAAAGAACGCGATTATCTTTCAAAGTAAAGCTTGTACTGAGAAAAGCAACACTGATCTCAGTTCTAACAGTGCTTTCACACGTAGCAAACAATTGCTTGTCTTGACAAAGAAGCGCATGTGCGTTTCTTACTAAAGCTTTCGTGAAATTAATAAAGTTTCAAAAGAACGCGCTTATCTTTCAAAGTAAAGCTTGTACTGAGAAAAGCAACACTGATCTCAGTTCTAACAGTGCTTTCACACGTAGCAAACAACTGCTTGTCTTGACAAAGAAACGCATGTGCGTTTCTTACTAAAGCTTTCGTGAAATTAATAAACTTTCAAAAGAACGCGCTTATCTTTCAAAGTAAAGCTTGTACTGAGAAAATTAAACCTGATCTAAGTTCTAACAGTGCTTTCACACGTCGCAAACAACTGCTTGTCTTTACACAGAAACGCATGTGCGTTTCTCATTAAAGCTTTCGTGAAATTAATAAACTTTCAAAAGAACGCGATTATCTTTCAAAGTAAAGCTTGTACTGAGAAAAGCAACACTGATCTCAGTTCTAACAGTGCTTTCACACGTAGCAAACAACTGCTTGTCTTGACAAAGAAACGCATAGGCGTTTCTTACTAAAGCTTTGGTGAAATTAATAAACTTACCAAAGAACGCGATTATCTTTCAAAGTAAAGCTTGTAATGAGAACATTAAACATGATCTCAGTTCTAACAGTGCTTTCATACGTAGCAAACTAGTGCTTGTCTTTACAAAGAAAAGCATGTGCGTTTCTTACTAAAGCTTTCGTGAAATTAATAAACTTTCAAAAGAACGCGATTATCTTTCAAAGTAAAGCTTGTACTGAGGAAATTAAACCTGATCTCAGTTCTAACAGTGCTTTCACACGTAGCAAACAACTGCTTGTCTTGACGAAGAAACGCATGTGCGTATCTTACTAAAGCTTTCGTGAAATTAATAAAGTTTCAAAAGAACGCGCTTATCTTTCAAAGTAAAGCTTGTACTGAAAAAGCAACACTGATCTCAGTTCTAACAGTGCTTTCACACGTAGCAAACAACTGCTTGTCTTTACAAAGAAACGCATGAGCGTTTCTTACTAAAGCTTTGGTAAAATTAATAAACTTTCAAAAGAACGCGATTATCTTTCAAAGTAAAGCTTGTACTGAGAAAAGCAACACTGATCTCAGTTCTAACAGTGCTTTCACACGTAGCAAACAACTTCTTGTCTTTACAAAGAAACGCATGTGCGTTTCTTACTAAAGCTTTCGTGAAATTAATAAACTTTCAAAAGAACGCGATTATCTTTCAAAGTAAAGCTTGTACTGAGGAAATTAAACCTGATCTCAGTTCTAACAGTGCTTTCACACGTAGCAAATAACTGCTTGTCATTACAAAGAAACGCATGAGCATTTCTCACTAAAGCTTTCGTGAAATTAATAAACTTTCAAAAGAACGCGATTATCTTTCATAGTAAAGCTTGTACTGAGAAAAGCAACACTGATCTCAGTTCTAACAGTGCTTTCACACGTTGCAAACAACTGCTTGTCTTCACAAAGTAACGCATGTGCTTTTCTTATTAAAGCTTTTGTGAAATTAATAAACTTTCAAAAGAACGCGATTATCTTTCAAAGTAAAGCTGGTACTGAGAAAAGCAACACTGATCTCAGTTCTATCAGTGCTTTCACACGTAGCAAACAACTGCTTGTCTTTACAAAGAAATGCATGAGCGTTTCTTACTAAAGCTTTCGTGAAATTAATAAACTTTCAAAAGAACGCGATTATCTTTCAAAGTAAAGCTTGTACTGAGGAAAGTAAACCTGATCTCAGTTCTAACAGTGCTTTCACACGTAGCAAACTACTGCTTGTCTTTACAAAGAAACGCATGTGCGTTTCTTACTAAAGCTTTCGTGAAATTAATAAACTTTCAAAAGAACGCGATTATCTTTCATAGTAAAGCTTGTACTGAGAAAATTAAACCTGATCTCAGTTCTAACAGTGCTTTCACACGTAGCAAACAACTGCTTGTCTTTACAAAGAAACGCGTGTGCGTTTCTTACTAAAGCTTTCGTGAAATTAATAAACTTTCAAAAGAACGTGAATATCTTTCAAAGTAAAGCTTGTACTGAGAAAATTAAACCTGATCTCAGTTCTAACAGTGCTTTCACATGTAACAAACAACTGCTTGTCTTGACAAAGGAACGCATGTGCGTTTCTTACTAAAGCTAACGTGGAATTAATAAAATTTCTTAAGAACGCGCTTATCTTTCAAAGTAAAGCTTGTACTGAGAAAAGCAACACTGATCTCAGTTCTAACAGTGCTTTCACACGTAGCAAACAACTGCTTGTCTTTACAAAGAAACGCATGAGCGTTTCTTACTAAAGCTTTCGTGAATTTAATAAACTTTCAAAAGAACGCGATTATCTTTCAAAGTAAAGCTTGTACTGAGAAAAGCAACACTGATCTCAGTTCTAACAGTGCTTTCACACGTAGCAAACAACTTCTTGTCTTGACAAAGAAACGCATGTGCGTTTCTTACTAAAGCTTTCGTGAAATTAATAAACTTTCAAAAGAACGCGATTATCTTTCAAAGTAAAGCTTGTACTGAGAAAATTAAACCTGATCTCAGTTCTAACAGTGCTTTCACACGTAGCAAACAACTGCTTGTCTTGACAAAGAAACGCATGTGCGTTTCTTACTAAAGCTTCCGTGGAATTAATAAAATTTCTAAAGAACGCGCTTATCTTTCAAAGTAAAGCTTGTACTGAGAAAAGCAACACTGATCTCAGTTCTAACAGTGCTTTCACACGTAGCAAACAACTGCTTGTCTTTACAAAGAAACGCATGAGCGTTTCTTACTAAAGCTTTCGTGAATTTAATAAACTTTCAAAAGAACGCGATTATCTTTCAAAGTAAAGCTTGTACTAAGAAAAGCAACACTGATCTCAGTTCTAACAGTGCTTTCACACGTAGCAAACAACTTCTTGTCTTTACAAAGAAACGCATGTGCGTTTCTTTCTAAAGCTTTCGTGAAATTAATAAACTTTCAAAACAACGCGATTATCTTTCAAAGTAAACCTTGTACTGAGAAAAGCAACACTGATCTCAGTTCTAACAGTGCTTTCACACGTAGCAAACAACTTATTGTCTTTACAAAGAAACGCATGAGCGTTTCTCACTAAAGCTTTCGTGAAATTAATAAACTTTCAAAAGAACGCGATTATCTTTCATAGTAAAGCTTGTACTGATAAAATTAAACATGATCTTAGTTCTAACAGTGCTTTCACACGTAGCAAACAACTGCTTGTCTTGACAAAGAAACGCATGTGCGTTTCTTACTAAAGCTTTCGTGAAATTAATAAAGTTTCAAAAGAACGCGCTTATCTTTCAAAGTAAAGCTTGTACTGAGAAAAGCAACACTGATCTCAGTTCTAACAGTGCTTTCACACGTAGCAAACAACTGCTTGTCTTGACAAAGAAACGCATGTGCGTTTCTTACTAAAGCTTTCGTGAAATTAATAAACTTTCAAAAGAACGCGCTTATCTTTCAAAGTAAAGCTTGTACTGAGAAAATTAAACCTGATCTAAGTTCTAACAGTGCTTTCACACGTCGCAAACAACTGCTTGTCTTTACACAGAAACGCATGTGTGTTTCTCATTAAAGCTTTCGTGAAATTAATAAACTTTCAAAAGAACGCGATTATCTTTCAAAGTAAAGCTTGTACTGAGAAAAGCAACACTGATCTCAGTTCTAACAGTGCTTTCACACGTAGCAAACAACTGCTTGTCTTGACAAAGAAACGCATAGGCGTTTCTTACTAAAGCTTTGGTGAAATTAATAAACTTACCAAAGAACGCGATTATCTTTCAAAGTAAAGCTTGTAATGAGAACATTAAACATGATCTCAGTTCTAACAGTGCTTTCATACGTAGCAAACAACTGCTTGTCTTTACAAAGAAATGCATGAGCGTTTCTTACTAAAGCTTTCGTGAAATTAATAAACTTTCAAAAGAACGCGATTATCTTTCAAAGTAAAGCTTGTACTGAGGAAAGTAAACCTGATCTCAGTTCTAACAGTGCTTTCACACGTAGCAAACAACTGCTTGTCTTTACAAAGAAACGCATGTGCGTTTCTTACTAAAGCTTTCGTGAAATTAATAAACTTTCAAAAGAACGCGATTATCTTTCAAAGTAAAGCTTGTACTGAGAAAATTAAACCTGATCTCAGTTCTAACAGTGCTTTCACAGGTAGCAAACAACTGCTTGTCTTTACAAAGAAACGCGTGTGCGTTTCTTACTAAAGCTTTCGTGAAATTAATAAACTTTCAAAAGAACGCGATTATCTTTCAAAGTAAAGCTTGTACTGAGAAAAGAAACACTGATCTCAGTTCTAACAGTGCTTTCACACGTAGCAAACAACTGCTTGTCTTTACAAACAACTGCTTGTCTTTACAAAGAAACGCATGAGCGTTTCTTAGTAAATCTTTCGTGAAATTAATAAACTTTCAATAGAACGGGATTATCTTTCAAAGTAAAGCTTGTACTGAGAAAAGCAACACTGATCTCAGTTCTAACAGTGCTTTTGCACGTAGCAAACAACTACTTGTCTTTACAAAGAAACGCATGAGCGTTTCTTACTAAAGCTTTCGTGAAATTAATAAAGTTTCAAAAGAACGTGATTATCTTTCAAAGTAAAGCTTGTACTGAGAAAAGCAACACTGATCTCAGTTCTAACACTGCTTTCACACGTAGCATACAACTGCTTGTCTTTACAAAGAGACGCATGTGCGTTTCTTACTAACGATTTCGTGAAATTAATAAACTTTCAAAACAACGCGATTATCTTTCAAAGGAACGCTTGTACTGAGAAAAGCAACACTGATCTCAGTTCTAACAGTGCTTTCACACGTAGCAAATAACTGCTTGTCTTTATAAAGAAACGCATGAGCGTTACTCACTAAAGCTTTCTTGAAATTAATAAACTTTCAAAAGTACGCGATTATCTTTCATAGTAAAGCTTGTACTGAGAAAATTAAACCTGATCTCAGTTCTAACAGTGCTTTCACACGTAGCAAACAACTGCTTGTCTTGACAAAGAAACGCATGTGCGTTTCTCACTAAATCTTTCATGAAATTAATAAACATTAAAAAGAACGCGATCATCTTTCAAAGTAAAGCTTGTACTGAGAAAAGCAACACTGATCTCAGTTCTAACAGTGCTTTCACACGTAGCAAACAACTGCTTGTCTTTACAAAGAAATGCATGAACGTTTCTTACTAAAACTTTCGTGAAATTAATAAACTTTCAAAAGATCGCGATTATCTTTCAAAGTAAAGCTTGTACAGAGGAAATTAAACCTGATCTCAGTTCTAACAGTGCTTTCACACGTAGCAAACAACTGCTTGTCTTGACGAAGAAACGCATGTGCGTATCTTACTAAAGCTTTCGTGAAATTAATAAACTTTCAAAAGAACGCGATTATCTTTCATAGTAAAGCTTGTTCTGAGAAAATTAAACCTGATCTCAGTTCTAACAGTGCTTTCACACGTAGCAAACAACTGCTTGTCTTGACAAAGAAACGCATGTGCGTTTCTCACTAAATCTTTCATGAAATTAATAAACATTCAAAAGAACGCGATTATCTTTCAAAGTAAAGCTTGTACTGAGAAAAGCAACACTGATCTCAGTTCTAACAGTGCTTTCACACGTAGCAAACAACTGCTTGTCTTTACAAAGAAATGCATGAACGTTTCTTACTAAAGCTTTCGTGAAATTAATAAACTTTCAAAAGAACGCGATTATCTTTCAAAGTAAAGCTTGTACTGAGAAAAGCAACACTGATCTCAGTTCTAACAGTGCTTTCACACGTTGCAAACAACTGCTTGTCTTCACAAAGAAACGCATGTGCGTTTCTTATTAAAGCTTTTGTGAAATTAATAAACTTTCAAAAGAACGCGATTATCTTTCAAAGTAAAGCTGGTACTGAGAAAAGCAACAATGATCTCAGTTCTAACAGTGCTTTCACACGTAGCAAACAACTGCTTGTCTTTACAAAGAATAGCAGGGGCGTTTCTCTCTAAAGCTTTCGTGAAATTAATAAACTTTCAAAAGAACGCGATTATCTTTCAAAGTAAAGCTTGTACTGAGGAAATTAAACCTGATCTCAGTTCTAACTGTGCTTTCACACGTAGAAAACAACTTCTTGTCTTGACAAAGAAACGCATGTGCGTTTCTTACTAAAGCTTTCGTGAAATTAATAAACTTTCAAAAGAACGCGATTATCTTTCAAAGTAAAGCTTGTACTGAGAAAATTAAACCTGATCTCAGTTCTAACAGTGCTTTCACACGTAGCAAACAACTGCTTCTCTTTACAAATAAACGCATGTGCGTTTCTTACTAAAGCTTTCGTGAAATTAATAAACTTTCAAAAGAACGCGATTATCTTTCAAAGTAAAGCTTGTACTGAGAAAAGCAACACTGATCTCAGTTCTATCAGTGCTTTCCCACGTAGCAAACAACTGCTTGTCTTTACAAAGAAATGCATGAGCGTTTCTTACTAAAGCTTTCGTGAAATTAATAAACTTTCAAAAGAACGCGATTATCTTTCAAAGTAAAGCTTGTACTGAGGAAAGTAAACCTGATCTCAGTTCTAACAGTGCTTTCACACGTAGCAAACAACTGCTTGTCTTTACAAAGAAACGCATGTGCGTTTCTTACTAAAGCTTTCGTGAAATTAATAAACTTTCAAAAGAACGCGATTATCTTTCAAAGTAAAGCTTGTACTGAGAAAATTAAACCTGATCTCAGTTCTAACAGTGCTTTCACACGTAGCAAACAACTTCTTGTCTTTACAAAGAAACGCATGTGCGTTTCTTTCTAAAGCTTTCGTGAAATTAATAAACTTTCAAAACAACGCGATTATCTTTCAAAGTAAACCTTGTACTGAGAAAAGCAACACTGATCTCAGTTCTAACAGTGCTTTCACACGTAGCAAACAACTGCTTGTCTTGACAAAGAAACGCATGTGCGTTTCTTACTAAAGCTTTCGTGAAATTAATAAACTTTCAAAAGAACGCGCTTATCTTTCAAAGTAAAGCTTGTACTGAGAAAATTAAACCTGATCTAAGTTCTAACAGTGCTTTCACACGTCGCAAACAACTGCTTGTCTTTACACAGAAACGCATGTGTGTTTCTCATTAAAGATTTCGTGAAATTAATAAACTTTCAAAAGAACGCGATTATCTTTCAAAGTAAAGCTTGTACTGAGAAAAGCAACACTGATCTCAGTTCTAACAGTGCTTTCACACGTAGCAAACAACTGCTTGTCTTGACAAAGAAACGCATAGGCGTTTCTTACTAAAGCTTTGGTGAAATTAATAAACTTACCAAAGAACGCGATTATCTTTCAAAGTAAAGCTTGTAATGAGAACATTAAACATGATCTCAGTTCTAACAGTGCTTTCATACGTAGCAAACAACTGCTTGTCTTTACAAAGAAATGCATGAGCGTTTCTTACTAAAGCTTTCGTGAAATTAATAAACTTTCAAAAGAACGCGATTATCTTTCAAAGTAAAGCTTGTACTGAGGAAAGTAAACCTGATCTCAGTTCTAACAGTGCTTTCACACGTAGCAAACAACTGCTTGTCTTTACAAAGAAACGCATGTGCGTTTCTTACTAAAGCTTTCGTGAAATTAATAAACTTTCAAAAGAACGCGATTATCTTTCAAAGTAAAGCTTGTACTGAGAAAATTAAACCTGATCTCAGTTCTAACAGTGCTTTCACAGGTAGCAAACAACTGCTTGTCTTTACAAAGAAACGCGTGTGCGTTTCTTACTAAAGCTTTCGTGAAATTAATAAACTTTCAAAAGAACGCGATTATCTTTCAAAGTAAAGCTTGTACTGAGAAAAGAAACACTGATCTCAGTTCTAACAGTGCTTTCACACGTAGCAAACAACTGCTTGTCTTTACAAACAACTGCTTGTCTTTACAAAGAAACGCATGAGCGTTTCTTAGTAAATCTTTCGTGAAATTAATAAACTTTCAATAGAACGGGATTATCTTTCAAAGTAAAGCTTGTACTGAGAAAAGCAACACTGATCTCAGTTCTAACAGTGCTTTCACACGTAGCAAACAACTGCTTGTCTTTACAAAGAAACGCATGAGCGTTTCTTACTAAAGCTTTCGTGAATTTAATAAACTTTCAAAAGAACGCGATTATCTTTCAAAGTAAAGCTTGTACTGAGAAAAGCAACACTGATCTCAGTTCTAACAGTGCTTTCACACGTAGCAAACAACTTCTTGTCTTGACAAAGAAACGCATGTGCGTTTCTTACTAAAGCTTTCGTGAAATTAATAAACTTTCAAAAGAACGCGATTATCTTTCAAAGTAAAGCTTGTACTGAGAAAATTAAACCTGATCTCAGTTCTAACAGTGCTTTCACACGTAGCAAACAACTGCTTGTCTTGACAAAGAAACGCATGTGCGTTTCTTACTAAAGCTTCCGTGGAATTAATAAAATTTCTAAAGAACGCGCTTATCTTTCAAAGTAAAGCTTGTACTGAGAAAAGCAACACTGATCTCAGTTCTAACAGTGCTTTCACACGTAGCAAACAACTGCTTGTCTTTACAAAGAAACGCATGAGCGTTTCTTACTAAAGCTTTCGTGAATTTAATAAACTTTCAAAAGAACGCGATTATCTTTCAAAGTAAAGCTTGTACTAAGAAAAGCAACACTGATCTCAGTTCTAACAGTGCTTTCACACGTAGCAAACAACTTCTTGTCTTTACAAAGAAACGCATGTGCGTTTCTTTCTAAAGCTTTCGTGAAATTAATAAACTTTCAAAACAACGCGATTATCTTTCAAAGTAAACCTTGTACTGAGAAAAGCAACACTGATCTCAGTTCTAACAGTGCTTTCACACGTAGCAAACAACTTATTGTCTTTACAAAGAAACGCATGAGCGTTTCTCACTAAAGCTTTCGTGAAATTAATAAACTTTCAAAAGAACGCGATTATCTTTCATAGTAAAGCTTGTACTGATAAAATTAAACATGATCTTAGTTCTAACAGTGCTTTCACACGTAGCAAACAACTGCTTGTCTTGACAAAGAAACGCATGTGCGTTTCTTACTAAAGCTTTCGTGAAATTAATAAAGTTTCAAAAGAACGCGCTTATCTTTCAAAGTAAAGCTTGTACTGAGAAAAGCAACACTGATCTCAGTTCTAACAGTGCTTTCACACGTAGCAAACAACTGCTTGTCTTGACAAAGAAACGCATGTGCGTTTCTTACTAAAGCTTTCGTGAAATTAATAAACTTTCAAAAGAACGCGCTTATCTTTCAAAGTAAAGCTTGTACTGAGAAAATTAAACCTGATCTAAGTTCTAACAGTGCTTTCACACGTCGCAAACAACTGCTTGTCTTTACACAGAAACGCATGTGTGTTTCTCATTAAAGCTTTCGTGAAATTAATAAACTTTCAAAAGAACGCGATTATCTTTCAAAGTAAAGCTTGTACTGAGAAAAGCAACACTGATCTCAGTTCTAACAGTGCTTTCACACGTAGCAAACAACTGCTTGTCTTGACAAAGAAACGCATAGGCGTTTCTTACTAAAGCTTTGGTGAAATTAATAAACTTACCAAAGAACGCGATTATCTTTCAAAGTAAAGCTTGTAATGAGAACATTAAACATGATCTCAGTTCTAACAGTGCTTTCATACGTAGCAAACAACTGCTTGTCTTTACAAAGAAATGCATGAGCGTTTCTTACTAAAGCTTTCGTGAAATTAATAAACTTTCAAAAGAACGCGATTATCTTTCAAAGTAAAGCTTGTACTGAGGAAAGTAAACCTGATCTCAGTTCTAACAGTGCTTTCACACGTAGCAAACAACTGCTTGTCTTTACAAAGAAACGCATGTGCGTTTCTTACTAAAGCTTTCGTGAAATTAATAAACTTTCAAAAGAACGCGATTATCTTTCAAAGTAAAGCTTGTACTGAGAAAATTAAACCTGATCTCAGTTCTAACAGTGCTTTCACAGGTAGCAAACAACTGCTTGTCTTTACAAAGAAACGCGTGTGCGTTTCTTACTAAAGCTTTCGTGAAATTAATAAACTTTCAAAAGAACGCGATTATCTTTCAAAGTAAAGCTTGTACTGAGAAAAGAAACACTGATCTCAGTTCTAACAGTGCTTTCACACGTAGCAAACAACTGCTTGTCTTTACAAACAACTGCTTGTCTTTACAAAGAAACGCATGAGCGTTTCTTAGTAAATCTTTCGTGAAATTAATAAACTTTCAATAGAACGGGATTATCTTTCAAAGTAAAGCTTGTACTGAGAAAAGCAACACTGATCTCAGTTCTAACAGTGCTTTTGCACGTAGCAAACAACTACTTGTCTTTACAAAGAAACGCATGAGCGTTTCTTACTAAAGCTTTCGTGAAATTAATAAAGTTTCAAAAGAACGTGATTATCTTTCAAAGTAAAGCTTGTACTGAGAAAAGCAACACTGATCTCAGTTCTAACACTGCTTTCACACGTAGCATACAACTGCTTGTCTTTACAAAGAGACGCATGTGCGTTTCTTACTAACGATTTCGTGAAATTAATAAACTTTCAAAACAACGCGATTATCTTTCAAAGGAACGCTTGTACTGAGAAAAGCAACACTGATCTCAGTTCTAACAGTGCTTTCACACGTAGCAAATAACTGCTTGTCTTTATAAAGAAACGCATGAGCGTTACTCACTAAAGCTTTCTTGAAATTAATAAACTTTCAAAAGTACGCGATTATCTTTCATAGTAAAGCTTGTACTGAGAAAATTAAACCTGATCTCAGTTCTAACAGTGCTTTCACACGTAGCAAACAACTGCTTGTCTTGACAAAGAAACGCATGTGCGTTTCTCACTAAATCTTTCATGAAATTAATAAACATTAAAAAGAACGCGATCATCTTTCAAAGTAAAGCTTGTACTGAGAAAAGCAACACTGATCTCAGTTCTAACAGTGCTTTCACACGTAGCAAACAACTGCTTGTCTTTACAAAGAAATGCATGAACGTTTCTTACTAAAACTTTCGTGAAATTAATAAACTTTCAAAAGATCGCGATTATCTTTCAAAGTAAAGCTTGTACAGAGGAAATTAAACCTGATCTCAGTTCTAACAGTGCTTTCACACGTAGCAAACAACTGCTTGTCTTGACGAAGAAACGCATGTGCGTATCTTACTAAAGCTTTCGTGAAATTAATAAACTTTCAAAAGAACGCGATTATCTTTCATAGTAAAGCTTGTTCTGAGAAAATTAAACCTGATCTCAGTTCTAACAGTGCTTTCACACGTAGCAAACAACTGCTTGTCTTGACAAAGAAACGCATGTGCGTTTCTCACTAAATCTTTCATGAAATTAATAAACATTCAAAAGAACGCGATTATCTTTCAAAGTAAAGCTTGTACTGAGAAAAGCAACACTGATCTCAGTTCTAACAGTGCTTTCACACGTAGCAAACAACTGCTTGTCTTTACAAAGAAATGCATGAACGTTTCTTACTAAAGCTTTCGTGAAATTAATAAACTTTCAAAAGAACGCGATTATCTTTCAAAGTAAAGCTTGTACTGAGAAAAGCAACACTGATCTCAGTTCTAACAGTGCTTTCACACGTTGCAAACAACTGCTTGTCTTCACAAAGAAACGCATGTGCGTTTCTTATTAAAGCTTTTGTGAAATTAATAAACTTTCAAAAGAACGCGATTATCTTTCAAAGTAAAGCTGGTACTGAGAAAAGCAACAATGATCTCAGTTCTAACAGTGCTTTCACACGTAGCAAACAACTGCTTGTCTTTACAAAGAATAGCAGGGGCGTTTCTCTCTAAAGCTTTCGTGAAATTAATAAACTTTCAAAAGAACGCGATTATCTTTCAAAGTAAAGCTTGTACTGAGGAAATTAAACCTGATCTCAGTTCTAACTGTGCTTTCACACGTAGAAAACAACTTCTTGTCTTGACAAAGAAACGCATGTGCGTTTCTTACTAAAGCTTTCGTGAAATTAATAAACTTTCAAAAGAACGCGATTATCTTTCAAAGTAAAGCTTGTACTGAGAAAATTAAACCTGATCTCAGTTCTAACAGTGCTTTCACACGTAGCAAACAACTGCTTCTCTTTACAAATAAACGCATGTGCGTTTCTTACTAAAGCTTTCGTGAAATTAATAAACTTTCAAAAGAACGCGATTATCTTTCAAAGTAAAGCTTGTACTGAGAAAAGCAACACTGATCTCAGTTCTATCAGTGCTTTCCCACGTAGCAAACAACTGCTTGTCTTTACAAAGAAATGCATGAGCGTTTCTTACTAAAGCTTTCGTGAAATTAATAAACTTTCAAAAGAACGCGATTATCTTTCAAAGTAAAGCTTGTACTGAGGAAAGTAAACCTGATCTCAGTTCTAACAGTGCTTTCACACGTAGCAAACAACTGCTTGTCTTTACAAAGAAACGCATGTGCGTTTCTTACTAAAGCTTTCGTGAAATTAATAAACTTTCAAAAGAACGCGATTATCTTTCAAAGTAAAGCTTGTACTGAGAAAATTAAACCTGATCTCAGTTCTAACAGTGCTTTCACACGTAGCAAACAACTTCTTGTCTTTACAAAGAAACGCATGTGCGTTTCTTTCTAAAGCTTTCGTGAAATTAATAAACTTTCAAAACAACGCGATTATCTTTCAAAGTAAACCTTGTACTGAGAAAAGCAACACTGATCTCAGTTCTAACAGTGCTTTCACACGTAGCAAACAACTGCTTGTCTTGACAAAGAAACGCATGTGCGTTTCTTACTAAAGCTTTCGTGAAATTAATAAACTTTCAAAAGAACGCGCTTATCTTTCAAAGTAAAGCTTGTACTGAGAAAATTAAACCTGATCTAAGTTCTAACAGTGCTTTCACACGTCGCAAACAACTGCTTGTCTTTACACAGAAACGCATGTGTGTTTCTCATTAAAGCTTTCGTGAAATTAATAAACTTTCAAAAGAACGCGATTATCTTTCAAAGTAAAGCTTGTACTGAGAAAAGCAACACTGATCTCAGTTCTAACAGTGCTTTCACACGTAGCAAACAACTGCTTGTCTTGACAAAGAAACGCATAGGCGTTTCTTACTAAAGCTTTGGTGAAATTAATAAACTTACCAAAGAACGCGATTATCTTTCAAAGTAAAGCTTGTAATGAGAACATTAAACATGATCTCAGTTCTAACAGTGCTTTCATACGTAGCAAACAACTGCTTGTCTTTACAAAGAAATGCATGAGCGTTTCTTACTAAAGCTTTCGTGAAATTAATAAACTTTCAAAAGAACGCGATTATCTTTCAAAGTAAAGCTTGTACTGAGGAAAGTAAACCTGATCTCAGTTCTAACAGTGCTTTCACACGTAGCAAACAACTGCTTGTCTTTACAAAGAAACGCATGTGCGTTTCTTACTAAAGCTTTCGTGAAATTAATAAACTTTCAAAAGAACGCGATTATCTTTCAAAGTAAAGCTTGTACTGAGAAAATTAAACCTGATCTCAGTTCTAACAGTGCTTTCACAGGTAGCAAACAACTGCTTGTCTTTACAAAGAAACGCGTGTGCGTTTCTTACTAAAGCTTTCGTGAAATTAATAAACTTTCAAAAGAACGCGATTATCTTTCAAAGTAAAGCTTGTACTGAGAAAAGAAACACTGATCTCAGTTCTAACAGTGCTTTCACACGTAGCAAACAACTGCTTGTCTTTACAAACAACTGCTTGTCTTTACAAAGAAACGCATGAGCGTTTCTTAGTAAATCTTTCGTGAAATTAATAAACTTTCAATAGAACGGGATTATCTTTCAAAGTAAAGCTTGTACTGAGAAAAGCAACACTGATCTCAGTTCTAACAGTGCTTTTGCACGTAGCAAACAACTACTTGTCTTTACAAAGAAACGCATGAGCGTTTCTTACTAAAGCTTTCGTGAAATTAATAAAGTTTCAAAAGAACGTGATTATCTTTCAAAGTAAAGCTTGTACTGAGAAAAGCAACACTGATCTCAGTTCTAACACTGCTTTCACACGTAGCATACAACTGCTTGTCTTTACAAAGAGACGCATGTGCGTTTCTTACTAACGATTTCGTGAAATTAATAAACTTTCAAAACAACGCGATTATCTTTCAAAGGAACGCTTGTACTGAGAAAAGCAACACTGATCTCAGTTCTAACAGTGCTTTCACACGTAGCAAATAACTGCTTGTCTTTATAAAGAAACGCATGAGCGTTACTCACTAAAGCTTTCTTGAAATTAATAAACTTTCAAAAGTACGCGATTATCTTTCATAGTAAAGCTTGTACTGAGAAAATTAAACCTGATCTCAGTTCTAACAGTGCTTTCACACGTAGCAAACAACTGCTTGTCTTGACAAAGAAACGCATGTGCGTTTCTCACTAAATCTTTCATGAAATTAATAAACATTAAAAAGAACGCGATCATCTTTCAAAGTAAAGCTTGTACTGAGAAAAGCAACACTGATCTCAGTTCTAACAGTGCTTTCACACGTAGCAAACAACTGCTTGTCTTTACAAAGAAATGCATGAACGTTTCTTACTAAAACTTTCGTGAAATTAATAAACTTTCAAAAGATCGCGATTATCTTTCAAAGTAAAGCTTGTACAGAGGAAATTAAACCTGATCTCAGTTCTAACAGTGCTTTCACACGTAGCAAACAACTGCTTGTCTTGACGAAGAAACGCATGTGCGTATCTTACTAAAGCTTTCGTGAAATTAATAAACTTTCAAAAGAACGCGATTATCTTTCATAGTAAAGCTTGTTCTGAGAAAATTAAACCTGATCTCAGTTCTAACAGTGCTTTCACACGTAGCAAACAACTGCTTGTCTTGACAAAGAAACGCATGTGCGTTTCTCACTAAATCTTTCATGAAATTAATAAACATTCAAAAGAACGCGATTATCTTTCAAAGTAAAGCTTGTACTGAGAAAAGCAACACTGATCTCAGTTCTAACAGTGCTTTCACACGTAGCAAACAACTGCTTGTCTTTACAAAGAAATGCATGAACGTTTCTTACTAAAGCTTTCGTGAAATTAATAAACTTTCAAAAGAACGCGATTATCTTTCAAAGTAAAGCTTGTACTGAGAAAAGCAACACTGATCTCAGTTCTAACAGTGCTTTCACACGTTGCAAACAACTGCTTGTCTTCACAAAGAAACGCATGTGCGTTTCTTATTAAAGCTTTTGTGAAATTAATAAACTTTCAAAAGAACGCGATTATCTTTCAAAGTAAAGCTGGTACTGAGAAAAGCAACAATGATCTCAGTTCTAACAGTGCTTTCACACGTAGCAAACAACTGCTTGTCTTTACAAAGAATAGCAGGGGCGTTTCTCTCTAAAGCTTTCGTGAAATTAATAAACTTTCAAAAGAACGCGATTATCTTTCAAAGTAAAGCTTGTACTGAGGAAATTAAACCTGATCTCAGTTCTAACTGTGCTTTCACACGTAGAAAACAACTTCTTGTCTTGACAAAGAAACGCATGTGCGTTTCTTACTAAAGCTTTCGTGAAATTAATAAACTTTCAAAAGAACGCGATTATCTTTCAAAGTAAAGCTTGTACTGAGAAAATTAAACCTGATCTCAGTTCTAACAGTGCTTTCACACGTAGCAAACAACTGCTTCTCTTTACAAATAAACGCATGTGCGTTTCTTACTAAAGCTTTCGTGAAATTAATAAACTTTCAAAAGAACGCGATTATCTTTCAAAGTAAAGCTTGTACTGAGAAAAGCAACACTGATCTCAGTTCTATCAGTGCTTTCCCACGTAGCAAACAACTGCTTGTCTTTACAAAGAAATGCATGAGCGTTTCTTACTAAAGCTTTCGTGAAATTAATAAACTTTCAAAAGAACGCGATTATCTTTCAAAGTAAAGCTTGTACTGAGGAAAGTAAACCTGATCTCAGTTCTAACAGTGCTTTCACACGTAGCAAACAACTGCTTGTCTTTACAAAGAAACGCATGTGCGTTTCTTACTAAAGCTTTCGTGAAATTAATAAACTTTCAAAAGAACGCGATTATCTTTCAAAGTAAAGCTTGTACTGAGAAAATTAAACCTGATCTCAGTTCTAACAGTGCTTTCACACGTAGCAAACAACTTCTTGTCTTTACAAAGAAACGCATGTGCGTTTCTTTCTAAAGCTTTCGTGAAATTAATAAACTTTCAAAACAACGCGATTATCTTTCAAAGTAAACCTTGTACTGAGAAAAGCAACACTGATCTCAGTTCTAACAGTGCTTTCACACGTAGCAAACAACTTCTTATCTTTACAAAGAAACGCATGAGCGTTTCTCACTAAAGCTTTCGTGAAATTAATAAACTTTCAAAAGAACGCGATTATCTTTCATAGTAAAGCTTGTACTGATAAAATTAAACATGATCTCAGTTCTAACAGTGCTTTCACACGTAGCAAACAACTGCTTGTCTTGACAAAGAAACACATGTGCGTTTCTTACTAAAGCTTTCGTGAAATTAATAAAGTTTCAAGAGAACGCGCTTATCTTTCAAAGTAAAGCTTGTACTGAGGAAAGCAACACTGATCTCAGTTCTAACAGTGCTTTCACACGTAGCAAACAACTGCTTGTCTTGACAAAGAAACGCATGTGCGTTTCTTACTAAAGCTTTCGTGAAATTAATAAACATTCAAAAGAACGCGATTATCTTTCAAAGTAAAGCTTGTACTGAGGAAATTAAACTTGATCTCAGTTCTAAAACTGCTTTCACACGTAGCAAACAACTGCTTGTCTTTACAAGGAAACGCATGAGCGTTTCTTACTAAAGCTTTCGTGAAATTAATAAACTTTCAAAAGAACGCGATTATCTTTCAAAGTAAAGCTTGTACTGAGAAAAGCAACACTGATCTCAGTTCTAACAGTGCTTTCACACGTAGCAAACAACTTCTTGTCTTTACAAAGAAACGCATGTGCGTTTCTTTCTAAAGCTTTCGTGAAATTAATAAACTTTCAAAACAACGCGATTATCTTTCAAAGTAAAGCTTGTACTGAGAAAAGCAACACTGATCTCAGTTCTAACAGTGCTTTCACACGTAGCAAACAACTTCTTATCTTTACAAAGAAACGCATGAGCGTTTCTCACTAAAGCTTTCGTGAAATTAATAAACTTTCAAAAGAACGCGATTATCTTTCATAGTAAAGCTTGTACTGATAAAATTAAACATGATCTCAGTTCTAACAGTGCTTTAACATGTAGCAAACAACTGCTTGTCTTGACAAAGAAACACATGTGCGTTTCTTACTAAAGCTTTCGTGAAATTAATAAAGTTTCAAAAGAACGCGCTTATCTTTCAAAGTAAAGCTTGTACTGAGAAAAGCAACACTGATCTCAGTTCTAACAGTGCTTTCACACGTAGCAAACAACTGCTTGTCTTGACAAAGAAACGCATGTGCGTTTCTTACTAAAGCTTTCGTGAAATTAATAAACATTCAAAAGAACGCGATTATCTTTCAAAGTAAAGCTTGTACTGAGGAAATTAAACTTGATCTCAGTTCTAAAAGTGCTTTCACACGTAGCAAACAACTGCTTGTCTTTACAAAGAAATGCATGAGCGTTTCTTACTAAAGCTTTCGTGAAATTAATAAACTTTCAAAAGAACGCGATTATCTTTCAAAGTAAAGCTTGTACTGAGAAAAGCAACACTGATCTCAGTTCTAACAGTGCTTTCACACGTAGCAAACAACTGCTTGTCTTTACAAAGAAACGCATGTGCGTTTCTTTCTAAAGCTTTCGTGAAATTAATATACTTTCAAAAGAACGCGATTATCTTTCAAAGTAAAGCTTGTACTGAGAAAAGCAACACTGATCTCAGTTCTAACAGTGCTTTCACACGTAGCAAACAACTGCTTGTCTTCACAAAGAAATGCATGAGCGTTTCTTACTAAAGCTTTCGTGAAATTAATAAACTTTCAAAAGAACGCGATTATCTTTCAAAGTAAAGCTTGTACTGAGAAAAGCAACACTGATCTCAGTTCTAACAGTGCTTTCACACGTAGCAAACAACTGCTTGTCTTTACAAAAAACTGCTTGTCTTTAGAAAGAAACGCATGTGCGTTTCTTATTAAAGCTTTCGTGAAATTAATAAACTTTCAAAGAATGCGATTATCTTTAAAAGTAAAGCTTGTACTGAGAAAAGCCACACTGATCTCAGTTCTAACAGTGCTTTCACATGTAGCAAACAACTGCTTGTCTTTACAAAGAATAGCATGAGCGTTTCTTACTAAAGCTTTCGTGAAATTAATAAACTTTCAAAAGAACGCGATGATCTTTCAAAGTAAAGCTTGTACTGAGGAAATTAAACCTGATCTCAGTTCTAACAGTGCTTTCACACGTAGCAAACAACTGCTTGTCTTGACAAAGAAACGCATGTGCGTTTCTTACTAAAGCTTTCGTGAAATTAATAAACTTTCAAAAGAACGCGATTATCTTTCAAAGTAAAGCTTGTACTGAGAAAATTAAACCTGATCTCAGTTCTAACAGTGCTTTCACATGTAGCAAACAACTGCTTGTCTTTACAAAGTACGCATGTGCGTTTCTTACTAAAGCTTTCGAGAAATTAATAAACTTTCAAAAGAACGCGATTATCTTTCAAAGTAAAGCTTGTACTGAGAAAAGCAACACTGATCTCAGTTCTATCAGTGCTTTCACACGTAGCAAACAACTGCTTTTCTTTACAAAGATATGCGTGAGCGTTTCTTACTAAAGCTTTCGTGAAATTAATAAACTTTCAAAAGAACGCGATTATCTTTCAAAGTAAAGCTTGAACTGAGGAAATTAACCCTGATCTCAGTTCTAACAGTGCTTTCACACATAGCAAACACCTGCTTGTCTTGACAAAGAAACGCATGTGCGTTTCTTACTAAAGCTTTCGTGAAATTAATAAACTTTCAAAAGAACGCGATTATCTTTCAAAGTAAAGCTTGTACTGAGAAAATTAAACCTGATCTCAGTTCTAACAGTGCTTTCACACGTAGCAAACAACTGCTTGTCTTTACAAAGAAACGCATGTGCGTTTCTTACTAAAGCTTTCGTGAAATTAATAAACTTTCAAAAGAACGCGATTATCTTTCAAAGTAAAGCTTGTACTGAGAAAAGCAACACTGATCTCAGTTCTATCAGTGCTTTCACACGTAGCAAACAACTGCTTGTCTTCAAAAAGAAACGCATGTGCGTTTCTTACTAAAGCTTTCGTGAAATTAATAAACTTTCAAAAGAACGCGATTATCTTTCAAAGTAAAGCTTGTACTGAGAAAATTAAACCTGATCTCAGTTCTAACAGTGCTTTCACATGTAGCAAACAACTGCTTGTCTTGACAAAGAAACGCATGTGCGTTTCTTACTAAAGCTTCCGTGGAATTAATAAAATTTCTAAAGAACGCGCTTATCTTTCAAAGTAAAGCTTGTACTGAGAAAAGCAACACTGATCTCAGTTCTATCAGTGCTTTCACACGTAGCAAACAACTGCTTGTCTTGAAAAAGAAACGCATGTGCGTTTCTTACTAAAGCTTTCGTGAAATTAATAAACTTTCAAAAGAACGCGCTTATCTTTCAAAGTAAAGCTTGTACTGAGAAAAGCAACACTGATCTCAGTTCTAACAGTGCTTTCACAGGTAGCAAACAACTGCTTGTCTTTACAAAGAATCGCATGAGCGTTTCTTACTAAAGCTTTCGTGAAATTAATAAACTTTCAAAAGAACGCGATTATCTTTCAAAGTAAAGCTTGTACTGAGGAAATTAAACTTGATCTCAGTTCTAAAAGTGCTTTCACACGTAGCAAACAACTGCTTGTCTTGACAAAGAAACGCATGTGAGTTTCTTACTAAAGCTTTCGTGAAATTAATAAACTTTCAAAAGAATGCGCTTATCTTTCAAAGTAAAGCTTGTACTGAGAAAATTAAACCTGATCTAAGTTCTAACAGTGCTTACACACGTCTCAAACAACTGCTTGTCTTTACACAGACATGCATGTGCGTTTCTCATTAAAGCTTTCGTGAAATTAATAAACTTTCAAAAGAACGCGATTATCTTTCAAAGTAAAGCTTGTACTGAGAAAAGCAACACTGATATCAGTTCTATCAGTGCTTTCACACGTAGCAAACAACTGCTTGTCTTGAAAAAGAAACGCATGTGCGTTTCTTACTAAAGCTTTCGTGAAATTAATAAACTTTCAAAAGAACGCGATTATCTTTCAAAGTAAAGCTTGTACTGAGTAAATTAAACCTGATCTCAGTTCTAACAGTGCTTTCACATGTAGCAAACAACTGCTTGTCTTGACAAAGAAACGCATGTGCGTTTCTTACTAAAGCTTCTGTGGAATTAATAAAATTTCTAAAGAACGCGCTTATCTTTCAAAGTAAAGCTTGTACTGAGAAAAGCAACACTGATCTCAGTTGTAACAGTGCTTTCACACGTAGCAAACAACTGCTTGTCTTTACAAGGAAACGCATGTGCGTTTCTTACTAAAGGTTTCGTGAAATTAATAAACTTTCAAAAGAACGCGATTATCTTTCAAAGTAAAGCTTGTACTGAGAAAAGCAACACTGATCTCAGTTCTAACAGTGCTTTCACACGTAGCAAACAACTTCTTGTCTTTACAAAGAAACGCATGTGCGTTTCTTTCTGAAGCTTTCGTGAAATTAATAAACTTTCAAAACAACGCGATTATCTTTCAAAGTAAAGCTTGTACTGAGAAAAGCAACACTGATCTCAGTTCTAACAGTGCTTTCACACGTAGCAAACAACTTCTTGTCTTTACAAAGAAACGCATGAGCGTTTCTCACTAAAGCTTTCGTGAAATTAATAAACTTTCAAAAGAACGCGATTATCTTTCATAGTAAAGCTTGTACTGATAAAATTAAACATGATCTCAGTTCTAACAGTGCTTTCACACGTAGCAAACAACTGCTTGTCTTGACAAAGAAACGCATGTGCGTTTCTTACTAAAGCTTTCGTGAAATTTATAAAGTTTCAAAAGAACGCGCTTATCTTTCAAAGTAAAGCTTGTACTGAGAAAAGCAACACTGATCTCAGTTCTAACAGTGCTTTC
Organism: Chionomys nivalis; assembly: GCF_950005125.1. Classification (NCBI taxonomy): domain Eukaryota; kingdom Metazoa; phylum Chordata; class Mammalia; order Rodentia; family Cricetidae; genus Chionomys; species Chionomys nivalis. The sequence continues at coordinate 62,264,085 of NC_080102.1, forward strand.
ACACGTAGCAAACAACTGCTTGTCTAGACAAAGAAACGCATGTGCGTTTCTTACTAAAGCTTTCGTGAAATTAATAAACTTTCAAAAGAACGCGCTTATCTTTCAAAGTAAAGCTTGTACTGAGAAAATTAAACCTGATCTAAGTTCTAACAGTGCTTTCACACGTCGCAAACAACTGCTTGTCTTTACACAGAAACGCATGTGCGTTTCTCATTAAAGCTTTCGTGAAATTAATAAACTTTCAAAACAACGCGATTATCTTTCAAAGTAAAGCTTGTACTGAGAAAAGCAACACTGATCTCAGTTTTAACAGTGCTTTCACACGTAGCAAACAACTGCTTGTCTTGACAAAGAAACGCATAGGCGTTTCTTACTAAAGCTTTCGTGAAATTAATAAACTTTCAAAAGAACGCGATTATCTTTCAAAGTAAAGCTTGTAATGAGGACATTAAAAATGATCTCAGTTCTAACAGTGTTTCATACGTAGCAAACTAGTGCTTGTCTTTACAAAGAAAAGCATGTGCGTTTCTTACTAAAGCTTTCGTGAAATTAATAAACTTTCAAAAGAACGCGATTATCTTTCAAAGTAAAGCTTGTACTGAGAAAATTAAACCTGATCTCAGTTCTAACAGTGCTTTCACACGTAGCAAACAACTGCTTGTCTTTACAAAGAAACGCATGTGCGTTTCTTACTAAAGCTTTCGTGAAATTAATAAACTTTCAAAAGAACGCGATTATCTTTCAAAGTAAAGCTTGTACTGAGAAAAGCAACACTGATCTCAGTTCTATCAGTGCTTTCACACGTAGCAAACAACTGCTTGTCTTGAAAAAGAAACGCATGTGCGTTTCTTACTAAAGCTTTCGTGAAATTAATAAACTTTCAAAAGAACGCGCTTATCTTTCAAAGTAAAGCTTGTACTGAGAAAAGCAACACTGATCTCAGTTCTAACAGTGCTTTCACAGGTAGCAAACAACTGCTTGTCTTTACAAAGAATCGCATGAGCGTTTCTTACTAAAGCTTTCGTGAAATTAATAAACTTTCAAAAGAACGCGATTATCTTTCAAAGTAAAGCTTGTACTGAGGAAATTAAACTTGATCTCAGTTCTAAAAGTGCTTTCACACGTAGCAAACAACTGCTTGTCTTGACAAAGAAACGCATGTGCGTTTCTTACTAAAGCTTTCGTGAAATTAATAAACTTTCAAAAGAACGCGCTTATCTTTCAAAGTAAAGCTTGTACTGAGAAAATTAAACCTGATCTAAGTTCTAACAGTGCTTTCACACGTCGCAAACAACTGCTTGTCTTTGTACAGATACGCATGTGCGTTTCTCATTAAAGCTTTCTTGAAATTAATAAACTTTCAAAAGAACGCGATTATCTTTCAAAGTAAAGCTTGTACTGAGAAAAGCAACACTGATCTCAGTTCTATCAGTGCTTTCACACGTAGCAAACAACTGCTTGTCTTGAAAAAGAAACGCATGTGCGTTTCTTACTAAAGCTTTCGTGAAATTAATAAACTTTCCAAAGAACGCGATTATCTTTCAAAGTAAAGCTTGTAATGAGGACATTAAACATGATCTCAGTTCTAACAGTATTTCATACGTAGCAAACTAGTGCTTGTCTTTACAAAGAAAAGCATGTGCGTTTCTTACTAAAGCTTTCGTGAAATTAATAAACTTTCAAAAGAACGCGATTATCATTCAAAGTAAAGCTTGTACTGAGAAAAGCAACACTGATCTCAGTTCTATCAGTGCTTTCACACGTAGCAAACAACTGCTTGTCTTGAAAAAGAAACGCATGTGCGTTTCTTACTAAAGCTTTCGTGAAATTAATAAACTTTCAAAAGAACGCGCTTATCTTTCAAAGTAAAGCTTGTACTGAGAATAGCAACACTGATCTCAGTTCTAACAGTGCTTTCACAGGTAGCAAACAACTGCTTGTCTTTACAAAAAACTGCTTGTCTTTAGAAAGAAACGCATGTGCGTTTCTTATTAAAGCTTTCGTGAAATTAATAAACTTTCAAAGAATGCGATTATCTTTCAAAGTAAAGCTTGTACTGAGAATAGCAACACTGATCTCAGTTCTAACAGTGCTTTCACAGGTAGCAAACAACTGCTTGTCTTTACAAAGAATCGCATGAGCGTTTCTTACTAAAGCTTTCGTGAAATTAATAAACTTTCAAAAGAACGCGATTATCTTTCAAAGTAAAGCTGGTACTGAGGAAGTTAAACCTGATCTCAGTTCTAACTGTGCTTTCACACGTAGAAAACAACTTCTTGTCTTGACAAAGAAACGCATGTGCGTTTCTTACTAAAGCTTTCGTGAAATTAATAAACTTTCAAAAGAACGCGATTATCTTTCAAAGTAAAGCTTGTACTGAGAAAATTAAACCTGATCTCAGTTCTAACAGTGCTTTCACACGTAGCAAACAACTGCTTCTCTTTACAAATAAACGCATGTGCGTTTCTTACTAAAGCTTTCGTGAAATTAATAAACTTTCAAAAGAACACGATTATCTTTCAAAGTAAAGCTTGTACTGAGAAAAGCAACACTGATCTCAGTTCTATCAGTGCTTTCACACGTAGCAAACAACTGCTTGTCTTTACAAAGAAATGCATGAGCGTTTCTTACTAAAGCTTTCGTGAAATTAATAAACTTTCAAAAGAACGCGATTATCTTTCAAAGTAAAGCTTGTACTGAGGAAAGTAAACCTGATCTCAGTTCTAACAGTGCTTTCACACGTAGCAAACAACTGCTTGTCTTTACAAAGAAACGCATGTGAGTTTCTTACTAAAGCTTTCGTGAAATTAATAAACTTTCAAAAGAACGCGATTATCTTTCAAAGTAAAGCTTGTACTGATAAAATTAAACATGATCTCAGTTCTAACAGTGCTTTCACACGTAGCAAACAACTGCTTGTCTTGACAAAGAAACACATGTGCGTTTCTTACTAAAGCTTTCGTGAAATTAATAAAGTTTCAAAAGAACGCGCTTATCTTTCAAAGTAAAGCTTGTACTGAGAAAAGCAACACTGACCTCAGTTCTAACAGTGCTTTCACACGTAGCAAACAACTGCTTGTCTTGACAAAGAAACGCATGTGCGTTTCTTACTAAAGCTTTCGTGAAATTAATAAACTTTCAAAAGAACGCGATTATCTTTCAAAGTAAAGCTTGTACTGAGGAAATTAAACTTGATCTCAGTTCTAAAAGTGCTTTCACACGTAGCAAACAACTGCTTGTCTTTACAAAGAAATGCATGAGCGTTTCTTACTAAAGCTTTCGTGAAATTAATAAACTTTCAAAAGAACGCGATTATCTTTCAAAGTAAAGCTTGTACTGAGAAAAGCAACACTGATCTCAGTTCTAACAGTGCTTTCACACGTAGCAAACAACTGCTTGTCTTTACAAAGAAACGCATGTGCGTTTCTTTCTAAAGCTTTCGTGAAATTAATATACTTTCAAAAGAACGCGATTATCTTTCAAAGTAAAGCTTGTACTGAGAAAAGCAACAGTGATCTCAGTTCTAACAGTGCTTTCACACGTAGCAAACAACTGCTTGTCTTTACAAAGAAATGCATGAGCGTTTCTTACTAAAGCTTTCGTGAAATTAATAAACTTTCAAAAGAACGCGATTATCTTTCAAAGTAAAGCTTGTACTGAGAAAAGCAACACTGATCTCAGTTCTAACAGTGCTTTCACATGTAGCAAACAACTGCTTGTCTTTACAAAAAACTGCTTGTCTTTAGAAAGAAACGCATGTGCGTTTCTTATTAAAGCTTTCGTGAAATTAATAAACTTTCAAAGAATGCGATTATCTTTCAAAGTAAAGCTTGTACTGAGAAAAGCCACACTGATCTCAGTTCTAACAGTGCTTTCACACGTAGCAAACAACTGCTTGTCTTTACAAAGAATAGCATGAGCGTTTCTTACTAAAGCTTTCGTGAAATTAATAAACTTTCAAAAGAACGCGATTATCTTTCAAAGTAAAGCTTGTACTGAGGAAATTAAACCTGATCTCAGTTCTAACAGTGCTTTCACACGTAGCAAACAACTGCTTGTCTTGACAAAGAAAGGCATGTGCGTTTCTTACTAAAGCTTTCGTGAAATTAATAAACTTTCAAAAGAACGCGATTATCTTTCAAAGTAAAGCTTGTACTGAGAAAATTAAACCTGATCTCAGTTCTAACAGTGCTTTCACATGTAGCAAACAACTGCTTGTCTTTACAAAGAAACGCATGTGCGTTTCTTACTAAAGCTTTCGAGAAATTAATAAACTTTCAAAAGAACGCGCTTATCTTTCAAAGTAAAGCTTGTACTGAGAAAAGCAACACTGATCTCAGTTCTAACAGTGATTTCACAGGTAGCAAACAACTGCTTGTCTTTACAAAGAATCGCATGAGCGTTTCTTACTAAAGCTTTCGTGAAATTAATAAACTTTCAAAAGAACGCGATTATCTTTCAAAGTAAAGCTTGTACTGAGGAAATTAAACTTGATCTCAGTTCTAAAAGTGCTTTCACACGTAGCAAACAACTGCTTGTCTTGACAAAGAAACGCATGTGCGTTTCTTACTAAAGCTTTCGTGAAATTAATAAACTTTCAAAAGAACGCGCTTATCTTTCAAAGTAAAGCTTGTACTGAGAAAATTAAACCTGATCTAAGTTCTAACAGTGCTTACACACGTCACAAACAACTGCTTGTCTTTACACAGAAATGCATGTGCGTTTCTCATTAAAGCTTTCGTGAAATTAATAAACATTCAAAAGAACGCGATTATCTTTCAAAGTAAAGCTTGTACTGAGAAAAGCAACACTGATCTCAGTTCTATCAGTGCTTTCACACGTAGCAAACAACTGCTTGTCTTGAAAAAGAAACGCATGTGCGTTTCTTACTAAAGCTTTCGTGAAATTAATAAACTTTCAAAAGAACGCGCTTATCTTTCAAAGTAAAGCTTGTACTGAGAAAAGCAACACTGATCTCAGTTCTAACAGTGCTTTCACAGGTAGCAAACAACTGCTTGTCTTTACAAAGAATAGCATGAGCGTTTCTTACTAAAGCTTTCGTGAAATTAATAAACTTTCAAAAGAACGCGATTATCTTTCAAAGTAAAGCTGGTACTGAGGAAGTTAAACCTGATCTCAGTTCTAACTGTGCTTTCACACGTAGAAAACAACTTCTTGTCTTGACAAAGAAACGCATGTGCGTTTCTTACTAAAGCTTTCGTGAAATTAATAAACTTTCAAAAGAACGCGATTATCTTTCAAAGTAAAGCTTGTACTGAGAAAATTAAACCTGATCTCAGTTCTAACAGTGCTTTCACACGTAGCAAACAACTGCTTCTCTTTACAAATAAACGCATGTGCGTTTCTTACTAAAGCTTTCGTGAAATTAATAAACTTTCAAAAGAACACGATTATCTTTCAAAGTAAAGCTTGTACTGAGAAAAGCAACACTGATCTCAGTTCTATCAGTGCTTTCACACGTAGCAAACAACTGCTTGTCTTTACAAAGAAATGCATGAGCGTTTCTTACTAAAGCTTTCGTGAAATTAATAAACTTTCAAAAGAACGCGATTATCTTTCAAAGTAAAGCTTGTACTGAGGAAAGTAAACCTGATCTCAGTTCTAACAGTGCTTTCACACGTAGCAAACAACTGCTTGTCTTTACAAAGAAACGCATGTGAGTTTCTTACTAAAGCTTTCGTGAAATTAATAAACTTTCAAAAGAACGCGATTATCTTTCAAAGTAAAGCTTGTACTGATAAAATTAAACATGATCTCAGTTCTAACAGTGCTTTCACACGTAGCAAACAACTGCTTGTCTTGACAAAGAAACACATGTGCGTTTCTTACTAAAGCTTTCGTGAAATTAATAAAGTTTCAAAAGAACGCGCTTATCTTTCAAAGTAAAGCTTGTACTGAGAAAAGCAACACTGACCTCAGTTCTAACAGTGCTTTCACACGTAGCAAACAACTGCTTGTCTTGACAAAGAAACGCATGTGCGTTTCTTACTAAAGCTTTCGTGAAATTAATAAACTTTCAAAAGAACGCGATTATCTTTCAAAGTAAAGCTTGTACTGAGGAAATTAAACTTGATCTCAGTTCTAAAAGTGCTTTCACACGTAGCAAACAACTGCTTGTCTTTACAAAGAAATGCATGAGCGTTTCTTACTAAAGCTTTCGTGAAATTAATAAACTTTCAAAAGAACGCGATTATCTTTCAAAGTAAAGCTTGTACTGAGAAAAGCAACACTGATCTCAGTTCTAACAGTGCTTTCACACGTAGCAAACAACTGCTTGTCTTTACAAAGAAACGCATGTGCGTTTCTTTCTAAAGCTTTCGTGAAATTAATATACTTTCAAAAGAACGCGATTATCTTTCAAAGTAAAGCTTGTACTGAGAAAAGCAACAGTGATCTCAGTTCTAACAGTGCTTTCACACGTAGCAAACAACTGCTTGTCTTTACAAAGAAATGCATGAGCGTTTCTTACTAAAGCTTTCGTGAAATTAATAAACTTTCAAAAGAACGCGATTATCTTTCAAAGTAAAGCTTGTACTGAGAAAAGCAACACTGATCTCAGTTCTAACAGTGCTTTCACATGTAGCAAACAACTGCTTGTCTTTACAAAAAACTGCTTGTCTTTAGAAAGAAACGCATGTGCGTTTCTTATTAAAGCTTTCGTGAAATTAATAAACTTTCAAAGAATGCGATTATCTTTCAAAGTAAAGCTTGTACTGAGAAAAGCCACAGTGATCTCAGTTCTAACAGTGCTTTCACACGTAGCAAACAACTGCTTGTCTTTACAAAGAATAGCATGAGCGTTTCTTACTAAAGCTTTCGTGAAATTAATAAACTTTCAAAAGAACGCGATTATCTTTCAAAGTAAAGCTTGTACTGAGGAAATTAAACCTGATCTCAGTTCTAACAGTGCTTTCACACGTAGCAAACAACTGCTTGTCTTGACAAAGAAAGGCATGTGCGTTTCTTACTAAAGCTTTCGTGAAATTAATAAACTTTCAAAAGAACGCGATTATCTTTCAAAGTAAAGCTTGTACTGAGAAAATTAAACCTGATCTCAGTTCTAACAGTGCTTTCACATGTAGCAAACAACTGCTTGTCTTTACAAAGAAACGCATGTGCGTTTCTTACTAAAGCTTTCGAGAAATTAATAAACTTTCAAAAGAACGCGCTTATCTTTCAAAGTAAAGCTTGTACTGAGAAAAGCAACACTGATCTCAGTTCTAACAGTGATTTCACAGGTAGCAAACAACTGCTTGTCTTTACAAAGAATCGCATGAGCGTTTCTTACTAAAGCTTTCGTGAAATTAATAAACTTTCAAAAGAACGCGATTATCTTTCAAAGTAAAGCTTGTACTGAGGAAATTAAACTTGATCTCAGTTCTAACAGTGCTTTCACACGTAGCAAACAACTGCTTGTCTTGACAAAGAAACGCATGTGCGTTTCTTACTAAAGCTTTCGTGAAATTAATAAACTTTCAAAAGAACGCGCTTATCTTTCAAAGTAAAGCTTGTACTGAGAAAATTAAACCTGATCTAAGTTCTAACAGTGCTTACACACGTCACAAACAACTGCTTGTCTTTACACAGAAATGCATGTGCGTTTCTCATTAAAGCTTTCGTGAAATTAATAAACATTCAAAAGAACGCGATTATCTTTCAAAGTAAAGCTTGTACTGAGAAAAGCAACACTGATCTCAGTTCTATCAGTGCTTTCACACGTAGCAAACAACTGCTTGTCTTGAAAAAGAAACGCATGGGCGTTTCTTACTAAAGCTTTCGTGAAATTAATAAACTTTCAAAAGAACGCGCTTATCTTTCAAAGTAAAGCTTGTACTGAGAAAAGCAACACTGATCTCAGTTCTAACAGTGCTTTCACAGGTAGCAAACAACTGCTTGTCTTTACAAAGAATCGCATGAGCGTTTCTTACTAAAGCTTTCGTGAAATTAATAAACTTTTAAAAGAACGCGATTATCTTTCAAAGTAAAGCTTGTACTGAGGAAATTAAACTTGATCTCAGTTCTAAAAGTGCTTTCACACGTAGCAAACAACTGCTTGTCTTGACAAAGAAACGCATGTGCGTTTCTTACTAAAGCTTTCGTGAAATTAATAAACTTTCAAAAGAACGCGCTTATCTTTCAAAGTAAAGCTTGTACTGAGAAAATTAAACCTGATCTAAGTTCTAACAGTGCTTTCACACGTCGCAAACAACTGCTTGTCTTTGTACAGATACGCATGTGCGTTTCTCATTAAAGCTTTCTTGAAATTAATAAACTTTCAAAAGAACGCGATTATCTTTCAAAGTAAAGCTTGTACTGAGAAAAGCAACACTGATCTCAGTTCTATCAGTGCTTTCACACGTAGCAAACAACTGCTTGTCTTGAAAAAGAAACGCATGTGCGTTTCTTACTAAAGCTTTCGTGAAATTAATAAACTTTCCAAAGAACGCGATTATCTTTCAAAGTAAAGCTTGTAATGAGGACATTAAACATGATCTCAGTTCTAACAGTATTTCATACGTAGCAAACTAGTGCTTGTCTTTACAAAGAAAAGCATGTGCGTTTCTTACTAAAGCTTTCGTGAAATTAATAAACTTTCAAAAGAACGCGATTATCATTCAAAGTAAAGCTTGTACTGAGAAAAGCAACACTGATCTCAGTTCTATCAGTGCTTTCACACGTAGCAAACAACTGCTTGTCTTGAAAAAGAAACGCATGTGCGTTTCTTACTAAAGCTTTCGTGAAATTAATAAACTTTCAAAGAACGCGCTTATCTTTCAAAGTAAAGCTTGTACTGAGAATAGCAACACTGATCTCAGTTCTAACAGTGCTTTCACAGGTAGCAAACAACTGCTTGTCTTTACAAAAAACTGCTTGTCTTTAGAAAGAAACGCATGTGCGTTTCTTATTAAAGCTTTCGTGAAATTAATAAACTTTCAAAGAATGCGATTATCTTTCAAAGTAAAGCTTGTACTGAGAATAGCAACACTGATCTCAGTTCTAACAGTGCTTTCACAGGTAGCAAACAACTGCTTGTCTTTACAAAGAATCGCATGAGCGTTTCTTACTAAAGCTTTCGTGAAATTAATAAACTTTCAAAAGAACGCGATTATCTTTCAAAGTAAAGCTGGTACTGAGGAAGTTAAACCTGATCTCAGTTCTAACTGTGCTTTCACACGTAGAAAACAACTTCTTGTCTTGACAAAGAAACGCATGTGCGTTTCTTACTAAAGCTTTCGTGAAATTAATAAACTTTCAAAAGAACGCGATTATCTTTCAAAGTAAAGCTTGTACTGAGAAAATTAAACCTGATCTCAGTTCTAACAGTGCTTTCACACGTAGCAAACAACTGCTTCTCTTTACAAATAAACGCATGTGCGTTTCTTACTAAAGCTTTCTTGAAATTAATAAACTTTCAAAAGAACGCGATTATCTTTCAAAGTAAAGCTTGTACTGAGAAAAGCAACACTGATCTCAGTTCTATCAGTGCTTTCACACGTAGCAAACAACTGCTTGTCTTTACAAAGAAATGCATGAGCGTTTCTTACTAAAGCTTTCGTGAAATTAATAAACTTTCAAAAGAACGCGATTATCTTTCAAAGTAAAGCTTGTACTGAGGAAAGTAAACCTGATCTCAGTTCTAACAGTGCTTTCACACGTAGCAAACAACTGCTTGTCTTTACAAAGAAACGCATGTGCGTTTCTTACTAAAGCTTTCGTGAAATTAATAAACTTTCAAAAGAACGCGATTATCTTTCAAAGTAAAGCTTGTACTGAGAAAAGCAACACTGATCTCAGTTCTAACAGTGCTTTCACAGGTAGCAAACAACTGCTTGTCTTTACAAAGAATCGCATGAGCGTTTCTTACTAAAGCTTTCGTGAAATTAATAAACTTTCAAAAGAACGCGATTATCTTTCAAAGTAAAGCTTGTACTGAGGAAATTAAACTTGATCTCAGTTCTAAAAGTGCTTTCACACGTAGCAAACAACTGCTTGTCTTGACAAAGAAACGCATGTGCGTTTCTTACTAAAGCTTTCGTGAAATTAATAAACTTTCAAAAGAACGCGCTTATCTTTCAAAGTAAAGCTTGTACTGAGAAAATTAAACCTGATCTAAGTTCTAACAGTGCTTTCACACGTCGCAAACAACTGCTTGTCTTTGTACAGATACGCATGTGCGTTTCTCATTAAAGCTTTCTTGAAATTAATAAACTTTCAAAAGAACGCGATTATCTTTCAAAGTAAAGCTTGTACTGAAAAAAGCAACACTGATCTCAGTTCTATCAGTGCTTTCACACGTAGCAAACAACTGCTTGTCTTGAAAAAGAAACGCATGTGCGTTTCTTACTAAAGCTTTCGTGAAATTAATAAACTTTCCAAAGAACGCGATTATCTTTCAAAGTAAAGCTTGTAATGAGGAAATTAAACATGATCTAAGTTCTAACAGTATTTCATACGTAGCAAACTAGTGCTTGTCTTTACAAAGAAAAGCATGTGCGTTTCTTACTAAAGCTTTCGTGAAATTAATAAACTTTCAAAAGAACGCGATTATCATTCAAAGTAAAGCTTGTACTGAGAAAAGCAACACTGATCTCAGTTCTATCAGTGCTTTCACACGTAGCAAACAACTGCTTGTCTTGAAAAAGAAACGCATGTGCGTTTCTTACTAAAGCTTTCGTGAAATTAATAAACTTTCAAAAGAACGCGCTTATCTTTCAAAGTAAAGCTTGTACTGAGAATAGCAACACTGATCTCAGTTCTAACAGTGCTTTCACAGGTAGCAAACAACTGCTTGTCTTTACAAAAAACTGCTTGTCTTTAGAAAGAAACGCATGTGCGTTTCTTATTAAAGCTTTCGTGAAATTAATAAACTTTCAAAGAATGCGATTATCTTTCAAAGTAAAGCTTGTACTGAGAATAGCAACACTGATCTCAGTTCTAACAGTGCTTTCACAGGTAGCAAACAACTGCTTGTCTTTACAAAGAATCGCATGAGCGTTTCTTACTAAAGCTTTCGTGAAATTAATAAACTTTCAAAAGAACGCGATTATCTTTCAAAGTAAAGCTGGTACTGAGGAAGTTAAACCTGATCTCAGTTCTAACTGTGCTTTCACACGTAGAAAACAACTTCTTGTCTTGACAAAGAAACGCATGTGCGTTTCTTACTAAAGCTTTCGTGAAATTAATAAACTTTCAAAAGAACGCGATTATCTTTCAAAGTAAAGCTTGTACTGAGAAAATTAAACCTGATCTCAGTTCTAACAGTGCTTTCACACGTAGCAAACAACTGCTTCTCTTTACAAATAAACGCATGTGCGTTTCTTACTAAAGCTTTCTTGAAATTAATAAACTTTCAAAAGAACGCGATTATCTTTCAAAGTAAAGCTTGTACTGAGAAAAGCAACACTGATCTCAGTTCTATCAGTGCTTTCACACGTAGCAAACAACTGCTTGTCTTTACAAAGAAATGCATGAGCGTTTCTTACTAAAGCTTTCGTGAAATTAATAAACTTTCAAAAGAACGCGATTATCTTTCAAAGTAAAGCTTGTACTGAGGAAAGTAAACCTGATCTCAGTTCTAACAGTGCTTTCACACGTAGCAAACAACTGCTTGTCTTTACAAAGAAACGCATGTGAGTTTCTTACTAAAGCTTTCGTGAAATTAATAAACTTTCAAAAGAACGCGATTATCTTTCAAAGTAAAGCTTGTACTGAGGAAATTAAACTTGATCTCAGTTCTAAAAGTGCTTTCACACGTAGCAAACAACTGCTTGTCTTTACAAAGAAATGCATGAGCGTTTCTTACTAAAGCTTTCGTGAAATTAATAAACTTTCAAAAGAACGCGATTATCTTTCAAAGTAAAGCTTGTACTGAGAAAAGCAACACTGATCTCAGTTCTAACAGTGCTTTCACACGTAGCAAACAACTGCTTGTCTTTACAAAGAAACGCATGTGCGTTTCTTTCTAAAGCTTTCGTGAAATTAATATACTTTCAAAAGAACGCGATTATCTTTCAAAGTAAAGCTTGTACTGAGAAAAGCAACAGTGATCTCAGTTCTAACAGTGCTTTCACACGTAGCAAACAACTGCTTGTCTTTACAAAGAAATGCATGAGCGTTTCTTACTAAAGCTTTCGTGAAATTAATAAACTTTCAAAAGAACGCGATTATCTTTCAAAGTAAAGCTTGTACTGAGAAAAGCAACACTGATCTCAGTTCTAACAGTGCTTTCACATGTAGCAAACAACTGCTTGTCTTTACAAAAAACTGCTTGTCTTTAGAAAGAAACGCATGTGCGTTTCTTATTAAAGCTTTCGTGAAATTAATAAACTTTCAAAGAATGCGATTATCTTTCAAAGTAAAGCTTGTACTGAGAAAAGCCACACTGATCTCAGTTCTAACAGTGCTTTCACACGTAGCAAACAACTGCTTGTCTTTACAAAGAATAGCATGAGCGTTTCTTACTAAAGCTTTCGTGAAATTAATAAACTTTCAAAAGAACGCGATTATCTTTCAAAGTAAAGCTTGTACTGAGGAAATTAAACCTGATCTCAGTTCTAACAGTGCTTTCACACGTAGCAAACAACTGCTTGTCTTGACAAAGAAACGCATGTGCGTTTCTTACTAAAGCTTTCGTGAAATTAATAAACTTTCAAAAGAACGCGATTATCTTTCAAAGTAAAGCTTGTACTGAGAAAATTAAACCTGATCTCAGTTCTAACAGTGCTTTCACATGTAGCAAACAACTGCTTGTCTTTACAAAGAAACGCATGAGCGTTTCTTACTAAAGCTTTCGAGAAATTAATAAACTTTCAAAAGAACGCGCTTATCTTTCAAAGTAAAGCTTGTACTGAGAAAAGCAACACTGATCTCAGTTCTAACAGTGCTTTCACAGGTAGCAAACAACTGCTTGTCTTTACAAAGAATCGCATGAGCGTTTCTTACTAAAGCTTTCGTGAAATTAATAAACTTTCAAAAGAACGCGATTATCTTTCAAAGTAAAGCTTGTACTGAGAAAATTAAACCTGATCTAAGTTCTAACAGTGCTTACACACGTCACAAACAACTGCTTGTCTTTACACAGAAATGCATGTGCGTTTCTCATTAAAGCTTTCGTGAAATTAATAAACTTTCAAAAGAACGCGATTATCTTTCAAAGTAAAGCTTGTACTGAGAAAAGCAACACTGATCTCAGTTCTATCAGTGCTTTCACACGTAGCAAACAACTGCTTGTCTTGAAAAAGAAACGCATGTGCGTTTCTTACTAAAGCTTTCGTGAAATTAATAAACTTTCAAAAGAACGCGATTATCTTTCAAAGTAAAGCTTGTACTGAGTAAATTAAACCTGATCTCAGTTCTAACAGTGCTTTCACATGTAGCAAACAACTGCTTGTCTTGACAAAGAAACGCATGTGCGTTTCTTACTAAAGCTTTCGTGGAATTAATAAAATTTCTAAAGAACGCGCTTATCTTTCAAAGTAAAGCTTGTACTGAGAAAAGCAACATTGATCTCAGTTGTAACAGTGCTTTCACACATAGCAAACAACTGCTTGTCTTTACAAGGAAACGCATGAGCGTTTCTTACTAAAGCTTTCGTGAAATTAATAAACTTTCAAAAGAACGCGATTATCTTTCAAAGTAAAGCTTGTACTGAGAAAAGCAACACTGATCTCAGTTCTAACAGTGCTTTCACACGTAGCAAACAACTTCTTGTCTTTACAAAGAAACGCATGTGCGTTTCTTTCTGAAGCTTTCGTGAAATTAATAAACTTTCAAAACAACGCGATTATCTTTCAAAGTAAAGCTTGTACTGAGAAAAGCAACACTGATCTCAGTTCTAACAGTGCTTTCACACGTAGCAAACAACTTCTTGTCTTTACAAAGAAACGCATGAGCGTTTCTCACTAAAGCTTTCGTGAAATTAATAAACTTTCAAAAGAACGCGATTATCTTTCATAGTAAAGCTTGTACTGATAAAATTAAACATGATCTCAGTTCTAACAGTGCTTTCACACGTAGCAAACAACTGCTTGTCTTGACAAAGAAACGCATGTGCGTTTCTTACTAAAGCTTTCGTGAAATTAATAAAGTTTCAAAAGAACGCGCTTATCTTTCAAAGTAAAGCTTGTACTGAGAAAATTAAACCTGATCTCAGTTCTAACAGTGCTTTCACATGTAGCAAACAACTGCTTGTCTTTACAAAGAAACGCATGTGCGTTTCTTACTAAAGCTTTCGAGAAATTAATAAACTTTCAAAAGAACGCGCTTATCTTTCAAAGTAAAGCTTGTACTGAGAAAAGCAACACTGATCTCAGTTCTAACAGTGCTTTCACAGGTAACAAACAACTGCTTGTCTTTACAAAGAATCGCATGAGCGTTTCTTACTAAAGCTTTCGTGAAATTAATAAACTTTCAAAAGAACGCGATTATCTTTCAAAGTAAAGCTTGTACTGAGAAAATTAAACCTGATCTAAGTTCTAACAGTGCTTACACACGTCACAAACAACTGCTTGTCTTTACACAGAAATGCATGTGCGTTTCTCATTAAAGCTTTCGTGAAATTAATAAACTTTCAAAAGAACGCGATTATCTTTCAAAGTAATGCTTGTACTGAGAAAAGCAACACTGATCTCAGTTCTATCAGTGCTTTCACACGTAGCAAACAACTGCTTGTCTTGAAAAAGAAACGCATGTGCGTTTCTTACTAAAGCTTTCGTGAAATTAATAAACTTTCAAAAGAACGCGATTATCTTTCAAAGTAAAGCTTGTACTGAGTAAATTAAACCTGATCTCAGTTCTAACAGTGCTTTCACATGTAGCAAACAACTGTTTGTCTTGACAAAGAAACGCATGTGCGTTTCTTACTAAAGCTTTCGTGGAATTAATAAAATTTCTAAAGAACGCGCTTATCTTTCAAAGTAAAGCTTGTACTGAGAAAAGCAACATTGATCTCAGTTGTAACAGTGCTTTCACACATAGCAAACAACTGCTTGTCTTTACAAGGAAACGCATGAGCGTTTCTTACTAAAGCTTTCGTGAAATTAATAAACTTTCAAAAGAACGCGATTATCTTTCAAAGTAAAGCTTGTACTGAGAAAAGCAACACTGATCTCAGTTCTAACAGTGCTTTCACACGTAGCAAACAACTGCTTGTCTTTACAAAGAAACGCATGTGCGTTTCTTTCTAAAGCTTTCGTGAAATTAATATACTTTCAAAAGAACGCGATTATCTTTCAAAGTAAAGCTTGTACTGAGAAAAGCAACAGTGATCTCAGTTCTAACAGTGCTTTCACACGTAGCAAACAACTGCTTGTCTTTACAAAGAAATGCATGAGCGTTTCTTACTAAAGCTTTCGTGAAATTAATAAACTTTCAAAAGAACGCGATTATCTTTCAAAGTAAAGCTTGTACTGAGAAAAGCAACACTGATCTCAGTTCTAACAGTGCTTTCACATGTAGCAAACAACTGCTTGTCTTTACAAAAAACTGCTTGTCTTTAGAAAGAAACGCATGTGCGTTTCTTATTAAAGCTTTCGTGAAATTAATAAACTTTCAAAGAATGCGATTATCTTTCAAAGTAAAGCTTGTACTGAGAAAAGCCACAGTGATCTCAGTTCTAACAGTGCTTTCACACGTAGCAAACAACTGCTTGTCTTTACAAAGAATAGCATGAGCGTTTCTTACTAAAGCTTTCGTGAAATTAATAAACTTTCAAAAGAACGCGATTATCTTTCAAAGTAAAGCTTGTACTGAGGAAATTAAACCTGATCTCAGTTCTAACAGTGCTTTCACACGTAGCAAACAACTGCTTGTCTTGACAAAGAAAGGCATGTGCGTTTCTTACTAAAGCTTTCGTGAAATTAATAAACTTTCAAAAGAACGCGATTATCTTTCAAAGTAAAGCTTGTACTGAGAAAATTAAACCTGATCTCAGTTCTAACAGTGCTTTCACATGTAGCAAACAACTGCTTGTCTTTACAAAGAAACGCATGTGCGTTTCTTACTAAAGCTTTCGAGAAATTAATAAACTTTCAAAAGAACGCGCTTATCTTTCAAAGTAAAGCTTGTACTGAGAAAAGCAACACTGATCTCAGTTCTAACAGTGATTTCACAGGTAGCAAACAACTGCTTGTCTTTACAAAGAATCGCATGAGCGTTTCTTACTAAAGCTTTCGTGAAATTAATAAACTTTCAAAAGAACGCGATTATCTTTCAAAGTAAAGCTTGTACTGAGGAAATTAAACTTGATCTCAGTTCTAACAGTGCTTTCACACGTAGCAAACAACTGCTTGTCTTGACAAAGAAACGCATGTGCGTTTCTTACTAAAGCTTTCGTGAAATTAATAAACTTTCAAAAGAACGCGCTTATCTTTCAAAGTAAAGCTTGTACTGAGAAAATTAAACCTGATCTAAGTTCTAACAGTGCTTACACACGTCACAAACAACTGCTTGTCTTTACACAGAAATGCATGTGCGTTTCTCATTAAAGCTTTCGTGAAATTAATAAACATTCAAAAGAACGCGATTATCTTTCAAAGTAAAGCTTGTACTGAGAAAAGCAACACTGATCTCAGTTCTATCAGTGCTTTCACACGTAGCAAACAACTGCTTGTCTTGAAAAAGAAACGCATGGGCGTTTCTTACTAAAGCTTTCGTGAAATTAATAAACTTTCAAAAGAACGCGCTTATCTTTCAAAGTAAAGCTTGTACTGAGAAAAGCAACACTGATCTCAGTTCTAACAGTGCTTTCACAGGTAGCAAACAACTGCTTGTCTTTACAAAGAATCGCATGAGCGTTTCTTACTAAAGCTTTCGTGAAATTAATAAACTTTTAAAAGAACGCGATTATCTTTCAAAGTAAAGCTTGTACTGAGGAAATTAAACTTGATCTCAGTTCTAAAAGTGCTTTCACACGTAGCAAACAACTGCTTGTCTTGACAAAGAAACGCATGTGCGTTTCTTACTAAAGCTTTCGTGAAATTAATAAACTTTCAAAAGAACGCGCTTATCTTTCAAAGTAAAGCTTGTACTGAGAAAATTAAACCTGATCTAAGTTCTAACAGTGCTTTCACACGTCGCAAACAACTGCTTGTCTTTGTACAGATACGCATGTGCGTTTCTCATTAAAGCTTTCTTGAAATTAATAAACTTTCAAAAGAACGCGATTATCTTTCAAAGTAAAGCTTGTACTGAGAAAAGCAACACTGATCTCAGTTCTATCAGTGCTTTCACACGTAGCAAACAACTGCTTGTCTTGAAAAAGAAACGCATGTGCGTTTCTTACTAAAGCTTTCGTGAAATTAATAAACTTTCCAAAGAACGCGATTATCTTTCAAAGTAAAGCTTGTAATGAGGACATTAAACATGATCTCAGTTCTAACAGTATTTCATACGTAGCAAACTAGTGCTTGTCTTTACAAAGAAAAGCATGTGCGTTTCTTACTAAAGCTTTCGTGAAATTAATAAACTTTCAAAAGAACGCGATTATCATTCAAAGTAAAGCTTGTACTGAGAAAAGCAACACTGATCTCAGTTCTATCAGTGCTTTCACACGTAGCAAACAACTGCTTGTCTTGAAAAAGAAACGCATGTGCGTTTCTTACTAAAGCTTTCGTGAAATTAATAAACTTTCAAAGAACGCGCTTATCTTTCAAAGTAAAGCTTGTACTGAGAATAGCAACACTGATCTCAGTTCTAACAGTGCTTTCACAGGTAGCAAACAACTGCTTGTCTTTACAAAAAACTGCTTGTCTTTAGAAAGAAACGCATGTGCGTTTCTTATTAAAGCTTTCGTGAAATTAATAAACTTTCAAAGAATGCGATTATCTTTCAAAGTAAAGCTTGTACTGAGAATAGCAACACTGATCTCAGTTCTAACAGTGCTTTCACAGGTAGCAAACAACTGCTTGTCTTTACAAAGAATCGCATGAGCGTTTCTTACTAAAGCTTTCGTGAAATTAATAAACTTTCAAAAGAACGCGATTATCTTTCAAAGTAAAGCTGGTACTGAGGAAGTTAAACCTGATCTCAGTTCTAACTGTGCTTTCACACGTAGAAAACAACTTCTTGTCTTGACAAAGAAACGCATGTGCGTTTCTTACTAAAGCTTTCGTGAAATTAATAAACTTTCAAAAGAACGCGATTATCTTTCAAAGTAAAGCTTGTACTGAGAAAATTAAACCTGATCTCAGTTCTAACAGTGCTTTCACACGTAGCAAACAACTGCTTCTCTTTACAAATAAACGCATGTGCGTTTCTTACTAAAGCTTTCTTGAAATTAATAAACTTTCAAAAGAACGCGATTATCTTTCAAAGTAAAGCTTGTACTGAGAAAAGCAACACTGATCTCAGTTCTATCAGTGCTTTCACACGTAGCAAACAACTGCTTGTCTTTACAAAGAAATGCATGAGCGTTTCTTACTAAAGCTTTCGTGAAATTAATAAACTTTCAAAAGAACGCGATTATCTTTCAAAGTAAAGCTTGTACTGAGGAAAGTAAACCTGATCTCAGTTCTAACAGTGCTTTCACACGTAGCAAACAACTGCTTGTCTTTACAAAGAAACGCATGTGCGTTTCTTACTAAAGCTTTCGTGAAATTAATAAACTTTCAAAAGAACGCGATTATCTTTCAAAGTAAAGCTTGTACTGAGAAAAGCAACACTGATCTCAGTTCTAACAGTGCTTTCACAGGTAGCAAACAACTGCTTGTCTTTACAAAGAATCGCATGAGCGTTTCTTACTAAAGCTTTCGTGAAATTAATAAACTTTCAAAAGAACGCGATTATCTTTCAAAGTAAAGCTTGTACTGAGGAAATTAAACTTGATCTCAGTTCTAAAAGTGCTTTCACACGTAGCAAACAACTGCTTGTCTTGACAAAGAAACGCATGTGCGTTTCTTACTAAAGCTTTCGTGAAATTAATAAACTTTCAAAAGAACGCGCTTATCTTTCAAAGTAAAGCTTGTACTGAGAAAATTAAACCTGATCTAAGTTCTAACAGTGCTTTCACACGTCGCAAACAACTGCTTGTCTTTGTACAGATACGCATGTGCGTTTCTCATTAAAGCTTTCTTGAAATTAATAAACTTTCAAAAGAACGCGATTATCTTTCAAAGTAAAGCTTGTACTGAAAAAAGCAACACTGATCTCAGTTCTATCAGTGCTTTCACACGTAGCAAACAACTGCTTGTCTTGAAAAAGAAACGCATGTGCGTTTCTTACTAAAGCTTTCGTGAAATTAATAAACTTTCCAAAGAACGCGATTATCTTTCAAAGTAAAGCTTGTAATGAGGAAATTAAACATGATCTAAGTTCTAACAGTATTTCATACGTAGCAAACTAGTGCTTGTCTTTACAAAGAAAAGCATGTGCGTTTCTTACTAAAGCTTTCGTGAAATTAATAAACTTTCAAAAGAACGCGATTATCATTCAAAGTAAAGCTTGTACTGAGAAAAGCAACACTGATCTCAGTTCTATCAGTGCTTTCACACGTAGCAAACAACTGCTTGTCTTGAAAAAGAAACGCATGTGCGTTTCTTACTAAAGCTTTCGTGAAATTAATAAACTTTCAAAAGAACGCGCTTATCTTTCAAAGTAAAGCTTGTACTGAGAATAGCAACACTGATCTCAGTTCTAACAGTGCTTTCACAGGTAGCAAACAACTGCTTGTCTTTACAAAAAACTGCTTGTCTTTAGAAAGAAACGCATGTGCGTTTCTTATTAAAGCTTTCGTGAAATTAATAAACTTTCAAAGAATGCGATTATCTTTCAAAGTAAAGCTTGTACTGAGAATAGCAACACTGATCTCAGTTCTAACAGTGCTTTCACAGGTAGCAAACAACTGCTTGTCTTTACAAAGAATCGCATGAGCGTTTCTTACTAAAGCTTTCGTGAAATTAATAAACTTTCAAAAGAACGCGATTATCTTTCAAAGTAAAGCTGGTACTGAGGAAGTTAAACCTGATCTCAGTTCTAACTGTGCTTTCACACGTAGAAAACAACTTCTTGTCTTGACAAAGAAACGCATGTGCGTTTCTTACTAAAGCTTTCGTGAAATTAATAAACTTTCAAAAGAACGCGATTATCTTTCAAAGTAAAGCTTGTACTGAGAAAATTAAACCTGATCTCAGTTCTAACAGTGCTTTCACACGTAGCAAACAACTGCTTCTCTTTACAAATAAACGCATGTGCGTTTCTTACTAAAGCTTTCTTGAAATTAATAAACTTTCAAAAGAACGCGATTATCTTTCAAAGTAAAGCTTGTACTGAGAAAAGCAACACTGATCTCAGTTCTATCAGTGCTTTCACACGTAGCAAACAACTGCTTGTCTTTACAAAGAAATGCATGAGCGTTTCTTACTAAAGCTTTCGTGAAATTAATAAACTTTCAAAAGAACGCGATTATCTTTCAAAGTAAAGCTTGTACTGAGGAAAGTAAACCTGATCTCAGTTCTAACAGTGCTTTCACACGTAGCAAACAACTGCTTGTCTTTACAAAGAAACGCATGTGAGTTTCTTACTAAAGCTTTCGTGAAATTAATAAACTTTCAAAAGAACGCGATTATCTTTCAAAGTAAAGCTTGTACTGAGGAAATTAAACTTGATCTCAGTTCTAAAAGTGCTTTCACACGTAGCAAACAACTGCTTGTCTTTACAAAGAAATGCATGAGCGTTTCTTACTAAAGCTTTCGTGAAATTAATAAACTTTCAAAAGAACGCGATTATCTTTCAAAGTAAAGCTTGTACTGAGAAAAGCAACACTGATCTCAGTTCTAACAGTGCTTTCACACGTAGCAAACAACTGCTTGTCTTTACAAAGAAACGCATGTGCGTTTCTTACTAAAGCTTTCGTGAAATTAATAAACTTTCCAAAGAACGCGATTATCTTTCAAAGTAAAGCTTGTAATGAGGACATTAAACATGATCTCAGTTCTAACAGTATTTCATACGTAGCAAACTAGTGCTTGTCTTTACAAAGAAAAGCATGTGCGTTTCTTACTAAAGCTTTCGTGAAATTAATAAACTTTCAAAAGAACGCGATTATCATTCAAAGTAAAGCTTGTACTGAGAAAAGCAACACTGATCTCAGTTCTATCAGTGCTTTCACACGTAGCAAACAACTGCTTGTCTTGAAAAAGAAACGCATGTGCGTTTCTTACTAAAGCTTTCGTGAAATTAATAAACTTTCAAAGAACGCGCTTATCTTTCAAAGTAAAGCTTGTACTGAGAATAGCAACACTGATCTCAGTTCTAACAGTGCTTTCACAGGTAGCAAACAACTGCTTGTCTTTACAAAAAACTGCTTGTCTTTAGAAAGAAACGCATGTGCGTTTCTTATTAAAGCTTTCGTGAAATTAATAAACTTTCAAAGAATGCGATTATCTTTCAAAGTAAAGCTTGTACTGAGAATAGCAACACTGATCTCAGTTCTAACAGTGCTTTCACAGGTAGCAAACAACTGCTTGTCTTTACAAAGAATCGCATGAGCGTTTCTTACTAAAGCTTTCGTGAAATTAATAAACTTTCAAAAGAACGCGATTATCTTTCAAAGTAAAGCTGGTACTGAGGAAGTTAAACCTGATCTCAGTTCTAACTGTGCTTTCACACGTAGAAAACAACTTCTTGTCTTGACAAAGAAACGCATGTGCGTTTCTTACTAAAGCTTTCGTGAAATTAATAAACTTTCAAAAGAACGCGATTATCTTTCAAAGTAAAGCTTGTACTGAGAAAATTAAACCTGATCTCAGTTCTAACAGTGCTTTCACACGTAGCAAACAACTGCTTCTCTTTACAAATAAACGCATGTGCGTTTCTTACTAAAGCTTTCTTGAAATTAATAAACTTTCAAAAGAACGCGATTATCTTTCAAAGTAAAGCTTGTACTGAGAAAAGCAACACTGATCTCAGTTCTATCAGTGCTTTCACACGTAGCAAACAACTGCTTGTCTTTACAAAGAAATGCATGAGCGTTTCTTACTAAAGCTTTCGTGAAATTAATAAACTTTCAAAAGAACGCGATTATCTTTCAAAGTAAAGCTTGTACTGAGGAAAGTAAACCTGATCTCAGTTCTAACAGTGCTTTCACACGTAGCAAACAACTGCTTGTCTTTACAAAGAAACGCATGTGCGTTTCTTACTAAAGCTTTCGTGAAATTAATAAACTTTCAAAAGAACGCGATTATCTTTCAAAGTAAAGCTTGTACTGAGAAAAGCAACACTGATCTCAGTTCTAACAGTGCTTTCACAGGTAGCAAACAACTGCTTGTCTTTACAAAGAATCGCATGAGCGTTTCTTACTAAAGCTTTCGTGAAATTAATAAACTTTCAAAAGAACGCGATTATCTTTCAAAGTAAAGCTTGTACTGAGGAAATTAAACTTGATCTCAGTTCTAAAAGTGCTTTCACACGTAGCAAACAACTGCTTGTCTTGACAAAGAAACGCATGTGCGTTTCTTACTAAAGCTTTCGTGAAATTAATAAACTTTCAAAAGAACGCGCTTATCTTTCAAAGTAAAGCTTGTACTGAGAAAATTAAACCTGATCTAAGTTCTAACAGTGCTTTCACACGTCGCAAACAACTGCTTGTCTTTGTACAGATACGCATGTGCGTTTCTCATTAAAGCTTTCTTGAAATTAATAAACTTTCAAAAGAACGCGATTATCTTTCAAAGTAAAGCTTGTACTGAAAAAAGCAACACTGATCTCAGTTCTATCAGTGCTTTCACACGTAGCAAACAACTGCTTGTCTTGAAAAAGAAACGCATGTGCGTTTCTTACTAAAGCTTTCGTGAAATTAATAAACTTTCCAAAGAACGCGATTATCTTTCAAAGTAAAGCTTGTAATGAGGAAATTAAACATGATCTAAGTTCTAACAGTATTTCATACGTAGCAAACTAGTGCTTGTCTTTACAAAGAAAAGCATGTGCGTTTCTTACTAAAGCTTTCGTGAAATTAATAAACTTTCAAAAGAACGCGATTATCATTCAAAGTAAAGCTTGTACTGAGAAAAGCAACACTGATCTCAGTTCTATCAGTGCTTTCACACGTAGCAAACAACTGCTTGTCTTGAAAAAGAAACGCATGTGCGTTTCTTACTAAAGCTTTCGTGAAATTAATAAACTTTCAAAAGAACGCGCTTATCTTTCAAAGTAAAGCTTGTACTGAGAATAGCAACACTGATCTCAGTTCTAACAGTGCTTTCACAGGTAGCAAACAACTGCTTGTCTTTACAAAAAACTGCTTGTCTTTAGAAAGAAACGCATGTGCGTTTCTTATTAAAGCTTTCGTGAAATTAATAAACTTTCAAAGAATGCGATTATCTTTCAAAGTAAAGCTTGTACTGAGAATAGCAACACTGATCTCAGTTCTAACAGTGCTTTCACAGGTAGCAAACAACTGCTTGTCTTTACAAAGAATCGCATGAGCGTTTCTTACTAAAGCTTTCGTGAAATTAATAAACTTTCAAAAGAACGCGATTATCTTTCAAAGTAAAGCTGGTACTGAGGAAGTTAAACCTGATCTCAGTTCTAACTGTGCTTTCACACGTAGAAAACAACTTCTTGTCTTGACAAAGAAACGCATGTGCGTTTCTTACTAAAGCTTTCGTGAAATTAATAAACTTTCAAAAGAACGCGATTATCTTTCAAAGTAAAGCTTGTACTGAGAAAATTAAACCTGATCTCAGTTCTAACAGTGCTTTCACACGTAGCAAACAACTGCTTCTCTTTACAAATAAACGCATGTGCGTTTCTTACTAAAGCTTTCTTGAAATTAATAAACTTTCAAAAGAACGCGATTATCTTTCAAAGTAAAGCTTGTACTGAGAAAAGCAACACTGATCTCAGTTCTATCAGTGCTTTCACACGTAGCAAACAACTGCTTGTCTTTACAAAGAAATGCATGAGCGTTTCTTACTAAAGCTTTCGTGAAATTAATAAACTTTCAAAAGAACGCGATTATCTTTCAAAGTAAAGCTTGTACTGAGGAAAGTAAACCTGATCTCAGTTCTAACAGTGCTTTCACACGTAGCAAACAACTGCTTGTCTTTACAAAGAAACGCATGTGAGTTTCTTACTAAAGCTTTCGTGAAATTAATAAACTTTCAAAAGAACGCGATTATCTTTCAAAGTAAAGCTTGTACTGAGGAAATTAAACTTGATCTCAGTTCTAAAAGTGCTTTCACACGTAGCAAACAACTGCTTGTCTTTACAAAGAAATGCATGAGCGTTTCTTACTAAAGCTTTCGTGAAATTAATAAACTTTCAAAAGAACGCGATTATCTTTCAAAGTAAAGCTTGTACTGAGAAAAGCAACACTGATCTCAGTTCTAACAGTGCTTTCACACGTAGCAAACAACTGCTTGTCTTTACAAAGAAACGCATGTGCGTTTCTTTCTAAAGCTTTCGTGAAATTAATATACTTTCAAAAGAACGCGATTATCTTTCAAAGTAAAGCTTGTACTGAGAAAAGCAACAGTGATCTCAGTTCTAACAGTGCTTTCACACGTAGCAAACAACTGCTTGTCTTTACAAAGAAATGCATGAGCGTTTCTTACTAAAGCTTTCGTGAAATTAATAAACTTTCAAAAGAACGCGATTATCTTTCAAAGTAAAGCTTGTACTGAGAAAAGCAACACTGATCTCAGTTCTAACAGTGCTTTCACATGTAGCAAACAACTGCTTGTCTTTACAAAAAACTGCTTGTCTTTAGAAAGAAACGCATGTGCGTTTCTTATTAAAGCTTTCGTGAAATTAATAAACTTTCAAAGAATGCGATTATCTTTCAAAGTAAAGCTTGTACTGAGAAAAGCCACACTGATCTCAGTTCTAACAGTGCTTTCACACGTAGCAAACAACTGCTTGTCTTTACAAAGAATAGCATGAGCGTTTCTTACTAAAGCTTTCGTGAAATTAATAAACTTTCAAAAGAACGCGATTATCTTTCAAAGTAAAGCTTGTACTGAGGAAATTAAACCTGATCTCAGTTCTAACAGTGCTTTCACACGTAGCAAACAACTGCTTGTCTTGACAAAGAAACGCATGTGCGTTTCTTACTAAAGCTTTCGTGAAATTAATAAACTTTCAAAAGAACGCGATTATCTTTCAAAGTAAAGCTTGTACTGAGAAAATTAAACCTGATCTCAGTTCTAACAGTGCTTTCACATGTAGCAAACAACTGCTTGTCTTTACAAAGAAACGCATGAGCGTTTCTTACTAAAGCTTTCGAGAAATTAATAAACTTTCAAAAGAACGCGCTTATCTTTCAAAGTAAAGCTTGTACTGAGAAAAGCAACACTGATCTCAGTTCTAACAGTGCTTTCACAGGTAGCAAACAACTGCTTGTCTTTACAAAGAATCGCATGAGCGTTTCTTACTAAAGCTTTCGTGAAATTAATAAACTTTCAAAAGAACGCGATTATCTTTCAAAGTAAAGCTTGTACTGAGAAAATTAAACCTGATCTAAGTTCTAACAGTGCTTACACACGTCACAAACAACTGCTTGTCTTTACACAGAAATGCATGTGCGTTTCTCATTAAAGCTTTCGTGAAATTAATAAACTTTCAAAAGAACGCGATTATCTTTCAAAGTAAAGCTTGTACTGAGAAAAGCAACACTGATCTCAGTTCTATCAGTGCTTTCACACGTAGCAAACAACTGCTTGTCTTGAAAAAGAAACGCATGTGCGTTTCTTACTAAAGCTTTCGTGAAATTAATAAACTTTCAAAAGAACGCGATTATCTTTCAAAGTAAAGCTTGTACTGAGTAAATTAAACCTGATCTCAGTTCTAACAGTGCTTTCACATGTAGCAAACAACTGCTTGTCTTGACAAAGAAACGCATGTGCGTTTCTTACTAAAGCTTTCGTGGAATTAATAAAATTTCTAAAGAACGCGCTTATCTTTCAAAGTAAAGCTTGTACTGAGAAAAGCAACATTGATCTCAGTTGTAACAGTGCTTTCACACATAGCAAACAACTGCTTGTCTTTACAAGGAAACGCATGAGCGTTTCTTACTAAAGCTTTCGTGAAATTAATAAACTTTCAAAAGAACGCGATTATCTTTCAAAGTAAAGCTTGTACTGAGAAAAGCAACACTGATCTCAGTTCTAACAGTGCTTTCACACGTAGCAAACAACTTCTTGTCTTTACAAAGAAACGCATGTGCGTTTCTTTCTGAAGCTTTCGTGAAATTAATAAACTTTCAAAACAACGCGATTATCTTTCAAAGTAAAGCTTGTACTGAGAAAAGCAACACTGATCTCAGTTCTAACAGTGCTTTCACACGTAGCAAACAACTTCTTGTCTTTACAAAGAAACGCATGAGCGTTTCTCACTAAAGCTTTCGTGAAATTAATAAACTTTCAAAAGAACGCGATTATCTTTCATAGTAAAGCTTGTACTGATAAAATTAAACATGATCTCAGTTCTAACAGTGCTTTCACACGTAGCAAACAACTGCTTGTCTTGACAAAGAAACGCATGTGCGTTTCTTACTAAAGCTTTCGTGAAATTAATAAAGTTTCAAAAGAACGCGCTTATCTTTCAAAGTAAAGCTTGTACTGAGAAAATTAAACCTGATCTCAGTTCTAACAGTGCTTTCACATGTAGCAAACAACTGCTTGTCTTTACAAAGAAACGCATGTGCGTTTCTTACTAAAGCTTTCGAGAAATTAATAAACTTTCAAAAGAACGCGCTTATCTTTCAAAGTAAAGCTTGTACTGAGAAAAGCAACACTGATCTCAGTTCTAACAGTGCTTTCACAGGTAACAAACAACTGCTTGTCTTTACAAAGAATCGCATGAGCGTTTCTTACTAAAGCTTTCGTGAAATTAATAAACTTTCAAAAGAACGCGATTATCTTTCAAAGTAAAGCTTGTACTGAGAAAATTAAACCTGATCTAAGTTCTAACAGTGCTTACACACGTCACAAACAACTGCTTGTCTTTACACAGAAATGCATGTGCGTTTCTCATTAAAGCTTTCGTGAAATTAATAAACTTTCAAAAGAACGCGATTATCTTTCAAAGTAATGCTTGTACTGAGAAAAGCAACACTGATCTCAGTTCTATCAGTGCTTTCACACGTAGCAAACAACTGCTTGTCTTGAAAAAGAAACGCATGTGCGTTTCTTACTAAAGCTTTCGTGAAATTAATAAACTTTCAAAAGAACGCGATTATCTTTCAAAGTAAAGCTTGTACTGAGTAAATTAAACCTGATCTCAGTTCTAACAGTGCTTTCACATGTAGCAAACAACTGTTTGTCTTGACAAAGAAACGCATGTGCGTTTCTTACTAAAGCTTTCGTGGAATTAATAAAATTTCTAAAGAACGCGCTTATCTTTCAAAGTAAAGCTTGTACTGAGAAAAGCAACATTGATCTCAGTTGTAACAGTGCTTTCACACATAGCAAACAACTGCTTGTCTTTACAAGGAAACGCATGAGCGTTTCTTACTAAAGCTTTCGTGAAATTAATAAACTTTCAAAAGAACGCGATTATCTTTCAAAGTAAAGCTTGTACTGAGAAAAGCAACACTGATCTCAGTTCTAACAGTGCTTTCACACGTAGCAAACAACTTCTTGTCTTTACAAAGAAACGCATGTGCGTTTCTTTCTGAAGCTTTCGTGAAATTAATAAACTTTCAAAACAACGCGATTATCTTTCAAAGTAAAGCTTGTACTGAGAAAAGCAACACTGATCTCAGTTCTAACAGTGCTTTCACACGTAGCAAACAACTTCTTGTCTTTACAAAGAAACGCATGTGCGTTTCTTACTAAAGCTTTCGTGAAATTAATAAACTTTCAAAACAACGCGATTATCTTTCAAAGTAAAGCTTGTACTGAGAAAAGCAACACTGATCTCAGTTCTATCAGTGCTTTCACACGTAGCAAACAACTGCTTGTCTTGAAAAAGAAACGCATGTGCGTTTCTTACTAAAGCTTTCGTGAAATTAATAAACTTTCAAAAGAACGCGCTTATCTTTCAAAGTAAAGCTTGTACTGAGAAAAGCAACACTGATCTCAGTTCTAACAGTGCTTTCACAGGTAGCAAACAACTGCTTGTCTTTACAAAGAATCGCATGAGCGTTTCTTACTAAAGCTTTCGTGAAATTAATAAACTTTCAAAAGAACGCGATTATCTTTCAAAGTAAAGCTTGTACTGAGGAAATTAAACTTGATCTCAGTTCTAAAAGTGCTTTCACACGTAGCAAACAACTGCTTGTCTTGACAAAGAAACGCATGTGCGTTTCTTACTAAAGCTTTCGTGAAATTAATAAACTTTCAAAGAATGCGATTATCTTTCAAAGTAAAGCTTGTACTGAGAAAAGCCACACTGATCTCAGTTCTAACAGTGCTTTCACACGTAGCAAACAACTGCTTGTCTTTACAAAGAATAGCATGAGCGTTTCTTACTAAAGCTTTCGTGAAATTAATAAACTTTCAAAAGAACGCGATTATCTTTCAAAGTAAAGCTTGTACTGAGGAAATTAAACCTGATCTCAGTTCTAACAGTGCTTTCACACGTAGCAAACAACTGCTTGTCTTGACAAAGAAACGCATGTGCGTTTCTTACTAAAGCTTTCGTGAAATTAATAAACTTTCAAAAGAACGCGATTATCTTTCATAGTAAAGCTTGTACTGATAAAATTAAACATGATCTCAGTTCTAACAGTGCTTTCACACGTAGCAAACAACTGCTTGTCTTGACAAAGAAACGCATGTGCGTTTCTTACTAAAGCTTTCGTGAAATTAATAAAGTTTCAAAAGAACGCGCTTATCTTTCAAAGTAAAGCTTGTACTGAGAAAAGCAACACTGATCTCAGTTCTAACAGTGCTTTCACACGTAGCAAACAACTGCTTGTCTTGACAAAGAAACGCATGTGCGTTTCTTACTAAAGCTTTCGTGAAATTAATAAACTTTCAAAACAACGCGATTATCTTTCAAAGTAAAGCTTGTACTGAGAAAAGCAACACTGATCTCAGTTTTAACAGTGCTTTCACACGTAGCAAACAACTGCTTGTCTTGACAAAGAAACGCATAGGCGTTTCTTACTAAAGCTTTCGTGAAATTAATAAACTTTCAAAAGAACGCGATTATCTTTCAAAGTAAAGCTTGTAATGAGGACATTAAACATGATCTCAGTTCTAACAGTGCTTTCATACGTAGCAAACTAGTGCTTGTCTTTACAAAGAAAAGCATGTGCGTTTCTTTCTAAAGCTTTCTTGAAATTAATAAACTTTCAAAAGAACGCGATTATCTTTCAAAGTAAAGCTTGTACTGAGAAAATTAAACCTGATCTCAGTTCTAACAGTGCTTTCACACGTAGCAAACAACTGCTTGTCTTTACAAAGAAACGCATGTGCGTTTCTTACTAAAGCTTTCGTGAAATTAATAAACTTTCAAAAGAACGCGATTATCTTTCAAAGTAAAGCTTGTACTGAGAAAAGCAACACTGATCTCAGTTCTATCAGTGCTTTCACACGTAGCAAACAACTGCTTGTCTTGAAAAAGAAACGCATGTGCGTTTCTTACTAAAGCTTTCGTGAAATTAATAAACTTTCAAAAGAACGCGCTTATCTTTCAAAGTAAAGCTTGTACTGAGAAAAGCAACATTGATCTCAGTTGTAACAGTGCTTTCACACGTAGCAAACAACTGCTTGTCTTTACAAGGAAACGCATGAGCGTTTCTTACTAAAGCTTTCGTGAAATTAATAAACTTTCAAAAAAACGCGATTATCTTTCAAAGTAAAGCTTGTACTGAGAAAAGCAACACTGATCTCAGTTCTAACAGTGCTTTCACACGTAGCAAACAACTTCTTGTCTTTACAAAGAAACGCATGTGCGTTTCTTTCTGAAGCTTTCGTGAAATTAATAAACTTTCAAAACAACGCGATTATCTTTCAAAGTAAAGCTTGTACTGAGAAAAGCAACACTGATCTCAGTTCTAACAGTGCTTTCACACGTAGCAAACAACTTCTTGTCTTTACAAAGAAACGCATGAGCGTTTCTCACTAAAGCTTTCGTGAAATTAATAAACTTTCAAAAGAACGCGATTATCTTTCATAGTAAAGCTTGTACTGATAAAATTAAACATGATCTCAGTTCTAACAGTGCTTTCACACGTAGCAAACAACTGCTTGTCTTGACAAAGAAACGCATGTGCGTTTCTTACTAAAGCTTTCGTGAAATTAATAAAGTTTCAAAAGAACGCGCTTATCTTTCAAAGTAAAGCTTGTACTGAGAAAAGCAACACTGATCTCAGTTCTAACAGTGCTTTCACACGTAGCAAACAACTGCTTGTCTTGACAAAGAAACGCATGTGCGTTTCTTACTAAAGCTTTCGTGAAATTAATAAACTTTCAAAAGAACGCGCTTATCTTTCAAAGTAAAGCTTGTACTGAGAAAATTAAACCTGATCTAAGTTCTAA
Source organism: Chionomys nivalis (assembly GCF_950005125.1). NCBI lineage: Eukaryota > Metazoa > Chordata > Mammalia > Rodentia > Cricetidae > Chionomys > Chionomys nivalis. Next base: position 62,294,531 of record NC_080102.1, read on the forward strand.
CAGTGCTTTCACACGTCGCAAACAACTGCTTGTCTTTACACAGAAACGCATGTGCGTTTCTCATTAAAGCTTTCGTGAAATTAATAAACTTTCAAAACAACGCGATTATCTTTCAAAGTAAAGCTTGTACTGAGAAAAGCAACACTGATCTCAGTTTTAACAGTGCTTTCACACGTAGCAAACAACTGCTTGTCTTGACAAAGAAACGCATAGGCGTTTCTTACTAAAGCTTTCGTGAAATTAATAAACTTTCAAAAGAACGCGATTATCTTTCAAAGTAAAGCTTGTAATGAGGACATTAAACATGATCTCAGTTCTAACAGTGTTTCATACGTAGCAAACTAGTGCTTGTCTTTACAAAGAAAAGCATGTGCGTTTCTTTCTAAAGCTTTCGTGAAATTAATAAACTTTCAAAAGAACGCGATTATCTTTCAAAGTAAAGCTTGTACTGAGAAAATTAAACCTGATCTCAGTTCTAACAGTGCTTTCACACGTAGCAAACAACTGCTTGTCTTTACAAAGAAACGCATGTGCGTTTCTTACTAAAGCTTTCGTGAAATTAATAAACTTTCAAAAGAACGCGATTATCTTTCAAAGTAAAGCTTGTACTGAGAAAAGCAACACTGATCTCAGTTCTATCAGTGCTTTCACACGTAGCAAACAACTGCTTGTCTTGAAAAAGAAACGCATGTGCGTTTCTTACTAAAGCTTTCGTGAAATTAATAAACTTTCAAAAGAACGCGCTTATCTTTCAAAGTAAAGCTTGTACTGAGAAAAGCAACACTGATCTCAGTTCTATCAGTGCTTTCACACGTAGCAAACAACTGCTTGTCTTGAAAAAGAAACGCATGTGCGTTTCTTACTAAAGCTTTCGTGAAATTAATAAACTTTCAAAAGAACGCGATTATCTTTCAAAGTAAAGCTTGTACTGAGTAAATTAAACCTGATCTCAGTTCTAACAGTGCTTTCACATGTAGCAAACAACTGCTTGTCTTGACAAAGAAACGCATGTGCGTTTCTTACTAAAGCTTTCGTGGAATTAATAAAATTTCTTTTTTTTTTTTTTTTTTTTTTTTTTTTTGAGTATAATAAAGGATTCTTTGTTTAAGGGTACACTCACAGATCAACAGTCCTCTGCAGGAGAGGGAAACAGGAACCAAATCCAGCAGCCGAAAGAGAGAGAGCAAGTGACTGCGCAAACTGTATGTCTGCATTTATAGTACAAGAGACCATGCCCAAGTGTGCTGGTATCTTAAAGGCTATTGGCTGAGGGAATTCCCACAGCACTCCCATGATCCTCATGCTCTCAGTTTACTCTGGAGATCTTGTCTTTTTCTACTTCCCATGAACATTACATCCATGTATGTCTCTCTTATCCTTCTCGTTGTTGTTTAGATTCTCTAGGGTTGTGAATTGTAGGCTGATTTTTCTTTTCTTTATGTCTAAAAGCCACTTATGACTAAGTGCATATTATATTTGTCTTTCTGAGTCTGGATTACCTCACTGAATGTGGTGTCTTCTAGATCCATCCATTTGTCTCTAAATTTTAAAATACCATTTTTTCTGCTGTGTAATACTCCATTGTGCAAATGTAACACAGTTTCTTTATCCATTCTCTGGTCAAGGGGCATTTAAGTTACTTCCAGGTTCTGGGTATTAAAAATAATGCTATGAACATAGTTGAGCACATGTCCTTGAAGTATGATTGAACATTTTTTGGATATATACCCAAAAGTGGTATAGTTGGATCTTGAGGAAGGTTGTTTCCTAATTTTCTGAGAAATTACCATACTGATTTCCAAAGCAGCTGTTCCAGTTTGCACTCCCACCAGCAATGGCAGAGTGCTTTCTTTATCCCACATCCTCTCCAGTGTAGGCTGTCTTCAGCATTTTTGATGTTAGCAATTCTGACAGGTGTAAGATGGAATCTCAGAGTTGTTTTGATTTATATTTTTCTTATACTGAGTATTTCCTTGAGTGTCTCAGCCATTTTAGACCCATCTATTAGGAGTTCTCTGTTTAAGTCTGTACTCCATTTTTTATTGCATTATTTGTTCTTTTGATGATCAGTTTCTTGAGTTCTTTGTATATTTTGGAGATCAGCCCTCTGTTTGACATGGGGTTGATGAAGACTTTTTTCCCATTTTGTAGGCTGCCATTTTGTCTTGTTGACTGTCCTTTGCTTTACAAAAGCTTCTCAGTTTTAAGAGGTCCCATTTGGAGATCAAGGGGATACAAATCATTGCATGTATTCTTCTGTGCGTGTCTGTGTGTATCCATATACATGAAAGCAAGCAGTTGCTCCCAGAGGCTCCTGGAGCTGGAGTTACAAGCAGATATGAGTTGCATGCTGTAGATACTGGGAACCAAACTTGGATCCTCTAGCGCCCAGGCGTTCAGGGTTGATTCCGGACTCTCTGAGCATGGCGGTCAACGAAGACTGATGAGAAGCCAAGGACAATGGCACTAGGTTTCAATCCTAATACATGAACTGGCTTTGTGGGAGCTTAGCCTGTTTAGAAGCTCACCTTCCTGGACGTAGATAGAAGACCTTCGTCTTCCCGCAGGGCAGAGAATTTGGACTGCTCTTCAGTATCGAGAGGGAGGGGGAATGGTGTGGGGGGAGGAGAAGAGGAGTGGGGATAGGGGGAGGGGAGTGGGGGGAGGGGGCAATATTTGGGAGGAGGGGAGGGAAATGGGAAACGGGGAGCAGGTGGAAATTTTAATTAAAAAAGAATAAAAAAAAAAAAAAAAAAAAAAAAAAAAAAAAAAAAAATATAACCAGTGTTCTACTATAATTCGTAAAGCTCAATAAAAATTAAAAAAAGAATGCTAACTTATCTCATAAGAGATTATGAAAGCTGGACTTTATCTGTTCATGAATTTTACCAATGCAATTGATCTTGAAAATAATGCTGATTGTTCCCCAGGTTTCTCCAAACCTAGATGTGGTCATATAACAAGGTTTTGAGCAATGAATACATGTTGAGGCAGTGTGGAAAATTATCAGGCCCTGTCCCTAGAGGAAAAGCTTTCCCTAAGCATCCTTTTTCCAATTATTGCCACATGCCAGTCTAAAACAAGAGGAGTAGCTGTGGAACACATGAGAATGAGGCAATGGCATCTTAAATTCATATCCTGATGAATATGACCCCCTGTAGGAAGTTAAGGCCTACCAAGATGAGAGGATCCTACTTGGAGTTTGCCTGGTACTGTCAGAATTCCTGTTCGCACCTAGCCAATGAGGGGCGACCACCGCGATGTGAATGGATTGAATTAATAAAATTTCTAAAGAACGCGCTTATCTTTCAAAGTAAAGCTTGTACTGAGAAAAGCAACATTGATCTCAGTTGTAACAGTGCTTTCACACATAGCAAACAACTGCTTGTCTTTACAAGGAAACGCATGAGCGTTTCTTACTAAAGCTTTCGTGAAATTAATAAACTTTCAAAAGAACGCGATTATCTTTCAAAGTAAAGCTTGTACTGAGAAAAGCAACACTGATCTCAGTTCTAACAGTGCTTTCACACGTAGCAAACAACTTCTTGTCTTTACAAAGAAACGCATGTGCGTTTCTTTCTGAAGCTTTCGTGAAATTAATAAACTTTCAAAACAACGCGATTATCTTTCAAAGTAAAGCTTGTACTGAGAAAAGCAACACTGATCTCAGTTCTAACAGTGCTTTCACACGTAGCAAACAACTTCTTGTCTTTACAAAGAAACGCATGAGCGTTTCTCACTAAAGCTTTCGTGAAATTAATAAACTTTCAAAAGAACGCGATTATCTTTCATAGTAAAGCTTGTACTGATAAAATTAAACATGATCTCAGTTCTAACAGTGCTTTCACACGTAGCAAACAACTGCTTGTCTTGACAAAGAAACGCATGTGCGTTTCTTACTAAAGCTTTCGTGAAATTAATAAAGTTTCAAAAGAACGCGCTTATCTTTCAAAGTAAAGCTTGTACTGAGAAAATTAAACCTGATCTCAGTTCTAACAGTGCTTTCACATGTAGCAAACAACTGCTTGTCTTTACAAAGAAACGCATGTGCGTTTCTTACTAAAGCTTTCGAGAAATTAATAAACTTTCAAAAGAACGCGCTTATCTTTCAAAGTAAAGCTTGTACTGAGAAAAGCAACACTGATCTCAGTTCTAACAGTGCTTTCACAGGTAACAAACAACTGCTTGTCTTTACAAAGAATCGCATGAGCGTTTCTTACTAAAGCTTTCGTGAAATTAATAAACTTTCAAAAGAACGCGATTATCTTTCAAAGTAAAGCTTGTACTGAGAAAATTAAACCTGATCTAAGTTCTAACAGTGCTTACACACGTCACAAACAACTGCTTGTCTTTACACAGAAATGCATGTGCGTTTCTCATTAAAGCTTTCGTGAAATTAATAAACTTTCAAAAGAACGCGATTATCTTTCAAAGTAATGCTTGTACTGAGAAAAGCAACACTGATCTCAGTTCTATCAGTGCTTTCACACGTAGCAAACAACTGCTTGTCTTGAAAAAGAAACGCATGTGCGTTTCTTACTAAAGCTTTCGTGAAATTAATAAACTTTCAAAAGAACGCGATTATCTTTCAAAGTAAAGCTTGTACTGAGTAAATTAAACCTGATCTCAGTTCTAACAGTGCTTTCACATGTAGCAAACAACTGTTTGTCTTGACAAAGAAACGCATGTGCGTTTCTTACTAAAGCTTTCGTGGAATTAATAAAATTTCTAAAGAACGCGCTTATCTTTCAAAGTAAAGCTTGTACTGAGAAAAGCAACATTGATCTCAGTTGTAACAGTGCTTTCACACATAGCAAACAACTGCTTGTCTTTACAAGGAAACGCATGAGCGTTTCTTACTAAAGCTTTCGTGAAATTAATAAACTTTCAAAAGAACGCGATTATCTTTCAAAGTAAAGCTTGTACTGAGAAAAGCAACACTGATCTCAGTTCTAACAGTGCTTTCACACGTAGCAAACAACTTCTTGTCTTTACAAAGAAACGCATGTGCGTTTCTTTCTGAAGCTTTCGTGAAATTAATAAACTTTCAAAACAACGCGATTATCTTTCAAAGTAAAGCTTGTACTGAGAAAAGCAACACTGATCTCAGTTCTAACAGTGCTTTCACACGTAGCAAACAACTTCTTGTCTTTACAAAGAAACGCATGTGCGTTTCTTACTAAAGCTTTCGTGAAATTAATAAACTTTCAAAGAATGCGATTATCTTTCAAAGTAAAGCTTGTACTGAGAAAAGCCACACTGATCTCAGTTCTAACAGTGCTTTCACACGTAGCAAACAACTGCTTGTCTTTACAAAGAATAGCATGAGCGTTTCTTACTAAAGCTTTCGTGAAATTAATAAACTTTCAAAAGAACGCGATTATCTTTCAAAGTAAAGCTTGTACTGAGGAAATTAAACCTGATCTCAGTTCTAACAGTGCTTTCACACGTAGCAAACAACTGCTTGTCTTGACAAAGAAACGCATGTGCGTTTCTTACTAAAGCTTTCGTGAAATTAATAAACTTTCAAAAGAACGCGATTATCTTTCATAGTAAAGCTTGTACTGATAAAATTAAACATGATCTCAGTTCTAACAGTGCTTTCACACGTAGCAAACAACTGCTTGTCTTGACAAAGAAACGCATGTGCGTTTCTTACTAAAGCTTTCGTGAAATTAATAAAGTTTCAAAAGAACGCGCTTATCTTTCAAAGTAAAGCTTGTACTGAGAAAAGCAACACTGATCTCAGTTCTAACAGTGCTTTCACACGTAGCAAACAACTGCTTGTCTTGACAAAGAAACGCATGTGCGTTTCTTACTAAAGCTTTCGTGAAATTAATAAACTTTCAAAACAACGCGATTATCTTTCAAAGTAAAGCTTGTACTGAGAAAAGCAACACTGATCTCAGTTTTAACAGTGCTTTCACACGTAGCAAACAACTGCTTGTCTTGACAAAGAAACGCATAGGCGTTTCTTACTAAAGCTTTCGTGAAATTAATAAACTTTCAAAAGAACGCGATTATCTTTCAAAGTAAAGCTTGTAATGAGGACATTAAACATGATCTCAGTTCTAACAGTGCTTTCATACGTAGCAAACTAGTGCTTGTCTTTACAAAGAAAAGCATGTGCGTTTCTTTCTAAAGCTTTCTTGAAATTAATAAACTTTCAAAAGAACGCGATTATCTTTCAAAGTAAAGCTTGTACTGAGAAAATTAAACCTGATCTCAGTTCTAACAGTGCTTTCACACGTAGCAAACAACTGCTTGTCTTTACAAAGAAACGCATGTGCGTTTCTTACTAAAGCTTTCGTGAAATTAATAAACTTTCAAAAGAACGCGATTATCTTTCAAAGTAAAGCTTGTACTGAGAAAAGCAACACTGATCTCAGTTCTATCAGTGCTTTCACACGTAGCAAACAACTGCTTGTCTTGAAAAAGAAACGCATGTGCGTTTCTTACTAAAGCTTTCGTGAAATTAATAAACTTTCAAAAGAACGCGCTTATCTTTCAAAGTAAAGCTTGTACTGAGAAAAGCAACATTGATCTCAGTTGTAACAGTGCTTTCACACGTAGCAAACAACTGCTTGTCTTTACAAGGAAACGCATGAGCGTTTCTTACTAAAGCTTTCGTGAAATTAATAAACTTTCAAAAAAACGCGATTATCTTTCAAAGTAAAGCTTGTACTGAGAAAAGCAACACTGATCTCAGTTCTAACAGTGCTTTCACACGTAGCAAACAACTTCTTGTCTTTACAAAGAAACGCATGTGCGTTTCTTTCTGAAGCTTTCGTGAAATTAATAAACTTTCAAAACAACGCGATTATCTTTCAAAGTAAAGCTTGTACTGAGAAAAGCAACACTGATCTCAGTTCTAACAGTGCTTTCACACGTAGCAAACAACTTCTTGTCTTTACAAAGAAACGCATGAGCGTTTCTCACTAAAGCTTTCGTGAAATTAATAAACTTTCAAAAGAACGCGATTATCTTTCATAGTAAAGCTTGTACTGATAAAATTAAACATGATCTCAGTTCTAACAGTGCTTTCACACGTAGCAAACAACTGCTTGTCTTGACAAAGAAACGCATGTGCGTTTCTTACTAAAGCTTTCGTGAAATTAATAAAGTTTCAAAAGAACGCGCTTATCTTTCAAAGTAAAGCTTGTACTGAGAAAAGCAACACTGATCTCAGTTCTAACAGTGCTTTCACACGTAGCAAACAACTGCTTGTCTTGACAAAGAAACGCATGTGCGTTTCTTACTAAAGCTTTCGTGAAATTAATAAACTTTCAAAAGAACGCGCTTATCTTTCAAAGTAAAGCTTGTACTGAGAAAATTAAACCTGATCTAAGTTCTAACAGTGCTTTCACACGTCGCAAACAACTGCTTGTCTTTACACAGAAACGCATGTGCGTTTCTCATTAAAGCTTTCGTGAAATTAATAAACTTTCAAAACAACGCGATTATCTTTCAAAGTAAAGCTTGTACTGAGAAAAGCAACACTGATCTCAGTTTTAACAGTGCTTTCACACGTAGCAAACAACTGCTTGTCTTGACAAAGAAACGCATAGGCGTTTCTTACTAAAGCTTTCGTGAAATTAATAAACTTTCAAAAGAACGCGATTATCTTTCAAAGTAAAGCTTGTAATGAGGACATTAAACATGATCTCAGTTCTAACAGTGTTTCATACGTAGCAAACTAGTGCTTGTCTTTACAAAGAAAAGCATGTGCGTTTCTTTCTAAAGCTTTCGTGAAATTAATAAACTTTCAAAAGAACGCGATTATCTTTCAAAGTAAAGCTTGTACTGAGAAAATTAAACCTGATCTCAGTTCTAACAGTGCTTTCACACGTAGCAAACAACTGCTTGTCTTTACAAAGAAACGCATGTGCGTTTCTTACTAAAGCTTTCGTGAAATTAATAAACTTTCAAAAGAACGCGATTATCTTTCAAAGTAAAGCTTGTACTGAGAAAAGCAACACTGATCTCAGTTCTATCAGTGCTTTCACACGTAGCAAACAACTGCTTGTCTTGAAAAAGAAACGCATGTGCGTTTCTTACTAAAGCTTTCGTGAAATTAATAAACTTTCAAAAGAACGCGCTTATCTTTCAAAGTAAAGCTTGTACTGAGAAAAGCAACACTGATCTCAGTTCTAACAGTGCTTTCACAGGTAGCAAACAACTGCTTGTCTTTACAAAGAATCGCATGAGCGTTTCTTACTAAAGCTTTCGTGAAATTAATAAACTTTCAAAAGAACGCGATTATCTTTCAAAGTAAAGCTTGTACTGAGGAAATTAAACTTGATCTCAGTTCTAAAAGTGCTTTCACACGTAGCAAACAACTGCTTGTCTTGACAAAGAAACGCATGTGCGTTTCTTACTAAAGCTTTCGTGAAATTAATAAACTTTCAAAAGAACGCACTTATCTTTCAAAGTAAAGCTTGTACTGAGAAAATTAAACCTGATCTAAGTTCTAACAGTGCTTTCACACGTCGCAAACAACTGCTTGTCTTTGTACAGATACGCATGTGCGTTTCTCATTAAAGCTTTCTTGAAATTAATAAACTTTCAAAAGAACGCGATTATCATTCAAAGTAAAGCTTGTAATGAGGACATTAAACATGATCTCAGTTCTAACAGTATTTCATACGTAGCAAACTAGTGCTTGTCTTTACAAAGAAAAGCATGTGCGTTTCTTACTAAAGCTTTCGTGAAATTAATAAACTTTCAAAAGAACGCGATTATCTTTCAAAGTAAAGCTTGTACTGAGAAAAGCAACACTGATCTCAGTTCTATCAGTGCTTTCACACGTAGCAAACAACTGCTTGTCTTGAAAAAGAAACGCATGTGCGTTTCTTACTAAAGCTTTCGTGAAATTAATAAACTTTCAAAAGAACGCGATTATCTTTCAAAGTAAAGCTTGTACTGAGTAAATTAAACCTGATCTCAGTTCTAACAGTGCTTTCACATGTAGCAAACAACTGCTTGTCTTGACAAAGAAACGCATGTGCGTTTCTTACTAAAGCTTTCGTGGAATTAATAAAATTTCTAAAGAACGCGCTTATCTTTCAAAGTAAAGTTTGTACTGAGAAAAGCAACATTGATCTCAGTTGTAACAGTGCTTTCACACGTAGCAAACAACTGCTTGTCTTTACAAGGAAACGCATGAGCGTTTCTTACTAAAGCTTTCGTGAAATTAATAAACTTTCAAAAGAACGCGATTATCTTTCAAAGTAAAGCTTGTACTGAGAAAAGCAACACTGATCTCAGTTCTAACAGTGCTTTCACACGTAGCAAACAACTTCTTGTCTTTACAAAGAAACGCATGAGCGTTTCTCACTAAAGCTTTCGTGAAATTAATAAACTTTCAAAAGAACGCGATTATCTTTCATAGTAAAGCTTGTACTGATAAAATTAAACATGATCTCAGTTCTAACAGTGCTTTCACACGTAGCAAACAACTGCTTGTCTTGACAAAGAAACGCATAGGCGTTTCTTACTAAAGCTTTCGTGAAATTAATAAACTTTCAAAAGAACGCGATTATCTTTCAAAGTAAAGCTTGTAATGAGGACATTAAACATGATCTCAGTTCTAACAGTGCTTTCATACGTAGCAAACTAGTGCTTGTCTTTACAAAGAAAAGCATGTGCGTTTCTTTCTAAAGCTTTCTTGAAATTAATAAACTTTCAAAAGAACGCGATTATCTTTCAAAGTAAAGCTTGTACTGAGAAAATTAAACCTGATCTCAGTTCTAACAGTGCTTTCACACGTAGCAAACAACTGCTTGTCTTTACAAAGAAACGCATGTGCGTTTCTTACTAAAGCTTTCGTGAAATTAATAAACTTTCAAAAGAACGCGATTATCTTTCAAAGTAAAGCTTGTACTGAGAAAAGCAACACTGATCTCAGTTCTATCAGTGCTTTCACACGTAGCAAACAACTGCTTGTCTTGAAAAAGAAACGCATGTGCGTTTCTTACTAAAGCTTTCGTGAAATTAATAAACTTTCAAAAGAACGCGCTTATCTTTCAAAGTAAAGCTTGTACTGAGAAAAGCAACATTGATCTCAGTTGTAACAGTGCTTTCACACGTAGCAAACAACTGCTTGTCTTTACAAGGAAACGCATGAGCGTTTCTTACTAAAGCTTTCGTGAAATTAATAAACTTTCAAAAAAACGCGATTATCTTTCAAAGTAAAGCTTGTACTGAGAAAAGCAACACTGATCTCAGTTCTAACAGTGCTTTCACACGTAGCAAACAACTTCTTGTCTTTACAAAGAAACGCATGTGCGTTTCTTTCTGAAGCTTTCGTGAAATTAATAAACTTTCAAAACAACGCGATTATCTTTCAAAGTAAAGCTTGTACTGAGAAAAGCAACACTGATCTCAGTTCTAACAGTGCTTTCACACGTAGCAAACAACTTCTTGTCTTTACAAAGAAACGCATGAGCGTTTCTCACTAAAGCTTTCGTGAAATTAATAAACTTTCAAAAGAACGCGATTATCTTTCATAGTAAAGCTTGTACTGATAAAATTAAACATGATCTCAGTTCTAACAGTGCTTTCACACGTAGCAAACAACTGCTTGTCTTGACAAAGAAACGCATGTGCGTTTCTTACTAAAGCTTTCGTGAAATTAATAAAGTTTCAAAAGAACGCGCTTATCTTTCAAAGTAAAGCTTGTACTGAGAAAAGCAACACTGATCTCAGTTCTAACAGTGCTTTCACACGTAGCAAACAACTGCTTGTCTTGACAAAGAAACGCATGTGCGTTTCTTACTAAAGCTTTCGTGAAATTAATAAACTTTCAAAAGAACGCGCTTATCTTTCAAAGTAAAGCTTGTACTGAGAAAATTAAACCTGATCTAAGTTCTAACAGTGCTTTCACACGTCGCAAACAACTGCTTGTCTTTACACAGAAACGCATGTGCGTTTCTCATTAAAGCTTTCGTGAAATTAATAAACTTTCAAAACAACGCGATTATCTTTCAAAGTAAAGCTTGTACTGAGAAAAGCAACACTGATCTCAGTTTTAACAGTGCTTTCACACGTAGCAAACAACTGCTTGTCTTGACAAAGAAACGCATAGGCGTTTCTTACTAAAGCTTTCGTGAAATTAATAAACTTTCAAAAGAACGCGATTATCTTTCAAAGTAAAGCTTGTAATGAGGACATTAAACATGATCTCAGTTCTAACAGTGTTTCATACGTAGCAAACTAGTGCTTGTCTTTACAAAGAAAAGCATGTGCGTTTCTTTCTAAAGCTTTCGTGAAATTAATAAACTTTCAAAAGAACGCGATTATCTTTCAAAGTAAAGCTTGTACTGAGAAAATTAAACCTGATCTCAGTTCTAACAGTGCTTTCACACGTAGCAAACAACTGCTTGTCTTTACAAAGAAACGCATGTGCGTTTCTTACTAAAGCTTTCGTGAAATTAATAAACTTTCAAAAGAACGCGATTATCTTTCAAAGTAAAGCTTGTACTGAGAAAAGCAACACTGATCTCAGTTCTATCAGTGCTTTCACACGTAGCAAACAACTGCTTGTCTTGAAAAAGAAACGCATGTGCGTTTCTTACTAAAGCTTTCGTGAAATTAATAAACTTTCAAAAGAACGCGCTTATCTTTCAAAGTAAAGCTTGTACTGAGAAAAGCAACACTGATCTCAGTTCTAACAGTGCTTTCACAGGTAGCAAACAACTGCTTGTCTTTACAAAGAATCGCATGAGCGTTTCTTACTAAAGCTTTCGTGAAATTAATAAACTTTCAAAAGAACGCGATTATCTTTCAAAGTAAAGCTTGTACTGAGGAAATTAAACTTGATCTCAGTTCTAAAAGTGCTTTCACACGTAGCAAACAACTGCTTGTCTTGACAAAGAAACGCATGTGCGTTTCTTACTAAAGCTTTCGTGAAATTAATAAACTTTCAAAAGAACGCACTTATCTTTCAAAGTAAAGCTTGTACTGAGAAAATTAAACCTGATCTAAGTTCTAACAGTGCTTTCACACGTCGCAAACAACTGCTTGTCTTTGTACAGATACGCATGTGCGTTTCTCATTAAAGCTTTCTTGAAATTAATAAACTTTCAAAAGAACGCGATTATCTTTCAAAGTAAAGCTTGTAATGAGGACATTAAACATGATCTCAGTTCTAACAGTATTTCATACGTAGCAAACTAGTGCTTGTCTTTACAAAGAAAAGCATGTGCGTTTCTTACTAAAGCTTTCGTGAAATTAATAAACTTTCAAAAGAACGCGATTATCTTTCAAAGTAAAGCTTGTACTGAGAAAAGCAACACTGATCTCAGTTCTATCAGTGCTTTCACACGTAGCAAACAACTGCTTGTCTTGAAAAAGAAACGCATGTGCGTTTCTTACTAAAGCTTTCGTGAAATTAATAAACTTTCAAAAGAACGCGATTATCTTTCAAAGTAAAGCTTGTACTGAGTAAATTAAACCTGATCTCAGTTCTAACAGTGCTTTCACATGTAGCAAACAACTGCTTGTCTTGACAAAGAAACGCATGTGCGTTTCTTACTAAAGCTTTCGTGGAATTAATAAAATTTCTAAAGAACGCGCTTATCTTTCAAAGTAAAGCTTGTACTGAGAAAAGCAACATTGATCTCAGTTGTAACAGTGCTTTCACACGTAGCAAACAACTGCTTGTCTTTACAAGGAAACGCATGAGCGTTTCTTACTAAAGCTTTCGTGAAATTAATAAACTTTCAAAAGAACGCGATTATCTTTCAAAGTAAAGCTTGTACTGAGAAAAGCAACACTGATCTCAGTTCTAACAGTGCTTTCACACGTAGCAAACAACTTCTTGTCTTTACAAAGAAACGCATGTGCGTTTCTTTCTGAAGCTTTCGTGAAATTAATAAACTTTCAAAACAACGCGATTATCTTTCAAAGTAAAGCTTGTACTGAGAAAAGCAACACTGATCTCAGTTCTAACAGTGCTTTCACACGTAGCAAACAACTTCTTGTCTTTACAAAGAAACGCATGAGCGTTTCTCACTAAAGCTTTCGTGAAATTAATAAACTTTCAAAAGAACGCGATTATCTTTCATAGTAAAGCTTGTACTGATAAAATTAAACATGATCTCAGTTCTAACAGTGCTTTCACACGTAGCAAACAACTGCTTGTCTTGACAAAGAAACGCATGTGCGTTTCTTACTAAAGCTTTCGTGAAATTAATAAAGTTTCAAAAGAACGCGCTTATCTTTCAAAGTAAAGCTTGTACTGAGAAAAGCAACACTGATCTCAGTTCTAACAGTGCTTTCACACGTAGCAAACAACTGCTTGTCTTGACAAAGAAACGCATGTGCGTTTCTTACTAAAGCTTTCGTGAAATTAATAAACTTTCAAAAGAACGCGCTTATCTTTCAAAGTAAAGCTTGTACTGAGAAAATTAAACCTGATCTAAGTTCTAACAGTATTTCATACGTAGCAAACTAGTGCTTGTCTTTACAAAGAAAAGCATGTGCGTTTCTTACTAAAGCTTTCGTGAAATTAATAAACTTTCAAAAGAACGCGATTATCTTTCAAAGTAAAGCTTGTACTGAGAAAAGCAACACTGATCTCAGTTCTATCAGTGCTTTCACATGTAGCAAACAACTGCTTGTCTTGACAAAGAAACGCATGAGCGTTTCTTACTAAAGCTTTCGTGGAATTAATAAAATTTCTAAAGAACGCGCTTATCTTTCAAAGTAAAGCTTGTACTGAGAAAAGCAACATTGATCTCAGTTGTAACAGTGCTTTCACACGTAGCAAACAACTGCTTGTCTTTACAAGGAAACGCATGAGCGTTTCTTACTAAAGCTTTCGTGAAATTAATAAACTTTCAAAAGAACGCGATTATCTTTCAAAGTAAAGCTTGTACTGAGAAAAGCAACACTGATCTCAGTTCTAACAGTGCTTTCACACGTAGCAAACAACTTCTTGTCTTTACAAAGAAACGCATGTGCGTTTCTTTCTGAAGCTTTCGTGAAATTAATAAACTTTCAAAACAACGCGATTATCTTTCAAAGTAAAGCTTGTACTGAGAAAAGCAACACTGATCTCAGTTCTAACAGTGCTTTCACACGTAGCAAACAACTTCTTGTCTTTACAAAGAAACGCATGAGCGTTTCTCACTAAAGCTTTCGTGAAATTAATAAACTTTCAAAAGAACGCGATTATCTTTCATAGTAAAGCTTGTACTGATAAAATTAAACATGATCTCAGTTCTAACAGTGCTTTCACACGTAGCAAACAACTGCTTGTCTTGACAAAGAAACGCATGTGCGTTTCTTACTAAAGCTTTCGTGAAATTAATAAAGTTTCAAAAGAACGCGCTTATCTTTCAAAGTAAAGCTTGTACTGAGAAAAGCAACACTGATCTCAGTTCTAACAGTGCTTTCACACGTAGCAAACAACTGCTTGTCTTGACAAAGAAACGCATGTGCGTTTCTTACTAAAGCTTTCGTGAAATTAATAAACTTTCAAAAGAACGCGCTTATCTTTCAAAGTAAAGCTTGTACTGAGAAAATTAAACCTGATCTAAGTTCTAACAGTATTTCATACGTAGCAAACTAGTGCTTGTCTTTACAAAGAAAAGCATGTGCGTTTCTTACTAAAGCTTTCGTGAAATTAATAAACTTTCAAAAGAACGCGATTATCTTTCAAAGTAAAGCTTGTACTGAGAAAAGCAACACTGATCTCAGTTCTATCAGTGCTTTCACATGTAGCAAACAACTGCTTGTCTTGACAAAGAAACGCATGAGCGTTTCTTACTAAAGCTTTCGTGGAATTAATAAAATTTCTAAAGAACGCGCTTATCTTTCAAAGTAAAGCTTGTACTGAGAAAAGCAACATTGATCTCAGTTGTAACAGTGCTTTCACACGTAGCAAACAACTGCTTGTCTTTACAAGGAAACGCATGAGCGTTTCTTACTAAAGCTTTCGTGAAATTAATAAACTTTCAAAAGAACGCGATTATCTTTCAAAGTAAAGCTTGTACTGAGAAAAGCAACACTGATCTCAGTTCTAACAGTGCTTTCACACGTAGCAAACAACTTCTTGTCTTTACAAAGAAACGCATGTGCGTTTCTTTCTGAAGCTTTCGTGAAATTAATAAACTTTCAAAACAACGCGATTATCTTTCAAAGTAAAGCTTGTACTGAGAAAAGCAACACTGATCTCAGTTCTAACAGTGCTTTCACACGTAGCAAACAAGTGCTTGTCTTTACAAAGAAAAGCATGTGCGTTTCTTTCTGAAGCTTTCGTGAAATTAATAAACTTTCAAAAGAACGCGCTTATCTTTCAAAGTAAAGCTTGTACTGAGAAAATTAAACCTGATCTAAGTTCTAACAGTGCTTTCACACGTCGCAAACAACTGCTTGTCTTTACACAGAAACGCATGTGCGTTTCTCATTAAAGCTTTCGTGAAATTAATAAACTTTCAAAACAACGCGATTATCTTTCAAAGTAAAGCTTGTACTGAGAAAAGCAACACTGATCTCAGTTTTAACAGTGCTTTCACACGTAGCAAACAACTGCTTGTCTTGACAAAGAAACGCATAGGCGTTTCTTACTAAAGCTTTCGTGAAATTAATAAACTTTCAAAAGAACGCGATTATCTTTCAAAGTAAAGCTTGTAATGAGGACATTAAACATGATCTCAGTTCTAACAGTGTTTCATACGTAGCAAACTAGTGCTTGTCTTTACAAAGAAAAGCATGTGCGTTTCTTTCTAAAGCTTTCGTGAAATTAATAAACTTTCAAAAGAACGCGATTATCTTTCAAAGTAAAGCTTGTACTGAGAAAATTAAACCTGATCTCAGTTCTAACAGTGCTTTCACACGTAGCAAACAACTGCTTGTCTTTACAAAGAAACGCATGTGCGTTTCTTACTAAAGCTTTCGTGAAATTAATAAACTTTCAAAAGAACGCGATTATCTTTCAAAGTAAAGCTTGTACTGAGAAAAGAAACACTGATCTCAGTTCTATCAGTGCTTTCACACGTAGCAAACAACTGCTTGTCTTGAAAAAGAAACGCATGTGCGTTTCTTACTAAAGCTTTCGTGAAATTAATAAACTTTCAAAAGAACGCGCTTATCTTTCAAAGTAAAGCTTGTACTGAGAAAAGCAACACTGATCTCAGTTCTAACAGTGCTTTCACAGGTAGCAAACAACTGCTTGTCTTTACAAAGAATCGCATGAGCGTTTCTTACTAAAGCTTTCGTGAAATTAATAAACTTTCAAAAGAACGCGATTATCTTTCAAAGTAAAGCTTGTACTGAGGAAATTAAACTTGATCTCAGTTCTAAAAGTGCTTTCACACGTAGCAAACAACTGTTTGTCTTGACAAAGAAACGCATGTGCGTTTCTTACTAAAGCTTTCGTGAAATTAATAAACTTTCAAAAGAACGCACTTATCTTTCAAAGTAAAGCTTGTACTGAGAAAATTAAACCTGATCTAAGTTCTAACAGTGCTTTCACACGTCGCAAACAACTGCTTGTCTTTGTACAGATACGCATGTGCGTTTCTCATTAAAGCTTTCTTGAAATTAATAAACTTTCAAAAGAATGCGATTATCTTTCAAAGTAAAGCTTGTACTGAGAAAAGCAACACTGATCTCAGTTCTATCAGTGCTTTCACACGTAGCAAACAACTGCTTGTCTTGAAAAAGAAACGCATGTGCGTTTCTTACTAAAGCTTTCGTGAAATTAATAAACTTTCCAAAGAACGCGATTATCTTTCAAAGAAAAGCTTGTAATGAGGACATTAAACATGATCTCAGTTCTAACAGTATTTCATACGTAGCAAACTAGTGCTTGTCTTTACAAAGAAAAGCATGTGCGTTTCTTACTAAAGCTTTCGTGAAATTAATAAACTTTCAAAAGAACGCGATTATCTTTCAAAGTAAAGCTTGTACTGAGAAAAGCAACACTGATCTCAGTTCTATCAGTGCTTTCACACGTAGCAAACAACTGCTTGTCTTGAAAAAGAAACGCATGTGCGTTTCTTACTAAAGCTTTCGTGAAATTAATAAACTTTCAAAAGAACGCGCTTATCTTTCAAAGTAAAGCTTGTACTGAGAATAGCAACACTGATCTCAGTTCTAACAGTGCTTTCACAGGTAGCAAACAACTGCTTGTCTTTACAAAGAATCGCATGAGCGTTTCTTACTAAAGCTTTCGTGAAATTAATAAACTTTCAAAAGAACGCGATTATCTTTCAAAGTAAAGCTTGTACTGAGGAAATTAAACTTGATCTCAGTTCTAAAAGTGCTTTCACACGTAGCAAACAACTGCTTGTCTTGACAAAGAAACGCATGTGCGTTTCTTACTAAAGCTTTCGTGAAATTAATAAACTTTCAAAACAACGCGATTATCTTTCAAAGTAAAGCTTGTACTGAGGAAATTAAACCTGATCTTAGTTCTAACAGTGCTTTCACACGTAGCAAACAACTGCTTGTCTTTACAAAGAATCGCATGTGCGTTTCTTACTAAAGCTTTCGTGAAATTAATAAACTTTCAAAAGAACGCGCTTATCTTTCAAAGTAAAGCTTGTACTGAGAAAAGCAACACTGATCTCAGTTCTAACAGTGCTTTCAAACGTAGCAAACAACTGCTTGTCTTTACACAGAAAGGCATGTGCGTTTCTTACTAAAGCTTTCGTGAAATTAATACACTTTCAAGAGAACGCGATTATCTTTCAAAGTAAAGCTTGTACTGAGAAAAGCAACACTGATCTCAGTTCTAACAGTGCTTTCACAGGTAGCGAACAACTGCTTGTCTTTACAAAGAATCGCATGAGCGTTTCTTACTAAAGCTTTCGTGAAATTAATAAACTTTCAAAAGAACGCGATTATCTTTCAAAGTAAAGCTTTTACTGAGGAAATTAAACTTGATCTCAGTTCTAAAAGTGCTTTCACACGTAGAAAACAACTGCTTGTCTTGACAAAGAAACGCATGTGCGTTTCTTACTAAAGCTTTCGTGAAATTAATAAACTTTCAAAAGAACGCGCTTATCTTTCAAAGTAAAGCTTGTACTGAGAAAATTAAACCTGATCTAAGTTCTAACAGTGCTTTCACACGTCGCAAACAACTGCTTGTCTTTACACAGAAACGCATGTGCGTTTCTCATTAAAGCTTTCGTGAAATTAATAAACTTTCAAAACAACGCGATTATCTTTCAAAGTAAAGCTTGTACTGAGAAAAGCAACACTGATCTCAGTTTTAACAGTGCTTTCACACGTAGCAAACAACTGCTTGTCTTGACAAAGAAACGCATAGGCGTTTCTTACTAAAGCTTTCGTGAAATTAATAAACTTTCCAAAGAACGCGATTATCTTTCAAAGTAAAGCTTGTAATGAGGACATTAAACATGATCTCAGTTCTAACAGTGCTTTCACACGTAGCAAACAACTGCTTGTCTTTACAAAGAAACGCAGGAGCTTTTCTTACTAAAGCTTTCGTGAAATTAATAAACTTTAAAAAGAACGCGATTATGTTTCAAAGTAAAGCTTGTACTGAGAAAAGCAACACTGATCTCAGTTCTAACAGTGCTTTCACACGTAGCAAACAAATGCTTGTCTTGGCAAAGAAACACATGTGCGTTTCTTACTAAAGCTTTCGTGGAATTAATAAACTTTCAAAAGAACGTGATTATCTTTCAAAGTAAAGCTTGTACTGAGAAAATTAAACCTGATCTCAGTTCTAACAGTGCTTTCACACGTAGCAAACAACTGCTTGACTTTACAAAGAAACGCATGAGCGTTTCTTACTAAATCTTTCGTGAAATTAATAAACTTTCAAAAGAACGCGATTATCTTTCAAAGTAAAGCTTGTACTGAGAAAAGCAACACTGATCTCAGTTCTAAGAGTGCTTTCTACGTAGCAAACAACTGCTTGTCTAGACAAAGAAACGCATTTGCGTTTCTTACTAAAGCTTTTGTGAAATTATTACACTTTCAAAAGAACGCGATTATCTTTCAAAGTAAAGCTTGTACTGAGGAAAGTAAACCTGATCTCAGTTCTAACAGTGCTTTCACACGTAGCAAACAACTGCTTGTCTTTACAAAGAAACGCATGTGCGTTTCTTACTAAAGCTTTCGTGAAATTAATAAACTTTCAAAAGAACGCGCTTATCTTTCAAAGTAAAGCTTGTACTGAGAAAAGCAACACTGATCTCAGTTCTAACAGTGCTTTCACACGTAGCAAACAACTGCTTGTCTTTACAAAGAAACGCATGAGCGTTTCTTACTAAATCTTTCGTGAAATTAATAAACTTTCAAAAGAACGCGATTATCTTTCAAAGTAAAGCTTGTACTGAGAAAAGCAACACTGATCTCAGTTCTAACAGTGCTTTCATACGTAGCAAACAACTGCTTGTCTTGACAAAGAAACGCATGTGCGTTTCTTACTAAAGCTTTCGTGAAATTAGTAAACTTTCAAAAGAACGCGATTCCCTTTCAAAGTAAAGCTTGTACTGAGAAAAGCAACACTGATCTCAGTTCTAACAGTGCTTTCACACGTAGCAAACAACTGCTTGTCTTTACAAAGAAACGCATGAGCTTTTCTTACTAAAGCTTTCGTGAAATTAATAAACTTTAAAAAGAACGCGATTATCTTTCAAAGTAAAGCTTGTACTGAGAAAAGCAACACTGATCTCAGTTCTAACAGTGCTTTCACACGTAGCAAACAAGTGCTTGTCTTGACAAAGAAACGCATGTGCGTTTCTTACTAAAGCTTTCGTGAAATTAATAAAGTTTCAAAAGAACGCGCTTATCTTTCAAAGTAAAGCTTGTACTGAGAAAAGCAACACTGATCTCAGTTCTAACAGTGCTTTCACACGTAGCAAACAACTGCTTGTCTTGACAAAGAAACGCATGTGCGTTTCTTACTAAAGCTTTCGTGAAATTAATAAACTTTCAAAAGAACGCGCTTATCTTTCAAAGTAAAGCTTGTACTGAGAAAATTAAACCTGATCTAAGTTCTAACAGTGCTTTCACACGTAGCAAACAACTGCTTGTCTTTACACAGAAACGCATGTGCGTTTCTCATTAAAGCTTTCATGAAATTAATAAACTTTCAAAAGAACGCGATTATCTTTCAAAGTAAAGCTTGTACTGAGAAAAGCAACACTGATCTCAGTTCTAACAGTGCTTTCACACGTAGCAAACAACTGCTTGTCTTGACAAAGAAACGCATAGGCGTTTCTTACTAAAGCTTTCGTGAAATTAATAAACTTTCCAAAGAACGCGATTATCTTTCAAAGTAAAGCTTGTAATGAGGACATTAAACATGATCTCAGTTCTAACAGTGCTTTCATACGTAGCAAACTAGTGCTTGTCTTAACAAAGAAAAGCATGTGCGTTTCTTACTAAAGCTTTCGTGAAATTAATAAACTTTCAAAAGAATGCGATTATCTTTCAAAGTAAAGCTTGTACTGAGAAAAGCAACACTGATCTCAGTTCTAACAGTGCTTTCACACGTAGCAAACAACTGCTTGTCTTTACAAAGAAACGCAGGAGCTTTTCTTACTAAAGCTTTCGTGAAATTAATAAACTTTAAAAAGAACGCGATTATGTTTCAAAGTAAAGCTTGTACTGAGAAAAGCAACACTGATCTCAGTTCTAACAGTGCTTTCACACGTAGCAAACAAATGCTTGTCTTGGCAAAGAAACACATGTGCGTTTCTTACTAAAGCTTTCGTTGAATTAATAAACTTTCAAAAGAACGTGATTATCTTTCAAAGTAAAGCTTGTACTGAGAAAATTAAACCTGATCTCAGTTCTAACAGTGCTTTTACACGTAGCAAACAACTGCTTGACTTTACAAAGAAACGCATGAGCGTTTCTTACTAAATCTTTCGTGAAATTAATAAACTTTCAAAAGAACGCGATTATCTTTCAAAGTAAAGCTTGTACTGAGAAAAGCAACACTGATCTCAGTTCTAAGAGTGCTTTCTACGTAGCAAACAACTGCTTGTCTAGACAAAGAAACGCATGTGCGTTTCTTACTAAAGCTTTCGTGAAATTATTACACTTTCAAAAGAACGCGATTATCTTTCAAAGTAAAGCTTGTACTGAGAAAAGCAACACTGATCTCAGTTCTAACACTGCTTTCACACGTAGCATACAACTGCTTGTCTTTAAAAAGAATCGCATGTGCGTTTCTTACTAAAGCTTTCGTGAAATTAATAAACTTTCAAAAGAACGCGCTTATCTTTCAAAGTAAAGCTTGTACTGAGAAAAGCAACACTGATCTCAGTTCTAACAGTGCTTTCACACGTAGCAAACAACTGCTTGTCTTTACAAAGAAACGCATGAGCGTTTCTTACTAAATCTTTCGTGAAATTAATAAACTTTCAAAAGAACGCGATTATCTTTCAAAGTAAAGCTTGTACTGAGAAAAGCAACACTGATCTCAGTTCTAACAGTGCTTTCATACGTAGCAAACAACTGCTTGTCTTGACAAAGAAACGCATGTGCGTTTCTTACTAAAGCTTTCGTGAAATTAGTAAACTTTCAAAAGAACCCGATTCCCTTTCAAAGTAAAGCTTGTACTGAGAAAAGCAACACTGATCTCAGTTCTAACAGTGCTTTCACACGTAGCAAACAACTGCTTGTCTTTACAAAGAAACGCATGAGCTTTTCTTACTAAAGCTTTCGTGAAATTAATAAACTTTAAAAAGAACGCGATTATCTTTCAAAGTAAAGCTTGTACTGAGAAAAGCAACACTGATCTCAGTTCTAACAGTGCTTTCACACGTAGCAAACAAGTGCTTGTCTTGACAAAGAAACGCATGTGCGTTTCTTACTAAAGCTTTCGTGAAATTAATAAAGTTTCAAAAGAACGCGCTTATCTTTCAAAGTAAAGCTTGTACTGAGAAAAGCAACACTGATCTCAGTTCTAACAGTGCTTTCACACGTAGCAAACAACTGCTTGTCTTGACAAAGAAACGCATGTGCGTTTCTTACTAAAGCTTTCGTGAAATTAATAAACTTTCAAAAGAACGCGCTTATCTTTCAAAGTAAAGCTTGTACTGAGAAAATTAAACCTGATCTAAGTTCTAACAGTGCTTTCACACGTAGCAAACAACTGCTTGTCTTTACACAGAAACGCATGTGCGTTTCTCATTAAAGCTTTCATGAAATTAATAAACTTTCAAAAGAACGCGATTATCTTTCAAAGTAAAGCTTGTACTGAGAAAAGCAACACTGATCTCAGTTCTAACAGTGCTTTCACACGTAGCAAACAACTGCTTGTCTTGACAAAGAAACGCATAGGCGTTTCTTACTAAAGCTTTCGTGAAATTAATAAACTTTCCAAAGAACGCGATTATCTTTCAAAGTAAAGCTTGTAATGAGGACATTAAACATGATCTCAGTTCTAACAGTGCTTTCATACGTAGCAAACTAGTGCTTGTCTTAACAAAGAAAAGCATGTGCGTTTCTTACTAAAGCTTTCGTGAAATTAATAAACTTTCAAAAGAATGCGATTATCTTTCAAAGTAAAGCTTGTACTGAGAAAAGCAACACTGATCTCAGTTCTAACAGTGCTTTCACACGTAGCAAACAACTGCTTGTCTTTACAAACAACTGCTTGTCTTTACAAAGAAACGCATGAGCGTTTCTTACTAAATCTTTCGTGAAATTAATAAACTTTCAATAGAACGGGATTATCTTTCAAAGTAAAGCTTGTACTGAGAAAAGCAACACTGATCTCAGTTCTAACAGTGCTTTCACACGTAGCAAATAACTGCTTGTCTTTACAAAGAAACGCATGTGCGTTTCTTACTAAAGCTTTCGTGAAATTAATAAACTTTCAAAACAACGCGATTATCTTTCAAAGTAAAGATTGTACTGAGAAAAACAACACTGATCTCAGTTCTAACAGTGCTTTCACACGTAGCAAACAACTGCTTGTCTTGACAAAGAAACGCATGTGCGTTTCTTACTAAAGCTTTCGTGAAATTAATAAACTTTCAAAACAACGCGATTATCTTTCAAAGGAACGCTTGTACTGAGAAAAGCAACACTGATCTCAGTTCTAACAGTGCTTTCACACGTAGCAAATAACTGCTTGTCTTTATAAAGAAACGCATGAGCGTTACTCACTAAAGCTTTCGTGAAATTAATAAACTTTCAAAAGAACGCGATTATCTTTCATAGTAAAGCTTGTACTGAGAAAATTAAACCTGATCTCAGTTCTAACAGTGCTTTCACACGTAGCAAACAACTGCTTGTCTTGACAAAGAAACGCATGTGCGTTTCTCAATAAATCTTTCATGAAATTAATAAACATTCAAAAGAACGCGATCATCTTTCAAAGTAAAGCTTGTACTGAGAAAAGCAACACAGATCTCAGTTCTAACAGTGCTTTCACACGTAGCAAACAACTGCTTGTCTTTACAAAGAAATGCATGAACGTTTCTTACTAAAACTTTCGTGAAATTAATAAACTTTCAAAAGAACGCGATTATCTTTCAAAGTAAAGCTTGTA
Source organism: Chionomys nivalis (assembly GCF_950005125.1). Lineage (NCBI taxonomy): Eukaryota > Metazoa > Chordata > Mammalia > Rodentia > Cricetidae > Chionomys > Chionomys nivalis. The sequence goes on from NC_080102.1 coordinate 62,318,025, forward strand.
CTGAGGAAATTAAACCTGATCTCAGTTCTAACAGTGCTTTCACACGTAGCAAACAACTGCTTGTCTTGACAAAGAAACGCATGTGCGTATCTTACTAAAGCTTTCGTGAAATTAATAAAGTTTCAAAAGAACGCGCTTATCTTTCAAAGTAAAGCTTGTACTGAGAAAAGCAACACTGATCTCAGTTCTAACAGTGCTTTCACACGTAGCAAACAACTGCTTGTCTTTACAAAGAAACGCATGAGCGTTTCTTACTAAAGCTTTTGTAAAATTAATAAACTTTCAAAAGAACGCGATTATCTTTCAAAGTAAAGCTTGTACTGAGAGAAGCAACACTGATCTCAGTTCTAACAGTGCTTTCACACGTAGCAAACAACTGCTTGTTTTTACAAAGAAACGCATGTGCGTTTCTTACTAAAGCTTTCGTGAAATTAATAAACTTTCAAAAGAACGCGATTATCTTTCAAAGTAAAGCTTGTACTGAGGAAATTAAACCTGATCTCAGTTCTAACAGTGCTTTCACACGTAGCAAACAACTGCATGTCTTGACAAAGAAACGCATGAGCGTTTCTCACTAAAGCTTTCGTGAAATTAATAAACTTTCAAAAGAACGCGAATATCTTTCATAGTAAAGCTTGTTCTGAGAAAATTAAACCTGATCTCAGTTCTAACAGTGCTTTCACACGTAGCAAACAACTGCTTGTCTTTACAAAGAAATGCATGAGCGTTTCTCACTAAAGCTTTCGTGAAATTAATAAACTTTCAAAAGAACGCGATTATCTTTCATAGTAAAACTTGTACTGAGAAAATTAAACCTGATCTCAGTTCTAACAGTGCTTTCTCACGTAGCAAACAACTGCTTGTCTTGACAAAGAAACGCATGTGCGTTTTCCACTAAATCTTTCCTGAAATTAATAAACATTCAAAAGAACGCGATTATCTTTCAAAGTAAAGCTTGTACTGAGAAAAGCAACACTGATCTCAGTTCTAACAGTGCTTTCACACGTAGCAAACAACTGCTTGTCTTGACAAAGAAACACATGTGCGTTTCTTACTAAAGCTTTCGTGAAATTAGTAAACTTTCAAAAGAACGCGATTCCCTTTCAAAGTAAAGCTTGTACTGAGAAAAGCAACACTGATCTCAGTTCTAACAGTGCTTTCACACGTAGCAAATAACTGCTTGTCTTTATAAAGAAACGCATGAGCGTTACTCACTAAAGCTTTCCTGAAATTAATAAACTTTCAAAAGAATGCGATTATCTTTCATAGTAAAGCTTGTACTGAGAAAATTAAACCTGATCTCAGTTCTAACAGTGCTTTCACACGTTGCAAACAACTGCTTGTCTTTACAAAGAAACGCATGAGCGTTTCTTACTAAAGCTTTGGTAAAATTAATAAACTTTCAAAAGAATGCGATTATCTTTCAAAGTAAAGCTTGTACTGAGAAAAGCAACACTGATCTCAGTTCTAACAGTGCTTTCATACGTAGCAAACAACTGCTTGTCTTGACAAAGAAACAAATGTGCGTTTCTTACTAAAGCTTTCGTGAAATTAGTAAACTTTCAAAAGAACGCAATTCCCTTTCAAAGTAAAGCTTGTACTGAGAAAAGCAACACTGATCTCAGTTCTAACAGTGCTTTCACACGTAGCAAACAACTGCTTGTCTTTACAAAGAAACGCAGGAGCTTTTCTTACTAAAGCTTTCGTGAAATTAATAAACTTTAAAAAGAACGCGATTATGTTTCAAAGTAAAGCTTGTACTGAGAAAAGCAACACTGATCTCAGTTCTAACAGTGCTTTCACACGTAGCAAACAAATGCTTGTCTTGACAAAGAAACACATGTGCGTTTCTTACTAAAGCTTTCGTGGAATTAATAAACTTTCAAAAGAACGTGATTATCTTTCAAAGTAAAGCTTGTACTGAGAAAATTAAACCTGATCTCAGTTCTAACAGTGCTTTCACACGTAGCAAACAACTGCTTGTCTTTACAAAGAAACGCATGAGCGTTTCTTACTAAATCTTTCGTGAAATTAATAAACTTTCAAAAGAACGCGATTATCTTTCAAAGTAAAGCTTGTACTGAGAAAAGCAACACTGATCTCAGTTCTAAGAGTGCTTTCTACGTAGCAAACAACTGCTTGTCTAGACAAAGAAACGCATGTGCGTTTCTTACTAAAGCTTTCGTGAAATTATTACACTTTCAAAAGAACGCGATTATCTTTCAAAGTAAAGCTTGTACTGAGAAAAGCAACACTGATCTCAGTTCTAACACTGCTTTCACACGTAGCATACAACTGCTTGTCTTTAAAAAGAATCGCATGTGCGTTTCTTACTAAAGCTTTCGTGAAATTAATAAACTTTCAAAAGAACGCGCTTATCTTTCAAAGTAAAGCTTGTACTGAGAAAAGCAACACTGATCTCAGTTCTAACAGTGCTTTCACACGTAGCAAACAACTGCTTGTCTTTACAAAGAAACGCATGAGCGTTTCTTACTAAATCTTTCGTGAAATTAATAAACTTTCAAAAGAACGCGATTATCTTTCAAAGTAAAGCTTGTACTGAGAAAAGCAACACTGATCTCAGTTCTAACAGTGCTTTCATACGTAGCAAACAACTGCTTGTCTTGACAAAGAAACGCATGTGCGTTTCTTACTAAAGCTTTCGTGAAATTAGTAAACTTTCAAAAGAACGCGATTCCCTTTCAAAGTAAAGCTTGTACTGAGAAAAGCAACAGTGATCTCAGTTCTAACAGTGCTTTCACACGTAGCAAACAACTGCTTGTCTTTACAAAGAAACGCATGAGCTTTTCTTACTAAAGCTTTCGTGAAATTAATAAACTTTAAAAAGAACGCGATTATCTTTCAAAGTAAAGCTTGTACTGAGAAAAGCAACACTGATCTCAGTTCTAACAGTGCTTTCACACGTAGCAAACAAGTGCTTGTCTTGACAAAGAAACGCATGTGCGTTTCTTACTAAAGCTTTCGTGAAATTAATAAAGTTTCAAAAGAACGCGCTTATCTTTCAAAGTAAAGCTTGTACTGAGAAAAGCAACACTGATCTCAGTTCTAACAGTGCTTTCACACGTAGCAAACAACTGCTTGTCTTGACAAAGAAACGCATGTGCGTTTCTTACTAAAGCTTTCGTGAAATTAATAAACTTTCAAAAGAACGCGCTTATCTTTCAAAGTAAAGCTTGTACTGAGAAAATTAAACCTGATCTAAGTTCTAACAGTGCTTTCACACGTAGCAAACAACTGCTTGTCTTTACACAGAAACGCATGTGCGTTTCTCATTAAAGCTTTCATGAAATTAATAAACTTTCAAAAGAACGCGATTATCTTTCAAAGTAAAGCTTGTACTGAGAAAAGCAACACTGATCTCAGTTCTAACAGTGCTTTCACACGTAGCAAACAACTGCTTGTCTTGACAAAGAAACGCATAGGCGTTTCTTACTAAAGCTTTCGTGAAATTAATAAACTTTCCAAAGAACGCGATTATCTTTCAAAGTAAAGCTTGTAATGAGGACATTAAACATGATCTCAGTTCTAACAGTGCTTTCATACGTAGCAAACTAGTGCTTGTCTTAACAAAGAAAAGCATGTGCGTTTCTTACTAAAGCTTTCGTGAAATTAATAAACTTTCAAAAGAATGCGATTATCTTTCAAAGTAAAGCTTGTACTGAGAAAAGCAACACTGATCTCAGTTCTAACAGTGCTTTCACACGTAGCAAACAACTGCTTGTCTTTACAAACAACTGCTTGTCTTTACAAAGAAACGCATGAGCGTTTCTTACTAAATCTTTCGTGAAATTAATAAACTTTCAATAGAACGGGATTATCTTTCAAAGTAAAGCTTGTACTGAGAAAAGCAACACTGATCTCAGTTCTAACAGTGCTTTCACACGTAGCAAACAACTGCTTGTCTTTACAAAGAAACGCATGTGCGTTTCTTACTAAAGCTTTCGTGAAATTAATAAACTTTCAAAACAACGCGATTATCTTTCAAAGTAAAGATTGTACTGAGAAAAACAACACTGATCTCAGTTCTAACAGTGCTTTCACACGTAGCAAACAACTGCTTGTCTTGACAAAGAAACGCATGTGCGTTTCTTACTAAAGCTTTCGTGAAATTAATAAACTTTCAAAAGAACGCGATTATCTTTCAAAGGAACGCTTGTACTGAGAAAAGCAACACTGATCTCAGTTCTAACAGTTCTTTCACACGTAGCAAATAACTGCTTGTCTTTATAAAGAAACGCATGAGCGTTACTCACTAAAGCTTTCGTGAAATTAATAAACTTTCAAAAGAACGCGATTATCTTTCATAGTAAATCTTGTACTGAGAAAATTAAACCTGATCTCAGTTCTAACAGTGCTTTCACACGTAGCAAACAACTGCTTGTCTTGACAAAGAAACGCATGTGCGTTTCTCAATAAATCTTTCATGAAATTAATAAACATTCAAAAGAACGCGATCATCTTTCAAAGTAAAGCTTGTACTGAGAAAAGCAACACAGATCTCAGTTCTAACAGTGCTTTCACACGTAGCAAACAACTGCTTGTCTTTACAAAGAAATGCATGAACGTTTCTTACTAAAACTTTCGTGAAATTAATAAACTTTCAAAAGAACGCGATTATCTTTCAAAGTAAAGCTTGTACTGAGGAAATTAAACCTGATCTCAGTTCTAACAGTGCTTTCACACGTAGCAAACAACTGCTTGTCTTGACAAAGAAACGCATGTGCGTATCTTACTAAAGCTTTCGTGAAATTAATAAAGTTTCAAAAGAACGCGGTTATCTTTCAAAGTAAAGCTTGTACTGAGAAAAGCAACACTGATCTCAGTTCTAACAGTGCTTTCACACGTAGCAAACAACTGCTTGTCTTTACAAAGAAACGCATGAGCGTTTCTTACTAAAGCTTTTGTAAAATTAATAAACTTTCAAAAGAACGCGATTATCTTTCAAAGTAAAGCTTGTACTGATAGAAGCAACACTGATCTCAGTTCTAACAGTGCTTTCACACGTAGCAAACAACTGCTTGTTTTTACAAAGAAACGCATGTGCGTTTCTTACTAAAGCTTTCGTGAAATTAATAAACTTTCAAAAGAACGCGATTATCTTTCAAAGTAAAGCTTGTACTGAGGAAATTAAACCTGATCTCAGTTCTAACAGTGCTTTCACACGTAGCAAACAACTGCATGTCTTGACAAAGAAACGCATGAGCGTTTCTCACTAAAGCTTTCGTGAAATTAATAAACTTTCAAAAGAACGCGAATATCTTTCATAGTAAAGCTTGTTCTGAGAAAATTAAACCTGATCTCAGTTCTAACAGTGCTTTCACACGTAGCAAACAACTGCTTGTCTTTACAAAGAAATGCATGAGCGTTTCTCACTAAAGCTTTCGTGAAATTAATAAACTTTCAAAAGAACGCGATTATCTTTCATAGTAAAACTTGTACTGAGAAAATTAAACCTGATCTCAGTTCTAACAGTGCTTTCTCACGTAGCAAACAACTGCTTGTCTTGACAAAGAAACGCATGTGCGTTTTCCACTAAATCTTTCCTGAAATTAATAAACATTCAAAAGAACGCGATTATCTTTCAAAGTAAAGCTTGTACTGAGAAAAGCAACACTGATCTCAGTTCTAACAGTGCTTTCACACGTAGCAAACAACTGCTTGTCTTTACAAAGAATCGCATGTGCGTTTCTTACTAAAGCTTTCGTGAAATTAATAAACTTTCAAAAGAACGCGCTTATCTTTCAAAGTAAAGCTTGTACTGAGAAAAGCAACACTGATCTCAGTTCTAACAGTGCTTTCATACGTAGCAAACAACTGCTTGTCTTGACAAAGAAACACATGTGCGTTTCTTACTAAAACTTCCGTGAAATTAGTAAACTTTCAAAAGAACGCGATTCCCTTTCAAAGTAAAGCTTGTACTGAGAAAAGCAACACTGATCTCAGTTCTAACAGTGCTTTCACACGTAGCAAACAACTGCTTGTCTTTACAAAAAAACGCATAAGCTTTTCTTACTAAAGCTTTCGTGAAATTAATAAACTTTAAAAACAACGCGATTATCTTTCAAAGTAAAGCTTGTACTGAGAAAAGCAACACTGATCTCAGTTCTAACAGTGCTTTCACACGTAGCAAACAAGTGCTTGTCTTGACAAAGAAACGCATGTGCGTTTCTTACTAAAGCTTTCGTGAAATTAATAAAGTTTCAAAAGAACGCGCTTATCTTTCAAAGTAAAGCTTGTACTGAGAAAAGCAACACTGATCTCAGTTCTAACAGTGCTTTCACACGTAGCAAACAAATGCTTGTCTTGACAAAGAAACGCATGTGCGTTTCTTACTAAAGCTTTCGTGAAATTAATAAACTTTCAAAAGAACGCGCTTATCTTTCAAAGTAAAGCTTGTACTGAGAAAATTAAACCTGATCTAAGTTCTAACAGTGCTTTCACACGTCGCAAACAACAGCTTGTCTTTACACAGAAACGCATGTGCGTTTCTCATTAAAGCTTTCGTGAAATTAATAAACTTTCAAAAGAACGCGATTATCTTTCAAAGTAAAGCTTGTAATGAGGACATTAAACATGATCTCAGTTCTAACAGTGCTTTCATACGTAGCAAACTAGTGCTTGTCTTTACAAAGAAAAGCATTTGCGTTTCTTACTAAAGCTTTCGTGAAATTAATAAACTTTCAAAAGAATGCGATTATCTTTCAAAGTAAAGCTTGTACTGGGAAAAGCAACACTGATCTCAGTTCTAACAGTGCTTTCACACGTAGCAAACAACTGGTGGTCTTTACAAACAACTGCTTGTCTTTACAAAGAAACGCATGAGCGTTTCTTACTAAATCTTTCGTGAAATTAATAAACTTTCAATAGAACGGGATTATCTTTCAAAGTAAAGCTTGTACTGAGAAAAGCAACACTGATCACAGTTCTAACAGTGCTTTCGCACGTAGCAAACAACTGCTTGTCTTCACAAAGAAACGCATGAGCGTTTCTTACTAAAGCTATCGTGAAATTAATAAAGTTTCAAAAGAACGCGATTATCTTTCAAAGTAAAGCTTGTACTGAGAAAAGCAACACTGATCTCAGTTCTAACACTGCTTTCACACGTAGCATACAACTGCTTGTCTTTACAAAGAGACGCATGTGCGTTTCTTACTAAAGCTTTCGTGAAATTAATAAACTTTCAAAACAACGCGATTATCTTTCAAAGGAACGCTTGTACTGAGAAAAGCAACACTGATCTCAGTTCTAACAGTGCTTTCACACGTAGCAAATAACTGCTTGTCTTTATAAAGAAACGCATGAGCGTTACTCACTAAAGCTTTCGTGAAATTAATAAACTTTCAAAAGAATGCGATTATCTTTCATAGTAAAGCTTGTACTGAGAAAATTAAACCTGATCTCAGTTCTAACAGTGCTTTCACACGTAGCAAACAACTGCTTGTCTTGACAAAGAAACGCATGTGCGTTTCTCACTAAATCTTTCATGAAATTAATAAACATTCAAAAGAACGCGATTATCTTTCAAAGTAAAGCTTGTACTGAGAAAAGCAACACTGATCTCAGTTCTAACAGTGCTTTCACACGTAGCAAACAACTGCTTGTCTTTACAAAGAAATGCATGAACGTTTCTTACTAAAACTTTCGTGAAATTAATAAACTTTCAAAAGAACGCGATTATCTTTCAAAGTAAAGCTTGTACTGAGGAAATTAAACCTGATCTCAGTTCTAACAGTGCTTTCACACGTAGCAAACAACTGCTTGTCTTGACAAAGAAACGCATGTGAGTATCTTACTAAAGCTTTCGTGAAATTAATAAACTTTCAAAAGAACGCGATTATCTTTCATAGTAAAACTTGTACTGAGAAAATTAAACCTGATCTCAGTTCTAACAGTGCTTTCTCACGTAGCAAACAACTGCTTGTCTTGACAAAGAAACGCATGTGCGTTTTCCACTAAATCTTTCCTGAAATTAATAAACATTCAAAAGAACGCGATTATCTTTCAAAGTAAAGCTTGTACTGAGAAAAGCAACACTGATCTCAGTTCTAACAGTGCTTTCACACGTAGCAAACAACTGCTTGTCTTGACAAAGAAACACATGTGCGTTTCTTACTAAAGCTTTCGTGAAATTAGTAAACTTTCAAAAGAACGCGATTCCCTTTCAAAGTAAAGCTTGTACTGAGAAAAGCAACACTGATCTCAGTTCTAACAGTGCTTTCACACGTAGCAAATAACTGCTTGTCTTTATAAAGAAACGCATGAGCGTTACTCACTAAAGCTTTCCTGAAATTAATAAACTTTCAAAAGAATGCGATTATCTTTCATAGTAAAGCTTGTACTGAGAAAATTAAACCTGATCTCAGTTCTAACAGTGCTTTCACACGTTGCAAACAACTGCTTGTCTTTACAAAGAAACGCATGAGCGTTTCTTACTAAAGCTTTGGTAAAATTAATAAACTTTCAAAAGAATGCGATTATCTTTCAAAGTAAAGCTTGTACTGAGAAAAGCAACACTGATCTCAGTTCTAACAGTGCTTTCATACGTAGCAAACAACTGCTTGTCTTGACAAAGAAACAAATGTGCGTTTCTTACTAAAGCTTTCGTGAAATTAGTAAACTTTCAAAAGAACGCAATTCCCTTTCAAAGTAAAGCTTGTACTGAGAAAAGCAACACTGATCTCAGTTCTAACAGTGCTTTCACACGTAGCAAACAACTGCTTGTCTTTACAAAGAAACGCAGGAGCTTTTCTTACTAAAGCTTTCGTGAAATTAATAAACTTTAAAAAGAACGCGATTATGTTTCAAAGTAAAGCTTGTACTGAGAAAAGCAACACTGATCTCAGTTCTAACAGTGCTTTCACACGTAGCAAACAAATGCTTGTCTTGACAAAGAAACACATGTGCGTTTCTTACTAAAGCTTTCGTGGAATTAATAAACTTTCAAAAGAACGTGATTATCTTTCAAAGTAAAGCTTGTACTGAGAAAATTAAACCTGATCTCAGTTCTAACAGTGCTTTCACACGTAGCAAACAACTGCTTGTCTTTACAAAGAAACGCATGAGCGTTTCTTACTAAATCTTTCGTGAAATTAATAAACTTTCAAAAGAACGCGATTATCTTTCAAAGTAAAGCTTGTACTGAGAAAAGCAACACTGATCTCAGTTCTAAGAGTGCTTTCTACGTAGCAAACAACTGCTTGTCTAGACAAAGAAACGCATGTGCGTTTCTTACTAAAGCTTTCGTGAAATTATTACACTTTCAAAAGAACGCGATTATCTTTCAAAGTAAAGCTTGTACTGAGAAAAGCAACACTGATCTCAGTTCTAACACTGCTTTCACACGTAGCATACAACTGCTTGTCTTTAAAAAGAATCGCATGTGCGTTTCTTACTAAAGCTTTCGTGAAATTAATAAACTTTCAAAAGAACGCGCTTATCTTTCAAAGTAAAGCTTGTACTGAGAAAAGCAACACTGATCTCAGTTCTAACAGTGCTTTCACACGTAGCAAACAACTGCTTGTCTTTACAAAGAAACGCATGAGCGTTTCTTACTAAATCTTTCGTGAAATTAATAAACTTTCAAAAGAACGCGATTATCTTTCAAAGTAAAGCTTGTACTGAGAAAAGCAACACTGATCTCAGTTCTAACAGTGCTTTCATACGTAGCAAACAACTGCTTGTCTTGACAAAGAAACGCATGTGCGTTTCTTACTAAAGCTTTCGTGAAATTAGTAAACTTTCAAAAGAACGCGATTCCCTTTCAAAGTAAAGCTTGTACTGAGAAAAGCAACAGTGATCTCAGTTCTAACAGTGCTTTCACACGTAGCAAACAACTGCTTGTCTTTACAAAGAAACGCATGAGCTTTTCTTACTAAAGCTTTCGTGAAATTAATAAACTTTAAAAAGAACGCGATTATCTTTCAAAGTAAAGCTTGTACTGAGAAAAGCAACACTGATCTCAGTTCTAACAGTGCTTTCACACGTAGCAAACAAGTGCTTGTCTTGACAAAGAAACGCATGTGCGTTTCTTACTAAAGCTTTCGTGAAATTAATAAAGTTTCAAAAGAACGCGCTTATCTTTCAAAGTAAAGCTTGTACTGAGAAAAGCAACACTGATCTCAGTTCTAACAGTGCTTTCACACGTAGCAAACAACTGCTTGTCTTGACAAAGAAACGCATGTGCGTTTCTTACTAAAGCTTTCGTGAAATTAATAAACTTTCAAAAGAACGCGCTTATCTTTCAAAGTAAAGCTTGTACTGAGAAAATTAAACCTGATCTAAGTTCTAACAGTGCTTTCACACGTAGCAAACAACTGCTTGTCTTTACACAGAAACGCATGTGCGTTTCTCATTAAAGCTTTCATGAAATTAATAAACTTTCAAAAGAACGCGATTATCTTTCAAAGTAAAGCTTGTACTGAGAAAAGCAACACTGATCTCAGTTCTAACAGTGCTTTCACACGTAGCAAACAACTGCTTGTCTTGACAAAGAAACGCATAGGCGTTTCTTACTAAAGCTTTCGTGAAATTAATAAACTTTCCAAAGAACGCGATTATCTTTCAAAGTAAAGCTTGTAATGAGGACATTAAACATGATCTCAGTTCTAACAGTGCTTTCATACGTAGCAAACTAGTGCTTGTCTTAACAAAGAAAAGCATGTGCGTTTCTTACTAAAGCTTTCGTGAAATTAATAAACTTTCAAAAGAATGCGATTATCTTTCAAAGTAAAGCTTGTACTGAGAAAAGCAACACTGATCTCAGTTCTAACAGTGCTTTCACACGTAGCAAACAACTGCTTGTCTTTACAAACAACTGCTTGTCTTTACAAAGAAACGCATGAGCGTTTCTTACTAAATCTTTCGTGAAATTAATAAACTTTCAATAGAACGGGATTATCTTTCAAAGTAAAGCTTGTACTGAGAAAAGCAACACTGATCTCAGTTCTAACAGTGCTTTCACACGTAGCAAACAACTGCTTGTCTTTACAAAGAAACGCATGTGCGTTTCTTACTAAAGCTTTCGTGAAATTAATAAACTTTCAAAACAACGCGATTATCTTTCAAAGTAAAGATTGTACTGAGAAAAACAACACTGATCTCAGTTCTAACAGTGCTTTCACACGTAGCAAACAACTGCTTGTCTTGACAAAGAAACGCATGTGCGTTTCTTACTAAAGCTTTCGTGAAATTAATAAACTTTCAAAAGAACGCGATTATCTTTCAAAGGAACGCTTGTACTGAGAAAAGCAACACTGATCTCAGTTCTAACAGTGCTTTCACACGTAGCAAATAACTGCTTGTCTTTATAAAGAAACGCATGAGCGTTACTCACTAAAGCTTTCGTGAAATTAATAAACTTTCAAAAGAACGCGATTATCTTTCATAGTAAATCTTGTACTGAGAAAATTAAACCTGATCTCAGTTCTAACAGTGCTTTCACACGTAGCAAACAACTGCTTGTCTTGACAAAGAAACGCATGTGCGTTTCTCAATAAATCTTTCATGAAATTAATAAACATTCAAAAGAACGCGATCATCTTTCAAAGTAAAGCTTGTACTGAGAAAAGCAACACAGATCTCAGTTCTAACAGTGCTTTCACACGTAGCAAACAACTGCTTGTCTTTACAAAGAAATGCATGAACGTTTCTTACTAAAACTTTCGTGAAATTAATAAACTTTCAAAAGAACGCGATTATCTTTCAAAGTAAAGCTTGTACTGAGGAAATTAAACCTGATCTCAGTTCTAACAGTGCTTTCACACGTAGCAAACAACTGCTTGTCTTGACAAAGAAACGCATGTGCGTATCTTACTAAAGCTTTCGTGAAATTAATAAAGTTTCAAAAGAACGCGGTTATCTTTCAAAGTAAAGCTTGTACTGAGAAAAGCAACACTGATCTCAGTTCTAACAGTGCTTTCACACGTAGCAAACAACTGCTTGTCTTTACAAAGAAACGCATGAGCGTTTCTTACTAAAGCTTTTGTAAAATTAATAAACTTTCAAAAGAACGCGATTATCTTTCAAAGTAAAGCTTGTACTGATAGAAGCAACACTGATCTCAGTTCTAACAGTGCTTTCACACGTAGCAAACAACTGCTTGTTTTTACAAAGAAACGCATGTGCGTTTCTTACTAAAGCTTTCGTGAAATTAATAAACTTTCAAAAGAACGCGATTATCTTTCAAAGTAAAGCTTGTACTGAGGAAATTAAACCTGATCTCAGTTCTAACAGTGCTTTCACACGTAGCAAACAACTGCATGTCTTGACAAAGAAACGCATGAGCGTTTCTCACTAAAGCTTTCGTGAAATTAATAAACTTTCAAAAGAACGCGAATATCTTTCATAGTAAAGCTTGTTCTGAGAAAATTAAACCTGATCTCAGTTCTAACAGTGCTTTCACACGTAGCAAACAACTGCTTGTCTTTACAAAGAAATGCATGAGCGTTTCTCACTAAAGCTTTCGTGAAATTAATAAACTTTCAAAAGAACGCGATTATCTTTCATAGTAAAACTTGTACTGAGAAAATTAAACCTGATCTCAGTTCTAACAGTGCTTTCTCACGTAGCAAACAACTGCTTGTCTTGACAAAGAAACGCATGTGCGTTTTCCACTAAATCTTTCCTGAAATTAATAAACATTCAAAAGAACGCGATTATCTTTCAAAGTAAAGCTTGTACTGAGAAAAGCAACACTGATCTCAGTTCTAACAGTGCTTTCACACGTAGCAAACAACTGCTTGTCTTTACAAAGAATCGCATGTGCGTTTCTTACTAAAGCTTTCGTGAAATTAATAAACTTTCAAAAGAACGCGCTTATCTTTCAAAGTAAAGCTTGTACTGAGAAAAGCAACACTGATCTCAGTTCTAACAGTGCTTTCACACGTAGCAAACAACTGCTTGTCTTTACAAAGAAACGCATGAGCGTTTCTTACTAAAGCTTTTGTAAAATTAATAAACTTTCAAAAGAACGCGATTATCTTTCAAAGTAAAGCTTGTACTGATAGAAGCAACACTGATCTCAGTTCTAACAGTGCTTTCACACGTAGCAAACAACTGCTTGTTTTTACAAAGAAACGCATGTGCGTTTCTTACTAAAGCTTTCGTGAAATTAATAAACTTTCAAAAGAACGCGATTATCTTTCAAAGTAAAGCTTGTACTGAGGAAATTAAACCTGATCTCAGTTCTAACAGTGCTTTCACACGTAGCAAACAACTGCATGTCTTGACAAAGAAACGCATGAGCGTTTCTCACTAAAGCTTTCGTGAAATTAATAAACTTTCAAAAGAACGCGAATATCTTTCATAGTAAAGCTTGTTCTGAGAAAATTAAACCTGATCTCAGTTCTAACAGTGCTTTCACACGTAGCAAACAACTGCTTGTCTTTACAAAGAAATGCATGAGCTTTTCTCACTAAAGCTTTCGTGAAATTAATAAACTTTCAAAAGAACGCGATTATCTTTCATAGTAAAACTTGTACTGAGAAAATTAAACCTGATCTCAGTTCTAACAGTGCTTTCTCACGTAGCAAACAACTGCTTATCTTGACAAAGAAACGCATGTGCGTTTTCCACTAAATCTTTCCTGAAATTAATAAACATTCAAAAGAACGCGATTATCTTTCAAAGTAAAGCTTGTACTGAGAAAAGCAACACTGATCTCAGTTCTAACAGTGCTTTCACACGTAGCAAACAACTGCTTGTCTTTACAAAGAATCGCATGTGCGTTTCTTACTAAAGCTTTCGTGAAATTAATAAACTTTCAAAAGAACGCGCTTATCTTTCAAAGTAAAGCTTGTACTGAGAAAAGCAACACTGATCTCAGTTCTAACAGTGCTTTCATACGTAGCAAACAACTGCTTGTCTTGACAAAGAAACACATGTGCGTTTCTTACTAAAACTTCCGTGAAATTAGTAAACTTTCAAAAGAACGCGATTCCCTTTCAAAGTAAAGCTTGTACTGAGAAAAGCAACACTGATCTCAGTTCTAACAGTGCTTTCACACGTAGCAAACAACTGCTTGTCTTTACAAAAAAACGCATAAGCTTTTCTTACTAAAGCTTTCGTGAAATTAATAAACTTTAAAAACAACGCGATTATCTTTCAAAGTAAAGCTTGTACTGAGAAAAGCAACACTGATCTCAGTTCTAACAGTGCTTTCACACGTAGCAAACAAGTGCTTGTCTTGACAAAGAAACGCATGTGCGTTTCTTACTAAAGCTTTCGTGAAATTAATAAAGTTTCAAAAGAACGCGCTTATCTTTCAAAGTAAAGCTTGTACTGAGAAAAGCAACACTGATCTCAGTTCTAACAGTGCTTTCACACGTAGCAAACAAATGCTTGTCTTGACAAAGAAACGCATGTGCGTTTCTTACTAAAGCTTTCGTGAAATTAATAAACTTTCAAAAGAACGCGCTTATCTTTCAAAGTAAAGCTTGTACTGAGAAAATTAAACCTGATCTAAGTTCTAACAGTGCTTTCACACGTCGCAAACAACAGCTTGTCTTTACACAGAAACGCATGTGCGTTTCTCATTAAAGCTTTCGTGAAATTAATAAACTTTCAAAAGAACGCGATTATCTTTCAAAGTAAAGCTTGTAATGAGGACATTAAACATGATCTCAGTTCTAACAGTGCTTTCATACGTAGCAAACTAGTGCTTGTCTTTACAAAGAAAAGCATTTGCGTTTCTTACTAAAGCTTTCGTGAAATTAATAAACTTTCAAAAGAATGCGATTATCTTTCAAAGTAAAGCTTGTACTGGGAAAAGCAACACTGATCTCAGTTCTAACAGTGCTTTCACACGTAGCAAACAACTGGTGGTCTTTACAAACAACTGCTTGTCTTTACAAAGAAACGCATGAGCGTTTCTTACTAAATCTTTCGTGAAATTAATAAACTTTCAATAGAACGGGATTATCTTTCAAAGTAAAGCTTGTACTGAGAAAAGCAACACTGATCACAGTTCTAACAGTGCTTTCGCACGTAGCAAACAACTGCTTGTCTTCACAAAGAAACGCATGAGCGTTTCTTACTAAAGCTATCGTGAAATTAATAAAGTTTCAAAAGAACGCGATTATCTTTCAAAGTAAAGCTTGTACTGAGAAAAGCAACACTGATCTCAGTTCTAACACTGCTTTCACACGTAGCATACAACTGCTTGTCTTTACAAAGAGACGCATGTGCGTTTCTTACTAAAGCTTTCGTGAAATTAATAAACTTTCAAAACAACGCGATTATCTTTCAAAGGAACGCTTGTACTGAGAAAAGCAACACTGATCTCAGTTCTAACAGTGCTTTCACACGTAGCAAATAACTGCTTGTCTTTATAAAGAAACGCATGAGCGTTACTCACTAAAGCTTTCGTGAAATTAATAAACTTTCAAAAGAATGCGATTATCTTTCATAGTAAAGCTTGTACTGAGAAAATTAAACCTGATCTCAGTTCTAACAGTGCTTTCACACGTAGCAAACAACTGCTTGTCTTGACAAAGAAACGCATGTGCGTTTCTCACTAAATCTTTCATGAAATTAATAAACATTCAAAAGAACGCGATTATCTTTCAAAGTAAAGCTTGTACTGAGAAAAGCAACACTGATCTCAGTTCTAACAGTGCTTTCACACGTAGCAAACAACTGCTTGTCTTTACAAAGAAATGCATGAACGTTTCTTACTAAAACTTTCGTGAAATTAATAAACTTTCAAAAGAACGCGATTATCTTTCAAAGTAAAGCTTGTACTGAGGAAATTAAACCTGATCTCAGTTCTAACAGTGCTTTCACACGTAGCAAACAACTGCTTGTCTTGACAAAGAAACGCATGTGAGTATCTTACTAAAGCTTTCGTGAAATTAATAAACTTTCAAAAGAACGCGAATATCTTTCATAGTAAAGCTTGTTCTGAGAAAATTAAACCTGATCTCAGTTCTAACAGTGCTTTCACACGTAGCAAACAACTGCTTGTCTTTACAAAGAAATGCATGAGCGTTTCTCACTAAAGCTTTCGTGAAATTAATAAACTTTCAAAAGAACGCGATTATCTTTCATAGTAAAACTTGTACTGAGAAAATTAAACCTGATCTCAGTTCTAACAGTGCTTTCTCACGTAGCAAACAACTGCTTGTCTTGACAAAGAAACGCATGTGCGTTTTCCACTAAATCTTTCCTGAAATTAATAAACATTCAAAAGAACGCGATTATCTTTCAAAGTAAAGCTTGTACTGAGAAAAGCAACACTGATCTCAGTTCTAACAGTGCTTTCACACGTAGCAAACAACTGCTTGTCTTTACAAAGAATCGCATGTGCGTTTCTTACTAAAGCTTTCGTGAAATTAATAAACTTTCAAAAGAACGCGCTTATCTTTCAAAGTAAAGCTTGTACTGAGAAAAGCAACACTGATCTCAGTTCTAACAGTGCTTTCATACGTAGCAAACAACTGCTTGTCTTGACAAAGAAACACATGTGCGTTTCTTACTAAAACTTCCGTGAAATTAGTAAACTTTCAAAAGAACGCGATTCCCTTTCAAAGTAAAGCTTGTACTGAGAAAAGCAACACTGATCTCAGTTCTAACAGTGCTTTCACACGTAGCAAACAACTGCTTGTCTTTACAAAGAAACGCATGAGCTTTTCTTACTAAAGCTTTCGTGAAATTAATAAACTTTAAAAACAACGCGATTATCTTTCAAAGTAAAGCTTGTACTGAGAAAAGCAACACTGATCTCAGTTCTAACAGTGCTTTCACACGTAGCAAACAAGTGCTTGTCTTGACAAAGAAACGCATGTGCGTTTCTTACTAAAGCTTTCGTGAAATTAATAAAGTTTCAAAAGAACGCGCTTATCTTTCAAAGTAAAGCTTGTACTGAGAAAAGCAACACTGATCTCAGTTCTAACAGTGCTTTCACACGTAGCAAACAAATGCTTGTCTTGACAAAGAAACGCATGTGCGTTTCTTACTAAAGCTTTCGTGAAATTAATAAACTTT
This sequence comes from Chionomys nivalis, assembly GCF_950005125.1. NCBI lineage: Eukaryota > Metazoa > Chordata > Mammalia > Rodentia > Cricetidae > Chionomys > Chionomys nivalis. The sequence continues at coordinate 62,335,026 of NC_080102.1, forward strand.
CAAAAGAACGCGCTTATCTTTCAAAGTAAAGCTTGTACTGAGAAAATTAAACCTGATCTAAGTTCTAACAGTGCTTTCACACGTCGCAAACAACTGCTTGTCTTTACACAGAAACGCATGTGCGTTTCTCATTAAAGCTTTCGTGAAATTAATAAACTTTCAAAAGAACGCGATTATCTTTCAAAGTAAAGCTTGTAATGAGGACATTAAACATGATCTCAGTTCTAACAGTGCTTTCATACGTAGCAAACTAGTGCTTGTCTTTACAAAGAAAAGCATTTGCGTTTCTTACTAAAGCTTTCGTGAAATTAATAAACTTTCAAAAGAATGCGATTATCTTTCAAAGTAAAGCTTGTACTGGGAAAAGCAACACTGATCTCAGTTCTAACAGTGCTTTCACACGTAGCAAACAACTGGTGGTATTTACAAACAACTGCTTGTCTTTACAAAGAAACGCATGAGCGTTTCTTACTAAATCTTTCGTGAAATTAATAAACTTTCAATAGAACGGGATTATCTTTCAAAGTAAAGCTTGTACTGAGAAAAGCAACACTGATCACAGTTCTAACAGTGCTTTCGCACGTAGCAAACAACTGCTTGTCTTCACAAAGAAACGCATGAGCGTTTCTTACTAAAGCTATCGTGAAATTAATAAAGTTTCAAAAGAACGCGATTATCTTTCAAAGTAAAGCTTGTACTGAGAAAAGCAACACTGATCTCAGTTCTAACACTGCTTTCACACGTAGCATACAACTGCTTGTCTTTACAAAGAGACGCATGTGCGTTTCTTACTAAAGCTTTCGTGAAATTAATAAACTTTCAAAACAACGCGATTATCTTTCAAAGGAACGCTTGTACTGAGAAAAGCAACACTGATCTCAGTTCTAACAGTGCTTTCACACGTAGCAAATAACTGCTTGTCTTTATAAAGAAACGCATGAGCGTTACTCACTAAAGCTTTCGTGAAATTAATAAACTTTCAAAAGAATGCGATTATCTTTCATAGTAAAGCTTGTACTGAGAAAATTAAACCTGATCTCAGTTCTAACAGTGCTTTCACACGTAGCAAACAACTGCTTGTCTTGACAAAGAAACGCATGTGCGTTTCTCACTAAATCTTTCATGAAATTAATAAACATTCAAAAGAACGCGATCATCTTTCAAAGTAAAGCTTGTACTGAGAAAAGCAACACTGATCTCAGTTCTAACAGTGCTTTCACACGTAGCAAACAACTGCTTGTCTTTACAAAGAAATGCATGAACGTTTCTTACTAAAACTTTCGTGAAATTAATAAACTTTCAAAAGAACGCGATTATCTTTCAAAGTAAAGCTTGTACTGAGGAAATTAAACCTGATCTCAGTTCTAACAGTGCTTTCACACGTAGCAAACAACTGCTTGTCTTGACAAAGAAACGCATGTGCGTATCTTACTAAAGCTTTCGTGAAATTAATAAACTTTCAAAAGAACGCGAATATCTTTCATAGTAAAGCTTGTTCTGAGAAAATTAAACCTGATCTCAGTTCTAACAGTGCTTTCACACGTAGCAAACAACTGCTTGTCTTTACAAAGAAATGCATGAGCGTTTCTCACTAAAGCTTTCGTGAAATTAATAAACTTTCAAAAGAACGCGATTATCTTTCATAGTAAAACTTGTACTGAGAAAATTAAACCTGATCTCAGTTCTAACAGTGCTTTCTCACGTAGCAAACAACTGCTTGTCTTGACAAAGAAACGCATGTGCGTTTTCCACTAAATCTTTCCTGAAATTAATAAACATTCAAAAGAACGCGATTATCTTTCAAAGTAAAGCTTGTACTGAGAAAAGCAACACTGATCTCAGTTCTAACAGTGCTTTCACACGTAGCAAATAACTGCTTGTCTTTATAAAGAAACGCATGAGCGTTACTCACTAAAGCTTTCCTGAAATTAATAAACTTTCAAAAGAATGCGATTATCTTTCATAGTAAAGCTTGTACTGAGAAAATTAAACCTGATCTCAGTTCTAACAGTGCTTTCACACGTTGCAAACAACTGCTTGTCTTTACAAAGAAACGCATGAGCGTTTCTTACTAAAGCTTTGGTAAAATTAATAAACTTTCAAAAGAATGCGATTATCTTTCAAAGTAAAGCTTGTACTGAGAAAAGCAACACTGATCTCAGTTCTAACAGTGCTTTCATACGTAGCAAACAACTGCTTGTCTTGACAAAGAAACAAATGTGCGTTTCTTACTAAAGCTTTCGTGAAATTAGTAAACTTTCAAAAGAACGCAATTCCCTTTCAAAGTAAAGCTTGTACTGAGAAAAGCAACACTGATCTCAGTTCTAACAGTGCTTTCACACGTAGCAAACAACTGCTTGTCTTTACAAAGAAACGCATGAGCTTTTCTTACTAAAGCTTTCGTGAAATTAATAAACTTTAAAAAGAACGCGATTATGTTTCAAAGTAAAGCTTGTACTGAGAAAAGCAACACTGATCTCAGTTCTAACAGTGCTTTCACACGTAGCAAACAAATGCTTGTCTTGACAAAGAAACACATGTGCGTTTCTTACTAAAGCTTTCGTGGAATTAATAAACTTTCAAAAGAACGTGATTATCTTTCAAAGTAAAGCTTGTACTGAGAAAATTAAACCTGATCTCAGTTCTAACAGTGCTTTCACACGTAGCAAACAACTGCTTGTCTTTACAAAGAAACGCATGAGCGTTTCTTACTAAATCTTTCGTGAAATTAATAAACTTTCAAAAGAACGCGATTATCTTTCAAAGTAAAGCTTGTACTGAGAAAAGCAACACTGATCTCAGTTCTAAGAGTGCTTTCTACGTAGCAAACAACTGCTTGTCTAGACAAAGAAACGCATGTGCGTTTCTTACTAAAGCTTTCGTGAAATTATTACACTTTCAAAAGAACGCGATTATCTTTCAAAGTAAAGCTTGTACTGAGAAAAGCAACACTGATCTCAGTTCTAACACTGCTTTCACACGTAGCATACAACTGCTTGTCTTTAAAAAGAATCGCATGTGCGTTTCTTACTAAAGCTTTCGTGAAATTAATAAACTTTCAAAAGAACGCGCTTATCTTTCAAAGTAAAGCTTGTACTGAGAAAAGCAACACTGATCTCAGTTCTAACAGTGCTTTCACACGTAGCAAACAACTGCTTGTCTTTACAAAGAAACGCATGAGCGTTTCTTACTAAATCTTTCGTGAAATTAATAAACTTTCAAAAGAACGCGATTATCTTTCAAAGTAAAGCTTGTACTGAGAAAAGCAACACTGATCTCAGTTCTAACAGTGCTTTCATACGTAGCAAACAACTGCTTGTCTTGACAAAGAAACGCATGTGCGTTTCTTACTAAAGCTTTCGTGAAATTAGTAAACTTTCAAAAGAACGCGATTCCCTTTCAAAGTAAAGCTTGTACTGAGAAAAGCAACACTGATCTCAGTTCTAACAGTGCTTTCACACGTAGCAAACAACTGCTTGTCTTTACAAAGAAACGCATGAGCTTTTCTTACTAAAGCTTTCGTGAAATTAATAAACTTTAAAAAGAACGCGATTATCTTTCAAAGTAAAGCTTGTACTGAGAAAAGCAACACTGATCTCAGTTCTAACAGTGCTTTCACACGTAGCAAACAAGTGCTTGTCTTGACAAAGAAACGCATGTGCGTTTCTTACTAAAGCTTTCGTGAAATTAATAAAGTTTCAAAAGAACGCGCTTATCTTTCAAAGTAAAGCTTGTACTGAGAAAAGCAACACTGATCTCAGTTCTAACAGTGCTTTCACACGTAGCAAACAACTGCTTGTCTTGACAAAGAAACGCATAGGCGTTTCTTACTAAAGCTTTCGTGAAATTAATAAACTTTCCAAAGAACGCGATTATCTTTCAAAGTAAAGCTTGTAATGAGGACATTAAACATGATCTCAGTTCTAACAGTGCTTTCATACGTAGCAAACTAGTGCTTGTCTTAACAAAGAAAAGCATGTGCGTTTCTTACTAAAGCTTTCGTGAAATTAATAAACTTTCAAAAGAATGCGATTATCTTTCAAAGTAAAGCTTGTACTGAGAAAAGCAACACTGATCTCAGTTCTAACAGTGCTTTCACACGTAGCAAACAACTGCTTGTCTTTACAAACAACTGCTTGTCTTTACAAAGAAACGCATGAGCGTTTCTTACTAAATCTTTCGTGAAATTAATAAACTTTCAATAGAACGGGATTATCTTTCAAAGTAAAGCTTGTACTGAGAAAAGCAACACTGATCTCAGTTCTAACAGTGCTTTCACACGTAGCAAACAACTGCTTGTCTTTACAAAGAAACGCATGTGCGTTTCTTACTAAAGCTTTCGTGAAATTAATAAACTTTCAAAACAACGCGATTATCTTTCAAAGTAAAGATTGTACTGAGAAAAACAACACTGATCTCAGTTCTAACAGTGCTTTCACACGTAGCAAACAACTGCTTGTCTTGACAAAGAAACGCATGTGCGTTTCTTACTAAAGCTTTCGTGAAATTAATAAACTTTCAAAACAACGCGATTATCTTTCAAAGGAACGCTTGTACTGAGAAAAGCAACACTGATCTCAGTTCTAACAGTGCTTTCACACGTAGCAAATAACTGCTTGTCTTTATAAAGAAACGCATGAGCGTTACTCACTAAAGCTTTCGTGAAATTAATAAACTTTCAAAAGAACGCGATTATCTTTCATAGTAAATCTTGTACTGAGAAAATTAAACCTGATCTCAGTTCTAACAGTGCTTTCACACGTAGCAAACAACTGCTTGTCTTGACAAAGAAACGCATGTGCGTTTCTCAATAAATCTTTCATGAAATTAATAAACATTCAAAAGAACGCGATCATCTTTCAAAGTAAAGCTTGTACTGAGAAAAGCAACACAGATCTCAGTTCTAACAGTGCTTTCACACGTAGCAAACAACTGCTTGTCTTTACAAAGAAATGCATGAACGTTTCTTACTCAAACTTTCGTGAAATTAATAAACTTTCAAAAGAACGCGATTATCTTTCAAAGTAAAGCTTGTACTGAGGAAATTAAACCTGATCTCAGTTCTAACAGTGCTTTCACACGTAGCAAACAACTGCTTGTCTTGACAAAGAAACGCATGTGCGTATCTTACTAAAGCTTTCGTGAAATTAATAAAGTTTCAAAAGAACGCGGTTATCTTTCAAAGTAAAGCTTGTACTGAGAAAAGCAACACTGATCTCAGTTCTAACAGTGCTTTCACACGTAGCAAACAACTGCTTGTCTTTACAAAGAAACGCATGAGCGTTTCTTACTAAAGCTTTTGTAAAATTAATAAACTTTCAAAAGAACGCGATTATCTTTCAAAGTAAAGCTTGTACTGAGAAAAGCAACACTGATCTCAGTTCTAACAGTGCTTTCACACGTAGCAAATAACTGCTTGTCTTTATAAAGAAACGCATGAGCGTTACTCACTAAAGCTTTCCTGAAATTAATAAACTTTCAAAAGAATGCGATTATCTTTCATAGTAAAGCTTGTACTGAGAAAATTAAACCTGATCTCAGTTCTAACAGTGCTTTCACACGTTGCAAACAACTGCTTGTCTTTACAAAGAAACGCATGAGCGTTTCTTACTAAAGCTTTGGTAAAATTAATAAACTTTCAAAAGAATGCGATTATCTTTCAAAGTAAAGCTTGTACTGAGAAAAGCAACACTGATCTCAGTTCTAACAGTGCTTTCATACGTAGCAAACAACTGCTTGTCTTGACAAAGAAACAAATGTGCGTTTCTTACTAAAGCTTTCGTGAAATTAGTAAACTTTCAAAAGAACGCAATTCCCTTTCAAAGTAAAGCTTGTACTGAGAAAAGCAACACTGATCTCAGTTCTAACAGTGCTTTCACACGTAGCAAACAACTGCTTGTCTTTACAAAGAAACGCATGAGCTTTTCTTACTAAAGCTTTCGTGAAATTAATAAACTTTAAAAAGAACGCGATTATGTTTCAAAGTAAAGCTTGTACTGAGAAAAGCAACACTGATCTCAGTTCTAACAGTGCTTTCACACGTAGCAAACAAATGCTTGTCTTGACAAAGAAACACATGTGCGTTTCTTACTAAAGCTTTCGTGGAATTAATAAACTTTCAAAAGAACGTGATTATCTTTCAAAGTAAAGCTTGTACTGAGAAAATTAAACCTGATCTCAGTTCTAACAGTGCTTTCACACGTAGCAAACAACTGCTTGTCTTTACAAAGAAACGCATGAGCGTTTCTTACTAAATCTTTCGTGAAATTAATAAACTTTCAAAAGAACGCGATTATCTTTCAAAGTAAAGCTTGTACTGAGAAAAGCAACACTGATCTCAGTTCTAAGAGTGCTTTCTACGTAGCAAACAACTGCTTGTCTAGACAAAGAAACGCATGTGCGTTTCTTACTAAAGCTTTCGTGAAATTATTACACTTTCAAAAGAACGCGATTATCTTTCAAAGTAAAGCTTGTACTGAGAAAAGCAACACTGATCTCAGTTCTAACACTGCTTTCACACGTAGCATACAACTGCTTGTCTTTAAAAAGAATCGCATGTGCGTTTCTTACTAAAGCTTTCGTGAAATTAATAAACTTTCAAAAGAACGCGCTTATCTTTCAAAGTAAAGCTTGTACTGAGAAAAGCAACACTGATCTCAGTTCTAACAGTGCTTTCACACGTAGCAAACAACTGCTTGTCTTTACAAAGAAACGCATGAGCGTTTCTTACTAAATCTTTCGTGAAATTAATAAACTTTCAAAAGAACGCGATTATCTTTCAAAGTAAAGCTTGTACTGAGAAAAGCAACACTGATCTCAGTTCTAACAGTGCTTTCATACGTAGCAAACAACTGCTTGTCTTGACAAAGAAACGCATGTGCGTTTCTTACTAAAGCTTTCGTGAAATTAGTAAACTTTCAAAAGAACGCGATTCCCTTTCAAAGTAAAGCTTGTACTGAGAAAAGCAACACTGATCTCAGTTCTAACAGTGCTTTCACACGTAGCAAACAACTGCTTGTCTTTACAAAGAAACGCATGAGCTTTTCTTACTAAAGCTTTCGTGAAATTAATAAACTTTAAAAAGAACGCGATTATCTTTCAAAGTAAAGCTTGTACTGAGAAAAGCAACACTGATCTCAGTTCTAACAGTGCTTTCACACGTAGCAAACAAGTGCTTGTCTTGACAAAGAAACGCATGTGCGTTTCTTACTAAAGCTTTCGTGAAATTAATAAAGTTTCAAAAGAACGCGCTTATCTTTCAAAGTAAAGCTTGTACTGAGAAAAGCAACACTGATCTCAGTTCTAACAGTGCTTTCACACGTAGCAAACAACTGCTTGTCTTGACAAAGAAACGCATAGGCGTTTCTTACTAAAGCTTTCGTGAAATTAATAAACTTTCCAAAGAACGCGATTATCTTTCAAAGTAAAGCTTGTAATGAGGACATTAAACATGATCTCAGTTCTAACAGTGCTTTCATACGTAGCAAACTAGTGCTTGTCTTAACAAAGAAAAGCATGTGCGTTTCTTACTAAAGCTTTCGTGAAATTAATAAACTTTCAAAAGAATGCGATTATCTTTCAAAGTAAAGCTTGTACTGAGAAAAGCAACACTGATCTCAGTTCTAACAGTGCTTTCACACGTAGCAAACAACTGCTTGTCTTTACAAACAACTGCTTGTCTTTACAAAGAAACGCATGAGCGTTTCTTACTAAATCTTTCGTGAAATTAATAAACTTTCAATAGAACGGGATTATCTTTCAAAGTAAAGCTTGTACTGAGAAAAGCAACACTGATCTCAGTTCTAACAGTGCTTTCACACGTAGCAAACAACTGCTTGTCTTTACAAAGAAACGCATGTGCGTTTCTTACTAAAGCTTTCGTGAAATTAATAAACTTTCAAAACAACGCGATTATCTTTCAAAGTAAAGATTGTACTGAGAAAAACAACACTGATCTCAGTTCTAACAGTGCTTTCACACGTAGCAAACAACTGCTTGTCTTGACAAAGAAACGCATGTGCGTTTCTTACTAAAGCTTTCGTGAAATTAATAAACTTTCAAAACAACGCGATTATCTTTCAAAGGAACGCTTGTACTGAGAAAAGCAACACTGATCTCAGTTCTAACAGTGCTTTCAAACGTAGCAAATAACTGCTTGTCTTTATAAAGAAACGCATGAGCGTTACTCACTAAAGCTTTCGTGAAATTAATAAACTTTCAAAAGAACGCGATTATCTTTCATAGTAAATCTTGTACTGAGAAAATTAAACCTGATCTCAGTTCTAACAGTGCTTTCACACGTAGCAAACAACTGCTTGTCTTGACAAAGAAACGCATGTGCGTTTCTCAATAAATCTTTCATGAAATTAATAAACATTCAAAAGAACGCGATCATCTTTCAAAGTAAAGCTTGTACTGAGAAAAGCAACACAGATCTCAGTTCTAACAGTGCTTTCACACGTAGCAAACAACTGCTTGTCTTTACAAAGAAATGCATGAACGTTTCTTACTCAAACTTTCGTGAAATTAATAAACTTTCAAAAGAACGCGATTATCTTTCAAAGTAAAGCTTGTACTGAGGAAATTAAACCTGATCTCAGTTCTAACAGTGCTTTCACACGTAGCAAACAACTGCTTGTCTTGACAAAGAAACGCATGTGCGTATCTTACTAAAGCTTTCGTGAAATTAATAAAGTTTCAAAAGAACGCGGTTATCTTTCAAAGTAAAGCTTGTACTGAGAAAAGCAACACTGATCTCAGTTCTAACAGTGCTTTCACACGTAGCAAACAACTGCTTGTCTTTACAAAGAAACGCATGAGCGTTTCTTACTAAAGCTTTTGTAAAATTAATAAACTTTCAAAAGAACGCGATTATCTTTCAAAGTAAAGCTTGTACTGATAGAAGCAACACTGATCTCAGTTCTAACAGTGCTTTCACACGTAGCAAACAACTGCTTGTTTTTACAAAGAAACGCATGTGCGTTTCTTACTAAAGCTTTCGTGAAATTAATAAACTTTCAAAAGAACGCGATTATCTTTCAAAGTAAAGCTTGTACTGAGGAAATTAAACCTGATCTCAGTTCTAACAGTGCTTTCACACGTAGCAAACAACTGCATGTCTTGACAAAGAAACGCATGAGCGTTTCTCACTAAAGCTTTCGTGAAATTAATAAACTTTCAAAAGAACGAGAATATCTTTCATAGTAAAGCTTGTTCTGAGAAAATTAAACCTGATCTCAGTTCTAACAGTGCTTTCACACGTAGCAAACAACTGCTTGTCTTTACAAAGAAATGCATGAGCGTTTCTCACTAAAGCTTTCGTGAAATTAATAAACTTTCAAAAGAACGCGATTATCTTTCATAGTAAAACTTGTACTGAGAAAATTAAACCTGATCTCAGTTCTAACAGTGCTTTCTCACGTAGCAAACAACTGCTTGTCTTGACAAAGAAACGCATGTGCGTTTTCCACTAAATCTTTCCTGAAATTAATAAACATTCAAAAGAACGCGATTATCTTTCAAAGTAAAGCTTGTACTGAGAAAAGCAACACTGATCTCAGTTCTAACAGTGCTTTCACACGTAGCAAACAACTGCTTGTCTTTACAAAGAATCGCATGTGCGTTTCTTACTAAAGCTTTCGTGAAATTAATAAACTTTCAAAAGAACGCGCTTATCTTTCAAAGTAAAGCTTGTACTGAGAAAAGCAACACTGATCTCAGTTCTAACAGTGCTTTCACACGTAGCAAACAACTGCTTGTCTTTACAAAGAAACGCATGAGCGTTTCTTACTAAAGCTTTTGTAAAATTAATAAACTTTCAAAAGAACGCGATTATCTTTCAAAGTAAAGCTTGTACTGATAGAAGCAACACTGATCTCAGTTCTAACAGTGCTTTCACACGTAGCAAACAACTGCTTGTTTTTACAAAGAAACGCATGTGCGTTTCTTACTAAAGCTTTCGTGAAATTAATAAACTTTCAAAAGAACGCGATTATCTTTCAAAGTAAAGCTTGTACTCAGGAAATTAAACCTGATCTCAGTTCTAACAGTGCTTTCACACGTAGCAAACAACTGCATGTCTTGACAAAGAAACGCATGAGCGTTTCTCACTAAAGCTTTCGTGAAATTAATAAACTTTCAAAAGAACGCGAATATCTTTCATAGTAAAGCTTGTTCTGAGAAAATTAAACCTGATCTCAGTTCTAACAGTGCTTTCACACGTAGCAAACAACTGCTTGTCTTTACAAAGAAATGCATGAGCGTTTCTCACTAAAGCTTTCGTGAAATTAATAAACTTTCAAAAGAACGCGATTATCTTTCATAGTAAAACTTGTACTGAGAAAATTAAACCTGATCTCAGTTCTAACAGTGCTTTCTCACGTAGCAAACAACTGCTTATCTTGACAAAGAAACGCATGTGCGTTTTCCACTAAATCTTTCCTGAAATTAATAAACATTCAAAAGAACGCGATTATCTTTCAAAGTAAAGCTTGTACTGAGAAAAGCAACACTGATCTCAGTTCTAACAGTGCTTTCACACGTAGCAAACAACTGCTTGTCTTTACAAAGAATCGCATGTGCGTTTCTTACTAAAGCTTTCGTGAAATTAATAAACTTTCAAAAGAACGCGCTTATCTTTCAAAGTAAAGCTTGTACTGAGAAAAGCAACACTGATCTCAGTTCTAACAGTGCTTTCATACGTAGCAAACAACTGCTTGTCTTGACAAAGAAACACATGTGCGTTTCTTACTAAAACTTCCGTGAAATTAGTAAACTTTCAAAAGAACGCGATTCCCTTTCAAAGTAAAGCTTGTACTGAGAAAAGCAACACTGATCTCAGTTCTAACAGTGCTTTCACACGTAGCAAACAACTGCTTGTCTTTACAAAAAAACGCATAAGCTTTTCTTACTAAAGCTTTCGTGAAATTAATAAACTTTAAAAACAACGCGATTATCTTTCAAAGTAAAGCTTGTACTGAGAAAAGCAACACTGATCTCAGTTCTAACAGTGCTTTCACACGTAGCAAACAAGTGCTTGTCTTGACAAAGAAACGCATGTGCGTTTCTTACTAAAGCTTTCGTGAAATTAATAAAGTTTCAAAAGAACGCGCTTATCTTTCAAAGTAAAGCTTGTACTGAGAAAAGCAACACTGATCTCAGTTCTAACAGTGCTTTCACACGTAGCAAACAAATGCTTGTCTTGACAAAGAAACGCATGTGCGTTTCTTACTAAAGCTTTCGTGAAATTAATAAACTTTCAAAAGAACGCGCTTATCTTTCAAAGTAAAGCTTGTACTGAGAAAATTAAACCTGATCTAAGTTCTAACAGTGCTTTCACACGTCGCAAACAACTGCTTGTCTTTACACAGAAACGCATGTGCGTTTCTCATTAAAGCTTTCGTGAAATTAATAAACTTTCAAAAGAACGCGATTATCTTTCAAAGTAAAGCTTGTAATGAGGACATTAAACATGATCTCAGTTCTAACAGTGCTTTCATACGTAGCAAACTAGTGCTTGTCTTTACAAAGAAAAGCATTTGCGTTTCTTACTAAAGCTTTCGTGAAATTAATAAACTTTCAAAAGAATGCGATTATCTTTCAAAGTAAAGCTTGTACTGGGAAAAGCAACACTGATCTCAGTTCTAACAGTGCTTTCACACGTAGCAAACAACTGGTGGTCTTTACAAACAACTGCTTGTCTTTACAAAGAAACGCATGAGCGTTTCTTACTAAATCTTTCGTGAAATTAATAAACTTTCAATAGAACGGGATTATCTTTCAAAGTAAAGCTTGTACTGAGAAAAGCAACACTGATCACAGTTCTAACAGTGCTTTCGCACGTAGCAAACAACTGCTTGTCTTCACAAAGAAACGCATGAGCGTTTCTTACTAAAGCTATCGTGAAATTAATAAAGTTTCAAAAGAACGCGATTATCTTTCAAAGTAAAGCTTGTACTGAGAAAAGCAACACTGATCTCAGTTCTAACACTGCTTTCACACGTAGCATACAACTGCTTGTCTTTACAAAGAGACGCATGTGCGTTTCTTACTAAAGCTTTCGTGAAATTAATAAACTTTCAAAACAACGCGATTATCTTTCAAAGGAACGCTTGTACTGAGAAAAGCAACACTGATCTCAGTTCTAACAGTGCTTTCACACGTAGCAAATAACTGCTTGTCTTTATAAAGAAACGCATGAGCGTTACTCACTAAAGCTTTCGTGAAATTAATAAACTTTCAAAAGAATGCGATTATCTTTCATAGTAAAGCTTGTACTGAGAAAATTAAACCTGATCTCAGTTCTAACAGTGCTTTCACACGTAGCAAACAACTGCTTGTCTTGACAAAGAAACGCATGTGCGTTTCTCACTAAATCTTTCATGAAATTAATAAACATTCAAAAGAACGCGATCATCTTTCAAAGTAAAGCTTGTACTGAGAAAAGCAACACTGATCTCAGTTCTAACAGTGCTTTCACACGTAGCAAACAACTGCTTGTCTTTACAAAGAAATGCATGAACGTTTCTTACTAAAACTTTCGTGAAATTAATAAACTTTCAAAACAACGCGATTATCTTTCAAAGTAAAGCTTGTACTGAGGAAATTAAACCTGATCTCAGTTCTAACAGTGCTTTCACACGTAGCAAACAACTGCTTGTCTTGACAAAGAAACGCATGTGCGTATCTTACTAAAGCTTTCGTGAAATTAATAAACTTTCAAAAGAACGCGAATATCTTTCATAGTAAAGCTTGTTCTGAGAAAATTAAACCTGATCTCAGTTCTAACAGTGCTTTCACACGTAGCAAACAACTGCTTGTCTTTACAAAGAAATGCATGAGCGTTTCTCACTAAAGCTTTCGTGAAATTAATAAACTTTCAAAAGAACGCGATTATCTTTCATAGTAAAACTTGTACTGAGAAAATTAAACCTGATCTCAGTTCTAACAGTGCTTTCTCACGTAGCAAACAACTGCTTGTCTTGACAAAGAAACGCATGTGCGTTTTCCACTAAATCTTTCCTGAAATTAATAAACATTCAAAAGAACGCGATTATCTTTCAAAGTAAAGCTTGTACTGAGAAAAGCAACACTGATCTCAGTTCTAACAGTGCTTTCACACGTAGCAAACAACTGCTTGTCTTTACAAAGAATCGCATGTGCGTTTCTTACTAAAGCTTTCGTGAAATTAATAAACTTTCAAAAGAACGCGCTTATCTTTCAAAGTAAAGCTTGTACTGAGAAAAGCAACACTGATCTCAGTTCTAACAGTGCTTTCATACGTAGCAAACAACTGCTTGTCTTGACAAAGAAACACATGTGCGTTTCTTACTAAAACTTCCGTGAAATTAGTAAACTTTCAAAAGAACGCGATTCCCTTTCAAAGTAAAGCTTGTACTGAGAAAAGCAACACTGATCTCAGTTCTAACAGTGCTTTCACACGTAGCAAACAACTGCTTGTCTTTACAAAGAAACGCATGAGCTTTTCTTACTAAAGCTTTCGTGAAATTAATAAACTTTAAAAACAACGCGATTATCTTTCAAAGTAAAGCTTGTACTGAGAAAAGCAACACTGATCTCAGTTCTAACAGTGCTTTCACACGTAGCAAACAAGTGCTTGTCTTGACAAAGAAACGCATGTGCGTTTCTTACTAAAGCTTTCGTGAAATTAATAAAGTTTCAAAAGAACGCGCTTATCTTTCAAAGTAAAGCTTGTACTGAGAAAAGCAACACTGATCTCAGTTCTAACAGTGCTTTCACACGTAGCAAACAAATGCTTGTCTTGACAAAGAAACGCATGTGCGTTTCTTACTAAAGCTTTCGTGAAATTAATAAACTTTCAAAAGAACGCGCTTATCTTTCAAAGTAAAGCTTGTACTGAGAAAATTAAACCTGATCTAAGTTCTAACAGTGCTTTCACACGTCGCAAACAACTGCTTGTCTTTACACAGAAACGCATGTGCGTTTCTCATTAAAGCTTTCGTGAAATTAATAAACTTTCAAAAGAACGCGATTATCTTTCAAAGTAAAGCTTGTAATGAGGACATTAAACATGATCTCAGTTCTAACAGTGCTTTCATACGTAGCAAACTAGTGCTTGTCTTTACAAAGAAAAGCATTTGCGTTTCTTACTAAAGCTTTCGTGAAATTAATAAACTTTCAAAAGAATGCGATTATCTTTCAAAGTAAAGCTTGTACTGGGAAAAGCAACACTGATCTCAGTTCTAACAGTGCTTTCACACGTAGCAAACAACTGGTGGTCTTTACAAACAACTGCTTGTCTTTACAAAGAAACGCATGAGCGTTTCTTACTAAATCTTTCGTGAAATTAATAAACTTTCAATAGAACGGGATTATCTTTCAAAGTAAAGCTTGTACTGAGGAAATTAAACCTGATCTCAGTTCTAACAGTGCTTTCACACATAGCAAACAACTGCATGTCTTGACAAAGAAACGCATGTGCGTTTCTTACTAAAGCTTTCGTGAAATTAATACAATTTCAAAAGAACGCGATTATCTTTCAAAGTAAAGCTTGTACTGAGAGAAGCAACACTGATCTCAGTTCTAACACTGCTTTCACACGTAGCAAACAACTGCTTGTCTTGACAAAGAAACGCATGTGCGTTTCTTACTAAAGCTTTCGTGAAATTAATAAACTTTCAAAAGAACGCGCTTATCTTTCAAAGTAAAGCTTGTACTGAGAAAATTAAACCTGATCTAAGTTCTAACAGTGCTTTCACACGTAGCAAACAACTGCTTGTCTTTACACAGAAACGCATGTGCGTTTCTCATTAAAGCTTTCATGAAATTAATAAACTTTCAAAAGAACGCGATTATCTTTCAAAGTAAAGCTTGTACTGAGAAAAGCAACACTGATCTCAGTTCTAACAGTGCTTTCACACGTCGCAAACAACTGCTTGTCTTGACAAAGAAACGCATAGGCGTTTCTTACTAAAGCTTTCGTGAAATTAATAAACTTTCCAAAGAACGCGATTATCTTTCAAAGTAAAGCTTGTAATGAGGACATTAAACATGATCTCAGTTCTAACAGTGCTTTCATACGTAGCAAACTAGTGCTTGTCTTAACAAAGAAAAGCATGTGCGTTTCTTACTAAAGCTTTCGTGAAATTAATAAACTTTCAATAGAACGGGATTATCTTTCAAAGTAAAGCTTGTACTGAGAAAAGCAACACTGATCTCAGTTCTAACAGTGCTTTCACACGTAGCAAACAACTGCTTGTCTTTACAAAGAAACGCATGTGCGTTTCTTACTAAAGCTTTCGTGAAATTAATAAACTTTCAAAACAACGCGATTATCTTTCAAAGTAAAGATTGTACTGAGAAAAACAACACTGATCTCAGTTCTAACAGTGCTTTCACACGTAGCAAACAACTGCTTGTCTTGACAAAGAAACGCATGTGCGTTTCTTACTAAAGCTTTCGTGAAATTAATAAACTTTCAAAACAACGCGATTATCTTTCAAAGGAACGCTTGTACTGAGAAAAGCAACACTGATCTCAGTTCTAACAGTGCTTTCACACGTAGCAAATAACTGCTTGTCTTTATAAAGAAACGCATGAGCGTTACTCACTAAAGCTTTCGTGAAATTAATAAACTTTCAAAAGAACGCGATTATCTTTCATAGTAAAGCTTGTACTGAGAAAATTAAACCTGATCTCAGTTCTAACAGTGCTTTCACACGTAGCAAACAACTGCTTGTCTTGACAAAGAAACGCATGTGCGTTTCTCAATAAATCTTTCATGAAATTAATAAACATTCAAAAGAACGCGATCATCTTTCAAAGTAAAGCTTGTACTGAGAAAAGCAACACAGATCTCAGTTCTAACAGTGCTTTCACACGTAGCAAACAACTGCTTGTCTTTACAAAGAAATGCATGAACGTTTCTTACTAAAACTTTCGTGAAATTAATAAACTTTCAAAAGAACGCGATTATCTTTCAAAGTAAAGCTTGTACTGAGGAAATTAAACCTGATCTCAGTTCTAACAGTGCTTTCACACGTAGCAAACAACTGCTTGTCTTGACAAAGAAACGCATGTGCGTATCTTACTAAAGCTTTCGTGAAATTAATAAAGTTTCAAAAGAATGCGCTTATCTTTCAAAGTAAAGCTTGTACTGAGAAAAGCAACACTGATCTCAGTTCTAACAGTGCTTTCACACGTAGCAAACAACTGCTTGTCTTTACAAAGAAACGCATGAGCGTTTCTTACTAAAGCTTTCGTGAAATTAGTAAACTTTCAAAAGAACGCGATTCTCTTTCAAAGTAAAGCTTGTACTGAGAAAAGCAACACTGATCTCAGTTCTAACACTGCTTTCACACGTAGCATACAACTGCTTGTCTTTACAAAGAAACGCATGTGCGTTTCTTACTAAAGCTTTCGTGAAATTAATAAACTTTCAAAACAACGCGATTATCTTTCAAAGTAAAGCTTGTACTGAGAAAAACAACACTGATCTCAGTTCTAACAGTGCTTTCACACGTAGCAAACAACTGCTTGTCTTGACAAAGAAACGCATGTGCGTTTCTTACTAAAGCTTTCGTGGAATTAATAAACTTTCAAAAGAACGTGATTATCTTTCAAAGTAAAGCTTGTACTGAGAAAATTAAACCTGATCTCAGTTCTAACAGTGCTTTCACACGTAGCAAACAACTGCTTGTCTTTACAAAGAAACGCATGAGCGTTTCTTACTAAATCTTTCGTGAAATTAATAAACTTTCAAAAGAACGCGATTATCCTTCAAAGTAAAGCTTGTACTGAGAAAAGCAACACTGATCTCAGTTCTAACACTGCTTTCACACGTAGTATACAACTGCTTGTCTTTACAAAGAAACGCATGTGCGTTTCTTACTAAAGCTTTCGTGAAATTAATAAACTTTCAAAAGAACGCGATTATCTTTCAAAGTAAAGCTTGTACTGAGAAAAGCAACACTGATCTCAGTTCTAACAGTGCTTTCACACGTAGCAAATAACTGCTTGTCTTTACAAAGAAACGCATGAGCGTTTCTCACTAAAGCTTTCGTGAAATTAATAAATTTTCAAAAGAACGCGATTATCTTTCATAGTAAAGCTTGTACTGAGAAAATTAAACCTGATCTCAGTTCTAACAGTGCTTTCACACGTAGCAAACAACTGCTTGTCTTGACAAAGAAACGCATGTGCGTTTCTTACTAAAGCTTTCGTGAAATTAATAAAGTTTCAAAAGAACGCGCTTATCTTTCAAAGTAAAGCTTGTACTGAGAAAAGCAACACTGATCTCAGTTCTAACAGTGCTTTCACACGTAGCAAACAACTGCTTGTCTTTACAAAGAAATGCATGAACGTTTCTTACTAAAACTTTCGTGAAATTAATAAAGTTTCAAAAGAACGCGATTATCTTTCAAAGTAAAGCTTGTACTGAGGAAATTAAACCTGATCTCAGTTCTAACAGTGCTTTCACACGTAGCAAACAACTGCTTGTCTTGACAAAGAAACGCATGTGCGTATCTTACTAAAGCTTTCGTGAAATTAATAAAGTTTCAAAAGAACGCGCTTATCTTTCAAAGTAAAGCTTGTACTGAGAAAAGCAACACTGATCTCAGTTCTAACAGTGCTTTCACACGTAGCAAACAACTGCTTGTCTTTACAAAGAAACGCATGAGCGTTTCTTACTAAAGCTTTCGTGAAATTAGTAAACTTTCAAAAGAACGCGATTCTCTTTCAAAGTAAAGCTTGTACTGAGAAAAGCAACACTGATCTCAGTTCTAACACTGCTTTCACACGTAGCATACAACTGCTTGTCTTTACAAAGAAACGCATGTGCGTTTCTTACTAAAGCTTTCGTGAAATTAATAAACTTTCAAAACAACGCGATTATCTTTCAAAGTAAAGCTTGTACTGAGAAAAACAACACTGATCTCAGTTCTAACAGTGCTTTCACACGTAGCAAACAACTGCTTGTCTTGACAAAGAAACGCATGTGCGTTTCTTACTAAAGCTTTCGTGGAATTAATAAACTTTCAAAAGAACGTGATTATCTTTCAAAGTAAAGCTTGTACTGAGAAAATTAAACCTGATCTCAGTTCTAACAGTGCTTTCACACGTAGCAAACAACTGCTTGTCTTTACAAAGAAACGCATGAGCGTTTCTTACTAAATCTTTCGTGAAATTAATAAACTTTCAAAAGAACGCGATTATCCTTCAAAGTAAAGCTTGTACTGAGAAAAGCAACACTGATCTCAGTTCTAACACTGCTTTCACACGCAGTATACAACTGCTTGTCTTTACAAAGAAACGCATGTGCGTTTCTTACTAAAGCTTTCGTGAAATTAATAAACTTTCAAAAGAACGCGATTATCTTTCAAAGTAAAGCTTGTACTGAGAAAAGCAACACTGATCTCAGTTCTAACAGTGCTTTCACACGTAGCAAATAACTGCTTGTCTTTACAAAGAAACGCATGAGCGTTTCTCACTAAAGCTTTCGTGAAATTAATAAACTTTCAAAAGAACGCGATTATCTTTCATAGTAAAGCTTGTACTGAGAAAATTAAACCTGATCTCAGTTCTAACAGTGCTTTCACACGTAGCAAACAACTGCTTGTCTTGACAAAGAAACGCATGTGCGTTTCTTACTAAAGCTTTCGTGAAATTAATAAAGTTTCAAAAGAACGCGCTTATCTTTCAAAGTAAAGCTTGTACTGAGAAAAGCAACACTGATCTCAGTTCTAACAGTGCTTTCACACGTAGCAAACAACTTCTTGTCTTTACAAAGGAACGCATGAGCGTTTCTTACTAAAGCTTTCGTGAAATTAATAAACTTTCAAAAGAAGGCGATTATCTTTCAAAGTAGAGCTTGTACTGAGGAAATTAAACCTGATCTCAGTTCTACCAGTGCTTTCACATGTAGCAAACAACTGCTTGTCTTGGCAAAGAAACGCATGAGCGTTTCTTACTAAAGCTTTCGTGAAATTAATAAAGTTTCAAAAGAACGCGCTTATCTTTCAAAGTAAAGCTTGTACTGAGAAAAGAAACACTGATCTCAGTTCTAACAGTGCTTTCACACGTAGCAAAAAAACTGCTTGTCTTTACAAAGAATCGCATGAGCGTTTCTTACTAAAGCTTTCGTGAAATTAATAAACTTTAAAAAGAAGGCGATTATCTTTCTAAGTAAGCTTGTACTGAGAAAAGCAACACTGATATCAGTTCTAACAGTGCTTTCACACGTAGCAAACAACTGCTTGTCTTTACAAAGAAACGCATGTGCGTTTCTTTCTAAAGCTTTCTTGAAATTAATATACTTTCAAAAGAACGCGATTATCTTTCAAAGTAAAGCTTGTACTGAGGAAATTAAACCTGATCTCAGTTCTAACAGTGCTTTCACACGTAGCAAACAACTGCTTGTCTTGACAAAGAAACGCATGTGCGTTTCTTACTAAAGCTTTCGTGAAATTAATAAAGTTTCAAAAGAACGCGCTTATCTTTCAAAGTAAAGCTTGTACTGAGAAAAGCAACACTGATCTCAGTTCTAACAGTGCTTTCACACGTAGCAAACAACTGCTTGTCTTTACAAAGGAACGCATGAGCGTTTCTTACTAAAGCTTTCGTGAAATTAATAAACTTTCAAAAGAAGGCGATTATCTTTCAAAGTAAAGCTTGTACTGAGGAAATTAAACCTGATCTCAGTTCTAACAGTGCTTTCACACGTAGCAAACAACTGCTTGTCTTGACAAAGAAACGCATGTGCGTTTCTTACTAAAGCTTTCGTGAAATTAATAAAGTTTCAAAAGAACGGGCTTATCTTTCAAAGTAAAGCTTGTACTGAGAAAAGCAACACTGATCTCAGTTCTAACAGTGCTTTCACAAGTAGCAAACAACTGCTTGTCTTTACAAAGAAACGCATGAGCGTTTCTTACTAAAGCTTTCGGGAAATTAATAAACTTTCAAAAGAAGGCGATTATCTTTCAAAGTAAAGCTTGTACTGAGGAAATTAAACCTGATCTCAGTTCTACCAGTGCTTTCACATGTAGCAAACAACTGCTTGTCTTGACAAAGAAACGCATGTGCGTTTCTTACTAAAGCTTTCGTGAAATTAATAAACTTTCAAAAGAACGCGATTATCTTTCAAAGTAAAGCTTGTACTGAGAAAAGCAACACTGATCTCAGTTCTAACAGTGCTTTCACACGTAGCAAACAACTGCTTGTCTTTACAAAGAAACGCATGAGCGTTTCTTACTAAAGCTTTCGTGAAATTAATAAATTTTGAAAAGAACGCGTTTATCTTTCAAAGTAAAGCTTGTACTGAGAAAAGCAACACTGATCTCAGTTCTACAGTGCTTTTACACATAGCAAACAACTGCTTGTCTTTACAAAGAAACGCATGAGCGTTTCTTACTAAAGCTTTCGTGAAATTAATAAACTTTCCAAAGAACGCCATTATCTTTCAAAGTAAAGCTTGTACTGAGAAAAGCAACACTGATCTCAGTTCTAACACTGCTTTCACACGTAGTATACAACTGCTTGTCTTGACAAAGAAACGCATTGCGTTTCTTACTAAAGCTTTCGTGAAATTAGTAAACTTTCAAAGAACGCGATTCTCTTTCAAAGTAAAGCTTGTACTGAGAAAAGCAACACTGATCTCACTTCTAACAGTGCTTTCACACGTAGCAAACAACTGCTTGTCTTTACAAAGAAACGCATGAGAGTTTCTTACTAAAGCTTTTGTGAAATTAATAAACTTTCAAAAGAACGCGATTATCTTTCAATGTAAAGCTTGTACTGAGAAAAGCAACACTGATCTCAGTTCTAACTGTGCTTTCACACGTAGCAAACAACTGCTTGTCTTTACAAAGAAACGCATGTGCGTTTCTTACTAAAGCTTTCGTGAAATTAATAAACTTTCAAAAGAACGCGATTATCTTTCAAAGTAAAGCTTGTACTGAGGAAATTAAACATGATCTCAGTTCTAACAGTGCTTTCATACGTAGCAAACTAGTGCTTGTCTTGACAAAGAAACGCATGTGCGTTTCTTACTAAAGCTTTCGTGAAATTAATAAACATTCAAAAGAACGCGATTATCTTTCAAAGTAAAGCTTGTACTGAGAAAAGCAACACTGATCTCAGTTCTAACAGTGCTTTCATACGTAGCAAACAACTGCTTGTCTTGACAAAGAAACGCATGTGCGTTTCTTACTAAAGCTTTCGTGAAATTAGTAAACTTTCAAAAGAACGCGATTCTCTTTCAAAGTAAAGCTTGTACTGAGAAAAGCAACACTGATGTCAGTTCTAACAGTGCTTTCACACGTAGCAAACAACTGCTTGTCTTTACAAAGAAACGCATGAGCGTTTCTTACTAAAGCTTTCGTGAAATTAATAAACTTTCAAAAGAACGCGATTATCTTTCAAAGTAAAGCTTGTACTGAGAAAAGCAACACTGATCTCAGTTCTAACGGTGCTTTCACACGTAGCAAACAACTGCTTGTCTTTACAAAGAAACGCATGTGCGTTTCTTATTAAAGCTTTCGTGAAATTAATAAACTTTCAAAAGAACGCGATTATCTTTCAAAGTAAAGCTTGTACTGAGGAAATTAAACATGATCTCAGTTCTAACAGTGCTTTCATACGTAGCAATCTAGTGCTTGTCTTTACAAAGAAACGCATGTGCGTTTCTTACTAAAGCTTTCGTGAAATTAATAAACTTTCAAAAGAACGTGATTATCTCTCAATGTAAAGCTTGTACTGAGAAAAGCAACACTGATCTCAGTTCTAACAGTGCTTTCACACGTAGCAAACAACTGCTTGTCTTTACAAAGAATCGCATGAGCGTTTCTTACTAAAGCTTTCGTGAAATTAATAAACTTTCAAAAGAAGGCGATTATCTTTCTAAGTAAAGCTTGTACAGAGAAAAGCAACACTGATATCAGTTCTAACAGTGCTTTCACACGTAGCAAACAACTGCTTGTCTTTACAAAGAAACGCATGTGCGTTTCTTTCTAAAGCTTTCGTGAAATTAATATACTTTCAAAAGAA
This sequence comes from Chionomys nivalis, assembly GCF_950005125.1. Lineage (NCBI taxonomy): Eukaryota > Metazoa > Chordata > Mammalia > Rodentia > Cricetidae > Chionomys > Chionomys nivalis. Next base: position 62,357,049 of record NC_080102.1, read on the forward strand.
CGCGATTATCTTTCAAAGTAAAGCTTGTACTGAGGAAATTAAATCTGATCTCAGTTCTAACAGTGCTTTCACACGTAGCAAACAACTGCTTGTCTTGACAAAGAAACGCATGTGCGTTTCTTACTAAAGCTTTCGTGAAATTAATAAAGTTTCAAAAGAACGCGCTTATCTTTCAAAGTAAAGCTTGTACTGAGAAAAGCAACACTGATCTCAGTTCTAACACTGCTTTCACACGTAGCATACAACTGCTTGTCTTTACAAAGGAACATATGTGCGTTTCTTACTAAAGCTTTCGTGAAATTAATAAACTTTCAAAACAACGCGATTATCTTTCAAAGTAAAGCTTGTACTGAGAAAAGCAACACTCATCTCAGTTCTAACAGTGCTTTCACACGTAGCAAATAACTGCTTGTCTTTACAAAAAACGCATGAGCGTTTCTCACTAAAGCTTTCGTGAAATTAATAAACTTTCAAAAGAACGCGATTATCTTTCATAGTAAAGCTTGTACTGAGAAAATTAAACCTGATCTCAGTTCTAACAGTGCTTTCACACGTAGCAAACAACTGCTTGTCTTGACAAAGAAACGCATGTGCGTTTCTTACTAAAGCTTTCGTGAAATTAATAAAGTTTCAAAAGAACGCGATTCTCTTTCAAAGTAAAGCTTGTACTGAGAAAAGCAACACTGATCTCAGTTCTAACAGTGCTTTCACACGTAGCAAACAACTGCTTGTCTTGACAAAGAAACGCATGTGCGTTTCTTACTAAAGCTTTCGTGAAATTAGTAAACTTTCAAAAGAACGCGATTCTCTTTCAAAGTAAAGCTTGTACTGAGAAAAGCAACACTGATGCCAGTTCTAACAGTGCTTTCACACGTAGCAAAAACTGCTTGTCTTTACAAAGAAACGCATGTGCGTTTCTTATTAAAGCTTTCGTGAAATTAATAAACTTTCAAAAGAACGCGATTATCTTTCAAAGTAAAGCTTGTACTGAGGAAATTAAACATGATCTCAGTTCTAACAGTGCTTTCATACGTAGCAATCTAGTGCTTGTCTTTACAAAGAAACGCATGTGCGTTTCTTACTAAAGCTTTCGTGAAATTAATAAACTTTCAAAAGAACGCGATTATCTTTCAATGTAAAGCTTGTACTGAGAAAAGCAACACTGATCTCAGTTCTAACAGTGCTTTCACACGTAGCAAACAACTGCTTGTCTTTACAAAGAATCGCATGAGCGTTTCTTACTAAAGCTTTCGTGAAATTAATAAACTTTCAAAAGAAGGCGATTATCTTTCTAAGTAAAGCTTGTACAGAGAAAAGCAACACTGATATCAGTTCTAACAGTGCTTTCACACGTAGCAAACAACTGCTTGTCTTGACAAAGAAACGCATGTGCGTTTCTTTCTAAAGCTTTCGTGAAATTAATATACTTTCAAAAGAACGCGATTATCTTTCAAAGTAAAGCTATACTGAGGAAATTAAATCTGATCTCAGTTCTAACAGTGCTTTCACACGTAGCAAACAACTGCTTGTCTTGACAAAGAAACGCATGTGCGTTTCTTACTAAAGCTTTCGTGAAATTAATACACTTTCAAAAGAACGCGCTTATCTTTCAAAGTAAAGCTTGTACTGAGAAAAGCAACACTGATCTCAGTTCTAACAGTGCTTTCACACGTAGCAAACAACTGCTTGTCTTGACAAAGTAACGCATGTGCGTTTCTTACTAAAGCTTTCGTGAAATTAATAAAGTTTCAAAAGAACGCGCTTATCTTTCAAAGTAAAGCTTGTACTGAGAAAAGCAACACTGATCTCAGTTCTAACAGTGCTTTCACACGTAGCAAATAACTGCTTGTCTTTACAAAGAAACGCATGAGCGTTTCTTACTAAAGCTTTCGTGAAATTAATAAACTTTCAAAAGAAGGCGATTATCTTTCAAAGTAAAGCTTGTACTGAGGAAATTAAACCTGATCTCAGTTCTACCAGTGCTTTCACATGTAGCAAACAACTGCTTGTCTTGGCAAAGAAACGCATGAGCGTTTCTTACTAAAGCTTTCGTGAAATTAATAAAGTTTCAAAAGAACGCGCTTATCTTTCAAAGTAAAGCTTGTACTGAGAAAAGCAACACTGATCTCAGTTCTAACAGTGCTTTCACACGTAGCAAACAACTGCTTGTCTTGCCAAAGAAACGCATGTACGTTTCTTACTAAAGCTTCCGTGAAATTAATAAACTTCCAAAAGAACGCGATTATCTTTCAAAGTAAAGCTTGTACTGAGGAAATTAAACCTGATCTCAGTTCTTACAGTGCTTTCACACGTAGCAAACACCTGCTTGTCTTGACAAAGAAACGCATGTGCGTTTCTTACTAAAGCTTTCGTGAAATTAATAAAGTTTCAAAAGAACACGCTTATCTTTCAAAGTAAAGCTTGTACTGAGAAAAGCAACACTGATCTCAGTTCTAACAGTGCTTTCATACGTAGCAAACAACTGCTTGTCTTGACAAAGAAACGCATGTGCGTTTCTTACTAAAGCTTTCGTGAAATTAGTAAACTTTCAAAAGAACGCGATTCTCTTTCAAAGTAAAGCTTGTACTGAGAAAAGCAACACTGATCTCAGTTCTAAAAGTGCTTTCACACGTAGCAAACAACTGCTTGTCTTTACAAAGAATCGCATGTGCGTTTCTTACTAAAGCTTTCGTGAAATTAATAAACATTCAAAAGAACGCGATTATCTTTCAAAGTAAAGCTTGTACTGAGAAAAGCAACACTGATCTCAGTTCTAACAGTGCTTTCATACGTAGCAAACAACTGCTTGTCTTGACAAAGAAACGCATGTGCGTTTCTTACTAAAGCTTTCGTGAAATTAGTAAACTTTCAAAAGAACGCGATTCTCTTTCAAAGTAAAGCTTGTACTGAGAAAAGCAACACTGATGTCAGTTCTAACAGTGCTTTCACACGTAGCAAACAACTGCTTGTCTTTACAAAGAAACGCATGAGCGTTTCTTACTAAAGCTTTCGTGAAATTAATAAACTTTCAAAAGAACGCGATTATCTTTCAAAGTAAGCTTGTACTGAGAAAAGCAACACTGATCTCAGTTCTAACGGTGCTTTCACACGTAGCAAACAACTGCTTGTCTTTACAAAGAAACGCATGTGCGTTTCTTATTAAAGCTTTCGTGAAATTAATAAACTTTCAAAAGAACGCGATTATCTTTCAAAGTAAAGCTTGTACTGAGGAAATTAAACATGATCTCAGTTCTAACAGTGCTTTCATACGTAGCAATCTAGTGCTTGTCTTTACAAAGAAACGCATGAGCGTTTCTTACTAAAGCTTTCGTGAAATTAATAAACTTTCAAAAGAACGCGATTATCTTTCAAAGTAAAGCTTGTACTGAGAAAAGCAACACTGATCTCAGTTCTAACAGTGCTTTCATACGTAGCAAACAACTGCTTGTCTTGACAAAGAAACGCATGTGCGTTTCTTACTAAAGCTTTCGTGAAATTAGTAAACTTTCAAAAGAACGCGATTCTCTTTCAAAGTAAAGCTTGTACTGAGAAAAGCAACACTGATCTCAGTTCTAACACTGCTTTCACACGTAGGAAACAACTGCTTGTCTTTACAAAGAAACGCATGAGCGTTTCTTACTAAAGCTTTCGTGAAATTAATAAACTTTCAAAAGAACGCGATTATCTTTCAAAGTAAAGCTTGTACTGAGAAAAGCAACACTGATCTCAGTTCTAACACTGCTTTCACACGTAGCAAAAAACTGCTTGTCTTTACAAAGAAACGCATGTGCGTTTCTTATTAAAGCTTTCGTGAAATTAATAAACTTTCAAAAGAACGCGATTATCTTTCAAAGTAAAGCTTGTACTGAGGAAATTAAACATGATCTCAGTTCTAACAGTGCTTTCATACGTAGCAATCTAGTGCTTGTCTTTACAAAGAAACGCATGTGCGTTTCTTACTAAAGCTTTCGTGAAATTAATAAACTTTCAAAAGAACGCGATTATCTTTCAATGTAAAGCTTGTACTGAGAAAAGCAACACTGATCTCAGTTCTAACAGTGCTTTCACACGTAGCAAACAACTGCTTGTCTTTACAAAGAATCGCATGAGCGTTTCTTACTAAAGCTTTCGTGAAATTAATAAACTTTCAAAAGAAGGCGATTATCTTTCTAAGTAAAGCTTGTACAGAGAAAAGCAACACTGATATCAGTTCTAACAGTGCTTTCACACGTAGCAAACAACTGCTTGTCTTGACAAAGAAACGCATGTGCGTTTCTTTCTAAAGCTTTCGTGAAATTAATATACTTTCAAAAGAACGCGATTATCTTTCAAAGTAAAGCTTGTACTGAGGAAATTAAATCTGATCTCAGTTCTAACAGTGCTTTCACACGTAGCAAACAACTGCTTGTCTTGACAAAGAAACGCATGTGCGTTTCTTACTAAAGCTTTCGTGAAATTAATACACTTTCAAAAGAACGCGCTTATCTTTCAAAGTAAAGCTTGTACTGAGAAAAGCAACACTGATCTCAGTTCTAACACTGCTTTCACACGTAGCATACAACTGCTTGTCTTTACAAAGAAACGCCTGTGCGTTTCTTACTAAAGCTTTCGTGAAATTAATAAACTTTCAAAACAACGCGATTATCTTTCAAAGTAAAGCTTGTACTGAGAAAAGCAACACTGATCTCAGTTCTAACAGTGCTTTCACACGTAGCAAATAACTGCTTGTCTTTACAAAAAACGCATGAGCGTTTCTTACTAAAGCTTTCGTGAAATTAATAAACTTTCAAAAGAACGCGATTATCTTTCAAAGTAAAGCTTGTACTGAGGAAATTAAACATGATCTCAGTTCTAACAGTGCTTTCATACGTAGCAATCTAGTGCTTGTCTTTACAAAGAAACGCATGTGCGTTTCTTACTAAAGCTTTCGTGAAATTAATAAACTTTCAAAAGAACGCGATTATCTTTCAATGTAAAGCTTGTACTGAGAAAAGCAACACTGATCTCAGTTCTAACAGTGCTTTCACACGTAGCAAACAACTGCTTGTCTTTACAAAGAATCGCATGAGCGTTTCTTACTAAAGCTTTCGTGAAATTAATAAACTTTCAAAAGAAGGCGATTATCTTTCTAAGTAAAGCTTGTACTGAGAAAAGCAACACTGTTCTCAGTTCTAACAGTGCTTTCACACGTAGCAAACAACTGCTTGTCTTTACAAAGAAACGCATGTGCGTTTCTTTCTAAAGCTTTCGTGAAATTAATATACTTTCAAAAGAACGAGATTATCTTTCAAAGTAAAGCTTGTACTGAGGAAATTAAATCTGATCTCAGTTCTAACAGTGCTTTCACACGTAGCAAACAACTGCTTGTCTTGACAAAGAAACGCATGTGCGTTTCTTACTAAAGCTTTCGTGAAATTAATACACTTTCAAAAGAACGCGCTTATCGTTCAAAGTAAAGCTTGTACTGAGAAAAGCAACACTGATCTCAGTTCTAACACTGCTTTCACACGTAGCATACAACTGCTTGTCTTTACAAAGAAACGCATGTGCGTTTCTTACTAAAGCTTTCGTGAAATTAATAAACTTTCAAAACAACGCGATTATCTTTCAAAGTAAAGCTTGTACTGAGAAAAGCAACACTGATCTCAGTTCTAACAGTGCTTTCACACGTAGCAAATAACTGCTTGTCTTTAGAAAGAAACGCATGAGCGTTTCTCACTAAAGCTTTCGTGAAATTAATATACTTTCAAAAGAACGCGATTATCTTTCATAGTAAAGCTTGTACTGAGAAAATTAAACCTGATCTCAGTTCTAACAGTGCTTTCACACGTAGCAAACAACTGCTGTCTTGACAAAGAAACGCATGTGCGTTTCTTACTAAAGCTTTCGTGAAATTAATAAAGTTTCAAAAGAACGCGCTTATCTTTCAAAGTAAAGCTTGTACTGAGAAAAGCAACACTGATCTCAGTTCTAACAGTGCTTTCACACGTAGCAAACAACTGCTTGTCTTTACAAAGAAACGCATGAGCGTTTCTTACTAAAGCTTTCGTGAAATTAATAAACTTTCAAAAGAAGGCGATTATCTTTCAAAGTAAAGCTTGTACTGAGGAAATTAAACCTGATCTCAGTTCTACCAGTGCTTTCACATATAGCAAACAACTGCTTGTCTTGGCAAAGAAACGCATGAGCGTTTCTTACTAAAGCTTTCGTGAAATTAATAAAGTTTCAAAAGAACGCGCTTATCTTTCAAAGTAAAGCTTGTACTGTGAAAAGCAACACTGATCTCAGTTCTAACAGTGCTTTCACACGTAGCAAACAACTGCTTGTCTTTACAAAGAAACGCATGAGCGTTTCTTACTAAAGCTTTCGGGAAATTAATAAACTTTCAAAAGAAGGCGATTATCTTTCAAAGTAAAGCTTGTACTGAGGAAATTAAACCTGATCTCAGTTCTACCAGTGCTTTCACATGTAGCAAACAACTGCTTGTCCTGGCAAAGAAACGCATGAGCGTTTCTTACTAAAGCTTTCGTGAAATTAATAAAGTTTCAAAAGAACGCGCTTATCTTTCAAAGTAAAGCTTGTACTGAGAAAAGCAACACTGATCTCAGTTCTAACAGTGCTTTCACACGTAGCAAACAACTGCTTGTCTTTACAAAGAATCGCATGAGCGTTTCTTACTAAAGCTTTCGTGAAATTAATAAACTTTCAAAAGAAGGCGATTATCTTTCTAAGTAAGCTTGTACTGAGAAAAGCAACACTGATATCAGTTCTAACAGTGCTTTCACACGTAGCAAACAACTGCTTGTCTTGACAAAGAAACGCATGTGCGTTTCTTACTAAAGCTTTCGTGAAATTAGTAAACTTTCAAAGAACGCGATTCTCTTTCAAAGTAAAGCTTGTACTGAGAAAAGCAACACTGATCTCAGTTCTAACAGTGCTTTCACACGTAGCAAACAACTGCTTGTCTTTACAAAGAAACGCATGAGAGTTTCTTACTAAAGCTTTTGTGAAATTAATAAACTTTCAAAAGAACACGATTATCTTTCAATGTAAAGCTTGTACTGAGAAAAGCAACACTGATCTCAGTTCTAACAGTGCTTTCACACGTAGCAAACAACTGCTTGTCTTTACAAAGAAACGCATGTGCGTTTCTTACTAAAGCTTTCGTGAAATTAATAAACTTTCAAAAGAACGCGATTATCTTTTAAAGTAAAGCTTGTACTGAGGAAATTAAACATGATCTCAGTTCTAACAGTGCTTTCATACGTAGCAAACTAGTGCTTGTCTTTACAAAGAAACGCATGTGCGTTTCTTACTAAAGCTTTCGTGAAATTAATAAAATTTCAAAAGAACGCGATTATCTTTCAAAGTAAAGCTTGTACTGAGAAAAGCAACACTGATCTCAGTTCTAACAGTGCTTTCATACGTAGCAAACAACTGCTTGTCTTGACAAAGAAACGCATGTGCGTTTCTTACTAAAGCTTTCGTGAAATTAGTAAACTTTCAAAAGAACGCGATTCTCTTTCAAAGTAAAGCTTGTACTGAGAAAAGCAACACTGATCTCAGTTCTAACAGTGCTTTCACAAGTAGCAAACAACTGCTTGTCTTTACAAAGAATCGCATGTGCGTTTCTTACTAAAGCTTTCGTGAAATTAATAAACTTTCAAAAGAACGCGATTATCTTTCAAAGTAAAGCTTGTACTGAGAAAAGCAACACTGATCTCAGTTCTAACAGTGCTTTCATACGTAGCAAACAACTGCCTGTCTTGACAAAGAAACGCATGTGAGTTTCTTACTAAAGCTTTCGTGAAATTAGTAAACTTTCAAAAGAACGCGATTCTCTTTCAAAGTAAAGCTTGTACTGAGAAAAGCAACACTGATGTCAGTTCTAACAGTGCTTTCACACGTAGCAAACAACTGCTTGTCTTTAAAAAGAAACGCATGAGCGTTTCTTACTAAAGCTTTCGTGAAATTAATAAACTTTCAAAAGAACGCGATTATCTTTCAAAGTAAAGCTTGTACTGAGAAAAGCAATACTGATCTCAGTTCTAACGGTGTTTTCACACGTAGCAAACAACTGCTTGTCTTTACAAAGAAACGCATGTGCGTTTCTTATTAAAGCTTTCGTGAAATTAATAAACTTTCAAAAGAACGCGATTATCTTTCAAAGTAAAGCTTGTACTGAGGAAATTAAACATGATCTCAGTTCTAACAGTGCTTTCATACGTAGCAATCTAGTGCTTGTCTTTACAAAGAAAGGCATGAGCGTTTCTTACTAAAGCTTTCGTGAAATTAATAAACTTTCAAAAGAACGCGATTATCTTTCAAAGTAAAGCTTGTACTGAGAAAAGCAACACTGATATCAGTTCTAACAGTGCTTTCACACGTAGCAAACAACTGCTTGTCTTTACAAAGAAACGCATGTGCGTTTCTTTCTAAAGCTTTCGTGAAATTAATATACTTTCAAAAGAACGCGATTATCTTTCAAAGTAAAGCTTGTACTGAGGAAATTAAATCTGATCTCAGTTCTAACAGTGCTTTCACACGTAGCAAACAACTGCTTGTCTTGACAAAGAAACGCATGTGCGTTTCTTACTAAAGCTTTCGTGAAATTAATACACTTTCAAAAGAACGCGCTTATCTTTCAAAGTAAAGCTTGTACTGAGAAAAGCAACACTGATCTCAGTTCTAACAGTGCTTTCACACGTAGGAAACAACTGCTTGTCTTTACAAAGAAACGCATGAGCGTTTCTTACTAAAGCTTTCGTGAAATTAATAAACTTTCAAAAGAACGCGATTATCTTTCAAAGTAAAGCTTGTACTGAGAAAAGCAACACTGATCTCAGTTCTAACAGTGCTTTCACACGTAGCAAAAAACTGCTTGTCTTGACAAAGAAACGCATGTGCGTTTCTTATTAAAGCTTTCGTGAAATTAATAAAGTTTCAAAAGAACGCGCTTATCTTTCAAAGTAAAGCTTGTACTGAGAAAAGCAACACTGATCTCAGTTCTAACAGTGCTTTCATACGTAGCAAACAACTGCTTGTCTTGACAAAGAAACGCATGTGCGTTTCTTACTAAAGCTTTCGTGAAATTAGTAAACTTTCAAAAGAACGCGATTCTCTTTCAAAGTAAAGCTTGTACTGAGAAAAGCAACACTGATCTCAGTTCTAACAGTGCTTTCACACGTAGCAAACAACTGCTTGTCTTTACAAAGAAACGCATGAGCGTTTCTTACTAAAGCTTTCGTGAAATTAATAAACTTTCAAAAGAACGCGATTATCTTTCAAAGTAAAGCTTGTACTGAGAAAAGCAACACTGATCTCAGTTCTAACAGTGCTTTCACACGTAGCAAAAAACTGCTTGTCTTTACAAAGAAACGCATGTGCGTTTCTTATTAAAGCTTTCGTGAAATTAATAAACTTTCAAAAGAACGCGATTATCTTTCAAAGTAAAGCTTGTACTGAGGAAATTAAACATGATCTCAGTTCTAACAGTGCTTTCATACGTAGCAATCTAGTGCTTGTCTTTACAAAGAAACGCATGTGCGTTTCTTACTAAAGCTTTCGTGAAATTAATAAACTTTCAAAAGAACGCGATTATCTTTCAATGTAAAGCTTGTACTGAGAAAAGCAACACTGATCTCAGTTCTAACAGTGCTTTCACACGTAGCAAACAACTGCTTGTCTTTACAAAGAATCGCATGAGCGTTTCTTACTAAAGCTTTCGTGAAATTAATAAACTTTCAAAAGAAGGCGATTATCTTTCTAAGTAAAGCTTGTACAGAGAAAAGCAACACTGATATCAGTTCTAACAGTGCTTTCACACGTAGCAAACAACTGCTTGTCTTGACAAAGAAACGCATGTGCGTTTCTTTCTAAAGCTTTCGTGAAATTAATATACTTTCAAAAGAACGAGATTATCTTTCAAAGTAAAGCTTGTACTGAGGAAATTAAATCTGATCTCAGTTCTAACAGTGCTTTCACACGTAGCAAACAACTGCTTGTCTTGACAAAGAAACGCATGTGCGTTTCTTACTAAAGCTTTCGTGAAATTAATACACTTTCAAAAGAACGCGCTTATCTTTCAAAGTAAAGCTTGTACTGAGAAAAGCAACACTGATCTCAGTTCTAACACTGCTTTCACACGTAGCATACAACTGCTTGTCTTTACAAAGAAACGCCTGTGCGTTTCTTACTAAAGCTTTCGTGAAATTAATAAACTTTCAAAACAACGCGATTATCTTTCAAAGTAAAGCTTGTACTGAGAAAAGCAACACTGATCTCAGTTCTAACAGTGCTTTCACACGTAGCAAATAACTGCTTGTCTTTACAAAAAACGCATGAGCGTTTCTTACTAAAGCTTTCGTGAAATTAATAAACTTTCAAAAGAACGCGATTATCTTTCAAAGTAAAGCTTGTACTGAGAAAAGCAACACTGATCTCAGTTCTAACAGTGCTTTCACACGTAGCAAAAAACTGCTTGTCTTTACAAAAAAACGCATGTGCGTTTCTTATTAAAGCTTTCGTGAAATTAATAAACTTTCAAAAGAACGCGATTATCTTTCAAAGTAAAGCTTGTACTGAGGAAATTAAACATGATCTCAGTTCTAACAGTGCTTTCATACGTAGCAATCTAGTGCTTGTCTTTACAAAGAAACGCATGTGCGTTTCTTATTAAAGCTTTCGTGAAATTAATAAACTTTCAAAAGAACGCGATTATCTTTCTAAGTAAAGCTTGTACTGAGAAAAGCAACACTGTTCTCAGTTCTAACAGTGCTTTCACACGTAGCAAACAACTGCTTGTCTTTACAAAGAAACGCATGTGCGTTTCTTTCTAAAGCTTTCGTGAAATTAATATACTTTCAAAAGAACGAGATTATCTTTCAAAGTAAAGCTTGTACTGAGGAAATTAAATCTGATCAGTTCTAACAGTGCTTTCACACGTAGCAAACAACTGCTTGTCTTGACAAAGAAACGCATGTGCGTTTCTTACTAAAGCTTTCGTGAAATTAATACACTTTCAAAAGAACGCGCTTATCTTTCAAAGTAAAGCTTGTACTGAGAAAAGCAACACTGATCTCAGTTCTAACACTGCTTTCACACGTAGCATACAACTGCTTGTCTTTACAAAGAAACGCATGTGCGTTTCTTACTAAAGCTTTCGTGAAATTAATAAACTTTCAAAACAACGCGATTATCTTTCAAAGTAAAGCTTGTACTGAGAAAAGCAACACTGATCTCAGTTCTAACAGTGCTTTCACACGTAGCAAATAACTGCTTGTCTTTACAAAGAAACGCATGAGCGTTTCTCACTAAAGCTTTCCTGAAATTAATATACTTTCAAAAGAACGCGATTATCTTTCATAGTAAAGCTTGTACTGAGAAAATTAAACCTGATCTCAGTTCTAACAGTGCTTTCACACGTAGCAAACAACTGCTGTCTTGACAAAGAAACGCATGTGCGTTTCTTACTAAAGCTTTCGTGAAATTAATAAAGTTTCAAAAGAACGCGCTTATCTTTCAAAGTAAAGCTTGTACTGAGAAAAGCAACACTGATCTCAGTTCTAACAGTGCTTTCACACGTAGCAAACAACTGCTTGTCTTTACAAAGAAACGCATGAGCGTTTCTTACTAAAGCTTTCGTGAAATTAATAAACTTTCAAAAGAAGGCGATTATCTTTCAAAGTAACGCTTGTACTGAGGAAATTAAACCTGATCTCAGTTCTACCAGTGCTTTCACATATAGCAAACAACTGCTTGTCTTGGCAAAGAAACGCATGAGCGTTTCTTACTAAAGCTTTCGTGAAATTAATAAAGTTTCAAAAGAACGCGCTTATCTTTCAAAGTAAAGCTTGTACTGTGAAAAGCAACACTGATCTCAGTTCTAACAGTGCTTTCACACGTAGCAAACAACTGCTTGTCTTTACAAAGAAACGCATGAGCGTTTCTTACTAAAGCTTTCGGGAAATTAATAAACTTTTAAAAGAAGGCGATTATCTTTCAAAGTAAAGCTTGTACTGAGGAAATTAAACCTGATCTCAGTTCTACCAGTGCTTTCACATGTAGCAAGCAACTGCTTGTCCTGGCAAAGAAACGCATGAGCGTTTCTTACTAAAGCTTTCGTGAAATTAATAAAGTTTCAAAAGAAAGCGCTTATCTTTCAAAGTAAAGCTTGTACTGAGAAAAGCAACACTGATCTCAGTTCTAACAGTGCTTTCACACGTAGCAAACAACTGCTTGTCTTTACAAAGAATCGCATGAGCGTTTCTTACTAAAGCTTTCGTGAAATTAATAAACTTTCAAAAGAAGGCGATTATCTTTCTAAGTAAGCTTGTACTGAGAAAAGCAACACTGATATCAGTTCTAACAGTGCTTTCACACGTAGCAAACAACTGCTTGTCTTGACAAAGAAACGCATGTGCGTTTCTTACTAAAGCTTTCGTGAAATTAGTAAACTTTCAAAGAACGCGATTCTCTTTCAAAGTAAAGCTTGTACTGAGAAAAGCAACACTGATCTCAGTTCTAACAGTGCTTTCACACGTAGCAAACAACTGCTTGTCTTTACAAAGAAACGCATGTGCGTTTCTTACTAAAGCTTTCGTGAAATTAATAAACTTTCAAAAGAACGCGATTATCTTTTAAAGTAAAGCTTGTACTGAGGAAATTAAACATGATCTCAGTTCTAACAGTGCTTTCATACGTAGCAAACTAGTGCTTGTCTTTACAAAGAAACGCATGTGCGTTTCTTACTAAAGCTTTCGTGAAATTAATAAAATTTCAAAAGAACGCGATTATCTTTCAAAGTAAAGCTTGTACTGAGAAAAGCAACACTGATCTCAGTTCTAACAGTGCTTTCATACGTAGCAAACAACTGCTTGTCTTGACAAAGAAACGCATGTGCGTTTCTTACTAAAGCTTTCGTGAAATTAGTAAACTTTCAAAAGAACGCGATTCTCTTTCAAAGTAAAGCTTGTACTGAGAAAAGCAACACTGATCTCAGTTCTAACAGTGCTTTCACAAGTAACAAACAACTGCTTGTCTTTACAAAGAATCGCATGTGCGTTTCTTACTAAAGCTTTCGTGAAATTAATAAACTTTCAAAAGAACGCGATTATCTTTCAAAGTAAAGCTTGTACTGAGAAAAGCAACACTGATCTCAGTTCTAACAGTGCTTTCATACGTAGCAAACAACTGCCTGTCTTGACAAAGAAACGCATGTGCGTTTCTTACTAAAGCTTTCGTGAAATTAGTAAACTTTCAAAAGAACGCGATTCTCTTTCAAAGTAAAGCTTGTACTGAGAATAGCAACACTGATCTCAGTTCTAACAGTGCTTTCACACGTAGCAAATAACTGCTTGTCTTTACAAAGAAACGCATGAGCGTTTCTCACTAAAGCTTTCGTGAAATTAATACACTTTCAAAAGAACGCGCTTATCTTTCAAAGTAAAGCTTGTACTGAGAAAAGCAACACTGATCTCAGTTCTAACACTGCTTTCACACGTAGCATACAACTGCTTGTCTTTACAAAGAAACGCATGTGCGTTTCTTACTAAAGCTTTCGTGAAATTAATAAACTTTCAAAACAACGCGATTATCTTTCAAAGTAAAGCTTGTACTGAGAAAAGCAACACTGATCTCAGTTCTAACAGTGCTTTCACACGTAGCATACAACTGCTTGTCTTTACAAAGAAACGCATGAGCGTTTCACACTAAAGCTTTCGTGAAATTAATAAACTTTCAAAAGAACGCGATTATCTTTCATAGTAAAGCTTGTACTGAGAAAATTAAACCTGATCTCAGTTCTAACAGTGCTTTCACACGTAGCAAACCACTGCTTGTCTTGACAAAGAAACGCATGTGCGTTTCTCACTAAATCTTTCATGAAATTAATAAACATTCAAAAGAACGCGCTTATCTTTCAAAGTAAAGCTTGTACTGAGAAAAGCAACACTGATCTCAGTTCTAACAGTGCTTTCACACGTAGCAAACAACTGCTTGTCTTTACAATGAAACGCATGAGCGTTTCTTACTAAAGCTTTCGTGAAATTAATAAACTTTCAAAAGAAGGCGATTATCTTTCAAAGTAAAGCTTGTACTGAGGAAATTAAACCTGATCTCAGTTCTACCAGTGCTTTCACATGTAGCAAACAACTGCTTGTCTTGGCAAAGAAACGCATGAGCGTTTCTTACTAAAGCTTTCATGAAATTAATAAAGTTTCAAAAGAACGCGCTTATCTTTCAAAGTAAAGCTTGTACTGAGAAAAGCAACACTGATCTCAGTTCTAACAGTGCTTTCACACGTAGCAAACAACTGCTTGTCTTTACAAAGAATCGCATGAGCGTTTCTTACTAAAGCTTTCGTGAAATTAATAAACTTTCAAAAGAAGGCGATTATCTTTCAAAGTAAAGCTTGTACTGAGGAAATTAAATCTGATCTCAGTTCTAACAGTGCTTTCACACGTAGCAAACAACTGCTTGTCTTGACAAAGAAACGCATGTGCGTTTCACACTAAAGCTTTCGTGAAATTAATACACTTTCAAAAGAACGCGCTTATCTTTCAAAGTAAAGCTTGTACTGAGAAAAGCAACACTGATCTCAGTTCTAACACTGCTTTCACACGTAGCATACAACTGCTTGTCTTTACAAAGAAACGCATGTGCGTTTCTTACCAAAGCTTTCGTGAAATTAATAAACTTTCAAAACAACGCGATTATCTTTCAAAGTAAAGCTTGTACTGAGAAAAGCAACACTGATCTCAGTTCTAACAGTGCTTTCACACGTAGCAAATAACTGGTTGTCTTTACAAAGAAACGCATGAGCGTTTCTCACTAAAGCTTTCGTGAAATTAATAAACTTTCAAAAGAACGCGATTATCTTTCATAGTAAAGCTTGTACTGAGAAAATTAAACCTGATCTCAGTTCTAACAGTGCTTTCACACGTAGCAAACCACTGCTTGTCTTGACAAAGAAACGCATGTGCGTTTCTCACTAAATCTTTCATGAAATTAATAAACATTCAAAAGAACGCGATTATCTTTCAAAGTAAAGCTTGTACTGAGAAAAGCAACACTGATCTCAGTTCTAACAGTGCTTTCACACGTAGCAAACAACTGCTTGTCTTTACAAAGAAATGCATGAGCGTTTCTTACTAAAACTTTCGTGAAATTAATAAACTTTCAAAAGAACGCGATTATCTTTCAAAGTAAAGCTTGTACTGAGGAAATTAAACCTGATCTCAGTTCTAACAGTGCTTTCACACGTAGCAAACAACTGCTTGTCTTTACAAAGAAACGCATGTGCGTTTCTTACTAAAGCTTTCGTGAAATTAGTAAACTTTCAAAAGAACGCGA
The DNA here is from genome assembly GCF_950005125.1 of Chionomys nivalis. NCBI lineage: Eukaryota > Metazoa > Chordata > Mammalia > Rodentia > Cricetidae > Chionomys > Chionomys nivalis. Next base: position 62,372,400 of record NC_080102.1, read on the forward strand.
TTCTCTTTCAAAGTAAAGCTTGTACTGAGAAAAGCAACACTGATCTCAGTTCTAACAGTGCTTTCACACGTAGCAAACAACTGCTTGTCTTTACAAAGAAACGCATGTGCGTTTCTTACTAAAGCTTTCGTGAAATTAATAAACTTTCAAAAGAACGCGATTATCTTTCAAAGTAAAGCTTGTACTGAGAAAAGCAACACTGATCTCAGTTCTAACAGTGCTTTCATACGTAGCAAACAACTGCTTGTCTTGACAAAGAAACGCATGTGCGTTTCTTACTAGAGCTTTCGTGAAATTAGTAAACTTTCAAAAGAACGCGATTCTCTTTCAAAGTAAAGCTTGTACTGAGAAAAGCAACACTGATCTCAGTTCTAACAGTGCTTTCACACGTAGGAAACAACTGCTTGTCTTTACAAAGAAACGCATGAGCGTTTCTTACTAAAGCTTTTGTGAAATTAATAAACTTTCAAAAGAACGCGATTATCTTTCAAAGTAAAGCTTGTACTGAGAAAAGCAACACTGATCTCAGTTCTAACAGTGCTTTCACAGGTAGCAAACAACTGCTTGTCTTTACAAAGAATCGCATGAGCGTTTCTTACTAAAGCTTTCGTGAAATTAATAAACTTTCAAAAGAAGGCGATTATCTTTCTAAGTAAGCTTGTACTGAGAAAAGCAACACTGATCTCAGTTCTAACAGTGCTTTCACACGTAGCAAACAACTGCTTGTCTTTACAAAGAAATGCATGGGCGTTTCTTACTAAAACTTTCGTGAAATTAATAAACTTTCAAAAGAACGCGATTATCTTTCAAAGTAAAGCTTGTACTGAGGAAATTAAACCTGATCTCAGTTCTAACAGTGCTTTCACACGTAGCAAACAACTGCTTGTCTTTACAAAGAAACGCATGTGCGTTTCTTACTAAAGCTTTCGTGAAATTAGTAAACGTTCAAAAGAACGCGATTCTCTTTCAAAGTAAAGCTTGTACTGAGAAAAGCAACACTGATCTCAGTTCTAACAGTGATTTCAAACGTAGCAAACAACTGCTTGTCTTTACAAAGAATCGCATGAGCGTTTCTTACTAAAGCTTTCGTGAAATTAATAAACTTTCAAAAGAAGGCGATTATCTTTCTAAGTAAGCTTGTACTGAGAAAAGCAACACTGATATCAGTTCTAACAGTGCTTTCACACATAGCAAACAACTGCTTGTCTTTACAAAGAAATGCATGAGCGTTTCTTACTAAAACTTTCGTGAAATTAATAAACTTTCAAAAGAACGCGATTATCTTTCAAAGTAAAGCTTGTACTGAGGAAATTAAACCTGATCTCAGTTCTAACAGTGCTTTCACACGTAGCAAACAACTGCTTGTCTTTACAAAGAAACGCATGTGCGTTTCTTACTAAAGCTTTCGTGAAATTAGTAAACTTTCAAATGAACGCGATTCTCTTTCAAAGTAAAGCTTGTACTGAGAAAAGCAACACTGATCTCAGTTCTAACAGTGCTTTCACACGTAGCAAACAACTGCTTGTCTTTACAAAGAAACGCATGTGCGTTTCTTACTAAAGCTTTCGTGAAATTAATAAACTTTCAAAAGAAGGCGATTATCTTTCAAAGTAAAGCTTGTACTGAGAAAAGCAACACTGATCTCAGTTCTAACAGTGCTTTCATACGTAGCAAACAACTGCTTGTCTTGACAAAGAAACGCATGTGCGTTTCTTACTAAAGCTTTCGTGAAATTAGTAAACTTTCAAAAGAACGCGCTTATCTTTCAAAGTAAAGCTTGTACTGAGAAAAGCAACACTGATCTCAGTTCTAACAGTGCTTTCACACGTAGGAAACAACTGCTTGTCTTTACAAAGAAACGCATGAGCGTTTCTTACTAAAGCTTTCGTGAAATTAATAAACTTTCAAAAGAACGCGATTATCTTTCAAAGTAAAGCTTGTACTGAGAAAAGCAACACTGATCTCAATTCTAACAGTGCTTTCACACGTAGCAAAAAACTGCTTGTCTTTACAAAGAAACGCATGTGCGTTTCTTATTAAAGCTTTCGTGAAATTAATAAACTTTCAAAAGAACGCGATTATCTTTCAAAGTAAGCTTGTACTGAGGAAATTAAACATGATCTCAGTTCTAACAGTGCTTTCATACGTAGCAATCTAGTGCTTGTCTTTACAAAGAAACGCATGAGCGTTTCTTACTAAAGCTTTCGTGAAATTAATAAACTTTCAAAAGAACGCGATTATCTTTCAATGTAAATCTTGTACTGAGAAAAGCAACACTGATCTCAGTTCTAACAGTGCTTTCACACGTTGCAAACAACTGCTTGTCTTTACAAAGGATCGCATGAGCGTTTCTTACTAAAGCTTTCGTGAAATTAGTAAACTTTCAAAAGAAGGCGATTATCTTTCTAAGTAAAGCTTGTACTGAGAAAAGCAACACTGATATCAGTTCTAACAGTGCTTTCACACGTAGCAAACAACTGCTTGTCTTTACAATGAAACGCATGTGCGTTTCTTTCTAAAGCTTTCGTGAAATTAATATACTTTCAAAAGAACGAGATTATCTTTCAAAGTAAAGCTTGTACTGAGGAAATTAAATCTGATCTCAGTTCTAACAGTGCTTTCACACGTAGCAAACAACTGCTTGTCTTGACAAAGAAACGCATGTGCGTTTCTTACTAAAGCTTTCGTGAAATTAATACACTTTCAAAAGAACGCGCTTATCTTTCAAAGTAAAGCTTGTACTGAGAAAAGCAACACTGATCTCAGTTCTAACACTGCTTTCACACGTAGCATACAACTGCTTGTCTTTACAAAGAAACGCCTGTGCGTTTCTTACTAAAGCTTTCGTGAAATTAATAAACTTTCAAAACAACGCGATTATCTTACAAAGTAAAGCTTGTACTGAGAAAAGCAACACTGATCTCAGTTCTAACAGTGCTTTCACACGTAGCAAATAACTGCTTGTCTTTACAAAAAACGCATGAGCGTTTCTTACTAAAGCTTTCGTGAAATTAATAAACTTTCAAAAGAACGCGATTATCTTTCAAATAAAGCTTGTACTGAGAAAAGCAACACTGATCTCAGTTCTAACAGTGCTTTCACACGTAGCAAAAAACTGCTTGTCTTTACAAAAAAACGCATGTGCGTTTCTTATTAAAGCTTTCGTGAAATTAATAAACTTTCAAAAGAACGCGATTATCTTTCAAAGTAAAGCTTGTACTGAGGAAATTAAACATGATCTCAGTTCTAACAGTGCTTTCATACGTAGCAATCTAGTGCTTGTCTTTACAAAGAAACGCATGTGCGTTTCTTATTAAAGCTTTCGTGAAATTAATAAACTTTCAAAAGAACGCGATTATCTTTCTAAGTAAAGCTTGTACTGAGAAAAGCAACACTGTTCTCAGTTCTAACAGTGCTTTCACACGTAGCAAACAACTGCTTGTCTTTACAAAGAAACGCATGTGCGTTTCTTTCTAAAGCTTTCGTGAAATTAATATACTTTCAAAAGAACGAGATTATCTTTCAAAGTAAAGCTTGTACTGAGGAAATTAAATCTGATCTCAGTTCTAACAGTGCTTTCACACGTAGCAAACAACTGCTTGTCTTGACAAAGAAACGCATGTGCGTTTCTTACTAAAGCTTTCGTGAAATTAATACACTTTCAAAAGAACGCGCTTATCTTTCAAAGTAAAGCTTGTACTGAGAAAAGCAACACTGATCTCAGTTCTAACACTGCTTTCACACGTAGCATACAACTGCTTGTCTTTACAAAGAAACGCATGTGCGTTTCTTACTAAAGCTTTCGTGAAATTAATAAACTTTCAAAACAACGCGATTATCTTTCAAAGTAAAGCTTGTACTGAGAAAAGCAACACTGATCTCAGTTCTAACAGTGCTTTCACACGTAGCAAATAACTGCTTGTCTTTACAAAGAAACGCATGAGCGTTTCTCACTAAAGCTTTCGTGAAATTAATATACTTTCAAAAGAACGCGATTATCTTTCATAGTAAAGCTTGTACTGAGAAAATTAAACCTGATCTCAGTTCTAACAGTGCTTTCACACGTAGCAAACAACTGCTGTCTTGACAAAGAAACGCATGTGCGTTTCTTACTAAAGCTTTCGTGAAATTAATAAAGTTTCAAAAGAACGCGCTTATCTTTCAAAGTAAAGCTTGTACTGAGAAAAGCAACACTGATCTCAGTTCTAACAGTGCTTTCACACGTAGCAAACAACTGCTTGTCTTTACAAAGAATCGCATGAGCGTTTCTTACTAAAGCTTTCGTGAAATTAATAAACTTTCAAAAGAAGGCGATTATCTTTCTAAGTAAGCTTGTACTGAGAAAAGCAACACTGATATCAGTTCTAACAGTGCTTTCACACGTAGCAAACAACTGCGTGTCTTGACAAAGAAACGCATGTGCGTTTCTTACTAAAGCTTTCGTGAAATTAGTAAACTTTCAAAGAACGCGATTCTCTTTCAAAGTAAAGCTTGTACTGAGAAAAGCAACACTGATCTCAGTTCTAACAGTGCTTTCACACGTAGCAAACAACTGCTTGTCTTTACAAAGAAACGCATGTGCGTTTCTTACTAAAGCTTTCGTGAAATTAATAAACTTTCAAAAGAACGCGATTATCTTTTAAAGTAAAGCTTGTACTGAGGAAATTAAACATGATCTCAGTTCTAACAGTGCTTTCATACGTAGCAAACTAGTGCTTGTCTTTACAAAGAAACGCATGTGCGTTTCTTACTAAAGCTTTCGTGAAATTAATAAAATTTCAAAAGAACGCGATTATCTTTCAAAGTAAAGCTTGTACTGAGAAAAGCAACACTGATCTCAGTTCTAACAGTGCTTTCATACGTAGCAAACAACTGCTTGTCTTGACAAAGAAACGCATGTGCGTTTCTTACTAAAGCTTTCGTGAAATTAGTAAACTTTCAAAAGAACGCGATTCTCTTTCAAAGTAAAGCTTGTACTGAGAAAAGCAACACTGATCTCAGTTCTAACAGTGCTTTCACAAGTAGCAAACAACTGCTTGTCTTTACAAAGAATCGCATGTGCGTTTCTTACTAAAGCTTTCGTGAAATTAATAAACTTTCAAAAGAACGCGATTATCTTTCAAAGTAAAGCTTGTACTGAGAAAAGCAACACTGATCTCAGTTCTAACAGTGCTTTCATACGTAGCAAACAACTGCCTGTCTTGACAAAGAAACGCATGTGCGTTTCTTACTAAAGCTTTCGTGAAATTAGTAAACTTTCAAAAGAACGCGATTCTCTTTCAAAGTAAAGCTTGTACTGAGAATAGCAACACTGATCTCAGTTCTAACAGTGCTTTCACACGTAGCAAATAACTGCTTGTCTTTACAAAGAAACGCATGAGCGTTTCTCACTAAAGCTTTCGTGAAATTAATACACTTTCAAAAGAACGCGCTTATCTTTCAAAGTAAAGCTTGTACTGAGAAAAGCAACACTGATCTCAGTTCTAACACTGCTTTCACACGTAGCATACAACTGCTTGTCTTTACAAAGAAACGCATGTGCGTTTCTTACTAAAGCTTTCGTGAAATTAATAAACTTTCAAAACAACGCGATTATCTTTCAAAGTAAAGCTTGTACTGAGAAAAGCAACACTGATCTCAGTTCTAACAGTGCTTTCACACGTAGCATACAACTGCTTGTCTTTACAAAGAAACGCATGAGCGTTTCACACTAAAGCTTTCGTGAAATTAATAAACTTTCAAAAGAACGCGATTATCTTTCATAGTAAAGCTTGTACTGAGAAAATTAAACCTGATCTCAGTTCTAACAGTGCTTTCACACGTAGCAAACCACTGCTTGTCTTGACAAAGAAACGCATGTGCGTTTCTCACTAAATCTTTCATGAAATTAATAAACATTCAAAAGAACGCGCTTATCTTTCAAAGTAAAGCTTGTACTGAGAAAAGCAACACTGATCTCAGTTCTAACAGTGCTTTCACACGTAGCAAACAACTGCTTGTCTTTACAATGAAACGCATGAGCGTTTCTTACTAAAGCTTTCGTGAAATTAATAAACTTTCAAAAGAAGGCGATTATCTTTCAAAGTAAAGCTTGTACTGAGGAAATTAAACCTGATCTCAGTTCTACCAGTGCTTTCACATGTAGCAAACAACTGCTTGTCTTGGCAAAGAAACGCATGAGCGTTTCTTACTAAAGCTTTCATGAAATTAATAAAGTTTCAAAAGAACGCGCTTATCTTTCAAAGTAAAGCTTGTACTGAGAAAAGCAACACTGATCTCAGTTCTAACAGTGCTTTCACACGTAGCAAACAACTGCTTGTCTTTACAAAGAATCGCATGAGCGTTTCTTACTAAAGCTTTCGTGAAATTAATAAACTTTCAAAAGAAGGCGATTATCTTTGAAAGTAAAGCTTGTACTGAGGAAATTAAATCTGATCTCAGTTCTAACAGTGCTTTCACACGTAGCAAACAACTGCTTGTCTTGACAAAGAAACGCATGTGCGTTTCTTACTAAAGCTTTCGTGAAATTAATACACTTTCAAAAGAACGCGCTTATCTTTCAAAGTAAAGCTTGTACTGAGAAAAGCAACACTGATCTCAGTTCTAACACTGCTTTCACACGTAGCATACAACTGCTTGTCTTTACAAAGAAACGCATGTGCGTTTCTTACTAAAGCTTTCGTGAAATTAATAAACTTTCAAAACAACGCGATTATCTTTCAAAGTAAAGCTTGTACTGAGAAAAGCAACACTGATCTCAGTTCTAACAGTGCTTTCACACGCAGCAAATAACTGGTTGTCTTTACAAAGAAACGCATGAGCGTTTCTCACTAAAGCTTTCGTGAAATTAATAAACTTTCAAAAGAACGCGATTATCTTTCATAGTAAAGCTTGTACTGAGAAAATTAAACCTGATCTCAGTTCTAACAGTGCTTTCACACGTAGCAAACCACTGCTTGTCTTGACAAAGAAACGCATGTGCGTTTCTCACTAAATCTTTCATGAAATTAATAAACATTCAAAAGAACGCGATTATCTTTCAAAGTAAAGCTTGTACTGAGAAAAGCAACACTGATCTCAGTTCTAACAGTGCTTTCACACGTAGCAAACAACTGCTTGTCTTTACAAAGAAATGCATGAGCGTTTCTTACTAAAACTTTCGTGAAATTAATAAACTTTCAAAAGAACGCGATTATCTTTCAAAGTAAAGCTTGTACTGAGGAAATTAAACCTGATCTCAGTTCTAACAGTGCTTTCACACGTAGCAAACAACTGCTTGTCTTTACAAAGAAACGCATGTGCGTTTCTTACTAAAGCTTTCGTGAAATTAGTAAACTTTCAAAAGAACGCGATTCTCTTTCAAAGTAAAGCATGTACTGAGAAAAGCAACACTGATCTCAGTTCTAACAGTGCTTTCACACGTAGCAAACAACTGCTTGTCTTGACAAAGAAACGCATGTGCGTTTCTTACTAAAGCTTTCGTGAAATTAATAAACTTTCAAAAGAACGCGATTATCTTTCAAAGTAAAGCTTGTACTGAGAAAAGCAACACTGATCTCAGTTCTAACAGTGCTTTCATACGTAGCAAACAACTGCTTGTCTTGACAAAGAAACGCATGTGCGTTTCTTACTAGAGCTTTCGTGAAATTAGTAAACTTTCAAAAAAACGCGATTCTCTTTCAAAGTAAAGCTTGTACTGAGAAAAGCAACACTGATCTCAGTTCTAACAGTGCTTTCACACGTAGGAAACAACTGCTTGTCTTTACAAAGAAACGCATGAGCGTTTCTTACTAAAGCTTTTGTGAAATTAATAAACTTTCAAAAGAACGCGATTATCTTTCAAAGTAAAGCTTGTACTGAGAAAAGCAACACTGATCTCAGTTCTAACAGTGCTTTCACAGGTAGCAAACAACTGCTTGTCTTTACAAAGAATCGCATGAGCGTTTCTTACTAAAGCTTTCGTGAAATTAATAAACTTTCAAAAGAAGGCGATTATCTTTCTAAGTAAGCTTGTACTGAGAAAAGCAACACTGATCTCAGTTCTAACAGTGCTTTCACACGTAGCAAACAACTGCTTGTCTTTACAAAGAAATGCATGAGCGTTTCTTACTAAAACTTTCGTGAAATTAATAAACTTTCAAAAGAACGCGATTATCTTTCAAAGTAAAGCTTGTACTGAGGAAATTAAACCTGATCTCAGTTCTAACAGTGCTTTCACACGTAGCAAACAACTGCTTGTCTTTACAAAGAAACGCATGTGCGTTTCTTACTAAAGCTTTCGTGAAATTAGTAAACGTTCAAAAGAACGCGATTCTCTTTCAAAGTAAAGCTTGTACTGAGAAAAGCAACACTGATCTCAGTTCTAACAGTGCTTTCAAACGTAGCAAACAACTGCTTGTCTTTACAAAGAATCGCATGAGCGTTTCTTACTAAAGCTTTCGTGAAATTAATAAACTTTCAAAAGAAGGCGATTATCTTTCTAAGTAAGCTTGTACTGAGAAAAGCAACACTGATATCAGTTCTAACAGTGCTTTCACACATAGCAAACAACTGCTTGTCTTTACAAAGAAATGCATGAGCGTTTCTTACTAAAACTTTCGTGAAATTAATAAACTTTCAAAAGAACGCGATTATCTTTCAAAGTAAAGCTTGTACTGAGGAAATTAAACCTGATCTCAGTTCTAACAGTGCTTTCACACGTAGCAAACAACTGCTTGTCTTTACAAAGAAACGCATGTGCGTTTCTTACTAAAGCTTTCGTGAAATTAGTAAACTTTCAAATGAACGCGATTCTCTTTCAAAGTAAAGCTTGTACTGAGAAAAGCAACACTGATCTCAGTTCTAACAGTGCTTTCACACGTAGCAAACAACTGCTTGTCTTTACAAAGAAACGCATGTGCGTTTCTTACTAAAGCTTTCGTGAAATTAATAAACTTTCAAAAGAAGGCGATTATCTTTCAAAGTAAAGCTTGTACTGAGAAAAGCAACACTGATCTCAGTTCTAACAGTGCTTTCATACGTAGCAAACAACTGCTTGTCTTGACAAAGAAACGCATGTGCGTTTCTTACTAAAGCTTTCGTGAAATTAGTAAACTTTCAAAAGAACGCGATTCTCTTTCAAAGTAAAGCTTGTACTGAGAAAAGCAACACTGATCTCAGTTCTAACAGTGCTTTCACACGTAGGAAACAACTGCTTGTCTTTACAAAGAAACGCATGAGCGTTTCTTACTAAAGCTTTCGTGAAATTAATAAACTTTCAAAAGAACGCGATTATCTTTCAAAGTAAAGCTTGTACTGAGAAAAGCAACACTGATCTCAGTTCTAACAGTGCTTTCACACGTAGCAAAAAACTGCTTGTCTTTACAAAGAAACGCATGTGCGTTTCTTATTAAAGCTTTCGTGAAATTAATAAACTTTCAAAAGAACGCGATTATCTTTCAAAGTAAGCTTGTACTGAGGAAATTAAACATGATCTCAGTTCTAACAGTGCTTTCATACGTAGCAATCTAGTGCTTGTCTTTACAAAGAAACGCATGAGCGTTTCTTACTAAAGCTTTCGTGAAATTAATAAACTTTCAAAAGAACGCAATTATCTTTCAAAGTAAAGCTTGTACTGAGAAAAGCAACACTGATCTCAGTTCTAACAGTGCTTTCACACGTTGCAAACAACTGCTTGTCTTTACAAAGGATCGCATGAGCGTTTCTTACTAAAGCTTTCGTGAAATTAGTAAACTTTCAAAAGAAGGCGATTATCTTTCTAAGTAAAGCTTGTACTGAGAAAAGCAACACTGATATCAGTTCTAACAGTGCTTTCACACGTAGCAAACAACTGCTTGTCTTTACAATGAAACGCATGTGCGTTTCTTTCTAAAGTTTTCGTGAAATTAATATACTTTCAAAAGAACGCGATTATCTTTCAAAGTAAAGCTTGTACTGAGGAAATTAAATCTGATCTCAGTTCTTACAGTGCTTTCACACGTAGCAAACAACTGCTTGTCTTGACAAAGAAACGCATGTGCGTTTCTTACTAAAGCTTTCGTGAAATTAATACACTTTCAAAAGAACGCGCTTATCTTTCAAAGTAAAGCTTGTACTGAGAAAAGCAACACTGATCTCAGTTCTAACACTGCTTTCACACGTAGCATACAACTGCTTGTCTTTACAAAGAAACGCATGTGCGTTTCTTACTAAAGCTTTCGTGAAATTAATAAACTTTCAAAACAACGCGATTATCTTTCAAAGTAAAGCTTGTACTGAGAAAAGCAACACTGATCTCAGTTCTAACAGTGCTTTCACACGTAGCAAATAACTGCTTGTCTTTACAAAGAAACGCATGAGCGTTTCTCACTAAAGCTTTCGTGAAATTAATAAACTTTCAAAAGAACACGATTATCTTTCATAGTAAAGCTTGTACTGAGAAAATTAAACCTGATCTCAGTTCTAACAGTGCTTTCACACGTAGCAAACAACTGCTTGTCTTGACACAGAAACGCATGTGCGTTTCTTACTAAAGCTTTCGTGAAATTAATAAAGTTTCAAAAGAACGCCCTTATCTTTCAAAGTAAAGCTTGTACTGAGAAAAGCAACACTGATCTCAGTTCTACAATGCTTTCACACGTAGCAAACAACTGCTTGTCTTTACAAAGAAACGCATGAGCGTTTCTTACTAAAGCTTTCGTGAAATTAATAAACTTTCAATAGAAGGCGATTATCTTTCAAAGTAAAGCTTGTACTGAGGAAATTAAACCTGATCTCAGTTCTACCAGTGCTTTCACATGTAGCAAACAACTGCTTGTTTTGGCAAAGAAACGCATGAGCGTTTCTTACTAAAGCTTTCGTGAAATTAATAAAGTTTCAAAAGAACGCGCTTATCTTTCAAAGTAAAGCTTGTACTGAGAAAAGCAACACTGATCTCAGTTCTAACAGTGCTTTCACACGTAGCAAACAACGGCTTGTCTTTACAAAGAATCGCATGAGCGTTTCTTACTAAAGCTTTCGGGAAATTAATAAACTTTCAAAAGAAGGCGATTATCTTTCAAAGTAAAGCTTGTACTGAGGAAATTAAACCTGATCTCAGTTCTACCAGTGCTTTCACATGTAGCAAACAACTGCTTGTCTTGACAAAGAAACGCATGTGCGTTTCTTACTAAAGCTTTCGTGAAATTAATAAACTATCAAAAGAACGCGATTATCTTTCAAAGTAAAGCTTGTACTGAGAAAAGCAACACTGATCTCAGTTCTAACAGTGCTTTCACACGTAGCAAACAACTGCTTGTCTTTACAAAGAAACGCATGAGCGTTTCTTACTAAAGCTTTCGTGAAATTAATAAACTTTGAAAAGAACGCGTTTATCTTTCAAAGTAAAGCTTGTACTGAGAAAAGCAACACTGATCTCAGTTCTAACAGTGCTTTCACACGTAGCAAACAACTGCTTGTCTTGACAAAGAAACGAATGTGCGTTTCAAACTAAAGCTTTCGTGAAATTAATAAACTTTCAAAAGAACGCGATTATATTTCAAAGTAAAGCTTGTACTGAGAAAATTAAACCTGATCTCAGTTCTAACAGTGCTTTCACACGTAGCAAACAACTGCTTGTCTTTACAAAGAAACGCATGTGTGTTTCTTATTAAAGCTTTCGTGAAATTAATAAACTTTCAAAAGAAGGCGATTATCTTTCAAAGTAAAGCTTGTACTGAGAAAAGCAACACTGATCTCAGTTCTAACAGTGCTTTCACACATAGCAAACAACTGCTTGTCTTTACAAAGAAACGCATGAGCGTTTCTTACTAAAGCTTTCGTGAAATTAATAAACTTTCAAAAGAAGGCGATTATCTTTCAAAGTAAAGCTTGTACTGAGGAAATTAAACATGATCTCAATTCTAACAGTGCTTTCATACGTAGCAAACTAGTGCTTGTCTTTACAAAGAAACGCATGTGCGTTTCTTATTAAAGCTTTCGTGAAATTAATAAACTTTCAAAAGAACGCGATTATCTTTCAAAGTAAAGCTTTTACTGAGAAAAGCAACACTGATCTCAGTTCCAACAGTGCTTTCATACATAGCAAACAACTGCTTGTCTTGACAAAGAAACGCATGTGCGTTTCTTACTAAAGCTTTCGTGAAATTAGTAAGCTTTCAAAAGAACGCGATTCTCTTTCAAAGTAAAGCTTGTACTGAGAAAAGCAACACTGATCTCAGTTCTAACAGTGCTTTCACACGTAGCAAACAACTGCTTGTCTTGACAAAGAAACGCATGTGCGTTTCTTACTAAAGCTTTCGTGAAATTAATAAACTTTCAAAAGAACGCGATTCTCTTTCAAAGTAAAGCTTGTACTGAGAAAAGCAACACTGATCTCAGTTCTAACAGTGCTTTCACACGTAGCAAATAACTGCTTGTCTTTACAAAGAAACGCATGAGCGTTTCTCACTAAAGCTTTCGTGAAATTAATAAACTTTCAAAAGAACGCGATTATCTTTCATAGTAAAGCTTGTACTGAGAAAATTAAACCTGATCTGAGTTCTAACAGTGCTTTCACACGTAGCAAACCACTGCTTGTCTTGACAAAGAAACGCATGTGCGTTTCTCACTAAATCTTTCATGAAATTAATAAACATTCAAAAGAACGCGATTATCTTTCAAAGAAAAGCTTGTACTGAGAAAAGCAACACTGATCTCAGTTCTAACAGTGCTTTCACACGTAGCAAACAACTGCTTGTCTTTACAAAGAAATTCATGAGCGTTTCTTACTAAAACTTTCGTGAAATTAATAAACTTTCAAAAGAACGCGATTATCTTTCAAAGTAAAGCTTGTACTGAGGAAATTAAACCTGATCTCAGTTCTAACAGTGCTTTCACACGTAGCAAACAACTGCTTTTCTTTACAAAGAAACGCATGTGCGTTTCTTATTAAAGCTTTCGTGAAATTAATAAACTTTCAAAAGAACGCGATTATCTTTCAATGTAAAGCTTGTACTGAGGAAATTAAACATGATCTCAGTTCTAACAGTGCTTTCACACGTTGCAAACAACTGCTTGTCTTTACAAAGAATCACATGAGCGTTTCTTACTAAAGCTTTCGTGAAATTAATAAACTTTCAAAAGAACGCGATTATCTTTCAAAGTAAAGCTTGTACTGAGAAAAGCAACACTGATCTCAGTTCTAACAGTGCTTTCATACGTAGCAAACAACTGCTTGTCTTGACAAAGAAACGCATGAGCGTTTCTTACTAAAGCTTTCGTGAAATTAGTAAACTTTCAAAAGAACGCGATTCTCTTTCAAAGTAAAGCTTGTACTGAGAAAAGCAACACTGACCTCAGTTCTAACAGTGCTTTCACACGTAGGAAACAACTGCTTGTCTTTACAAAGAAACGCATGAGCGTTTCTTACTAAAGCTTTCGTGAAATTAATAAACTTTCAAAAGAACACGATTATCTTTCAAAGTAAAGCTTATACTGAGAAAAGCAACACTGATCTCAGTTCTAACAGTGCTTTCACACGTAGCAAAAAACTGCTTGTCTTTACAAAGAAACGCATGTGCGTTTCTTATTAAAGCTTTCGTGAAATTAATAAACTTTCAAAAGAACGCGATTATCTTTCAAAGTAAAGCTTGTACTGAGGAAATTAAACATGATCTCAGTTCTAACAGTGCTTTCATACGTAGCAATCTAGTGCTTGTCTTTACAAAGAAACGCATGTGCGTTTCTTACTAAAGCTTTCGTGAAATTAATAAACTTTCAAAAGAACGCGATTATCTTTCAATGTAAAGCTTGTACTGAGAAAAGCAACACTGATCTCAGTTCTAACAGTGCTTTCACACGTTGCAAACAACTGCTTGTCTTTACAAAGGATCGCATGAGCGTTTCTTACTAAAGCTTTCGTGAAATTAATAAACTTTCAAAAGAACGCGATTATCTTTCAAAGTAAAGCTTGTACTGAGAAAAGCAACACTGATCTCAGTTCAAACAGTGCTTTCACACGTAGCAAAAAACTGCTTGTCTTTACAAAGAAACGCATGTGCGTTTCTTATTAAAGCTTTCGTGAAATTAATAAACTTTCAAAAGAACGCGATTATCTTTCAATGTAAAGCTTGTACTGAGGAAATTAAACATGATCTCAGTTCTAACAGTGCTTTCACACGTTGCAAACAACTGCTTGTCTTTACAAAGAATCACATGAGCGTTTCTTACTAAAGCTTTCGTGAAATTAATAAACTTTCAAAAGAAGGCGATTATCTTTCTAAGTAAAGCTTGTACTGAGAAAAGCAACACTGATATCAGTTCTAACAGTGCTTTCACACGTAGCAAACAACTGCTTGTCTTTACAATGAAACGCATGTGCGTTTCTTTCTAAAGCTTTCGTGAAATTAATATACTTTCAAAAGAAGGCGATTATCTTTCAAAGTAAAGCTTGTACTGAGGAAATTAAATCTGATCTCAGTTCTTACAGTGCTTTCACACGTAGCAAACAACTGCTTGTCTTGACAAAGAAACGCATGTGCGTTTCTTACTAAAGCTTTCGTGAAATTAATACACTTTCAAAAGAACGCGCTTATCTTTCAAAGTAAAGCTTGTACTGAGAAAAGCAACACTGATCTCAGTTCTAACACTGCTTTCACACGTAGCATACAACTGCTTGTCTTTACAAATAAACGCATGAGCGTTTCTTACTAAAGCTTTCGTGAAATTAATAAACTTTCAAAACAACGCGATTATCTTTCATAGTAAAGCTTGTACTTAGAAAATTAAACCTGATCTCAGTTCTAACAGTGCTTTCACACGTAGCAAACCACTGCTTGTCTTGACAAAGAAACGCATGTGCGTTTCTCACTAAATCTTTCATGAAATTAATAAACATTCAAAAGAACGCGATTATCTTTCAAAGTAAAGCTTGTACTGAGAAAAGCAACACTGATCTCAGTTCTAACAGTGCTTTCACACGTAGCAAACAACTGCTTGTCTTTACAAAGAAATGCATGAGCGTTTCTTACTAAAACTTTCGTGAAATTAATAAACTTTCAAAAGAACGCGATTATCATTCAAAGTAAAGCTTGTACTGAGGAAATTCAACCTGATCTCAGTTCTAACAGTGCTTTCACACGTAGCAAACAACTGCTTGTCTTTACAAAGAAACGCATGTGCGTTTCTTACTAAAGCTTTCGTGAAATTAGTAAACTTTCAAAAGAACGCGATTCTCTTTCAAAGTAAAGCTTGTACTGAGAAAAGCAACACTGATCTCAGTTCTAACAGTGCTTTCACACGTAGCAAACAACTGCTTGTCTTTACAAAGAAACGCATGTGCGTTTCTTACTAAAGCTTTCGTGAAATTAATAAACTTTCAAAAGAACGCGATTATCTTTCAAAGTAAAGCTTGTACTGAAAAAAGCAACACTGATCTCAGTTCTAACAGTGCTTTCATACGTAGCAAACAACTGCTTGTCTTGACAAAGAAACGCATGTGCGTTTCTTACTAAAGCTTTCGTGAAATTAGTAAACTTTCAAAAGAACGCGATTCTCTTTCAAAGTAAAGCTTGTACTGAGAAAAGCAACACTGATCTCAGTTCTAACAGTGCTTTCACACGTAGGAAACAACTGCTTGTCTTTACAAAGAAACGCATGAGCGTTTCTTACTAAAGCTTTCGTGAAATTAATAAACTTTCAAAAGAACGCGATTATCTTTCAAAGTAAAGCTTATACTGAGAAAAGCAACACTGATCTCAGTTCTAACAGTGCTTTCACACGTAGCAAAAAACTGCTTGTCTTTACAAAGAAACGCATGTGCGTTTCTTATTAAAGCTTTCGTGAAATTAATAAACTTTCAAAAGAACGCGATTATCTTTCAAAGTAAAGCTTGTACTGAGGAAATTAAACATGATCTCAGTTCTAACAGTGCTTTCATACGTAGCAATCTAGTGCTTGTCTTTACAAAGAAACGCATGTGCGTTTCTTACTCAAGCTTTCGTGAAATTAATAAACTTTCAAAAGAACGCGATTATCTTTCAATGTAAAGCTTGTACTGAGAAAAGCAACACTGATCTCAGTTCTAACAGTGCTTTCACACGTTGCAAACAACTGCTTGTCTTTACAAAGGATCGCATGAGCGTTTCTTACTAAAGCTTTAGTGAAATTAATAAACTTTCAAAAGAAGGCGATTATCTTTCTAAGTAAAGCTTGTACTGAGAAAAGCAACACTGATATCAGTTCTAACAGTGCTTTCACACGTAGCAAACAACTGCTTGTCTTTACAATGAAACGCATGTGCGTTTCTTTCTAAAGTTTTCGTGAAATTAATATACTTTCAAAAGAACGCGATTATCTTTCAAAGTAAAGCTTGCACTGAGGAAATTAAATCTGATCTCAGTTCTTACAATGCTTTCACACGTAGCAAAAAAATGCTTGTCTTGACAAAGAAACGCATGTGCGTTTCTTACTAAAGCTTTCGTGAAATTAATACACTTTCAAAAGAACGCGCTTATCTTTCAAAGTAAAGCTTGTACTGAGAAAAGCAACACTGATCTCAGTTCTAACACTGCTTTCACACGTAGCATACAACTGCTTGTCTTTACAAAGAAACGCATGTGCGTTTCTTACTAAAGCTTTCGTGAAATTAATAAATTTTCAAAACAACGCGATTATCTTTCAAAGTAAAGCTTGTACTGAGAAAAGCAACACTGATCTCAGTTCTAACAGTGCTTTCACACGTAGCAAATAACTGCTTGTCTTTACAAAGAAACGCATGAGCGTTTCTCACTAAAGCTTTCGTGAAATTAATAAACTTTCAAAAGAACGCGATTATCTTTCATAGTAAAGCTTGTACTGAGAAAATTAAACCTGATCTCAGTTCTAACAGTGCTTTCACATGTAGCAAACAACTGCTTGTCTTGACAAAGAAACGCATGTGCGTTTCTTACTAAAGCTTTCGTGAAATTTATAAAGTTTCAAAAGAACGCGCTTATCTTTCAAAGTAAAGCTTGTACTGAGAAAAGCAACACTGATCTCAGTTCTAACAGTGCTTTCACACGTAGCAAACAACGGCTTGTCTTTACAAAGAATCGCATGAGCGTTTCTTACTAAAGCTTTCGTGAAATTAACAAACTTTCAAAAGAAGGCGATTATCTTTCTAAGTAAGCTTGTACTGAGAAAAGCAACACTGATATCAGTCCTAACAGTGCTTTCACACGTAGCAAACAACTGCTTGTCTTTACAAAGAAACGCATGTGCGTTTCTTTCTAAAGCTTTCGTGAAATTAATATACTTTCAAAAGAACGCGATTATCTTTCAAAGTAAAGCTTGTACTGAGGAAATTAAATCTGATCTCAGTTCTAACAGTGCTTTCACACGTAGCAAACAACTGCTTGTCTTGACAAAGAAACGCATGTGCGTTTCCTACTAAAGCTTTCGTGAAATTAATACACTTTCAAAAGAACGCGCTTATCTTTCAAAGTAAAGCTTGTACTGAGAAAAGCAACACTGATCTCAGTTCTAACACTGCTTTCACACGTAGCATACAACTGTTTGTCTTTACAAAGAAACGCATGTGCGTTTCTTACTAAAGCTTTCGTGAAATTAATAAACTTTCAAAACAACGCAATTATCTTTCAAAGTAAAGCTTGTACTGAGAAAAGCAACACTGATCTCAGTTCTAACAGTGCTTTCACACGTAGCAAATAACTGCTTGTCTTTACAAAGAAATGCATGAGCGTTTCTCACTAAAGCTTTCGTGAAATTATTAAACTTTCAAAAGAACGCGATTATCTTTCATAGTAAAGCTTGTACTGGGAAAATTAAACCTGATCTCAGTTCTAACAGTGCTTTCACACGTAGCAAACAACTGCTTGTCTTGACAAAGAAACGCATGTGCGTTTCTCACTAAATCTTTCATGAAATTAATAAACATTCAAAAGAACGCGATTATCTTTCAAAGTAAAGCTTGTACTGAGAAAAGCAACACTGATCTCAGTTCTAACAGTGCTTTCACACGTAGCAAACAACTGCTTGTCTTTACAAAGAAATGCATGAGCGTTTCTTACTAAAACTTTCGTGAAATTAATAAACTTTCAAAAGAACGCAATTATCTTTCAAAGTAAAGCTTGTACTGAGGAAATTAAACCTGATCTCAGTTCTAACAGTGCTTTCACATGTAGCAAACAACTGCTTGTCTTGACAAAGAATCGCATGTGCGTTTCTTACTAAAGCTTTCGTGAAATTAATAAAGTTTCAAAAGAACGCGCTTATCTTTCAAAGTAAAGCTTGTACTGAGAAAAGCAACACTGATCTCAGTTCTAACAGAGCTTTCACACGTAGCAAACAACTGCTTGTCTTTACAAAGAAACGCATGAGCGTTTCTCACTAAAGCTTTCGTGAAATTATTAAACTTTCAAAAGAACGCGATTATCTTTCATAGTAAAGCTTGTACTGAGAAAATTAAACCTGATCTCAGTTCTAACAGTGCTTTCACACGTAGCAAACAACTGCTTGTCTTGACAAAGAAACGCTTGTGCGTTTCTCACTAAATCTTTCATGAAATTAATAAACATTCAAAAGAACGCGATTATCTTTCAAAGTAAAGCTTGTACTGAGAAAAGCAACACTGATCTCAGTTCTAACAGTGCTTTCACACGTAGCAAACAACTGCTTGTCTTTACAAAGAAATGCATGAGCGTTTCTTACTAAAACTTTCGTGAAATTAATAAACTTTCAAAAGAACGCGATTATCTTTCAAAGTAAAGCTTGTACTGAGGAAATTAAACCTGATCTCAGTTCTAACAGTGCTTTCACACGTAGCAAACAACTGCTTGTCTTGACAAAGAATCGCATGTGCGTTTCTTACTAAAGCTTTCGTGAAATTAATAAAGTTTCAAAAGAACGCGCTTATCTTTCAAAGTAAAGCTTGTACTGAGAAAAGCAACACTGATCTCAGTTCTAACAGAGCTTTCACACGTAGCAAACAACTGCTTGTCTTTACAAAGAAACGCATGTGCGTTTCTTATTAAAGCTTTCGTGAAATTAATAAACTTTCAAAAGAACGCGATTATCTTTCAAAGTAAAGCTTGTACTGAGAAAAGCAACACTGATCTCAGTTCTAACAGTGCTTTCACACATAGCAAACAACTGCTTGTCTTTACAAAGAAACGCATGAGCGTTTCTTACTAAAGCTTTCGTGAAATTAATAAACTTTCAAAAGAAGGCGATTATCTTTCATAGTAAAGCTTGTACTGAGGAAATTAAACATGATCTCAGTTCTAACAGTGCTTTCATACGTAGCAAACTAGTGCTTGTCTTTACAAAGAAACGCATGTGCGTTTCTTATTAAAGCTTTCGTGAAATTAATAAACTTTCAAAAGAACGCGATTATCTTTCAAAGTAAAGCTTGTACTGAGAAAAGCAACACTGATCTCAGTTCCAACAGTGCTTTCATACATAGCAAACAACTGCTTGTCTTGACAAAGAAACGCATGTGCGTTTCTTACTAAAGCTTTCGTGAAATTAGTAAGCTTTCAAAAGAACGCGATTCTCTTTCAAAGTAAAGCTTGTACTGAGAAAAGCAACACTGATCTCAGTTCTAACAGTGCTTTCACACGTAGCAAACAACTGCTTGTCTTTACAAAGAAACGCATGAGCTTTTCTTACTAAATCTTTCGTGAAATTAATAAACTTTCAAAAGAACGCGCTTATCTTTCAAAGTAAAGCTTGTACTGAGAAAAGCCACACTGATCTCTGTTCTAACAGTGCTTTCATACGTAGCAAACAACTGCTTGTCTTGACAAAGAAACGCATGTGCGTTTCTTACTAAAGCTTTCGTGAAATTAGTAAACTTTCAAAAGAACGCAATTCTCTTTCAAAGTAAAGCTTGTACTGAGAAAAGCAACACTGATCTCAGTTCTAACAGTGCTTTCACACGTAGGAAACAACTGCTTGTCTTTACAAAGAAACGCATGAGCGTTTCTTACTAAAGCTTTCGTGAAATTAATAAACTTTCAAAAGAACGCGATTATCTTTCAAAGTAAAGCTTGTACTGAGAAAAGCAACACTGATCTCAGTTCTAACAGTGCTTTCACACGTAGCAAATAACTGCTTGTCTTTACAAAGAAACGCATGAGCGTTTCTCACTAAAGCTTTCGTGAAATTAATAAACTTTCAAAAGAACGCGATTATCTTTCATAGTAAAGCTTGTACTGAGAAAATTAAACCTGATCTCAGTTCTAACAGTGCTTTCACACGTAGCAAACAACTGCTTGTCTAGACAAAGAAACGCATGTGCGTTTCAAACTAAATCTTTCACGAAATTAATAAACATTCAAAAGAACGCGATTATCTTTCAAAGTAAAGCTTGTACTGGAAAAGCAACACTGATCTCAGTTCTAACAGTGTTTTCACACGTATCAAACAACTGCTTGTCTTTACAAAGAAATGCATGAGCGTTTCTTACTAAAACTTTCGTGAAATTAATAAACTTTCAAAAGAACGCGATTATCTTTCAAAGTAAAGCTTGTACTGAGGAAATTAAACCTGATCTCAGTTCTAACAGTGCTTTCACACGTAGCAAACAACTGCTTGTCTTGACAAAGAATCGCATGTGCGTTTCTTACTAAAGCTTTCGTGAAATTAATAAAGTTTCAAAAGAACGCGCTTATCTTTCAAAGTAAAGCTTGTACTGAGAAAAGCAACACTGATCTCAGTTCTAACAGAGCTTTCACACGTAGCAAACAACTGCTTGTCTTTACAAAGAAACGCATGTGCGTTTCTTATTAAAGCTTTCGTGAAATTAATAAACTTTCAAAAGAACGCGATTATCTTTCAAAGTAAAGCTTGTACTGAGAAAAGCAACACTGATCTCAGTTCTAACAGAGCTTTCACACGTAGCAAACAACTGCTTGTCTTTACAAAGAAACGCATGAGCGTTTCTCACTAAAGCTTTCGTGAAATTATTAAACTTTCAAAAGAACGCGATTATCTTTCATAGTAAAGCTTGTACTGAGAAAATTAAACCTGATCTCAGTTCTAACAGTGCTTTCACACGTAGCAAACAACTGCTTGTCTTGACAAAGAAACGCATGTGCGTTTCTCACTAAATCTTTCATGAAATTTATAAACATTCAAAAGAACGCGATTATCTTTCAAAGTAAAGCTTGTACTGAGAAAAGCAACACTGATCTCAGTTCTAACAGTGCTTTCACACGTAGCAAACAACTGCTTGTCTTTACAAAGAAATGCATGAGCGTTTCTTACTAAAACTTTCGTGAAATTAATAAACTTTCAAAAGAACGCGATTATCTTTCAAAGTAAAGCTTGTACTGAGGAAATTAAACCTGATCTCAGTTCTAACAGTGCTTTCACACGTAGCAAACAACTGCTTGTCTTGACAAAGAATCGCATGTGCGTTTCTTACTAAAGCTTTCGTGAAATTAATAAAGTTTCAAAAGAACGCGCTTATCTTTCAAAGTAAAGCTTGTACTGAGAAAAGCAACACTGATCTCAGTTCTAACAGAGCTTTCACACGTAGCAAACAACTGCTTGTCTTTACAAAGAAAGGCATGTGCGTTTCTTATTAAAGCTTTCGTGAAATTAATAAACTTTCAAAAGAACGCGATTATCTTTCAAAGTAAAGCTTGTACTGAGAAAAGCAACACTGATCTCAGTTCTAACAGTGCTTTCACTCATAGCAAACAACTGCTTGTCTTTACAAAGAAACGCATGAGCGTTTCTTACTAAAGCTTTCGTGAAATTAATAAACTTTCAAAAGAAGGCGATTATCTTTCATAGTAAAGCTTGTACTGAGGAAATTAAACATGATCTCAGTTCTAACAGTGCTTTCATACGTAGCAAACTAGTGCTTGTCTTTACAAAGAAACGCATGTGCGTTTCTTATTAAAGCTTTCGTGAAATTAATAAACTTTCAAAAGAACGCGATTATCTTTCAAAGTAAAGCTTGTACTGAGAAAAGCAACACTGATCTCAGTTCCAACAGTGCTTTCATACATAGCAAACAACTGCTTGTCTTGACAAAGAAACGCATGTGCGTTTCTTACTAAAGCTTTCGTGAAATTAATAAACTTTCAAAAGAACGCGATTATCTTTCAATGTAAAGCTTGTACTGAGAAAAGCAACACTGATCTCAGTTCTAACAGTGCTTTCACACGTTGCAAACAACTGCTTGTCTTTACAAAGGATCGCATGAGCGTTTCTTACTAAAGCTTTCGTGAAATTAATAAACTTTCAAAAGAAGGCGATTATCTTTCTAAGTAAAGCTTGTACTGAGAAAAGCAACACTGATATCAGTTCTAACAGTGCTTTCACACGTAGCAAACAACTGCTTGTCTTTACAATGAAACGCATGTGCGTTTCTTTCTAAAGTTTTCGTGAAATTAATATATTTTCAAAAGAACGCGATTATCTTTCAAAGTAAAGCTTGTACTGAGGAAATTAAATCTGATCTCAGTTCTTACAATGCTTTCACACGTAGCAAACAACTGCTTGTCTTGACAAAGAAACGCATGTGCGTTTCTTACTAAAGCTTTCATGAAATTAATACACTTTCAAAAGAACGCGCTTATCTTTCAAAGTAAAGCTTGTACTGAGAAAAGCAACACTGATCTCAGTTCTAACACTGCTTTCACACGTAGCATACAACTGCTTGTCTTTACAAAGAAACGCATGTGCGTTTCTTACTAAAGCTTTCGTGAAATTAATAAACTTTCAAAAGAACGCGATTATCTTTCAAAGTAAAGCTTGTACTGAGAAAAGCAACACTGATCTCAGTTCTAACAGTGCTTTCACACGTAGCAAATAACTGCTTGTCTTTACAAAGAAACGCATGAGCGTTTCTCACTAAAGCTTTCGTGAAATTAATAAACTTTCAAAAGAACGCGATTATCTTTCATAGTAAAGCTTGTACTGAGAAAATTAAACCTGATCTCAGTTCTAACAGTGCTTTCACACGTAGCAAACAACTGCTTGTCTTGACAAAGTAACGCATGTGCGTTTCTTACTAAAGCTTTCGTGAAATTAATAAAGTTTCAAAAGAACGCGCTTATCTTTCAAAGTAAAGCTTGTACTGAGAAAAGCAACACTGATCTCAGTTCTAACAGTGCTTTCACACGTAGCAAACAACTGCTTGTCTTTACAAAGAAACGCATGAGCGTTTCTTACTAAAGCTTTCGTGAAATTAATAAACTTTCAAAAGAAGGCGATTATCTTTCAAAGTAAAGCTTGTACTGAGGAAATTAAACCTGATCTCAGTTCTACCAGTGCTTTCACATGTAGCAAACAACTGCTTGTCTTGGCAAAGAAACGCATGAGCGTTTCTTACTAAAGCTTTCGTGAAATTAATAAAGTTTCAAAAGAACGCGCTTATCTTTCAAAGTAAAGCTTGTACTGAGAAAAGCAACACTGATCTCAGTTCTAACAGTGCTTTCACACGTAGCAAACAACGGCTTGTCTTTACAAAGAATCGCATGAGCGTTTCTTACTAAAGCTTTCGTGAAATTAATAAACTTTCAAAAGAAGGCGATTATCTTTATAAGTAAGCTTGTACTGAGAAAAGCAACACTGATATCAGTTCTAACAGTGCTTTCACACGTAGCAAACAACTGCTTGTCTTTACAAAGAAACGCATGTGCGTTTCTTTCTAAAGCTTTCGTGAAATTAATATACTTTCAAAAGAACGCGATTATCTTTCAAAGTAAAGCTTGTACTGAGGAAATTAAATCTGATCTCAGTTCTAACAGTGCTTTCACACGTAGCAAACAACTGCTTGTCTTGACAAAGAAACGCATGTGCGTTTCCTACTAAAGCTTTCGTGAAATTAATACACTTTCAAAAGAACGCGCTTATCTTTCAAAGTAAAGCTTGTACTGAGAAAAGCAACACTGATCTCAGTTCTAACACTGCTTTCACACGTAGCATACAACTGTTTGTCTTTACAAAGAAACGCATGTGCGTTTCTTACTAAAGCTTTCGTGAAATTAATAAACTTTCAAAACAACGCAATTATCTTTCAAAGTAAAGCTTGTACTGAGAAAAGCAACACTGATATCAGTTCTAACAGTGCTTTCACACGTAGCAAACAACTGCTTGTCTTTACAATGAAACGCATGTGCGTTTCTTTCTAAAGTTTTCGTGAAATTAATATACTTTCAAAAGAACGCGATTATCTTTCAAAGTAAAGCTTGTACTGAGGAAATTAAATCTGATCTCAGTTCTTACAGTGCTTTCACACGTAGCAAACAACTGCTTGTCTTGACAAAGAAACGCATGTGCGTTTCTTACTAAAGCTTTCGTGAAATTAATACACTTTCAAAAGAACGCGCTTATCTTTCAAAGTAAAGCTTGTACTGAGAAAAGCAACACTGGTCTCAGTTCTAACACTGCTTTCACACGTAGCATACAACTGCTTGTCTTTACAAAGAAACACATGTGCGTTTCTTACTAAAGCTTTCGTGAAATTAATAAACTTTCAAAACAACGCGATTATCTTTCAAAGTAAAGCTTGTACTGAGAAAAGCAACACTGATCTCAGTTCTAACAGTGCTTTCACACGTAGCAAATAACTGCTTGTCTTTACAAAGAAACGCATGAGCGTTTCTCACTAAAGCTTTCGTGAAATTAATAAACTTTCAAAGAACGCGATTATCTTTCATAGTAAAGCTTGTACTGAGAAAATTAAACCTGATCTCAGTTCTAACAGTGCTTTCACACGTAGCAAACAACTGCTTATCTTGACAAAGAAACGCATGTGCGTTTCTTACTAAAGCTTTCGTGAAATTAATAAAGTTTCAAAAGAACGCGCTCATCTTTCAAAGTAAAGCTTGTACTGAGAAAAGCAACACTGATCTCAGTTCTAACAATGCTTTCACTCGTAGCAAACAACTGCTTGTCTTTACAAAGAAACGCATGAGCGTTTCTTACTAAAGCTTTCGTGAAATTAATAAACTTTCAATAGAAGGCGATTATCTTTCAAAGTAAAGCTTGTACTGAGGAAATTAAACCTGATCTCAGTTCTACCAGTGCTTTCACATGTAGCAAACAACTGCTTGTCTTGGCAAAGAAACGCATGAGCGTTTCTTACTAAAGCTTTCGTGAAATTAATAAAGTTTCAAAAGAACGCGCTTATCTTTCAAAGTAAAGCTTGTACTGAGGAAATTAAACATGATCTCAGTTCTAACAGTGCTTTCACACGTAGCAAACAACGGCTTGTCTTTACAAAGAATCGCATGAGCGTTTCTTACTAAAGCTTTCGTGAAATTAATAAACTTTCAAAAGAAGGCGATTATCTTTCTAAGTAAGATTGTACTGAGAAAAGCAACACTGATATCAGTTCTAACAGTGCTTTCACACGTAGCAAACAACTGCTTGTCTTTACAAAGAAACGCATGTGCGTTTCTTTCTAAAGCTTTCGTGAAATTAATATACTTTCAAAAGAACGCGATTATCTTTCAAAGTAAAGCTTGTACTGAGGAAATTAAATCTGATCTCAGTTCTAACAGTGCTTTCACACGTAGCAAACAACTGCTTGTCTTGACAAAGAAACGCATGTGCGTTTCCTACTAAAGCTTTCGTGAAATACACTTTCAAAAGAACGCGCTTATCTTTCAAAGTAAAGCTTGTACTGAGAAAAGCAACACTGATCTCAGTTCTAACAGTGCTTTCACACGTAGCATACAACTGTTTGTCTTTACAAAGAAACGCATGTGCGTTTCTTACTAAAGCTTTCGTGAAATTAATAAACTTTCAAAAGAACGCGATTATCTTTCATAGTAAAGCTTGTACTGAGAAAATTAAACCTGATCTCAGTTCTAACAGTGCTTTCACACGTAGCAAACAACTGCTTGTCTTGACAAAGAAACGCATGTGCGTTTCTCACTAAATCTTTCATGAAATTAATAAACATTCAAAAGAACGCGATTATCTTTCAAAGTAAAGCTTGTACTGAGAAAAGCAACACTGATCTCAGTTCTAACAGTGCTTTCACACGTAGCAAACAACTGCTTGTCTTTACAAAGAAATGCATGAGCGTTTCTTACTAAAACTTTCGTGAAATTAATAAACTTTCAAAAGAAGGCGATTATCTTTCAAAGTAAAGCTTGTACTGAGGAAATTAAACCTGATCTCAGTTCTAACAGTGCTTTCACACGTAGCAAACAACTGCTTGTCTTGACAAAGAATCGCATGTGCGTTTCTTACTAAAGCTTTCGTGAAATTAATAAAGTTTCAAAAGAACGCGCTTATCTTTCAAAGTAAAGCTTGTACTGAGAAAAGCAACACTGATCTCAGTTCTAACACTGCTTTCACACGTAGCATACAACTGCTTGTCTTTACAAAGAAACGCATGTGCGTTTCTTACTAAAGCTTTCGTGAAATTAATAAACTTTCAAAACAACGCAATTATCTTTCAAAGTAAAGCTTGTACTGAGAAAAGCAACACTGATCTCAGTTCTAACAGTGCTTTCACACGTAGCAAATAACTGCTTGTCTTTACAAAGAAACGCATGAGCGTTTCTCACTAAAGCTTTCGTGAAATTAATAAACTTTCAAAAGAACGCGATTATCTTTCAAAGTAAAGCTTGTACTGAGGAAATTAAACCTGATCTCAGTTCTAACAGTGCTTTCACACGTAGCAAACAACTGCTTGTCTTGACAAAGAAACGCATGTGCGTTTCTTACTAAAGCTTTCGTGAAATTAATAAAGTTTCAAAAGAACGCGCTTATCTTTCAAAGTAAAGCTTGTACTGAGAAAAGCAACACTGATCTCAGTTCTAACAGTGCTTTCACACGTAGCAAACAACTGCTTGTCTTTACAAAGAAACGCATGTGCGTTTCTTACTAAAGCTTTCGTGAAATTAATAAACTTTCAAAAGAAGGCGATTATCTTTCAAAGTAAAGCTTGTACTGAGGAAATTAAACCTGATCTCAGTTCTAACAGTGCTTTCACACGTAGCAAACAACTGCTTGTCTTTACAAAGAAACGCATGAGCTTTTCTTACTAAAGCTTTCGTGAAATTAATAAACTTTCAAAAGAACGCGCTTATCTTCCAAAGTAAAGCTTGTACTGAGAAAAGCAACACTGATCTCTGTTCTAACAGTGCTTTCACACGTAGCAAACAACTGCTTGTCTTTACAAAGAAACGCATGAGCGTTTCTTACTAAAGCTTTCGTGAAATTAATAAACTTTCAAAAGAACGCGATTATCTTTCAAAGTAAAGCTTGTACTGAGAAAAGCAACACTGATATCAGTTCTAACAGTGCTTTCACACGTAGCAAACACTGCTTGTCTTTACAAAGAAACGCATGTGCGTTTCTTTCTAAAGCTTTCGTGAAATTAATATACTTTCAAAAGAACGCGATTATCTTTCAAAGTAAAGCTTGTACTGAGGAAATTTAATCTGATCTCAGTTCTAACAGTGCTTTCACACGTAGCAAACAACTGCTTGTCTTGACAAATAAACGCATGTGCGTTTCTTACTAAAGCTTTCGTGAAATTAATCAACTTTCAAAACAACGCGATTATCTTTCAAAGTAAAGCTTGTACTGAGAAAAGCAACACTGATCTCAGTTCTAACACTGCTTTCACACGTAGCATACAACTGCTTGTCTTTACAAAGAAACGCATGTGCGTTTCTTACTAAAGCTTTCGTGAAATTAATAAACTTTCAAAACAACGCAATTATCTTTCAAAGTAAAGCTTGTACTGAGAAAAGCAACACTGATCTCAGTTCTAACAGTGCTTTCACACGTAGCAAATAACTGCTTGTCTTTACAAAGAAACGCATGAGCGTTTCTCACTAAAGCTTTCGTGAAATTAATAAACTTTCAAAAGAACGCGATTATCTTTCATAGTAAAGCTTGTACTGAGAAAATTAAACCTGATCTCAGTTCTAACAGTGCTTTCACACGTAGCAAACAACTGCTTGTCTTGACAAAGAAACGCATGTGCGTTTCTCACTAAATCTTTCATGAAATTAATAAACATTCAAAAGAACGCGATTATCTTTCAAAGTAAAGCTTGTACTGAGAAAAGCAACACTGATCTCAGTTCTAACAGTGCTTTCACACGTAGCAAACAACTGCTTTTCTTTACAAAGAAATGCATGAGCGTTTCTTACTAAAACTTTCGTGAAATTAATAAACTTTCAAAAGAACGCGATTATCTTTCAAAGTAAAGCTTGTACTGAGGAAATTAAACCTGATCTCAGTTCTAACAGTGCTTTCACACGTAGCAAACAACTGCTTGTCTTGACAAAGAAACGCATGTGCGTTTCTTACTAAAGCTTTCGTGAAATTAATAAAGTTTCAAAAGAACGCGCTTATCTTTCAAAGTAAAGCTTGTACTGAGAAAAGCAACACTGATCTCAGTTCTAACAGTGCTTTCACACGTAGCAAACAACTGCTTGTCTTTACAAAGAAACGCATGAGCGTTTCTTACTAAAGCTTTCGTGAAATTAATAAACTTTCAAAAGAAGGCGATTATCTTTCAAAGTAAAGCTTGTACTGAGGAAATTAAACCTGATCTCAGTTCTAACAGTGCTTTCACACGTAGCAAACAACTGCTTGTCTTTACAAAGAAACGCATGAGCTTTTCTTACTAAAGCTTTCGTGAAATTAATAAACTTTCAAAAGAACGCGCTTATCTTTCAAAGTAAAGCTTGTACTGAGAAAAGCAACACTGATCTCTGTTCTAACAGTGCTTTCACACGTAGCAAACAACTGCTTGTCTTTACAAAGAAACGCATGAGCGTTTCTTACTAAAGCTTTCGTGAAATTAATAAACTTTCAAAAGAACGCGATTATCTTTCAAAGTAAAGCTTGTACTGAGAAAAGCAACACTGATATCAGTTCTAACAGTGCTTTCACACGTAGCAAACAACTGCTTGTCTTTACAAAGAAACGCATGTGCGTTTCTTTCTAAAGCTTTCGTGAAATTAATATACTTTCAAAAGAACGCGATTATCTTTCAAAGTAAAGCTTGTACTGAGGAAATTTAATCTGATATCAGTTCTAACAGTGCTTTCACACGTAGCAAACAACTGCTTGTCTTGACAAAGAAACGCATGTGTGTTTCTTACTAAAGCTTTCGTGAAATTAATCAACTTTCAAAAGAACGCGATTCTCTTTCAAAGTAAAGCTTGTACTGAGAAAAGCAACACTTATCTCAGTTCTAACAGTGCTTTCACACGTAGCAAACAACTGCTTGTCTTTACAAAGAAACGCATGTGCGTTTCTTACTAAAGCTTTCGTGAAATTAATAAACTTTCAAAAGAACGCGATTATCTATCAAAGTAAAGCTTGTACTGAGAAAAGCAACACTGATCTCAGTTCTAACAGTGCTTTCATACGTAGCAAACAACTGCTTGTCTTGACAAAGAAACGCATGTGCGTTTCTTACTAAAGCTTTCGTGAAATTAGTAAATTTTCAAAAGAACGCGATTCTCTTTCAAAGTAAAGCTTGTACTGAGAAAAGCAACACTGATCTCAGTTCTAACAGTGCTTTCACACGTAGGAAACAACTGCTTGTCTTTACAAAGAAACGCATGAGCGTTTCTTACTAAAGCTTTCGTGAAATTAATAAACTTTCAAAACAACGCGATTATCTTTCATAGTAAAGCTTGTACTGAGAAAATTAAACCTGATCTCAGTTCTAACAGTGCTTTCACACGTAGCAAACAACTGCTTGTCTTGACAAAGAAACGCATGTGCGTTTCTCACTAAATCTTTCATGAAATTAATAAACATTCAAAAGAACGCGATTATCTTTCAAAGTAAAGCTTGTACTGAGAAAAGCAACACTGATCTCAGTTCTTACAGTGCTTTCACACGTAGCAAACAACTGCTTGTCTTTACAAAGAAACGCATGAGCGTTTCTTACTAAAGCTTTCGTGAAATTAATAAACTTTCAAAAGAACGCGATTATCCTTCAAAGTAAAGCTTGTACTGAGAAAAGCAACACTGATCTCAGTTCTAACAGTGCTTTCACACGTAGCAAAAAACTGCTTGTCTTTACAATGAAACGCATTAGCGTTTCTTACTAAAGCTTTCGTGAAATTAATAAAGTTTCAAAAGAACGTGCTTATCTTTCAAAGTAAAGCTTGTACTGAGAAAAGCAACACTGATCTCAGTTCTAACAGTGCTTTCACACGTAGCAAACAACTGCTTGTCTTTACAAAGAAACGCATGAGCGATTCTTACTAAAGCTTTCGTGAAATTAATAAACTTTCAAAAGAAGGCGATTATCTTTCAAAGTAAAGCTTGTACTGAGGAAATTAAACCTGATCTCAGTTCTAACAGTGCTTTCACACGTAGCAAACAACTGCTTGTCTTGACAAAGAAACGCATGTGCGTTTCTTACTAAAGCTTTCGTGAAATTAATAAAGTTTCAAAAGAAAGCGCTTATCTTTCAAAGT
Source organism: Chionomys nivalis (assembly GCF_950005125.1). Taxonomy (NCBI): domain Eukaryota; kingdom Metazoa; phylum Chordata; class Mammalia; order Rodentia; family Cricetidae; genus Chionomys; species Chionomys nivalis. The sequence continues at coordinate 62,402,792 of NC_080102.1, forward strand.
AAAGCTTGTACTGAGAAAAGCAACACTGATCTCAGTTCTAACAGTGCTTTCACACGTAGCAAACAACTGCTTGTCTTTACAAAGAAACGCATGAGCGTTTCTTACTAAAGCTTTCGGGAAATTAATAAACTTTCAAAAGAAGGCGATTATCTTTCAAAGTAAAGCTTGTACTGAGGAAATTAAACCTGATCTCAGTTCTACCAGTGCTTTCACATGTAGCAAACAACTGCTTGTCTTGACAAAGAAACGCATGTGCGTTTCTTACTAAAGCTTTCGTGAAATTAATAAACTATCAAAAGAACGCGATTATCTTTCAAAGTAAAGCTTGTACTGAGAAAAGCAACACTGATCTCAGTTCTAACAGTGCTTTCACACGTAGCAAACAACTGCTTGTCTTTACAAAGAAACGCATGAGCGTTTCTTACTAAAGCTTTCGGGAAATTAATAAACTTTCAAAAGAAGGCGATTATCTTTCAAAGTAAAGCTTGTACTGAGGAAATTAAACCTGTTCTCAGTTCTACCAGTGCTTTCACATGTAGCAAACAACTGCTTGTCTTGACAAAGAAACGCATGTGCGTTTCTTACTAAAGCTTTCGTGAAATTAATAAACTATCAAAAGAACGCGATTATCTTTCAAAGTAAAGCTTGTACTGAGGAAAGTAAACCTGATCTCAGTTCTAACAGTGCTTTCACACGTAGCAAACAACTGCTTGTCTTTACAAAGAAACGCATGAGCGTTTCTTACTAAAGCTTTCGGGAAATTAATAAACTTTCAAAAGAAGGCGATTCTCTTTCAAAGTAAAGCTTGTACTGAGGAAATTAAACCTGATCTCAGTTCTACCAGTGCTTTCACACGTAGCAAACAACTGCTTGTCTTGACAAAGAAACGCATGAGCATTTCTTACTAAAGCTTTCGTGAAATTAATAAAGTTTCAAAAGAACGTGCTTATCTTTCAAAGTAAAGCTTGTACTGAGAAAAGCAACACTGATCTCAGTTCTAACAGTGCTTTCACACGTAGCAAACAACTGCTTGTCTTTACAAAGAAACGCATGAGCGATTCTTACTAAAGCTTTCGTGAAATTAATAAACTTTCAAAAGAAGGCGATTATCTTTCAAAGTAAAGCTTGTACTGAGGAAATTAAACATGATCTCAGTTCTAACAGTGCTTTCATACGTAGCAAACTAGTGCTTGTCTTTACAAAGAAACGCATGTGCGTTTCTTATTAAAGCTTTCGTGAAATTAATAAACTTTCAAAAGAACGCGATTATCTTTCAAAGTAAAGCTTGTACTGAGAAAAGCAACACTGATCTCAGTTCCAACAGTGCTTTCATACATAGCAAACAACTGCTTGTCTTGACAAAGAAACGCATGTGCGTTTCTTACTAAAGCTTTCGTGAAATTAGAAAGCTTTCAAAAGAACGCGATTCTCTTTCAAAGTAAAGCTTGTACTGAGAAAAGCAACACTGATCTCAGTTCTAACAGTGCTTTCACACGTAGCAAACAACTGCTTGTCTTTACAAAGAATCGCATGAGCTTTTCTTACTAAAGCTTTCGTGAAATTAATAAACTTTCAAAAGAACGCGCTTATCTTTCAAAGTAAAGCTTGTACTGAGAAAAGCAACACTGATCTCTGTTCTAACAGTGCTTTCACACGTAGCAAACAACTGCTTGTCTTTACAAAGAAACGCATGAGCGTTTCTTACTAAAGCTTTCGTGAAATTAATAAACTTTCAAAAGAACGCGCTTATCTTTCAAAGTAAAGCTTGTACTGAGAAAAGCAACACTGATCTCTGTTCTAACAGTGCTTTCACACGTAGCAAACAACTGCTTGTCTTTACAAAGAAACGCATGTGCGTTTCTTTCTAAAGCTTTCGTGAAATTAATATACTTTCAAAAGAACGCGATTATCTTTCAAAGTAAAGCTTGTACTGAGGAAATTAAATCTGATCTCAGTTCTAACAGTGCTTTCACACGTAGCAAACAACTGCTTGTCTTGACAAAGAAACGCATGTGCGTTTCTTACTAAAGCTTTCGTGAAATTAATACACTTTCAAAAGAACGCGATTATCTTTCAAAGTAAAGCTTGTACTGAGAAAAGCAACACTGATCTCAGTTCTAACACTGCTTTCACACGTAGCATACAACTGCTTGTCTTTACAAAGAAACGCATGTGCGTTTCTTACTAAAGCTTTCGTGAAATTAATAAACTTTCAAAACAACGCAATTATCTTTCAAAGTAAAGCTTGTACTGAGAAAAGCAACACTGATCTCAGTTCTAACAGTGCTTTCACACGTAGCAAATAACTGCTTGTCTTTACAAAGAAACGCATGAGCGTTTCTCACTAAAGCTTTCGTGAAATTAATAAACTTTCAAAAGAACGCGATTATCTTTCATAGTAAAGCTTGTACTGAGAAAATTAAACCTGATCTCAGTTCTAACAGTGCTTTCACACGTAGCAAACAACTGCTTGTCTTGACAAAGAAACGCATGTGCGTTTCTCACTAAATCTTTCATGAAATTAATAAACATTCAAAAGAACGCGATTATCTTTCAAAGTAAAGCTTGTACTGAGAATAGCAACACTGATCTCAGTTCTAACAGTGCTTTCACACGTAGCAAACAACTGCTTGTCTTTACAAAGAAATGCATGAGCGTTTCTTACTAAAACTTTCGTGAAATTAATAAACTTTCAAAAGAACGCGATTATCTTTCAAAGTAAAGCTTGTACTGAGGAAATTAAACCTGATCTCAGTTCTAACAGTGCTTTCACACGTAGCAAACAACTGCTTGTCTTGACAAAGAAACGCATGTGCGTTTCTTACTAAAGCTTTCGTGAAATTAATAAAGTTTCAAAAGAACGCGCTTATCTTTCAAAGTAAAGCTTGTACTGAGAAAAGCAACACTGATCTCAGTTCTAACAGTGCTTTCACACGTAGCAAACAACTGCTTGTGTTTACAAAGAAACGCATGAGCGTTTCTTACTAAAGCTTTCGTGAAATTAATAAACTTTCAAAAGAAGGCGATTATCTTTCAAAGTAAAGCTTGTACTGAGGAAATTAAATCTGATCTCAGTTCTAACAGTGCTTTCACACGTAGCAAACAACTGCTTGTCTTGACAAAGAAACGCATGTGCATTTCTTACTAAAGCTTTCGTGAAATTAATACACTTTCAAAAGAACGCGCTTATCTTTCAAAGTAAAGCTTGTACTGAGAAAAGCAACACTGATCTCAGTTCTAACACTGCTTTCACACGTAGCATACAACTGCTTGTCTTTACAAAGAAACGCATGTGCGTTTCTTACTAAAGCTTTCGTGAAATTAATAAACTTTCAAAACAACGCAATTATCTTTCAAAGTAAAGCTTGTACTGAGAAAAGCAACTCTGATCTCAGTTCTAACAGTGCTTTCACACGTAGCAAATAACTGCTTGTCTTTACAAAGAAACGCATGAGCGTTTCTCACTAAAGCTTTCGTGAAATTAATAAACTTTCAAAAGAACGCGATTATCTTTCAAAGTAAAGCTTGTACTGAGGAAATTAAACCTGATCTCAGTTCTAACAGTGCTTTCACACGTAGCAAACAACTGCTTGTCTTGACAAAGAAACGCATGTGCGTTTCTTACTAAAGCTTTCGTGAAATTAATAAAGTTTCAAAAGAACGCGCTTATCTTTCAAAGTAAAGCTTGTACTGAGAAAAGCAACACTGATCTCAGTTCTAACAGTGCTTTCACACGTAGCAAACAACTGCTTGTCTTTACAAAGAAACGCATGTGCGTTTCTTACTAAAGCTTTCGTGAAATTAATAAACTTTCAAAAGAAGGCGATTATCTTTCAAAGTAAAGCTTGTACTGAGGAAATTAAACCTGATCTCAGTTCTAACAGTGCTTTCACACGTAGCAAACAACTGCTTGTCTTTACAAAGAAACGCATGAGCTTTTCTTACTAAAGCTTTCGTGAAATTAATAAACTTTCAAAAGAACGCGCTTATCTTCCAAAGTAAAGCTTGTACTGAGAAAAGCAACACTGATCTCTGTTCTAACAGTGCTTTCACACGTAGCAAACAACTGCTTGTCTTTACAAAGAAACGCATGAGCGTTTCTTACTAAAGCTTTCGTGAAATTAATAAACTTTCAAAAGAACGCGATTATCTTTCAAAGTAAAGCTTGTACTGAGAAAAGCAACACTGATATCAGTTCTAACAGTGCTTTCACACGTAGCAAACACTGCTTGTCTTTACAAAGAAACGCATGTGCGTTTCTTTCTAAAGCTTTCGTGAAATTAATATACTTTCAAAAGAACGCGATTATCTTTCAAAGTAAAGCTTGTACTGAGGAAATTTAATCTGATCTCAGTTCTAACAGTGCTTTCACACGTAGCAAACAACTGCTTGTCTTGACAAATAAACGCATGTGCGTTTCTTACTAAAGCTTTCGTGAAATTAATCAACTTTCAAAACAACGCGATTATCTTTCAAAGTAAAGCTTGTACTGAGAAAAGCAACACTGATCTCAGTTCTAACACTGCTTTCACACGTAGCATACAACTGCTTGTCTTTACAAAGAAACGCATGTGCGTTTCTTACTAAAGCTTTCGTGAAATTAATAAACTTTCAAAACAACGCAATTATCTTTCAAAGTAAAGCTTGTACTGAGAAAAGCAACACTGATCTCAGTTCTAACAGTGCTTTCACACGTAGCAAATAACTGCTTGTCTTTACAAAGAAACGCATGAGCGTTTCTCACTAAAGCTTTCGTGAAATTAATAAACTTTCAAAAGAACGCGATTATCTTTCATAGTAAAGCTTGTACTGAGAAAATTAAACCTGATCTCAGTTCTAACAGTGCTTTCACACGTAGCAAACAACTGCTTGTCTTGACAAAGAAACGCATGTGCGTTTCTCACTAAATCTTTCATGAAATTAATAAACATTCAAAAGAACGCTATTATCTTTCAAAGTAAAGCTTGTACTGAGAAAAGCAACACTGATCTCAGTTCTAACAGTGCTTTCACACGTAGCAAACAACTGCTTTTCTTTACAAAGAAATGCATGAGCGTTTCTTACTAAAACTTTCGTGAAATTAATAAACTTTCAAAAGAACGCGATTATCTTTCAAAGTAAAGCTTGTACTGAGGAAATTAAACCTGATCTCAGTTCTAACAGTGCTTTCACACGTAGCAAACAACTGCTTGTCTTGACAAAGAAACGCATGTGCGTTTCTTACTAAAGCTTTCGTGAAATTAATAAAGTTTCAAAAGAACGCGCTTATCTTTCAAAGTAAAGCTTGTACTGAGAAAAGCAACACTGATCTCAGTTCTAACAGTGCTTTCACACGTAGCAAACAACTGCTTGTCTTTACAAAGAAACGCATGAGCGTTTCTTACTAAAGCTTTCGTGAAATTAATAAACTTTCAAAAGAAGGCGATTATCTTTCAAAGTAAAGCTTGTACTGAGGAAATTAAACCTGATCTCAGTTCTAACAGTGCTTTCACACGTAGCAAACAACTGCTTGTCTTTACAAAGAAACGCATGAGCTTTTCTTACTAAAGCTTTCGTGAAATTAATAAACTTTCAAAAGAACGCGCTTATCTTTCAAAGTAAAGCTTGTACTGAGAAAAGCAACACTGATCTCTGTTCTAACAGTGCTTTCACACGTAGCAAACAACTGCTTGTCTTTACAAAGAAACGCATGAGCGTTTCTTACTAAAGCTTTCGTGAAATTAATAAACTTTCAAAAGAAGGCGATTATCTTTCAAAGTAAAGCTTGTACTGAGGAAATTAAACCTGATCTCAGTTCTAACAGTGCTTTCACACGTAGCAAACAACTGCTTGTCTTTACAAAGAAACGCATGAGCTTTTCTTACTAAAGCTTTCGTGAAATTAATAAACTTTCAAAAGAACGCGCTTATCTTTCAAAGTAAAGCTTGTACTGAGAAAAGCAACACTGATCTCTGTTCTAACAGTGCTTTCACACGTAGCAAACAACTGCTTGTCTTTACAAAGAAACGCATGAGCGTTTCTTACTAAAGCTTTCGTGAAATTAATAAACTTTCAAAAGAACGCGATTATCTTTCAAAGTAAAGCTTGTACTGAGAAAAGCAACACTGATATCAGTTCTAACAGTGCTTTCACACGTAGCAAACAACTGCTTGTCTTTACAAAGAAACGCATGTGCGTTTCTTTCTAAAGTTTTCGTGAAATTAATATACTTTCAAAAGAACGCGATTATCTTTCAAAGTAAAGCTTGTACTGAGGAAATTTAATCTGATATCAGTTCTAACAGTGCTTTCACACGTAGCAAACAACTGCTTGTCTTGACAAAGAAACGCATGTGTGTTTCTTACTAAAGCTTTCGTGAAATTAATCAACTTTCAAAAGAAGGCGATTCTCTTTCAAAGTAAAGCTTGTACTGAGAAAAGCAACACTTATCTCAGTTCTAACAGTGCTTTCACACGTAGCAAACAACTGCTTGTCTTTACAAAGAAACGCATGTGCGTTTCTTACTAAAGCTTTCGTGAAATTAATAAACATTCAAAAGAACGCGATTATCTATCAAAGTAAAGCTTGTACTGAGAAAAGCAACACTGATCTCAGTTCTAACAGTGCTTTCATACGTAGCAAACAACTGCTTGTCTTGACAAAGAAACGCATGTGCGTTTCTTACTAAAGCTTTCGTGAAATTAGTAAATTTTCAAAAGAACGCGATTCTCTTTCAAAGTAAAGCTTGTACTGAGAAAAGCAACACTGATCTCAGTTCTAACAGTGCTTTCACACGTAGGAAACAACTGCTTGTCTTTACAAAGAAACGCATGAGCGTTTCTTACTAAAGCTTTCGTGAAATTAATAAACTTTCAAAACAACGCGATTATCTTTCATAGTAAAGCTTGTACTGAGAAAATTAAACCTGATCTCAGTTCTAACAGTGCTTTCACACGTAGCAAACAACTGCTTGTCTTGACAAAGAAACGCATGTGCGTTTCTCACTAAATCTTTCATGAAATTAATAAACATTCAAAAGAACGCGATTATCTTTCAAAGTAAAGCTTGTACTGAGAAAAGCAACACTGATCTCAGTTCTTACAGTGCTTTCACACGTAGCAAACAACTGCTTGTCTTTACAAAGAAACGCATGAGCGTTTCTTACTAAAGCTTTCGTGAAATTAATAAACTTTCAAAAGAACGCGATTATCTTTCAAAGTAAAGCTTGTACTGAGAAAAGCAACACTGATCTCAGTTCTAACAGTGCTTTCACACGTAGCAAAAAACTGCTTGTCTTTACAATGAAACGCATGAGCGTTTCTTACTAAAGCTTTCGTGAAATTAATAAAGTTTCAAAAGAACGTGCTTATCTTTCAAAGTAAAGCTGGTACTGAGAAAAGCAACACTGATCTCAGTTCTAACAGTGCTTTCACACGTAGCAAAAAACTGCTTGTCTTTACAAAGAAACGCATGAGCGTTTCTTACTAAAGCTTTCGGGAAATTAATAAACTTTCAAAAGAAGGCGATTATCTTTCAAAGTAAAGCTTGTACTGAGGAAATTAAACCTGATCTCAGTTCTACCAGTGCTTTCACATGTAGCAAACAACTGCTTGTCTTGACAAAGAAACGCATGTGCGTTTCTTACTAAAGCTTTCGTGAAATTAATAAACTATCAAAAGAACGCGATTATCTTTCAAAGTAAAGCTTGTACTGAGAAAAGCAACACTGATCTCAGTTCTATCAGTGCTTTCACACGTAGCAAACAACTGCTTGTCTTTACAAAGAAACGCATGAGCGTTTCTTACTAAAGCTTTCGGGAAATTAATAAACTTTCAAAAGAAGGCGATTATCTTTCAAAGTAAAGCTTGTACTGAGGAAATTAAACCTGATCTCAGTTCTACCAGTGCTTTCACATGTAGCAAACAACTGCTTGTCTTGACAAAGAAACGCATGTGCGTTTCTTACTAAAGCTTTCGTGAAATTAATAAACTATCAAAAGAACGCGATTATCTTTCAAAGTAAAGCTTGTACTGAGGAAATTAAACCTGATCTCAGTTCTAACAGTGCTTTCACACGTAGCAAACAACTGCTTGTCTTTACAAAGAAACGCATGAGCGTTTCTTACTAAAGCTTTCGGGAAATTAATAAACTTTCAAAAGAAGGCGATTCTCTTTCAAAGTAAAGCTTGTACTGAGGAAATTAAACCTGATCTCAGTTCTACCAGTGCTTTCACACGTAGCAAACAACTGCTTGTCTTGACAAAGAAACGCATGAGCGTTTCTTACTAAAGCTTTCGTGAAATTAATAAAGTTTCAAAAGAACGTGCTTATCTTTCAAAGTAAAGCTTGTACTGAGAAAAGCAACACTGATCTCAGTTCTAACAGTGCTTTCACACGTAGCAAACAACTGCTTGTCTTTACAAAGAAACGCATGAGCGATTCTTACTAAAGCTTTCGTGAAATTAATAAACTTTCAAAAGAAGGCGATTATCTTTCAAAGTAAAGCTTGTACTGAGGAAATTAAACATGATCTCAGTTCTAACAGTGCTTTCATACGTAGCAAACTAGTGCTTGTCTTTACAAAGAAACGCATGTGCGTTTCTTATTAAAGCTTTCGTGAAATTAATAAACTTTCAAAAGAACGCGATTATCTTTCAAAGTAAAGCTTGTACTGAGAAAAGCAACACTGATCTCAGTTCCAACAGTGCTTTCATACATAGCAAACAACTGCTTGTCTTGACAAAGAAACGCATGTGCGTTTCTTACTAAAGCTTTCGTGAAATTAGTAAGCTTTCAAAAGAACGCGATTCTCTTTCAAAGTAAAGCTTGTACTGAGAAAAGCAACACTGATCTCAGTTCTAACAGTGCTTTCACACGTAGCAAACAACTGCTTGTCTTTACAAAGAAACGCATGAGCTTTTCTTACTAAAGCTTTCGTGAAATTAATAAACTTTCAAAAGAACGCGCTTATCTTTCAAAGTAAAGCTTGTACTGAGAAAAGCAACACTGATCTCTGTTCTAACAGTGCTTTCACACGTAGCAAACAACTGCTTGTCTTTACAAAGAAACGCATGAGCGTTTCTTACTAAAGCTTTCGTGAAATTAATAAACTTTCAAAAGAACGCGCTTATCTTTCAAAGTAAAGCTTGTACTGAGAAAAGCAACACTGATCTCTGTTCTAACAGTGCTTTCACACGTAGCAAACAACTGCTTGTCTTTACAAAGAAACGCATGTGCGTTTCTTTTTAAGCTTTCGTGAAATTAATATACTTTCAAAAGAACGCGATTATCTTTCAAAGTAAAGCTTGTACTGAGGAAATTAAATCTGATCTCAGTTCTAACAGTGCTTTCACACGTAGCAAACAACTGCTTGTCTTGACAAATAAACGCATGTGCGTTTCTTACTAAAGCTTTCGTGAAATTAATACACTTTCAAAAGAACGCGATTATCTTTCAAAGTAAAGCTTGTACTGAGAAAAGCAACACTGATCTCAGTTCTAACACTGCTTTCACACGTAGCATACAACTGCTTGTCTTTACAAAGAAACGCATGTGCGTTTCTTACTAAAGCTTTCGTGAAATTAATAAACTTTCAAAACAACGCAATTATCTTTCAAAGTAAAGCTTGTACTGAGAAAAGCAACACTGATCTCAGTTCTAACAGTGCTTTCACACGTAGCAAATAACTGCTTGTCTTTACAAAGAAACGCATGAGCGTTTCTCACTAAAGCTTTCGTGAAATTAATAAACTTTCAAAAGAACGCGATTATCTTTCATAGTAAAGCTTGTACTGAGAAAATTAAACCTGATCTCAGTTCTAACAGTGCTTTCACACGTAGCAAACAACTGCTTGTCTTGACAAAGAAACGCATGTGCGTTTCTCACTAAATCTTTCATGAAATTAATAAACATTCAAAAGAACGCGATTATCTTTCAAAGTAAAGCTTGTACTGAGAAAAGCAACACTGATCTCAGTTCTAACAGTGCTTTCACACGTAGCAAACAACTGCTTGTCTTTACAAAGAAATGCATGAGCGTTTCTTACTAAAACTTTCGTGAAATTAATAAACTTTCAAAAGAACGCGATTATCTTTCAAAGTAAAGCTTGTACTGAGGAAATTAAACCTGATCTCAGTTCTAACAGTGCTTTCACACGTAGCAAACAACTGCTTGTCTTGACAAAGAAACGCATGTGCGTTTCTTACTAAAGCTTTCGTGAAATTAATAAAGTTTCAAAAGAACGCGCTTATCTTTCAAAGTAAAGCTTGTACTGAGAAAAGCAACACTGATCTCAGTTCTAACAGTGCTTTCACACGTAGCAAACAACTGCTTGTGTTTACAAAGAAACACATGAGCGTTTCTTACTAAAGCTTTCATGAAATTAATAAACTTTCAAAAGAAGGCGATTATCTTTCAAAGTAAAGCTTGTACTGAGGAAATTAAACCTGATCTCAGTTCTAACAGTGCTTTCACACGTAGCAAACAACTGCTTGTCTTTACAAAGAAACGCATGAGCTTTTCTTACTAAAGCTTTCGTGAAATTAATAAACTTTCAAAAGAACGCGCTTATCTTTCAAAGTAAAGCTTGTACTGAGAAAAGCAACACTGATCTCTGTTCTAACAGTGCTTTCACACGTAGCAAACAACTGCTTGTCTTTACAAAGAAACGCATGAGCGTTTCTTACTAAAGCTTTCGTGAAATTAATAAACTTTCAAAAGAACGCGATTATCTTTCAAAGTAAAGCTTGTACTGAGAAAAGCAACACTGATATCAGTTCTAACAGTGCTTTCACACGTAGCAAACAACTGCTTGTCTTTACAAAGAAACGCATGTGCGTTTCTTTCTAAAGCTTTCGTGAAATTAATATACTTTCAAAAGAACGCGATTATCTTTCAAAGTAAAGCTTGTACTGAGGAAATTAAATCTGATCTCAGTTCTAACAGTGCTTTCACACGTAGCAAACAACTGCTTGTCTTGACAAAGAAACGCATGTGCGTTTCTTACTAAAGCTTTCGTGAAATTAATAAACTTTCAAAACAACGCGATTATCTTTCAAAGTAAAGCTTGTACTGAGAAAAGCAACACTGATCTCAGTTCTAACAGTGCTTTCACACGTAGCAAATAACTGCTTGTCTTTACAAAGAAACGCATGAGCGTTTCTCACTAAAGCTTTCGTGAAATTAATAAACTTTCAAAAGAACGCGCTTATCTTTCAAAGTAAAGCTTGTACTGAGAAAAGCAACACTGATCTCTGTTCTAACAGTGCTTTCACACGTAGCAAACAACTGCTTGTCTTTACAAAGAAACGCATGAGCGTTTCTTACTAAAGCTTTCGTGAAATTAATAAACTTTCAAAAGAACGCGCTTATCTTTCAAAGTAAAGCTTGTACTGAGAAAAGCAACACTGATCTCTGTTCTAACAGTGCTTTCACACGTAGCAAACAACTGCTTGTCTTTACAAAGAAACGCATGTGCGTTTCTTTTTAAGCTTTCGTGAAATTAATATACTTTCAAAAGAACGCGATTATCTTTCAAAGTAAAGCTTGTACTGAGGAAATTAAATCTGATCTCAGTTCTAACAGTGCTTTCACACGTAGCAAACAACTGCTTGTCTTGACAAATAAACGCATGTGCGTTTCTTACTAAAGCTTTCGTGAAATTAATACACTTTCAAAAGAACGCGATTATCTTTCAAAGTAAAGCTTGTACTGAGAAAAGCAACACTGATCTCAGTTCTAACACTGCTTTCACACGTAGCATACAACTGCTTGTCTTTACAAAGAAACGCATGTGCGTTTCTTACTAAAGCTTTCGTGAAATTAATAAACTTTCAAAACAACGCAATTATCTTTCAAAGTAAAGCTTGTACTGAGAAAAGCAACACTGATCTCAGTTCTAACAGTGCTTTCACACGTAGCAAATAACTGCTTGTCTTTACAAAGAAACGCATGAGCGTTTCTCACTAAAGCTTTCGTGAAATTAATAAACTTTCAAAAGAACGCGATTATCTTTCATAGTAAAGCTTGTACTGAGAAAATTAAACCTGATCTCAGTTCTAACAGTGCTTTCACACGTAGCAAACAACTGCTTGTCTTGACAAAGAAACGCATGTGCGTTTCTCACTAAATCTTTCATGAAATTAATAAACATTCAAAAGAACGCGATTATCTTTCAAAGTAAAGCTTGTACTGAGAAAAGCAACACTGATCTCTGTTCTAACAGTGCTTTCACACGTAGCAAACAACTGCTTGTCTTTACAAAGAAACGCATGAGCGTTTCTTACTAAAGCTTTCGTGAAATTAATAAACTTTCAAAAGAACGCGATTATCTTTCAAAGTAAAGCTTGTACTGAGAAAAGCAACACTGATATCAGTTCTAACAGTGCTTTCACACGTAGCAAACAACTGCTTGTCTTTACAAAGAAACGCATGTGCGTTTCTTTCTAAAGCTTTCGTGAAATTAATATACTTTCAAAAGAACGCGATTATCTTTCAAAGTAAAGCTTGTACTGAGGAAATTAAATCTGATCTCAGTTCTAACAGTGCTTTCACACGTAGCAAACAACTGCTTGTCTTGACAAAGAAACGCATGTGCGTTTCTTACTAAAGCTTTCGTGAAATTAATAAACTTTCAAAACAACGCGATTATCTTTCAAAGTAAAGCTTGTACTGAGAAAAGCAACACTGATCTCAGTTCTAACAGTGCTTTCACACGTAGCAAATAACTGCTTGTCTTTACAAAGAAACGCATGAGCGTTTCTCACTAAAGCTTTCGTGAAATTAATAAACTTTCAAAAGAACGCGATTATCTTTCATAGTAAAGCTTGTACTGAGAAAATTAAACCTGATCTCAGTTCTAACAGTGCTTTCACACGTAGCAAACAACTGCTTGTCTTGACAAAGAAACGCATGTGCGTTTCTTATTAAAGCTTTCGTGAAATTAATAAACTTTCAAAAGAACGCGATTATCTTTCAAAGTAAAGCTTGTACTGAGAAAAGCAACACTGATCTCAGTTCTAACAGTACTTTCACACATAGCAAACAACTGCTTGTCTTTACAAAGAAACGCATGAGCGTTTCTTACTAAAGCTTTCGTGAAATTAATAAACTTTCAAAAGAAGGCGATTATCTTTCAAAGTAAAGCTTGTACTGAGGAAATTAAACATGATCTCAGTTCTAACAGTGCTTTCATACGTAGCAAACTAGTGCTTGTCTTTACAAAGAAACGCATGTGCGTTTCTTATTAAAGCTTTCGTGAAATTAATAAACTTTCAAAAGAACGCGATTATCTTTCAAAGTAAAGCTTGTACTGAGAAAAGCAACACTGATCTCAGTTCCAACAGTGCTTTCATACATAGCAAACAACTGCTTGTCTTGACAAAGAAACGCATGTGCGTTTCTTACTAAAGGTTTCGTGAAATTAGTAAGCTTTCAAAAGAACGCGATTCTCTTTCAAAGTAAAGCTTGTACTGAGAAAAGCAACACTGATCTCAGTTCTAACAGTGCTTTCACACATAGCAAACAACTGCTTGTCTTTACAAAGAAACGCATGAGCTTTTCTTACTAAAGCTTTCGTGAAATTAATAAACTTTCAAAAGAACGCGCTTATCTTTCAAAGTAAAGGTTGTACTGAGAAAAGCAACACTGATCTCTGTTCTAACAGTGCTTTCACACGTAGCAAACAACTGCTTGTCTTTACAAAGAAACGCATGAGCGTTTCTTACTAAAGCTTTCGTGAAATTAATAAACTTTCAAAAGAACGCGATTATCTTTCAAAGTAAAGCTTGTACTGAGAAAAGCAACACTGATATCAGTTCTAACAGTGCTTTCACACGTAGCAAACAACTGCTTGTCTTTACAAAGAAACGCATGTGCGTTTCTTTCTAAAGCTTTCGTGAAATTAATATACTTTCAAAAGAACGCGATTATCTTTCAAAGTAAAGCTTGTACTGAGGAAATTAAATCTGATCTCAGTTCTAACAGTGCTTTCACACGTAGCAAACAACTGCTTGTCTTGACAAAGAAACGCATGTGCGTTTCTTACTAAAGCTTTCGTGAAATTAATACACTTTCAAAAGAACGCGCTTATCTTTCAAAGTAAAGCTTGTACTGAGAAAAGCAACACTGATCTCAGTTCTAACACTGCTTTCACACGTAGCATACAACTGCTTGTCTTTACAAAGAAACGCATGTGCGTTTCTTACTAAAGCTTTCGTGAAATTAATAAACTTTCAAAACAACGCAATTATCTTTCAAAGTAAAGCTTGTACTGAGAAAAGCAACACTGATCTCAGTTCTAACAGTGCTTTCACACGTAGCAAATAACTGCTTGTCTTTACAAAGAAACGCATGAGCGTTTCTCACTAAAGCTTTCGTGAAATTAATAAACTTTCAAAAGAACGCGATTATCTTTCATAGTAAAGCTTGTACTGAGAAAATTAAACCTGATCTCAGTTCTAACAGTGCTTTCACACGTAGCAAACAACTGCTTGTCTTGACAAAGAAACGCATGTGCGTTTCTCACTAAATCTTTCATGAAATTAATAAACATTCAAAAGAACGCGATTATCTTTCAAAGTAAAGCTTGTACTGAGAAAAGCAACACTGATCTCAGTTCTAACAGTGCTTTCACACGTAGCAAACAACTGCTTGTCTTTACAAAGAAATGCATGAGCGTTTCTTACTAAAACTTTCGTGAAATTAATAATCTTTCAAAAGAACACGATTATCTTACAAAGTAAAGCTTGTACTGAGGAAATTAAACCTGATCTCAGTTCTAACAGTGCTTTCACACGTAGCAAACAACTGCTTGTCCTGACAAAGAAACGCATGTGCGTTTCTTACTAAAGCTTTCGTGAAATTAATAAAGTTTCAAAAGAACGCGCTTATCTTTCAAAGTAAAGCTTGTACTGAGAAAAGCAACACTGATCTCAGTTCTAACAGTGCTTTCACACGTAGCAAACAACTGCTTGTGTTTACAAAGAAACGCATGAGCGTTTCTTACTAAAGCTTTCGTGAAATTAATAAACTTTCAAAAGAAGGCGATTATCTTTCAAAGTAAAGCTTGTACTGAGGAAATTAAATCTGATCTCAGTTCTAACAGTGCTATCACACGTAGCAAACCACTGCTTGTCTTGACAAAGAAACGCATGTGCGTTTCTTACTAAAGCTTTCGTGAAATTAGTAAACTTTCAAAAGAACGCGATTCTCTTTCAAAGTAAAGCTTGTACTGAGAAAAGCAACACTTATCTCAGTTCTAACAGTGCTTTCACACGTAGCAAACAACTGCTTGTCTTTACAAAGAAACGCATGTGCCTTTCTTACTAAAGCTTTCGTGAAATTAATAAACTTTCAAAAGAACGCGATTATCTTTCAAAGTAAAGCTTGTACTGAGAAAAGCAACACTGATCTCAGTTCTAACAGTGCTTTCATACGTAGCAAACAACTGCTTGTCTTGACAAAGAAACGCATGTGCGTTTCTTACTAAAGCTTTCGTGAAATTAGTAAACTTTCAAAAGAACGCGATTCTCTTTCAAAGTAAAGCTTGTACTGAGAAAAGCAACACTGATCTCAGTTCTAACAGTGCTTTCACACGTAGGAAACAACTGCTTGTCTTTACAAAGAAACGCATGAGCGTTTCTTACTAAAGCTTTCGTGAAATTAATAAACTTTCAAAAGAACGCGATTATCTTTCAAAGTAAAGCTTGTACTGAGAAAAGCAACACTGATCTCAGTTCTAACAGTGCTTTCACACGTAGCAAAAAACTGCATGTCTTTACAAAGAAACGCATGTGCGTTTCTTATTAAAGCTTTCGTGAAATTAATAAACTTTCAAAAGAACGCGATTATCTTTCAAAGTAAAGCTTGTACTGAGGAAATTAAACATGATCTAAGTTCTAACAGTGCTTTCAAACGTAGCAATCTAGTGCTTGTCTTTACAAAGAAACGCATGTGCGTTTCTTACTAAAGCTTTCGTGAAATTAATAAACTTTCAAAAGAACGCGATTATCTATCAATGTAAAGCTTGTACTGAGAAAAGCAACACTGATCTCAGTTCTAACAGTGCTTTCACACGTTGCAAACAACTGCTTGTCTTTACAAAGAATCGCATGAGCGTTTCTTACTAAAGCTTTCGTGAAATTAATAAACTTTCAAAAGAAGGCGATTATCTTTCTAAGTAAAGCTTGTACTGAGAAAAGCAACACTGATATCAGTTCTAACAGTGCTTTCACACGTAGCAAACAACTGCTTGTCTTTACAATGAAATGCATGTGCGTTTATTTCTAAAGTTTTCGTGAAATTAATATACTTACAAAAGAACGCGATTATCTTTCAAAGTAAAGCTTGTACTGAGGAAATTAAATCTGATCTCAGTTCTTACAGTGCTTTCACACGTAGCAAACAACTGCTTGTCTTGACAAAGAAACGCATGTGCGTTTCTTACTAAAGCTTTCCTGAAATTAATACACTTTCAAAAGAACGCGCTTATCTTTCAAAGTAAAGCTTGTACTGAGAAAAGCAACACTGATCTCAGTTCTAACACTGCTTTCACACGTAGCATACAACTGCTTGTCTTTACAAAGAAACGCATGTGCGTTTCTTACTAAAGCTTTCGTGAAATTAATAAACTTTCAAAACAACGCGATTATCTTTCATAGTAAAGCTTGTACTGAGAAAATTTAACCTGATCTCAGTTCTAACAGTGCTGTCACACGTAGCAAACAACTGCTTGTCTTGACAAAGAAACGCATGTGCGTTTCTCACTAAATCTTTCATGAAATTAATAAACATTCAAAAGAACGCGATTATCTTTCAAAGTAAAGCTTGTACTGAGAAAAGCAACACTGATCTCAGTTCTTACAGTGCTTTCACACGTAGCAAACAACTGCTTGTCTTTACAAAGAAATGCATGAGCGTTTCTTACTAAAACTTTCGTGAAATTAATAAACTTTCAAAAGAACGCGATTATCTTTCAAAGTAAAGGTTGTACTGAGGAAATTAAACCTGATCTCAGTTCTAACAGTGCTTTCACACGTAGCAAACAACTGCTTGTCTTGACAAAGAAACGCATGAGCGTTTCTTACTAAAGCTTTCGTGAAATTAATAAAGTTTCAAAAGAACGCGCTTATCTTTCAAAGTAAAGCTTGTACTGAGAAAAGCAACACTGATCTCAGTTCTAACAGTGCTTTCACACGTAGCAAACAACTGCTTGTGTTTACAAAGAAACGCATGAGCGTTTCTTACTAAAGCTTTCGTGAAATTAATAAACTTTCAAAAGAAGGCGATTATCTTTCAAAGTAAAGCTTGTACTGAGGAAATTAAACCTGATCTCAGTTCTAACAGTGCTTTCACACGTAGCAAACAACTGCTTGTCTTTACAAAGAAACGCATGAGCTTTTCTTACTAAAGCTTTCGTGAAATTAATAAACTTTCAAAAGAACGCGCTTATCTTTCAAAGTAAAGCTTGTACTGAGAAAAGCAACACTGATCTCTGTTCTAACAGTGCTTTCACACGTAGCAAACAACTGCTTGTCTTTACAAAGAAACGCATGAGCGTTTCTTACTAAAGCTTTCGTGAAATTAATAAACTTTCAAAAGAACGCGATTATCTTTCAAAGTAAAGCTTGTACTGAGAAAAGCAACACTGATATCAGTTCTAACAGTGCTTTCACACGTAGCAAACAACTGCTTGTCTTTACAAAGAAACGCATGTGCGTTTCTTTCTAAAGCTTTCGTGAAATTAATATACTTTCAAAAGAACGCGATTATCTTTCAAAGTAAAGCTTGTACTGAGGAAATTAAATCTTATCTCAGTTCTAACAGTGCTTTCACACGTAGCAAACAACTGCTTGTCTTGACAAAGAAACGCATGTGCGTTTCTTACTAAAGCTTTCGTGAAATTAATAAACTTTCAAAACAACGCGATTATCTTTCAAAGTAAAGCTTGTACTGAGAAAAGCAACACTGATCTCAGTTCTAACAGTGCTTTCACACGTAGCAAATAACTGCTTGTCTTTACAAAGAAACGCATGAGCGTTTCTCACTAAAGCTTTCGTGAAATTAATAAACTTTCAAAAGAACGCGATTATCTTTCATAGTAAAGCTTGTACTGAGAAAATTAAACCTGATCTCAGTTCTAACAGTGCTTTCACACGTAGCAAACAACTGCTTGTCTTGACAAAGAAACGCATGTGCGTTTCTTATTAAAGCTTTCGTGAAATTAATAAACTTTCAAAAGAACGCGATTATCTTTCAAAGTAAAGCTTGTACTGAGAAAAGCAACACTGATCTCAGTTCTAACAGTACTTTCACACATAGCAAACAACTGCTTGTCTTTACAAAGAAACGCATGAGCGTTTCTTACTAAAGCTTTCGTGAAATTAATAAACTTTCAAAAGAAGGCGATTATCTTTCAAAGTAAAGCTTGTACTGAGGAAATTAAACATGATCTCAGTTCTAACAGTGCTTTCATACGTAGCAAACTAGTGCTTGTCTTTACAAAGAAACGCATGTGCGTTTCTTATTAAAGCTTTCGTGAAATTAATAAACTTTCAAAAGAACGCGATTATCTTTCAAAGTAAAGCTTGTACTGAGAAAAGCAACACTGATCTCAGTTCCAACAGTGCTTTCATACATAGCAAACAACTGCTTGTCTTGACAAAGAAACGCATGTGCGTTTCTTACTAAAGCTTTCGTGAAATTAGTAAGCTTTCAAAAGAACGCGATTCTCTTTCAAAGTAAAGCTTGTACTGAGAAAAGCAACACTGATCTCAGTTCTAACAGTGCTTTCACACGTAGCAAACAACTGCTTGTCTTTACAAAGAAACGCATGAGCTTTTCTTACTAAAGCTTTCGTGAAATTAATAAACTTTCAAAAAACGCGCTTATCTTTCAAAGTAAAGGTTGTACTGAGAAAAGCAACACTGATCTCTGTTCTAACAGTGCTTTCACACGTAGCAAACAACTGCTTGTCTTTACAAAGAAATGCATGAGCGTTTCTTACTAAAACTTTCGTGAAATTAATAAACTTTCAAAAGAACGCGATTATCTTTCAAAGTAAAGGTTGTACTGAGGAAATTAAACCTGATCTCAGTTCTAACAGTGCTTTCACACGTAGCAAACAACTGCTTGTCTTGACAAAGAAACGCATGAGCTTTTCTTACTAAAGCTTTCGTGAAATTAATAAAGTTTCAAAAGAACGCGCTTATCTTTCAAAGTAAAGCTTGTACTGAGAAAAGCAACACTGATCTCAGTTCTAACAGTGCTTTCACACGTAGCAAACAACTGCTTGTCTTTACAAAGAAACGCATGAGCGTTTCTTACTAAAGCTTTCGTGAAATTAATAAACTTTCAAAAGAAGGCGATTATCTTTCAAAGTAAAGCTTGTACTGAGGAAATTAAACCTGATCTCAGTTCTAACAGTGCTTTCACACGTAGCAAACAACTGCTTGTCTTTACAAAGAAACGCATGAGCTTTTCTTACTAAAGCTTTCGTGAAATTAATAAACTTTCAAAAGAACGCGCTTATCTTTCAAAGTAAAGCTTGTACTGAGAAAAGCAACACTGATCTCTGTTCTAACAGTGCTTTCACACGTAGCAAACAACTGCTTGTCTTTACAAAGAAACGCATGAGCGTTTCTTACTAAAGCTTTCGTGAAATTAATAAACTTTCAAAAGAACGCGATTATCTTTCAAAGTAAAGCTTGTACTGAGAAAAGCAACACTGATATCAGTTCTAACAGTGCTTTCACACGTAGCAAACAACTGCTTGTCTTTACAAAGAAACGCATGTGCGTTTCTTTCTAAAGCTTTCGTGAAATTAATATACTTTCAAAAGAACGCGATTATCTTTCAAAGTAAAGCTTGTACTGAGGAAATTAAATCTGATCTCAGTTCTAACAGTGCTTTCACACGTAGCAAACAACTGCTTGTCTTGACAAAGAAACGCATGTGCGTTTCTTACTAAAGCTTTCGTGAAATTAATAAACTTTCAAAACAACGCGATTATCTTTCAAAGTAAAGCTTGTACTGAGAAAAGCAACACTGATCTCAGTTCTAACAGTGCTTTCACACGTAGCAAATAACTGCTTGTCTTTACAAAGAAACGCATGAGCGTTTCTCACTAAAGCTTTCGTGAAATTAATAAACTTTCAAAAGAACGCGATTATCTTTCATAGTAAAGCTTGTACTGAGAAAATTAAACCTGATCTCAGTTCTAACAGTGCTTTCACACGTAGCAAACCACTGCTTGTCTTGACAAAGAAACGCATGTGCGTTTCTTACTAAAGCTTTCGTGAAATTAGTAAACTTTCAAAAGAACGCGATTCTCTTTCAAAGTAAAGCTTGTACTGAGAAAAGCAACACTTATCTCAGTTCTAACAGTGCTTTCACACGTAGCAAACAACTGCTTGTCTTTACAAAGAAACGCATGTGCCTTTCTTACTAAAGCTTTCGTGAAATTAATAAACTTTCAAAAGAACGCGATTATCTTTCAAAGTAAAGCTTGTACTGAGAAAAGCAACACTGATCTCAGTTCTAACAGTGCTTTCATACGTAGCAAACAACTGCTTGTCTTGACAAAGAAACGCATTGTGCGTTTCTTACTAAAGCTTTCGTGAAATTAGTAAACTTTCAAAAGAACGCGATTCTCTTTCAAAGTAAAGCTTGTACTGAGAAAAGCAACACTGATCTCAGTTCTAACAGTGCTTTCACACGTAGGAAACAACTGCTTGTCTTTACAAAGAAACGCATGAGCGTTTCTTACTAAAGCTTTCGTGAAATTAATAAACTTTCAAAAGAACGCGATTATCTTTCAAAGTAAAGCTTGTACTGAGAAAAGCAACACTGATCTCAGTTCTAACAGTGCTTTCACACGTAGCAAAAAACTGCTTGTCTTTACAAAGAAACGCATGTGCGTTTCTTATTAAAGCTTTCGTGAAATTAATAAACTTTCAAAAGAACGCGATTATCTTTCAAAGTAAAGCTTGTACTGAGGAAATTAAAAATGATCTAAGTTCTAACAGTGCTTTCAAACGTAGCAATCTAGTGCTTGTCTTTACAAAGTAACGCATGTGCGTTTCTTACTAAAGCTTTCGTGAAATTAATAAACTTTCAAAAGAACGCGATTATCTATCAATGTAAAGCTTGTACTGAGAAAAGCAACACTGATCTCAGTTCTAACAGTGCTTTCACACGTTGCAAACAACTGCTTGTCTTTACAAAGAATCGCATGAGCGTTTCTTACTAAAGCTTTCGTGAAATTAATAAACTTTCAAAAGAAGGCGATTATCTTTCTAAGTAAAGCTTGTACTGAGAAAAGCAACACTGATATCAGTTCTAACAGTGCTTTCACATGTAGCAAACAACTGCTTGTCTTTACAATGAAATGCATGTGCGTTTCTTTCTAAAGTTTTCGTGAAATTAATATACTTTCAAAAGAACGCGATTATCTTTCAAAGTAAAGCTTGTACTGAGGAAATTAAATCTGATCTCAGTTCTTACAGTGCTTTCACACGTAGCAAACAACTGCTTGTCTTGACAAAGAAACGCATGTGCGTTTCTTACTAAAGCTTTCGTGAAATTAATACACTTTCAAAAGAACGCGCTTATCTTTCAAAGTAAAGCTTGTACTGAGAAAAGCAACACTGATCTCAGTTCTAACACTGCTTTCACACGTAGCATACAACTGCTTGTCTTTACAAAGAAACGCATGTGCGTTTCTTACTAAAGCTTTCGTGAAATTAATAAACTTTCAAAACAACGCGATTATCTTTCATAGTAAAGCTTGTACTGAGAAAATTTAACCTGATCTCAGTTCTAACAGTGCTTTCACACGTAGCAAACAACTGCTTGTCTTGACAAAGAAACGCATGTGCGTTTCTCACTAAATCTTTCATGAAATTAATAAACATTCAAAAGAACGCGATTATCCTTCAAAGTAAAGCTTGTACTGAGAAAAGCAACACTGATCTCAGTTCTTACAGTGCTTTCACACGTAGCAAACAACTGCTTGTCTTTACAAAGAAATGCATGAGCGTTTCTTACTAAAACTTTCGTGAAATTAATAAACTTTCAAAAGAACGCGATTATCTTTCAAAGTAAAGGTTGTACTGAGGAAATTAAACCTGATCTCAGTTCTAACAGTGCTTTCACACGTAGCAAACAACTGCTTGTCTTGACAAAGAAACGCATGAGCGTTTCTTACTAAAGCTTTCGTGAAATTAATAAAGTTTCAAAAGAACGCGCTTATCTTTCAAAGTAAAGCTTGTACTGAGAAAAGCAACACTGATCTCAGTTCTAACAGTGCTTTCACACGTAGCAAACAACTGCTTGTCTTTACAAAGAAACGCATGAGCGTTTCTTACTAAAGCTTTCGTGAAATTAATAAACTTTCAAAAGAACGCGATTATCTTTCAAAGTAAAGCTTGTACTGAGAAAAGCAACACTGATATCAGTTCTAACAGTGCTTTCACACGTAGCAAACAACTGCTTGTCTTTACAAAGAAACGCATGTGCGTTTCTTTCTAAAGCTTTCGTGAAATTAATATACTTTCAAAAGAACACGATTATCTTTCAAAGTAAAGCTTGTACTGAGGAAATTAAATCTGATCTCAGTTCTAACAGTGCTTTCACACGTAGCAAACAACTGCTTGTCTTGACAAAGAAACGCATGTGCGTTTCTTACTAAAGCTTTCGTGAAATTAATAAACTTTCAAAACAACGCGATTATCTTTCAAAGTAAAGCTTGTACTGAGAAAAGCAACACTGATCTCAGTTCTAACAGTGCTTTCACACGTAGCAAATAACTGCTTGTCTTTACAAAGAAACGCATGAGCGTTTCTCACTAAAGCTTTCGTGAAATTAATAAACTTTCAAAAGAACGCGATTATCTTTCATAGTAAAGCTTGTACTGAGAAAATTAAACCTGATCTCAGTTCTAACAGTGCTTTCACACGTAGCAAACAACTGCTTGTCTTGACAAAGAAACGCATGTGCGTTTCTTATTAAAGCTTTCGTGAAATTAATAAACTTTCAAAAGAAGGCGATTATCTTTCAAAGTAAAGCTTGTACTGAGGAAATTAAACATGATCTCAGTTCTAACAGTGCTTTCATACGTAGCAAACTAGTGCTTGTCTTTACAAAGAAACGCATGTGCGTTTCTTATTAAAGCTTTCGTGAAATTAATAAACTTTCAAAAGAACGCGATTATCTTTCAAAGTAAGGCTTGTACTGAGAAAAGCAACACTGATCTCAGTTCCAACAGTGCTTTCATACATAGCAAACAACTGCTTGTCTTGACAAAGAAACGCATGTGCGTTTCTTACTAAAGCTTTCGTGAAATTAGTAAGCTTTCAAAAGAACGCGATTCTCTTTCAAAGTAAAGGTTGTACTGAGGAAATTAAACCTGATCTCAGTTCTAACAGTGCTTTCACACGTAGCAAACAACTGCTTGTCTTGACAAAGAAACGCATGAGCGTTTCTTACTAAAGCTTTCGTGAAATTAATAAAGTTTCAAAAGAACGCGCTTATCTTTCAAAGTAAAGCTTGTACTGAGAAAAGCAACACTGATCTCAGTTCTAACAGTGCTTTCACACGTAGCAAACAACTGCTTGTCTTTACAAAGAAACGCATGTGCGTTTCTTACTAAAGCTTTCGTGAAATTAATAAACTTTCAAAAGAAGGCGATTATCTTTCAAAGTAAAGCTTGTACTGAGGAAATTAAACCTGATCTCAGTTCTAACAGTGCTTTCACACGTAGCAAACAACTGCTTGTCTTTACAAAGAAACGCATGAGCTTTTCTTACTAAAGCTTTCGTGAAATTAATAAACTTTCAAAAGAACGCGCTTATCTTTCAAACTAAAGCTTGTACTGAGAAAAGCAACACTGATCTCTGTTCTAACAGTGCTTTCACACGTAGCAAACAACTGCTTGTCTTTACAAAGAAACGCATGAGCGTTTCTTACTAAAGCTTTCGTGAAATTAATAAACTTTCAAAAGAACGCGATTATCTTTCAAAGTAAAGCTTGTACTGAGAAAAGCAACACTGATATCAGTTCTAACAGTGCTTTCACACGTAGCAAACAACTGCTTGTCTTTACAAAGAAACGCATGTGCGTTTCTTTCTAAAGCTTTCGTGAAATTAATATACTTTCAAAAGAACGCGATTATCTTTCAAAGTAAAGCTTGTACTGAGGAAATTAAATCTGATCTCTGTTCTAACAGTGCTTTCACACGTAGCAAACAACTGCTTGTCTTTACAAAGAAACGCATGAGCGTTTCTTACTAAAGCTTTCGTAAAATTAATAAACTTTCAAAAGAACGCGATTATCTTTCAAAGTAAAGCTTGTACTGAGAAAAGCAACACAGATATCAGTTCTAACAGTGCTTTCACACGTAGCAAACAACTGCTTGTCTTTACAAAGAAACGCATGTGCGTTTCTTTCTAAAGCTTTCGTGAAATTAATATACTTTCAAAAGAACGCGATTATCTTTCAAAGTAAAGCTTGTACTGAGGAAATTAAATCTGATCTCAGTTCTAACAGTGCTTTCACACGTAGCAAACAACTGCTTGTCTTGACAAAGAAACGCATGTGCGTTTCTTACTAAAGCTTTCGTGAAATTAATAAACTTTCAAAACAACGCGATTATCTTTCAAAGTAAAGCTTGTACTGAGAAAAGCAACACTGATCTCAGTTCTAACAGTGCTTTCACACGTAGCAAATAACTGCTTGTCTTTACAAAGAAACGCATGAGCGTTTCTTACTAAAGCTTTCGTGAAATTAATAAACTTTCAAAAGAACGCGATTATCTTTCATAGTAAAGCTTGTACTGAGAAAATTAAACCTGATCTCAGTTCTAACAGTGCTTTCACACGTAGCAAACAACTGCTTGTCTTGACAAAGAAACGCATGTGCGTTTCTTATTAAAGCTTTCGTGAAATTAATAAACTTTCAAAAGAACGCGATTATCTTTCAAAGTAAAGCTTGTACTGAGGAAATTAAATCTGATCTCAGTTCTAACAGTGCTTTCACACGTAGCAAACAACTGCTTGTCTTGACAAAGAAACGCATGTGCGTTTCTTACTAAAGCTTTCGTGAAATTAATAAACTTTCAAAACAACGCGATTATCTTTCAAAGTAAAGCTTGTACTGAGAAAAGCAACACTGATCTCAGTTCTAACAGTGCTTTCACACGTAGCAAATAACTGCTTGTCTTTACAAAGAAACGCAAGAGCGTTTCTCACTAAAGCTTTCGTGAAATTAATAAACTTTCAAAAGAACGCGATTATCTTTCATAGTAAAGCTTGTACTGAGAAAATTAAACCTGATCTCAGTTCTAACAGTGCTTTCACACGTAGCAAACAACTGCTTGTCTTGACAAAGAAACGCATGTGCGTTTCTTATTAAAGCTTTCGTGAAATTAATAAACTTTCAAAAGAACGCGATTATCTTTCAAAGTAAAGCTTGTACTGAGAAAAGCAACACTGATCTCAGTTCTAACAGTACTTTCACACATAGCAAACAACTGCTTGTCTTTACAAAGAAACGCATGAGCGTTTCTTACTAAAGCTTTCGTGAAATTAATAAACTTTCAAAAGAAGGCGATTATCTTTCAAAGTAAAGCTTGTACTGAGGAAATTAAACATGATCTCAGTTCTACCAGTGCTTTCATACGTAGCAAACTAGTGCTTGACTTTACAAAGAAACGCATGTGCGTTTCTTATTAAAGCTTCCGTGAAATTAATAAACTTTCAAAAGAACGCGATTATCTTTCAAAGTAAAGCTTGTACTGAGAAAAGCAACACTGATCTCAGTTCCAACAGTGCTTTCATACATAGCAAACAACTGCTTGTCTCGACAAAGAAACGCATGTGCGTTTCTTACTAAAGCTTTCGTGAAATTAGTAAGCTTTCAAAAGAACGCGATTCTCTTTCAAAGTAAAGCTTGTACTGAGAAAAGCAACACTGATATCAGTTCTAACAGTGCTTTCACACGTAGCAAACAACTGCTTGTCTTTACAAAGAAACGCATGAGCTTTTCTTACTAAAGCTTTCGTGAAATTAATAAACTTTCAAAAGAACGCGCTTATCTTTCAAAGTAAAGCTTGTACTGAGAAAAGCAACACTGATCTCTGTTCTAACAGTGCTTTCACACGTAGCAAACAACTGCTTGTCTTTACAAAGAAACGCATGAGCGTTTCTTACTAAAGCTTTCGTGAAATTAATAAACTTTCAAAAGAACGCGATTATCTTTCAAAGTAAAGCTTGTACTGAGAAAAGCAACACTGATATCAGTTCTAACAGTGCTTTCACACGTAGCAAACAACTGCTTGTCTTTACAAAGAAACGCATGTGCGTTTCTTTCTAAAGCTTTCGTGAAATTAATATACTTTCAAAAGAACGCGATTATCTTTCAAAGTAAAGCTTTTACTGAGGAAATTAAATCTGATCTCAGTTCTAACAGTGCTTTCACACGTAGCAAACAACTGCTTGTCTTGACAAAGAAACGCATGTGCGTTTCTTACTAAAGCTTTCGTGAAATTAATACACTTTCAAAAGAACGCGCTTATCTTTCAAAGTAAAGCTTGTACTGAGAAAAGCAACACTGATCTCAGTTCTAACACTGCTTTCACACGTAGCATACAACTGCTTGTCTTTACAAAGAAACGCATGTGCGTTTCTTACTAAAGCTTTCGTGAAATTAATAAACTTTCAAAACAACGCAATTATCTTTCAAAGTAAAGCTTGTACTGAGAAAAGCAACACTGATCTCAGTTCTAACAGTGCTTTCACACGTAGCAAATAACTGCTTGTCTTTACAAAGAAACGCATGAGCGTTTCTCACTAAAGCTTTCGTGAAATTAATAAACTTTCAAAAGAACGCGATTATCTTTCATAGTAAAGCTTGTACTGAGAAAATTAAACCTGATCTCAGTTCTAACAGTGCTTTCACACGTAGCACACAACTGCTTGTCTTGACAAAGAAACGCATGTGCGTTTCTCACTAAATCTTTCATGAAATTAATAAACATTCAAAAGAACGCGATTATCTTTCAAAGTAAAGCTTGTACTGAGAAAAGCAACACTGATCTCAGTTCTAACAGTGCTTTCACACGTAACAAACAACTGCTTGTCTTTACAAAGAAATGCATGAGCGTTTCTTACTAAAACTTTCGTGAAATTAATAAACTTTCAAAAGAACGCGATTATCTTACAAAGTAAAGCTTGTACTGAGGAAATTAAACCTGATCTCAGTTCTAACAGTGCTTTCACACGTAGCAAACAACTGCTTGTGTTTACAAAGAAACGCATGAGCGTTTCTTACTAAAGCTTTCGTGAAATTAATAAACTTTCAAAAGAAGGCGATTATCTTTCAAAGTAAAGCTTGTAGTGAGGAAATTAAACCTGATCTCAGTTCTAACAGTGCTTTCACACGTAGCAAACAACTGCTTGTCTTTACAAAGAAACGCATGAGCTTTTCTTACTAAAGCTTTCGTGAAATTAATAAACTTTCAAAAGAACGCGCTTATCTTTCAAAGTAAAGCTTGTACTGAGAAAAGCAACACTGATCTCTGTTCTAACAGTGCTTTCACACGTAGCAAACAACTGCTTGTCTTTACAAAGAAACGCATGAGCGTTTCTTACTAAAGCTTTCGTGAAATTAATAAACTTTCAAAAGAACGCGATTATCTTTCAAAGTAAAGCTTGTACTGAGAAAAGCAACACTGATATCAGTTCTAACAGTGCTTTCACACGTAGCAAACAACTGCTTGTCTTTACAAAGAAACGCATGTGCGTTTCTTTCTAAAGCTTTCGTGAAATTAATATACTTTCAAAAGAACGCGATTATCTTTCAAAGTAAAGCTTGTACTGAGGAAATTAAATCTGATCTCAGTTCTAACAGTGCTTTCACACGTAGCAAACAACTGCTTGTCTTGACAAAGAAACGCATGTGCGTTTCTTACTAAAGCTTTCGTGAAATTAATAAACTTTCAAAACAACGCGATTATCTTTCAAAGTAAAGCTTGTACTGAGAAAAGCAACACTGATCTCAGTTCTAACAGTGCTTTCACACGTAGCAAATAACTGCTTGTCTTTACAAAGAAACGCATGAGCGTTTCTCACTAAAGCTTTCGTGAAATTAATAAACTTTCAAAAGAACGCGATTATCTTTCATAGTAAAGCTTGTACTGAGAAAATTAAACCTGATCTCAGTTCTAACAGTGCTTTCACACGTAGCAAACCACTGCTTGTCTTGACAAAGAAACGCATGTGCGTTTCTTACTAAAACTTTCGTGAAATTAGTAAACTTTCAAAAGAACGCGATTCTCTTTCAAAGTAAAGCTTGTACTGAGAAAAGCAACACTTATCTCAGTTCTAACAGTGCTTTCACACGTAGCAAACAACTGCTTGTCTTTACAAAGAAACGCATGTGCGTTTCTTACTAAAGCTTTCGTGAAATTAATAAACTTTCAAAAGAACGCGATTATCTTTCAAAGTAAAGCTTGTACTGAGAAAAGCAACACTGATCTCAGTTCTAACAGTGCTTTCATACGTAGCAAACAACTGCTTGTCTTGACAAAGAAACGCATGTGCGTTTCTTACTAAAGCTTTCGTGAAATTAGTAAACTTTCAAAAGAACGCGATTCTCTTTCAAAGTAAAGCTTGTACTGAGAAAAGCAACACTGATCTCAGTTCTAACAGTGCTTTCACACGTAGGAAACAACTGCTTGTCTTTACAAAGAAACGCATGAGCGTTTCTTACTAAAGCTTTCGTGAAATTAATAAACTTTCAAAAGAACGCGATTATCTTTCAAAGTAAAGCTTGTACTGAGAAAAGCAACACTGATCTCAGTTCTAACAGTGCTTTCACACGTAGCAAATAACTGCTTGTCTTTACAAAGAAACGCATGAGCGTTTCTCACTAAAGCTTTCGTGAAATTAATAAACTTTCAAAAGAACGCGATTATCTTTCATAGTAAAGCTTGTACTGAGAAAATTAAACCTGATCTCAGTTCTAACAGTGCTTTCACACGTAGCACACAACTGCTTGTCTTGACAAAGAAACGCATGTGCGTTTCTCACTAAATCTTTCATGAAATTAATAAACATTCAAAAGAACGCGATTATCTTTCAAAGTAAAGCTTGTACTGAGAAAAGCAACACTGATCTCAGTTCTAACAGTGCTTTCACACGTAACAAACAACTGCTTGTCTTTACAAAGAAATGCATGAGCGTTTCTTACTAAAACTTTCGTGAAATTAATAAACTTTCAAAAGAACGCGATTATCTTACAAAGTAAAGCTTGTACTGAGTTAATTAAACCTGATCTCAGTTCTAACAGTGCTTTCACACGTAGCAAACAACTGCTTTTGTTTACAAAGAAACGCATGAGCGTTTCTTACTAAAGCTTTCGTGAAATTAATAAACTTTCAAAAGAAGGCGATTATCTTTCAAAGTAAAGCTTGTAGTGAGGAAATTAAACCTGATCTCAGTTCTAACAGTGCTTTCACACGTAGCAAACAACTGCTTGTCTTTACAAAGAAACGCATGAGCTTTTCTTACTAAAGCTTTCGTGAAATTAATAAACTTTCAAAAGAACGCGCTTATCTTTCAAAGTAAAGCTTGTACTGAGAAAAGCAACACTGATCTCTGTTCTAACAGTGCTTTCACACGTAGCAAACAACTGCTTGTCTTTACAAAGAAACGCATGAGCGTTTCTTACTAAAGCTTTCGTGAAATTAATAAACTTTCAAAAGAACGCGATTATCTTTCAAAGTAAAGCTTGTACTGAGAAAAGCAACACTGATATCAGTTCTAACAGTGCTTTCACACGTAGCAAACAACTGCTTGTCTTTACAAAGAAACGCATGTGCGTTTCTTTCTAAAGCTTTCGTGAAATTAATATACTTTCAAAAGAACGCGATTATCTTTCAAAGTAAAGCTTGTACTGAGGAAATTAAATCTGATCTCAGTTCTAACAGTGCTTTCACACGTAGCAAACAACTGCTTGTCTTGACAAAGAAACGCATGTGCGTTTCTTACTAAAGCTTTCGTGAAATTAATAAACTTTCAAAACAACGCGATTATCTTTCAAAGTAAAGCTTGTACTGAGAAAAGCAACACTGATCTCAGTTCTAACAGTGCTTTCACACGTAGCAAATAACTGCTTGTCTTTACAAAGAAACGCATGAGCGTTTCTCACTAAAGCTTTCGTGAAATTAATAAACTTTCAAAAGAACGCGATTATCTTTCATAGTAAAGCTTGTACTGAGAAAATTAAACCTGATCTCAGTTCTAACAGTGCTTTCACACGTAGCAAACCACTGCTTGTCTTGACAAAGAAACGCATGTGCGTTTCTTACTAAAACTTTCGTGAAATTAGTAAACTTTCAAAAGAACGCGATTCTCTTTCAAAGTAAAGCTTGTACTGAGAAAAGCAACACTTATCTCAGTTCTAACAGTGCTTTCACACGTAGCAAACAACTGCTTGTCTTGACAAAGAAACGCATGTGCGTTTCTTACTAAAGCTTTCGTGAAATTAGTAAACTTTCAAAAGAACGCGATTCTCTTTCAAAGTAAAGCTTGTACTGAGAAAAGCAACACTGATCTCAGTTCTAACAGTGCTTTCACACGTAGGAAACAACTGCTCGTCTTTACAAAGAAACGCATGAGCGTTTCTTACTAAAGCTTTCGTGAAATTAATAAACTTTCAAAAGAACGCGATTATCTTTCAAAGTAAAGCTTGTACTGAGAAAAGCAACACTGATCTCAGTTCTAACAGTGCTTTCACACGTAGCAAAAAACTGCTTGTCTTTACAAAGAAACGCATGTGCGTTTCTTATTAAAGCTTTCGTGAAATTAATAAACTTTCAAAAGAACGCGATTATCTTTCAAAGTAAAGCTTGTACTGAGGAAATTAAACATGATCTAAGTTCTAACAGTGCTTTCACACGTAGCAAACAACTGCTTGTCTTGACAAAGAAACGCATGAGCGTTTCTTACTAAAGCTTTCGTGAAATTAATAAACTTTCAAAAGAAGGCGATTATCTTTCAAAGTAAAGCTTGTACTGAGGAAATTAAACATGATCTCAGTTCTACCAGTGCTTTCATACGTAGCAAACTAGTGCTTGACTTTACAAAGAAACGCATGTGCGTTTCTTATTAAAGCTTCCGTGAAATTAATAAACTTTCAAAAGAACGCGATTATCTTTCAAAGTAAAGCTTGTACTGAGAAAAGCAACACTGATCTCAGTTCCAACAGTGCTTTCATACATAGCAAACAACTGCTTGTCTCGACAAAGAAACGCATGTGCGTTTCTTACTAAAGCTTTCGTGAAATTAGTAAGCTTTCAAAAGAACGCGATTCTCTTTCAAAGTAAAGCTTGTACTGAGAAAAGCAACACTGATATCAGTTCTAACAGTGCTTTCACACGTAGCAAACAACTGCTTGTCTTTACAAAGAAACGCATGAGCTTTTCTTACTAAAGCTTTCGTGAAATTAATAAACTTTCAAAAGAACGCGCTTATCTTTCAAAGTAAAGCTTGTACTGAGAAAAGCAACACTGATCTCTGTTCTAACAGTGCTTTCACACGTAGCAAACAACTGCTTGTCTTTACAAAGAAACGCATGAGCGTTTCTTACTAAAGCTTTCGTGAAATTAATAAACTTTCAAAAGAACGCGATTATCTTTCAAAGTAAAGCTTGTACTGAGAAAAGCAACACTGATATCAGTTCTAACAGTGCTTTCACACGTAGCAAACAACTGCTTGTCTTTACAAAGAAACGCATGTGCGTTTCTTTCTAAAGCTTTCGTGAAATTAATATACTTTCAAAAGAACGCGATTATCTTTCAAAGTAAAGCTTTTACTGAGGAAATTAAATCTGATCTCAGTTCTAACAGTGCTTTCACACGTAGCAAACAACTGCTTGTCTTGACAAAGAAACGCATGTGCGTTTCTTACTAAAGCTTTCGTGAAATTAATACACTTTCAAAAGAACGCGCTTATCTTTCAAAGTAAAGCTTGTACTGAGAAAAGCAACACTGATCTCAGTTCTAACACTGCTTTCACACGTAGCATACAACTGCTTGTCTTTACAAAGAAACGCATGTGCGTTTCTTACTAAAGCTTTCGTGAAATTAATAAACTTTCAAAACAACGCAATTATCTTTCAAAGTAAAGCTTGTACTGAGAAAAGCAACACTGATCTCAGTTCTAACAGTGCTTTCACACGTAGCAAATAACTGCTTGTCTTTACAAAGAAACGCATGAGCGTTTCTCACTAAAGCTTTCGTGAAATTAATAAACTTTCAAAAGAACGCGATTATCTTTCATAGTAAAGCTTGTACTGAGAAAATTAAACCTGATCTCAGTTCTAACAGTGCTTTCACACGTAGCACACAACTGCTTGTCTTGACAAAGAAACGCATGTGCGTTTCTCACTAAATCTTTCATGAAATTAATAAACATTCAAAAGAACGCGATTATCTTTCAAAGTAAAGCTTGTACTGAGAAAAGCAACACTGATCTCAGTTCTAACAGTGCTTTCACACGTAACAAACAACTGCTTGTCTTTACAAAGAAATGCATGAGCGTTTCTTACTAAAACTTTCGTGAAATTAATAAACTTTCAAAAGAACGCGATTATCTTACAAAGTAAAGCTTGTACTGAGGAAATTAAACCTGATCTCAGTTCTAACAGTGCTTTCACACGTAGCAAACAACTGCTTGTGTTTACAAAGAAACGCATGAGCGTTTCTTACTAAAGCTTTCGTGAAATTAATAAACTTTCAAAAGAAGGCGATTATCTTTCAAAGTAAAGCTTGTAGTGAGGAAATTAAACCTGATCTCAGTTCTAACAGTGCTTTCACACGTAGCAAACAACTGCTTGTCTTTACAAAGAAACGCATGAGCTTTTCTTACTAAAGCTTTCGTGAAATTAATAAACTTTCAAAAGAACGCGCTTATCTTTCAAAGTAAAGCTTGTACTGAGAAAAGCAACACTGATCTCTGTTCTAACAGTGCTTTCACACGTAGCAAACAACTGCTTGTCTTTACAAAGAAACGCATGAGCGTTTCTTACTAAAGCTTTCGTGAAATTAATAAACTTTCAAAAGAACGCGATTATCTTTCAAAGTAAAGCTTGTACTGAGAAAAGCAACACTGATATCAGTTCTAACAGTGCTTTCACACGTAGCAAACAACTGCTTGTCTTTACAAAGAAACGCATGTGCGTTTCTTTCTAAAGCTTTCGTGAAATTAATATACTTTCAAAAGAACGCGATTATCTTTCAAAGTAAAGCTTGTACTGAGGAAATTAAATCTGATCTCAGTTCTAACAGTGCTTTCACACGTAGCAAACAACTGCTTGTCTTGACAAAGAAACGCATGTGCGTTTCTTACTAAAGCTTTCGTGAAATTAATAAACTTTCAAAACAACGCGATTATCTTTCAAAGTAAAGCTTGTACTGAGAAAAGCAACACTGATCTCAGTTCTAACAGTGCTTTCACACGTAGCAAATAACTGCTTGTCTTTACAAAGAAACGCATGAGCGTTTCTCACTAAAGCTTTCGTGAAATTAATAAACTTTCAAAAGAACGCGATTATCTTTCATAGTAAAGCTTGTACTGAGAAAATTAAACCTGATCTCAGTTCTAACAGTGCTTTCACACGTAGCAAACCACTGCTTGTCTTGACAAAGAAACGCATGTGCGTTTCTTACTAAAACTTTCGTGAAATTAGTAAACTTTCAAAAGAACGCGATTCTCTTTCAAAGTAAAGCTTGTACTGAGAAAAGCAACACTTATCTCAGTTCTAACAGTGCTTTCACACGTAGCAAACAACTGCTTGTCTTTACAAAGAAACGCATGTGCGTTTCTTACTAAAGCTTTCGTGAAATTAATAAACTTTCAAAAGAACGCGATTATCTTTCAAAGTAAAGCTTGTACTGAGAAAAGCAACACTGATCTCAGTTCTAACAGTGCTTTCATACGTAGCAAACAACTGCTTGTCTTGACAAAGAAACGCATGTGCGTTTCTTACTAAAGCTTTCGTGAAATTAGTAAACTTTCAAAAGAACGCGATTCTCTTTCAAAGTAAAGCTTGTACTGAGAAAAGCAACACTGATCTCAGTTCTAACAGTGCTTTCACACGTAGGAAACAACTGCTTGTCTTTACAAAGAAACGCATGAGCGTTTCTTACTAAAGCTTTCGTGAAATTAATAAACTTTCAAAAGAACGCGATTATCTTTCAAAGTAAAGCTTGTACTGAGAAAAGCAACACTGATCTCAGTTCTAACAGTGCTTTCACACGTAGCAAATAACTGCTTGTCTTTACAAAGAAACGCATGAGCGTTTCTCACTAAAGCTTTCGTGAAATTAATAAACTTTCAAAAGAACGCGATTATCTTTCATAGTAAAGCTTGTACTGAGAAAATTAAACCTGATCTCAGTTCTAACAGTGCTTTCACACGTAGCACACAACTGCTTGTCTTGACAAAGAAACGCATGTGCGTTTCTCACTAAATCTTTCATGAAATTAATAAACATTCAAAAGAACGCGATTATCTTTCAAAGTAAAGCTTGTACTGAGAAAAGCAACACTGATCTCAGTTCTAACAGTGCTTTCACACGTAACAAACAACTGCTTGTCTTTACAAAGAAATGCATGAGCGTTTCTTACTAAAACTTTCGTGAAATTAATAAACTTTCAAAAGAACGCGATTATCTTACAAAGTAAAGCTTGTACTGAGTTAATTAAACCTGATCTCAGTTCTAACAGTGCTTTCACACGTAGCAAACAACTGCTTTTGTTTACAAAGAAACGCATGAGCGTTTCTTACTAAAGCTTTCGTGAAATTAATAAACTTTCAAAAGAAGGCGATTATCTTTCAAAGTAAAGCTTGTAGTGAGGAAATTAAACCTGATCTCAGTTCTAACAGTGCTTTCACACGTAGCAAACAACTGCTTGTCTTTACAAAGAAACGCATGAGCTTTTCTTACTAAAGCTTTCGTGAAATTAATAAACTTTCAAAAGAACGCGCTTATCTTTCAAAGTAAAGCTTGTACTGAGAAAAGCAACACTGATCTCTGTTCTAACAGTGCTTTCACACGTAGCAAACAACTGCTTGTCTTTACAAAGAAACGCATGAGCGTTTCTTACTAAAGCTTTCGTGAAATTAATAAACTTTCAAAAGAACGCGATTATCTTTCAAAGTAAAGCTTGTACTGAGAAAAGCAACACTGATATCAGTTCTAACAGTGCTTTCACACGTAGCAAACAACTGCTTGTCTTTACAAAGAAACGCATGTGCGTTTCTTTCTAAAGCTTTCGTGAAATTAATATACTTTCAAAAGAACGCGATTATCTTTCAAAGTAAAGCTTGTACTGAGGAAATTAAATCTGATCTCAGTTCTAACAGTGCTTTCACACGTAGCAAACAACTGCTTGTCTTGACAAAGAAACGCATGTGCGTTTCTTACTAAAGCTTTCGTGAAATTAATAAACTTTCAAAACAACGCGATTATCTTTCAAAGTAAAGCTTGTACTGAGAAAAGCAACACTGATCTCAGTTCTAACAGTGCTTTCACACGTAGCAAATAACTGCTTGTCTTTACAAAGAAACGCATGAGCGTTTCTCACTAAAGCTTTCGTGAAATTAATAAACTTTCAAAAGAACGCGATTATCTTTCATAGTAAAGCTTGTACTGAGAAAATTAAACCTGATCTCAGTTCTAACAGTGCTTTCACACGTAGCAAACCACTGCTTGTCTTGACAAAGAAACGCATGTGCGTTTCTTACTAAAACTTTCGTGAAATTAGTAAACTTTCAAAAGAACGCGATTCTCTTTCAAAGTAAAGCTTGTACTGAGAAAAGCAACACTTATCTCAGTTCTAACAGTGCTTTCACACGTAGCAAACAACTGCTTGTCTTGACAAAGAAACGCATGTGCGTTTCTTACTAAAGCTTTCGTGAAATTAGTAAACTTTCAAAAGAACGCGATTCTCTTTCAAAGTAAAGCTTGTACTGAGAAAAGCAACACTGATCTCAGTTCTAACAGTGCTTTCACACGTAGGAAACAACTGCTCGTCTTTACAAAGAAACGCATGAGCGTTTCTTACTAAAGCTTTCGTGAAATTAATAAACTTTCAAAAGAACGCGATTATCTTTCAAAGTAAAGCTTGTACTGAGAAAAGCAACACTGATCTCAGTTCTAACAGTGCTTTCACACGTAGCAAAAAACTGCTTGTCTTTACAAAGAAACGCATGTGCGTTTCTTATTAAAGCTTTCGTGAAATTAATAAACTTTCAAAAGAACGCGATTATCTTTCAAAGTAAAGCTTGTACTGAGGAAATTAAACATGATCTAAGTTCTAACAGTGCTTTCACACGTAGCAAACAACTGCTTGTCTTGACAAAGAAACGCATGTGCGTTTCTTACTAAAGCTTTCGTGAAATTAATACACTTTCAAAAGAACGCGCTTATCTTTCAAAGTAAAGCTTGTACTGAGAAAAGCAACACTGATCTCAGTTCTAACACTGCTTTCACACGTAGCATACAACTGCTTGTCTTTACAAAGAAACGCATGTGCGTTTCTTACTAAAGCTTTCGTGAAATTAATAAACTTTCAAAACAACGCGATTATCTTTCATAGTAAAGCTTGTACTGAGAAAATTTAACCTGATCTCAGTTCTAACAGTGCTTTCACACGTAGCAAACAACGGCTTGTCTTAACAAAGAAACGCATGTGCGTTTCTCACTAAATCTT
This sequence comes from Chionomys nivalis, assembly GCF_950005125.1. Lineage (NCBI taxonomy): Eukaryota > Metazoa > Chordata > Mammalia > Rodentia > Cricetidae > Chionomys > Chionomys nivalis. The sequence continues at coordinate 62,439,542 of NC_080102.1, forward strand.
TCATGAAATTAATAAACATTCAAAAGAACGCGATTATCTTTCAAAGTAAAGCTTGTACTGAGAAAAGCAACACTGATCTCAGTTCTTACAGTGCTTTCACACGTAGCAAACAACTGCTTGTCTTTACAAAGAAATGCATGAGCGTTTCTTACTAAAACTTTCGTGAAATTAATAAACTTTCAAAAGAACGCGATTATCTTTCAAAGTAAAGCTTGTACTAAGGAAATTAAACCTGATCTCAGTTCTAACAGTGCTTTCACACGTAGCAAACAACTGCTTGTCTTGACAAAGAAACGCATGAGCGTTTCTTACTAAAGCTTTCGTGAAATTAATAAAGTTTCAAATTAAGCGCTTATCTTTCAAAGTAAAGCTTGTACTGAGAAAAGCAACACTGATCTCAGTTCTAACAGTGCTTTCACACGTAGCAAACAACTGTTTGTCTTTACAAAGAAACGCATGAGCGTTTCTTACTAAAGCTTTCGGGAAATTAATAAACTTTCAAAAGAAGGCGATTATCTTTCAAAGTAAAGCTTGTACTGAGGAAATTAAACCTGATCTCAGTTCTACCAGTGCTTTCACATGTAGCAAACAACTGCTTGTCTTGACAAAGAAACGCATGTGCGTTTCTTACTAAAGCTTTAGTGAAATTAATAAACTATCAAAAGAACGCGATTATCTTTCAAAGTAAAGCTTGTACTGAGAAAAGCAACACTGATCTCAGTTCTAACAGTGCTTTCACACGTAGCAAACAACTGCTTGTCTTTACAAAGAAACGCATGAGCGTTTCTTACTAAAGCTTTCGTGAAATTAATAAACTTTGAAAAGAACGCGTTTATCTTTCAAAGTAAAGCTTGTACTGAGAAAAGCAACACTGATCTCAGTTCCAACAGTGCTTTCATACATAGCAAACAACTGCTTGTCTTGACAAAGAAACGCATGTGCGTTTCTTACTAAAGCTTTTGTGAAATTAGTAAGCTTTCAAAAGAACGCGATTCTCTTTCAAAGTAAAGCTTGTACTGAGAAAAGCAACACTGATCTCAGTTCTAACAGTGCTTTCACACGTAGCAAACAACTGCTTGTCTTTACAAAGAAACGCATGTGCGTTTCTTTCTAAAGCTTTCGTGAAATTAATATACTTTCAAAAGAACGCGATTATCTTTCAAAGTAAAGCTTGTACTGAGGAAATTAAATCTGATCTCAGTTCTAACAGTGCTTTCACACGTAGCAAACAACTGCTTGTCTTGACAAAGAAACGCATGTGCGTTTCTTACTAAAGCTTTCGTGAAATTAATACACTTTCAAAAGAACGCGCTTATCTTTCAAAGTAAAGCTTGTACTGACAAAAGCAACACTGATCTCAGTTCTAACACTGCTTTCACACGTAGCATACAACTGCTTGTCTTTACAAAGAAACGCATGAGCGTTTCTTACTAAAGCTTTCGTGAAATTAATAAACTTTCAAACAACGCGATTATCTTTCAAAGTAAAGCTTGTACTGAGAAAAGCAACACTGATCTCTGTTCTAACAGTGCTTTCACACGTAGCAAATAACTGCTTGTCTTTACAAAGAAACGCATGAGCGTTTCTCACTAAAGCTTTCGTGAAATTAATAAACTTTCAAAAGAACGCGATTATCTTTCATAGTAAAGCTTGTACTGAGAAAATTAAACCTGATCTCAGTTCTAACAGTGCTTTCACACGTAGCAAACAACTGCTTGTCTTGACAAAGAAACGCATGAGCTTTTCTTACTAAAGCTTTCGTGAAATTAATAAACTTTCAAAAGAACGCGCTTATCTTCCAAAGTAAAGCTTGTACTGAGAAAAGCAACACTGATCTCTGTTCTAACAGTGCTTTCACACGTAGCAAACAACTGCTTGTCTTTACAAAGAAACGCATGAGCGTTTCTTACTAAAGCTTTCGTGAAATTAATAAACTTTCAAAAGAACGCGATTATCTTTCAAAGTAAAGCTTGTACTGAGAAAAGCAACACTGATATCAGTTCTAACAGTGCTTTCACACGTAGCAAACAACTGCTTGTCTTTACAAAGAAACGCATGTGCGTTTCTTTCTAAAGCTTTCGTGAAATTAATATACTTTCAAAAGAACGCGATTATCTTTCAAAGTAAAGCTTGTACTGAGGAAATTTAATCTGATCTCAGTTCTAACAGTGCTTTCACACGTAGCAAACAACTGCTTGTCTTGACAAATAAACGCATGTGCGTTTCTTACTAAAGCTTTCGTGAAATTAATCAACTTTCAAAACAACGCGATTATCTTTCAAAGTAAAGCTTGTACTGAGAAAAGCAACACTGATCTCAGTTCTAACACTGCTTTCACACGTAGCATACAACTGCTTGTCTTTACAAAGAAACGCATGTGCGTTTCTTACTAAAGCTTTCGTGAAATTAATAAACTTTCAAAACAACGCAATTATCTTTCAAAGTAAAGCTTGTACTGAGAAAAGCAACACTGATCTCAGTTCTAACAGTGCTTTCACACGTAGCCAATAACTGCTTGTCTTTACAAAGAAACGCATGAGCGTTTCTCACTAAAGCTTTCGTGAAATTAATAAACTTTCAAAAGAACGCGATTATCTTTCATAGTAAAGCTTGTACTGAGAAAATTAAACCTGATCTCAGTTCTAACAGTGCTTTCACACGTAGCAAACAACTGCTTGTCTTGACAAAGAAACGCATGTGCGTTTCTCTCTAAATCTTTCATGAAATTAATAAACATTCAAAAGAACGCGATTATCTTTCAAAGTAAAGCTTGTACTGAGAAAAGCAACACTGATCTCAGTTCTAACAGTGCTTTCACACGTAGCAAACAACTGCTTTTCTTTACAAAGAAATGCATGAGCGTTTCTTACTAAAACTTTCGTGAAATTAATAAACTTTCAAAAGAACGCGATTATCTTTCAAAGTAAAGCTTGTACTGAGGAAATTAAACCTGATCTCAGTTCTAACAGTGCTTTCACACGTAGCAAACAACTGCTTGTCTTGACAAAGAAACGCATGTGCGTTTCTTACTAAAGCTTTCGTGAAATTAATAAAGTTTCAAAAGAACGCGCTTATCTTTCAAAGTAAAGCTTGTACTGAGAAAAGCAACACTGATCTCAGTTCTAACAGTGCTTTCACACGTAGCAAACAACTGCTTGTCTTTACAAAGAAACGCATGAGCGTTTCTTACTAAAGCTTTCGTGAAATTAATAAACTTTCAAAAGAAGGCGATTATCTTTCAAAGTAAAGCTTGTACTGAGGAAATTAAACCTGATCTCAGTTCTAACAGTGCTTTCACACGTAGCAAACAACTGCTTGTCTTTACAAAGAAACGCATGAGCTTTTCTTACTAAAGCTTTCGTGAAATTAATAAACTTTCAAAAGAACGCGCTTATCTTTCAAAGTAAAGCTTGTACTGAGAAAAGCAACACTGATCTCTGTTCTAACAGTGCTTTCACACGTAGCAAACAACTGCTTGTCTTTACAAAGAAACGCTCATGTTTCTTACTAAAGCTTTCGTGAAATTAATAAACTTTCAAAAGAACGCGATTATCTTTCAAAGTAAAGCTTGTACTGAGAAAAGCAACACTGATATCAGTTCTAACAGTGCTTTCACACGTAGCAAACAACTGCTTGTCTTTACAAAGAAACGCATGTGCGTTTCTTTCTAAAGCTTTCGTGAAATTAATATACTTTCAAAAGAACGCGATTATCTTTCAAAGTAAAGCTTGTACTGAGGAAATTTAATCTGATATCAGTTCTAACAGTGCTTTCACACGTAGCAAACAACTGCTTGTCTTGACAAAGAAACGCATGTGTGTTTCTTACTAAAGCTTTCGTGAAATTAATCAACTTTCAAAAGAACGCGATTCTCTTTCAAAGTAAAGCTTGTACTGAGAAAAGCAACACTGATCTCAGTTCTAACAGTGCTTTCACACGTAGCAAACAACTGCTTGTCTTTACAAAGAAACGCATGTGCGTTTCTTACTAAAGCTTTCGTGAAATTAATAAACTTTCAAAAGAACGCGATTATCTATCAAAGTAAAGCTTGTACTGAGAAAAGCAACACTGATCTCAGTTCTAACAGTGCTTTCATACGTAGCAAACAACTGCTTGTCTTGACAAAGAAACGCATGTGCGTTTCTCACTAAAGCTTTCGTGAAATTAGTAAATTTTCAAAAGAACGCTATTCTCTTTCAAAGTAAAGCTTGTACTGAGAAAAGCAACACTGATCTCAGTTCTAACAGTGCTTTCACACGTAGGAAACAACTGCTTGTCTTTACAAAGAAACGCATGAGCGTTTCTTACTAAAGCTTTCGTGAAATTAATAAACTTTCAAAACAACGCGATTATCTTTCATAGTAAAGCTTGTACTGAGAAAATTAAACCTGATCTCAGTTCTAACAGTGCTTTCACACGTAGCAAACAACTGCTTGTCTTGACAAAGAAACGCATGTGCGTTTCTCACTAAATCTTTCATGAAATTAATAAACATTCAAAAGAACGCGATTATCTTTCAAAGTAAAGCTTGTACTGAGAAAAGCAACACTGATCTCAGTTCTTACAGTGCTTTCACACGTAGCAAACAACTGCTTGTCTTTACAAAGAAACGCATGAGCGTTTCTTACTAAAGCTTTCGTGAAATTAATAAACTTTCAAAAGAACGCGATTATCCTTCAAAGTAAAGCTTGTACTGAGAAAAGCAACACTGATCTCAGTTCTAACAGTGCTTTCACACGTAGCAAAAAACTGCTTGTCTTTACAATGAAACGCATGAGCGTTTCTTACTAAAGCTTTCGTGAAATTAATAAAGTTTCAAAAGAACGTGCTTATCTTTCAAAGTAAAGCTTGTACTGAGAAAAGCAACACTGATCTCAGTTCTAACAGTGCTTTCACACGTAGCAAACAACTGCTTGTCTTTACAAAGAAACGCATGAGCTTTTCTTACTAAAGCTTTCGTGAAATTAATAAACTTTCAAAAGAACGCGCTTATCTTTCAAAGTAAAGCTTGTACTGAGAAAAGCAACACTGATCTCTGTTCTAACAGTGCTTTCACACGTAGCAAACAACTGCTTGTCTTTACAAAGAAACGCATGAGCGTTTCTTACTAAAGCTTTCGTGAAATTAATAAACTTTCAAAAGAACGCGATTATCTTTCAAAGTAAAGCTTGTACTGAGAAAAGCAACACTGATATCAGTTCTAACAGTGCTTTCACACGTAGCAAACAACTGCTTGTCTTTACAAAGAAACGCATGTGCGTTTCTTTCTAAAGCTTTCGTGAAATTAATATACTTTCAAAAGAACGCGATTATCTTTCAAAGTAAAGCTTGTACTGAGGAAATTTAATCTGATATCAGTTCTAACAGTGCTTTCACACGTAGCAAACAACTGCTTGTCTTGACAAAGAAACGCATGTGTGTTTCTTACTAAAGCTTTCGTGAAATTAATCAACTTTCAAAAGAACGCGATTCTCTTTCAAAGTAAAGCTTGTACTGAGAAAAGCAGCACTTATCTCAGTTCTAACAGTGCTTTCACACGTAGCAAACAACTGCTTGTCTTTACAAAGAAACGCATGTGCGTTTCTTACTAAAGCTTTCGTGAAATTAATAAACTTTCAAAAGAACGCGATTATCTATCAAAGTAAAGCTTGTACTGAGAAAAGCAACACTGATCTCAGTTCTATCAGTGCTTTCATACGTAGCAAACAACTGCTTGTCTTGACAAAGAAACGCATGTGCGTTTCTTACTAAAGCTTTCGTGAAATTAGTAAATTTTCAAAAGAACGCGATTCTCTTTCAAAGTAAAGCTTGTACTGAGAAAAGCAACACTGATCTCAGTTCTAACAGTGCTTTCACACGTAGGAAACAACTGCTTGTCTTTACAAAGAAACGCATGAGCGTTTCTTACTAAAGCTTTCGTGAAATTAATAAACTTTCAAAACAACGCGATTATCTTTCATAGTAAAGCTTGTACTGAGAAAATTAAACCTGATCTCAGTTCTAACAGTGCTTTCACACGTAGCAAACAACTGCTTGTCATGACAAAGAAACGCATGTGCGTTTCTCACTAAATCTTTCATGAAATTAATAAACATTCAAAAGAACGCGATTATCTTTCAAAGTAAAGCTTGTACTGAGAAAAGCAACACTGATCTCAGTTCTTACAGTGCTTTCACACGTAGCAAACAACTGCTTGTCTTTACAAAGAAACGCATGAGCGTTTCTTACTAAAGCTTTCGTGAAATTAATAAACTTTCAAAAGAAGGCGATTATCTTTCAAAGTAAAGCTTGTACTGAGGAAATTAAACCTGATCTCAGTTCTACCAGTGCTTTCACATGTAGCAAACAACTGCTTGTCTTGACAAAGAAACGCATGTGCGTTTCTTACTAAAGCTTTCGTGAAATTAATAAACTATCAAAAGAACGCGATTATCTTTCAAAGTAAAGCTTGTACTGAGAAAAGCAACACTGATCTCAGTTCTAACAGTGCTTTCACACGTAGCAAACAACTGCTTGTCTTTACAAAGAAACGCATGAGCGTTTCTTACTAAAGCTTTCGTGAAATTAATAAACTTTCAAAAGAAGGCGATTATCTTTCAAAGTAAAGCTTGTACTGAGGAAATTAAACCTGATCTCAGTTCTACCAGTGCTTTCACATGTAGCAAACAACTGCTTGTCTTGACAAAGAAACGCATGTGCGTTTCTTACTAAAGCTTTCGTGAAATTAATAAACTATCAAAAGAACGCGATTATCTTTCAAAGTAAAGCTTGTACTGAGGAAATTAAACCTGATCTCAGTTCTAACAGTGCTTTCACACGTAGCAAACAACTGCTTGTCTTTACAAAGAAACGCATGAGCGTTTCTTACTAAAGCTTCGGGAAATTAATAAACTTTCAAAAGAAGGCGATTCTCTTTCAAAGTAAAGCTTGTACTGAGGAAATTAAACCTGATCTCAGTTCTACCAGTGCTTTCACACGTAGCAAACAACTGCTTGTCTTGACAAAGAAACGCATGAGCGTTTCTTACTAAAGCTTTCGTGAAATTAATAAAGTTTCAAAAGAACGTGCTTATCTTTCAAAGTAAAGCTTGTACTGAGAAAAGCAACACTGATCTCAGTTCTAACAGTGCTTTCACACGTAGCAAACAACTGCTTGTCTTTACAAAGAAACGCATGAGCGATTCTTACTAAAGCTTTCGTGAAATTAATAAACTTTCAAAAGAAGGCGATTATCTTTCAAAGTAAAGCTTGTACTGAGGAAATTAAACATGATCTCAGTTCTAACAGTGCTTTCATACGTAGCAAACTAGTGCTTGTCTTTACAAAGAAACGCATGTGCGTTTCTTATTAAAGCTTTCGTGAAATTAATAAACTTTCAAAAGAACGCGATTATCTTTCAAAGTAAAGCTTGTACTGAGAAAAGCAACACTGATCTCAGTTCCAACAGTGCTTTCATACATAGCAAACAACTGCTTGTCTTGACAAAGAAACGCATGTGCGTTTCTTACTAAAGCTTTCGTGAAATTAGTAAGCTTTCAAAAGAACGCGATTCTCTTTCAAAGTAAAGCTTGTACTGAGAAAAGCAACACTGATCTCAGTTCTAACAGTGCTTTCACACGTAGCAAACAACTGCTTGTCTTTACAAAGAATCGCATGAGCTTTTCTTACTAAAGCTTTCGTGAAATTAATAAACTTTCAAAAGAACGCGCTTATCTTTCAAAGTAAAGCTTGTACTGAGAAAAGCAACACTGATCTCTGTTCTAACAGTGCTTTCACACGTAGCAAACAACTGCTTGTCTTTACAAAGAAACGCATGTGCGTTTCTTTCTAAAGCTTTCGTGAAATTAATATACTTTCAAAAGAACGCGATTATCTTTCAAAGTAAAGCTTGTACTGAGGAAATTAAATCTGATCTCAGTTCTAACAGTGCTTTCACACGTAGCAAACAACTGCTTGTCTTGACAAAGAAACGCATGTGCGTTTCTTACTAAAGCTTTCGTGAAATTAATACACTTTCAAAAGAACGCGATTATCTTTCAAAGTAAAGCTTGTACTGAGAAAAGCAACACTGATCTCAGTTCTAACACTGCTTTCACACGTAGCAAACAACTGCTTGTCTTTACAAAGAAACGCATGAGCGTTTCTTACTAAAGCTTTCGTGAAATTAATAAACTTTCAAAAGAAGGCGATTATCTTTCAAAGTAAAGCTTGTACTGAGGAAATTAAACCTGATCTCAGTTCTACCAGTGCTTTCACATGTAGCAAACAACTGCTTGTCTTGACAAAGAAACGCATGTGCGTTTCTTACTAAAGCTTTCGTGAAATTAATAAACTATCAAAAGAACGCGATTATCTTTCAAAGTAAAGCTTGTACTGAGAAAAGCAACACTGATCTCAGTTCTAACAGTGCTTTCACACGTAGCAAACAACTGCTTGTCTTTACAAAGAAACGCATGAGCGTTTCTTACTAAAGCTTTCGGGAAATTAATAAACTTTCAAAAGAAGGCGATTATCTTTCAAAGTAAAGCTTGTACTGAGGAAATTAAACCTGATCTCAGTTCTACCAGTGCTTTCACATGTAGCAAACAACTGCTTGTCTTGACAAAGAAACGCATGTGCGTTTCTTACTAAAGCTTTCGTGAAATTAATAAACTATCAAAAGAACGCGATTATCTTTCAAAGTAAAGCTTGTACTGAGGAAATTAAACCTGATCTCAGTTCTAACAGTGCTTTCACACGTAGCAAACAACTGCTTGTCTTTACAAAGAAACGCATGAGCGTTTCTTACTAAAGCTTCGGGAAATTAATAAACTTTCAAAAGAAGGCGATTCTCTTTCAAAGTAAAGCTTGTACTGAGGAAATTAAACCTGATCTCAGTTCTACCAGTGCTTTCACACGTAGCAAACAACTGCTTGTCTTGACAAAGAAACGCATGAGCGTTTCTTACTAAAGCTTTCGTGAAATTAATAAAGTTTCAAAAGAACGTGCTTATCTTTCAAAGTAAAGCTTGTACTGAGAAAAGCAACACTGATCTCAGTTCTAACAGTGCTTTCACACGTAGCAAACAACTGCTTGTCTTTACAAAGAAACGCATGAGCGATTCTTACTAAAGCTTTCGTGAAATTAATAAACTTTCAAAAGAAGGCGATTATCTTTCAAAGTAAAGCTTGTACTGAGGAAATTAAACATGATCTCAGTTCTAACAGTGCTTTCATACGTAGCAAACTAGTGCTTGTCTTTACAAAGAAACGCATGTGCGTTTCTTATTAAAGCTTTCGTGAAATTAATAAACTTTCAAAAGAACGCGATTATCTTTCAAAGTAAAGCTTGTACTGAGAAAAGCAACACTGATCTCAGTTCCAACAGTGCTTTCATACATAGCAAACAACTGCTTGTCTTGACAAAGAAACGCATGTGCGTTTCTTACTAAAGCTTTCGTGAAATTAGTAAGCTTTCAAAAGAACGCGATTCTCTTTCAAAGTAAAGCTTGTACTGAGAAAAGCAACACTGATCTCAGTTCTAACAGTGCTTTCACACGTAGCAAACAACTGCTTGTCTTTACAAAGAATCGCATGAGCTTTTCTTACTAAAGCTTTCGTGAAATTAATAAACTTTCAAAAGAACGCGCTTATCTTTCAAAGTAAAGCTTGTACTGAGAAAAGCAACACTGATCTCTGTTCTAACAGTGCTTTCACACGTAGCAAACAACTGCTTGTCTTTACAAAGAAACGCATGTGCGTTTCTTTCTAAAGCTTTCGTGAAATTAATATACTTTCAAAAGAACGCGATTATCTTTCAAAGTAAAGCTTGTACTGAGGAAATTAAATCTGATCTCAGTTCTAACAGTGCTTTCACACGTAGCAAACAACTGCTTGTCTTGACAAAGAAACGCATGTGCGTTTCTTACTAAAGCTTTCGTGAAATTAATACACTTTCAAAAGAACGCGATTATCTTTCAAAGTAAAGCTTGTACTGAGAAAAGCAACACTGATCTCAGTTCTAACACTGCTTTCACACGTAGCATACAACTGCTTGTCTTTACAAAGAAACGCATGTGCGTTTCTTACTAAAGCTTTCGTGAAATTAATAAACTTTCAAAACAACGCAATTATCTTTCAAAGTAAAGCTTGTACTGAGAAAAGCAACACTGATCTCAGTTCTAACAGTGCTTTCACACGTAGCAAATAACTGCTTGTCTTTACAAAGAAACGCATGAGCGTTTCTCACTAAAGCTTTCGTGAAATTAATAAACTTTCAAAAGAACGCGATTATCTTTCATAGTAAAGCTTGTACTGAGAAAATTAAACCTGATCTCAGTTCTAACAGTGCTTTCACACGTAGCAAACAACTGCTTGTCTTGACAAAGAAACGCATGTGCGTTTCTCACTAAATCTTTCATGAAATTAATAAACATTCAAAAGAACGCGATTATCTTTCAAAGTAAAGCTTGTACTGAGAAAAGCAACACTGATCTCAGTTCTAACAGTGCTTTCACACGTAGCAAACAACTGCTTGTCTTTACAAAGAAATGCATGAGCGTTTCTTACTAAAACTTTCGTGAAATTAATAAACTTTCAAAAGAACGCGATTATCTTTCAAAGTAAAGCTTGTACTGAGGAAATTAAACCTGATCTCAGTTCTAACAGTGCTTTCACACGTAGCAAACAACTGCTTGTCTTGACAAAGAAACGCATGTGCGTTTCTTACTAAAGCTTTCGTGAAATTAATAAAGTTTCAAAAGAACGCGCTTATCTTTCAAAGTAAAGCTTGTACTGAGAAAAGCAACACTGATCTCAGTTCTAACAGTGCTTTCACACGTAGCAAACAACTGCTTGTCTTTACAAAGAAACGCATGAGCGTTTCTTACTAAAGCTTTCGTGAAATTAATAAACTTTCAAAAGAAGGCGATTATCTTTCAAAGTAAAGCTTGTACTGAGGAAATTAAATCTGATCTCAGTTCTAACAGTGCTTTCACACGTAGCAAATAACTGCTTGTCTTGACAAAGAAACGCATGTGCGTTTCTTACTAAAGCTTTCGTGAAATTAATACACTTTCAAAAGAACGCGCTTATCTTTCAAAGTAAAGCTTGTACTGAGAAAAGCAACACTGATCACAGTTCTAACACTGCTTTCACACGTAGCATACAACTGCTTGTCTTTAAAAAGAAACGCATGTGCGTTTCTTACTAAAGCTTTCGTGAAATTAATAAACTTTCAAAACAACGCAATTATCTTTCAAAGTAAAGCTTGTACTGAGAAAAGCAACACTGATCTCAGTTCTAACAGTGCTTTCACACGTAGCAAATAACTGCTTGTCTTTACAAAGAAACGCATGAGCGTTTCTCACTAAAGCTTTCGTGAAATTAATAAACTTTCAAAAGAACGCGATTATCTTTCAAAGTAAAGCTTGTACTGAGGAAATTAAACCTGATCTCAGTTCTAACAGTGCTTTCACACGTAGCAAACAACTGCTTGTCTTGACAAAGAAACGCATGTGCGTTTCTTACTAAAGCTTTCGTGAAATTAATAAAGTTTCAAAAGAACGCGCTTATCTTTCAAAGTAAAGCTTGTACTGAGAAAAGCAACACTGATCTCAGTTCTAACAGTGCTTTCACACGTAGCAAACAACTGCTTGTCTTTACAAAGAAACGCATGTGCGTTTCTTACTAAAGCTTTCGTGAAATTAATAAACTTTCAAAAGAAGGCGATTATCTTTCAAAGTAAAGCTTGTACTGAGGAAATTAAACCTGATCTCAGTTCTAACAGTGCTTTCACACGTAGCAAACAACTGCTTGTCTTTACAAAGAAACGCATGAGCTTTTCTTACTAAAGCTTTCGTGAAATTAATAAACTTTCAAAAGAACGCGCTTATCTTCCAAAGTAAAGCTTGTACTGAGAAAAGCAACACTGATCTCTGTTCTAACAGTGCTTTCACACGTAGCAAACAACTGCTTGTCTTTACAAAGAAACGCATGAGCGTTTCTTACTAAAGCTTTCGTGAAATTAATAAACTTTCAAAAGAACGCGATTATCTTTCAAAGTAAAGCTTGTACTGAGAAAAGCAACACTGATATCAGTTCTAACAGTGCTTTCACACGTAGCAAACAACTGCTTGTCTTTACAAAGAAACGCATGTGCGTTTCTTTCTAAAGCTTTCGTGAAATTAATATACTTTCAAAAGAACGCGATTATCTTTCAAAGTAAAGCTTGTACTGAGGAAATTTAATCTGATCTCAGTTCTAACAGTGCTTTCACACGTAGCAAACAACTGCTTGTCTTGACAAATAAACGCATGTGCGTTTCTTACTAAAGCTTTCGTGAAATTAATCAACTTTCAAAACAACGCAATTATCTTTCAAAGTAAAGCTTGTACTGAGAAAAGCAACACTGATCTCAGTTCTAACACTGCTTTCACACGTAGCATACAACTGCTTGTCTTTACAAAGAAACGCATGTGCGTTTCTTACTAAAGCTTTCGTGAAATTAATAAACTTTCAAAACAACGCAATTATCTTTCAAAGTAAAGCTTGTACTGAGAAAAGCAACACTGATCTCAGTTCTAACAGTGCTTTCACACGTAGCAAATAACTGCTTGTCTTTACAAAGAAACGCATGAGCGTTTCTCACTAAAGCTTTCGTGAAATTAATAAACTTTCAAAAGAACGCGATTATCTTTCATAGTAAAGCTTGTACTGAGAAAATTAAACCTGATCTCAGTTCTAACAGTGCTTTCACACGTAGCAAACAACTGCTTGTCTTGACAAAGAAACGCATGTGCGTTTCTCACTAAATCTTTCATGAAATTAATAAACATTCAAAAGAACGCGATTATCTTTCAAAGTAAAGCTTGTACTGAGAAAAGCAACACTGATCTCAGTTCTAACAGTGCTTTCACACGTAGCAAACAACTGCTTTTCTTTACAAAGAAATGCATGAGCGTTTCTTACTAAAACTTTCGTGAAATTAATAAACTTTCAAAAGAACGCGATTCTCTTTCAAAGTAAAGCTTGTACTGAGGAAATTAAACCTGATCTCAGTTCTAACAGTGCTTTCACACGTAGCAAACAACTGCTTGTCTTGACAAAGAAACGCATGTGCGTTTCTTACTAAAGCTTTCGTGAAATTAATAAAGTTTCAAAAGAACGCGCTTATCTTTCAAAGTAAAGCTTGTACTGAGAAAAGCAACACTGATCTCAGTTCTAACAGTGCTTTCACACGTAGCAAACAACTGCTTGTGTTTACAAAGAAACGCATGAGCGCTTCTTACTAAAGCTTTCGTGAAATTAATAAACTTTCAAAAGAAGGCGATTATCTTTCAAAGTAAAGCTTGTACTGAGGAAATTAAACCTGATCTCAGTTCTAACAGTGCTTTCACACGTAGCAAACAACTGCTTTTCTTTACAAAGAAACGCATGAGCTTTTCTTACTAAAGCTTTCGTGAAATTAATAAACTTTCAAAAGAACGCGCTTATCTTTCAAAGTAAAGCTTGTACTGAGAAAAGCAACACTGATCTCTGTTCGAACAGTGCTTTCACACGTAGCAAACAACTGCTTGTCTTTACAAAGAAACGCATGAGCGTTTCTTACTAAAGCTTACGTGAAATTAATAAACTTTCAAAAGAACGCGATTATCTTTCAAAGTAAAGCTTGTACTGAGAAAAGCAACACTGATATCAGTTCTAACAGTGCTTTCACACGTAGCAAACAACTGCTTGTCTTTACAAAGAAACGCATGTGCGTTTCTTTCTAAAGCTTTCGTGAAATTAATATACTTTCAAAAGAACGCGATTATCTTTCAAAGTAAAGCTTGTACTGAGGAAATTTAATCTGATATCAGTTCTAACAGTGCTTTCACACGTAGCAAACAACTGCTTGTCTTGACAAAGAAACGCATGTGTGTTTCTTACTAAAGCTTTCGTGAAATTAATCAACTTTCAAAAGAACGCGATTCTCTTTCAAAGTAAAGCTTGTACTGAGAAAAGCAACACTTATCTCAGTTCTAACAGTGCTTTCACACGTAGCAAACAACTGCTTGTCTTTACAAAGAAACGCATGTGCGTTTCTTACTAAAGCTTTCGTGAAATTAATAAACTTTCAAAAGATCGCGATTATCTATCAAAGTAAAGCTTGTACTGAGAAAAGCAACACTGATCTCAGTTCTAACAGTGCTTTCATACGTAGCAAACAACTGCTTGTCTTGACAAAGAAACGCATGTGCGTTTCTTACTAAAGCTTTCGTGAAATTAGTAAATTTTCAAAAGAACGCGATTCTCTTTCAAAGTAAAGCTTGTACTGAGAAAAGCAACACTGATCTCAGTTCTAACAGTGCTTTCACACGTAGGAAACAACTGCTTGTCTTTACAAAGAAACGCATGAGCGTTTCTTACTAAAGCTTTCGTGAAATTAATAAACTTTCAAAACAACGCGATTATCTTTCATAGTAAAGCTTGTACTGAGAAAATTAAACCTGATCTCAGTTCTAACAGTGCTTTCACACGTAGCAAACAACTGCTTGTCTTGACAAAGAAACGCATGTGCGTTTCTCACTAAATCTTTCATGAAATTAATAAACATTCAAAAGAACGCGATTATCTTTCAAAGTAAAGCTTGTACTGAGAAAAGCAACACTGATCTCAGTTCTTACAGTGCTTTCACACGTAGCAAACAACTGCTTGTCTTTACAAAGAAACGCATGAGCGTTTCTTACTAAAGCTTTCGTGAAATTAATAAACTTTCAAAAGAACGCGATTATCTTTCAAAGTAAAGCTTGTACTGAGAAAAGCAACACTGATCTCAGTTCTAACAGTGCTTTCACACGTAGCAAAAAACTGCTTGTCTTTACAATGAAACGCATGAGCGTTTCTTACTAAAGCTTTCGTGAAATTAATAAAGTTTCAAAAGAACGTGCTTATCTTTCAAAGTAAAGCTTGTACTGAGAAAAGCAACACTGATCTCAGTTCTAACAGTGCTTTCACACGTAGCAAAAAACTGCTTGTCTTTACAAAGAAACGCATGAGCGTTTCTTACTAAAGCTTTCGGGAAATTAATAAACTTTCAAAAGAAGGCGATTATCTTTCAAAGTAAAGCTTGTACTGAGGAAATTAAACCTGATCTCAGTTCTACCAGTGCTTTCACATGTAGCAAACAACTGCTTGTCTTGACAAAGAAACGCATGTGCGTTTCTTACTAAAGCTTTCGTGAAATTAATAAACTATCAAAAGAACGCGATTATCTTTCAAAGTAAAGCTTGTACTGAGAAAAGCAACACTGATCTCATTTCTAACAGTGCTTTCACACGTAGCAAACAACTGCTTGTCTTTACAAAGAAACGCATGAGCGTTTCTTACTAAAGCTTTCGGGAAATTAATAAACTTTCAAAAGAAGGCGATTATCTTTCAAAGTAAAGCTTGTACTGAGGAAATTAAACCTGATCTCAGTTCTACCAGTGCTTTCACATGTAGCAAACAACTGCTTGTCTTGACAAAGAAACGCATGTGCGTTTCTTACTAAAGCTTTCGTGAAATTAATAAACTATCAAAAGAACGCGATTATCTTTCAAAGTAAAGCTTGTACTGAGGAAATTAAACCTGATCTCAGTTCTAACAGTGCTTTCACACGTAGCAAACAACTGCTTGTCTTTACAAAGAAACGCATGAGCGTTTCTTACTAAAGCTTTCGGGAAATTAATAAACTTTCAAAAGAAGGCGATTCTCTTTCAAAGTAAAGCTTGTACTGAGGAAATTAAACCTGATCTCAGTTCTACCAGTGCTTTCACACGTAGCAAACAACTGCTTGTCTTGACAAAGAAACGCATTAGCGTTTCTTACTAAAGCTTTCGTGAAATTAATAAAGTTTCAAAAGAACGTGCTTATCTTTCAAAGTAAAGCTTGTACTGAGAAAAGCAACACTGATCTCAGTTCTAACAGTGCTTTCACACATAGCAAACAACTGCTTGTCTTTACAAAGAAACGCATGAGCGATTCTTACTAAAGCTTTCGTGAAATTAATAAACTTTCAAAAGAAGGCGATTATCTTTCAAAGTAAAGCTTGTACTGAGGAAATTAAACATGATCTCAGTTCTAACAGTGCTTTCATACGTAGCAAACTAGTGCTTGTCTTTACAAAGAAACGCATGTGCGTTTCTTATTAAAGCTTTCGTGAAATTAATAAACTTTCAAAAGAACGCGATTATCTTTCAAAGTAAAGCTTGTACTGAGAAAAGCAACACTGATCTCAGTTCCAACAGTGCTTTCATACATAGCAAACAACTGCTTGTCTTGACAAAGAAACGCATGTGCGTTTCTTACTAAAGGTTTCGTGAAATTAGTAAGCTTTCAAAAGAACGCGATTCTCTCTCAAAGTAAAGCTTGTACTGAGAAAAGCAACACTGATCTCAGTTCTAACAGTGCTTTCACACGTAGCAAACAACTGCTTGTCTTTACAAAGAAACGCATGAGCTTTTCTTACTAAAGCTTTCGTGAAATTAATAAACTTTCAAAAGAACGCGCTTATCTTTCAAAGTAAAGCTTGTACTGAGAAAAGCAACACTGATCTCTGTTCTAACAGTGCTTTCACACGTAGCAAACAACTGCTTGTCTTTACAAAGAAACGCATGAGCGTTTCTTACTAAAGCTTTCGTGAAATTAATAAACTTTCAAAAGAACGCGCTTATTTTTCAAAGTAAAGCTTGTACTGAGAAAAGCAACACTGATCTCTGTTCTAACAGTGCTTTCACACGTAGCAAACAACTGCTTGTCTTTACAAAGAAACGCATGTGCGTTTCTTTCTAAAGCTTTCGTGAAATTAATATACTTTCAAAAGAACGCGATTATATTTCAAAGTAAAGCTTGTACTGAGGAAATTAAATCTGATCTCAGTTCTAACAGTGCTTTCACACGTAGCAAACAACTGCTTGTCTTGACAAAGAAACGCATGTGCGTTTCTTACTAAAGCTTTCGTGAAATTAATACACTTTCAAAAGAACGCGATTATCTTTCAAAGTAAAGCTTGTACTGAGAAAAGCAACACTGATCTCAGTTCTAACACTGCTTTCACACGTAGCATACAACTGCTTGTCTTTACAAAGAAACGCATGTGCGTTTCTTACTAAAGCTTTCGTGAAATTAATAAACTTTCAAAACAACGCAATTATCTTTCAAAGTAAAGCTTGTACTGAGAAAAGCAACACTGATCTCAGTTCTAACAGTGCTTTCATACGTAGCAAATAACTGCTTGTCTTTACAAAGAAACGCATGAGCGTTTCTCACTAAAGCTTTCGTGAAATTAATAAACTTTCAAAAGAACGCGATTATCTTTCATAGTAAAGCTTGTACTGAGAAAATTAAACCTGATCTCAGTTCTAACAGTGCTTTCACACGTAGCAAACAACTGCTTGTCTTGACAAAGAAACGCATGTGCGTTTCTCACTAAATCTTTCATGAAATTAATAAACATTCAAAAGAACGCGATTATCTTTCAAAGTAAAGCTTGTACTGAGAAAAGCAACACTGATCTCAGTTCTAACAGTGCTTTCACACGTAGCAAACAACTGCTTGTCTTTACAAAGAAATGCATGAGCGTTTCTTACTAAAACTTTCGTGAAATTAATAATCTTTCAAAAGAACGCGATTATCTTACAAAGTAAAGCTTGTACTGAGGAAATTAAACCTGATCTCAGTTCTAACAGTGCTTTCACACGTAGCAAACAACTGCTTGTCTTGACAAAGAAACGCATTTGCGTTTCTTACTAAAGCTTTCGTGAAATTAATAAAGTTTCAAAAGAACGCGCTTATCTTTCAAAGTAAAGCTTGTACTGAGAAAAGCAACACTGATCTCAGTTCTAACAGTGCTTTCACACGTAGCAAACAACTGCTTGTGTTTACAAAGAAACGCATGAGCGTTTCTTACTAAAGCTTTCGTGAAATTAATAAACTTTCAAAAGAAGGCGATTATCTTTCAAAGTAAAGCTTGTACTGAGGAAATTAAATCTGATCTCAGTTCTAACAGTGCTTTCACACGTAGCAAACCACTGCTTGTCTTGACAAAGAAACGCATGTGCGTTTCTTACTAAAGCTTTCGTGAAATTAGTAAACTTTCAAAAGAACGCGATTCTCTTTCAAAGTAAAGCTTGTACTGAGAAAAGCAACACTTATCTCAGTTCTAACAGTGCTTTCACACGTAGCAAACAACTGCTTGTCTTTACAAAGAAACGCATGTGCCTTTTTTACTAAAGCTTTCGTGAAATTAATAAACTTTCAAAAGAACGCGATTATCTTTCAAAGTAAAGCTTGTACTGAGAAAAGCAACACTGATCTCAGTTCTAACAGTGCTTTCATACGTAGCAAACAACTGCTTGTCTTGACAAAGAAACGCATGTGCGTTTCTTACTAAAGCTTTCGTGAAATTAGTAAACTTTCAAAAGAACGCGATTCTCTTTCAAAGTAAAGCTTGTACTGAGAAAAGCAACACTGATCTCAGTTCTAACAGTGCTTTCACACGTAGGAAACAACTGCTTGTCTTTACAAAGAAACGCATGAGCGTTTCTTACTAAAGCTTTCGTGAAATTAATAAACTTTCAAAAGAACGCGATTATCTTTCAAAGTAAAGCTTGTACTGAGAAAAGCAACACTGATCTCAGTTCTAACAGTGCTTTCACACGTAGCAAAAAACTGCTTGTCTTTACAAAGAAACGCATGTGCGTTTCTTATTAAAGCTTTCGTGAAATTAATAAACTTTCAAAAGAACGCGATTATCTTTCAAAGTAAAGCTTGTACTGAGGAAATTAAACATGATCTAAGTTCTAACAGTGCTTTCAAACGTAGCAATCTAGTGCTTGTCTTTACAAAGAAACGCATGTGCGTTTCTTACTAAAGCTTTCGTGAAATTAATAAACTTTCAAAAGAACGCGATTATCTATCAATGTAAAGCTTGTACTGAGAAAAGCAACACTGATCTCAGTTCTAACAGTGCTTTCACACGTTGCAAACAACTGCTTGTCTTTACAAAGAATCGCATGAGCGTTTCTTACTAAAGCTTTCGTGAAATTAATAAACTTTCAAAAGAAGGCGATTATCTTTCTAAGTAAAGCTTGTACTGAGAAAAGCAACACTGATATCAGTTCTAACAGTGCTTTCACACGTAGCAAACAACTGCTTGTCTTTACAATGAAATGCATGTGCGTTTCTTTCTAAAGTTTTCGTGAAATTAATATACTTTCAAAAGAACGCGATTATCTTTCAAAGTAAAGCTTGTACTGAGGAAATTAAATCTGATCTCAGTTCTTACAGTGCTTTCACACGTAGCAAACAACTGCTTGTCTTGACAAAGAAACGCATGTGCGTTTCTTACTAAAGCTTTCGTGAAATTAATACACTTTCAAAAGAACGCGCTTATCTTTCAAAGTAAAGCTTGTACTGAGAAAAGCAACACTGATCTCAGTTCTAACACTGCTTTCACACGTAGCATACAACTGCTTGTCTTTACAAAGAAACGCATGTGCGTTTCTTACTAAAGCTTTCGTGAAATTAATAAACTTTCAAAACAACGCGATTATCTTTCATAGTAAAGCTTGTACTGAGAAAATTTAACCTGATCTCAGTTCTAACAGTGCTTTCACACGTAGCAAACAACTGCTTGTCTTGACAAAGAAACGCATGTGCGTTTCTCACTAAATCTTTCATGAAATTAATAAACATTCAAAAGAACGCGATTATCTTTCAAAGTAAAGCTTGTACTGAGAAAAGCAACACTGATCTCAGTTCTTACAGTGCTTTCACACGTAGCAAACAACTGCTTGTCTTTACAAAGAAATGCATGAGCGTTTCTTACTAAAACTTTCGTGAAATTAATAAACTTTCAAAAGAACGCGATTATCTTTCAAAGTAAAGGTTGTACTGAGGAAATTAAACCTGATCTCAGTTCTAACAGTGCTTTCACACGTAGCAAACAACTGCTTGTCTTGACAAAGAAACGCATGAGCGTTTCTTACTAAAGCTTTCGTGAAATTTATAAAGTTTCAAAAGAACGCGCTTATCTTTCAAAGTAAAGCTTGTACTGAGAAAAGCAACACTGATCTCAGTTCTAACAGTGCTTTCACACGTAGCAAACAACTGCTTGTGTTTACAAAGAAACGCATGAGCGTTTCTTACTAAAGCTTTCGTGAAATTAATAAACTTTCAAAAGAAGGCGATTATCTTTCAAAGTAAAGCTTGTACTGAGGAAATTAAACCTGATCTCAGTTCTAACAGTGCTTTCACACGTAGCAAACAACTGCTTGTCTTTACAAAGAAACGCATGAGCTTTTCTTACTAAAGCTTTCGTGAAATTAATAAACTTTCAAAAGAACGCGCTTATCTTTCAAAGTAAAGCTTGTACTGAGAAAAGCAACACTGATCTCTGTTCTAACAGTGCTTTCACACGTAGCAAACAACTGCTTGTCTTTACAAAGAAACGCATGAGCGTTTCTTACTAAAGCTTTCGTGAAATTAATAAACTTTCAAAAGAACGCGATTATCTTTCAAAGTAAAGCTTGTACTGAGAAAAGCAACACTGATATCAGTTCTAACAGTGCTTTCACACGTAGCAAACAACTGCTTGTCTTTACAAAGAAACGCATGTGCGTTTCTTTCTAAAGCTTTCGTGAAATTAATATACTTTCAAAAGAACGCGATTATCTTTCAAAGTAAAGCTTGTACTGAGGAAATTAAATCTTATCTCAGTTCTAACAGTGCTTTCACACGTAGCAAACAACTGCTTGTCTTGACAAAGAAACGCATGTGCGTTTCTTACTAAAGCTTTCGTGAAATTAATAAACTTTCAAAACAACGCGATTATCTTTCAAAGTAAAGCTTGTACTGAGAAAAGCAACACTGATCTCAGTTCTAACAGTGCTTTCACACGTAGCAAATAACTGCTTGTCTTTACAAAGAAACGCATGAGCGTTTCTCACTAAAGCTTTCGTGAAATTAATAAACTTTCAAAAGAACGCGATTATCTTTCATAGTAAAGCTTGTACTGAGAAAATTAAACCTGATCTCAGTTCTAACAGTGCCTTCACACGTAGCAAACAACTGCTTGTCTTGACAAAGAAACGCATGTGCGTTTCTTATTAAAGCTTTCGTGAAATTAATAAACTTTCAAAAGAACGCGATTATCTTTCAAAGTAAAGCTTGTACTGAGAAAAGCAACACTGATCTCAGTTCTAACAGTACTTTCACACATAGCAAACAACTGCTTGTCTTTACAAAGAAACGCATGAGCGTTTCTTACTAAAGCTTTCGTGAAATTAATAAACTTTCAAAAGAAGGCGATTATCTTTCAAAGTAAAGCTTGTACTGAGGAAATTAAACATGATCTCAGTTCTAACAGTGCTTTCATACGTAGCAAACTAGTGCTTGTCTTTACAAAGAAACGCATGTGCGTTTCTTATTAAAGCTTTCGTGAAATTAATAAACTTTCAAAAGAACGCGATTATCTTTCAAAGTAAAGCTTGTACTGAGAAAAGCAACACTGATCTCAGTTCCAACAGTGCTTTCATACATAGCAAACAACTGCTTGTCTTGACAAAGAAACGCATGTGCGTTTCTTACTAAAGCTTTCGTGAAATTAGTAAGCTTTCAAAAGAACGCGATTCTCTTTCAAAGTAAAGCTTGTACTGAGAAAAGCAACACTGATCTCAGTTCTAACAGTGCTTTCACACGTAGCAAACAACTGCTTGTCTTTACAAAGAAACGCATGAGCTTTTCTTACTAAAACTTTCGTGAAATTAATAAACTTTCAAAAGAACGCGATTATCTTTCAAAGTAAAGGTTGTACTGAGGAAATTAAACCTGATCTCAGTTCTAACAGTGCTTTCACACGTAGCAAACAACTGCTTGTCTTTACAAAGAAACGCATGAGCTTTTCTTACTAAAGCTTTCGTGAAATTAATAAACTTTCAAAAGAACGCGCTTATCTTTCAAAGTAAAGCTTGTACTGAGAAAAGCAACACTGATCTCTGTTCTAACAGTGCTTTCACACGTAGCAAACAACTGCTTGTCTTTACAAAGAAACGCATGAGCGTTTCTTACTAAAGCTTTCGTGAAATTAATAAACTTTCAAAAGAACGCGATTATCTTTCAAAGTAAAGCTTGTACTGAGAAAAGCAACACTGATATCAGTTCTAACAGTGCTTTCACACGTAGCAAACAACTGCTTGTCTTTACAAAGAAACGCATGTGCGTTTCTTTCTAAAGCTTTCGTGAAATTAATATACTTTCAAAAGAACGCGATTATCTTTCAAAGTAAAGCTTGTACTGAGGAAATTAAATCTTATCTCAGTTCTAACAGTGCTTTCACACGTAGCAAACAACTGCTTGTCTTGACAAAGAAACGCATGTGCGTTTCTTACTAAAGCTTTCGTGAAATTAATAAACTTTCAAAACAACGCGATTATCTTTCAAAGTAAAGCTTGTACTGAGAAAAGCAACACTGATCTCAGTTCTAACAGTGCTTTCACACGTAGCAAATAACTGCTTGTCTTTACAAAGAAACGCATGAGCGTTTCTCACTAAAGCTTTCGTGAAATTAATAAACTTTCAAAAGAACGCGATTATCTTTCATAGTAAAGCTTGTACTGAGAAAATTAAACCTGATCTCAGTTCTAACAGTGCTTTCACACGTAGCAAACAACTGCTTGTCTTGACAAAGAAACGCATGTGCGTTTCTTATTAAAGCTTTCGTGAAATTAATAAACTTTCAAAAGAACGCGATTATCTTTCAAAGTAAAGCTTGTACTGAGAAAAGCAACACTGATCTCAGTTCTAACAGTACTTTCACACATAGCAAACAACTGCTTGTCTTTACAAAGAAACGCATGAGCGTTTCTTACTAAAGCTTTCGTGAAATTAATAAACTTTCAAAAGAAGGCGATTATCTTTCAAAGTAAAGCTTGTACTGAGGAAATTAAACATGATCTCAGTTCTAACAGTGCTTTCATACGTAGCAAACTAGTGCTTGTCTTTACAAAGAAACGCATGTGCGTTTCTTATTAAAGCTTTCGTGAAATTAATAAACTTTCAAAAGAACGCGATTATCTTTCAAAGTAAAGCTTGTACTGAGAAAAGCAACACTGATCTCAGTTCCAACAGTGCTTTCATACATAGCAAACAACTGCTTGTCTTGACAAAGAAACGCATGTGCGTTTCTTACTAAAGCTTTCGTGAAATTAGTAAGCTTTCAAAAGAACGCGATTCTCTTTCAAAGTAAAGCTTGTACTGAGAAAAGCAACACTGATCTCAGTTCTAACAGTGCTTTCACACGTAGCAAACAACTGCTTGTCTTTACAAAGAAACGCATGAGCTTTTCTTACTAAAACTTTCGTGAAATTAATAAACTTTCAAAAGAACGCGATTATCTTTCAAAGTAAAGGTTGTACTGAGGAAATTAAACCTGATCTCAGTTCTAACAGTGCTTTCACACGTAGCAAACAACTGCTTGTCTTGACAAAGAAACGCATGAGCGTTTCTTACTAAAGCTTTCGTGAAATTAATAAACTTTCAAAAGAACGCGCTTATCTTTCAAAGTAAAGCTTGTACTGAGAAAAGCAACACTGATCTCAGTTCTAACAGTGCTTTCACACGTAGCAAACAACTGCTTGTCTTTACAAAGAAACGCATGAGCGTTTCTTACTAAAGCTTTCGTGAAATTAATAAACTTTCAAAAGAACGCGATTATCTTTCAAAGTAAAGCTTGTACTGAGAAAAGCAACACTGATATCAGTTCTAACAGTGCTTTCACACGTAGCAAACAACTGCTTGTCTTTACAAAGAAACGCATGTGCGTTTCTATCTAAAGCTTTCGTGAAATTAATATACTTTCAAAAGAACACGATTATCTTTCAAAGTAAAGCTTGTACTGAGGAAATTAAATCTGATCTCAGTTCTAACAGTGCTTTCACACGTAGCAAACAACTGCTTGTCTTGACAAAGAAACGCATGTGCGTTTCTTACTAAAGCTTTCGTGAAATTAATAAACTTTCAAAACAACGCGATTATCTTTCAAAGTAAAGCTTGTACTGAGAAAAGCAACACTGATCTCAGTTCTAACAGTGCTTTCACACGTAGCAAATAACTGCTTGTCTTTACAAAGAAACGCATGAGCGTTTCTCACTAAAGCTTTCGTGAAATTAATAAACTTTCAAAAGAACGCGATTATCTTTCATAGTAAAGCTTGTACTGAGAAAATTAAACCTGATCTCAGTTCTAACAGTGCTTTCACACGTAGCAAACAACTGCTTGTCTTGACAAAGAAACGCATGTGCGTTTCTTATTAAAGCTTTCGTGAAATTAATAAACTTTCAAAAGAACGCGATTATCTTTCAAAGTAAAGCTTGTACTGAGAAAAGCAACACTGATCTCAGTTCTAACAGTACTTTCACACATAGCAAACAACTGCTTGTCTTTACAAAGAAACGCATGAGCGTTTCTTACTAAAGCTTTCGTGAAATTAATAAACTTTCAAAAGAAGGCGATTATCTTTCAAAGTAAAGCTTGTACTGAGGAAATTAAACATGATCTCAGTTCTAACAGTGCTTTCATACGTAGCAAACTAGTGCTTGTCTTTACAAAGAAACGCATGTGCGTTTCTTATTAAAGCTTTCGTGAAATTAATAAACTTTCAAAAGAACGCGATTATCTTTCAAAGTAAAGCTTGTACTGAGAAAAGCAACACTGATCTCAGTTCCAACAGTGCTTTCATACATAGCAAACAACTGCTTGTCTTGACAAAGAAACGCATGTGCGTTTCTTACTAAAGCTTTCGTGAAATTAGTAAGCTTTCAAAAGAACGCGATTCTCTTTCAAAGTAAAGCTTGTACTGAGAAAAGCAACACTGATCTCAGTTCTAACAGTGCTTTCACACGTAGCAAACAACTGCTTGTCTTTACAAAGAAACGCATGAGCTTTTCTTACTAAAGCTTTCGTGAAATTAATAAACTTTCAAAAGAACGCGCTTATCTTTCAAAGTAAAGCTTGTACTGAGAAAAGCAACACTGATCTCTGTTCTAACAGTGCTTTCACACGTAGCAAACAACTGCTTGTCTTTACAAAGAAATGCATGAGCGTTTCTTACTAAAACTTTCGTGAAATTAATAAACTTTCAAAAGAACGCGATTATCTTTCAAAGTAAAGGTTGTACTGAGGAAATTAAACCTGATCTCAGTTCTAACAGTGCTTTCACACGTAGCAAACAACTGCTTGTCTTGACAAAGAAACGCATGAGCGTTTCTTACTAAAGCTTTCGTGAAATTAATAAAGTTTCAAAAGAACGCGCTTATCTTTCAAAGTAAAGCTTGTACTGAGAAAAGCAACACTGATCTCAGTTCTAACAGTGCTTTCACACGTAGCAAACAACTGCTTGTCTTTACAAAGAAACGCATGAGCGTTTCTTACTAAAGCTTTCGTGAAATTAATAAACTTTCAAAAGAAGGCGATTATCTTTCAAAGTAAAGCTTGTACTGAGGAAATTAAACCTGATCTCAGTTCTAACAGTGCTTTCACACGTAGCAAACAACTGCTTGTCTTTACAAAGAAACGCATGAGCTTTTCTTACTAAAGCTTTCGTGAAATTAATAAACTTTCAAAAGAACGCGCTTATCTTTCAAAGTAAAGCTTGTACTGAGAAAAGCAACACTGATCTCTGTTCTAACAGTGCTTTCACACGTAGCAAACAACTGCTTGTCTTTACAAAGAAACGCATGAGCGTTTCTTACTAAAGCTTTCGTGAAATTAATAAACTTTCAAAAGAAGGCGATTATCTTTCAAAGTAAAGCTTGTACTGAGGAAATTAAACCTGATCTCAGTTCTAACAGTGCTTTCACACGTAGCAAACAACTGCTTGTCTTTACAAAGAAACGCATGAGCTTTTCTTACTAAAGCTTTCGTGAAATTAATAAACTTTCAAAAGAACGCGCTTATCTTTCAAAGTAAAGCTTGTACTGAGAAAAGCAACACTGATCTCTGTTCTAACAGTGCTTTCACACGTAGCAAACAACTGCTTGTCTTTACAAAGAAACGCATGAGCGTTTCTTACTAAAGCTTTCGTGAAATTAATAAACTTTCAAAAGAACGCGATTATCTTTCAAAGTAAAGCTTGTACTGAGAAAAGCAACACTGATATCAGTTCTAACAGTGCTTTCACACGTAGCAAACAACTGCTTGTCTTTACAAAGAAACGCATGTGCGTTTCTTTCTAAAGCTTTCGTGAAATTAATATACTTTCAAAAGAACGCGATTATCTTTCAAAGTAAAGCTTGTACTGAGGAAATTAAATCTGATCTCAGTTCTAACAGTGCTTTCACACGTAGCAAACAACTGCTTGTCTTGACAAAGAAACGCATGTGCGTTTCTTACTAAAGCTTTCGTGAAATTAATAAACTTTCAAAACAACGCGATTATCTTTCAAAGTAAAGCTTGTACTGAGAAAAGCAACACTTATCTCAGTTCTAACAGTGCTTTCACACGTAGCAAATAACTGCTTGTCTTTACAAAGAAACGCATGAGCGTTTCTCACTAAAGCTTTCGTGAAATTAATAAACTTTCAAAAGAACGCGATTATCTGTCATAGTAAAGCTTGTACTGAGAAAATTAAACCTGATCTCAGTTCTAACAGTGCTTTCACACGTAGCAAACAACTGCTTGTCTTGACAAAGAAACGCATGTGCGTTTCTTATTAAAGCTTTCGTGAAATTAATAAACTTTCAAAAGAACGCGATTATCTTTCAAAGTAAAGCTTGTACTGAGAAAAGCAACACTGATCTCAGTTCTAACAGTACTTTCACACATAGCAAACAACTGCTTGTCTTTACAAAGAAACGCATGAGCGTTTCTTACTAAAGCTTTCGTGAAATTAATAAACTTTCAAAAGAAGGCGATTATCTTTCAAAGTAAAGCTTGTACTGAGGAAATTAAACATGATCTCAGTTCTAACAGTGCTTTCATACGTAGCAAACTAGTGCTTGTCTTTACAAAGAAACGCATGTGCGTTTCTTATTAAAGCTTTCGTGAAATTAATAAACTTTCAAAAGAACGCGATTATCTTTCAAAGTAAAGCTTGTACTGAGAAAAGCAACACTGATCTCAGTTCCAACAGTGCTTTCATACATAGCAAACAACTGCTTGTCTTGACAAAGAAACGCATGTGCGTTTCTTACTAAAGCTTTCGTGAAATTAGTAAGCTTTCAAAAGAACGCGATTCTCTTTCAAAGTAAAGCTTGTACTGAGAAAAGCAACACTGATCTCAGTTCTAACAGTGCTTTCACACGTAGCAAACAACTGCTTGTCTTTACAAAGAAACGCATGAGCTTTTCTTACTAAAGCTTTCGTGAAATTAATAAACTTTCAAAAGAACGCGCTTATCTTTCAAAGTAAAGGTTGTACTGAGAAAAGCAACACTGATCTCTGTTCTAACAGTGCTTTCACACGTAGCAAACAACTGCTTGTCTTTACAAAGAAACGCATGAGCGTTTCTTACTAAAACTTTCGTGAAATTAATAAACTTTCAAAAGAACGCGATTATCTTTCAAAGTAAAGGTTGTACTGAGGAAATTAAACCTGATCTCAGTTCTAACAGTGCTTTCACACGTAGCAAACAACTGCTTGTCTTGACAAAGAAACGCATGAGCGTTTCTTACTAAAGCTTTCGTGAAATTAATAAAGTTTCAAAAGAACGCGCTTATCTTTCAAAGTAAAGCTTGTACTGAGAAAAGCAACACTGATCTCAGTTCTAACAGTGCTTTCACACGTAGCAAACAACTGCTTGTCTTTACAAAGAAACGCATGAGCGTTTCTTACTAAAGCTTTCGTGAAATTAATAAACTTTCAAAAGAAGGCGATTATCTTTCAAAGTAAAGCTTGTACTGAGGAAATTAAACCTGATCTCAGTTCTAACAGTGCTTTCACACGTAGCAAACAACTGCTTGTCTTTACAAAGAAACGCATGAGCTTTTCTTACTAAAGCTTTCGTGAAATTAATAAACTTCCAAAGAACGCGCTTATCTTTCAAAGTAAAGCTTGTACTGAGAAAAGCAACACTGATCTCTGTTCTAACAGTGCTTTCACACGTAGCAAACAACTGCTTGTCTTTACAAAGAAACGCATGAGCGTTTCTTACTAAAGCTTTCGTGAAATTAATAAACTTTCAAAAGAACGCGATTATCTTTCAAAGTAAAGCTTGTACTGAGAAAAGCAACACTGATATCAGTTCTAACAGTGCTTTCACACGTAGCAAACAACTGCTTGTCTTTACAAAGAAACGCATGTGCGTTTCTTTCTAAAGCTTTCGTGAAATTAATATACTTTCAAAAGAACGCGATTATCTTTCAAAGTAAAGCTTGTACTGAGGAAATTAAATCTGATCTCAGTTCTAACAGTGCTTTCACACGTAGCAAACAACTGCTTGTCTTGACAAAGAAACGCATGTGCGTTTCTTACTAAAGCTTTCGTGAAATTAATAAACTTTCAAAACAACGCGATTATCTTTCAAAGTAAAGCTTGTACTGAGAAAAGCAACACTGATCTCAGTTCTAACAGTGCTTTCACACGTAGCAAATAACTGCTTGTCTTTACAAAGAAACGCATGAGCGTTTCTCACTAAAGCTTTCGTGAAATTAATAAACTTTCAAAAGAACGCGATTATCTTTCATAGTAAAGCTTGTACTGAGAAAATTAAACCTGATCTCAGTTCTAACAGTGCTTTCACACGTAGCAAACAACTGCTTGTCTTGACAAAGAAACGCATGTGCGTTTCTTACTAAAGCTTTCGTGAAATTAGTAAACTTTCAAAAGAACGCGATTCTCTTTCAAAGTAAAGCTTGTACTGAGAAAAGCAACACTTATCTCAGTTCTAACAGTGCTTTCACACGTAGCAAACAACTGCTTGTCTTTACAAAGAAACGCATGTGCCTTTCTTACTAAAGCTTTCGTGAAATTAATAAACTTTCAAAAGAACGCGATTATCTTTCAAAGTAAAGCTTGTACTGAGAAAAGCAACACTGATCTCAGTTCTAACAGTGCTTTCATACGTAGCAAACAACTGCTTGTCTTGACAAAGAAACGCATGTGCGTTTCTTACTAAAGCTTTCGTGAAATTAGTAAACTTTCAAAAGAACGCGATTCTCTTTCAAAGTAAAGCTTGTACTGAGAAAAGCAACACTGATCTCAGTTCTAACAGTGCTTTCACACGTAGGAAACAACTGCTTGTCTTTACAAAGAAACGCATGAGCGTTTCTTACTAAAGCTTTCGTGAAATTAATAACTTTCAAAAGAACGCGATTATCTTTCAAAGTAAAGCTTGTACTGAGAAAAGCAACACTGATCTCAGTTCTAACAGTGCTTTCACACGTAGCAAAAAACTGCTTGTCTTTACAAAGAAACGCATGTGCGTTTCTTATTAAAGCTTTCGTGAAATTAATAAACTTTCAAAAGAACGCGATTATCTTTCAAAGTAAAGCTTGTACTGAGGAAATTAAACATGATCTAAGTTCTAACAGTGCTTTCAAACGTAGCAATCTAGTGCTTGTCTTTACAAAGAAACGCATGTGCGTTTCTTACTAAAGCTTTCGTGAAATTAATAAACTTTCAAAAGAACGCGATTATCTATCAATGTAAAGCTTGTACTGAGAAAAGCAACACTGATCTCAGTTCTAACAGTGCTTTCACACGTTGCAAACAACTGCTTGTCTTTACAAAGAATCGCATGAGCGTTTCTTACTAAAGCTTTCGTGAAATTAATAAACTTTCAAAAGAAGGCGATTATCTTTCTAAGTAAAGCTTGTACTGAGAAAAGCAACACTGATATCAGTTCTAACAGTGCTTTCACACGTAGCAAACAACTGCTTGTCTTTACAATGAAATGCATGTGCGTTTCTTTCTAAAGTTTTCGTGAAATTAATATACTTTCAAAAGAACGCGATTATCTTTCAAAGTAAAGCTTGTACTGAGGAAATTAAATCTGATCTCAGTTCTTACAGTGCTTTCACACGTAGCAAACAACTGCTTGTCTTGACAAAGAAACGCATGTGCGTTTCTTACTAAAGCTTTCGTGAAATTAATACACTTTCAAAAGAACGCGCTTATCTTTCAAAGTAAAGCTTGTACTGAGAAAAGCAACACTGATCTCAGTTCTAACACTGCTTTCACACGTAGCATACAACTGCTTGTCTTTACAAAGAAACGCATGTGCGTTTCTTACTAAAGCTTTCGTGAAATTAATAAACTTTCAAAACAACGCGATTATCTTTCATAGTAAAGCTTGTACTGAGAAAATTTAACCTGATCTCAGTTCTAACAGTGCTTTCACACGTAGCAAACAACTGCTTGTCTTGACAAAGAAACGCATGTGCGTTTCTCACTAAATCTTTCATGAAATTAATAAACATTCAAAAGAACGCGATTATCTTTCAAAGTAAAGCTTGTACTGAGAAAAGCAACACTGATCTCAGTTCTTACAGTGCTTTCACACGTAGCAAACAACTGCTTGTCTTTACAAAGAAATGCATGAGCGTTTCTTACTAAAACTTTCGTGAAATTAATAAACTTTCAAAAGA
The DNA here is from genome assembly GCF_950005125.1 of Chionomys nivalis. Classification (NCBI taxonomy): domain Eukaryota; kingdom Metazoa; phylum Chordata; class Mammalia; order Rodentia; family Cricetidae; genus Chionomys; species Chionomys nivalis. The sequence goes on from NC_080102.1 coordinate 62,470,121, forward strand.
ACGCGATTATCTTTCAAAGTAAAAGTTGTACTGAGGAAATTAAACCTGATCTCAGTTCTAACAGTGCTTTCACACGTAGCAAACAACTGCTTGTCTTGACAAAGAAACGCATGAGCGTTTCTTACTAAAGCTTTCGTGAAATTAATAAAGTTTCAAAAGAACGCGCTTATCTTTCAAAGTAAAGCTTGTACTGAGAAAAGCAACACTGATCTCAGTTCTAACAGTGCTTTCACACGTAGCAAACAACTGCTTGTCTTTACAAAGAAACGCATGAGCGTTTCTTACTAAAGCTTTCGTGAAATTAATAAACTTTCAAAAGAACGCGATTATCTTTCAAAGTAAAGCTTGTACTGAGAAAAGCAACACTGATATCAGTTCTAACAGTGCTTTCACACGTAGCAAACAACTGCTTGTCTTTACAAAGAAACGCATGTGCGTTTCTTTCTAAAGCTTTCGTGAAATTAATATACTTTCAAAAGAACACGATTATCTTTCAAAGTAAAGCTTGTACTGAGGAAATTAAATCTGATCTCAGTTCTAACAGTGCTTTCACACGTAGCAAACAACTGCTTGTCTTGACAAAGAAACGCATGTGCGTTTCTTACTAAAGCTTTCGTGAAATTAATAAACTTTCAAAACAACGCGATTATCTTTCAAAGTAAAGCTTGTACTGAGAAAAGCAACACTGATCTCAGTTCTAACAGTGCTTTCACACGTAGCAAATAACTGCTTGTCTTTACAAAGAAACGCATGAGCGTTTCTCACTAAAGCTTTCGTGAAATTAATAAACTTTCAAAAGAACGCGATTATCTTTCATAGTAAAGCTTGTACTGAGAAAATTAAACCTGATCTCAGTTCTAACAGTGCTTTCACACGTAGCAAACAACTGCTTGTCTTGACAAAGAAACGCATGTGCGTTTCTTATTAAAGCTTTCGTGAAATTAATAAACTTTCAAAAGAACGCGATTATCTTTCAAAGTAAAGCTTGTACTGAGAAAAGCAACACTGATCTCAGTTCTAACAGTACTTTCACACATAGCAAACAACTGCTTGTCTTTACAAAGAAACGCATGAGCGTTTCTTACTAAAGCTTTCGTGAAATTAATAAACTTTCAAAAGAAGGCGATTATCTTTCAAAGTAAAGCTTGTACTGAGGAAATTAAACATGATCTCAGTTCTAACAGTGCTTTCATACGTAGCAAACTAGTGCTTGTCTTTACAAAGAAACGCATGTGCGTTTCTTATTAAAGCTTTCGTGAAATTAATAAACTTTCAAAAGAACGCGATTATCTTTCAAAGTAAAGCTTGTACTGAGAAAAGCAACACTGATCTCAGTTCCAACAGTGCTTTCATACATAGCAAACAACTGCTTGTCTTGACAAAGAAACGCATGTGCGTTTCTTACTAAAGCTTTCGTGAAATTAGTAAGCTTTCAAAAGAACGCGATTCTCTTTCAAAGTAAAGCTTGTACTGAGAAAAGCAACACTGATCTCAGTTCTAACAGTGCTTTCACACGTAGCAAACAACTGCTTGTCTTTACAAAGAAACGCATGAGCTTTTCTTACTAAAGCTTTCGTGAAATTAATAAACTTTCAAAAGAACGCGCTTATCTTTCAAAGTAAAGGTTGTACTGAGAAAAGCAACACTGATCTCTGTTCTAACAGTGCTTTCACACGTAGCAAACAACTGCTTGTCTTTACAAAGAAATGCATGAGCGTTTCTTACTAAAACTTTCGTGAAATTAATAAACTTTCAAAAGAACGCGATTATCTTTCAAAGTAAAGGTTGTACTGAGGAAATTAAACCTGATCTCAGTTCTAACAGTGCTTTCACACGTAGCAAACAACTGCTTGTCTTGACAAAGAAACGCATGAGCGTTTCTTACTAAAGCTTTCGTGAAATTAATAAAGTTTCAAAAGAACGCGCTTATCTTTCAAAGTAAAGCTTGTACTGAGAAAAGCAACACTGATCTCAGTTCTAACAGTGCTTTCACACGTAGCAAACAACTGCTTGTCTTTACAAAGAAACGCATGAGCGTTTCTTACTAAAGCTTTCGTGAAATTAATAAACTTTCAAAAGAAGGCGATTATCTTTCAAAGTAAAGCTTGTACTGAGGAAATTAAACCTGATCTCAGTTCTAACAGTGCTTTCACACGTAGCAAACAACTGCTTGTCTTTACAAAGAAACGCATGAGCTTTTCTTACTAAAGCTTTCGTGAAATTAATAAACTTTCAAAAGAACGCGCTTATCTTTCAAAGTAAAGCTTGTACTGAGAAAAGCAACACTGATCTCTGTTCTAACAGTGCTTTCACACGTAGCAAACAACTGCTTGTCTTTACAAAGAAACGCATGAGCGTTTCTTACTAAAGCTTTCGTGAAATTAATAAACTTTCAAAAGAACGCGATTATCTTTCAAAGTAAAGCTTGTACTGAGAAAAGCAACACTGATATCAGTTCTAACAGTGCTTTCACACGTAGCAAACAACTGCTTGTCTTTACAAAGAAACGCATGTGCGTTTCTTTCTAAAGCTTTCGTGAAATTAATATACTTTCAAAAGAACGCGATTATCTTTCAAAGTAAAGCTTGTACTGAGGAAATTAAATCTGATCTCAGTTCTAACAGTGCTTTCACACGTAGCAAACAACTGCTTGTCTTGACAAAGAAACGCATGTGCGTTTCTTACTAAAGCTTTCGTGAAATTAATAAACTTTCAAAACAACGCGATTATCTTTCAAAGTAAAGCTTGTACTGAGAAAAGCAACACTGATCTCAGTTCTAACAGTGCTTTCACACGTAGCAAATAACTGCTTGTCTTTACAAAGAAACGCATGAGCGTTTCTCACTAAAGCTTTCGTGAAATTAATAAACTTTCAAAAGAACGCGATTATCTTTCATAGTAAAGCTTGTACTGAGAAAATTAAACCTGATCTCAGTTCTAACAGTGCTTTCACACGTAGCAAACAACTGCTTGTCTTGACAAAGAAACGCATGTGCGTTTCTTATTAAAGCTTTCGTGAAATTAATAAACTTTCAAAAGAACGCGATTATCTTTCAAAGTAAAGCTTGTACTGAGAAAAGCAACACTGATCTCAGTTCTAACAGTACTTTCACACATAGCAAACAACTGCTTGTCTTTACAAAGAAACGCATGAGCGTTTCTTACTAAAGCTTTCGTGAAATTAATAAACTTTCAAAAGAAGGCGATTATCTTTCAAAGTAAAGCTTGTACTGAGGAAATTAAACATGATCTCAGTTCTAACAGTGCTTTCATACGTAGCAAACTAGTGCTTGTCTTTACAAAGAAACGCATGTGCGTTTCTTATTAAAGCTTTCGTGAAATTAATAAACTTTCAAAAGAACGCGATTATCTTTCAAAGTAAAGCTTGTACTGAGAAAAGCAACACTGATCTCAGTTCCAACAGTGCTTTCATACATAGCAAACAACTGCTTGTCTTGACAAAGAAACGCATGTGCGTTTCTTTCTAAAGCTTTCGTGAAATTAGTAAGCTTTCAAATGAACGCGATTCTCTTTCAAAGTAAAGCTTGTACTGAGAAAAGCAACACTGATCTCAGTTCTAACAGTGCTTTCACACGTAGCAAACAACTGCTTGTCTTTACAAAGAAACGCATGAGCTTTTCTTACTAAAGCTTTCGTGAAATTAATAAACTTTCAAAAGAACGCGCTTATCTTTCAAAGTAAAGGTTGTACTGAGGAAATTAAACCTGATCTCAGTTCTAACAGTGCTTTCACACGTAGCAAACAACTGCTTGTCTTGACAAAGAAACGCATGAGCGTTTCTTACTAAAGCTTTCGTGAAATTAATAAAGTTTCAAAAGAACGCGCTTATCTTTCAAAGTAAAGCTTGTACTGAGAAAAGCAACACTGATCTCAGTTCTAACAGTGCTTTCACACGTAGCAAACAACTGCTTGTCTTTACAAAGAAACGCATGAGCGTTTCTTACTAAAGCTTTCGTGAAATTAATAAACTTTCAAAAGAAGGCGATTATCTTTCAAAGTAAAGCTTGTACTGAGGAAATTAAACCTGATCTCAGTTCTAACAGTGCTTTCACACGTAGCAAACAACTGCTTGTCTTTACAAAGAAACGCATGAGCTTTTCTTACTAAAGCTTTCGTGAAATTAATAAACTTTCAAAAGAACGCGCTTATCTTTCAAAGTAAAGCTTGTACTGAGAAAAGCAACACTGATCTCTGTTCTAACAGTGCTTTCACACGTAGCAAACAACTGCTTGTCTTTACAAAGAAACGCATGAGCGTTTCTTACTAAAGCTTTCGTGAAATTAATAAACTTTCAAAAGAACGCGATTATCTTTCAAAGTAAAGCTTGTACTGAGAAAAGCAACACTGATATCAGTTCTAACAGTGCTTTCACACGTAGCAAACAACTGCTTGTCTTTACAAAGAAACGCATGTGCGTTTCTTTCTAAAGCTTTCGTGAAATTAATATACTTTCAAAAGAACGCGATTATCTTTCAAAGTAAAGCTTGTACTGAGGAAATTAAATCTGATCTCAGTTCTAACAGTGCTTTCACACGTAGCAAACAACTGCTTGTCTTGACAAAGAAACGCATGTGCGTTTCTTACTAAAGCTTTCGTGAAATTAATAAACTTTCAAAACAACGCGATTATCTTTCAAAGTAAAGCTTGTACTGAGAAAAGCAACACTGATCTCAGTTCTAACAGTGCTTTCACACGTAGCAAATAACTGCTTGTCTTTACAAAGAAACGCATGAGCGTTTCTCACTAAAGCTTTCGTGAAATTAATAAACTTTCAAAAGAACGCGATTATCTTTCATAGTAAAGCTTGTACTGAGAAAATTAAACCTGATCTCAGTTCTAACAGTGCTTTCACACGTAGCAAATCACTGCTTGTCTTGACAAAGAAACGCATGTGCGTTTCTTACTAAAGCTTTCGTGAAATTAGTAAACTTTCAAAAGAACGCGATTCTCTTTCAAAGTAAAGCTTGTACTGAGAAAAGCAACACTTATCTCAGTTCTAACAGTGCTTTCACACGTAGCAAACAACTGCTTGTCTTTACAAAGAAACGCATGTGCCTTTCTTACTAAAGCTTTCGTGAAATTAATAAACTTTCAAAAGAACGCGATTATCTTTCAAAGTAAAGCTTGTACTGAGAAAAGCAACACTGATCTCAGTTCTAACAGTGCTTTCATACGTAGCAAACAACTGCTTGTCTTGACAAAGAAACGCATGTGCGTTTCTTACTAAAGCTTTCGTGAAATTAGTAAACTTTCAAAAGAACGCGATTCTCTTTCAAAGTAAAGCTTGTACTGAGAAAAGCAACACTGATCTCAGTTCTAACAGTGCTTTCACACGTAGGAAACAACTGCTTGTCTTTACAAAGAAACGCATGAGCTTTTCTTACTAAAGCTTTCGTGAAATTAATAAACTTTCAAAAGAACGCGATTATCTTTCAAAGTAAAGCTTGTACTGAGAAAAGCAACACTGATCTCAGTTCTAACAGTGCTTTCACACGTAGCAAAAAACTGCTTGTCTTTACAAAGAAACGCATGTGCGTTTCTTATTAAAGCTTTCGTGAAATTAATAAACTTTCAAAGGAACGCGATTATCTTTCAAAGTAAAGCTTGTACTGAGGAAATTAAACATGATCTAAGTTCTAACAGTGCTTTCAAACGTAGCAATCTAGTGCTTGTCTTTACAAAGAAACGCATGTGCGTTTCTTACTAAAGCTTTCGTGAAATTAATAAACTTTCAAAAGAACGCGATTATCTATCAATGTAAAGCTTGTACTGAGAAAAGCAACACTGATCTCAGTTCTAACAGTGCTTTCACACGTTGCAAACAACTGCTTGTCTTTACAAAGAATCGCATGAGCGTTTCTTACTAAAGCTTTCGTGAAATTAATAAACTTTCAAAAGAAGGCGATTATCTTTCTAAGTAAAGCTTGTACTGAGAAAAGCAACACTGATATCAGTTCTAACAGTGCTTTCACACGTAGCAAACAACTGCTTGTCTTTACAATGAAATGCATGTGCGTTTCTTTCTAAAGTTTTCGTGAAATTAATATACTTTCAAAAGAACGCGATTATCTTTCAAAGTAAAGCTTGTACTGAGGAAATTAAATCTGATCTCAGTTCTTACAGTGCTTTCACACGTAGCAAACAACTGCTTGTCTTGACAAAGAAACGCATGTGCGTTTCTTACTAAAGCTTTCGTGAAATTAATACACTTTCAAAAGAACGCGCTTATCTTTCAAAGTAAAGCTTGTACTGAGAAAAGCAACACTGATCTCAGTTCTAACACTGCTTTCACACGTAGCATACAACTGCTTGTCTTTACAAAGAAACGCATGTGCGTTTCTTACTAAAGCTTTCGTGAAATTAATAAACTTTCAAAACAACGCGATTATCTTTCAGAGTAAAGCTTGTACTGAGAAAATTTAACCTGATCTCAGTTCTAACAGTGCTTTCACACGTAGCAAACAACTGCTTGTCTTGACAAAGAAACGCATGTGCGTTTCTCACTAAATCTTTCATGAAATTAATAAACATTCAAAAGAACGCGATTATCTTTCAAAGTAAAGCTTGTACTGAGAAAAGCAACACTGATCTCAGTTCTTACAGTGCTTTCACACGTAGCAAACAACTGCTTGTCTTTACAAAGAAATGCATGAGCGTTTCTTACTAAAACTTTCGTGAAATTAATAAACTTTCAAAAGAACGCGATTATCTTTCAAAGTAAAGGTTGTACTGAGGAAATTAAACCTGATCTCAGTTCTAACAGTGCTTTCACACGTAGCAAACAACTGCTTGTCTTGACAAAGAAACGCATGAGCGTTTCTTACTAAAGCTTTCGTGAAATTATTAAAGTTTCAAAAGAACGCGCTTATCTTTCAAAGTAAAGCTTGTACTGAGAAAAGCAACACTGATCTCAGTTCTAACAGTGCTTTCACACGTAGCAAACAACTGCTTGTCTTTACAAAGAAACGCATGAGCGTTTCTTACTAAAGCTTTCGTGAAATTAATAAACTTTCAAAAGAACGCGATTATCTTTCAAAGTAAAGCTTGTACTGAGAAAAGCAACACTGATATCAGTTCTAACAGTGCTTTCACACGTAGCAAACAACTGCTTGTCTTTACAAAGAAACGCATGTGCGTTTCTTTCTAAAGCTTTCGTGAAATTAATATACTTTCAAAAGAACACGATTATCTTTCAAAGTAAAGCTTGTACTGAGGAAATTAAATCTGATCTCAGTTCTAACAGTGCTTTCACACGTAGCAAACAACTGCTTGTCTTGACAAAGAAACGCATGTGCGTTTCTTACTAAAGCTTTCGTGAAATTAATAAACTTTCAAAACAACGCGATTATCTTTCAAAGTAAAGCTTGTACTGAGAAAAGCAACACTGATCTCAGTTCTAACAGTGCTTTCACACGTAGCAAATAACTGCTTGTCTTTACAAAGAAACGCATGAGCGTTTCTCACTAAAGCTTTCGTGAAATTAATAAACTTTCAAAAGAACGCGATTATCTTTCATAGTAAAGCTTGTACTGAGAAAATTAAACCTGATCTCAGTTCTAACAGTGCTTTCACACGTAGCAAACAACTGCTTGTCTTGACAAAGAAACGCATGTGCGTTTCTTATTAAAGCTTTCGTGAAATTAATAAACTTTCAAAAGAACGCGATTATCTTTCAAAGTAAAGCTTGTACTGAGAAAAGCAACACTGATCTCAGTTCTAACAGTACTTTCACACATAGCAAACAACTGCTTGTCTTTACAAAGAAACGCATGAGCGTTTCTTACTAAAGCTTTCGTGAAATTAATAAACTTTCAAAAGAAGGCGATTATCTTTCAAAGTAAAGCTTGTACTGAGGAAATTAAACATGATCTCAGTTCTAACAGTGCTTTCATACGTAGCAAACTAGTGCTTGTCTTTACAAAGAAACGCATGTGCGTTTCTTATTAAAGCTTTCGTGAAATTAATAAACTTTCAAAAGAACGCGATTATCTTTCAAAGTAAAGCTTGTACTGAGAAAAGCAACACTGATCTCAGTTCCAACAGTGCTTTCATACATAGCAAACAACTGCTTGTCTTGACAAAGAAACGCATGTGCGTTTCTTACTAAAGCTTTCGTGAAATTAGTAAGCTTTCAAAAGAACGCGATTCTCTTTCAAAGTAAAGCTTGTACTGAGAAAAGCAACACTGATCTCAGTTCTAACAGTGCTTTCACACGTAGCAAACAACTGCTTGTCTTTACAAAGAAACGCATGAGCTTTTCTTACTAAAGCTTTCGTGAAATTAATAAACTTTCAAAAGAACGCGCTTATCTTTCAAAGTAAAGGTTGTACTGAGAAAAGCAACACTGATCTCTGTTCTAACAGTGCTTTCACACGTAGCAAACAACTGCTTGTCTTTACAAAGAAATGCATGAGCGTTTCTTACTAAAACTTTCGTGAAATTAATAAACTTTCAAAAGAACGCGATTATCTTTCAAAGTAAAGGTTGTACTGAGGAAATTAAACCTGATCTCAGTTCTAACAGTGCTTTCACACGTAGCAAACAACTGCTTGTCTTGACAAAGAAACGCATGAGCGTTTCTTACTAAAGCTTTCGTGAAATTAATAAAGTTTCAAAAGAACGCGCTTATCTTTCAAAGTAAAGCTTGTACTGAGAAAAGCAACACTGATCTCAGTTCTAACAGTGCTTTCACACGTAGCAAACAACTGCTTGTCTTTACAAAGAAACGCATGAGCGTTTCTTACTAAAGCTTTCGTGAAATTAATAAACTTTCAAAAGAAGGCGATTATCTTTCAAAGTAAAGCTTGTACTGAGGAAATTAAACCTGATCTCAGTTCTAACAGTGCTTTCACACGTAGCAAACAACTGCTTGTCTTTACAAAGAAACGCATGAGCTTTTCTTACTAAAGCTTTCGTGAAATTAATAAACTTTCAAAAGAACGCGCTTATCTTTCAAAGTAAAGCTTGTACTGAGAAAAGCAACACTGATCTCTGTTCTAACAGTGCTTTCACACGTAGCAAACAACTGCTTGTCTTTACAAAGAAACGCATGAGCGTTTCTTACTAAAGCTTTCGTGAAATTAATAAACTTTCAAAAGAACGCGATTATCTTTCAAAGTAAATCTTGTACTGAGAAAAGCAACACTGATATCAGTTCTAACAGTGCTTTCACACGTAGCAAACAACTGCTTGTCTTTACAAAGAAACGCATGTGCGTTTCTTTCTAAAGCTTTCGTGAAATTAATATACTTTCAAAAGAACGCGATTATCTTTCAAAGTAAAGCTTGTACTGAAGAAATTAAATCTGATCTCAGTTCTAACAGTGCTTTCACACGTAGCAAACAACTGCTTGTCTTGACAAAGAAACGCATGTGCGTTTCTTACTAAAGCTTTCGTGAAATTAATAAACTTTCAAAACAACGCGATTATCTTTCAAAGTAAAGCTTGTACTGAGAAAAGCAACACTGATCTCAGTTCTAACAGTGCTTTCACACGTAGCAAATAACTGCTTGTCTTTACAAAGAAACGCATGAGCGTTTCTCACTAAAGCTTTCGTGAAATTAATAAACTTTCAAAAGAACGCGATTATCTTTCATAGTAAAGCTTGTACTGAGAAAATTAAACCTGATCTCAGTTCTAACAGTGCTTTCACACGTAGCAAACAACTGCTTGTCTTGACAAAGAAACGCATGTGCGTTTCTTATTAAAGCTTTCGTGAAATTAATAAACTTTCAAAAGAACGCGATTATCTTTCAAAGTAAAGCTTGTACTGAGAAAAGCAACACTGATCTCAGTTCTAACAGTACTTTCACACATAGCAAACAACTGCTTGTCTTTACAAAGAAACGCATGAGCGTTTCTTACTAAAGCTTTCGTGAAATTAATAAATTTTCAAAAGAAGGCGATTATCTTTCAAAGTAAAGCTTGTACTGAGGAAATTAAACATGATCTCAGTTCTAACAGTGCTTTCATACGTAGCAAACTAGTGCTTGTCTTTACAAAGAAACGCATGTGCGTTTCTTATTAAAGCTTTCGTGAAATTAATAAACTTTCAAAAGAACGCGATTATCTTTCAAAGTAAAGCTTGTACTGAGAAAAGCAACACTGATCTCAGTTCCAACAGTGCTTTCATACATAGCAAACAACTGCTTGTCTTGACAAAGAAACGCATGTGCGTTTCTTTCTAAAGCTTTCGTGAAATTAGTAAGCTTTCAAAAGAACGCGATTCTCTTTCAAAGTAAAGCTTGTACTGAGAAAAGCAACACTGATCTCAGTTCTAACAGTGCTTTCACACGTAGCAAACAACTGCTTGTCTTTACAAAGAAACGCATGAGCTTTTCTTACTAAAGCTTTCGTGAAATTAATAAACTTTCAAAAGAACGCGCTTATCTTTCAAAGTAAAGGTTGTACTGAGAAAAGCAACACTGATCTCTGTTCTAACAGTGCTTTCACACGTAGCAAACAACTGCTTGTCTTTACAAAGAAACGCATGAGCGTTTCTTACTAAAGCTTTCGTGAAATTAATAAACTTTCAAAAGAACGCGATTATCTTTCAAAGTAAAGCTTGTACTGAGAAAAGCAACACTGATATCAGTTCTAACAGTGCTTTCACACGTAGCAAACAACTGCTTGTCTTTACAAAGAAACGCATGTGCGTTTCTTTCTAAAGCTTTCGTGAAATTAATATACTTTCAAAAGAACGCGATTATCTTTCAAAGTAAAGCTTGTACTGAGGAAATTAAACCTGATCTCAGTTCTAACAGTGCTTTCACACGTAGCAAACAACTGCTTGTCTTGACAAAGAAACGCATGTGCGTTTCTTACTAAAGCTTTCGTGAAATTAATACACTTTCAAAAGAACGCGCTTATCTTTCAAAGTAAAGCTTGTACTGAGAAAAGCAACACTGATCTCAGTTCTAACACTGCTTTCACACGTAGCATACAACTGCTTGTCTTTACAAAGAAACGCATGTGCGTTTCTTACTAAAGCTTTCGTGAAATTAATAAACTTTCAAAACAACGCAATTATCTTTCAAAGTAAAGCTTGTACTGAGAAAAGCAACACTGATCTCAGTTCTAACAGTGCTTTCACACGTAGCAAATAACTGCTTGTCTTTACAAAGAAACGCATGAGCGTTTCTCACTAAAGCTTTCGTGAAATTAATAAACTTTCAAAAGAACGCGATTATCTTTCATAGTAAAGCTTGTACTGAGAAAATTAAACCTGATCTCATTCTAACAGTGCTTTCACACGTAGCAAACAACTGCTTGTCTTGACAAAGAAACGCATGTGCGTTTCTCACTAAATCTTTCATGAAATTAATAAACATTCAAAAGAACGCGATTATCTTTCAAAGTAAAGCTTGTACTGAGAAAAGCAACACTGATCTCAGTTCTAACAGTGCTTTCACACGTAGCAAACAACTGCTTGTCTTTACAAAGAAATGCATGAGCGTTTCTTACTAAAACTTTCGTGAAATTAATAAACTTTCAAAAGAACGCGATTATCTTACAAAGTAAAGCTTGTACTGAGGAAATTAAACCTGATCTCAGTTCTAACAGTGCTTTCACACGTAGCAAACAACTGCTTGTCTTGACAAAGAAACGCATGTGCGTTTCTTACTAAAGCTTTCGTGAAATTAATAAAGTTTCAAAAGAACGCGCTTATCTTTCAAAGTAAAGCTTGTACTGAGAAAAGCAACACTGATCTCAGTTCTAACAGTGCTTTCACACGTAGCAAACAACTGCTTGTGTTTACAAAGAAACGCATGAGCGTTTCTTACTAAAGCTTTCGTGAAATTAATAAACTTTCAAAAGAAGGCGATTATCTTTCAAAGTAAAGCTTGTAGTGAGGAAATTAAACCTGATCTCAGTTCTAACAGTGCTTTCACACGTAGCAAACAACTGCTTGTCTTTACAAAGAATCGCATGAGCTTTTCTTACTAAAGCTTTCGTGAAATTAATAAACTTTCAAAAGAACGCGCTTATCTTTCAAAGTAAAGCTTGTACTGAGAAAAGCAACACTGATCTCTGTTCTAACAGTGCTTTCACACGTAGCAAACAACTGCTTGTCTTTACAAAGAAACGCATGAGCGTTTCTTACTAAAGCTTTCGTGAAATTAATAAACTTTCAAAAGAACGCGATTATCTTTCAAAGTAAAGCTTGTACTGAGAAAAGCAACACTGATATCAGTTCTAACAGTGCTTTCACACGTAGCAAACAACTGCTTGTCTTTACAAAGAAACGCATGTGCGTTTCTTTCTAAAGCTTTCGTGAAATTAATATACTTTCAAAAGAACGCGATTATCTTTCAAAGTAAAGCTTGTACTGAGGAAATTAAATCTGATCTCAGTTCTAACAGTGTTTCACACGTAGCAAACAACTGCTTGTCTTGACATAGAAACGCATGTGCGTTTCTTACTAAAGCTTTCGTGAAATTAATAAACTTTCAAAACAACGCGATTATCTTTCAAAGTAAAGCTTGTACTGAGAAAAGCAACACTGATCTCAGTTCTAACAGTGCTTTCACACGTAGCAAATAACTGCTTGTCTTTACAAAGAAACGCATGAGCGTTTCTCACTAAAGCTTTCGTGAAATTAATAAACTTTCAAAAGAACGCGATTATCTTGCATAGTAAAGCTTGTACTGAGAAAATTAAACCTGATCTCAGTTCTAACAGTGCTTTCACACGTAGCAAACCACTGCTTGTCTTGACAAAGAAACGCATGTGCGTTTCTTACTAAAGCTTTCGTGAAATTAGTAAACTTTCAAAAGAACGCGGTTCTCTTTCAAAGTAAAGCTTGTACTGAGAAAAGCAACACTTATCTCAGTTCTAACAGTGCTTTCACACGTAGCAAACAACTGCTTGTCTTGACAAAGAAACGCATGTGCGTTTCTCACTAAATCTTTCATGAAATTAATAAACATTCAAAAGAACGCGCTTATCTTTCAAAGTAAAGCTTGTACTGAGAAAAGCAACACTGATCTCAGTTCTTACAGTGCTTTCACACGTAGCAAACAACTGCTTGTTTTTACAAAGAAATGCATGAGCGTTTCTTACTAAAACTTTCGTGAAATTAATAAACTTTCAAAAGAACGCGATTATCTTTCAAAGTAAAGGTTGTACTGAGGAAATTAAACCTGATCTCAGTTCTAACAGTGCTTTCACACGTAGCAAACAACTGCTTGTCTTGACAAAGAAACGCATGAGCGTTTCTTACTAAAGCTTTCGTGAAATTAATAAAGTTTCAAAAGAACGCGCTTATCTTTCAAAGTAAAGCTTGTACTGAGAAAAGCAACACTGATCTCAGTTCTAACAGTGCTTTCACACGTAGCAAACAACTGCTTGTCTTTACAAAGAAACGCATGTGCGTTTCTTACTAAAGCTTTCGTGAAATTAATAAAGTTTCAAAAGAAAGCGCTTATCTTTCAAAGTAAAGCTTGTACTGAGAAAAGCAACACTGATCTCAGTTCTAACAGTGCTTTCACACGTAGCAAACAACTGTTTGTCTTTACAAAGAAACGCATGAGCGTTTCTTACTAAAGCTTTCGGGAAATTAATAAACTTTCAAAAGAAGGCGATTCTCTTTCAAAGTAAAGCTTGTACTGAGGAAATTAAACCTGATCTCAGTTCTACCAGTGCTTTCACATGTAGCAAACAACTGCTTGTCTTGACAAAGAAACGCATGTGCGTTTCTTACTAAAGCTTTCGTGAAATTAATAAACTATCAAAAGAACGCGATTATCTTTCAAAGTAAAGCTTGTACTGAGAAAAGCAACACTGATCTCAGTTCTAACAGTGCTTTCACACGTAGCAAACAACTGCTTGTCTTTACAAAGAAACGCATGAGCGTTTCTTACTAAAGCTTTCGTGAAATTAATAAACTTTGAAAAGAACGCGTTTATCTTTCAAAGTAAAGCTTGTACTGAGAAAAGCAACACTGATCTCAGTTCTAACAGTGCTTTCACACGTAGCAAACAACTGCTTGTCTTGACAAAGAAACGAATGTGCGTTTCAAACTAAAGATTTCGTGAAATTAATAAACTTTCAAAGAACGCGATTATCTTTCAAAGTAAAGCTTGTACTGAGGAAATTAAACCTGATCTGAGTTCTAACAGTGCTTTCACACGTAGCAAACAACTGCTTGTCTTGACAAAGAAACGCATGAGCGTTTCTTACTAAAGCTTTCGTGAAATTAATAAAGTTTCAAAAGAACGTGCTTATCTTTCAAAGTAAAGCTTGTACTGAGAAAAGCAACACTGATCTCAGTTCTAACAGTGCTTTCACACGTAGCAAACAACTGCTTGTCTTTACAAAGAAACGCATGAGCGATTCTTACTAAAGCTTTCGTGAAATTAATAAACTTTCAAAAGAAGGCGATTATCTTTCAAAGTAAAGCTTGTACTGAGGAAATTAAACCTGATCTCAGTTCTAACAGTGCTTTCACACGTAGCAAACAACTGCTTGTCTTGACAAAGAAACGCATGAGCGTTTCTTACTAAAGCTTTCGTGAAATTAATAAAGTTTCAAAAGAACGTGCTTATCTTTCAAAGTAAAGCTTGTACTGAGAAAAGCAACACTGATCTCAGTTCTAACAGTGCTTTCACACGTAGCAAACAACTGCTTGTCTTTACAAAGAAACGCATGTGCGTTTCTGATTAAAGCTTTCGTGAAATTAATAAACTTTCAAAAGAACGCGATTATCTTTCAAAGTAAAGCTTGTACTGAGAAAAGCAACACTGATCTCAGTTCCAACAGTGCTTTCATACATAGCAAACAACTGCTTGTCTTGACAAAGAAACGCATGTGCGTTTCTTACTAAAGCTTTCGTGAAATTAGTAAGCTTTCAAAAGAACGCGATTCTCTTTCAAAGTAAAGCTTGTACTGAGAAAAGCAACACTGATCTCAGTTCTAACAGTGCTTTCACACGTAGCAAACAACTGCTTGTCTTTACAAAGAAACGCATGAGCTTTTCTTACTAAAGCTTTCGTGAAATTAATAAACTTTCAAAAGAACGCGCTTATCTTTCAAAGTAAAGCTTGTACTGAGAAAAGCAACACTGATCTCTGTTCTAACAGTGCTTTCACACGTAGCAAACAACTGCTTGTCTTTACAAAGAAACGCATGTGCGTTTCTTTCTAAAGCTTTCGTGAAATTAATATACTTTCAAAAGAACGCGATTATCTTTCAAAGTAAAGCTTGTACTGAGGAAATTAAATCTGATCTCAGTTCTAACAGTGCTTTCACACGTAGCAAACAACTGCTTGTCTTGACAAAGAAACGCATGTGCGTTTCTTACTAAAGCTTTCGTGAAATTAATACACTTTCAAAAGAACGCGCTTATCTTTCAAAGTAAAGCTTGTACTGAGAAAAGCAACACTGATCTCAGTTCTAACACTGCTTTCACACGTAGCATACAACTGCTTGTCTTGACAAAGAAACGCATGTGCGTTTCTTACTAAAGCTTTCGTGAAATTAATAAACTTTCAAAACAACGCAATTATCTTTCAAAGTAAAGCTTGTACTGAGAAAAGCAACACTGATCTCAGTTCTAACAGTGCTTTCACACGTAGCAAATAACTGCTTGTCTTTACAAAGAAACGCATGAGCGTTTCTCACTAAAGCTTTCGTGAAATTAATAAACTTTCAAAAGAACGCGATTATCTTTCATAGTAAAGCTTGTACTGAGAAAATTAAACCTGATCTCAGTTCTAACAGTGCTTTCACACGTAGCAAACAACTGCTTGTCTTGACAAAGAAACGCATGTGCGTTTCTCACTAAATCTTTCATGAAATTAATAAACATTCAAAAGAACGCGATTATCTTTCAAAGTAAAGCTTGTACTGAGAAAAGCAACACTGATCTCAGTTCTAACAGTGCTTTCACACGTAGCAAACAACTGCTTGTGTTTACAAAGAAACGCATGAGCGTTTCTTACTAAAGCTTTCGTGAAATTAATAAACTTTCAAAAGAAGGCGATTATCTTTCAAAGTAAAGCTTGTACTGAGGAAATTAAACCTGATCTCAGTTCTAACAGTGCTTTCACACGTAGCAAACAACTGCTTGTCTTTACAAAGAAACGCATGAGCTTTTCTTACTAAAGCTTTCGTGAAATTAATAAACTTTCAAAAGAACGCGCTTATCTTTCAAAGTAAAGCTTGTACTAAGAAAAGCAACACTGATCTCTGTTCTAACAGTGCTTTCACACGTAGCAAACAACTGCTTGTCTTTACAAAGAAACGCATGAGCGTTTCTTACTAAAGCTTTCGTAAAATTAATAAACTTTCAAAAGAACGCGATTATCTTTCAAAGTAAAGCTTGTACTGAGAAAAGCAACACTGATATCAGTTCTAACAGTGCTTTCACACGTAGCAAACAACTGCTTGTCTTTACAAAGAAACGCATGTGCGTTTCTTTCTAAAGCTTTCGTGAAATTAATATACTTTCAAAAGAACGCGATTATCTTTCAAAGTAAAGCTTGTACTGAGGAAATTAAATCTGATCTCAGTTCTAACAGTGCTTTCACACGTAGCAAACAACTGCTTGTCTTGACAAAGAAACGCATGTGCGTTTCTTACTAAAGCTTTCGTGAAATTAATAAACTTTCAAAACAACGCGATTATCTTTCATAGTAAAGCTTGTACTGAGAAAATTAAACCTGATCTCAGTTCTAACAGTGCTTTCACACGTAGCAAACAACTGCTTGTCTTGACAAAGAAACGCATGTGCGTTTCTTTCTAAAGCTTTCGTGAAATTAATATACTTTCAAAAGAACGCGATTATCTTTCAAAGTAAAGCTTGTACTGAGGAAATTAAATCTGATCTCAGTTCTAACAGTGCTTTCACACGTAGCAAACAACTGCTTGTCTTGACAAAGAAACGCATGTGCGTTTCTTACTAAAGCTTTCGTGAAATTAATAAACTTTCAAAACAACGCGCTTATCTTTCAAAGTAAAGCTTGTACTGAGAAAAGCAACACTGATCTCAGTTCTAACAGTGCTTTCACACGTAGCAAACAACTGCTTGTCTTGACAAAGAAACGCATGTGCGTTTCTTACTAAAGCTTTCGTGAAATTAATACACTTTCAAAAGAACGCGCTTATCTTTCAAAGTAAAGCTGATACTAAGAAAAGCAACACTGATCTCTGTTCTAACAGTGCTTTCACACGTAGCAAACAACTGCTTGTCTTTACAAAGAAACGCATGAGCGTTTCTTACTAAAGCTTTCGTAAAATTAATAAACTTTCAAAAGAACGCGATTATCTTTCAAAGTAAAGCTTGTACTGAGAAAAGCAACACTGATATCAGTTCTAACAGTGCTTTCACACGTAGCAAACAACTGCTTGTCTTTACAAAGAAACGCATGTGCGTTTCTTTCTAAAGCTTTCGTGAAATTAATATACTTTCAAAAGAACGCGATTATCTTTCAAAGTAAAGCTTGTACTGAGGAAATTAAATCTGATCTCAGTTCTAACAGTGCTTTCACACGTAGCAAACAACTGCTTGTCTTGACAAAGAAACGCATGTGCGTTTCTTACTAAAGCTTTCGTGAAATTAATAAACTTTCAAAACAACGCGATTATCTTTCAAAGTAAAGCTTGTACTGAGAAAAGCAACACTGATCTCAGTTCTAACAGTGCTTTCACACGTAGCAAATAACTGCTTGTCTTTACAAAGAAACGCATGAGCGTTTCTTACTAAAGCTTTCGTGAAATTAATAAACTTTCAAAAGAACGCGATTATCTTTCATAGTAAAGCTTGTACTGAGAAAATTAAACCTGATCTCAGTTCTAACAGTGCTTTCACACGTAGCAAACAACTGCTTGTCTTGACAAAGAAACGCATGTGCGTTTCTTATTAAAGCTTTCGTGAAATTAATAAACTTTCAAAAGAACGCGATTATCTTTCAAAGTAAAGCTTGTACTGAGAAAAGCAACACTGATCTCAGTTCTAACAGTACTTTCACACATAGCAAACAACTGCTTGTCTTTACAAAGAAACGCATGAGCGTTTCTTACTAAAGCTTTCGTGAAATTAATAAACTTTCAAAAGAAGGCGATTATCTTTCAAAGTAAAGCTTGTACTGAGGAAATTAAACATGATCTCAGTTCTAACAGTGCTTTCATACGTAGCAAACTAGTGCTTGTCTTTACAAAGAAACGCATGTGCGTTTCTTATTAAAGCTTCCGTGAAATTAATAAACTTTCAAAAGAACGCGATTATCTTTCAAAGTAAAGCTTGTACTGAGAAAAGCAACACTGATCTCAGTTCCAACAGTGCTTTCATACATAGCAAACAACTGCTTGTCTTGACAAAGAAACGCATGTGCGTTTCTTACTAAAGCTTTCGTGAAATTAGTAAGCTTTCAAAAGAACGCGATTCTCTTTCAAAGTAAAGCTTGTACTGAGAAAAGCAACACTGATCTCAGTTCTAACAGTGCTTTCACACGTAGCAAACAACTGCTTGTCTTTACAAAGAAACGCATGAGCTTTTCTTACTAAAGCTTTCGTGAAATTAATAAACTTTCAAAAGAACGCGCTTATCTTTCAAAGTAAAGCTTGTACTGAGAAAAGCAACACTGATCTCTGTTCTAACAGTGCTTTCACACGTAGCAAACAACTGCTTGTCTTTACAAAGAAACGCATGAGCGTTTCTTACTAAAGCTTTCGTGAAATTAATAAACTTTCAAAAGAACGCGATTATCTTTCAAAGTAAAGCTTGTACTGAGAAAAGCAACACTGATATCAGTTCTAACAGTGCTTTCACACGTAGCAAACAACTACTTGTCTTTACAAAGAAACGCATGTGCGTTTCTTTCTAAAGCTTTCGTGAAATTAATATACTTTCAAAAGAACGCGATTATCTTTCAAAGTAAAGCTTGTACTGAGGAAATTAAATCTGATCTCAGTTCTAACAGTGCTTTCACACGTAGCAAACAACTGCTTGTCTTGACAAAGAAACGCATGTGCGTTTCTTACTAAAGCTTTCGTGAAATTAATACACTTTCAAAAGAACGCGCTTATCTTTCAAAGTAAAGCTTGTACTGAGAAAAGCAACACTGATCTCAGTTCTAACACTGCTTTCACACGTAGCATACAACTGCTTGTCTTTACAAAGAAACGCATGTGCGTTCCTTTCTAAAGCTTTCGTGAAATTAATATACTTTCAAAAGAACGCGATTATCTTTCAAAGTAAAGCTTGTACTGAGGAAATTAAATCTGATCTCAGTTCTAACAGTGCTTTCACACGTAGCAAACAACTGCTTGTCTTGACAAAGAAACGCATGTGCGTTTCTTACTAAAGCTTTCGTGAAATTAATAAACTTTCAAAACAACGCGATTATCTTTCAAAGTAAAGCTTGTACTGAGAAAAGCAACACTGATCTCAGTTCTAACAGTGCTTTCACACGTAGCAAATAACTGCTTGTCTTTACAAAGAAACGCATGAGCGTTTCTCACTAAAGCTTTCGTGAAATTAATAAACTTTCAAAAGAACGCGATTATCTTTCATAGTAAAGCTTGTACTGAGAAAATTAAACCTGATCTCAGTTCTAACAGTGCTTTCACACGTAGCAAACAACTGCTTGTCTTGACAAAGAAACGCATGTGCGTTTCTTATTAAAGCTTTCGTGAAATTAATAAACTTTCAAAAGAACGCGATTATCTTTCAAAGTAAAGCTTGTACTGAGAAAAGCAACACTGATCTCAGTTCTAACAGTACTTTCACACATAGCAAACAACTGCTGTCTTTACAAAGAAACGCATGAGCGTTTCTTACTAAAGCTTTCGTGAAATTAATAAACTTTCAAAAGAAGGCGATTATCTTTCAAAGTAAAGCTTGTACTGAGGAAATTAAACATGATCTCAGTTCTAACAGTGCTTTCATACGTAGCAAACTAGTGCTTGACTTTACAAAGAAACGCATGTGCGTTTCTTATTAAAGCTTCCGTGAAATTAATAAACTTTCAAAAGAACGCGATTATCTTTCAAAGTAAAGCTTGTACTGAGAAAAGCAACACTGATCTCAGTTCCAACAGTGCTTTCATACATAGCAAACAACTGCTTGTCTCGACAAAGAAACGCATGTGCGTTTCTTACTAAAGCTTTCGTGAAATTAGTAAGCTTTCAAAAGAACGCGATTCTCTTTCAAAGTAAAGCTTGTACTGAGAAAAGCAACACTGATCTCAGTTCTAACAGTGCTTTCACACGTAGCAAACAACTGCTTGTCTTTACAAAGAAACGCATGAGCTTTTCTTACTAAAGCTTTCGTGAAATTAATAAACTTTCAAAAGAACGCGCTTATCTTTCAAATTAAAGCTTGTACTGAGAAAAGCAACACTGATCTCTGTTCTAACAGTGCTTTCACACGTAGCAAACAACTGCTTGTCTTTACAAAGAAATGCATGAGCGTTTCTTACTAAAGCTTTCGTGAAATTAATAAACTTTCAAAAGAACGCGATTATCTTTCAAAGTAAAGCTTGTACTGAGAAAAGCAACACTGATATCAGTTCTAACAGTGCTTTCACACGTAGCAAACAACTGCTTGTCTTTACAAAGAAACGCATGTGCGTTTCTTTCTAAAGCTTTCGTGAAATTAATATACTTTCAAAAGAACGCGATTATCTTTCAAAGTAAAGCTTTTACTGAGGAAATTAAATCTGATCTCAGTTCTAACAGTGCTTTCACACGTAGCAAACAACTGCTTGTCTTGACAAAGAAACGCATGTGCGTTTCTTACTAAAGCTTTCGTGAAATTAATACACTTTCAAAAGAACGCGCTTATCTTTCAAAGTAAAGCTTGTACTGAGAAAAGCAACACTGATCTCAGTTCTAACACTGCTTTCACACGTAGCATACAACTGCTTGTCTTTACAAAGAAACGCATGTGCGTTTCTTACTAAAGCTTTCGTGAAATTAATAAACTTTCAAAACAACGCAATTATCTTTCAAAGTAAAGCTTGTACTGAGAAAAGCAACACTGATCTCAGTTCTAACAGTGCTTTCACACGTAGCAAATAACTGCTTGTCTTTACAAAGAAACGCATGAGCGTTTCTCACTAAAGCTTTCGTGAAATTAATAAACTTTCAAAAGAACGCGATTATCTTTCATAGTAAAGCTTGTACTGAGAAAATTAAACCTGATCTCAGTTCTAACAGTGCTTTCACACGTAGCACACAACTGCTTGTCTTGACAAAGAAACGCATGTGCGTTTCTCACTAAATCTTTCATGAAATTAATAAACATTCAAAAGAACGCGATTATCTTTCAAAGTAAAGCTTGTACTGAGAAAAGCAACACTGATCTCAGTTCTAACAGTGCTTTCACACGTAACAAACAACTGCTTGTCTTTACAAAGAAATGCATGAGCGTTTCTTACTAAAACTTTCGTGAAATTAATAAACTTTCAAAAGAACGCGATTATCTTACAAAGTAAAGCTTGTACTGAGGAAATTAAACCTGATCTCAGTTCTAACAGTGCTTTCACACGTAGCAAACAACTGCTTGTGTTTACAAAGAAACGCATGAGCGTTTCTTACTAAAGCTTTCGTGAAATTAATAAACTTTCAAAAGAAGGCGATTATCTTTCAAAGTAAAGCTTGTAGTGAGGAAATTAAACCTGATCTCAGTTCTAACAGTGCTTTCACACGTAGCAAACAACTGCTTGTCTTTACAAAGAAACGCATGAGCTTTTCTTACTAAAGCTTTCGTGAAATTAATAAACTTTCAAAAGAACGCGCTTATCTTTCAAAGTAAAGCTTGTACTGAGAAAAGCAACACTGATCTCTGTTCTAACAGTGCTTTCACACGTAGCAAACAACTGCTTGTCTTTACAAAGAAACGCATGAGCGTTTCTTACTAAAGCTTTCGTGAAATTAATAAACTTTCAAAAGAACGCGATTATCTTTCAAAGTAAAGCTTGTACTGAGAAAAGCAACACTGATATCAGTTCTAACAGTGCTTTCACACGTAGCAAACAACTGCTTGTCTTTACAAAGAAACGCATGTGCGTTTCTTTCTAAAGCTTTCGTGAAATTAATATACTTTCAAAAGAACGCCATTATCTTTCAAAGTAAAGCTTGTACTGAGGAAATTAAATCTGATCTCAGTTCTAACAGTGCTTTCACACGTAGCAAACAACTGCTTGTCTTGACAAAGAAACGCATGTGCGTTTCTTACTAAAGCTTTCGTGAAATTAATAAACTTTCAAAACAACGCGATTATCTTTCAAAGTAAAGCTTGTACTGAGAAAAGCAACACTGATCTCAGTTCTAACAGTGCTTTCACACGTAGCAAATAACTGCTTGTCTTTACAAAGAAACGCATGAGCGTTTCTCACTAAAGCTTTCGTGAAATTAATAAACTTTCAAAAGAACGCGATTATCTTTCATAGTAAAGCTTGTACTGAGAAAATTAAACCTGATCTCAGTTCTAACAGTGCTTTCACACGTAGCAAACCACTGCTTGTCTTGACAAAGAAACGCATGTGCGTTTCTTACTAAAACTTTCGTGAAATTAGTAAACTTTCAAAAGAACGCGATTCTCTTTCAAAGTAAAGCTTGTACTGAGAAAAGCAACACTTATCTCAGTTCTAACAGTGCTTTCACACGTAGCAAACAACTGCTTGTCTTTACAAAGAAACGCATGTGCGTTTCTTACTAAAGCTTTCGTGAAATTAATAAACTTTCAAAAGAACGCGATTATCTTTCAAAGTAAAGCTTGTACTGAGAAAAGCAACACTGATCTCAGTTCTAACAGTGCTTTCATACATAGCAAACAACTGCTTGTCTTGACAAAGAAACGCATGTGCGTTTCTTACTAAAGCTTTCATGAAATTAGTAAACTTTCAAAAGAACGCGATTCTCTTTCAAAGTAAAGCTTGTACTGAGAAAAGCAACACTGATCTCAGTTCTAACAGTGCTTTCACACGTAGGAAACAACTGCTTGTCTTTACAAAGAAACGCATGAGCGTTTCTTACTAAAGCTTTCGTGAAATTAATAAACTTTCAAAAGAACGCGATTATCTTTCAAAGTAAAGCTTGTACTGAGAAAAGCAACACTGATCTCAGTTCTAACAGTGCTTTCACACGTAGCAAAAAACTGCTTGTCTTTACAAAGAAACGCATGTGCGTTTCTTATTAAAGCTTTCGTGAAATTAATAAACTTTCAAAAGAACGCGATTATCTTTCAAAGTAAAGCTTGTACTGAGGAAATTAAACATGATCTAAGTTCTAACAGTGCTTTCACACGTAGCAAACAACTGCTTGTCTTGACAAAGAAACGCATGTGCGTTTCTTACTAAAGCTTTCGTGAAATTAATACACTTTCAAAAGAACGCGCTTATCTTTCAAAGTAAAGCTTGTACTGAGAAAAGCAACACTGATCTCAGTTCTAACACTGCTTTCACACGTAGCATACAACTGCTTGTCTTTACAAAGAAACGCATGTGCGTTTCTTACTAAAGCTTTCGTGAAATTAATAAACTTTCAAAACAACGCGATTATCTTTCATAGTAAAGCTTGTACTGAGAAAATTTAACCTGATCTCAGTTCTAACAGTGCTTTCACACGTAGCAAACAACGGCTTGTCTTAACAAAGAAACGCATGTGCGTTTCTCACTAAATCTTTCATGAAATTAATAAACATTCAAAAGAACGCGATTATCTTTCAAAGTAAAGCTTGTACTGAGAAAAGCAACACTGATCTCAGTTCTTACAGTGCTTTCACACGTAGCAAACAACTGCTTGTCTTTACAAAGAAATGCATGAGCGTTTCTTACTAAAACTTTCGTGAAATTAATAAACTTTCAAAAGAACGCGATTATCTTTCAAAGTAAAGCTTGTACTGAGGAAATTAAACCTGATCTCAGTTCTAACAGTGCTTTCACACGTAGCAAACAACTGCTTGTCTTGACAAAGAAACGCATGAGCGTTTCTTACTAAAGCTTTCGTGAAATTAATAAAGTTTCAAAAGAAAGCGCTTATCTTTCAAAGTAAAGCTTGTACTGAGAAAAGCAACACTGATCTCAGTTCTAACAGTGCTTTCACACGTAGCAAACAACTGTTTGTCTTTACAAAGAAACGCATGAGCGTTTCTTACTAAAGCTTTCGGGAAATTAATAAACTTTCAAAAGAAGGCGATTATCTTTCAAAGTAAAGCTTGTACTGAGGAAATTAAACCTGATCTCAGTTCTACCAGTGCTTTCACATGTAGCAAACAACTGCTTGTCTTGACAAAGAAACGCATGTGCGTTTCTTACTAAAGCTTTAGTGAAATTAATAAACTATCAAAAGAACGCGATTATCTTTCAAAGTAAAGCTTGTACTGAGAAAAGCAACACTGATCTCAGTTCTAACAGTGCTTTCACACGTAGCAAACAACTGCTTGTCTTTACAAAGAAACGCATGAGCGTTTCTTACTAAAGCTTTCGTGAAATTAATAAACTTTGAAAAGAACGCGTTTATCTTTCAAAGTAAAGCTTGTACTGAGAAAAGCAACACTGATCTCAGTTCCAACAGTGCTTTCATACATAGCAAACAACTGCTTGTCTTGACAAAGGAACGCATGTGCGTTTCTTACTAAAGCTTTTGTGAAATTAGTAAGCTTTCAAAAGAACGCGATTCTCTTTCAAAGTAAAGCTTGTACTGAGAAAAGCAACACTGATCTCAGTTCTAACAGTGCTTTCACACGTAGCAAACAACTGCTTGTCTTTACAAAGAAACGCATGTGCGTTTCTTTCTAAAGCTTTCGTGAAATTAATATACTTTCAAAAGAACGCGATTATCTTTCAAAGTAAAGCTTGTACTGAGGAAATTAAATCTGATCTCAGTTCTAACAGTGCTTTCACACGTAGCAAACAACTGCTTGTCTTGACAAAGAAACGCATGTGCGTTTCTTACTAAAGCTTTCGTGAAATTAATACACTTTCAAAAGAACGCGCTTATCTTTCAAAGTAAAGCTTGTACTGACAAAAGCAACACTGATCTCAGTTCTAACACTGCTTTCACACGTAGCATACAACTGCTTGTCTTTACAAAGAAACGCATGTGCGTTTCTTACTAAAGCTTTCGTGAAATTAATAAACTTTCAAAACAACGCGATTATCTTTCAAAGTAAAGCTTGTACTGAGAAAAGCAACACTGATCTCAGTTCTAACAGTGCTTTCACACGTAGCAAATAACTGCTTGTCTTTACAAAGAAACGCATGAGCGTTTCTCACTAAAGCTTTCGTGAAATTAATAAACTTTCAAAAGAACGCGATTATCTTTCATAGTAAAGCTTGTACTGAGAAAATTAAACCTGATCTCAGTTCTAACAGTGCTTTCACACGTAGCAAACAACTGCTTGTCTTGACAAAGAAACGCATGTGCGTTTCTTACTAAAGCTTTCGTGAAATTAATAAACTTTCAAAAGAACACGCTTATCTTTCAAAGTAAAGCTTGTACTGAGAAAAGCAACACTGATCTCAGTTCTAACAGTGCTTTCACACGTAGCAAACAACTGCTTGTCTTTACAAACAAACGCATGTGCGTTTCTTACTAAAGCTGTCGTGAAATTAATAAACTTTCAAAAGAAGGCGATTATCTTTCAAAGTAAAGCTTGTACTGAGGAAATTAAACCTGATCTCAGTTCTACCAGTGCTTTAACATGTAGCAAACAACTGCTTGTCTTGGCAAAGAAACGCATGAGCGTTTCTTACTAAAGCTTTCGTGAAATTAATAAACTTTCAAAAGAACACGCTTATCTTTCAAAGTAAAGCTTGTACTGAGAAAAGCAACACTGATATCAGTTCTAACAGTGCTTTCACACGTAGCAAACAACTGCTTGTCTTTACAAAGAAACGCATGTGCGTTTCTTTCTAAAGCTTTCGTGAAATTAATATACTTTCAAAACAACGCGATTATCTTTCAAAGTAAAGCTTGTACTGAGGAAATTAAATCTGATCTCAGTTCTAACAGTGCTTTCACACGTAGCAAACAACTGCTTGTCTTGACAAAGAAACGCATGTGCGTTTCTTACTAAAGCTTTCGTGAAATTAATACACTTTCAAAAGAACGCGCTTATCTTTCAAAGTAAAGCTTGTACTGAGAAAAGCAACACTGATCTCAGTTCTTACACTGCTTTCACACGTAGCATACAACTGCTTGTCTTTACAAAGAAACGCATGTGCGTTTCTTACTAAAGCTTTCGTGAAATTAATAAACTTTCAAAACAACGCGATTATCTTTCAAAGTAAAGCTTGTACTGAGAAAAGGAACACTGATCTCAGTTCTAACAGTGCTTTCACACGTAGCAAACAACTGCTTGACTTTACAAAGAAACGCATGTGCGTTTCTTATTAAAGCTTTCGTGAAATTAATAAACTTTCAAAAGAACGCGATTATCTTTCATAGTAAAGCTTGTACTGAGAAAAGCAACACTGATCTCAGTTCTAACAGTGCTTTCACACGTAGCAAACAACTGCTTGTCTTTACAAAGAAACGCATGTGCGTTTCTTACTAAAGCTTTCGTGAAATTAATAAACTTTCAAAAGAACGCGATTATCTTTCAAAGTAAAGCTTGTACTGAGAAAAGCAACACTGATCTCAGTTCTAACAGTGCTTTCACACGTAGCAAACAACTGCTTGTCTTTACAAAGAAATGCATGAGCGTTTCTTACTAAAACTTTCGTGAAATTAATAAACTTTCAAAAGAACGCGATTATCTTTCAAAGTAAAGCTTGTACTGAGGAAATTAAACCTGATCTCAGTTCTAACAGTGCTTTCATACGTAGCAAACTAGTGCTTGTCTTTACAAAGAAACGCATGTGCGTTTCTTATTAAAGCTTTCGTGAAATTAATAAACTTTCAAAAGAACGCGATTATCTTTCAAAGTAAAGCTTGTACTGAGAAAAGCAACACTGATCTCAGTTCCAACAGTGCTTTCATACATAGCAAACAACTGCTTGTCTTGACAAAGAAACGCATGTGCATTTCTTACTAAAGCTTTCGTGAAATTAGTAAGCTTTCAAAAGAACGCGATTCTCTTTCAAAGTAAAGCTTGTACTGAGAAAAGCAACACTGATCTCAGTTCTAACAGTGCTTTCACACGTAGCAAACAACTGCTTGTCTTTACAAAGAAACGCATGAGCTTTTCTTACTAAAGCTTTCGTGAAATTAATAAACTTTCAAAAGAACGCGCTTATCTTTCAAAGTAAAGCTTGTACTGAGAAAAGCAACACTGATCTCTGTTCTAACAGTGCTTTCACACGTAGCAAACAACTGCTTGTCTTTACAAAGAAACGCATGAGCGTTTCTTACTAAAGCTTTCGTGAAATTAATAAAGTTTCAAAAGAACGTGCTTATCTTTCAAAGTAAAGCTTGTACTGAGGAAATTAAACCTGATCTCAGTTCTACCAGTGCTTTCACATGTAGCAAACAACTGCTTGTCTTGGCAAAGAAACGCATGAGCGTTTCTTACTAAAGCTTTCGTGAAATTAATAAACTTTCAAAAGAACGCGATTATCTTTCAAAGTAAAGCTTGTACTGAGAAAATCAACACTGATATCAGTTCTAACAGTGCTTTCACACGTAGCAAACAACTGCTTGTCTTTACAAAGAAACGCATGTGCGTTTCTTTCTAAAGCTTTCGTGAAATTAATATACTTTCAAAAGAACGCGATTATCTTTCAAAGTAAAGCTTGTACGGAGGAAATTAAATCTGATCTCAGTTCTAACAGTGCTTTCACACGTAGGAAACAACTGCTTGTCTTGACAAAGAAACGCATGTGCGTTTCTTACTAAAGCTTTCGTGAAATTAATAAAGTTTCAAAAGAACGCGCTTATCTTTCAAAGTAAAGCTTGTACTGAGAAAAGCAACACTGATCTCAGTTCTAACAGTGCTTTCACACGTAGCAAACAACTGCTTGTGTTTACAAAGAAACGCACGAGCGTTTCTTACTAAAGCTTTCGTGAAATTAATAAACTTTCAAAAGAAGGCGATTATCTTTCAAAGTAAAGCTTGTACTGAGGAAATTAAACCTGATCTCAGTTCTAACAGTGCTTTCACACGTAGCAAACAACTGCTTGTCTTTACAAAGAAACGCATGAGCTTTTCTTACTAAAGCTTTCGTGAAATTAATAAACTTTCAAAAGAACGCGCTTATCTTTCAAAGTAAAGCTTGTACTGAGAAAAGCAACACTGATCTCTGTTCTAACAGTGCTTTCACACGTAGCAAACAACTGCTTGTCTTTACAAAGAAACGCATGAGCATTTCTTACTAAAGCTTTCGTGAAATTAATAAACTTTCAAAAGAACGCGATTATCTTTCAAAGTAAAGCTTGTACTGAGAAAAGCAACACTGATATCAGTTCTAACAGTGCTTTCACACGTAGCAAACAACTGCTTGTCTTTACAAAGAAACGCATGTGCGTTTCTTTCTAAAGCTTTCGTGAAATTAATATACTTTCAAAAGAACGCGATTATCTTTCAAAGTAAAGCTTGTACTGAGGAAATTAAATCTGATCTCAGTTCTAACAGTGCTTTCACACGTAGCAAACAACTGCTTGTCTTGACAAAGAAACGCATGTGCGTTTCTTACTAAAGCTTTCGTGAAATTAATAAACTTTCAAAACAACGCGATTATCTTTCAAAGTAAAGCTTGTACTGAGAAAAGCAACACTGATCTCAGTTCTAACAGTGCTTTCACACGTAGCAAATAACTGCTTGTCTTTACAAAGAAACGCATGAGCGTTTCTCACTAAAGCTTTCGTGAAATTAATAAACTTTCAAAAGAACGCGATTATCTTTCATAGTAAAGCTTGTACTGAGAAAATTAAACCTGATCTCAGTTCTAACAGTGCTTTCACACGTAGCAAACCACTGCTTGTCTTGACAAAGAAACGCATGTGCGTTTCTTACTAAAGCTTTCGTGAAATTAGTAAACTTTCAAAAGAACGCGATTCTCTTTCAAAGTAAAGCTTGTACTGAGAAAAGCAACACTTATCTCAGTTCTAACAGTGCTTTCACACGTAGCATACAACTGCTTGTCTTTACAAAGAAACGCATGTGCGTTTCTTACTAAAGCTTTCGTGAAATTAATAAACTTTCAAAACAACGCAATTATCTTTCAAAGTAAAGCTTGTACTGAGAAAAGCAACACTGATCTCAGTTCTAACAGTGCTATCACACGTAGAAAATAACTGCTTGTCTTTACAAAGAAACGCATGAGCGTTTCTCACTAAAGCTTTCGTGAAATTAATAAACTTTCAAAAGAACGCGATTATCTTTCATAGTAAAGCTTGTACTGAGAAAATTAAACCTGATCTCAGTTCTAACAGTGCTTTCACACGTAGCAAACAACTGCTTGTCTTGACAAAGAAACGCATGTGCGTTTCTTACTAAAGCTTTCGTGAAATTAGTAAGCTTTCAAAAGAACGCGATTCTCTTTCAAAGTAAAGCTTGTACTGAGAAAAGCAACACTGATCTCAGTTCTAACAGTGCTTTCACACGTAGCAAACAACTGCTTGTCTTTACAAAGAAACGCATGAGCTTTTCTTACTAAAGCTTTCGTGAAATTAATAAACTTTCAAAAGAACGCGCTTATCTTTCAAAGTAAAGCTTGTACTGAGAAAAGCAACACTGATCTCTGTTCTAACAGTGCTTTCACACGTAGCAAACAACTGCTTGTCTTTACAAAGAAACGCATGAGCGTTTCTTACTAAAGCTTTCGTGAAATTAATAAACTTTCAAAAGAACGCGATTATCTTTCAAAGTAAAGCTTGTACTGAGAAAATCAACACTGATATCAGTTCTAACAGTGCTTTCACACGTAGCAAACAACTGCTTGTCTTTACAAAGAAACGCATGTGCGTTTCTTTCTAAAGCTTTCGTGAAATTAATATACTTTCAAAAGAACGCGATTATCTTTCAAAGTAAAGCTTGTACGGAGGAAATTAAATCTGATCTCAGTTCTAACAGTGCTTTCACACGTAGCAAAAAACTGCTTGTCTTGACAAAGAAACGCATGTGCGTTTCTTACTAAAGCTTTCGTGAAATTAATACACTTTCAAAAGAACGCGCTTATCTTTCAAAGTAAAGCTTGTACTGAGAAAAGCAACACTGATCTCAGTTCTAACACTGCTTTCACACGTAGCATACAACTGCTTGTCTTTACAAAGAAACGCATGTGCGTTTCTTATTAAGCTTTCGTGAAATTAATAAACTTTCAAAACAACGCAATTATCTTTCAAAGTAAAGCTTGTACTGAGAAAAGCAACACTGATCTCAGTTCTAACAGTGCTTTCACACGTAGCAAATAACTGCTTGTCTTTACAAAGAAACGCATGAGCGTTTCTCACTAAAGCTTTCGTGAAATTAATAAACTTTCAAAAGAACGCGATTATCTTTCATAGTAAAGCTTGTACTGAGAAAATTAAACCTGATCTCAGTTCTAACAGTGCTTTCACACGTAGCAAACAACTGCTTGTCTTGACAAAGAAACGCATGTGCGTTTCTCACTAAATCTTTCATGAAATTAATAAACATTCAAAAGAACGCGATTATCTTTCAAAGTAAAGCTTGTACTGAGAAAAGCAACACTGATCTCAGTTCTAACAGTGCTTTCACAGGTAGCAAACAACTGCTTGTCTTTACAAAGAAATGCATGAGCGTTTCTTACTAAAACTTTCGTGAAATTAATAAACTTTCAAAAGAACGCGATTATCTTTCAAAGTAAAGCTTGTACTGAGGAAATTAAACCTGATCTCAGTTCTAACAGTGCTTTCACACGTAGCAAACAACTGCTTGTCTTGACAAAGAAACGCATGTGCGTTTCTTACTAAAGCTTTCGTGAAATTAATAAAGTTTCAAAAGAACGCGATTATCTTTCAAAGTAAAGCTTGTACTGAGAAAAGCAACACTGATCTCAGTTCTAACAGTGCTTTCACACGTAGCAAACAACTGCTTGTGTTTACAAAGAAACGCACGAGCGTTTCTTACTAAAGCTTTCGTGAAATTAATAAACTTTCAAAAGAAGGCGATTATCTTTCAAAGTAAAGCTTGTACTGAGGAAATTAAACCTGATCTCAGTTCTAACAGTGCTTTCACACGTAGCAAACAACTGCTTGTCTTTACAAAGAAACGCATGAGCTTTTCTTACTAAAGCTTTCGTGAAATTAATAAACTTTCAAAAGAACGCGCTTATCTTTCAAAGTAAAGCTTGTACTGAGAAAAGCAACACTGATCTCTGTTCTAACAGTGCTTTCACACGTAGCAAACAACTGCTTGTCTTTACAAAGAAACGCATGAGCGTTTCTTACTAAAGCTTTCGTGAAATTAATAAACTTTCAAAAGAACGCGATTATCTTTCAAAGTAAAGCTTGTACTGAGAAAAGCAACACTGATATCAGTTCTAACAGTGCTTTCACACGTAGCAAACAACTGCTTGTCTTTACAAAGAAACGCATGTGCGTTTCTTTCTAAAGCTTTCGTGAAATTAATATACTTTCAAAAGAACGCCATTATCTTTCAAAGTAAAGCTTGTACTGAGGAAATTAAATCTGATCTCAGTTCTAACAGTGCTTTCACACGTAGCAAACAACTGCTTGTCTTGACAAAGAAACGCATGTGCGTTTCTTACTAAAGCTTTCGTGAAATTAATAAACTTTCAAAACAACGCGATTATCTTTCAAAGTAAAGCTTGTACTGAGAAAAGCAACACTGATCTCAGTTCTAACAGTGCTTTCACACGTAGCAAATAACTGCTTGTCTTTACAAAGAAACGCATGAGCGTTTCTCACTAAAGCTTTCGTGAAATTAATAAACTTTCAAAAGAACGCGATTATCTTTCATAGTAAAGCTTGTACTGAGAAAATTAAACCTGATCTCAGTTCTAACAGTGCTTTCACACGTAGCAAACCACTGCTTGTCTTGACAAAGAAATGCATGTGCGTTTCTTACTAAAGCTTTCGTGAAATTAGTAAACTTTCAAAAGAACGCGATTCTCTTTCAAAGTAAAGCTTGTACTGAGAAAAGCAACACTTATCTCAGTTCTAACAGTGCTTTCACACGTAGCATACAACTGCTTGTCTTTACAAAGAAACGCATGTGCGTTTCTTACTAAAGCTTTCGTGAAATTAATAAACTTTCAAAACAACGCAATTATCTTTCAAAGTAAAGCTTGTACTGAGAAAAGCAACACTGATCTCAGTTCTAACAGTGCTTTCACACGTAGCAAATAACTGCTTGTCTTTACAAAGAAACGCATGAGCGTTTCTCACTAAAGCTTTCGTGAAATTAATAAACTTTCAAAAGAACGCGATTATCTTTCATAGTAAAGCTTGTACTGAGAAAATTAAACCTGATCTCAGTTCTAACAGTGCTTTCACACGTAGCAAACAACTGCTTGTCTTGACAAAGAAACGCATGTGCGTTTCTTACTAAAGCTTTCGTGAAATTAGTAAGCTTTCAAAAGAACGCGATTCTCTTTCAAAGTAAAGCTTGTACTGAGAAAAGCAACACTGATCTCAGTTCTAACAGTGCTTTCACACGTAGCAAACAACTGCTTGTCTTTACAAAGAAACGCATGAGCTTTTCTTACTAAAGCTTTCGTGAATTTAATAAACTTTCAAAAGAACGCGCTTATCTTTCAAAGTAAAGCTTGTACTGAGAAAAGCAACACTTATCTCAGTTCTAACAGTGCTTTCACACGTAGCAAACAACTGCTTGTCTTGACAAAGAAACGCATGTGCGTTTCTTACTAAAGCTTTCGTGAAATTAATAAAGTTTCAAAAGAACGCGCTTATCTTTCAAAGTAAAGCTTGTACTGAGAAAAGCAACACTGATCTCAGTTCTAACAGTGCTTTCACACGTAGCAAACAACTGCTTGTGTTTACAAAGAAACGCACGAGCGTTTCTTACTAAAGCTTTCGTGAAATTAATAAACTTTCAAAAGAAGGCGATTATCTTTCAAAGTAAAGCTTGTACTGAGGAAATTAAACCTGATCTCAGTTCTAACAGTGCTTTCACACGTAGCAAACAACTGCTTGTCTTGACAAAGAAACGCATGTGCGTTTCTCACTAAATCTTTCATGAAATTAATAAACATTCAAAAGAACGCGATTATCTTTCAAAGTAAAGCTTGTACTGAGAAAAGCAACACTGATCTCAGTTCTAACAGTGCTTTCACACGTAGCAAACAACTGCTTGTCTTTACAAAGAAATGCATGAGCGTTTCTTACTAAAACTTTCGTGAAATTAATAAACTTTCAAAAGAACGCGACTATCTTTCAAAGTAAAGCTTGTACTGAGGAAATTAAACCTGATCTCAGTTCTAACAGTGCTTTCACACGTAGCAAACAACTGCTTGTCTTGACAAAGAAACGCATGTGCGTTTCTTACTAAAGCTTTCGTGAAATTAATAAAGTTTCAAAAGAACGCGCTTATCTTTCAAAGTAAAGCTTGTACTGAGAAAAGCAACACTGATCTCAGTTCTAACAGTGCTTTCACACGTAGCAAACAACTGCTTGTGTTTACAAAGAAACGCACGAGCGTTTCTTACTAAAGCTTTCGTGAAATTAATAAACTTTCAAAAGAAGGCGATTATCTTTCAAAGTAAAGCTTGTACTGAGGAAATTAAACCTGATCTCAGTTCTAACAGTGCTTTCACACGTAGCAAACAACTGCTTGTCTTTACAAAGAAACGCATGAGCTTTTCTTACTAAAGCTTTCGTGAAATTAATAAACTTTCAAAAGAACGCGCTTATCTTTCAAAGTAAAGCTTGTACTGAGAAAAGCAACACTGATCTCTGTTCTAACAGTGCTTTCACACGTAGCAAACAACTGCTTGTCTTTACAAAGAAACGCATGAGCGTTTCTTACTAAAGCTTTCGTGAAATTAATATACTTTCAAAAGAACGCGATTATCTTTCAAAGTAAAGCTTGTACTGAGAAAAGCAACACTGATATCAGTTCTAACAGTGCTTTCACACGTAGCAAACAACTGCTTGTCTTTACAAAGAAACGCATGTGCGTTTCTTTCTAAAGCTTTCGTGAAATTAATATACTTTCAAAAGAACGCGATTATCTTTCAAAGTAAAGCTTGTACTGAGGAAATTAAATCTGATCTCAGTTCTAACAGTGCTTTCACACGTAGCAAACAACTGCTTGTCTTGACAAAGAAACGCATGTGCGTTTCTTACTAAAGCTTTCGTGAAATTAATAAACTTTCAAAACAACGCGATTATCTTTCAAAGTAAAGCTTGTACTGAGAAAAGCAACACTGATCTCAGTTCTAACAGTGCTTTCACACGTAGCAAATAACTGCTTGTCTTTACAAAGAAACGCATGAGCGTTTCTCACTAAAGCTTTCGTGAAATTAATAAACTTTCAAAAGAACGCGATTATCTTTCATAGTAAAGCTTGTACTGAGAAAATTAAACCTGATCTCAGTTCTAACAGTGCTTTCACACGTAGCAAACCACTGCTTGTCTTGACAAAGAAACGCATGTGCGTTTCTTACTAAAGCTTTCGTGAAATTAGTAAACTTTCAAAAGAACGCGATTCTCTTTCAAAGTAAAGCTTGTACTGAGAAAAGCAACACTGATCTCAGTTCTAACAGTGCTTTCACACGTAGCAAACAACTGCTTGTGTTTACAAAGAAACGCACGAGCATTTCTTACTAAAGCTTTCGTGAAATTAATAAACTTTCAAAAGAAGGCGATTATCTTTCAAAGTAAAGCTTGTACTGAGGAAATTAAACCTGATCTCAGTTCTAACAGTGCTTTCACACGTAGCAAACAACTGCTTGTCTTTACAAAGAAACGCATGAGCTTTTCTTACTAAAGCTTTCGTGAAATTAATAAACTTTCAAAAGAACGCGCTTATCTTTCAAAGTAAAGCTTGTACTGAGAAAAGCAACACTGATCTCTGTTCTAACAGTGCTTTCACACGTAGCAAACAACTGCTTGTCTTTACAAAGAAACGCATGAGCGTTTCTTACTAAAGCTTTCGTGAAATTAATAAACTTTCAAAAGAACGCGATTATCTTTCAAAGTAAAGCTTGTACTGAGAAAAGCAACACTGATATCAGTTCTAACAGTGCTTTCACACGTAGCAAACAACTGCTTGTCTTTACAAAGAAACGCATGTGCGTTTCTTTCTAAAGCTTTCGTGAAATTAATATACTTTCAAAAGAACGCGATTATCTTTCAAAGTAAAGCTTGTACTGAGGAAATTAAATCTGATCTCAGTTCTAACAGTGCTTTCACACGTAGCAAACAACTGCTTGTCTTGACAAAGAAACGCATGTGCGTTTCTTACTAAAGCTTTCGTGAAATTAATAAACTTTCAAAACAACGCGATTATCTTTCAAAGTAAAGCTTGTACTGATCAAAGCAACACTGATCTCAGTTCTAACAGTGCTTTCACACGTAGCAAATAACTGCTTGTCTTTACAAAGAAACGCATGAGCGTTTCTCACTAAAGCTTTTGTGAAATTAATAAACTTTCAAAAGAACGCGATTATCTTTCATAGTAAAGCTTGTACTGAGAAAATTAAACCTGATCTCAGTTCTAACAGTGCTTTCACACGTAGCAAACCACTGCTTGTCTTGACAAAGAAACGCATGTGCGTTTCTTACTAAAGCTTTCGTGAAATTAGTAAACTTTCAAAAGAACGCGATTCTCTTTCAAAGTAAAGCTTGTACTGAGAAAAGCAACACTTATCTCAGTTCTAACAGTGCTTTCACACGTAGCATACAACTGCTTGTCTTTACAAAGAAACGCATGTGCGTTTCTTACTAAAGCTTTCGTGAAATTAATAAACTTTCAAAACAACGCGCTTATCTTTCAAAGTAAAGCTTGTACTGAGAAAAGCAACACTGATCTCAGTTCTAACAGTGCTTTCACACGTAGCAAATAACTGCTTGTCTTTACAAAGAAACGCATGAGCGTTTCTCACTAAGGCTTTCGTGAAATTAATAAACTTTCAAAAGAACGCGATTATCTTTCATAGTAAAGCTTGTACTGAGGAAATTAAACCTGATCTCATTTCTAACAGTGCTTTCACACGTAGCAAACAACTGCTTGTCTTGACAAAGAAACGCATGTGCGTTTCTTATTAAAGCTTTCGTGAAATTAATAAACTTTCAAAAGAACGCGATTATCTTTCAAAGTAAAGCTTGTACTGAGAAAAGCAACACTGATCTCAGTTCTAACAGTGCTTTCACACGTAGCAAACAACTGCTTGTCTTTACAAAGAAATGCATGAGCGTTTCTTACTAAAACTTTCGTGAAATTAATAAACTTTCAAAAGAACGCGATTATCTTTCAAAGTAAAGCTTGTACTGAGGAAATTAAACCTGATCTCAGTTCTAACAGTGCTTTCACACGTAGCAAACAACTGCTTGTCTTGACAAAGAAACGCATGTGCGTTTCTTACTAAAGCTTTCGTGAAATTAATAAAGTTTCAAAAGAACGCGCTTATCTTTCAAAGTAAAGCTTGTACTGAGAAAAGCAACACTGATCTCAGTTCTAACAGTGCTTTCACACGTAGCAAACAACTGCTTGTGTTTACAAAGAAACGCACGAGCGTTTCTTACTAAAGCTTTCGTGAAATTAATAAACTTTCAAAAGAAGGCGATTATCTTTCAAAGTAAAGCTTGTACTGAGGAAATTAAACCTGATCTCAGTTCTAACAGTGCTTTCACACGTAGCAAACAACTGCTTGTCTTTACAAAGAAACGCATGAGCTTTTCTTACTAAAGCTTTCGTGAAATTAATAAACTTTCAAAAGAACGCGCTTATCTTTCAAAGTAAAGCTTGTACTGAGAAAAGCAACACTGATCTCTGTTCTAACAGTGCTTTCACACGTAGCAAACAACTGCTTGTCTTTACAAAGAAACGCATGAGCGTTTCTTACTAAAGCTTTCGTGAAATTAATAAACTTTCAAAAGAACGCGATTATCTTTCAAAGTAAAGCTTGTACTGAGAAAAGCAACACTGATATCAGTTCTAACAGTGCTTTCACACGTAGCAAACAACTGCTTGTCTTTACAAAGAAACGCATGTGCGTTTCTTTCTAAAGCTTTCGTGAAATTAATATACTTTCAAAAGAACGCGATTATCTTTCAAAGTAAAGCTTGTACTGAGGAAATTAAATCTGATCTCAGTTCTAACAGTGCTTTCACACGTAGCAAACAACTGCTTGTCTTGACAAAGAAACGCATGTGCGTTTCTTACTAAAGCTTTCGTGAAATTAATAAACTTTCAAAACAACGCGATTATCTTTCAAAGTAAAGCTTGTACTGAGAAAAGCAACACTGATCTCAGTTCTAACAGTGCTTTCACACGTAGCAAAGAACTGCTTGTCTTTACAAAGAAACGCATGAGCGTTTCTCACTAAAGCTTTCGTGAAATTAATAAACTTTCAAAAGAACGCGATTATCTTTCATAGTAAAGCTTGTACTGAGAAAATTAAACCTGATCTCAGTTCTAACAGTGCTTTCACACGTAGCAAACCACTGCTTGTCTTGACAAAGAAACGCATGTGCGTTTCTTACTAAAGCTTTCGTGAAATTAGTAAACTTTCAAAAGAACGCGATTCTCTTTCAAAGTAAAGCTTGTACTGAGAAAAGCAACACTTATCTCAGTTCTAACAGTGCTTTCACACGTAGCAAACAACTGCTTGTCTTTACAAAGAAACGCATGTGCGTTTCTTACTAAAGCTTTCGTGAAATTAATAAACTTTCAAAAGAACGCGATTATCTTTCAAAGTAAAGCTTGTACTGAGAAAAGCAACACTGATCTCAGTTCTAACAGTGCTTTCATACGTAGCAAACAACTGCTTGTCTTGACAAAGAAACGCATGTGCGTTTCTTAATAAGCTTTCGTGAAATTAGTAAACTTTCAAAAGAACGCGATTCTCTTTCAAAGTAAAGCTTGTACTGAGAAAAGCAACACTGATCTCAGTTCTAACAGTGCTTTCACACGTAGCAAACAACTGCTTGTCTTTACAAAGAAACGCATGAGCGTTTCTTACTAAAGCTTTCGTGAAATTAATAAACTTTCAAAAGAACGCGATTATCTTTCAAAGTAAAGCTTGTACTGAGAAAAGCAACACTGATATCAGTTCTAACAGTGCTTTCACACGTAGCAAACAACTGCTTGTCTTTACAAAGAAACGCATGTGCGTTTCTTTCTAAAGCTTTCGTGAAATTAATATACTTTCAAAAGAACGCGATTATATTTCAAAGTAAAGCTTGTACTGAGGAAATTAAATCTGATC
Organism: Chionomys nivalis; assembly: GCF_950005125.1. Taxonomy (NCBI): domain Eukaryota; kingdom Metazoa; phylum Chordata; class Mammalia; order Rodentia; family Cricetidae; genus Chionomys; species Chionomys nivalis. Next base: position 62,508,406 of record NC_080102.1, read on the forward strand.
TCAGTTCTAACAGTGCTTTCACACGTAGCAAACAACTGCTTGTCTTGACAAAGAAACGCATGTGCGTTTCTTACTAAAGCTTTCGTGAAATTAATAAACTTTCAAAACAACGCGATTATCTTTCAAAGTAAAGCTTGTACTGAGAAAAGCAACACTGATCTCAGTTCTAACAGTGCTTTCACACGTAGCAAAGAACTGCTTGTCTTTACAAAGAAACGCATGAGCGTTTCTCACTAAAGCTTTCGTGAAATTAATAAACTTTCAAAGAACGCGATTATCTTTCATAGTAAAGCTTGTACTGAGAAAATTAAACCTGATCTCAGTTCTAACAGTGCTTTCACACGTAGCAAACCACTGCTTGTCTTGACAAAGAAACGCATGTGCGTTTCTTACTAAAGCTTTCGTGAAATTAGTAAACTTTCAAAAGAACGCGATTCTCTTTCAAAGTAAAGCTTGTACTGAGAAAAGCAATACTTATCTCAGTTCTAACAGTGCTTTCACACGTAGCAAACAACTGCTTGTCTTTACAAAGAAACGCATGTGCGTTTCTTACTAAAGCTTTCGTGAAATTAATAAACTTTCAAAAGAACGCGATTATCTTTCAAAGTAAAGCTTGTACTGAGAAAAGCAACACTGATCTCAGTTCTAACAGTGCTTTCATACGTAGCAAACAACTGCTTGTCTTGACAAAGAAACGCATGTGCGTTTCTTAATAAGCTTTCGTGAAATTAGTAAACTTTCAAAAGAACGCGATTCTCTTTCAAAGTAAAGCTTGTACTGAGAAAAGCAACACTGATCTCAGTTCTAACAGTGCTTTCACACGTAGGAAACAACTGCTTGTCTTTACAAAGAAACGCATGAGCGTTTCTTACTAAAGCTTTCGTGAAATTAATAAACTTTCAAAAGAACGCGATTATCTTTCAAAGTAAAGCTTGTACTGAGAAAAGCAACACTGATCTCAGTTCTAACAGTGCTTTCACACGTAGCAAAAAACTGCTTGTCTTTACAATGAAACGCATGTGCGTTTCTTATTAAAGCTTTCGTGAATTTAATAAACTTTCAAAAGAACGCGATTATCTTTCAAAGTAAAGCTTGTACTGAGGAAATTAAACATGATCTAAGTTCTAACAGTGCTTTCATACGTAGCAATCTAGTGCTTGTCTTTACAAAGAAACGCATGTGCGTTTCTTACTAAAGCTTTCGTGAAATTAATAAACTTTCAAAAGAACGCGATTATCTATCAATGTAAAGCTTGTACTGAGAAAAGCAACACTGATCTCAGTTCTAACAGTGCTTTCACACGTTGCAAACAACTGCTTGTCTTTACAAAGAATCGCATGAGCGTTTCTTACTAAAGCTTTCGTGAAATTAATAAACTTTCAAAAGAAGGCGATTATCTTTCTAAGTAAAGCTTGTACTGAGAAAAGCAACACTGATATCAGTTCTAACAGTGCTTTCACACGTAGCAAACAACTGCTTGTCTTTACAATGAAATGCATGTGCGTTTCTTTCTAAAGTTTTCGTGAAATTAATATACTTTCAAAAGAACGCGATTATCTTTCAAAGTAAAGCTTGTACTGAGGAAATTAAATCTGATCTCAGTTCTTACAGTGCTTTCACACGTAGCAAACAACTGCTTGTCTTGACAAAGAAACGCATGGGCGTTTCTTACTAAAGCTTTCGTGAAATTAATACACTTTCAAAAGAACGCGCTTATCTTTCAAAGTAAAGCTTGTACTGAGAAAAGCAACACTGATCTCAGTTCTAACACTGCTTTCACACGTAGCATACAAGTGCTTGTCTTTACAAAGAAACGCATGTGCGTTTCTTACTAAAGCTTTCGTGAAATTAATAAACTTTCAAAACAACGCGATTATCTTTCATAGTAAAGCTTGTACTGAGAAAATTTAACCTGATCTCAGTTCTAACAGTGCTTTCACACGTAGCAAACAACTGCTTGTCTTGACAAAGAAACGCATGTGCGTTTCTCACTAAATCTTTCATGAAATTAATAAACATTCAAAAGAACGCGATTATCTTTCAAAGTAAAGCTTGTACTGAGAAAAGCAACACTGATCTCAGTTCTTACAGTGCTTTCACACGTAGCAAACAACTGCTTGTCTTTACAAAGAAATGCATGAGCGTTTCTTACTAAAACTTTCGTGAAATTAATAAACTTTCAAAAGAACGCGATTATCTTTCAAAGTAAAGCTTGTACTGAGGAAATTAAACCTGATCTCAGTTCTAACAGTGCTTTCACACGTAGCAAACAACTGCTTGTCTTGACAAAGAAACGCATGAGCGTTTCTTACTAAAGCTTTCGTGAAATTAATAAAGTTTCAAAAGAACGCGCTTATCTTTCAAAGTAAAGCTTGTACTGAGAAAAGCAACACTGATCTCAGTTCTAACAGTGCTTTCACACGTAGCAAACAACTGCTTGTCTTTACAAAGAAACGCATGAGCGTTTCTTACTAAAGCTTTCGGGAAATTAATAAACTTTCAAAAGAAGGCGATTATCTTTCAAAGTAAAGCTTGTACTGAGGAAATTAAACCTGATCTCAGTTCTACCAGTGCTTTCACATGTAGCAAACAACTGCTTGTCTTGACAAAGAAACGCATGTGCGTTTCTTACTAAAGCTTTCGTGAAATTAATAAACTATCAAAAGAACGCGATTATCTTTCAAAGTAAAGCTTGTACTGAGAAAAGCAACACTGATCTCAGTTCTAACAGTGCTTTCACACGTAGCAAACAACTGCTTGTCTTTACAAAGAAACGCATGAGCGTTTCTTACTAAAGCTTTCGTGAAATTAATAAACTTTGAAAAGAACGCGTTTATCTTTCAAAGTAAAGCTTGTACTGAGAAAAGCAACACTGATCTCAGTTCCAACAGAGCTTTCATACATAGCAAACAACTGCTTGTCTTGACAAAGAAACGCATGTGCGTTTCTTACTAAAGCTTTCGTGAAATTAGTAAGCTTTCAAAAGAACGCGATTCTCTTTCAAAGTAAAGCTTGTACTGAGAAAAGCAACACTGATCTCAGTTCTAACAGTGCTTCCACACGTAGCAAACAACTGCTTGTCTTTACAAAGAAACGCATGAGCTTTTCTTACTAAAGCTTTCGTGAAATTAATAAACTTTCAAAAGAACGCGATTATCTTTCAAAGTAAAGCTTGTACTGAGAAAAGCAACACTGATCTCTGTTCTAACAGTGCTTTCACACGTAGCAAACCACTGCTTGTCTTTACAAAGAAACGCATGAGCGTTTCTTACTAAAGCTTTCGTGAAATTAATAAACTTTCAAAAGAACGCGATTATCTTTCAAAGTAAAGCTTGTACTGAGAAAAGCAACACTGATATCAGTTCTAACAGTGCTTTCACACGTAGCAAACAACTGCTTGTCTTTACAAAGAAACGCATGCGCGTTTCTTTCTAAAGCTTTCGTGAAATTAATATACTTTCAAAAGAACGCGATTATCTTTCAAAGTAAAGCTTGTACTGAGGAAATTAAATCTGATCTCAGTTCTAACAGTGCTTTCACACGTAGCAAACAACTGCTTGTCTTGACAAAGAAACGCATGTGCGTTTCTTACTAAAGCTTTCGTGAAATTAATACACTTTCAAAAGAACGCGCTTATCTTTCAAAGTAAAGCTTGTACTGAGAAAAGCAACACTGATCTCAGTTCTAACACTGCTTTCACACGTAGCATACAACTGCTTGTCTACAAAGAAACGCATGTGCGTTTCTTACTAAAGCTTTCGTGAAATTAATAAACTTTCAAAACAACGCGCTTATCTTTCAAAGTAAAGCTTGTACTGAGAAAAGCAACACTGATCTCAGTTCTAACAGTGCTTTCACACGTAGCAAACAACTGCTTGTCTTTACAAAGAAACGCATGAGCGTTTCTTACTAAAGCTTTCGTGAAATTAATAAACTTTCAAAAGAAGGCGATTATCTTTCAAAGTAAAGCTTGTACTAAGGAAATTAAACCTGATCTCAGTTCTACCAGTGCTTTAACATGTAGCAAACAACTGCTTGTCTTGGCAAAGAAACGCATGAGCGTTTCTTACTAAAGCTTTCGTGAAATTAATAAAGTTTCAAAAGAACGCGCTTATCTTTCAAAGTAAAGCTTGTACTGAGAAAAGCAACACTGATATCAGTTCTAACAGTGCTTTCACACGTAGCAAACAACTGCTTGTCTTTACAAAGAAACGCATGTGCGTTTCTTTCTAAAGCTTTCGTGAAATTAATATACTTTCAAAAGGACGCGATTATCTTTCAAAGTAAAGCTTGTACTGAGGAAATTAAATCTGATCTCAGTTCTAACAGTGCTTTCACACGTAGCAAACAACTGCTTGTCTTGACAAAGAAACGCATGTGCGTTTCTTACTAAAGTTTTCGTGAAATTAATACACTTTCAAAAGAACGCGCTTATCTTTCAAAGTAAAGCTTGTACTGAGAAAAGCAACACTGATCTCAGTTCTTACACTGCTTTCACACGTAGCATACAACTGCTTGTCTTTACAAAGAAACGCATGTGCGTTTCTTACTAAAGCTTTCGTGAAATTAATAAACTTTCAAAACAACGCGATTATCTTTCAAAGTAAAGCTTGTACTGAGAAAAGCAACACTGATCTCAGTTCTAACAGTGCTTTCACACGTAGCAAACAACTGCTTGTCTTTACAAAGAAACGCATGTGCGTTTCTTATTAAAGCTTTCGTGAAATTAATAAACTTTCAAAAGAACGCGATTATCTTTCATAGTAAAGCTTGTACTGAGAAAAGCAACACTGATCTCAGTTCTAACAGTGCTTTCACACGTAGCAAACAACTGCTTGTCTTTACAAAGAAACGCATGTGCGTTTCTTACTAAAGCTTTAGTGAAATTAATAAACTTTCAAAAGAACGCGATTATCTTTCAAAGTAAAGCTTGTACTGAGAAAAGCAACACTGATCTCAGTTCTAACAGTGCTTTCACACGTAGCAAACAACTGCTTGTCTTTACAAAGAAATGCATGCGCGTTTCTTACTAAAACTTTCGTGAAATTAATAAACTTTCAAAAGAACGCGATTATCTTTCAAAGTAAAGCTTGTACTGAGGAAATTAAACCTGATCTCAGTTCTAACAGTGCTTTCACACGTAGCAAACAACTGCTTGTCTTGACAAAGAAACGCATGTGCGTTTCTTACTAAAGCTTTCGTGAAATTAATAAACTTTCAAAACAACGCGCTTATCTTTCAAAGTAAAGCTTGTACTGAGAAAAGCAACACTTATCTCAGTTCTAACAGTGCTTTCACACGTAGCAAACAACTGCTTGTCTTTACAAAGAAACGCATGTGCGTTTCTTACTAAAGCTTTCGTGAAATTAATATACTTTCAAAAGAACGCGATTATCTTTCAAAGCAAAGCTTGTACTGAGGAAATTAAATCTGATCTCAGTTCTAACAGTGCTTTCACACGTAGCAAACAACTGCTTGTCTTGACAAAGAAACGCATGTGCGTTTCTTACTAAAGCTTTCGTGAAATTAATAAACTTTCAAAAGAACGCGATTATCTTTCAAAGTAAAGCTTGTACTGAGAAAAGCAACACTGATCTCAGTTCTAACAGTGCTTTCTAACGTAGCAAACAACTGCTTGTCTTGACAAAGAAACGCATGTGCGTTTCTTACTAAAGCTTTCGTGAAATTAGTAAACTTTCAAAAGAACGCGATTCTCTTTCATAGTAAAGCTTGTACTGAGAAAAGCAACACTGATCTCAGTTCTAACAGTGCTTTCACACGTAGCAAACAACTGCTTGTCTTTACAAAGAAACGCATGTGCGTTTCTTACTAAAGCTTTAGTGAAATTAATAAACTTTCAAAAGAACGCGATTATCTTTCAAAGTAAAGCTTGTACTGAGAAAAGCAACACTGATCTCAGTTCTAACAGTGCTTTCACACGTAGCAAACAACTGCTTGTCTTTACAAAGAAATGCATGCGCGTTTCTTACTAAAACTTTCGTGAAATTAATAAACTTTCAAAAGAACGCGATTATCTTTCAAAGTAAAGCTTGTACTGAGGAAATTAAACCTGATCTCAGTTCTAACAGTGCTTTCACACGTAGCAAACAACTGCTTGTCTTGACAAAGAAACGCATGTGCGTTTCTTACTAAAGCTTTCGTGAAATTAATAAACTTTCAAAACAACGCGCTTATCTTTCAAAGTAAAGCTTGTACTGAGAAAAGCAACACTTATCTCAGTTCTAACAGTGCTTTCACACGTAGCAAACAACTGCTTGTCTTTACAAAGAAACGCATGTGCGTTTCTTACTAAAGCTTTCGTGAAATTAATATACTTTCAAAAGAACGCGATTATCTTTCAAAGTAAAGCTTGTACTGAGGAAATTAAATCTGATCTCAGTTCTAACAGTGCTTTCACACGTAGCAAACAACTGCTTGTCTTGACAAAGAAACGCATGTGCGTTTCTTACTAAAGCTTTCGTGAAATTAATAAACTTTCAAAAGAACGCGATTATCTTTCAAAGTAAAGCTTGTACTGAGAAAAGCAACACTGATCTCAGTTCTAACAGTGCTTTCTAACGTAGCAAACAACTGCTTGTCTTGACAAAGAAACGCATGTGCGTTTCTTACTAAAGCTTTCGTGAAATTAGTAAACTTTCAAAAGAACGCGATTCTCTTTCAAAGTAAAGCTTGTACTGAGAAAAGCAACACTGATCTCAGTTCTAACTGTGCTTTCACACGTAGGAAACAACTGCTTGTCTTTACAAAGAAACGCATGAGCGTTTCTTACTAAAGCTTTCGTGAAATTAATAAACTTTCAAAAGAACGCGATTATCTTTCAAAGTAAAGCTTGTACTGAGAAAAGCAACACTGATCTCAGTTCTAACAGTGCTTTCACACGTAGCAAAAAACTGCTTGTCTTTACAAAGAAACGCATGTGCGTTTCTTATTAAAGCTTTCGTGAAATTAATAAACTTTCAAAAGAACGCGATTATCTTTCAAAGTAAAGCTTGTACTGAGGAAATTAAACATGATCTAAGTTCTAACAGTGCTTTCATACGTAGCAATCTAGTGCTTGCCTTTACAAAGAAACGCATGTGCGTTTCTTACTAAAGCTTTCGTGAAATTAATAAACTTTCAAAAGAACGCGATTATCTATCAATGTAAAGCTTGTACTGAGAAAAGCAACACTGATCTCAGTTCTAACAGTGCTTTCACACGTTGCAAACAACTTCTTGTCTTTACAAAGAATCGCATGAGCGTTTCTTACTAAAGCTTTCGTGAAATTAATAAACTTTCAAAAGAAGGCGATTATCTTTCTAAGTAAAGCTTGTACTGAGAAAAGCAACACTGATATCAGTTCTAACAGTGCTTTCACACGTAGCAAACAACTGCTTGTCTTTACAATGAAATGCATGTGCGTTTCTTTCTAAAGTTTTCGTGAAATTAATATACTTTCAAAAGAACGCGATTATCTTTCAAAGTAAAGCTTGTACTGAGGAAATTAAATCTGATCTCAGTTCTTACAGTGCTTTCACACGTAGCAAACAACTGCTTGTCTTGACAAAGAAACGCATGTGCGTTTCTTACTAAAGCTTTCGTGAAATTAATACACTTTCAAAAGAACGCGCTTATCTTTCAAAGTAAAGCTTGTACTGAGAAAAGCAACACTGATCTCAGTTCTAACACTGCTTTCACACGTAGCATACAACTGCTTGTCTTTACAAAGTAACGCATGTGCGTTTCTTACTAAAGCTTTCGTGAAATTAATAAACTTTCAAAACAACGCGATTATCTTTCATAGTAAAGCTTGTACTGAGAAAATTTAACCTGATCTCAGTTCTAACAGTGCTTTCACACGTAGCAAACAACTGCTTGTCTTGACAAAGAAACGCATGTGCGTTTCTCACTAAATCTTTCATGAAATTAATAAACATTCAAAAGAACGCGATTATCTTTCAAAGTGAAGCTTGTACTGAGAAAAGCAACACTGATCTCAGTTCTTACAGTGCTTTAGCACGTAGCAAACAACTGCTTGTCTTTACAAAGAAATGCATGAGCGTTTCTTACTAAAACTTTCGTGAAATTAATAAACTTTCAAAAGAACGCGCTTATCTTTCAAAGTAAAGCTTGTACTGAGGAAATTAAACCTGATCTCAGTTCTAACAGTGCTTTCACACGTAGCAAACAACTGCTTGTCTTGACAAAGAAACGCATGAGCGTTTCTTACTAAAGCTTTCGTGAAATTAATAAAGTTTCAAAAGAACGCGCTTATCTTTCAAAGTAAAGCTTGTACTGAGAAAAGCAACACTGATCTCAGTTCTAACAGTGCTTTCACACGTAGCAAACAACTGCTTGTCTTTACAAAGAAACGCATGTGCGTTTCTTACTAAAGCTTTCGTGAAATTAATAAAGTTTCAAAAGAAAGCGCTTATCTTTCAAAGTAAAGCTTGTACTGAGAAAAGCAACACTGATCTCAGTTCTAACAGTGCTTTCACACGTAGCAAACAACTGTTTGTCTTTACAAAGAAACGCATGAGCGTTTCTTACTAAAGCTTTCGGGAAATTAATAAACTTTCAAAAGAAGGCGATTATCTTTCAAAGTAAAGCTTGTACTGAGGAAATTAAACCTGATCTCAGTTCTACCAGTGCTTTCACATGTAGCAAACAACTGCTTGTCTTGACAAAGTAACGCATGTGCGTTTCTTACTAAAGCTTTCGTGAAATTAATAAACTATCAAAAGAACGCGATTATCTTTCAAAGTAAAGCTTGTACTGAGAAAAGCAACACTGATCTCAGTTCTAACAGTGCTTTCACACGTAGCAAACAACTGCTTGTCTTTACAAAGAAACGCATGAGCGTTTCTTACTAAAGCTTTCATGAAATTAATAAACTTTGAAAAGAACGCGTTTATCTTTCAAAGTAAAGCTTGTACTGAGAAAAGCAACACTGATCTCAGTTCCAACAGTGCTTTCATACATAGCAAACAACTGCTTGTCTTGACAAAGAAACGCCTGTGCGTTTCTTACTAAAGCTTTCGTGAAATTAGTAAGCTTTCAAAAGAACGCGATTCTCTTTCAAAGTAAAGCTTGTACTGAGAAAAGCAACACTGATCTCAGTTCTAACAGTGCTTTCACACGTAGCAAACAACTGCTTGTCTTTACAAAGAAACGCATGAGCTTTTCTTACTAAAGCTTTCGTGAAATTAATAAACTTTCAAAAGAACGCGCTTATCTTTCAAAGTAAAGCTTGTACTGAGAAAAGCAACACTGATCTCTGTTCTAACAGTGCTTTCACACGTAGCAAACCACTGCTTGTCTTTACAAAGAAACGCATGAGCGTTTCTTACTAAAGCTTTCGTGAAATTAATAAACTTTCAAAAGAACGCGATTATCTTTCAAAGTAAAGCTTGTACTGAGAAAAGCAACACTGATATCAGTTCTAACAGTGCTTTCACACGTAGCAAACAACTGCTTGTCTTTACAAAGAAACGCATGTGCGTTTCTTTCTAAAGCTTTCGTGAAATTAATATACTTTCAAAAGAACGCGATTATCTTTCAAAGTAAAGCTTGTACTGAGGAAATTAAATCTGATCTCAGTTCTAACAGTGCTTTCACACGTAGCAAACAACTGCTTGTCTTGACAAAGAAACGCATGTGCGTTTCTTACTAAAGCTTTCGTGAAATTAATACACTTTCAAAAGAACGCGCTTATCTTTCAAAGTAAAGCTTGTACTGAGAAAAGCAACACTGATCTCAGTTCTAACACTGCTTTCACACGTAGCATACAACTGCTTGTCTTTACAAAGAAACGCATGTGCGTTTCTTACTAAAGCTTTCGTGAAATTAATAAACTTTCAAAACAACGCGCTTATCTTTCAAAGTAAAGCTTGTACTGAGAAAAGCAACACTGATCTCAGTTCTAACAGTGCTTTCACACGTAGCAAACAACTGCTTGTCTTTACAAAGAAACGCATGAGCGTTTCTTACTAAAGCTTTCGTGAAATTAATAAACTTTCAAAAGAAGGCGATTATCTTTCAAAGTAAAGCTTGTACTGAGGAAATTAAACCTGATCTCAGTTCTACCAGTGCTTTAACATGTAGCAAACAACTGCTTGTCTTGGCAAAGAAACGCATGAGCGTTTCTTACTAAAGCTTTCGTGAAATTAATAAAGTTTCAAAAGAACGCGCTTATCTTTCAAAGTAAAGCTTGTACTGAGAAAAGCAACACTGATATCAGTTCTAACAGTGCTTTCACACGTAGCAAACAACTGCTTGTCTTTACAAAGAAACGCATGTGCGTTTCTTTCTAAAGCTTTCGTGAAATTAATATACTTTCAAAAGGACGCGATTATCTTTCAAAGTAAAGCTTGTACTGAGGAAATTAAATCTGATCTCAGTTCTAACAGTGCTTTCACACGTAGCAAACAACTGCTTGTCTTGACCAAAAAACGCATGTGCCTTTCTTACTAAAGCTTTCGTGAAATTAATACACTTTCAAAAGAACGCTCTTATCTTTCAAAGTAAAGCTTGTACTGAGAAAAGCAACACTGATCTCAGTTCTTACACTGCTTTCACACGTAGCATACAACTGCTTGTCTTTACAAAGAAACGCATGTGCGTTTCTTACTAAAGCTTTCGTGAAATTAATAAACTTTCAAAACAACGCGATTATCTTTCAAAGTAAAGCTTGTACTGAGAAAAGCAACACTGATCTCAGTTCTAACAGTGCTTTCACATGTAGCAAACAACTGCTTGTCTTTACAAAGAAACGCATGTGCGTTTCTTACTAAAGCTTTCGTGAAATTAATAAACTTTCAAAAGAACGCGATTATCTTTCAAAGTAAAGCTTGTACTGAGAAAAGCAACACTGATCTCAGTTCTAACAGTGCTTTCACACGTAGCAAACAACTGCTTGTCTTTACAAAGAAACGCATGTGCGTTTCTTACTAAAGCTTTCGTGAAATTAATAAACTTTCAAAAGAACGCGATTATCTTTCAAAGTAAAGCTTGTACTGAGAAAAGCAACACTGATCTCAGTTCTAACAGTGCTTTCACACGTAGCAAACAACTGCTTGTCTTTACAAAGAAATGCATGCGCGTTTCTTACTAAAACTTTCGTGAAATTAATAAACTTTCAAAAGAACGCGATTATCTTTCAAAGTAAAGCTTGTACTGAGGAAATTAAACCTGATCTCAGTTCTAACAGTGCTTTCACACGTAGCAAACAACTGCTTGTCTTGACAAAGAAACGCATGTGCGTTTCTTACTAAAGCTTTCGTGAAATTAATAAACTTTCAAAACAACGCGCTTATCTTTCAAAGTAAAGCTTGTACTGAGAAAAGCAACACTTATCTCAGTTCTAACAGTGCTTTCACACGTAGCAAACAACTGCTTGTCTTTACAAAGAAACGCATGAGCGTTTCTTACTAAAGCTTTCGTGAAATTAATAAACTTTCAAAAGAACGCGATTATCTTTCAAAGTAAAGCTTGTACTGAGGAAATTAAACCTGATCTCAGTTCTAACAGTGCTTTCACACGTAGCAAACAACTGCTTGTCTTGACAAAGAAACGCATGTGCGTTTCTTACTAAAGCTTTCGTGAAATTAATAAACTTTCAAAAGAACGCGATTATCTTTCAAAGTAAAGCTTGTACTGAGAAAAGCAACACTGATCTCAGTTCTAACAGTGCTTTCACACATAGCAAACAACTGCTTGTCTTTACAAAGAAACGCATGAGCGTTTCTTACTAAAGCTTTCGTGAAATTAATAAACTTTCAAAAGAAGGCGATTATCTTTCAAAGTAAAGCTTGTACTGAGGAAATTAAACATGATCTCAGTTCTAACAGTGCTTTCATACGTAGCAAACTAGTGCTTGTCTTTACAAAGAAACGCATGTGCGTTTCTTATTAAAGCTTTCGTGAAATTAATAAACTTTCAAAAGAACGCGATTATCTTTCAAAGTAAAGCTTGTACTGAGAAAAGCAACACTGATCTCAGTTCCAACAGTGCTTTCATACATAGCAAACAACTGCTTGTCTTGACAAAGAAACGCATGTGCGTTTCTTACTAAAGCTTTCGTGAAATTAGTAAGCTTTCAAAAGAACGCGATTATCTTTCAAAGTAAAGCTTGTACTGAGAAAAGCAACACTGATCTCAGTTCTAACAGTGCTTTCACACGTAGCAAACAACTGCTTGCCTTTACAAAGAAACGCATGAGCTTTTCTTACTAAAGCTTTCGTGAAATAATAAACTTTCAAAAGAACGCGATTATCTTTCAAAGTAAAGCTTGTACTGAGAAAAGCAACACTGATCTCAGTTCTAACAGTGCTTTCACACGTAGCAAACAACTGCTTGTCTTTACAAAGAAACGCATGTGCGTTTCTTTCTAAAGCTTTCGTGAAATTAATATACTTTCAAAAGAACGCGATTATCTTTCAAAGTAAATCTTGTACTGAGGAAATTAAATCTGATCTCAGTTCTAACAGTGCTTTCACACGTAGCAAATAACTGCTTGTCTTTACAAAGAAACGCATGAGCGTTTCTCACTAAAGCTTTCATGAAATTAATAAACTTTCAAAAGAACGCGATTATCTTTCATAGTAAAGCTTGTACTGAGAAAATTAAACCTGATCTCAGTTCTAACAGTGCTTTCACACGTAGCAAACAACTGCTTGTCTTGACAAAGAAACGCATGTGCGTTTCTTACTAAAGCTTTCGTGAAATTAATAAAGTTTCAAAAGAAAGCGCTTATCTTTAAAAAGTAAAGCTTGTACTGAGAAAAGCAACACTGATCTCAGTTCTAACAGTGCTTTCACACGTAGCAAACAACTGCTTGTCTTTACAAAGAAACGCATGAGCGTTTCTTACTAAAGCTTTCGTGAAATTAATAAACTTTCAAAAGAAGGCGATTATCTTTCAAAGTAAAGCTTGTACTGAGGAAATTAAACCTGATCTCAGTTCTAACAGTGCTTTAACATGTAGCAAACAACTGCTTGTCTTGGCAAAGAAACGCATGAGCGTTTCTTACTAAAGCTTTCGTGAAATTAAGAAAGTTTCAAAAGAACGCGCTTATCTTTCAAAGTAAAGCTTGTACTGAGAAAAGCAACACTGATCTCAGTTCTAACAGTGCTTTCACACGTAGCAAACAACTGCTTGTCTTTACAAAGAATCGCATGAGCGTTTCTTACTAAAGCTTTCGTGAAATTAATAAACTTTCAAAAGAAGGCGATTATCTTTCTAAGTAAGCTTGTACTGAGAAAAGCAACACTGATATCAGTTCTAACAGTGCTTTCACACGTAGCAAACAACTGCTTGTCTTTACAAAGAAACGCATGTGCGTCTCTTTCTAAAGCTTTCGTGAAATTAATATACTTTCAAAAGAACGCGATTATCTTTCAAAGTAAAGCTTGTACTGAGGAAATTAAATCTGATCTCAGTTCTAACAGTGCTTTCACACGTAGCAAACAACTGCTTGTCTTGACAAAGAAACGCATGTGCGTTTCTTACTAAAGCTTTCGTGAAATTAATACACTTTCAAAAGAACGCGCTTATCTTTCAAAGTAAAGCTTGTACTGAGAAAAGCAACACTGATCTCAGTTCTTACACTGCTTTCACACGTAGCATACAACTGCTTGTCTTTACAAAGAAACGCATGTGCGTTTCTTACTAAAGCTTTCGTGAAATTAATAAACTTTCAAAACAACGCGCTTATCTTCCAAAGTAAAGCTTGTACTGAGAAAAGCAACACTGATCAAAGTTCTAACAGTGCTTTCACACGTAGCAAACAACTGCTTGTCTTGACAAAGAAACGCATGTGCGTTTCTTACTAAAGCTTTCGTGAAATTAATACACTTTCAAAAGAACGCGCTTATCTTTCAAAGTAAAGCTTGTACTGAGAAAAGCAACACTGATCTCAGTTCTTACACTGCTTTCACACGTAGCATACAACTGCTTGTCTTTACAAAGAAACGCATGTGCGTTTCTTACTAAAGCTTTCGTGAAATTAATAAACTTTCAAAACAACGCGATTATCTTTCAAAGTAAAGCTTGTACTGAGAAAAGCAACACTGATCTCAGTTCTAACAGTGCTTTCACACGAAGCAAACAACTGCTTGTCTTTACAAAGAAACGCATGTGCGTTTCTTACTAAAGCTTTCGTGAAATTAATAAACTTTCAAAAGAACGCGATTATCTTTCATAGTAAAGCTTGTACTGAGAAAATTAAACCTGATCTCAGTTCTAACAGTGCTTTCACACGTAGCAAACAACTGCTTGTCTTGACAAAGAAACGCATGTGCGTTTCTCACTAAATCTTTCATGAAATTAATAAACATTCAAAAGAACGCGATTATCTTTCAAAGTAAAGCTTGTACTGAGAAAAGCAACACTGATCTCAGTTCTAACAGTGCTTTCACACGTAGCAAACAACTGCTTGTCTTTACAAAGAAACGCATGTGCGTTTCTTACTAAAGCTTTCGTGAAATTAATAAACTTTCAAAAGAACGCGATTATCTTTCATAGTAAAGCTTGTACTGAGAAAATTAAACCTGATCTCAGTTCTAACAGTGCTTTCACACGTAGCAAACAATTGCTTGTCTTGACAAAGAAACGCATGTGCGTTTCTTACTAAAGCTTTCGTGAAATTAATAAAGTTTCAAAAGAACGCGCTTATCTTTCAAAGTAAAGCTTGTACTGAGAAAAGCAACACTGATCTCAGTTCTAACAGTGCTTTCACACGTAGCAAACAACTGCTTGTCTTTACAAAGAAACGCATGAGCGTTTCTTACTAAAGCTTTCGGGAAATTAATAAACTTTCAAAAAAAGGCGATTATCTTTCAAAGTAAAGCTTGTACTGAGGAAATTAAACCTGATCTCAGTTCTACCAGTGCTTTAACATGTAGCAAACAACTGCTTGTCTTGGCAAAGAAACGCATGAGCGTTTCTTACTAAAGCTTTCGTGAAATTAATAAACTTTCAAAAGAAGGCGATTATCTTTCTAAGTAAGCTTGTACTGAGAAAAGCAACACTGATATCAGTTCTAACAGTGCTTTCTCACGTAGCAAACAACTGCTTGTCTTTACAAAGAAACGCATGTGCGTTTCTTTCTAATCTTTCGTGAAATTAATATACTTTCAAAAGAACGCGCTTATCTTTCAAAGTAAAGCTTGTACTGAGGAAATTAAATCTGATCTCAGTTCTAACAGTGCTTTCACACGTAGCAAACAACTGCTTGTCTTGACAAAGAAACGCATGTGCGTTTCTTACTAAAGCTTTCTTGAAATTAATACACTTTCAAAAGAACGCGCTTATCTTTCAAAGTAAAGCTTGTACTGAGAAAAGCAACACTGATCTCAGTTCTTACACTGCTTTCACACGTAGCATACAACTGCTTGTCTTTACAAAGAAACGCATGTGCGTTTCTTACTAAAGCTTTGGTGAAATTAATAAACTTTCAAAACAACGCGATTATCTTTCAAAGTAAAGCTTGTACTGAGAAAAGCAACACTGATCTCAGTTCTAACAGTGCTTTCACACGTAGCAAACAACGGCTTGTCTTGACAAAGAAACGCATGTGCGTTTCTCACTAAATCTTTCATGAAATTAATAAACATTCAAAAGAACGCGCTTATCTTTCAAAGTAAAGCTTGTACTGAGAAAAGCAACACTGATCTCAGTTCTAACAGTGCTTTCACACGTAGCAAACAACTGCTTGTCTTTACAAAGAAACGCATGAGCGTTTCTTACTAAAGCTTTCGGGAAATTAATAAACTTTCAAAAAAAGGCGATTATCTTTCAAAGTAAAGCTTGTACTGAGGAAATTAAACCTGATCTCAGTTCTACCAGTGCTTTAACATGTAGCAAACAACTGCTTGTCTTGGCAAAGAAACGCATGAGCGTTTCTTACTAAAGCTTTCGTGAAATTAATAAACTTTCAAAAGAAGGCGATTATCTTTCTAAGTAAGCTTGTACTGAGAAAAGCAACACTGATATCAGTTCTAACAGTGCTTTCACACGTAGCAAACAACTGCTTGTCTTTACAAAGAAACGCATGTGCGTTTCTTTCTAATCTTTCGTGAAATTAATATACTTTCAAAAGAACGCGCTTATCTTTCAAAGTAAAGCTTGTACTGAGGAAATTAAATCTGATCTCAGTTCTAACAGTGCTTTCACACGTAGCAAACAACTGCTTGTCTTGACAAAGAAACGCATGTGCGTTTCTTACTAAAGCTTTCTTGAAATTAATACACTTTCAAAAGAACGCGCTTATCTTTCAAAGTAAAGCTTGTACTGAGAAAAGCAACACTGATCTCAGTTCTTACACTGCTTTCACACGTAGCATACAACTGCTTGTCTTTACAAAGAAACGCATGTGCGTTTCTTACTAAAGCTTTGGTGAAATTAATAAACTTTCAAAACAACGCGATTATCTTTCAAAGTAAAGCTTGTACTGAGAAAAGCAACACTGATCTCAGTTCTAACAGTGCTTTCACACGTAGCAAACAACGGCTTGTCTTGACAAAGAAACGCATGTGCGTTTCTCACTAAATCTTTCATGAAATTAATAAACATTCAAAAGAACGCGATTATCTTTCAAAGTAAAGCTTGTACTGAGAAAAGCAACACTGATCTCAGTTCTAACAGTGCTTTCACACGTAGCAAACAACTGCTTGTCTTTACAAAGAAACGCATGTGCGTTTCTTACTAAAGCTTTCGTGAAATTAATAAACTTTTAAAACAACGCGATTATCTTTCAAAGTAAAGCTTGTACTGAGAAAAGCAACACTGATCTCAGTTCTAACAGTGCTTTCACACGTAGCAAACAACTGCTTGTCCTTACAAAGAAATGCATGAGCGTTTCTTACTAAAACTTTCGTGAAATTAATAAACTTTCAAAAGAACGCGATTATCTTTCAAAGTAAAGCTTGTACTGAGGAAATTAAACCTGATCTCAGTTCTAACAGTGCTTTCACACGTAGCAAACAACTGCTTGTCTTGACAAAGAAACGCTTGTGCGTTTCTTACTAAAGCTTTCGTGAAATTAATAAACTTTCAAAACAACGCGCTTATCTTTCAAAGTAAAGGTTGTACTGATAAAAGCAACACTTATCTCAGTTCTAACAGTGCTTTCACACGTAGCAAACAACTGCTTGTCTTTACAAAGAAACGCATGAGCGTTTCTTACTAAAGCTTTCGTGAAATTAATAAACTTTCAAAAGAAGGCGATTATCTTTCAAAGTAAAGCTTGTACTGAGGAAATTAAACCTGATCTCAGTTCTAACAGTGCTTTCACACGTAGCAAACAACTGCTTGTCTTTACAAAGAAACGCATGTGCGTTTCTTACTAAAGCTTTCGTGAAATTAATAAACTTTCAAAACAACGCGATTATCTTTCAAAGTAAAGCTTGTACTGAGAAAAGCAACACTGAACTCAGTTCTAACAGTGCTTTCACACGTAGCAAACAACTGCTTGTCTTTACAAAGAATCGCATGAGCGTTTGTTACTAAAGCTTTCTTGAAATTAATAAACTTTCAAAAGAAGGCGATTATCTTTCTAAGTAAGCTTGTACTGAGAAAAGCAACACTGATATCAGTTCTAACAGTGCTTTCACACGTAGCAAACAACTGCTTGTCTTTACAAAGAAACGCATGTGCGTTTCTTATTAAAGCTTTCGTGAAATTAATAAACTTTCAAAAGAACGCGATTATCTTTCATAGTAAAGCTTGTACTGAGGAAATTAAACCTGATCTCAGTTCTACCAGTGCTTTAACATGTAGCAAACAACTGCTTGTCTTGGCAAAGAAACGCATGAGCGTTTCTTACTAAAGCTTTCGTGAAATTAATAAACTTTCAAAAGAAGGCGATTATCTTTCTAAGTAAGCTTGTACTGAGAAAAGCAACACTGATCTCAGTTCTAACAGTGCTTTCACACGTAGCAAACAACTGCTTGTCTTTACAAAGAAACGCATGTGCGTTTCTTTCTAATCTTTCGTGAAATTAATATACTTTCAAAAGAACGCGATTATCTTTCAAAGTAAAGCTTGTACTGAGGAAATTAAATCTGATCTCAGTTCTAACAGTGCTTTCACACGTAGCAAACAACTGCTTGTCTTGACAAAGAAACGCATGTGCGTTTCTTACTAAAGCTTTCTTGAAATTAATACACTTTCAAAAGAACGCGCTTATCTTTCAAAGTAAAGCTTGTACTGAGAAAAGCAACACTGATCTCAGTTCTTACACTGCTTTCACACGTAGCATACAACTGCTTGTCTTTACAAAGAAACGCATGTGCGTTTCTTACTAAAGCTTTCGTGAAATTAATAAACTTTCAAAACAACGCGATTATCTTTCAAAGTAAAGCTTGTACTGAGAAAAGCAACACTGATCTCAGTTCTAACAGTGCTTTCACACGTAGCAAACAACTGCTTGTCTTTACAAAGAAACGCATGTGCGTTTCTTATTAAAGCTTTCGTGAAATTAATAAACTTTCAAAAGAACGCGATTATCTTTCATAGTAAAGCTTGTACTGAGAAAATTAAACCTGATCTCAGTTCTAACAGTGCTTTCACACGTAGCAAACAACGGCTTGTCTTGACAAAGAAACGCATGTGCGTTTCTCACTAAATCTTTCATGAAATTAATAAACATTCAAAAGAACGCAATTATCTTTCAAAGTAAAGCTTGTACTGAGAAAAGCAACACTGATCTCAGTTCTAACAGTGCTTTCACACGTAGCAAACAACTGCTTGTCTTTACAAAGAAACGCATGTGCGTTTCTTACTAAAGCTTTCGTGAAATTAATAAACTTTCAAAACAACGCGATTATCTTTCAAAGTAAAGCTTGTACTGAGAAAAGCAACACTGATCTCAGTTCTAACAGTGCTTTCACACGTAGCAAACAACTGCTTGTCTTTACAAAGAAATGCATGAGCGTTTCTTACTAAAACTTTCGTGAAATTAATAAACTTTCAAAAGAACGCGATTATCTTTCAAAGTAAAGCTTGTACTGAGGAAATTAAACCTGATCTCAGTTCTAACAGTGCTTTCACACGTAGCAAACAACTGCTTGTCTTTACAAAGAAACGCATGTGCGTTTCTTACTAAAGCTTTCGTGAAATTAATAAACTTTCAAAACAACGCGATTATCTTTAAAAGTAAAGCTTGTACTGAGAAAAGCAACACTGATCTCAGTTCTAACAGTGCTTTCACACGTAGCAAACAACTGCTTGTCTTTACAAAGAATCGCATGAGCGTTTCTTACTAAAGCTTTCGTGAAATTAATAAACTTTCAAAAGAAGGCGATTATCTTTCTAAGTAAGCTTGTACTGAGAAAAGCAACACTGATATCAGTTCTAACAGTGCTTTCACACGTAGCAAACAACTGCTTGTCTTTACAAAGAAACGCATGTGCGTTTCTTTCTACAGCTTTCGTGAAATTAATATACTTTCAAAAGAACGCGATTATCTTTCAAAGTAAAGCTTGTACTGAGGAAATTAAATCTGATCTCAGTTCTAACAGTGCTTTCACACGTAGCAAACAACTGCTTGTCTTGACAAAGAAACGCATGTGCGTTTCTTACTAAAGCTTTCGTGAAATTAATACACTTTCAAAAGAACGCGCTTATCTTTCAAAGTAAAGCTTGTACTGAGAAAAGCAACACTGATCTCAGTTCTAACACTGCTTTCACACGTAGCATACAACTGCTTGTCTTTACAAAGAAACGCATGTGCGTTTCTTACTAAAGCTTTCGTGAAATTAATAAACTTTCAAAACAACACGATTATCTTTCAAAGTAAAGCTTGTACTGAGAAAAGCAACACTGATCTCAGTTCTAACAGTGCTTTCACACGTAGCAAACAACTGCTTGTCTTTACAAAGAAACGCATGTGCGTTTCTTATTAAAGCTTTCGTGAAATTAATAAACTTTCAAAAGAACGCGATTATCTTTCATAGTAAAGCTTGTACTGAGAAAATTAAACCTGATCTCAGTTCTAACAGTGCTTTCACACGTAGCAAACAACTGCTTGTCTTGACAAAGAAACGCATGTGCGTTTCTCACTAAATCTTTCATGAAATTAATAAACATTCAAAAGAACGCGATTATCTTTCAAAGTAAAGCTTGTACTGAGAAAAGCAACACTGATCTCAGTTCTAACAGTGCTTTCACACGTAGCAAACAACTGCTTGTCTTTACAAAGAAACGCATGTGCGTTTCTTTCTAAAGCTTTCGTGAAATTAATATACTTTCAAAAGAACGCGAATATCTTTCAAAGTAAAGCTTGTACTGAGAAAACAACACTGATCTCAGTTCTAACAGTGCTTTCACACGTAGCAAACAACTGCTTGTCTTGACAAAGAAACGCATGTGCGTTTCTTACTAAAGCTTTCGTGAAATTAATACACTTTCAAAAGAACGCGCTTATCTTTCAAAGTAAAGCTTGTACTGAGAAAAGCAACACTGATCTCAGTTCTAACACTGCTTTCACACGTAGCATACAACTGCTTGTCTTTACAAAGAAACGCATGTGCGTTTCTTACTAAAGCTTTCGTGAAATTAATAAACTTTCAAAACAACGCGATTATCTTTCAAAGTAAAGCTTGTACTGAGAAAAGCAACACTGATCTCAGTTCTAACAGTGCTTTCACACGTAGCAAACAACTGCTTGTCTTTACAAAGAAACGCATGTGCGTTTCTTATTAAAGCTTTCGTGAAATTAATAAACTTTCAAAAGAACGCGATTATCTTTCATAGTAAAGCTTGTACTGAGAAAATTAAACCTGATCTCAGTTCTAACAGTGCTTTCACACGTAGCAAACAACTGCTTGTCTTGACAAAGAAACGCCTGTGCGTTTC
The DNA here is from genome assembly GCF_950005125.1 of Chionomys nivalis. NCBI lineage: Eukaryota > Metazoa > Chordata > Mammalia > Rodentia > Cricetidae > Chionomys > Chionomys nivalis. Next base: position 62,529,262 of record NC_080102.1, read on the forward strand.
TCACTAAATCTTTCATGAAATTAATAAACATTCAAAAGAACGCGATTATCTTTCAAAGTAAAGCTTGTACTGAGGAAATTAAATCTGATCTCAGTTCTAACAGTGCTTTCACACGTAGCAAACAACTGCTTGTCTTGACAAAGAAACGCATGTGCGTTTCTTACTAAAGCTTTCGTGAAATTAATACACTTTCAAAAGAACGCGCTTATCTTTCAAAGTAAAGCTTGTACTGAGAAAAGCAACACTGATCTCAGTTCTAACACTGCTTTCACACGTAGCAAACAACTGCTTGTCTTGACAAAGAAACGCATGTGCGTTTCTTACTAAAGCTTTCGTGAAATTAATAAACTTTCAAAACAACGCGATTATCTTTCAAAGTAAAGCTTGTACTGAGAAAAGCAACACTGATCTCAGTTCTAACAGTGCTTTCACACGTAGCAAACAACTGCTTGTCTTTACAAAGAAACGCATGTGCGTTTCTTATTAAAGCTTTCGTGAAATTAATAAACTTTCAAAAGAACGCGATTATCTTTCATAGTAAAGCTTGTACTGAGAAAATTAAACCTGATCTCAGTTCTAACAGTGCTTTCACACGTAGCAAACAACTGCTTGTCTTGACAAAGAAACGCCTGTGCGTTTCTCACTAAATCTTTCATGAAATTAATAAACATTCAAAAGAACGCGATTATCTTTCAAAGTAAAGCTTGTACTGAGGAAATTAAATCTGATCTCAGTTCTAACAGTGCTTTCACACGTAGCAAACAACTGCTTGTCTTGACAAAGAAACGCATGTGCGTTTCTTACTAAAGCTTTCGTGAAATTAATACACTTTCAAAAGAACGCGCTTATCTTTCAAAGTAAAGCTTGTACTGAGAAAAGCAACACTGATCTCAGTTCTAACACTGCTTTCACACGTAGCATACAACTGCTTGTCTTTACAAAGAAACGCATGTGCGTTTCTTACTAAAGCTTTCGTGAAATTAATAAACTTTCAAAAGAAGGCGATTATCTTTCAAAGTAAAGCTTGTACTGAGAAAAGCAACACTGATCTCAGTTCTAACAGTGCTTTCACACGTAGCAAACAACTGCTTGTCTTTACAAAGAAACGCATGTGCGTTTCTTATTAAAGCTTTCGTGAAATTAATAAACTTTCAAAAGAACGCGATTATCTTTCATAGTAAAGCTTGTACTGAGAAAATTAAACCTGATCTCAGTTCTAACAGTGCTTTCACACGTAGCAAACAACTGCTTGTCTTGACAAAGAAACGCAAGTGCGTTTCTCACTAAATCTTTCATGAAATTAATAAACATTCAAAAGAACGCTATTATCTTTCAAAGTAAAACTTGTACTGTGAAAAGCAACACTGATCTCAGTTCTAACAGTGCTTTCACACGTAGCAAAAAACTGCTTGTCTTTACAAAGAAACGCATGTGCGTTTCTTACTAAAGCTTTCGTGAAATTAATAAACTTTCAAAACAACGCGATTATCTTTCAAAGTAAAGCTTGTAGTGAGAAAAGCAACACTGATCTCAGTTCTAACAGTGCTTTCACACGTAGCAAATAACTGCTTGTCTTTACAAAGAAACGCATGAGCGTTTCTCACTAAAGCTTTCGTGAAATTAATAAACTTTCAAAAGAACGCGATTATCTTTCATAGTAAAGCTTGTACTGAGAAAATTAAACCTGATCTCAGTTCTAACAGTGCTTTCACACGTAGCAAACAACTGCTTGTCTTGACAAAGAAACGCATGTGCGTTTCTTACTAAAGCTTTCGTGAAATTAATAAAGTTTCAAAAGAACGCGCTTATCTTTCAAAGTAAAGCTTGTACTGAGAACAGCAACACTGATCTCAGTTCTAACAGTGCTTTCACACGTAGCAAACAACTGCTTGTCTTTACAAAGAAACGCATGAGCGTTTCTTACTAAAGCTTTCGTGAAATTAATAAACTTTCAAAAGAAGGCGATTATCTTTCAAAGTAAAGCTTGTACTGAGGAAATTAAACCTGATCTCAGTTCTACCAGTGCTTTCACATGTAGCAAACAACTGCTTGTCTTGGCAAAGAAACGCATGAGCGTTTCTTACTAAAGCTTTCGTGAAATTAATAAAGTTTCAAAAGAACGCGCTTATCTTTCAAAATAAAGCTTGTACTGAGAAAAGCAACACTGATCTCAGTTCTAACAGTGCTTTCACACGTAGCAAACAACTGCTTGTCTTTACAAAGAATCGCATGAGCGTTTCTTACTAAAGCTTTCGTTAAATTAATAAACTTTCAAAAGAAGGCGATTATCTTTCTAAGTAAGCTTGTACTGAGAAAAGCAACACTGATCTCAGTTCTAACACTGCTTTCACACGTAGCATACAACTGCTTGTCTTTACAAAGAAACGCATGTGCGTTTCTTACTAAAGCTTTCGTGAAATTAATAAACTTTCAAAACAACGCGATTATCTTTCAAAGTAAAGCTTGTACTGAGAAAAGCAACACTGATCTCAGTTCTAACAGTGCTTTCACACGTAGCAAACAACTGCTTGTCTTGACAAAGAAACGCATGTGCGTTTCTCACTAAATCTTTCATGAAATTAATAAACATTCAAAAGAACGCGATTATCTTTCAAAGTAAAGCTTGTACTGAGAAAAGCAACACTGATCTCAGTTCTAACAGTGCTTTCACACGTAGCAAACAACTGCTTGTCTTTACAAAGAAACGCATGTGCGTTTCTTACTAAAGCTTTCGTGAAATTAATAAACTTTCAAAACAACGCGATTATCTTTCAAAGTAAAGCTTGTACTGAGAAAAGCAACACTGAACTCAGTTCTAACAGTGCTTTCACACGTAGCAAACAACTGCTTGTCTTTACAAAGAATCGCATGAGCGTTTCTTACTAAAGCTTTCTTGAAATTAATAAACTTTCAAAAGAAGGCGATTATCTTTCTAAGTAAGCTTGTACTGAGAAAAGCAACACTGATATCAGTTCTAACAGTGCTTTCACACGTAGCAAACAACTGCTTGTCTTTACAAAGAAACGCATGTGCGTTTCTTATTAAAGCTTTCGTGAAATTAATAAACTTTCAAAACAACGCGATTATCTTTCAAAGTAAAGCTTGTACTGAGAAAAGCAACACTGATCTCAGTTCTAACAGTGCTTTCACACGTAGCAAACAACTGCTTGTCTTGACAAAGAAACGCATGTGCGTTTCTCACTAAATCTTTCATGAAATTAATAAACATTCAAAAGAACGCGATTATCTTTCAAAGTAAAGCTTGTACTGAGAAAAGCAACACTGATCTCAGTTCTAACAGTGCTTTCACACGTAGCAAACAACTGCTTGTCTTTACAAAGAAACGCATGTGCGTTTCTTACTAAAGCTTTCGTGAAATTAATAAACTTTCAAAACAACGCGATTATCTTTCAAAGTAAAGCTTGTACTGAGAAAAGCAACACTGAACTCAGTTCTAACAGTGCTTTCACACGTAGCAAACAACTGCTTGTCTTTACAAAGAATCGCATGAGCGTTTCTTACTAAAGCTTTCTTGAAATTAATAAACTTTCAAAAGAAGGCGATTATCTTTCTAAGTAAGCTTGTACTGAGAAAAGCAACACTGATATCAGTTCTAACAGTGCTTTCACACGTAGCAAACAACTGCTTGTCTTTACAAAGAAACGCATGTGCGTTTCTTATTAAAGCTTTCGTGAAATTAATAAACTTTCAAAAGAACGCGATTATCTTTCATAGTAAAGCTTGTACTGAGGAAATTAAACCTGATCTCAGTTCTACCAGTGCTTTAACACGTAGCAAACAACTGCTTGTCTTGGCAAAGAAACGCATGAGCGTTTCTTACTAAAGCTTTCGTGAAATTAATAAACTTTCAAAAGAAGGCGATTATCTTTCTAAGTAAGCTTGTACTGAGAAAAGCAACACTGATATCAGTTCTAACAGTGCTTTCACACGTAGCAAACAACTGCTTGTCTTTACAAAGAAACGCATGTGCGTTTCTTTCTAATCTTTCGTGAAATTAATATAATTTCAAAAGAACGCGATTATCTTTCAAAGTAAAGCTTGTACTGAGGAAATTAAATCTGATCTCAGTTCTAACAGTGCTTTCACACGTAGCAAACAACTGCTTGTCTTGACAAAGAAACGCATGTGCGTTTCTTACTAAAGCTTTCTTGAAATTAATACACTTTCAAAAGAACGCGCATATCTTTCAAAGTAAAGCTTGTACTGAGAAAAGCAACACTGATCTCAGTTCTTACACTGCTTTCACACGTAGCATACAACTGCTTGTCTTTACAAAGAAACGCATGAGCGTTTCTTACTAAAGCTTTCGTGAAATTAATAAACTTTCAAAACAACGCGATTATCTTTCAAAGTAAAGCTTGTACTGAGAAAAGCAACACTGATCTCAGTTCTAACAGTGCTTTCACACGTAGCAAACAACTGCTTGTCTTTACAAAGAAACGCATGTGCGTTTCTTATTAAAGCTTTCGTGAAATTAATAAACTTTCAAAAGAACGCGATTATCTTTCATAGTAAAGCTTGTACTGAGAAAATTAAACCTGATCTCAGTTCTAACAGTGCTTTCACACGTAGCAAACAACGGCTTGTCTTGACAAAGAAACGCATGTGCGTTTCTCACTAAATCTTTCATGAAATTAATAAACATTCAAAAGAACGCGATTATCTTTCAAAGTAAAGCTTGTACTGAGAAAAGCAACACTGATCTCAGTTCTAACAGTGCTTTCACACGTAGCAAACAACTGCTTGTCTTTACAAAGAAACGCATGTGCGTTTCTTACTAAAGCTTTCGTGAAATTAATAAACTTTCAAAACAACGCGATTATCTTTCAAAGTAAAGCTTGTACTGAGAAAAGCAACACTGATCTCAGTTCTAACAGTGCTTTCACACGTAGCAAACAACTGCTTGTCTTTACAAAGAAATGCATGAGCGTTTCTTACTAAAACTTTCGTGAAATTAATAAACTTTCAAAAGAACGCGATTATCTTTCAAAGTAAAGCTTGTACTGAGGAAATTAAACCTGATCTCAGTTCTAACAGTGCTTTCACACGTAGCAAACAACTGCTTGTCTTGACAAAGAAACGCTTGTGCGTTTCTTACTAAAGCTTTCGTGAAATTAATAAACTTTCAAAACAACGCGCTTATCTTTCAAAGTAAAGCTTGTACTGAGAAAAGCAAAACTTATCTCAGTTCTAACAGTGATTTCACACGTAGCAAACAACTGCTTGTCTTTACAAAGAAACGCATGAGCGTTTCTTACTAAAGCTTTCGTGAAATTAATAAACTTTCAAAGAAGGCGATTATCTTTCAAAGTAAAGCTTGTACTGAGGAAATTAAACCTGATCTCAGTTCAAACAGTGCTTTCACACGTAGCAAACAACTGCTTGTCTTTACAAAGAAACGCATGTGCGTTTCTTACTAAAGCTTTCGTGAAATTAATAAACTTTCAAAACAACGCGATTATCTTTCAAAGTAAAGCTTGTACTGAGAAAAGCAACACTGATCTCAGTTCTAACAGTGCTTTCACACGTAGCAAACAACTGCTTGTCTTTACAAAGAATCGCATGAGCGTTTCTTACTAAAGCTTTCGTGAAATTAATAAACTTTCAAAAGAAGGCGATTATCTTTCTAAGTAAGCTTGTACTGAGAAAAGCAACACTGATATCAGTTCTAACAGTGCTTTCACACGTAGCAAACAACTGCTTGTCTTTACAAAGAAACGCATGTGCGTTTCTTTCTACAGCTTTCGTGAAATTAATATACTTTCAAAAGAACGCGATTATCTTTCAAAGTAAAGCTTGTACTGAGGAAATTAAATCTGATCTCAGTTCTAACAGTGCTTTCACACGTAGCAAACAACTGCTTGTCTTGACAAAGAAACGCATGTGCGTTTCTTACTAAAGCTTTCGTGAAATTAATACACTTTCAAAAGAACGCGCTTATCTTTCAAAGTAAAGCTTGTACTGAGAAAAGCAACACTGATCTCAGTTCTAACACTGCTTTCACACGTAGCATACAACTGCTTGTCTTTACAAAGAAACGCATGTGCGTTTCTTACTAAAGCTTTCGTGAAATTAATAAACTTTCAAAACAACACGATTATCTTTCAAAGTAAAGCTTGTACTGAGAAAAGCAACACTGATCTCAGTTCTAACAGTGCTTTCACACGTAGCAAACAACTGCTTGTCTTTACAAAGAAACGCATGTGCGTTTCTTATTAAAGCTTTCGTGAAATTAATAAACTTTCAAAAGAACGCGATTATCTTTCATAGTAAAGCTTGTACTGAGAAAATTAAACCTGATCTCAGTTCTAACAGTGCTTTCACACGTAGCAAACAACTGCTTGTCTTGACAAAGAAACGCATGTGCGTTTCTCACTAAATCTTTCATGAAATTAATAAACATTCAAAAGAACGCGATTATCTTTCAAAGTAAAGCTTGTACTGAGAAAAGCAACACTGATCTCAGTTCTAACAGTGCTTTCACACGTAGCAAACAACTGCTTGTCTTTACAAAGAAACGCATGTGCGTTTCTTTCTAAAGCTTTCGTGAAATTAATATACTTTCAAAAGAACGCGAATATCTTTCAAAGTAAAGCTTGTACTGAGAAAACAACACTGATCTCAGTTCTAACAGTGCTTTCACACGTAGCAAACAACTGCTTGTCTTGACAAAGAAACGCATGTGCGTTTCTTACTAAAGCTTTCGTGAAATTAATACACTTTCAAAAGAACGCGCTTATCTTTCAAAGTAAAGCTTGTACTGAGAAAAGCAACACTGATCTCAGTTCTAACACTGCTTTCACACGTAGCATACAACTGCTTGTCTTTACAAAGAAACGCATGTGCGTTTCTTACTAAAGCTTTCGTGAAATTAATAAACTTTCAAAACAACGCGATTATCTTTCAAAGTAAAGCTTGTACTGAGAAAAGCAACACTGATCTCAGTTCTAACAGTGCTTTCACACGTAGCAAACAACTGCTTGTCTTTACAAAGAAACGCATGTGCGTTTCTTATTAAAGCTTTCGTGAAATTAATAAACTTTCAAAAGAACGCGATTATCTTTCATAGTAAAGCTTGTACTGAGAAAATTAAACCTGATCTCAGTTCTAACAGTGCTTTCACACGTAGCAAACAACTGCTTGTCTTGACAAAGAAACGCCTGTGCGTTTCTCACTAAATCTTTCATGAAATTAATAAACATTCAAAAGAACGCGATTATCTTTCAAAGTAAAGCTTGTACTGAGGAAATTAAATCTGATCTCAGTTCTAACAGTGCTTTCACACGTAGCAAACAACTGCTTGTCTTGACAAAGAAACGCATGTGCGTTTCTTACTAAAGCTTTCGTGAAATTAATAAAGTTTCAAAAGAACGCGCTTATCTTTCAAAGTAAAGCTTGTACTGAGAAAAGCAACACTGATCTCAGTTCTAACACTGCTTTCACACGTAGCAAACAACTGCTTGTCTTGACAAAGAAACGCATGTGCGTTTCTTACTAAAGCTTTCGTGAAATTAATAAAGTTTCAAAAGAACGCGCTTATCTTTCAAAGTAAAGCTTGTACTGAGAAAAGCAACACTGATCTCAGTTCTAACAGTGCTTTCACACGTAGCAAACAACTGCTTGTCTTTAAAAGAATCGCATGAGCGTTTTTTACTAAAGCTTTCGTGAAATTAATAAACTTTCAAAAGAAGGCGATTATCTTGCTAAGTAAGCTTGTACTGAGAAAAGCAACACTGATATCAGTTCTAACAGTGCTTTCACACGTAGCAAACAACTGCTTGTCTTTACAAAGAAACGCATGTGCGTTTCTTTCTACAGCTTTCGTGAAATTAATATACTTTCAAAAGAACGCGATTATCTTTCAAAGTAAAGCTTGTACTGAGGAAATTAAATCTGATCTCAGTTCTAACAGTGCTTTCACACGTAGCAAACAACTGCTTGTCTTGACAAAGAAACGCATGAGCGTTTCTTACTAAAGCTTTCGTGAAATTAATAAACTTTCAAAAGAAGGCGATTATCTTTCAAAGTAAAGCTTGTACTGAGGAAATTAAACCTGATCTCAGTTCTACCAGTGCTTTAACATGTAGCAAACAACTGCTTGTCTTGGCAAAGAAACGCATGAGCGTTTCTTACTAAAGCTTTCTTGAAATTAATAAAGTTTCAAAAGAACGCGCTTATCTTTCAAAGTAAAGCTTGTACTGAGAAAAGCAACACTGATCTCAGTTCTAACACTGCTTTCACACGTAGCATACAACTGCTTGTCTTTACAAAGAAACGCATGTGCGTTTCTTACTAAAGCTTTCGTGAAATTAATAAACTTTCAAAACAACGCGATTATCTTTCAAAGTAAAGCTTGTACTGAGAAAAGCAACACTGATCTCAGTTCTAACAGTGCTTTCACACGTAGCAAACTACTGCTTGTCTTTACAAAGAAACGCATATGCGTTTCTTATTAAAGCTTTCGTGAAATTAATAAACTTTCAAAAGAACGCGATTATCTTTCATAGTAAAGCTTGTACTGAGAAAATTAAACCTGATCTCAGTTCTAACAGTGCTTTCACACGTAGCAAACAACTGCTTGTCTTGACAAAGAAACGCATGTGCGTTTCTTACTAAAGCTTTCGTGAAATTAATAAACTTTCAAAACAACGCGATTATCTTTCAAAGTAAAGCTTGTACTGAGAAAAGCAACACTGATCTCAGTTCTAACAGTGCTTTCACACGTAGCAAACAACTGCTTGTCTTTACAAAGAAACGCATGTGCGTTTCTTATTAAAGCTTTCGTGAAATTAATAAACTTTCAAAAGAACGCGATTATCTTTCATAGTAAAGCTTGTACTGAGAAAATTAAACCTGATCTCAGTTCTAACAGTGCTTTCACACGTAGCAAACAACTGCTTGTCTTGACAAAGAAACGCCTGTGCGTTTCTCACTAAATCTTTCATGAAATTAATAAACATTCAAAAGAACGCGATTATCTTTCAAAGTAAAGCTTGTACTGAGGAAATTAAATCTGATCTCAGTTCTAACAGTGCTTTCACACGTAGCAAACAACTGCTTGTCTTGACAAAGAAACGCATGTGCGTTTCTTACTAAAGCTTTCGTGAAATTAATACACTTTCAAAAGAACGCGCTTATCTTTCAAAGTAAAGCTTGTACTGAGAAAAGCAACACTGATCTCAGTTCTAACACTGCTTTCACACGTAGCATACAACTGCTTGTCTTTACAAAGAAACGCAATGCGGTTCTTACTAAAGCTTTCGTGAAATTAATAAACTTTCAAAAGAAGGCGATTATCTTTCAAAGTAAAGCTTGTACTGAGAAAAGCAACACTGATCTCAGTTCTAACAGTGCTTTCACACGTAGCAAACAACTGCTTGTCTTTACAAAGAAACGCATGTGCGTTTCTTATTAAAGCTTTCGTGAAATTAATAAACTTTCAAAAGAACGCGATTATCTTTCATAGTAAAGCTTGTACTGAGAAAATTAAACCTGATCTCAGTTCTAACAGTGCTTTCACACGTAGCAAACAACTGCTTGTCTTGACAAAGAAACGCATGTGCGTTTCTCACTAAATCTTTCATGAAATTAATAAACATTCAAAAGAACGCGATTATCTTTCAAAGTAAAGCTTGTACTGTGAAAAGCAACACTGATCTCAGTTCTAACAGTGCTTTCACACGTAGCAAAAAACTGCTTGTCTTTACAAAGAAACGCATGTGCGTTTCTTACTAAAGCTTTCGTGAAATTAATAAACTTTCAAAACAACGCGATTATCTTTCAAAGTAAAGCTTGTAGTGAGAAAAGCAACACTGATCTCAGTTCTAACAGTGCTTTCACACGTAGCAAATAACTGCTTGTCTTTACAAAGAAACGCATGAGCGTTTCTCACTAAAGCTTTCGTGAAATTAATAAACTTTCAAAAGAACGCGATTATCTTTCATAGTAAAGCTTGTACTGAGAAAATTAAACCTGATCTCAGTTCTAACAGTGCTTTCACACGTAGCAAACAACTGCTTGTCTTGACAAAGAAACGCATGTGCGTTTCTTACTAAAGCTTTCGTGAAATTAATAAAGTTTCAAAAGAACGCGCTTATCTTTCAAAGTAAAGCTTGTACTGAGAACAGCAACACTGATCTCAGTTCTAACAGTGCTTTCACACGTAGCAAACAACTGCTTGTCTTTACAAAGAAACGCATGAGCGTTTCTTACTAAAGCTTTCGTGAAATTAATAAACTTTCAAAAGAAGGCGATTATCTTTCAAAGTAAAGCTTGTACTGAGGAAATTAAACCTGATCTCAGTTCTACCAGTGCTTTCACATGTAGCAAACAACTGCTTGTCTTGGCAAAGAAACGCATGAGCGTTTCTTACTAAAGCTTTCGTGAAATTAATAAAGTTTCAAAAGAACGCGCTTATCTTTCAAAATAAAGCTTGTACTGAGAAAAGCAACACTGATCTCAGTTCTAACAGTGCTTTCACACGTAGCAAACAACTGCTTGTCTTTACAAAGAATCGCATGAGCGTTTCTTACTAAAGCTTTCGTTAAATTAATAAACTTTCAAAAGAAGGCGATTATCTTTCTAAGTAAGCTTGTACTGAGAAAAGCAACACTGATCTCAGTTCTAACACTGCTTTCACACGTAGCATACAACTGCTTGTCTTTACAAAGAAACGCATGTGCGTTTCTTACTAAAGCTTACGTGAAATTAATAAACTTTCAAAACAACGCGATTATCTTTCAAAGTAAAGCTTGTACTGAGAAAAGCAACACTGATCTCAGTTCTAACAGTGCTTTCACACGTAGCAAACAACTGCTTGTCTTGACAAAGAAACGCATGTGCGTTTCTCACTAAATCTTTCATGAAATTAATAAACATTCAAAAGAACGCGATTATCTTTCAAAGTAAAGCTTGTACTGAGAAAAGCAACACTGATCTCAGTTCTAACAGTGCTTTCACACGTAGCAAACAACTGCTTGTCTTTACAAAGAAACGCATGAGCGTTTCTTACTAAAACTTTCGTGAAATTAATAAACTTTCAAAAGAACGCGATTATCTTTCAAAGTAAAGCTTGTACTGAGGAAATTAAACCTGATCTCAGTTCTAACAGTGCTTTCACACGTAGCAAACAACTGCTTGTCTTGACAAAGAAACTGATGTGCGTTTCTTACTAAAGCTTTCGTGAAATTAATAAAGTTTCAAAAGAACGCGCTTATCTTTCAAAGTAAAGCTTGTACTGAGAAAAGCAACACTGATCTCAGTTCTAACAGTGCTTTCACACGTAGCAAACAACTGCTTGTCTTTACAAAGAAACGCATGAGCGTTTCTTACTAAAGCTTTCGTGAAATTAATAAACTTTCAAAAGAAGGCGATTATCTTTCAAAGTAAAGCTTGTACTGAGGAAATTAAACCTGATCTCAGTTCTAACAGTGCTTTCACACGTAGCAAACAACTGCTTGTCTTGACAAAGAAACGCATGTGCGTTTCTTACTAAAGCTTTCGTGAAATTAATAAACTTTCAAAAGAACGCGATTATCTTTCAAAGTAAAGCTTGTACTGAGAAAAGCAACACTGATCTCAGTTCTAACAGTGCTTTCACACGTAGCAAACAACTGCTTGTCTTTACAAAGAAACGCATGAGCGTTTCTTACTAAAGCTTTCGTGAAATTAATAAACTTTCAAAAGAACGCGATTATCTTTCAAAGTAAAGCTTGTACTGAGGAAATTAAATCTGATCTCAGTTCTAACAGTGCTTTCACACGTAGCAAATAACTGCTTGTCTTTACAAAGAAACCCATGAGCGTTTCTCACTAAAGCTTTCGTGAAATTAATAAACTTTCAAAAGAACGCGATTCTCTTTCATAGTAAAGCTTGTACTGAGAAAATTAAACCTGATCTCAGTTCTAACAGTGCTTTCACACGTAGCAAACAACTGCTTGTCTTGACAAAGAAATGCATGTGCGTTTCTTACTAAAGCTTTCGTGAAATTAATAAAGTTTCAAAAGAACGCGCTTATCTTCCAAAGTAAAGCTTGTACTGAGAAAAGCAACACTGATCTCAGTTCTAACAGTGCTTTCACACGTAGCAAACAACTGCTTGTCTTTACAAAGAAACGCATGAGCGTTTCTTACTAAAGCTTTCGTGAAATTAATAAACTTTCAAAAGAAGGCGATTATCTTTCAAAGTAAAGCTTGTACTGAGGAAATTAAACCTGATCTCAGTTCTACCAGTGCTTTAACATGTAGCAAAAAACTGCTTGTCTTGGCAAAGAAACGCATGAGCGTTTCTTACTAAAGCTTTCTTGAAATTAATAAAGTTTCAAAAGAACGCGCTTATCTTTCAAAGTAAAGCTTGTACTGAGAAAAGCAACACTGATCTCAGTTCTAACAGTGCTTTCACACGTAGCAAACAACTGCTTGTCTTTACAAAGAATCGCATGAGCGTTTCTTACTAAAGCTTTCGTGAAATTAATAAACTTTCAAAAGAAGGCGATTATCTTTCTAAGTAAGCTTGTACTGAGAAAAGCAACACTGATATCAGTTCTAACAGTGCTTTCACACGTAGCAAACAACTGCTTGTCTTTACAAAGAAACGCATGTGCGTTTCTTTCTAAAGCTTTCGTGAAATTAATATACTTTCAAAAGAACGCGATTATCTTTCAAAGTAAAGCTTGTACTGAGGAAATTAAATCTGATCTCAGTTCTAACAGTGCTTTCACACGTAGCAAACAACTGCTTGTCTTGACAAAGAAACGCATGTGCGTTTCTTACTAAAGCTTTCGTGAAATTAATACACTTTCAAAAGAACGCGCTTATCTTTCAAAGTAAAGCTTGTACTGAGAAAAGCAACACTGATCTCAGTTCTAACAGTGCTTTCACACGTAGCAAACAACTGCTTGTCTTGACAAAGAAACGCATGTGCTTTTCTTACTAAAGCTTTCGTGAAATTAATAAAGTTTCAAAAGAACGCGCTTATCTTTCAAAGTAAAGCTTGTACTGAGAAAAGCAACACTGATCTCAGTTCTAACAGTGCTTTCACACGTAGCAAACAACTGCTTGTCTTTACAAAGAAACGCATGAGCGTTTCTTACTAAAGCTTTCGTGAAATTAATAAAGTTTCAAAAGAACGCGCTTATCTTTCAAAGTAAAGCTTGTACTGAGAAAAGCAACACTGATCTCAGTTCTAACAGTGCTTTCACACGTAGCAAACAACTGCTTGTCTTTACAAAGAATCGCATGAGCGTTTCTTACTAAAGCTTTCGTGAAATTAATAAACTTTCAAAAGAAGGCGATTATCTTTCTAAGTAAGCTTGTACTGAGAAAAGCAACACTGATATCAGTTCTAACAGTGCTTTCACACGTAGCAAACAACTGCTTGTCTTTACAAAGAAACGCATGTGCGTTTCTTTCTAAAGCTTTCTTGAAATTAATATACTTTCAAAAGAACGCGATTATCTTTCAAAGTAAAGCTTGTACTGAGGAAATTAAATCTGATCTCAGTTCTAACAGTGCTTTCACACGTAGCAAACAACTGCTTGTCTTGACAAAGAAACGCATGTGCGTTTCTTACTAAAGCTTTCGTGAAATTAATACACTTTTATAAGAACGCGCTTATCTTTCAAAGTAAAGCTTGTACTGAGAAAAGCAACACTGATCTCAGTTTTAACACTGCTTTCACACGTAGCATACAACTGCTTGTCTTTACAAAGAAACGCATGTGCGTTTCTTACTAAAGCTTTCGTGAAATTAATAAACTTTCAAAACAACGCGATTATCTTTCAAAGTAAAGCTTGTACTGAGAAAAGCAACACTGATCTCAGTTCTAACAGTGCTTTCACACGTAGCAAACAACTGCTTGTCTTTACAAAGAAACGCATGTGCGTTTCTTATTAAAGCTTTCGTGAAATTAATAAACTTTCAAAAGAACGCGATTATCTTTCATAGTAAAGCTTGTACTGAGAAAATTAAACCTGATCTCAGTTCTAACAGTGCTTTCACACGTAGCAAACAACTGCTTGTCTTGACAAAGAAACGCATGTGCGTTTCTCACTAAATCTTTCATGAAATTAATAAACATTCAAAAGAACGCGATTATCTTTCAAAGTAAAGCTTGTACTGAGAAAAGCAACACTGATCTCAGTTCTAACAGTGCTTTCACACGTAGCAAAAAACTGCTTGTCTTTACAAAGAAACGCATGTGCGTTTCTTACTAAAGCTTTCGTGAAATTAATAAACTTTCAAAACAACGCGTTTATCTTTCAAAGTAAAGCTTGTAGTGAGAAAAGCAACACTGATCTCAGTTCTAACAGTGCTTTCACACGAAGCAAACAACTGCTTGTCTTTACAAAGAATCGCATGAGCGTTTCTTACTAAAGCTTTCGTGAAATTAATAAACTTTCAAAAGAAGGCGATTATCTTTCTAAGTAAGTTTGTACTGAGAAAAGCAACACTGATGTCAGTTCTAACAGTGCTTTCACACGTAGCAAACAACTGCTTGTCTTTACAAAGAAACGCATGAGCTTTTCTCACTAAAGCTTTCGTGAAATTAATAAACTTTCAAAAGAACGCGATTATCTTTCATAGTAAAGCTTGTACTGAGAAAATTAAACCTGATCTCAGTTCTAACAGTGCTTTCACACGTAGCAAACAACTGCTTGTCTTGACAAAGAAACGCATGTGCGTTTCTTACTAAAGCTTTCGTGAAATTAATAAAGTTTCAAAAGAACGCGCTTATCTTTCAAAGTAAAGCTTGTACTGAGAACAGCAACACTGATCTCAGTTCTAACAGTGCTTTCACACGTAGCAAACAACTGCTTGTCTTTACAAAGAAACGCATGAGCGTTTCTTACTAAAGCTTTCGTGAAATTAATAAACTTTCAAAAGAAGGCGATTATCTTTCAAAGTAAAGCTTGTACTGAGGAAATTAAACCTGATCTCAGTTCTACCAGTGCTTTCACATGTAGCAAACAACTGCTTGTCTTGGCAAAGAAACGCATGAGCGTTTCTTACTAAAGCTTTCGTGAAATTAATAAAGTTTCAAAAGAACGCGCTTATCTTTCAAAATAAAGCTTGTACTGAGAAAAACAACACTGATCTCAGTTCTAACAGTGCTTTCACACGTAGCATACATCTGCTTGTCTTTACAAAGAATCGCATGAGCGTTTCTTACTAAAGCTTTCGTGAAATTAATAAACTTTCAAAAGAAGGCGATTATCTTTCTAAGTAAGCTTGTACTGAGAAAAGCAACACTGATCTCAGTTCTAACACTGCTTTCACACGTAGCATACAACTGCTTGTCTTTACAAAGAAACGCATGTGCGTTTCTTACTAAAGCTTTCGTGAAATTAATAAACTTTCAAAACAACGCGATTATCTTTCAAAGTAAAGCTTGTACTGAGAAAAGCAACACTGATCTCAGTTCTAACAGTGCTTTCACACGTAGCAAACAACTGCTTGTCTTGACAAAGAAACGCATGTGCGTTTCTCACTAAATCTTTCATGAAATTAATAAACATTCAAAAGAACGCGATTATCTTTCAAAGTAAAGCTTGTACTGAGAAAAGCAACACTGATCTCAGTTCTAACAGTGCTTTCACACGTAGCAAACAACTGCTTGTCTTTACAAAGAAACGCATGAGCGTTTCTTACTAAAACTTTCGTGAAATTAATAAACTTTCAAAAGAACGCGATTATCTTTCAAAGTAAAGCTTGTACTGAGGAAATTAAACCTGATCTCAGTTCTAACAGTGCTTTCACACGTAGCAAACAACTGCTTGTCTTGACAAAGAAACTGATGTGCGTTTCTTACTAAAGCTTTCGTGAAATTAATAAAGTTTCAAAAGAACGCGCTTATCTTTCAAAGTAAAGCTTGTACTGAGAAAAGCAACACTGATCTCAGTTCTAACAGTGCTTTCACACGTAGCAAACAACTGCTTGTCTTTACAAAGAAACGCATGAGCGTTTCTTACTAAAGCTTTCGTGAAATTAATAAACTTTCAAAAGAAGGCGATTATCTTTCAAAGTAAAGCTTGTACTGAGGAAATTAAACCTGATCTCAGTTCTAACAGTGCTTTCACACGTAGCAAACAACTGCTTGTCTTGACAAAGAAACGCATGTGCGTTTCTTACTAAAGCTTTCGTGAAATTAATAAACTTTCAAAAGAACGCGATTATCTTTCAAAGTAAAGCTTGTACTGAGAAAAGCAACACTGATCTCAGTTCTAACAGTGCTTTCACACGTAGCAAACAACTGCTTGTCTTTACAAAGAAACGCATGAGCGTTTCTTACTAAAGCTTTCGTGAAATTAATAAACTTTCAAAAGAACGCGATTATCTTTC
Source organism: Chionomys nivalis (assembly GCF_950005125.1). Taxonomy (NCBI): domain Eukaryota; kingdom Metazoa; phylum Chordata; class Mammalia; order Rodentia; family Cricetidae; genus Chionomys; species Chionomys nivalis. The sequence goes on from NC_080102.1 coordinate 62,545,620, forward strand.
AAAGTAAAGCTTGTACTGAGGAAATTAAATCTGATCTCAGTTCTAACAGTGCTTTCACACGTAGCAAATAACTGCTTGTCTTTACAAAGAAACGCATGAGCGTTTCTCACTAAAGCTTTCGTGAAATTAATAAACTTTCAAAAGAACGCGATTCTCTTTCATAGTAAAGCTTGTACTGAGAAAATTAAACCTGATCTCAGTTCTAACAGTGCTTTCACACGTAGCAAACAACTGCTTGTCTTGACAAAGAAATGCATGTGCGTTTCTTACTAAAGCTTTCGTGAAATTAATAAAGTTTCAAAAGAACGCGCTTATCTTCCAAAGTAAAGCTTGTACTGAGAAAAGCAACACTGATCTCAGTTCTAACAGTGCTTTCACACGTAGCAAACAACTGCTTGTCTTTACAAAGAAACGCATGAGCGTTTCTTACTAAAGCTTTCGTGAATATAATAAACTTTCAAAAGAAGGCGATTATCTTTCAAAGTAAAGCTTGTACTGAGGAAATTAAACCTGATCTCAGTTCTACCAGTGCTTTAACATGTAGCAAACAACTGCTTGTCTTGGCAAAGAAACGCATGAGCGTTTCTTACTAAAGCTTTCTTGAAATTAATAAAGTTTCAAAAGAACGCGCTTATCTTTCAAAGTAAAGCTTGTACTGAGAAAAGCAACACTGATCTCAGTTCTAACAGTGCTTTCACACGTAGCAAACAACTGCTTGTCTTTACCAAGAATCGCATGAGCGTTTCTTACTAAAGCTTTCGTGAAATTAATAAACTTTCAAAAGAAGGCGATTATCTTTCTAAGTAAGCTTGTACTGAGAAAAGCAACACTGATATCAGTTCTAACAGTGCTTTCACACGTAGCAAACAACTGCTTGTCTTTACAAAGAAACGCATGTGCGTTTCTTTCTAAAGCTTTCGTGAAATTAATAGACTTTCAAAAGAACGCGATTATCTTTCAAAGTAAAGCTTGTACTGAGGAAATTAAATCTGATCTCAGTTCTAACAGTGCTTTCACACGTAGCAAACAACTGCTTGTCTTGACAAAGAAACGCATGTGCGTTTCTTACTAAAGCTTTCGTGAAATTAATACACTTTCAAAAGAACGCGCTTATCTTTCAAAGTAAAGCTTGTACTGAGAAAAGCAACACTGATCTCAGTTCTAACAGTGCTTTCACACGTAGCAAACAACTGCTTGTCTTTACAAAGAAACGCATGAGCGTTTCTTACTAAAGCTTTCGTGAAATTAATAAAGTTTCAAAAGAACGCGCTTATCTTTCAAAGTAAAGCTTGTACTGAGAAAAGCAACACTGATCTCAGTTCTAACAGTGCTTTCACACGTAGCAAACAACTTCTTGTCTTTACAAAGAATCGCATGAGCGTTTCTTACTAAAGCTTTCGTGAAATTAATAAACTTTCAAAAGAAGGCGATTATCTTTCTAAGTAAGCTTGTACTGAGAAAAGCAACACTGATATCAGTTCTAACAGTGCTTTCACACGTAGCAAACAACTGCTTGTCTTTACAAAGAAACGCATGTGCGTTTCTTTCTAAAGCTTTCGTGAAATTAATATACTTTCAAAAGAACGCGATTATCTTTCAAAGTAAAGCTTGTACTGAGGAAATTAAATCTGATCTCAGTTCTAACAGTGCTTTCACACGTAGCAAACAACTGCTTGTCTTGACAAAGAAACACATGTGCGTTTCTTACTAAAGCTTTCGTGAAATTAATACACTTTCAAAAGAACGCGCTTATCTTTCAAAGTAAAGCTTGTACTGAGAAAAGCAACACTGATCTCAGTTCTAACACTGCTTTCACACGTAGCATACAACTGCTTGTCTTTACAAAGAAACGCATGTGCGTTTCTTACTAAAGCTTTCGTGAAATTAATAAACTTTCAAAACAACGCGATTATCTTTCAAAGTAAAGCTTGTACTGAGAAAAGCAACACTGATCTCAGTTCTAACAGTGCTTTCACACGTAGCAAACAACTGCTTGTCTTGACAAAGAAACGCATGTGCGTTTCTTACTAAAGCCTTCGTGAAATTAATAAACTTTCAAAAGAAGGCGATTATCTTTCAAAGTAAAGCTTGTACTGAGGAAATTAAACCTGATCTCAGTTCTACCAGTGCTTTAACATGTAGCAAACAACTGCTTGTCTTGGCAAAGAAACGCATGAGCGTTTCTTACTAAAGCTTTCGTGAAATTAATAAAGTTTCAAAAGAACGCGCTTATCTTTCAAAGTAAAGCTTGTACTGAGGAAATTAAATCTGATCTCAGTTCTAACAGTGCTTTCACACGTAGCAAACAACTGATTGTCTTGACAAAGAAACGCATGAGCGTTTCTTACTAAAGCTTTCGTGAAATTAATACACTTTCAAAACAACGCGATTATCTTTCAAAGTAAAGCTTGTACTGAGAAAAGCAACACTGATCTCAGTTCTAACAGTGCTTTCACACGTAGCAAACAACTGCTTGTCTTTACAAAGAAACGCATGTGCGTTTCTTATTAAAGCTTTCATGAAATTAATAAACTTTCAAAGAACGCGATTATCTTTCATAGTAAAGCTTGTACTGAGAAAATTAAACCTGATCTCAGTTCTAACAGTGCTTTCACAAGTAGCAAACAACTGCTTGTCTTGACAAAGAAACGCATGTGCGTTTCTCACTAAATCTTTCATGAAATTAATAAACATTCAAAAGAACGCGATTATCTTTCAAAGTAAAGCTTGTACTGAGAAAAGCAACACTGATCTCAGTTCTAACAGTGCTTTCACACGTAGCAAACAACTGCTTGTCTTGACAAAGAAACGCATGTGCGTTTCTTACTAAAGCTTTCGTGAAATTAATAAAGTTTCAAAAGAACGCGCTTATCTTTCAAAGTAAAGCTTGTACTGAGAAAAGCAACACTGATTTCAGTTCTAACAGTGCTTTCACACGTAGCAAACAACTGCTTGTCTTTACAAAGAAACGCATGAGCGTTTCTTACTAAAGCTTTCGTGAAATTAATAAACTTTCAAAAGAAGGCGATTATCTTTCAAAGTAAAGCTTGTACTGAGGAAATTAAACCTGATCTCAGTTCTACCAGTGCTTTAACATGTAGCAAACAACTGCTTGTCTTGGCAAAGAAACGCATGAGCGTTTCTTACTAAAGCTTTCGTGAAATTAATAAAGTTTCAAAAGAACGCGCTTATCTTTCAAAGTAAAGCTTGTACTGAGAAAAGCAACACTGATCTCAGTTCTAACAGTGCTTTCACACGAAGCAAACAACTGCTTGTCTTTACAAAGAATCGCATGAGCGTTTCTTACTAAAGCTTTCGTGAAATTAATAAACTTTCAAAAGAAGGTGATTATCTTTCTAAGTAAGCTTGTACTGAGAAAAGCAACACTGATGTCAGTTCTAACAGTGCTTTCACACGTAGCAAACAACTGCTTGTCTTTACAAAGAAACGCATGTGCGTTTCTTTCTACAGCTTTCGTGAAATTAATATACTTTCAAAAGAACGCGATTATCTTTCAAAGTAAAGCTTGTACTGAGGAAATTAAATCTGATCTCAGTTCTAACAGTGCTTTCACACGTAGCAAACAACTGCTTGTCTTGACAAAGAAACGCATGTGCGTTTCTTACTAAAGCTTTCGTGAAATTAATACACTTTCAAAAGAACGCGCTTATCTTTCAAAGTAAAGCTTGTACTGAGAAAAGCAACACTGATCTCAGTTCTAACACTGCTTTCACACGTAGCATACAACTGCTTGTCTTTACAAAGAAACGCATGTGCGTTTCTTACTAAAGCTTTCGTGAAATTAATAAACTTTCAAAACAACGCGATTATCTTTCAAAGTAAAGCTTGTACTGAGAAAAGCAACACTGATCTCAGTTCTAACAGTGCTTTCACACGTAGCAAACAACTGCTTGTCTTTACAAAGAAACGCATGTGCGTTTCTTATTAAAGCTTTCGTGAAATAAATAAACTTTCAAAAGAACGCGATTATCTTTCATAGTAAAGCTTGTACTGAGGAAATTAAACCTGATCTCAGTTCTAACAGTGCTTTCACACGTAGCAAACAACTGCTTGTCTTTACAAAGAATCGCATGAGCGTTTCTTACTAAAGCTTTCTTGAAATTAATAAACTTTCAAAAGAAGGCGATTATCTTTCTAAGTAAGCTTGTACTGAGAAAAGCAACACTGATCTCAGTTCTAACACTGCTTTCACACGTAGCATACAACTGCTTGTCTTTACAAAGAAACGCATGTGCGTTTCTTACTAAAGCTTTCGTGAAATTAATACACTTTCAAAACAACGCGATTATCTTTCAAAGTAAAGCTTGTACTGAGAAAAGCAACACTGATCTCAGTTCTAACAGTGCTTTCACACGTAGCAAACAACTGCTTGTCTTTACAAAGAAACGCATGTGCGTTTCTTATTAAAGCTTTCGTGAAATTAATAAACTTTCAAAGGAACGCGATTATCTTTCATAGTAAAGCTTGTACTGAGAAAATTAAACCTGATCTCAGTTCTAACAGTGCTTTCACACGTAGCAAACAACTGCTTGTCTTGACAAAGAAACGCATGTTCGTTTCTCACTAAATCTTTCATGAAATTAATAAACATTCAAAAGAACGCGATTATCTTTCAAAGTAAAGCTTGTACTGAGAAAAGCAACACTGATCTCAGTTCTAACAGTGCTTTCACACGTAGCAAACAACTGCTTGTCTTTACAAAGAAACGCATGTGCGTTTCTTACTAAAGCTTTCGTGAAATTAATAAACTTTCAAAACAACGCGATTATCTTTCAAAGTAAAGCTTGTACTGAGAAAAGCAACACTGATCTCAGTTCTAACAGTGCTTTCACACGTAGCAAATAACTGCTTGTCTTTACAAAGAAACGCATGAGCGTTTCTCACTAAAGCTTTCGTGAAATTAATAAACTTTCAAAAGAACGCGATTATCTTGCATAGTAAAGCTTGTACTGAGAAAATTAAACCTGATCTCAGTTCTAACAGTGCTTTCACACGTAGCAAACAACTGCTTGTCTTGACAAAGAAACGCATGTGCGTTTCTTACTAAAGCTTTCGTGAAATTAATAAACTTTCAAAAGAAGGCGATTATCTTTCAAAGTAAAGCTTGTACTGAGGAAATTAAACCTGATCTCAGTTCTACCAGTGCTTTAACATGTAGCAAACAACTGCTTGTCTTGGCAAAGAAACGCATGAGCGTTTCTTACTAAAGCTTTCGTGAAATTAATAAAGTTTCAAAAGAACGCGCTTATCTTTCAAAGTAAAGCTTGTACTGAGAAAAGCAACACTGATCTCAGTTCTAACAGTGCTTTCACACGAAGCAAACAACTGCTTGTCTTTACAAAGAATCGCATGAGCGTTTCTTACTAAAGCTTTCGTGAAATTAATAAACTTTCAAAAGAAGGTGATTATCTTTCTAAGTAAGCTTGTACTGAGAAAAGCAACACTGATGTCAGTTCTAACAGTGCTTTCACACGTAGCAAACAACTGCTTGTCTTTACAAAGAAACGCATGTGCGTTTCTTTCTACAGCTTTCGTGAAATTAATATACTTTCAAAAGAACGCGATTATCTTTCAAAGTAAAGCTTGTACTGAGGAAATTAAATCTGATCTCAGTTCTAACAGTGCTTTCACACGTAGCAAACAACTGCTTGTCTTGACAAAGAAACGCATGTGCGTTTCTTACTAAAGCTTTCGTGAAATTAATACACTTTCAAAAGAACGCGCTTATCTTTCAAAGTAAAGCTTGTACTGAGAAAAGCAACACTGATCTCAGTTCTAACACTGCTTTCACACGTAGCATACAACTGCTTGTCTTTACAAAGAAACGCATGTGCGTTTCTTACTAAAGCTTTCGTGAAATTAATAAACTTTCAAAACAACGCGATTATCTTTCAAAGTAAAGCTTGTACTGAGAAAAGCAACACTGATCTCAGTTCTAACAGTGCTTTCACACGTAGCAAACAACTGCTTGTCTTTACAAAGAAACGCATGTGCGTTTCTTATTAAAGCTTTCGTGAAATAAATAAACTTTCAAAAGAACGCGATTATCTTTCATAGTAAAGCTTGTACTGAGGAAATTAAACCTGATCTCAGTTCTAACAGTGCTTTCACACGTAGCAAACAACTGCTTGTCTTTACAAAGAATCGCATGAGCGTTTCTTACTAAAGCTTTCGTGAAATTAATAAACTTTCAAAAGAAGGCGATTATCTTTCTAAGTAAGCTTGTACTGAGAAAAGCAACACTGATCTCAGTTCTAACAGTGCTTTCACACGTAGCATACAACTGCTTGTCTTTACAAAGAAACGCATGTGCGTTTCTTACTAAAGCTTTCGTGAAATTAATACACTTTCAAAACAACGCGATTATCTTTCAAAGTAAAGCTTGTACTGAGAAAAGCAACACTGATCTCAGTTCTAACAGTGCTTTCACACGTAGCAAACAACTGCTTGTCTTTACAAAGAAACGCATGTGCGTTTCTTATTAAAGCTTTCGTGAAATTAATAAACTTTCAAAGGAACGCGATTATCTTTCATAGTAAAGCTTGTACTGAGAAAATTAAACCTGATCTCAGTTCTAACAGTGCTTTCACACGTAGCAAACAACTGCTTGTCTTGACAAAGAAACGCATGTTCGTTTCTCACTAAATCTTTCATGAAATTAATAAACATTCAAAAGAACGCGATTATCTTTCAAAGTAAAGCTTGTACTGAGAAAAGCAACACTGATCTCAGTTCTAACAGTGCTTTCACACGTAGCAAACAACTGCTTGTCTTTACAAAGAAACGCATGTGCGTTTCTTACTAAAGCTTTCGTGAAATTAATAAACTTTCAAAACAACGCGATTATCTTTCAAAGTAAAGCTTGTACTGAGAAAAGCAACACTGATCTCAGTTCTAACAGTGCTTTCACACGTAGCAAATAACTGCTTGTCTTTACAAAGAAACGCATGAGCGTTTCTCACTAAAGCTTTCGTGAAATTAATAAACTTTCAAAAGAACGCGATTATCTTGCATAGTAAAGCTTGTACTGAGAAAATTAAACCTGATCTCAGTTCTAACAGTGCTTTCACACGTAGCAAACAACTGCTTGTCTTGACAAAGAAACGCATGTGCGTTTCTTACTAAAGCTTTCGTGAAATTAATAAACTTTCAAAAGAAGGCGATTATCTTTCAAAGTAAAGCTTGTACTGAGGAAATTAAACCTGATCTCAGTTCTACCAGTGCTTTAACATGTAGCAAACAACTGCTTGTCTTGGCAAAGAAACGCATGAGCGTTTCTTACTAAAGCTTTCGTGAAATTAATAAAGTTTCAAAAGAACGCGCTTATCTTTCAAAGTAAAGCTTGTACTGAGAAAAGCAACACTGATCTCAGTTCTAACAGTGCTTTCACACGTAGCAAACAACTGCTTGTCTTTACAAAGAATCGCATGAGCGTTTCTTACTAAAGCTTTCGTGAAATTAATAAACTTTCAAAAGAAGGCGATTATCTTTCTAAGTAAGCTTGTACTGAGAAAAGCAACACTGATATCAGTTCTAACAGTGCTTTCACACGTAGCAAACAACTGCTTGTCTTTACAAAGAAACGCATGTGCGTTTCTTTCTAAAGCTTTCGTGAAATTAATATACTTTCAAAAGAACGCGATTATCTTTCAAAGTAAAGCTTGTACTGAGGAAATTAAATCTGATCTCAGTTCTAACAGTGCTTTCACACGTAGCAAACAACTGCTTGTCTTTACAAAGAAACGCATGTGCGTTTCTTATTAAAGCTTTCGTGAAATAAATAAACTTTCAAAAGAACGCGATTATCTTTCATAGTAAAGCTTGTACTGAGGAAATTAAACCTGATCTCAGTTCTAACAGTGCTTTCACACGTAGCAAACAACTGCTTGTCTTTACAAAGAATCGCATGAGCGTTTCTTACTAAAGCTTTCGTGAAATTAATAAACTTTCAAAAGAAGGCGATTATCTTTCTAAGTAAGCTTGTACTGAGAAAAGCAACACTGATCTCAGTTCTAACACTGCTTTCACACGTAGCATACAACTGCTTGTCTTTACAAAGAAACGCATGTGCGTTTCTTACTAAAGCTTTCGTGAAATTAATACACTTTCAAAACAACGCGATTATCTTTCAAAGTAAAGCTTGTACTGAGAAAAGCAACACTGATCTCAGTTCTAACAGTGCTTTCACACGTAGCAAACAACTGCTTGTCTTTACAAAGAAACGCATGTGCGTTTCTTATTAAAGCTTTCGTGAAATTAATAAACTTTCAAAGGAACGCGATTATCTTTCATAGTAAAGCTTGTACTGAGAAAATTAAACCTGATCTCAGTTCTAACAGTGCTTTCACACGTAGCAAACAACTGCTTGTCTTGACAAAGAAACGCATGTTCGTTTCTCACTAAATCTTTCATGAAATTAATAAACATTCAAAAGAACGCGATTATCTTTCAAAGTAAAGCTTGTACTGAGAAAAGCAACACTGATCTCAGTTCTAACAGTGCTTTCACACGTAGCAAACAACTGCTTGTCTTTACAAAGAAACGCATGTGCGTTTCTTACTAAAGCTTTCGTGAAATTAATAAACTTTCAAAACAACGCGATTATCTTTCAAAGTAAAGCTTGTACTGAGAAAAGCAACACTGATCTCAGTTCTAACAGTGCTTTCACACGTAGCAAATAACTGCTTGTCTTTACAAAGAAACGCATGAGCGTTTCTCACTAAAGCTTTCGTGAAATTAATAAACTTTCAAAAGAACGCGATTATCTTGCATAGTAAAGCTTGTACTGAGAAAATTAAACCTGATCTCAGTTCTAACAGTGCTTTCACACGTAGCAAACAACTGCTTGTCTTGACAAAGAAACGCATGTGCGTTTCTTACTAAAGCTTTCGTGAAATTAATAAACTTTCAAAAGAAGGCGATTATCTTTCAAAGTAAAGCTTGTACTGAGGAAATTAAACCTGATCTCAGTTCTACCAGTGCTTTAACATGTAGCAAACAACTGCTTGTCTTGGCAAAGAAACGCATGAGCGTTTCTTACTAAAGCTTTCGTGAAATTAATAAAGTTTCAAAAGAACGCGCTTATCTTTCAAAGTAAAGCTTGTACTGAGAAAAGCAACACTGATCTCAGTTCTAACAGTGCTTTCACACGTAGCAAACAACTGCTTGTCTTTACAAAGAATCGCATGAGCGTTTCTTACTAAAGCTTTCGTGAAATTAATAAACTTTCAAAAGATGGCGATTATCTTTCTAAGTAAGCTTGTACTGAGAAAAGCAACACTGATATCAGTTCTAACAGTGCTTTCACACGTAGCAAACAACTGCTTGTCTTTACAAAGAAACGCATGTGCGTTTCTTTCTAAAGCTTTCGTGAAATTAATATACTTTCAAAAGAACGCGATTATCTTTCAAAGTAAAGCTTGTACTGAGGAAATTAAATCTGATCTCAGTTCTAACAGTGCTTTCACACGTAGCAAACAACTGATTGTCTTGACAAAGAAACGCATGTGCGTTTCTTACTAAAGCTTTCGTGAAATTAATACACTTTCAAAAGAACGCGCTTATCTTTCAAAGTAAAGCTTGTACTGAGAAAAGCAACACTGATCTCAGTTCTAACACTGCTTTCACACGTAGCATACAACTGCTTGTCTTTACAAAGAAACGCATGTGCGTTTCTTACTAAAGCTTTCGTGAAATTAATACACTTTCAAAACAACGCGATTATCTTTCAAAGTAAAGCTTGTACTGAGAAAAGCAACACTGATCTCAGTTCTAACAATGCTTTCACACGTAGCAAACAACTGCTTGTCTTTACAAAGAAACGCATGTGCGTTTCTTATTAAAGCTTTCGTGAAATTAATAAACTTTCAAAGAACGCGATTATCTTTCATAGTAAAGCTTGTACTGAGAAAATTAAACCTGATCTCAGTTCTAACAGTGCTTTCACAAGTAGCAAACAACTGCTTGTCTTGACAAAGAAACGCATGTGCGTTTCTCACTAAATCTTTCATGAAATTAATAAACATTCAAAAGAACGCGATTATCTTTCAAAGTAAAGCTTGTACTGAGAAAAGCAACACTGATCTCAGTTCTAACAGTGCTTTCACACGTAGCAAACAACTGCTTGTCTTGACAAAGAAACGCATGTGCGTTTCTTACTAAAGCTTTCGTGAAATTAATAAAGTTTCAAAAGAACGCGCTTATCTTTCAAAGTAAAGCTTGTACTGAGAAAAGCAACACTGATTTCAGTTCTAACAGTGCTTTCACACGTAGCAAACAACTGCTTGTCTTTACAAAGAAACGCATGAGCGTTTCTTACTAAAGCTTTCGTGAAATTAATAAACTTTTAAAAGAAGGCGATTATCTTTAAAAGTAAAGCTTGTACTGATTAAATTAAACCTGATCTCAGTTCTACCAGTGCTTTAACATGTAGCAAACAACTGCTTGTCTTGGCAAAGAAACGCATGAGCGTTTCTTACTAAAGCTTTCGTGAAATTAATAAAGTTTCAAAAGAACGCGCTTATCTTTCAAAGTAAAGCTTGTACTGAGAAAAGCAACACTGATCTCAGTTCTAACAGTGCTTTCACACGAAGCAAACAACTGCTTGTCTTTACAAAGAATCGCATGAGCGTTTCTTACTAAAGCTTTCGTGAAATTAATAAACTTTCAAAAGAAGGTGATTATCTTTCTAAGTAAGCTTGTAATGAGAAAAGCAACACTGATGTCAGTTCTAACAGTGCTTTCACACGTAGCAAACAACTGCTTGTCTTTACAAAGAAACGCATGTGCGTTTCTTTCTACAGCTTTCGTGAAATTAATATACTTTCAAAAGAACGCGATTATCTTTCAAAGTAAAGCTTGTACTGAGGAAATTAAATCTGATCTCAGTTCTAACAGTGCTTTCACACGTAGCAAACAACTGCTTGTCTTTACAAAGAATCGCATGAGCGTTTCTTACTAAAGCTTTCGTGAAATTAATAAACTTTCAAAAGAAGGCGATTATCTTTCTAAGTAAGCTTGTACTGAGAAAAGCAACACTGATCTCAGTTCTAACACTGCTTTCACACGTAGCATACAACTGCTTGTCTTTACAAAGAAACGCATGTGCGTTTCTTACTAAAGCTTTCGTGAAATTAATACACTTTCAAAAGAACGCGATTATCTTTCAAAGTAAAGCTTGTACTGAGAAAAGCAACACTGATCTCAGTTCTAACAGTGCTTTCACACGTAGCAAACAACTGCTTGTCTTTACAAAGAAACGCATGTGCGTTTCTTATTAAAGCTTTCGTGAAATTAATAAACTTTCAAAGGAACGCGATTATCTTTCATAGTAAAGCTTGTACTGAGAAAATTAAACCTGATCTCAGTTCTAACAGTGCTTTCACACGTAGCAAACAACTGCTTGTCTTGACAAAGAAACGCATGTTCGTTTCTCACTAAATCTTTCATGAAATTAATAAACATTCAAAAGAACGCGATTATCTTTCAAAGTAAAGCTTGTACTGAGAAAAGCAACACTGATCTCAGTTCTAACAGTGCTTTCACACGTAGCAAACAACTGCTTGTCTTTACAAAGAAACGCATGTGCGTTTCTTACTAAAGCTTTCGTGAAATTAATAAACTTTCAAAACAACGCGATTATCTTTCAAAGTAAAGCTTGTACTGAGAAAAGCAACACTGATCTCAGTTCTAACAGTGCTTTCACACGTAGCAAATAACTGCTTGTCTTTACAAAGAAACGCATGAGCGTTTCTCACTAAAGCTTTCGTGAAATTAATAAACTTTCAAAAGAACGCGATTATCTTTCATAGTAAAGCTTGTACTGAGAAAATTAAACCTGATCTCAGTTCTAACAGTGCTTTCACACGTAGCAAACAACTGCTTGTCTTGACAAAGAAACGCATGTGCGTTTCTTACTAAAGCTTTCGTGAAATTAATAAACTTTCAAAAGAAGGCGATTATCTTTCAAAGTAAAGCTTGTACTGAGGAAATTAAACCTGATCTCCGTTCTACCAGTGCTTTAACATGTAGCAAACAACTGATTGTCTTGACAAAGAAACGCATGTGCGTTTCTTACTAAAGCTTTCGTGAAATTAATACACTTTCAAAAGAACGCGCTTATCTTTCAAAGTAAAGCTTGTACTGAGAAAAGCAACACTGATCTCAGTTCTAACACTGCTTTCACACGTAGCATACAACTGCTTGTCTTGACAAAGAAACGCATGTGCGTTTCTTATTAAAGCTTTCGTGAAATTAATAAACTTTCAAAGAACGCGATTATCTTTCATAGTAAAGCTTATACTGAGAAAATTAAACCTGATCTCAGTTCTAACAGTGCTTTCACAAGTAGCAAACAACTGCTTGTCTTGACAAAGAAACGCATGTGCGTTTCTCACTAAATCTTTCATGAAATTAATAAATATTCAAAAGAACGCGATTATCTTTCAAAGTAAAGCTTGTACTGAGAAAAGCAACACTGATCTCAGTTCTAACAGTGCTTTCACACGTAGCAAACAACTGCTTGTCTTGACAAAGAAACGCATGTGCGTTTCTTACTAAAGCTTTCGTGAAATTAATAAACTTTCAAAAGAACGCGCTTATCTTTCAAAGTAAAGCTTGTACTGAGAAAAGCAACACTGATCTCAGTTCTAACAGTGCTTTCACACGTAGCAAATAACTGCTTGTCTTTACAAAGAAACGCATGAGCGTTTCTCACTAAAGCTTTCGTGAAATTAATAAACTTTCAAAAGAACGCGATTATCTTTCATAGTAAAGCTTGTACTGAGAAAATTAAACCTGATCTCAGTTCTAACAGTGCTTTCACACGTAGCAAACAACTGCTTGTCTTGACAAAGAAACGCATGTGCGTTTCTCACTAAATCTTTCATGAAATTAATAAACATTCAAAAGAACGCGATTATCTTTCAAAGTAAAGCTTGTACTGAGAAAAGCAACACTGATCTCAGTTCTAACAGTGCTTTCACACGTAGCAAACAACTGCTTGTCTTTACAAAGAAACGCATGTGCGTTTCTTACTAAAGCTTTCGTGAAATTAATAAACTTTCAAAACAACGCGATTATCTTTCAAAGTAAAGCTTGTACTGAGAAAAGCAACACTGATCTCAGTTCTAACAGTGCTTTCACACGTAGCAAATAACTGCTTGTCTTTACAAAGAAACGCATGAGCGTTTCTCACTAAAGCTTTCGTGAAATTAATAAACTTTCAAAAGAACGCGATTATCTTTCATAGTAAAGCTTGTACTGAGAAAATTAAACCTGATCTCAGTTCTAACAGTGCTTTCACACGTAGCAAACAACTGCTTGTCTTGACAAAGAAACGCATGTGCGTTTCTTACTAAAGCTTTCGTGAAATTAATAAACTTTCAAAAGAAGGCGATTATCTTTCAAAGTAAAGCTTGTACTGAGGAAATTAAACCTGATCTCAGTTCTACCAGTGCTTTAACATGTAGCAAACAACTGCTTGTCTTGGCAAAGAAACGCATGAGCGTTTCTTACTAAAGCTTTCGTGAAATTAATAAAGTTTCAAAAGAACGCGCTTATCTTTCAAAGTAAAGCTTGTACTGAGAAAAGCAACACTGATCTCAGTTCTAACAGTGCTTTCACACGTAGCAAACAACTGCTTGTCTTTACAAAGAATCGCATGAGCGTTTCTTACTAAAGCTTTCGTGAAATTAATAAACTTTCAAAAGAAGGCGATTATCTTTCTAAGTAAGCTTGTACTGAGAAAAGCAACACTGATATCAGTTCTAACAGTGCTTTCACACGTAGCAAACAACTGCTTGTCTTTACAAAGAAACGCATGTGCGTTTCTTTCTAAAGCTTTCGTGAAATTAATATACTTTCAAAAGAACGCGATTATCTTTCAAAGTAAAGCTTGTACTGAGGAAATTAAATCTGATCTCAGTTCTAACAGTGCTTTCACACGTAGCAAACAACTGATTGTCTTGACAAAGAAACGCATGTGCGTTTCTTACTAAAGCTTTCGTGAAATTAATACACTTTCAAAAGAACGCGCTTATCTTTCAAAGTAAAGCTTGTACTGAGAAAAGCAACACTGATCTCAGTTCTAACACTGCTTTCACACGTAGCATACAACTGCTTGTCTTTACAAAGAAACGCATGTGCGTTTCTTACTAAAGCTTTCGTGAAATTAATACACTTTCAAAACAACGCGATTATCTTTCAAAGTAAAGCTTGTACTGAGAAAAGCAACACTGATCTCAGTTCTAATAGTGCTTTCACACGTAGCAAACAACTGCTTGTCTTTACAAAGAAACGCATGTGCGTTTCTTATTAAAGCTTTCGTGAAATTAATAAACTTTCAAAGAACGCGATTATCTTTCATAGTAAAGCTTGTACTGAGAAAATTAAACCTGATCTCAGTTCTAACAATGCTTTCACAAGTAGAAAACAACTGCTTGTCTTGACAAAGAAACGCATGTGCGTTTCTCACTAAATCTTTCATGAAATTAATAAACATTCAAAAGAACGCGATTATCTTTCAAAGTAAAGCTTGTACTGAGAAAAGCAACACTGATTTCAGTTCTAACAGTGCTTTCACACGTAGCAAACAACTGCTTGTCTTTACAAAGAAACGCATGAGCGTTTCTTACTAAAGCTTTCGTGAAATTAATAAACTTTCAAAAGAAGGCGATTATCTTTCAAAGTAAAGCTTGTACTGAGGAAATTAAACCTGATCTCAGTTCTACCAGTGCTTTAACATGTAGCAAACAACTGCTTGTCTTGGCAAAGAAACGCATGAGCGTTTCTTACTAAAGCTTTCGTGAAATTAATAAAGTTTCAAAAGAACGCGCTTATCTTTCAAAGTAAAGCTTGTACTGAGAAAAGCAACACTGATCTCAGTTCTAACAGTGCTTTCACACGTAGCAAACAACTGCTTGTCTTTACAAAGAATCGCATGAGCGTTTCTTACTAAAGCTTTCGTGAAATTAATAAACTTTCAAAAGAAGGTGATTATCTTTCTAAGTAAGCTTGTACTGAGAAAAGCAACACTGATGTCAGTTCTAACAGTGCTTTCACACGTAGCAAACAACTGCTTGTCTTTACAAAGAAACGCATGTGCGTTTCTTTCTACAGCTTTCGTGAAATTAATATACTTTCAAAAGAACACGATTATCTTTCAAAGTAAAGCTTGTACTGAGGAAATTAAATCTGATCTCAGTTCTAACAGTGCTTTCACACGTAGCAAACAACTGCTTGTCTTGACCAAGAAACGCATGTGCGTTTCTTACTAAAGCTTTCGTGAAATTAATAAACTTTCAAAAGAACGCGATTATCTTTCATAGTAAAGCTTGTACTGAGAAAATTAAACCTGATCTCAGTTCTAACAGTGCTTTCACACGTAGCAAACAACTGCTTGTCTTGACAAAGAAACGCATGTGCGTTTCTCACTAAATCTTTCATGAAATTAATAAACATTCAAAAGAACGCGATTATCTTTCAAAGTAAAGCTTGTACTGAGAAAAGCAACACTGATCTCAGTTCTAACAGTGCTTTCACACGTAGCAAACAACTGCTTGTCTTTACAAAGAAACGCATGAGCGTTTCTTATTAAAGCTTTCGTGAAATTAATAAACTTTCAAAAGAAGGCGATTATCTTTCAAAGTAAAGCTTGTACTGAGGAAATTAAACCTGATCTCAGTTCTAACAGTGCTTTCACACGTAGCAAACAACTGCTTGTCTTGACAAAGAAACGCATGTGCGTTTCTCACTAAAGCTTTCGTGAAATTAATAAAGTTTCAAAAGAACGCGCTTATCTTTCAAAGTAAAGCTTGTACTGAGAAAAGCAACACTGATCTCAGTTCTAATAGTGCTTTCACACGTAGCAAACAACTGCTTGTCTTTACAAAGAAACGCATGAGCGTTTCTTACTAAAGCTTTCGTGAAATTAATAAACTTTCAAAAGAACGCGATTATCTTTCAAAGTAAAGCTTGTACTGAGGAAATTAAACCTGATCTCAGTTCTAACAGTGCTCTCACACGTAGCAAACAACTGCTTGTCTTGACAAAGAAACGCATGTGCGTTTCTTACTAAAGCTTTCGTGAAATTAATAAAGTTTCAAAAGAACGCGCTTATCTTTCAAAGTAAAGCTTGTACTGAGAAAAGCAACACTGATCTCAGTTCTAACAGTGCTTTCACACGTAGCAAACAACTGCTTGTCTTTCCAAAGAAACGCATGAGCGTTTCTTACTAAAGCTTTCGTGAAATTAATAAACTTTCAAAAGAACGCGATTATCTTTCAAAGTAAAGCTTGTACTGAGAAAAGCAACACTGATCTCAGTTCTAACAGTGCTTTCACACGTAGCAAACAACTGCTTGTCTTTACAAAGAAACGCATGAGCGTTTCTTACTAAAGCTTTCGTGAAATTAATAAACTTTGAAAAGAACGCGTTTATCTTTCAAAGTAAAGCTTGTACTGAGAAAAGCAACACTGATCTCAGTTCTAACAGTGCTTTCACACGTAGCAAACAACTGCTTGTCTTTACAAAGAAACGCATGAGCTTTTCTTACTAAAGCTTTCGTGAAATTAATAAACTTTCAAAAGAACGCGCTTATCTTTCAAAGTAAAGCTTGTACTGAGAAAAGCAACACTGATCTCAGTTCTAACAGTGCTTTCACACGTAGCAAACAACTGCTTGTCTTTACAAAGAAACGCATGAGCGTTTCTTACTAAAGCTTTCGTGAAATTAATAAACTTTCAAAAGAACGCGCTTATCTTTCAAAGTAAAGCTTGTACTGAGAAAAGCAACACTGATCTCAGTTCTAGCAGTGCTTTCACACGTAGCAAACAACTGCTTGTCTTTACAAAGAATCGCATGAGCGTTTCTTACTAAAGCTTTCGTGAAATTAATAAACTTTCAAAAGAAGGCGATTATCTTTCTAAGTAAGCTTGTACTGAGAAAAGCAACACTGATATCAGTTCTAACAGTGCTTTCCCACGTAGCAAACAACTGCTTGTCTTTACAAAGAAACGCATGTGCGTTTCTTACTAAAGCTTTCGTGAAATTAATATACTTTCAAAAGAACGCGATTATCTTTCAAAGTAAAGCTTGTACTGAGGAAATTAAATCTGATCTCAGTTCTAACAGTGCTTTCACACGTAGCAAACAACTGCTTGTCTTGACAAAGAAACGCATGTGCGTTTCTTACTAAAGCTTTCGTGAAATTAATACACTTTCAAAAGAACGCGCTTATCTTTCAAAGTAAAGCTTGTACTGAGAAAAGCAACACTGATCTCAGTTCTAACACTGCTTTCACACGTAGCATACAACTGCTTGTCTTTACAAAGAAACGCATGTGCGTTTCTTACTAAAGCTTTCGTGAAATTAATAAACTTTCAAAACAACGCGATTATCTTTCAAAGTAAAGCTTGTACTGAGAAAAGCAACACTGATCTCAGTTCTAACAGTGCTTTCACACGTAGCAAACAACTGCTTGTCTTTACAAAGAAACGCATGTGCGTTTCTTATTAAAGCTTTCGTGAAATTAATAAACTTTCAAAAGAACGCGATTATCTTTCATAGTAAAGCTTGTACTGAGAAAATTAAACCTGATCTCAGTTCTAACAGTGCTTTCACACGTAGCAAACAACTGCTTGTCTTGACAAAGAAACGCTTGTGCGTTTCTCACTAAATCTTTCATGAAATTAATAAACATTCAAAAGAACGCGATTATCTTTCAAAGTAAAGCTTGTACTGAGAAAAGCAACACTGATCTCAGTTCTAACAGTGCTTTCACACGTAGCAAACAACTGCTTGTCTTTACAAAGAAACGCATGTGCGTTTCTTATTAAAGCTTTCGTGAAATTAATAAACTTTCAAAACAACGCGATTATCTTTCAAAGTAAAGCTTGTACTGAAAAAAGCAACACTGATCTCAGTTCTAACAGTGCTTTCACACGTAGCAAATAACTGCTTGTCTTTACAAAGAAACGCATGAGCGTTTCTCACTAAAGCTTTCTTGAAATTAATAAACTTTCAAAAGAACGCGATTATCTTTCATAATAAAGCTTGTACTGAGAAAATTAAACCTGATCTCAGTTCTAACAGTGCTTTCACACGTAACAAACAACTGCTTGTCTTGACAAAGAAACGCATGTGCGTTTCTTACTAAAGCTTTCGTGAAATTAATAAAGTTTCAAAAGAACGCGCTTATCTTTCAAAGTAAAGCTTGTACTGAGAAAAGCAACACTGATCTCAGTTCTAACAGTGCTTTCACACGTAGCAAACAACTGCTTGTCTTTACAAAGAAACGCATGAGCGTTTCTTACTAAAGCTTTCGTGAAATTAATAAACTTTCAAAAGAAGGCGATTATCTTTCAAAGTAAAGCTTGTACTGAGGAAATTAAACCTGATCTCAGTTCTACCAGCGCTTTAACGTGTAGCAAACAACTGCTTGTCTTGGCAAAGAAACGCATGAGCGTTTCTTACTAAAGCTTTCGTGAAATTAATAAAGTTTCAAAAGAACGCGCTTATCTTTCAAAGTAAAGCTTGTACTGAGAAAAGCAACACTGATCTCAGTTCTAACAGTGCTTTCACACGTAGCAAACAACTGCTTGTCTTTACAAAGAATCGCATGAGCATTTCTTACTAAAGCTTTCGTGAAATTAATAAACTTTCAAAAGAAGGCGATTATCTTTCTAAGTAAGCTTGTACTGAGAAAAGCAACACTGATATCAGTTCTAACAGTGCTTTCACACGTAGCAAACAACTGCTTGTCTTTACAAAGAAACGCATGTGCGTTTCTTTCTACAGCTTTCGTGAAATTAATATACTTTCAAAAGAACGCGATTATCTTTCAAAGTAAAGCTTGTACTGAGGATATTAAATCTGATCTCAGTTCTAACAGTGCTTTCACACGTAGCAAACAACTGCTTGTCTTGACAAAGAAACGCATGTGCGTTTCTTACTGAAGCTTTCGTGAAATTAATACACTTTCAAAAGAACGCGCTTATCTTTCAAAGTAAAGCTTGTACTGAGAAAAGCAACACTGATCTCAGTTCTAACACTGCTTTCACACGTAGCATACAACTGCTTGTCTTTACAAAGAAACGCATGTGCGTTTCTTACTAAAGCTTTCGTGAAATTAATAAACTTTCAAAACAACGCGATTATCTTTCAAAGTAAAGCTTGTACTGAGAAAAGCAACACTGATCTCAGTTCTAACAGTGCTTTCACACGTAGCAAACAACTGCTTGTCTTTACAAAGAAACGCATGTGCGTTTCTTATTAAAGCTTTCGTGAAATTAGTAAACTTTCAAAAGAACGCGATTATCTTTCATAGTAAAGCTTGTACTGAGAAAATTAAACCTGATCTCAGTTCTAACAGTGCTTTCACACGTAGCAAACAACTGCTTGTCTTGACAAAGAAACGCTTGTGCGTTTCTCACTAAATCTTTCATGAAATTAATAAACATTCAAAAGAACGCGATTATCTTTCAAAGTAAAGCTTGTACTGAGAAAAGCAACACTGATCTCGGTTCTAACAGTGCTTTCACACGTCGCAAACAACTGCTTGTCTTTACAAAGAAACGCATGTGCGTTTCTTATTAAAGCTTTCGTGAAATTAATAAACTTTCAAAAGAACGCGATTATCTTTCAAAGTAAAGCTTGTACTGAGAAAAGCAACACTGATCTCAGTTCTAACAATGCTTTCACACGTAGCAAACAACTGCTTGTCTTGACAAAGAAACGCATGTGCGTTTCTTACTAAAGCTTTCGTGAAATTAATAAACTTTCAAAACAACGCGATTATCTTTCAAAGTAAAGCTTGTACTGAGAAAAGCAACACTGATCTCAGTTCTAACAGTGCTTTCACACGTAGCAAACAACTGCTTGTCTTTACAAAGAAACGCATGTGCGTTTCTTATTAAAGCTTTCGTGAAATTAATAAACTTTCAAAGAACGCGATTATCTTTCATAGTAAAGCTTGTACTGAGAAAATTAAACCTGATCTCAGTTCTAACAATGCTTTCACAAGTAGCAAACAACTGCTTGTCTTGACAAAGAAACGCATGTGCGTTTCTCACTAAATCTTTCATGAAATTAATAAACATTCAAAAGAACGCGATTATCTTTCAAAGTAAAGCTTGTACTGAGAAAAGCAACACTGATTTCAGTTCTAACAGTGCTTTCACACGTAGCAAACAACTGCTTGTCTTTACAAAGAAACGCATGAGCGTTTCTTACTAAAGCTTTCGTGAAATTAATAAACTTTCAAAAGAAGGCGATTATCTTTCAAAGTAAAGCTTGTACTGAGGAAATTAAACCTGATCTCAGTTCTACCAGTGCTTTAACATGTAGCAAACAACTGCTTGTCTTGGCAAAGAAACGCATGAGCGTTTCTTACTAAAGCTTTCGTGAAATTAATAAAGTTTCAAAAGAACGCGCTTATCTTTCAAAGTAAAGCTTGTACTGAGAAAAGCAACACTGATCTCAGTTCTAACAGTGCTTTCACACGTAGCAAACAACTGCTTGTCTTTACAAAGAATCGCATGAGCGTTTCTTACTAAAGCTTTCGTGAAATTAATAAACTTTCAAAAGAAGGTGATTATCTTTCTAAGTAAGCTTGTACTGAGAAAAGCAACACTGATGTCAGTTCTAACAGTGCTTTCACACGTAGCAAACAACTGCTTGTCTTTACAAAGAAACGCATGTGCGTTTCTTTCTACAGCTTTCGTGAAATTAATATACTTTCAAAAGAACACGATTATCTTTCAAAGTAAAGCTTGTACTGAGGAAATTAAATCTGATCTCAGTTCTAACAGTCCTTTCACACGTAGCAAACAACTGCTTGTCTTGACCAAGAAACGCATGTGCGTTTCTTACTAAAGCTTTCGTGAAATTAATAAACTTTCAAAAGAACGCGATTATCTTTCATAGTAAAGCTTGTACTGAGAAAATTAAACCTGATCTCAGTTCTAACAGTGCTTTCACACGTAGCAAACAACTGCTTGTCTTGACAAAGAAACGCATGTGCGTTTCTCACTAAATCTTTCATGAAATTAATAAACATTCAAAAGAACGCGATTATCTTTCAAAGTAAAGCTTGTACTGAGAAAAGCAACACTGATCTCAGTTCTAACAGTGCTTTCACACGTAGCAAACAACTGCTTGTCTTTACAAAGAAACGCATGAGCGTTTCTTATTAAAGCTTTCGTGAAATTAATAAACTTTCAAAAGAAGGCGATTATCTTTCAAAGTAAAGCTTGTACTGAGGAAATTAAACCTGATCTCAGTTCTAACAGTGCTTTCACACGTAGCAAACAACTGCTTGTCTTGACAAAGAAACGCATGTGCGTTTCTCACTAAAGCTTTCGTGAAATTAATAAAGTTTCAAAAGAACGCGCTTATCTTTCAAAGTAAAGCTTGTACTGAGAAAAGCAACACTGATCTCAGTTCTAATAGTGCTTTCACACGTAGCAAACAACTGCTTGTCTTTACAAAGAAACGCATGAGCGTTTCTTACTAAAGCTTTCGTGAAATTAATAAACTTTCAAAAGAACGCGATTATCTTTCAAAGTAAAGCTTGTACTGAGGAAATTAAACCTGATCTCAGTTCTAACAGTGCTCTCACACGTAGCAAACAACTGCTTGTCTTGACAAAGAAACGCATGTGCGTTTCTTACTAAAGCTTTCGTGAAATTAATAAAGTTTCAAAAGAACGCGCTTATCTTTCAAAGTAAAGCTTGTACTGAGAAAAGCAACACTGATCTCAGTTCTAACAGTGCTTTCACACGTAGCAAACAACTGCTTGTCTTTACAAAGAAACGCATGAGCGTTTCTTACTAAAGCTTTCGGGAAATTAATAAACTTTCAAAAGAAGGCGATTATCTTTCAAAGTAAAGCTTGTACTGAGGAAATTAAACCTGATCTCAGTTCTACCAGTGCTTTCACATGTAGCAAACAACTGCTTGTCTTGACAAAGAAACGCATGTGCGTTTCTTACTAAAGCTTTCGTGAAATTAATAAACTTTCAAAAGAACGCGATTATCTTTCAAAGTAAAGCTTGTACTGAGAAAAGCAACACTGATCTCAGTTCTAACAGTGCTTTCACACGTAGCAAACAACTGCTTGTCTTTACAAAGAAACGCATGAGCGTTTCTTACTAAAGCTTTCGTGAAATTAATAAACTTTGAAAAGAACGCGTTTATCTTTCAAAGTAAAGCTTGTACTGAGAAAAGCAACACTGATCTCAGTTCTAACAGTGCTTTCACACGTAGCAAACAACTGCTTGTCTTTACAAAGAAACGCATGAGCTTTTCTTACTAAAGCTTTCGTGAAATTAATAAACTTTCAAAAGAACGCGCTTATCTTTCAAAGTAAAGCTTGTACTGAGAAAAGCAACACTGATCTCAGTTCTAACAGTGCTTTCACACGTAGCAAACAACTGCTTGTCTTTACAAAGAAACGCATGAGCGTTTCTTACTAAAGCTTTCGTGAAATTAATAAACTTTCAAAAGAACGCGCTTATCTTTCAAAGTAAAGCTTGTACTGAGAAAAGCAACACTGATCTCAGTTCTAGCAGTGCTTTCACACGTAGCAAACAACTGCTTGTCTTTACAAAGAATCGCATGAGCGTTTCTTACTAAAGCTTTCGTGAAATTAATAAACTTTCAAAAGAAGGCGATTATCTTTCTAAGTAAGCTTGTACTGAGAAAAGCAACACTGATATCAGTTCTAACAGTGCTTTCACACGTAGCAAACAACTGCTTGTCTTTACAAAGAAACGCATGTGCGTTTCTTACTAAAGCTTTCGTGAAATTAATATACTTTCAAAAGAACGCGATTATCTTTCAAAGTAAAGCTTGTACTGAGGAAATTAAATCTGATCTCAGTTCTAACAGTGCTTTCACACGTAGCAAACAACTGCTTGTCTTGACAAAGAAACGCATGTGCGTTTCTTACTAAAGCTTTCGTGAAATTAATACACTTTCAAAAGAACGCGCTTATCTTTCAAAGTAAAGCTTGTACTGAGAAAAGCAACACTGATCTCAGTTCTAACACTGCTTTCACACGTAGCATACAACTGCTTGTCTTTACAAAGAAACGCATGTGCGTTTCTTACTAAAGCTTTCGTGAAATTAATAAACTTTCAAAACAACGCGATTATCTTTCAAAGTAAAGCTTGTACTGAGAAAAGCAACACTGATCTCAGTTCTAACAGTGCTTTCACACGTAGCAAACAACTGCTTGTCTTTACAAAGAAACGCATGTGCGTTTCTTATTAAAGCTTTCGTGAAATTAATAAACTTTCAAAAGAACGCGATTATCTTTCATAGTAAAGCTTGTACTGAGAAAATTAAACCTGATCTCAGTTCTAACAGTGCTTTCACACGTAGCAAACAACTGCTTGTCTTGACAAAGAAACGCTTGTGCGTTTCTCACTAAATCTTTCATGAAATTAATAAACATTCAAAAGAACGCGATTATCTTTCAAAGTAAAGCTTGTACTGAGAAAAGCAACACTGATCTCAGTTCTAACAGTGCTTTCACACGTAGCAAACAACTGCTTGTCTTTACAAAGAAACGCATGTGCGTTTCTTATTAAAGCTTTCGTGAAATTAATAAACTTTCAAAACAACGCGATTATCTTTCAAAGTAAAGCTTGTACTGAGAAAAGCAACACTGATCTCAGTTCTAACAGTGCTTTCACACGTAGCAAATAACTGCTTGTCTTTACAAAGAAACGCATGAGCGTTTCTCACTAAAGCTTTCTTGAAATTAATAAACTTTCAAAAGAACGCGATTATCTTTCATAATAAAGCTTGTACTGAGAAAATTAAACCTGATCTCAGTTCTAACAGTGCTTTCACACGTAACAAACAACTGCTTGTCTTGACAAAGAAACGCATGTGCGTTTCTTACTAAAGCTTTCGTGAAATTAATAAAGTTTCAAAAGAACGCGCTTATCTTTCAAAGTAAAGCTTGTACTGAGAAAAGCAACACTGATCTCAGTTCTAACAGTGCTTTCACACGTAGCAAACAACTGCTTGTCTTTACAAAGAAACGCATGAGCGTTTCTTACTAAAGCTTTCGTGAAATTAATAAACTTTCAAAAGAAGGCGATTATCTTTCAAAGTAAAGCTTGTACTGAGGAAATTAAACCTGATCTCAGTTCTACCAGTGCTTTAACGTGTAGCAAACAACTGCTTGTCTTGGCAAAGAAACGCATGAGCGTTTCTTACTAAAGCTTTCGTGAAATTAATAAAGTTTCAAAAGAACGCGCTTATCTTTCAAAGTAAAGCTTGTACTGAGAAAAGCAACACTGATCTCAGTTCTAACAGTGCTTTCACACGTAGCAAACAACTGCTTGTCTTTACAAAGAATCGCATGAGCGTTTCTTACTAAAGCTTTCGTGAAATTAATAAACTTTCAAAAGAAGGCGATTATCTTTCTAAGTAAGCTTGTACTGAGAAAAGCAACACTGATATCAGTTCTAACAGTGCTTTCACACGTAGCAAACAACTGCTTGTCTTTACAAAGAAACGCATGTGCGTTTCTTTCTACAGCTTTCGTGAAATTAATATACTTTCAAAAGAACGCGATTATCTTTCAAAGTAAAGCTTGTACTGAGGATATTAAATCTGATCTCAGTTCTAACAGTGCTTTCACACGTAGCAAACAACTGCTTGTCTTGACAAAGAAACGCATGTGCGTTTCTTACTGAAGCTTTCGTGAAATTAATACACTTTCAAAAGAACGCGCTTATCTTTCAAAGTAAAGCTTGTACTGAGAAAAGCAACACTGATCTCAGTTCTAACACTGCTTTCACACGTAGCATACAACTGCTTGTCTTTACAAAGAAACGCATGTGCGTTTCTTACTAAAGCTTTCGTGAAATTAATAAACTTTCAAAACAACGCGATTATCTTTCAAAGTAAAGCTTGTACTGAGAAAAGCAACACTGATCTCAGTT
The DNA here is from genome assembly GCF_950005125.1 of Chionomys nivalis. NCBI lineage: Eukaryota > Metazoa > Chordata > Mammalia > Rodentia > Cricetidae > Chionomys > Chionomys nivalis. The sequence continues at coordinate 62,570,599 of NC_080102.1, forward strand.
CTAACAGTGCTTTCACACGTAGCAAACAACTGCTTGTCTTTACAAAGAAACGCATGTGCGTTTCTTATTAAAGCTTTCGTGAAATTAGTAAACTTTCAAAAGAACGCGATTATCTTTCATAGTAAAGCTTGTACTGAGAAAATTAAACCTGATCTCAGTTCTAACAGTGCTTTCACACGTAGCAAACAACTGCTTGTCTTGACAAAGAAACGCTTGTGCGTTTCTCACTAAATCTTTCATGAAATTAATAAACATTCAAAAGAACGCGATTATCTTTCAAAGTAAAGCTTGTACTGAGAAAAGCAACACTGATCTCGGTTCTAACAGTGCTTTCACACGTCGCAAACAACTGCTTGTCTTTACAAAGAAACGCATGTGCGTTTCTTATTAAAGCTTTCGTGAAATTAATAAACTTTCAAAAGAACGCGATTATCTTTCAAAGTAAAGCTTGTACTGAGAAAAGCAACACTGATCTCAGTTCTAACAATGCTTTCACACGTAGCAAACAACTGCTTGTCTTGACAAAGAAACGCATGTGCGTTTCTTACTAAAGCTTTCGTGAAATTAATAAACTTTCAAAACAACGCGATTATCTTTCAAAGTAAAGCTTGTACTGAGAAAAGCAACACTGATCTCAGTTCTAACAGTGCTTTCACACGTAGCAAACAACTGCTTGTCTTTACAAAGAAATGCATGAGCGTTTCTTACTAAAACTTTCGTGAAATTAATAAACTTTCAAAAGAACGCGATTATCTTTCAAAGTAAAGCTTGTACTGAGGAAATTAAACCTGATCTCAGTTCTAACAGTGCTCTCACACGTAGCAAACAACTGCTTGTCTTGACAAAGAAACGCATGTGCGTTTCTTACTAAAGCTTTCGTGAAATTAATAAAGTTTCAAAAGAACGCGCTTATCTTTCAAAGTAAAGCTTGTACTGAGAAAAGCAACACTGATCTCAGTTCTAACAGTGCTTTCACACGTAGCAAACAACTGCTTGTCTTTACAAAGAAACGCATGAGCGTTTCTTACTAAAGCTTTCGGGAAATTAATAAACTTTCAAAAGAAGGCGATTATCTTTCAAAGTAAAGCTTGTACTGAGGAAATTAAACCTGATCTCAGTTCTACCAGTGCTTTCACATGTAGCAAACAACTGCTTGTCTTGACAAAGAAACGCATGTGCGTTTCTTACTAAAGCTTTCGTGAAATTAATAAACTTTCAAAAGAACGCGATTATCTTTCAAAGTAAAGCTTGTACTGAGAAAAGCAACACTGATCTCAGTTCTAACAGTGCTTTCACACGTAGCAAACAACTGCTTGTCTTTACAAAGAAACGCATGAGCGTTTCTTACTAAAGCTTTCGTGAAATTAATAAACTTTGAAAAGAACGCGTTTATCTTTCAAAGTAAAGCTTGTACTGAGAAAAGCAACACTGATCTCAGTTCTAACAGTGCTTTCACACGTAGCAAACAACTGCTTGTCTTTACAAAGAAACGCATGAGCTTTTCTTACTAAAGCTTTCGTGAAATTAATAAACTTTCAAAAGAACGCGCTTATCTTTCAAAGTAAAGCTTGTACTGAGAAAAGCAACACTGATCTCAGTTCTAACAGTGCTTTCACACGTAGCAAACAACTGCTTGTCTTTACAAAGAAACGCATGAGCGTTTCTTACTAAAGCTTTCGTGAAATTAATAAACTTTCAAAAGAACGCGCTTATCTTTCAAAGTAAAGCTTGTACTGAGAAAAGCAACACTGATCTCAGTTCTAGCAGTGCTTTCACACGTAGCAAACAACTGCTTGTCTTTACAAAGAATCGCATGAGCGTTTCTTACTAAAGCTTTCGTGAAATTAATAAACTTTCAAAAGAAGGCGATTATCTTTCTAAGTAAGCTTGTACTGAGAAAAGCAACACTGATATCAGTTCTAACAGTGCTTTCACACGTAGCAAACAACTGCTTGTCTTTACAAAGAAACGCATGTGCGTTTCTTTCTACAGCTTTCGTGAAATTAATATACTTTCAAAAGAACGCGATTATCTTTCAAAGTAAAGCTTGTACTGAGGATATTAAATCTGATCTCAGTTCTAACAGTGCTTTCACACGTAGCAAACAACTGCTTGTCTTGACAAAGAAACGCATGTGCGTTTCTTACTGAAGCTTTCGTGAAATTAATACACTTTCAAAAGAACGCGCTTATCTTTCAAAGTAAAGCTTGTACTGAGAAAAGCAACACTGATCTCAGTTCTAACACTGCTTTCACACGTAGCATACAACTGCTTGTCTTTACAAAGAAACGCATGTGCGTTTCTTACTAAAGCTTTCGTGAAATTAATAAACTTTCAAAACAACGCGATTATCTTTCAAAGTAAAGCTTGTACTGAGAAAAGCAACACTGATCTCAGTTCTAACAGTGCTTTCACACGTAGCAAACAACTGCTTGTCTTTACAAAGAAACGCATGTGCGTTTCTTATTAAAGCTTTCGTGAAATTAGTAAACTTTCAAAAGAACGCGATTATCTTTCATAGTAAAGCTTGTACTGAGAAAATTAAACCTGATCTCAGTTCTAACAGTGCTTTCACACGTAGCAAACAACTGCTTGTCTTGACAATGAAACGCTTGTGCGTTTCTCACTAAATCTTTCATGAAATTAATAAACATTCAAAAGAACGCGATTATCTTTCAAAGTAAAGCTTGTACTGAGAAAAGCAACACTGATCTCGGTTCTAACAGTGCTTTCACACGTCGCAAACAACTGCTTGTCTTTACAAAGAAACGCATGTGCGTTTCTTATTAAAGCTTTCGTGAAATTAATAAACTTTCAAAAGAACGCGATTATCTTTCAAAGTAAAGCTTGTACTGAGAAAAGCAACACTGATCTCAGTTCTAACAATGCTTTCACACGTAGCAAACAACTGCTTGTCTTGACAAAGAAACGCATGTGCGTTTCTTACTAAAGCTTTCGTGAAATTAATAAACTTTCAAAACAACGCGATTATCTTTCAAAGTAAAGCTTGTACTGAGAAAAGCAACACTGATCTCAGTTCTAACAGTGCTTTCACACGTAGCAAACAACTGCTTGTCTTTACAAAGAAACGCATGTGCGTTTCTTATTAAAGCTTTCGTGAAATTAATAAACTTTCAAAGAACGCGATTATCTTTCATAGTAAAGCTTATACTGAGAAAATTAAACCTGATCTCAGTTCTAACAGTGCTTTCACAAGTAGCAAACAACTGCTTGTCTTGACAAAGAAACGCATGTGCGTTTCTCACTAAATCTTTCATGAAATTAATAAATATTCAAAAGAACGCGATTATCTTTCAAAGTAAAGCTTGTACTGAGAAAAGCAACACTGATCTCAGTTCTAACAGTGCTTTCACACGTAGCAAACAACTGCTTGTCTTGACAAAGAAACGCATGTGCGTTTCTTACTAAAGCTTTCGTGAAATTAATAAAGTTTCAAAAGAACGCGCTTATCTTTCAAAGTAAAGCTTGTACTGAGAAAAGCAACACTGATCTCAGTTCTAACAGTGCTTTCACACGTAGCAAATAACTGCTTGTCTTTACAAAGAAACGCATGAGCGTTTCTCACTAAAGCTTTCGTGAAATTAATAAACTTTCAAAAGAACGCGATTATCTTTCATAGTAAAGCTTGTACTGAGAAAATTAAACCTGATCTCAGTTCTAACAGTGCTTTCACACGTAGCAAACAACTGCTTGTCTTGACAAAGAAACGCATGTGCGTTTCTTACTAAAGCTTTCGTGAAATTAATAAACTTTCAAAAGAAGGCGATTATCTTTCAAAGTAAAGCTTGTACTGAGGAAATTAAACCTGATTTCAGTTCTAACAGTGCTCTCACACGTAGCAAACAACTGCTTGTCTTGACAAAGAAACGCATGTGCGTTTCTTACTAAAGCTTTCGTGAAATTAATAAAGTTTCAAAAGAACGCGCTTATCTTTCAAAGTAAAGCTTGTACTGAGAAAAGCAACACTGATCTCAGTTCTAACAGTGCTTTCACACGTAGCAAACAACTGCTTGTCTTTACAAAGAAACGCATGAGCGTTTCTTACTAAAGCTTTCGGGAAATTAATAAACTTTCAAAAGAAGGCGATTATCTTTCAAAGTAAAGCTTGTACTGAGGAAATTAAACCTGATCTCAGTTCTACCAGTGCTTTCACATGTAGCAAACAACTGCTTGTCTTGACAAAGAAACGCATGTGCGTTTCTTACTAAAGCTTTCGTGAAATTAATAAACTTTCAAAAGAACGCGATTATCTTTCAAAGTAAAGCTTGTACTGAGAAAAGCAACACTGATCTCAGTTCTAACAGTGCTTTCACACGTAGCAAACAACTGCTTGTCTTTACAAAGAAACGCATGAGCGTTTCTTACTAAAGCTTTCGTGAAATTAATAAACTTTGAAAAGAACGCGTTTATCTTTCAAAGTAAAGCTTGTACTGAGAAAAGCAACACTGATCTCAGTTCTAACAGTGCTTTCACACGTAGCAAACAACTGCTTGTCTTTACAAAGAAACGCATGAGCTTTTCTTACTAAAGCTTTCGTGAAATTAATAAACTTTCAAAAGAACGCGCTTATCTTTCAAAGTAAAGCTTGTACTGAGAAAAGCAACACTGATCTCAGTTCTAACAGTGCTTTCACACGTAGCAAACAACTGCTTGTCTTTACAAAGAAACGCATGAGCGTTTCTTACTAAAGCTTTCGTGAAATTAATAAACTTTCAAAAGAACGCGCTTATCTTTCAAAGTAAAGCTTGTACTGAGAAAAGCAACACTGATCTCAGTTCTAGCAGTGCTTTCACACGTAGCAAACAACTGCTTGTCTTTACAAAGAATCGCATGAGCGTTTCTTACTAAAGCTTTCGTGAAATTAATAAACTTTCAAAGGAAGGCGATTATCTTTCTAAGTAAGCTTGTACTGAGAAAAGCAACACTGATATCAGTTCTAACAGTGCTTTCACACGTAGCAAACAACTGCTTGTCTTTACAAAGAAACGCATGTGCGTTTCTTTCTACAGCTTTCGTGAAATTAATATACTTTCAAAAGAACGCGATTATCTTTCAAAGTAAAGCTTGTACTGAGGATATTAAATCTGATCTCAGTTCTAACAGTGCTTTCACACGTAGCAAACAACTGCTTGTCTTGACAAAGAAACGCATGTGCGTTTCTTACTGAAGCTTTCGTGAAATTAATACACTTTCAAAAGAACGCGCTTATCTTTCAAAGTAAAGCTTGTACTGAGAAAAGCAACACTGATCTCAGTTCTAACACTGCTTTCACACGTAGCATACAACTGCTTGTCTTTACAAAGAAACGCATGTGCGTTTCTTACTAAAGCTTTCGTGAAATTAATAAACTTTCAAAACAACGCGATTATCTTTCAAAGTAAAGCTTGTACTGAGAAAAGCAACACTGATCTCAGTTCTAACAGTGCTTTCACACGTAGCAAACAACTGCTTGTCTTTACAAAGAAACGCATGTGCGTTTCTTATTAAAGCTTTCGTGAAATTAGTAAACTTTCAAAAGAACGCGATTATCTTTCATAGTAAAGCTTGTACTGAGAAAATTAAACCTGATCTCAGTTCTAACAGTGCTTTCACACGTAGCAAACAACTGCTTGTCTTGACAAAGAAACGCTTGTGCGTTTCTCACTAAATCTTTCATGAAATTAATAAACATTCAAAAGAACGCGATTATCTTTCAAAGTAAAGCTTGTACTGAGAAAATCAACACTGATCTCGGTTCTAACAGTGCTTTCACACGTCGCAAACAACTGCTTGTCTTTACAAAGAAACGCATGTGCGTTTCTTATTAAAGCTTTCGTGAAATTAATAAACTTTCAAAAGAACGCGATTATCTTTCAAAGTAAAGCTTGTACTGAGAAAAGCAACACTGATCTCAGTTCTAACAATGCTTTCACACGTAGCAAACAACTGCTTGTCTTGACAAAGAAACGCATGTGCGTTTCTTACTAAAGCTTTCGTGAAATTAATAAACTTTCAAAACAACGCGATTATCTTTCAAAGTAAAGCTTGTACTGAGAAAAGCAACACTGATCTCAGTTCTAACAGTGCTTTCACACGTAGCAAACAACTGCTTGTCTTTACAAAGAAACGCATGTGCGTTTCTTATTAAAGCTTTCGTGAAATTAATAAACTTTCAAAGAACGCGATTATCTTTCATAGTAAAGCTTATACTGAGAAAATTAAACCTGATCTCAGTTCTAACAGTGCTTTCACAAGTAGCAAACAACTGCTTGTCTTGACAAAGAAACGCATGTGCGTTTCTCACTAAATCTTTCATGAAATTAATAAATATTCAAAAGAACGCGATTATCTTTCATAGTAAAGCTTGTACTGAGAAAATTAAACCTGATCTCAGTTCTAACAGTGCTTTCACACGTAGCAAACAACTGCTTGTCTTTACAAAGAAACGCATGTGCGTTTCTTATTAAAGCTTTCGTGAAATTAATAAACTTTCAAAGAACGCGATTATCTTTCATAGTAAAGCTTGTACTGAGAAAATTAAACCTGATCTCAGTTCTAACAGTGCTTTCACAAGTAGCAAACAACTGCTTGTCTTGACAAAGAAACGCATGTGCGTTTCTCACTAAATCTTTCATGAAATTAATAAACATTCAAAAGAACGCGATTATCTTTCAAAGTAAAGCTTGTACTGAGAAAAGCAACACTGATCTCAGTTCTAACAGTGCTTTCACACGTAGCAAACAACTGCTTGTCTTGACAAAGAAACGCATGTGCGTTTCTTACTAAAGCTTTCGTGAAATTAATAAACTTTCAAAAGAAGGCGATTATCTTTCAAAGTAAAGCTTGTACTGAGGAAATTAAACCTGATCTCAGTTCTACCAGTGCTTTAACATGTAGCAAACAACTGCTTGTCTTGGCAAAGAAACGCATGAGCGTTTCTTACTAAAGCTTTCGTGAAATTAATAAAGTTTCAAAAGAACGCGCTTATCTTTCAAAGTAAAGCTTGTACTGAGAAAAGCAACACTGATCTCAGTTCTAACAGTGCTTTCACACGTAGCAAACAACTGCTTGTCTTTACAAAGAATCGCATGAGCGTTTCTTACTAAAGCTTTCGTGAAATTAATAAACTTTCAAAAGAAGGCGATTATCTTTCTAAGTAAGCTTGTACTGAGAAAAGCAACACTGATATCAGTTCTAACAGTGCTTTCACACGTAGCAAACAACTGCTTGTCTTTACAAAGAAACGCATGTGCGTTTCTTTCTAAAGCTTTCGTGAAATTAATATACTTTCAAAAGAACGCGATTATCTTTCAAAGTAAAGCTTGTACTGAGGAAATTAAATCTGATCTCAGTTCTAAGAGTGCTTTCACACGTAGCAAACAACTGATTGTCTTGACAAAGAAACGCATGTGCGTTTCTTACTAAAGGTTTCGTGAAATTAATACACTTTCAAAAGAACGCGCTTATCTTTCAAAGTAAAGCTTGTACTGAGAAAAGCAACACTGATCTCAGTTCTAACACTGCTTTCACACGTAGCATACAACTGCTTGTCTTTACAAAGAAACGCATGTGCGTTTCTTACTAAAGCTTTCGTGAAATTAATACACTTTCAAAACAACGCGATTATCTTTCAAAGTAAAGCTTGTACTGAGAAAAGCAACACTGATCTCAGTTCTAACAGTGCTTTCACACGTAGCAAACAACTGCTTGTCTTTACAAAGAAACGCATGTGCGTTTCTTATTAAAGCTTTCGTGAAATTAATAAACTTTCAAAGAACGCGATTATCTTTCATAGTAAAGCTTGTACTGAGAAAATTAAACCTGATCTCAGTTCTAACAGTGCTTTCACAAGTAGCAAACAACTGCTTGTCTTGACAAAGAAACGCATGTGCGTTTCTCACTAAATCTTTCATGAAATTAATAAACATTCAAAAGAACGCGATTATCTTTCAAAGTAAAGCTTGTACTGAGAAAAGCAACACTGATCTCAGTTCTAACAGTGCTTTCACACGTAGCAAACAACTGCTTGTCTTGACAAAGAAACGCATGTGCGTTTCTTACTAAAGCTTTCGTGAAATTAATAAAGTTTCAAAAGAACGCGCTTATCTTTCAAAGTAAAGCTTGTACTGAGAAAAGCAACACTGATTTCAGTTCTAACAGTGCTTTCACACGTAGCAAACAACTGCTTGTCTTTACAAAGAAACGCATGTGCGTTTCTTACTAAAGCTTTCGTGAAATTAATAAACTTTCAAAAGAACGCGATTATCTTTCAAAGTAAAGATTGTTCTGAGAAAATTAAACCTGATCTCAGTTCTAACAGTGCTTTCACACGTAGCAAACAACTGCTTGTCTTTACAAAGAAACGCATGAGCGTTTCTTACTAAAGCTTTCGTGAAATTAATAAACTTTCAAAAGAACGCAATTATCTTTCAAAGAAAAGCTTGTACTGAGAAAAGCAACACTGATCTCAGTTCTACAGTGCTTTTACACATAGCAAACAACTGCTTGTCTTTACAAAGAAACGCATGAGCGTTTCTTACTAAAGCTTTCGTGAAATTAATAAACTTTCCAAAGAACGCCATTATCTTTCAAAGTAAAGCTTGTACTGAGAAAAGCAACACTGATCTCAGTTCTAACAGTGCTTTCACACATAGCAAACAACTGCTTGTCTTTACAAAGAAACGCATGAGCGTTTCTTACTAAAGCTTTCGTGAAATTAATAAACTATCCAAAGAACGCGATTATCTTTCAAAGTAAAGCTTGTACTGGGGAAATTAAACATGATCTCAATTCTAACAGTCCTTTCATACGTAGCAAACTAGTGCTTGTCTTTACAAAGAAACGCATGTGCGTTTCTTATTAAAGCTTTCGTGAAATTAATAAACTTTCAAAAGAACGCGATTATCTTTCAAAGTAAAGCTTGTACTGAGAAAAGCAACACTGATCTCAGTTCTACAGTGCTTTTACACATAGCAAACAACTGCTTGTCTTTACAAAGAAACGCACAACGCATGTGCGTTTCTTACTAAAGCTTTCGTGAAATTAGTAAACTTTCAAAGAACGCGATTCTCTTTCAAAGTAAAGCTTGTACTGAGAAAAGCAACACTGATCTCAGTTCTAACAGTGCTTTCACACGTAGCAAACAACTGCTTGTCTTTACAAAGAAACGCATGAGAGTTTCTTACTAAAGCTTTTGTGAAATTAATAAACTTTCAAAAGAACGCGATTATCTTTCAATGTAAAGCTTGTACTGAGAAAAGCAACACTGATCTCAGTTCTAACAGTGCTTTCACACGTAGCAAACAACTGCTTGTCTTACAAAGAAACGCATGTGCGTTTCTTACTAAAGCTTTCGTGAAATTAATAAACTTTCAAAAGAACGCGATTATCTTTCAAAGTAAAGCTTGTACTGAGGAAATTAAACATGATCTCAGTTCTAACAGTGCTTTCATACGTAACAAACTAGTGCTTGTCTTTACAAAGAAACGCATGTGCGTTTCTTACTAAAGCTTTCGTGAAATTAATAAAATTTCAAAAGAACGCGATTATCTTTCAAAGTAAAGCTTGTACTGAGGAAATTAAATCTGATCTCAGTTCTAACAGTGCTTTCACACGTAGCAAACAACTGCTTGTCTTGACAAAGAAACGCATGTGCGTTTCTTACTAAAGCTTTCGTGAAATTAATACACTTTCAAAAGAACGTGCTTATCTTTCAAAGTAAAGCTTGTACTGAGAAAAGCAACACTGATCTCAGTTCTAACAGTGCTTTCACACGTAGCATACAACTGCTTGTCTTTACAAAGAAACGCATGTGCGTTTCTTACTAAAGCTTTCGTGAAATTAATAAACTTTCAATACAACGCGATTATCTTTCAAAGTAAAGCTTGTACTGAGAAAAGCAACACTGATCTCAGTTCTAACAGTGCTTTCACACGTAGCAAATAACTGCTTGTCTTTACAAAGAAACGCATGAGCGTTTCTCACTAAAGCTTTCGTGAAATTAATAAACTTTAAAAAGAACGCGATTATCTTTCATAGTAAAGCTTGTACCGAGAAAATTAAACCTGATCTCAGTTCTAACAGTGCTTTCACACGTAGCAAACCACTGCTTGTCTTGACAAAGAAACGCATGTGCGTTTCTCAGTAAATCTTTCATGAAATTAATAAACATTCAAAAGAACGCGATTATCTTTCAAAGTAAAGCTTGTACTGAGAAAAGCAACACTGATCTCAGTTCTAACAGTGCTTTCACACGTAGCAAACAACTGCTTGTCTTTACAGAGAAATGCATGAGCGTTTCTTACTAAAACTTAGTGAAATTAATAAACTTTCAAAAGAACGCGATTATCTTTCAAAGTAAAGCTTGTACTGAGGAAATTAAACCTGATCTCAGTTCTAACAGTGCTTTCACACGTAGTAAACAACTGCTTGTCTTGACAAAGAAACGCATGTGCGTTTCTTACTAAAGCTTTCGTGAAATTAATAAAGTTTCAAAAGAACGCGCTTATCTTTCAAAGTAAAGCTTGTACTGAGAAAAGCAACACTGATCTCAGTTCTAACAGTGCTTTCACACGTAGCAAACAACTGCTTGTCTTTACAAAGAAACGCATGAGCGTTTCTTACTAAAGCTTTCGTGAAATTAATACACTTTCAAAAGAAGGCGATTATCTTTCAAAGTAAAGCTTGTACTGAGAAAAGCAACACTGATCTCAGTTCTAACACTGCTTTCACACGTAGCATACAACTGCTTGTCTTTACAAAGAAACGCATGTGCGTTTCTTACTAAAGCTTTCGTGAAATTAATAAACTTTCAAAAGAACGCGATTATCTTTCATAGTAAAGCTTGTACTGAGAAAATTAAACCTGATCTCAGTTCTAACAGTGCTTTCACACGTAGCAAACAACTGCTTGTCTTGACAAAGAAACGCATGTGCGTTTCTTACTAAAGCTTTCGTGAAATTAATAAAGTTTCAAAAGAACGCGCTTATCTTTCAAAGTAAAGCTTGTACTGAGAAAAGCAACACTGATCTCAGTTCTAACAGTGCTTTCACACGTAGCAAACAACTGCTTGTCTTTACAAAGAAACGCATGAGCGTTTCTTACTAAAGCTTTCGGGAAATTAATAAACTTTCTAAAGAAGGCGATTATCTTTCAAAGTAAAGCTTGTACTGAGGAAATTAAACCTGATCTCAGTTCTACCAGTGCTTTCACATGTAGCAAACAACTGCTTGTCTTGGCAAAGAAACGCATGAGCGTTTCTTACTAAAGCTTTCGTGAAATTAATAAAGTTTCAAAAGAACGCGCTTATCTTTCAAAGTAAAGCTTGTACTGAGAAAACAACACTGATCTCAGTTCTAACAGTGCTTTCACACGTAGCAAACAACTGCTTGTCTTTACAAAGAATCGCATGAGCGTTTCTTACTAAAGCTTTCGTGAAATTAATAAACTTTCAAAAGAAGGCGATTATCTTTCTAAGTAAGCTTGTACTGAGAAAAGCAACACTGATATCAGTTCTAACAGTGCTTTCACACGTAGCAAACAACTGCTTGTCTTTACAAAGAAACGCATGTGCGTTTCTTTCTAAAGCTTTCTTGAAATTAATATACTTTCAAAAGAACGCGATTATCTTTCAAAGTAAAGCTTGTACTGAGGAAATTAAATCTGATCTCAGTTCTAACAGTGCTTTCACACGTAGCAAACAACTGCTTGTCTTGACAAAGAAACGCATGTGCGTTTCTTACTAAAGCTTTCGTGAAATTAATACAATTTCAAAAGAACGTGCTTATCTTTCAAAGTAAAGCTTGTACTGAGAAAAGCAACACTGATCTCAGTTCTAACAGTGCTTTCACACGTAGCATACAACTGCTTGTCTTTACAAAGAAACGCATGTGCGTTTCTTACTAAAGCTTTCGTGAAATTAATAAACTTTCAAAACAACGCGATTATCTTTCAAAGTAAAGCTTGTACTGAGAAAAGCAACACTGATCTCAGTTCTAACGGTGCTTTCACACGTAGCAAACAACTGCTTGTCTTTACAAAGAAACGCATGTGCGTTTCTTATTAAAGCTTTCGTGAAATTAATAAACTTTCAAAAGAACGCGATTATCTTTCAAAGTAAAGCTTGTACTGAGGAAATTTAACATGATCTCAGTTCTAACAGTGCTTTCATACGTAGCAATCTAGTGCTTGTCTTTACAAAGAAAGGCATGAGCGTTTCTTACTAAAGCTTTCGTGAAATTAATAAACTTTCAAAAGAACGCGATTATCTTTCAAAGTAAAGCTTGTACTGAGAAAAGCAACACTGATCTCAGTTCTAACAGTGCTTTCATATGTAGCAAACAACTGCTTGTCTTGACAAAGAAACGCATGTGCGTTTCTTACTAAAGCTTTCGTGAAATTAGTAAACTTTCAAAAGAACGCGATTCTCTTTCAAAGTAAAGCTTGTACTGAGAAAAGCAACACTGATCTTAGTTCTAACAGTGCTTTCACACGTAGGAAACAACTGCTTGTCTTTACAAAGAAACGCATGAGCGTTTCTTACTAAAGCTTTCGTGAAATTAATAAACTTTCAAAAGAACGCGATTATCTTTCAAAGTAAAGCTTGTACTGAGGAAATTAAACATGATCTCAGTTCTAACAGTGCTTTCATACGTAGCTATCTAGTGCTTGTCTTTACAAAGAAACGCATGTGCGTTTCTTACTAAAGCTTTCGTGAAATTAATAAACTTTCAAAAGAACGCGATTATCTTTCAATGTAAAGCTTGTACTGAGAAAAGCAACACTGATCTCAGTTCTAACAGTGCTTTCACACGTAGCAAACAACTGCTTGTCTTTACAAAGAATCGCATGAGCGTTTCTTACTAAAGCTTTCGTGAAATTAATAAACTTTCAAAAGAAGGCGATTATCTTTCTAAGTAAAGCTTGTACTGAGAAAAGCAACACTGATATCAGTTCTAACAGTGCTTTCACACGTAGCAAACAACTGCTTGTCTTTACAAAGAAACGCATGTGCGTTTCTTTCTAAAGCTTTCGTGAAATTAATATACTTTCAAAAGAACGCGATTATCTTTCAAAGTAAAGCTTGTACTGAGGAAATTAAATCTGATCTCAGTTCTAACAGTGCTTTCACACTTAGCAAACAACTGCTTGTCTTGACAAAGAAACGCATGTGCGTTTCTTACTAAAGCTTTCGTGAAATTAATACACTTTCAAAAGAACGCGCTTATCCTTCAAAGTAAAGCTTGTACTGAGAAAAGCAACACTGATCTCAGTTCTAACACTGCTTTCACACGTAGCATACAACTGCTTGTCTTTACAAAGAAACGCATGTGCGTTTCTTACTAAAGCTTTCGTGAAATTAATAAAGTTTCAAAAGAACGCGCTTATCTTTCAAAGTAAAGCTTGTACTGAGAAAAGCAACACTGATCTCAGTTCTAACAGTGCTTTCACACGTAGCAAACAACTGCTTGTCTTTACAAAGAAACGCATGAGCGTTTCTTACTAAAGCTTTCGTGAAATTAATACACTTTCAAAAGAAGGCGATTATCTTTCAAAGTAAAGCTTGTACTGAGAAAAGCAACACTGATCTCAGTTCTAACACTGCTTTCACACGTAGCATACAACTGCTTGTCTTTACAAAGAAACGCATGTGCGTTTCTTACTAAAGCTTTCGTGAAATTAATAAACTTTCAAAAGAACGCGATTATCTTTCATAGTAAAGCTTGTACTGAGAAAATTAAACCTGATCTCAGTTCTAACAGTGCTTTCACACGTAGCAAACAACTGCTTGTCTTGACAAAGAAACGCATGTGCGTTTCTTACTAAAGCTTTCGTGAAATTAATAAAGTTTCAAAAGAACGCGCTTATCTTTCAAAGTAAAGCTTGTACTGAGAAAAGCAACACTGATCTCAGTTCTAACAGTGCTTTCACACGTAGCAAACAACTGCTTGTCTTTACAAAGAAACGCATGTGCGTTTCTTACTAAAGCTTTCGTGAAATTAATAAACTTTCAATACAACGCGATTATCTTTCAAAGTAAAGCTTGTACTGAGAAAAGCAACACTGATCTCAGTTCTAACAGTGCTTTCACACGTAGCAAATAACTGCTTGTCTTTACAAAGAAACGCATGAGCGTTTCTCACTAAAGCTTTCGTGAAATTAATAAACTTTAAAAAGAACGCGATTATCTTTCATAGTAAAGCTTGTACCGAGAAAATTAAACCTGATCTCAGTTCTAACAGTGCTTTCACACGTAGCAAACCACTGCTTGTCTTGACAAAGAAACGCATGTGCGTTTCTCAGTAAATCTTTCATGAAATTAATAAACATTCAAAAGAACGCGATTATCTTTCAAAGTAAAGCTTGTACTGAGAAAAGCAACACTGATCTCAGTTCTAACAGTGCTTTCACACGTAGCAAACAACTGCTTGTCTTTACAGAGAAATGCATGAGCGTTTCTTACTAAAACTTAGTGAAATTAATAAACTTTCAAAAGAACGCGATTATCTTTCAAAGTAAAGCTTGTACTGAGGAAATTAAACCTGATCTCAGTTCTAACAGTGCTTTCACACGTAGTAAACAACTGCTTGTCTTGACAAAGAAACGCATGTGCGTTTCTTACTAAAGCTTTCGTGAAATTAATAAAGTTTCAAAAGAACGCGCTTATCTTTCAAAGTAAAGCTTGTACTGAGAAAAGCAACACTGATCTCAGTTCTAACAGTGCTTTCACACGTAGCAAACAACTGCTTGTCATTACAAAAAAACGCATGAGCGTTTCTTACTAAAGCTTTCGTGAAATTAATACACTTTCAAAAGAAGGCGATTATCTTTCAAAGTAAAGCTTGTACTGAGAAAAGCAACACTGATCTCAGTTCTAACACTGCTTTCACACGTAGCATACAACTGCTTGTCTTTACAAAGAAACGCATGTGCGTTTCTTACTAAAGCTTTCGTGAAATTAATAAACTTTCAAAAGAACGCGATTATCTTTCATAGTAAAGCTTGTACTGAGAAAATTAAACCTGATCTCAGTTCTAACAGTGCTTTCACACGTAGCAAACAACTGCTTGTCTTGACAAAGAAACGCATGTGCGTTTCTTACTAAAGCTTTCGTGAAATTAATAAAGTTTCAAAAGAACGCGCTTATCTTTCAAAGTAAAGCTTGTACTGAGAAAAGCAACACTGATCTCAGTTCTAACAGTGCTTTCACACGTAGCAAACAACTGCTTGTCTTTACAAAGAAACGCATGAGCGTTTCTTACTAAAGCTTTCGGGAAATTAATAAACTTTCTAAAGAAGGCGATTATCTTTCAAAGTAAAGCTTGTACTGAGGAAATTAAACCTGATCTCAGTTCTACCAGTGCTTTCACATGTAGCAAACAACTGCTTGTCTTGGCAAAGAAACGCATGAGCGTTTCTTACTAAAGCTTTCGTGAAATTAATAAAGTTTCAAAAGAACGCGCTTATCTTTCAAAGTAAAGCTTGTACTGAGAAAACAACACTGATCTCAGTTCTAACAGTGCTTTCACACGTAGCAAACAACTGCTTGTCTTTACAAAGAATCGCATGAGCGTTTCTTACTAAAGCTTTCGTGAAATTAATAAACTTTCAAAAGAAGGCGATTATCTTTCTAAGTAAGCTTGTACTGAGAAAAGCAACACTGATATCAGTTCTAACAGTGCTTTCACACGTAGCAAACAACTGCTTGTCTTTACAAAGAAACGCATGTGCGTTTCTTTCTAAAGCTTTCTTGAAATTAATATACTTTCAAAAGAACGCGATTATCTTTCAAAGTAAAGCTTGTACTGAGGAAATTAAATCTGATCTCAGTTCTAACAGTGCTTTCACACGTAGCAAACAACTGCTTGTCTTGACAAAGAAACGCATGTGCGTTTCTTACTAAAGCTTTCGTGAAATTAATACAATTTCAAAAGAACGTGCTTATCTTTCAAAGTAAAGCTTGTACTGAGAAAAGCAACACTGATCTCAGTTCTAACAGTGCTTTCACACGTAGCATACAACTGCTTGTCTTTACAAAGAAACGCATGTGCGTTTCTTACTAAAGCTTTCGTGAAATTAATAAACTTTCAAAACAACGCGATTATCTTTCAAAGTAAAGCTTGTACTGAGAAAAGCAACACTGATCTCAGTTCTAACGGTGCTTTCACACGTAGCAAACAACTGCTTGTCTTTACAAAGAAACGCATGTGCGTTTCTTATTAAAGCTTTCGTGAAATTAATAAACTTTCAAAAGAACGCGATTATCTTTCAAAGTAAAGCTTGTACTGAGGAAATTTAACATGATCTCAGTTCTAACAGTGCTTTCATACGTAGCAATCTAGTGCTTGTCTTTACAAAGAAAGGCATGAGCGTTTCTTACTAAAGCTTTCGTGAAATTAATAAACTTTCAAAAGAACGCGATTATCTTTCAAAGTAAAGCTTGTACTGAGAAAAGCAACACTGATCTCAGTTCTAACAGTGCTTTCATATGTAGCAAACAACTGCTTGTCTTGACAAAGAAACGCATGTGCGTTTCTTACTAAAGCTTTCGTGAAATTAGTAAACTTTCAAAAGAACGCGATTCTCTTTCAAAGTAAAGCTTGTACTGAGAAAAGCAACACTGATCTTAGTTCTAACAGTGCTTTCACACGTAGGAAACAACTGCTTGTCTTTACAAAGAAACGCATGAGCGTTTCTTACTAAAGCTTTCGTGAAATTAATAAACTTTCAAAAGAACGCGATTATCTTTCAAAGTAAAGCTTGTACTGAGGAAATTAAACATGATCTCAGTTCTAACAGTGCTTTCATACGTAGCTATCTAGTGCTTGTCTTTACAAAGAAACGCATGTGCGTTTCTTACTAAAGCTTTCGTGAAATTAATAAACTTTCAAAAGAACGCGATTATCTTTCAATGTAAAGCTTGTACTGAGAAAAGCAACACTGATCTCAGTTCTAACAGTGCTTTCACACGTAGCAAACAACTGCTTGTCTTTACAAAGAATCGCATGAGCGTTTCTTACTAAAGCTTTCGTGAAATTAATAAACTTTCAAAAGAAGGCGATTATCTTTCTAAGTAAAGCTTGTACTGAGAAAAGCAACACTGATATCAGTTCTAACAGTGCTTTCACACGTAGCAAACAACTGCTTGTCTTTACAAAGAAACGCATGTGCGTTTCTTTCTAAAGCTTTCGTGAAATTAATATACTTTCAAAAGAACGCGATTATCTTTCAAAGTAAAGCTTGTACTGAGGAAATTAAATCTGATCTCAGTTCTAACAGTGCTTTCACACTTAGCAAACAACTGCTTGTCTTGACAAAGAAACGCATGTGCGTTTCTTACTAAAGCTTTCGTGAAATTAATACACTTTCAAAAGAACGCGCTTATCCTTCAAAGTAAAGCTTGTACTGAGAAAAGCAACACTGATCTCAGTTCTAACACTGCTTTCACACGTAGCATACAACTGCTTGTCTTTACAAAGAAACGCATGTGCGTTTCTTACTAAAGCTTTCGTGAAATTAATAAAGTTTCAAAAGAACGCGCTTATCTTTCAAAGTAAAGCTTGTACTGAGAAAAGCAACACTGATCTCAGTTCTAACAGTGCTTTCACACGTAGCAAACAACTGCTTGTCTTTACAAAGAAACGCATGAGCGTTTCTTACTAAAGCTTTCGTGAAATTAATACACTTTCAAAAGAAGGCGATTATCTTTCAAAGTAAAGCTTGTACTGAGAAAAGCAACACTGATCTCAGTTCTAACACTGCTTTCACACGTAGCATACAACTGCTTGTCTTTACAAAGAAACGCATGTGCGTTTCTTACTAAAGCTTTCGTGAAATTAATAAACTTTCAAAAGAACGCGATTATCTTTCATAGTAAAGCTTGTACTGAGAAAATTAAACCTGATCTCAGTTCTAACAGTGCTTTCACACGTAGCAAACAACTGCTTGTCTTGACAAAGAAACGCATGTGCGTTTCTTACTAAAGCTTTCGTGAAATTAATAAAGTTTCAAAAGAACGCGCTTATCTTTCAAAGTAAAGCTTGTACTGAGAAAAGCAACACTGATCTCAGTTCTAACAGTGCTTTCACACGTAGCAAACAACTGCTTGTCTTTACAAAGAAACGCATGAGCGTTTCTTACTAAAGCTTTCGGGAAATTAATAAACTTTCTAAAGAAGGCGATTATCTTTCAAAGTAAAGCTTGTACTGAGGAAATTAAACCTGATCTCAGTTCTACCAGTGCTTTCACATGTAGCAAACAACTGCTTGTCTTGGCAAAGAAACGCATGAGCGTTTCTTACTAAAGCTTTCGTGAAATTAATAAAGTTTCAAAAGAACGCGCTTATCTTTCAAAGTAAAGCTTGTACTGAGAAAACAACACTGATCTCAGTTCTAACAGTGCTTTCACACGTAGCAAACAACTGCTTGTCTTTACAAAGAATCGCATGAGCGTTTCTTACTAAAGCTTTCGTGAAATTAATAAACTTTCAAAAGAAGGCGATTATCTTTCTAAGTAAGCTTGTACTGAGAAAAGCAACACTGATATCAGTTCTAACAGTGCTTTCACACGTAGCAAACAACTGCTTGTCTTTACAAAGAAACGCATGTGCGTTTCTTTCTAAAGCTTTCTTGAAATTAATATACTTTCAAAAGAACGCGATTATCTTTCAAAGTAAAGCTTGTACTGAGGAAATTAAATCTGATCTCAGTTCTAACAGTGCTTTCACACGTAGCAAACAACTGCTTGTCTTGACAAAGAAACGCATGTGCGTTTCTTACTAAAGCTTTCGTGAAATTAATACAATTTCAAAAGAACGTGCTTATCTTTCAAAGTAAAGCTTGTACTGAGAAAAGCAACACTGATCTCAGTTCTAACAGTGCTTTCACACGTAGCATACAACTGCTTGTCTTTACAAAGAAACGCATGTGCGTTTCTTACTAAAGCTTTCGTGAAATTAATAAACTTTCAAAACAACGCGATTATCTTTCAAAGTAAAGCTTGTACTGAGAAAAGCAACACTGATCTCAGTTCTAACGGTGCTTTCACACGTAGCAAACAACTGCTTGTCTTTACAAAGAAACGCATGTGCGTTTCTTATTAAAGCTTTCGTGAAATTAATAAACTTTCAAAAGAACGCGATTATCTTTCAAAGTAAAGCTTGTACTGAGGAAATTAAACATGATCTCAGTTCTAACAGTGCTTTCATACGTAGCAATCTAGTGCTTGTCTTTACAAAGAAAGGCATGAGCGTTTCTTACTAAAGCTTTCGTGAAATTAATAAACTTTCAAAAGAACGCGATTATCTTTCAAAGTAAAGCTTGTACTGAGAAAAGCAACACTGATCTCAGTTCTAACAGTGCTTTCATATGTAGCAAACAACTGCTTGTCTTGACAAAGAAACGCATGTGCGTTTCTTACTAAAGCTTTCGTGAAATTAGTAAACTTTCAAAAGAACGCGATTCTCTTTCAAAGTAAAGCTTGTACTGAGAAAAGCAACACTGATCTTAGTTCTAACAGTGCTTTCACACGTAGGAAACAACTGCTTGTCTTTACAAAGAAACGCATGAGCGTTTCTTACTAAAGCTTTCGTGAAATTAATAAACTTTCAAAAGAACGCGATTATCTTTCAAAGTAAAGCTTGTACTGAGGAAATTAAACATGATCTCAGTTCTAACAGTGCTTTCATACGTAGCTATCTAGTGCTTGTCTTTACAAAGAAACGCATGTGCGTTTCTTACTAAAGCTTTCGTGAAATTAATAAACTTTCAAAAGAACGCGATTATCTTTCAATGTAAAGCTTGTACTGAGAAAAGCAACACTGATCTCAGTTCTAACAGTGCTTTCACACGTAGCAAACAACTGCTTGTCTTTACAAAGAATCGCATGAGCGTTTCTTACTAAAGCTTTCGTGAAATTAATAAACTTTCAAAAGAAGGCGATTATCTTTCTAAGTAAAGCTTGTACTGAGAAAAGCAACACTGATATCAGTTCTAACAGTGCTTTCACACGTAGCAAACAACTGCTTGTCTTTACAAAGAAACGCATGTGCGTTTCTTTCTAAAGCTTTCGTGAAATTAATATACTTTCAAAAGAACGCGATTATCTTTCAAAGTAAAGCTTGTACTGAGGAAATTAAATCTGATCTCAGTTCTAACAGTGCTTTCACACTTAGCAAACAACTGCTTGTCTTGACAAAGAAACGCATGTGCGTTTCTTACTAAAGCTTTCGTGAAATTAATACACTTTCAAAAGAACGCGCTTATCCTTCAAAGTAAAGCTTGTACTGAGAAAAGCAACACTGATCTCAGTTCTAACACTGCTTTCACACGTAGCATACAACTGCTTGTCTTTACAAAGAAACGCATGTGCGTTTCTTACTAAAGCTTTCGTGAAATTAATAAACTTTCAAAAGAACGCGATTATCTTTCATAGTAAAGCTTGTACTGAGAAAATTAAACCTGATCTCAGTTCTAACAGTGCTTTCACACGTAGCAAACAACTGCTTGTCTTGACAAAGAAACGCATGTGCGTTTCTTACTAAAGCTTTCGTGAAATTAATAAAGTTTCAAAAGAACGCGCTTATCTTTCAAAGTAAAGCTTGTACTGAGAAAAGCAACACTGATCTCAGTTCTAACAGTGCTTTCACACGTAGCAAACAACTGCTTGTCTTTACAAAGAAACGCATGAGCGTTTCTTACTAAAGCTTTCGTGAAATTAATAAACTTTCTAAAGAAGGCGATTATCTTTCAAAGTAAAGCTTGTAGTGAGGAAATTAAACCTGATCTCAGTTCTACCAGTGCTTTCACATGTAGCAAACAACTGCTTGTCTTGGCAAAGAAACGCATGAGCGTTTCTTACTAAAGCTTTCGTGAAATTAATAAAGTTTCAAAAGAACGCGCTTATCTTTCAAAGTAAAGCTTGTACTGAGAAAAGCAACACTGATCTCAGTTCTAACAGTGCTTTCACACGTAGCAAACAACTGCTTGTCTTTACAAAGAATCGCATGAGCGTTTCTTTCTAAAGCTTTCTTGAAATTAATATACTTTCAAAAGAACGCGATTATCTTTCAAAGTAAAGCTTGTACTGAGGAAATTAAATCTGATCTCAGTTCTAACAGTGCTTTCACACGTAGCAAACAACTGCTTGTCTTGACAAACAAACGCATGTGCGTTTCTTACTAAAGCTTTCGTGAAATTAATACACTTTCAAAAGAACGTGCTTATCTTTCAAAGTAAAGCTTGTACTGAGAAAAGCAACACTGATCTCAGTTCTAACAGTGCTTTCACACGTAGCATACAACTGCTTGTCTTTACAAAGAAACGCATGTGCGTTTCTTACTAAAGCTTTCGTGAAATTAATAAACTTTCAAAACAACGCGATTATCTTTCAAAGTAAAGCTTGTACTGAGAAAAGCAACACTGATCTCAGTTCTAACAGTGCTTTCACACGTAGCAAATAACTGCTTGTCTTTACAAAGAAACGCATGAGCGTTTCTCACTAAAGCTTTCGTGAAATTAATAAACTTTCAAAAGAACGCGATTATCTTTCATAGTAAAGCTTGTACTGAGAAAATTAAACCTGATCTCAGTTCTAACAGTGCTTTCACACGTAGCAAACCACTGCTTGTCTTGACAAAGAAACGCATGTGCGTTTCTCACTAAATCTTTCATGAAATTAATAAACATTCAAAAGAACGCGATTATCTTTCAAAGTAAAGCTTGTACTGAGAAAAGCAACACTGATCTCAGTTCTAACAGTGCTTTCACACGTAGCAAACAACTGCTTGTCTTTACAAAGAAATGCATGAGCGTTTCTTACTAAAACTTTCATGAAATTAATAAACTTTCAAAAGAACGCGATTATCTTTCAAAGTAAAGCTTGTACTGAGGAAATTAAACCTGATCTCAGTTCTAACAGTGCTTTCACACGTAGCAAACAACTGCTTGTCTTGACAAAGAAACGCATGTGCGTTTCTTACTAAAGCTTTCGTGAAATTAATAAAGTTTCAAAAGAACGCGCTTATCTTTCAAAGTAAAGCTTGTACTGAGAAAAGCAACACTGATCTCAGTTCTAACAGTGCTTTCACACGTAGCAAACAACTGCTTGTCTTTACAAAGAAACGCATGAGCGTTTCTTACTAAAGCTTTCGTGAAATTAATAAACTTTCAAAGAAGGCGATTATCTTTCAAAGTAAAGCTTGTACTGAGGAAATTAAACCTGATCTCAGTTCTAACAGTGCTTTCACACGTAGCAAACCACTGCTTGTCTTGACAAAGAAACGCATGTGCGTTTCTCACTAAATCTTTCATGAAATTAATAAACTTTCAAAAGAACGCGATTATCTTTCAAAGTAAAGCTTGTACTGAGAAAAGCAACACTGATCTCAGTTCTAACAGTGCTTTCACACGTAGCAAACAACTGCTTGTCTTTACAAAGAAATGCATGAGCGTTTCTTACTAAAACTTTCGTGAAATTAATAAACTTTCAAAAGAACGCGATTATCTTTCAAAGTAAAGCTTGTACTGAGGAAATTAAACCTGATCTCAGTTCTAACAGTGCTTTCACACGTAGCAAACAACTGCTTGTCTTGACAAAGAAACGCATGTGCGTTTCTTACTAAAGCTTTCGTGAAATTAATAAACTTTCAAAAGAACGCGATTATCTTTCAATGTAAAGCTTGTACTGAGAAAAGCAACACTGATCTCAGTTCTAACAGTGCTTTCACACGTAGCAAACAACTGCTTGTCTTTACAAAGAATCGCATGAGCGTTTCTTACTAAAGCTTTCGTGAAACTAATAAACTTTCAAAAGAAGGCGATTATCTTTCTAAGTAAAGCTTGTACTGAGAAAAGCAACACTGATATCAGTTCTAACAGTGCTTTCACACGTAGCAAACAACTGCTTGTCTTTACAAAGAAACGCATGTGCGTTTCTTTCTAAAGCTTTCGTGAAATTAATATACTTTCAAAAGAACGCGATTATCTTTCAAAGTAAAGCTTGTACTGAGGAAATTAAATCTGATCTCAGTTCTAACAGTGCTTTCACACTTAGCAAACAACTGCTTGTCTTGACAAAGAAACGCATGTGCGTTTCTTACTAAAGCTTTCGTGAAATTAATACACTTTCAAAAGAACGCGCTGATCTTTCAAAGTAAAGCTTGTACTGAGAAAAGCAACACTGATCTCAGTTCTAACACTGCTTTCACACGTAGCATACAACTGCTTGTCTTTACAAAGAAACGCATGTGCGTTTCTTACTAAAGCTTTCGTGAAATTAATAAACTTTCAAAAGAACGCGATTATCTTTCATAGTAAAGCCTGTACTGAGAAAATTAAACCTGATCTCAGTTCTAACAGTGCTTTCACACGTAGCAAACAACTGCTTGTCTTGACAAAGAAACGCATGTGCGTTTCTTACTAAAGCTTTCGTGAAATTAATAAAGTTTCAAAAGAACGCGCTTATCTTTCAAAGTAAAGCTTGTACTGAGAAAAGCAACACTGATCTCAGTTCTAACAGTGCTTTCACACGTAGCAAACAACTGCTTGTCTTTACAAAGAAACGCATGAGCGTTTCTTACTAAAGCTTTCGTGAAATTAATAAACTTTCTAAAGAAGGCGATTATCTTTCAAAGTAAAGCTTGTAGTGAGGAAATTAAACCTGATCTCAGTTCTACCAGTGCTTTCACATGTAGCAAACAACTGCTTGTCTTGGCAAAGAAACGCATGAGCGTTTCTTACTAAAGCTTTCGTGAAATTAATAAAGTTTCAAAAGAACGCGCTTATCTTTCAAAGTAAAGCTTGTACTGAGAAAAGCAACACTGATCTCAGTTCTAACAGTGCTTTCACACGTAGCAAACAACTGCTTGTCTTTACAAAGAATCGCATGAGCGTTTCTTACTAAAGCTTTCGTGAAATTAATAAACTTTCAAAAGAAGGCGATTATCTTTCTAAGTAAGCTTGTACTGAGAAAAGCAACACTGATATCAGTTCTAACAGTGCTTTCACACGTAGCAAACAACTGCTTGTCTTTACAAAGAAACGCATGTGCGTTTCTTTCTAAAGCTTTCTTGAAATTAATATACTTTCAAAAGAACGCGATTATCTTTCAAAGTAAAGCTTGTACTGAGGAAATTAAATCTGATCTCAGTTCTAACAGTGCTTTCACACGTAGCAAACAACTGCTTGTCTTGAAAAAGAAACGCATGTGCGTTTCTTACTAAAGCTTTCGTGAAATTAATACACTTTCAAAAGAACGTGCTTATCTTTCAAAGTAAAGCTTGTACTGAGAAAAGCAACACTGATCTCAGTTCTAACAGTGCTTTCACACGTAGCATACAACTGCTTGTCTTTACAAAGAAACGCATGTGCGTTTCTTACTAAAGCTTTCGTGAAATTAATAAACTTTCAAAACAAAGCGATTAACTTTCAAAGTAAAGCTTGTACTGAGAAAAGCAACACTGATCTCAGTTCTAACAGTGCTTTCACACGTAGCAAATAACTGCTTGTCTTTACAAAGAAACGCATGAGCGTTTCTCACTAAAGCTTTCGTGAAATTAATAAACTTTCAAAAGAACGCGATTATCTTTCATAGTAAAGCTTGTACTGAGAAAATTAAACCTGATCTCAGTTCTAACAGTGCTTTCACACGTAGCAAACCACTGCTTGTCTTGACAAAGAAACGCATGTGCGTTTCTCAATAAATCTTTCATGAAATTGATAAACATTCAAAAGAACGCGATTATCTTTCAAAGTAAAGCTTGTACTGAGAAAAGCAACACTGATCTCAGTTCTAACAGTGCTTTCACACGTAGCAAACAACTGCTTGTCTTTACAAAGAAATGCATGAGCGTTTCTTACTAAAACTTTCGTGAAATTAATAAACTTTCAAAAGAACGCGATTATCTTTCAAAGTAAAGTTTGCACTGAGGAAATTAAACCTGATCTCAGTTCTAACAGTGCTTTCACACGTAGCAAACAACTGCTTGTCTTGACAAAGAAACGCATGTGCGTTTCTTACTAAAGCTTTCGTGAAATTAATAAAGTTTCAAAAGAACGCGCTTATCTTTCAAAGTAAAGCTTGTACTGAGAAAAGCAACACTGATCTCAGTTCTAACAGTGCTTTCACACGTAGCAAACAACTGCTTGTCTTTACAAAGAATCGCATGAGCGTTTCTTACTAAAGCTTTCGTGAAATTAATAAACTTTCAAAAGAAGGCGATTATCTTTCTAAGTAAGCTTGTACTGAGAAAAGCAACACTGATATCAGTTCTAACAGTGCTTTCACACGTAGCAAATAACTGCTTGTCTTTACAAAGAAACGCATGAGCGTTTCTCACTAAAGCTTTCGTGAAATTAATAAACTTTCAAAAGAACGCGATTATCTTTCATAGTAAAGCTTGTACTGAGAAAATTAAACCTGATCTCAGTTCTAACAGTGCTTTCACACGTAGCAAACCACTGCTTGTCTTGACAAAGAAACGCATGTGCGTTTCTCACTAAATCTTTCATGAAATTAATAAACATTCAAAAGAACGCGATTATCTTTCAAAGTAAAGCTTGTACTGAGAAAAGCAACACTGATCTCAGTTCCAACAGTGCTTTCACACGTAGCAAACAACTGCTTGTCTTTACAAAGAAATGCATGAGCGTTTCTTACTAAAACTTTCGTGAAATTAATAAACTTTCAAAAGAACGCGATTATCTTTCAAAGTAAAGCTTGTACTGAGGAAATTAAACCTGATCTCAGTTCTAACAGTGCTTTCACACGTAGTAAACAACTGCTTGTCTTTACAAAGAAACGCATGAGCGTTTCTTACTAAAGCTTTCGTGAAATTAATAAACTTTCAAAAGAAGGCGATTATCTGTCCTAGTAAAGCTTGTACTGAGAAAAGCAACACTGATCTCAGTTCTAACAGTGCTTTCACACGTAGCATACAACTGCTTGTCTTTACAAAGAAACGCATGAGCGTTTCTTACTAAAGCTTTCGTGAAATTAATAAACTTTCAAAAGAACGCGATTATCTTTCATAGTAAAGCTTGTACTGAGAAAATTAAACCTGATCTCAGTTCTAACAGTGCTTTCACACGTAGCAAACCACTGCTTGTCTTGACAAAGAAACGCATGTGCGTTTCTCACTAAATCTTTCATGAAATTAATAAACATTCAAAAGAACGCGATTATCTTTCAAAGTAAAGCTTGTACTGAGAAAAGCAACACTGATCTCAGTTCCAACAGTGCTTTCACACGTAGCAAACAACTGCTTGTCTTTACAAAGAAACGCATGTGCGTTTCTTATTAAAGCTTTCGTGAAATTAATAAACTTTCAAAAGAACGCGATTATCTTTCAAAGTAAAGCTTGTACTGAGGAAATTAAACATGATCTCAGTTCTAACAGTGCTTTCATACGTAGCAATCTAGTGCTTGTCTTTACAAAGAAAGGCATGAGCGTTTCTTACTAAAGCTTTCGTGAAATTAATAAACTTTCAAAAGAACGCGATTATCTTTCAAAGTAAAGCTTGTACTGAGAAAAGCAACACTGATCTCAGTTCTAACAGTGCTTTCATATGTAGCAAACAACTGCTTGTCTTGACAAAGAAACGCATGTGCGTTTCTTACTAAAGCTTTCGTGAAATTAGTAAACTTTCAAAAGAACGCGATTCTCTTTCAAAGTAAAGCTTGTACTGAGAAAAGCAACACTGATCTTAGTTCTAACAGTGCTTTCACACGTAGGAAACAACTGCTTGTCTTTACAAAGAAACGCATGAGCGTTTCTTACTAAAGCTTTCGTGAAATTAATAAACTTTCAAAAGAACGCGATTATCTTTCAAAGTAAAGCTTGTACTGAGGAAATTAAACATGATCTCAGTTCTAACAGTGCTTTCATACGTAGCTATCTAGTGCTTGTCTTTACAAAGAAACGCATGTGCGTTTCTTACTAAAGCTTTCGTGAAATTAATAAACTTTCAAAAGAACGCGATTATCTTTCATAGTAAAGCTTGTACTGAGAAAATTAAACCTGATCTCAGTTCTAACAGTGCTTTCACACGTAGCAAACAACTGCTTGTCTTGACAAAGAAACGCATGTGCGTTTCTTACTAAAGCTTTCGTGAAATTAATAAAGTTTCAAAAGAACGCGCTTATCTTTCAAAGTAAAGCTTGTACTGAGAAAAGCAACACTGATCTCAGTTCTAACAGTGCTTTCACACGTAGCAAACAACTGCTTGTCTTTACAAAGAATCGCATGAGCGTTTCTTACTAAAGCTTTCGTGAAATTAATAAACTTTCAAAAGAAGGCGATTATCTTTCTAAGTAAGCTTGTACTGAGAAAAGCAACACTGATATCAGTTCTAACAGTGCTTTCACACGTAGCAAACAACTGCTTGTCTTTACAAAGAAACGCATGTGCGTGTCTTTCTAAAGCTTTCTTGAAATTAATATACTTTCAAAAGAACGCGATTATCTTTCAAAGTAAAGCTTGTACTGAGGAAATTAAATCTGATCTCAGTTCTAACAGTGCTTTCACACGTAGCAAACAACTGCTTGTCTTGACAAAGAAACGCATGTGCGTTTCTTACTAAAGCTTTCGTGAAATAAATACACTTTCAAAAGAACGTGCTTATCTTTCAAAGTAAAGCTTGTACTGAGAAAAGCAACACTGATCTCAGTTCTAACAGTGCTTTCACACGTAGCATACAACTGCTTGTCTTTACAAAGAAACGCATGTGCGTTTCTTACTAAAGCTTTCGTGAAATTAATAAACTTTCAAAACAACGCGATTATCTTTCAAAGTAAAGCTTGTACTGAGAAAAGCAACACTGATCTCAGTTCTAACAGTGCTTTCACACGTAGCAAATAACTGCTTGTCTTTACAAAGAAACGCATGAGCGTTTCTCACTAAAGCTTTCGTGAAATTAATAAACTTTCAAAAGAACGCGATTATCTTTCATAGTAAAGCTTGTACTGAGAAAATTAAACCTGATCTCAGTTCTAACAGTGCTTTCACACGTAGCAAACCACTGCTTGTCTTGACAAAGAAACGCATGTGCGTTTCGCACTAAATCTTTCATGAAATTAATAAACATTCAAAAGAACGCGATTATCTTTCAAAGTAAAGCTTGTACTGAGAAAAGCAACACTGATATCAGTTCTAACAGTGCTTTCACACGTAGCAAACAACTGCTTGTCTTTACAAAGAAATGCATGAGCGTTTCTTACTAAAACTTTCGTGAAATTAATAAACTTTCAAAAGAACGTGATTATCTTTCAAAGTAAAGCTTGTACTGAGGAAATTAAATCTGATCTCAGTTCTAACAGTGCTTTCACACGTAGCAAACAACTGCTTGTCTTGACAAAGAAACGCATGTGCGTTTCTTACTAAAGCTTTCGTGAAATTAATAAAGTTTCAAAAGAACGCGCTTATCTTTCAAAGTAAAGCTTGTACTGAGAAAAGCAACACTGATCTCAGTTCTAACAGTGCTTTCACACGTAGCAAACAACTGCTTGTCTTTACAAAGAAACGCATGAGCGTTTCTTACTAAAGCTTTCGTGAAATTAATAAACTTTCAAAGAAGGCGATTATCTTTCAAAGTAAAGCTTGTACTGAGGAAATTAAACCTGATCTCAGTTCTAACAGTGCTTTCACACGTAGCAAACCACTGCTTGTCTTGACAAAGAAACGCATGTGCGTTTCTCACTAAATCTTTCATGAAATTAATAAAGTTTCAAAAGAACGCGCTTATCTTTCAAAGTAAAGCTTGTACTGAGAAAAGCAACACTGATCTCAGTTCTAACAGTGCTTTCACACGTAGCAAACAACTGCTTGTCTTTACAAAGAAATGCATGAGCGTTTCTTACTAAAACTTTCGTGAAATTAATAAACTTTCAAAAGAACGCGATTATCTTTCAAAGTAAAGCTTGTACTGAGGAAATTAAACCTGATCTCAGTTCTAACAGTGCTTTCACACGTAGCAAACAACTGCTTGTCTTGACAAAGAAACGCATGTGCGTTTCTTACTAAAGCTTTCGTGAAATTAATAAAGTTTCAAAAGAACGCGCTTATCTTTCAAAGTAAAGCTTGTACTGAGAAAAGCAACACTGATCTCAGTTCTAACAGTGCTTTCACACGTAGCAAACAACTGCTTGTCTTTACAAAGAAACGCATGAGCGTTTCTTACTAAAGCTTTCGTGAAATTAATAAACTTTCTAAAGAAGGCGATTATCTTTCAAAGTAAAGCTTGTAGTGAGGAAATTAAACCTGATCTCAGTTCTACCAGTGCTTTCACATGTAGCAAACAACTGCTTGTCTTGGCAAAGAAACGCATGAGCGTTTCTTACTAAAGCTTTCGTGAAATTAATAAAGTTTCAAAAGAACGCGCTTATCTTTCAAAGTAAAGCGTGTACTGAGAAAAGCAACACTGATCTCAGTTCTAACAGTGCTTTCACACGTAGCAAACAACTGCTTGTCTTTACAAAGAATCGCATGAGCGTTTCTTACTAAAGCTTTCGTGAAATTAATAAACTTTCAAAAGAAGGCGATTATCTTTCTAAGTAAGCTTGTACTGAGAAAAGCAACACTGATATCAGTTCTAACAGTGCTTTCACACGTAGCAAACAACTGCTTGTCTTTACAAAGAAACGCATGTGCGTTTCTTTCTAAAGCTTTCTTGAAATTAATATACTTTCAAAAGAACGCGATTATCTTTCAAAGTAAAGCTTGTACTGAGGAAATTAAATCTGATCTCAGTTCTAACAGTGCTTTCACACGTAGCAAACAACTGCTTGTCTTGACAAAGAAACGCATGTGCGTTTCTTACTAAAGCTTTCGTGAAATTAATACACTTTCAAAAGAACGTGCTTATCTTTCAAAGTAAAGCTTGTACTGAGAAAAGCAACACTGATCTCAGTTCTAACAGTGCTTTCACACGTAGCATACAACTGCTTGTCTTTACAAAGAAACGCATGTGCGTTTCTTACTAAAGCTTTCGTGAAATTAATAAACTTTCAAAACAAAGCGATTAACTTTCAAAGTAAAGCTTGTACTGAGAAAAGCAACACTGATCTCAGTTCTAACAGTGCTTTCACACGTAGCAAATAACTGCTTGGCTTTACAAAGAAACGCATGAGCGTTTCTCACTAAAGCTTTCGTGAAATTAATAAACTTTCAAAAGAACGCGATTATCTTTCATAGTAAAGCTTGTACTGAGAAAATTAAACCTGATCTCAGTTCTAACAGTGCTTTCACACGTAGCAAACCACTGCTTGTCTTGACAAAGAAACGCATGTGCGTTTCTCACTAAATCTTTCATGAAATTAATAAACATTCAAAAGAACGCGATTATCTTTCAAAGTAAAGCTTGTACTGAGAAAAGCAACACTGATCTCAGTTCTAACAGTGCTTTCACACGTAGCAAACAACTGCTTGTCTTTACAAAGAAATGCATGAGCGTTTCTTACTAAAACTTTCGTGAAATTAATAAACTTTCAAAAGAACGCGATTATCTTTCAAAGTAAAGCTTGTACTGAGGAAATTAAACCTGATCTCAGTTCTAACAGTGCTTTCACACGTAGTAAACAACTGCTTGTCTTTACAAAGAAACGCATGAGCGTTTCTTACTAAAGCTTTCGTGAAATTAATAAAGTTTCAAAAGAACGCGCTTATCTTTCAAAGTAAAGCTTGTACTGAGAAAAGCAACACTGATCTCAGTTCTAACAGTGCTTTCACACGTAGCAAACAACTGCTTGTCTTTACAAAGAATCGCATGAGCGTTTCTTACTAAAGCTTTCGTGAAATTAATAAACTTTCAAAAGAAGGCGATTATCTTTCTAAGTAAGCTTGTACTGAGAAAAGCAACACTGATCTTAGTTCTAACAGTGCTTTCACACGTAGGAAACAACTGCTTGTCTTTACAAAGAAACGCATGAGCGTTTCTTACTAAAGCTTTCGTGAAATTAATAAACTTTCAAAAGAACGCGATTATCTTTCAAAGTAAAGCTTGTACTGAGGAAATTAAACATGATCTCAGTTCTAACAGTGCTTTCATACGTAGCTATCTAGTGCTTGTCTTTACAAAGAAACGCATGTGCGTTTCTTACTAAAGCTTTCGTGAAATTAATAAACTTTCAAAAGAACGCGATTATCTTTCATAGTAAAGCTTGTACTGAGAAAATTAAACCTGATCTCAGTTCTAACAGTGCTTTCACACGTAGCAAACAACTGCTTGTCTTGACAAAGAAACGCATGTGCGTTTCTTACTAAAGCTTTCGTGAAATTAATAAAGTTTCAAAAGAACGCGCTTATCTTTCAAAGTAAAGCTTGTACTGAGAAAAGCAACACTGATCTCAGTTCTAACAGTGCTTTCACACGTAGCAAACAACTGCTTGTCTTTACAAAGAATCGCATGAGCGTTTCTTACTAAAGCTTTCGTGAAATTAATAAACTTTCAAAAGAAGGCGATTATCTTTCTAAGTAAGCTTGTACTGAGAAAAGCAACACTGATATCAGTTCTAACAGTGCTTTCACACGTAGCAAACAACTGCTTGTCTTTACAAAGAAACGCATGTGCGTGTCTTTCTAAAGCTTTCTTGAAATTAATATACTTTCAAAAGAACGCGATTATCTTTCAAAGTAAAGCTTGTACTGAGGAAATTAAATCTGATCTCAGTTCTAACAGTGCTTTCACACGTAGCAAACAACTGCTTGTCTTGACAAAGAAACGCATGTGCGTTTCTTACTAAAGCTTTCGTGAAATAAATACACTTTCAAAAGAACGTGCTTATCTTTCAAAGTAAAGCTTGTACTGAGAAAAGCAACACTGATCTCAGTTCTAACAGTGCTTTCACACGTAGCATACAACTGCTTGTCTTTACAAAGAAACGCATGTGCGTTTCTTACTAAAGCTTTCGTGAAATTAATAAACTTTCAAAACAACGCGATTATCTTTCAAAGTAAAGCTTGTACTGAGAAAAGCAACACTGATCTCAGTTCTAACAGTGCTTTCACACGTAGCAAATAACTGCTTGTCTTTACAAAGAAACGCATGAGCGTTTCTCACTAAAGCTTTCGTGAAATTAATAAACTTTCAAAAGAACGCGATTATCTTTCATAGTAAAGCTTGTACTGAGAAAATTAAACCTGATCTCAGTTCTAACAGTGCTTTCACACGTAGCAAACCACTGCTTGTCTTGACAAAGAAACGCATGTGCGTTTCTCACTAAATCTTTCATGAAATTAATAAACATTCAAAAGAACGCGATTATCTTTCAAAGTAAAGCTTGTACTGAGAAAAGCAACACTGATATCAGTTCTAACAGTGCTTTCACACGTAGCAAACAACTGCTTGTCTTTACAAAGAAATGCATGAGCGTTTCTTACTAAAACTTTCGTGAAATTAATAAACTTTCAAAAGAACGTGATTATCTTTCAAAGTAAAGCTTGTACTGAGGAAATTAAATCTGATCTCAGTTCTAACAGTGCTTTCACACGTAGCAAACAACTGCTTGTCTTGACAAAGAAACGCATGTGCGTTTCTTACTAAAGCTTTCGTGAAATTAATAAAGTTTCAAAAGAACGCGCTTATCTTTCAAAGTAAAGCTTGTACTGAGAAAAGCAACACTGATCTCAGTTCTAACAGTGCTTTCACACGTAGCAAACAACTGCTTGTCTTTACAAAGAAACGCATGAGCGTTTCTTACTAAAGCTTTCGTGAAATTAATAAACTTTCAAAGAAGGCGATTATCTTTCAAAGTAAAGCTTGTACTGAGGAAATTAAACCTGATCTCAGTTCTAACAGTGCTTTCACACGTAGCAAACCACTGCTTGTCTTGACAAAGAAACGCATGTGCGTTTCTCACTAAATCTTTCATGAAATTAATAAAGTTTCAAAAGAACGCGCTTATCTTTCAAAGTAAAGCTTGTACTGAGAAAAGCAACACTGATCTCAGTTCTAACAGTGCTTTCACACGTAGCAAACAACTGCTTGTCTTTACAAAGAAATGCATGAGCGTTTCTTACTAAAACTTTCGTGAAATTAATAAACTTTCAAAAGAACGCGATTATCTTTCAAAGTAAAGCTTGTACTGAGGAAATTAAACCTGATCTCAGTTCTAACAGTGCTTTCACACGTAGCAAACAACTGCTTGTCTTGACAAAGAAACGCATGTGCGTTTCTTACTAAAGCTTTCGTGAAATTAATAAAGTTTCAAAAGAACGCGCTTATCTTTCAAAGTAAAGCTTGTACTGAGAAAAGCAACACTGATCTCAGTTCTAACAGTGCTTTCACACGTAGCAAACAACTGCTTGTCTTTACAAAGAAACGCATGAGCGTTTCTTACTAAAGCTTTCGTGAAATTAATAAACTTTCTAAAGAAGGCGATTATCTTTCAAAGTAAAGCTTGTAGTGAGGAAATTAAACCTGATCTCAGTTCTACCAGTGCTTTCACATGTAGCAAACAACTGCTTGTCTTGGCAAAGAAACGCATGAGCGTTTCTTACTAAAGCTTTCGTGAAATTAATAAAGTTTCAAAAGAACGCGCTTATCTTTCAAAGTAAAGCGTGTACTGAGAAAAGCAACACTGATCTCAGTTCTAACAGTGCTTTCACACGTAGCAAACAACTGCTTGTCTTTACAAAGAATCGCATGAGCGTTTCTTACTAAAGCTTTCGTGAAATTAATAAACTTTCAAAAGAAGGCGATTATCTTTCTAAGTAAGCTTGTACTGAGAAAAGCAACACTGATATCAGTTCTAACAGTGCTTTCACACGTAGCAAACAACTGCTTGTCTTTACAAAGAAACGCATGTGCGTTTCTTTCTAAAGCTTTCTTGAAATTAATATACTTTCAAAAGAACGCGATTATCTTTCAAAGTAAAGCTTGTACTGAGGAAATTAAATCTGATCTCAGTTCTAACAGTGCTTTCACACGTAGCAAACAACTGCTTGTCTTGACAAAGAAACGCATGTGCGTTTCTTACTAAAGCTTTCGTGAAATTAATACACTTTCAAAAGAACGTGCTTATCTTTCAAAGTAAAGCTTGTACTGAGAAAAGCAACACTGATCTCAGTTCTAACAGTGCTTTCACACGTAGCATACAACTGCTTGTCTTTACAAAGAAACGCATGTGCGTTTCTTACTAAAGCTTTCGTGAAATTAATAAACTTTCAAAACAAAGCGATTAACTTTCAAAGTAAAGCTTGTACTGAGAAAAGCAACACTGATCTCAGTTCTAACAGTGCTTTCACACGTAGCAAATAACTGCTTGGCTTTACAAAGAAACGCATGAGCGTTTCTCACTAAAGCTTTCGTGAAATTAATAAACTTTCAAAAGAACGCGATTATCTTTCATAGTAAAGCTTGTACTGAGAAAATTAAACCTGATCTCAGTTCTAACAGTGCTTTCACACGTAGCAAACCACTGCTTGTCTTGACAAAGAAACGCATGTGCGTTTCTCACTAAATCTTTCATGAAATTAATAAACATTCAAAAGAACGCGATTATCTTTCAAAGTAAAGCTTGTACTGAGAAAAGCAACACTGATCTCAGTTCTAACAGTGCTTTCACACGTAGCAAACAACTGCTTGTCTTTACAAAGAAATGCATGAGCGTTTCTTACTAAAACTTTCGTGAAATTAATAAACTTTCAAAAGAACGCGATTATCTTTCAAAGTAAAGCTTGTACTGAGGAAATTAAACCTGATCTCAGTTCTAACAGTGCTTTCACACGTAGTAAACAACTGCTTGTCTTTACAAAGAAACGCATGAGCGTTTCTTACTAAAGCTTTCGTGAAATTAATAAAGTTTCAAAAGAACGCGCTTATCTTTCAAAGTAAAGCTTGTACTGAGAAAAGCAACACTGATCTCAGTTCTAACAGTGCTTTCACACGTAGCAAACAACTGCTTGTCTTTACAAAGAATCGCATGAGCGTTTCTTACTAAAGCTTTCGTGAAATTAATAAACTTTCAAAAGAAGGCGATTATCTTTCTAAGTAAGCTTGTACTGAGAAAAGCAACACTGACCTCAGTTCTAACAGTGCTTTCACACGTAGCAAACAACTGCTTGTCTTTACAAAGAAACGCATGTGCGTTTCTTTCTAAAGCTTTCTTGAAATTAATATACTTTCAAAAGAACGCGATTATCTTTCAAAGTAAAGCTTGTACTGAGGAAATTAAATCTGATCTCAGTTCTAACAGTGCTTTCACACGTAGCAAACAACTGCTTGTCTTGACAAAGAAACGCATGTGCGTTTCTTACTAAAGCTTTCGTGAAATTAATACACTTTCAAAAGAACGTGCTTATCTTTCAAAGTAAAGCTTGTACTGAGAAAAGCAACACTGATCTCAGTTCTAACAGTGCTTTCACACGTAGCATACAACTGCTTGTCTTTACAAAGAAACGCATGTGCGTTTCTTACTAAAGCTTTCGTGAAATTAATAAACTTTCAAAACAACGCGATTATCTTTCAAAGTAAAGCTTGTACTGAGAAAAGCAACACTGATCTCAGTTCTAACAGTGCTTTCACACGTGGCAAATAACTGCTTGTCTTTACAAAGAAACGCATGAGCGTTTCTCACTAAAGCTTTCGTGAAATTAATAAACTTTCAAAAGAACGCGATTATCTTTCATAGTAAAGCTTGTACTGAGAAAATTAAACCTGATCTCAGTTCTAACAGTGCTTTCACACGTAGCAAACCACTGCTTGTCTTGACAAAGAAACGCATGTGCGTTTCTCACTAAATCTTTCATGAAATTAATAAACATTCAAAAGAACGCGATTATCTTTCAAAGTAAAGCTTGTACTGAGAAAAGCAACACTGATCTCAGTTCTAACAGTGCTTTCACACGTAGCAAACAACTGCTTGTCTTTACAAAGAAATGCATGAGCGTTTCTTACTAAAACTTTCGTGAAATTAATAAACTTTCAAAAGAACGCGATTATCTTTCAAAGTAAAGCTTGTACTGAGGAAATTAAACCTGATCTCAGTTCTAACAGTGCTTTCACACGTAGCAAACAACTGCTTGTCTTGACAAAGAAACGCATGTGCGTTTCTTACTAAAGCTTTCGTGAAATTAATAAACTTTCAAAAGAACGCGATTATCTTTCAATGTAAAGCTTGTACTGAGAAAAGCAACACTGATCTCAGTTCTAACAGTGCTTTCACACGTAGCAAACAACTGCTTGTCTTTACAAAGAATCGCATGAGCGTTTCTTACTAAAGCTTTCGTGAAACTAATAAACTTTCAAAAGAAGGCGATTATCTTTCTAAGTAAAGCTTGTACTGAGAAAAGCAACACTGATATCAGTTCTAACAGTGCTTTCACACGTAGCAAACAACTGCTTGTCTTTACAAAGAAACGCATGTGCGTTTCTTTCTAAAGCTTTCGTGAAATTAATATACTTTCAAAAGAACGCGATTATCTTTCAAAGTAAAGCTTGTACTGAGGAAATTAAATCTGATCTCAGTTCTAACAGTGCTTTCACACTTAGCAAACAACTGCTTGTCTTGACAAAGAAACGCATGTGCGTTTCTTACTAAAGCTTTCGTGAAATTAATACACTTTCAAAAGAACGCGCTTATCTTTCAAAGTAAAGCTTGTACTGAGAAAAGCAACACTGATCTCAGTTCTAACACTGCTTTCACACGTAGCATACAACTGCTTGTCTTTACAAAGAAACGCATGTGCGTTTCTTACTAAAGCTTTCGTGAAATTAATAAACTTTCAAAAGAACGCGATTATCTTTCATAGTAAAGCTTGTACTGAGAAAATTAAACCTGATCTCAGTTCTAACAGTGCTTTCACACGTAGCAAACAACTGCTTGTCTTGACAAAGAAACGCATGTGCGTTTCTTACTAAAGCTTTCGTGAAATTAATAAAGTTTCAAAAGAACGCGCTTATCTTTCAAAGTAAAGCTTGTACTGAGAAAAGCAACACTGATCTCAGTTCTAACAGTGCTTTCACACGTAGCAAACAACTGCTTGTCTTTACAAAGAAACGCATGAGCGTTTCTTACTAAAGCTTTTGTGAAATTAATAAACTTTCTAAAGAAGGCGATTATCTTTCAAAGTAAAGCTTGTAGTGAGGAAATTAAACCTGATCTCAGTTCTACCAGTGCTTTCACATGTAGCAAACAACTGCTTGTCTTGGCAAAGAAACGCATGAGCGTTTCTTACTAAAGCTTTCGTGAAATTAATAAAGTTTCAAAAGAACGCGCTTATCTTTCAAAGTAAAGCTTGTACTGAGAAAAGCAACACTGATGTCATTTCTAACAGTGCTTTCACACGTAGCAAACAACTGCTTGTCTTGACAAAGAAACGCATGAGCGTTTCTTACTAAAGCTTTCGTGAAATTAATAAACTTTCAAAAGAAGGCGATTATCTTTCTAAGTAAGCTTGTACTGAGAAAAGCAACACTGATATCAGTTCTAACAGTGCTTTCACACGTAGCAAACAACTGCTTGTCTTTACAAAGAAACGCATGTGCGTTTCTTTCTAAAGCTTTCTTGAAATTAATATACTTTCAAAAGAACGCGATTATCTTTCAAAGTAAAGCTTGTACTGAGGAAATTAAATCTGATCTCAGTTCTAACAGTGCTTTCACACGTAGCAAACAACTGCTTGTCTTGACAAAGAAACGCATGTGCGTTTCTTACTAAAGCTTTCGTGAAATTAATACACTTTCAAAAGAACGTGCTTATCTTTCAAAGTAAAGCTTGTACTGAGAAAAGCAACACTGATCTCAGTTCTAACAGTGCTTTCACACGTAGCATACAACTGCTTGTCTTTACAAAGAAACGCATGTGCGTTTCTTACTAAAGCTTTCGTGAAATTAATAAACTTTCAAAACAAAGCGATTAACTTTCAAAGTAAAGCTTGTACTGAGAAAAGCAACACTGATCTCAGTTCTAACAGTGCTTTCACACGTAGCAAATAACTGCTTGTCTTTACAAAGAAACGCATGAGCGTTTCTCACTAAAGCTTTCGTGAAATTAATAAACTTTCAAAAGAACGCGATTATCTTTCATAGTAAAGCTTGTACTGAGAAAATTAAACCTGATCTCAGTTCTAACAGTGCTTTCACACGTAGCAAACCACTGCTTGTCTTGACAAAGAAACGCATGTGCGTTTCTCACTAAATCTTTCATGAAATTAATAAACATTCAAAAGAACGCGATTATCTTTCAATGTAAAGCTTGTACTGAGAAAAGCAACACTGATCTCAGTTCTAACAGTGCTTTCACACGTAGCAAACAACTGCTTGTCTTTACAAAGAAATGCATGAGCGTTTCTTACTAAAACTTTCGTGAAATTAATAAACTTTCAAAAGAACGCGATTATCTTTCAAAGTAAAGCTTGTACTGAGGAAATTAAACCTGATCTCAGTTCTAACAGTGCTTTCACACGTAGCAAACAACTGCTTGTCTTGACAAAGAAACGCATGTGCGTTTCTTACTAAAGCTTTCGTGAAATTAATAAAGTTTCAAAAGAACGCGCTTATCTTTCAAAGTAAAGCTTGTACTGAGAAAAGCAACACTGATCTCAGTTCTAACAGTGCTTTCACACGTAGCAAACAACTGCTTGTCTTTACAAAGAAACGCATGAGCGTTTCTTACTAAAGCTTTCGTGAAATTAATAAACTTTCAAAAGAAGGCGATTATCTTTCAAAGTAAAGCTTGTACTGAGGAAATTAAACCTGATCTCAGTTCTAACAGTGCTTTCACACGAAGCAAACAACTGCTTGTCTTGACAAAGAAACGCATGTGCGTTTCTTACTAAAGCTTTCGTGAAATTAATAAAGTTTCAAAAGAACGCGCTTATCTTTCAAAGTAAAGCTTGTACTGAGAAAAGCAACACTGATCTCAGTTCTAACAGTGCTTTCACACGTAGCAAACAACTGCTTGTCTTTACAAAGAAACGCATGAGCGTTTCTTACTAAAGCTTTCGGGAAATTAATAAACTTTCAAAAGAAGGCGATTATCTTGCAAAGTAAAGCTTGTACTGAGGAAATTAAACCTGATCTCAGTTCTACCAGTGCTTTAACATGTAGCAAACAACTGCTTGTCTTGGCAAAGAAACGCATGAGCGTTTCTTTCTAAAGCTTTCGTGAAATTAATATACTTTCAAAAGAACGCGATTATCTTTCAAAGTAAAGCTTGTACTGAGGAAATTAAATCTGATCTCAGTTCTAACAGTGCTTTCACACGTAGCAAACAACTGCTTGTCTTGACAAAGAAACGCATGTGCGTTTCTTACTAAAGCTTTCGTGAAATTAATAAAGTTTCAAAAGAACGCGCTTATCTTTCAAAGTAAAGCTTGTACTGAGAAAAGCAACACTGATCTCAGTTCTAACAGTGCTTTCACACGTAGCAAACAACTGCTTGTCTTTACAAAGAAACGCATGAGCGTTTCTTACTAAAGCTTTCGTGAAATTAATAAACTTTCAAAGAAGGCGATTATCTTTCAAAGTAAAGCTTGTACTGAGGAAATTAAACCTGATCTCAGTTCTAACAGTGCTTTCACACGTAGCAAACAACTGCTTGTCTTGACAAAGAAACGCATGTGCGTTTCTTACTAAAGCTTTCGTGAAATTAATAAACTTTCAAAAGAACGCGATTATCTTTCAATGTAAAGCTTGTACTGAGAAAAGCAACACTGATCTCAGTTCTAACAGTGCTTTCACACGTAGCAAACAACTGCTTGTCTTTACAAAGAATCGCATGAGCGTTTCTTACTAAAGCTTTCGTGAAACTAATAAACTTTCAAAAGAAGGCGATTATCTTTCTAAGTAAAGCTTGTAATGAGAAAAGCAACACTGATATCAGTTCTAACAGTGCTTTCACACGTAGCAAACAACTGCTTGTCTTTACAAAGAAACGCATGAGCGTTTCTTTCTAAAGCTTTCGTGAAATTAATATACTTTCAAAAGAACGCGATTATCTTTCAAAGTAAAGCTTGTACTGAGGAAATTAAATCTGATCTCAGTTCTAACAGTGCTTTCACACTTAGCAAACAACTGCTTGTCTTGACAAAGAAACGCATGTGCGTTTCTTACTAAAGCTTTCGTGAAATTAATACACTTTCAAAAGAACGCGCTTATCTTTCAAAGTAAAGCTTGTACTGAGAAAAGCAACACTGATCTCAGTTCTAACACTGCTTTCACACGTAGCATACAACTGCTTGTCTTTACAAAGAAACGCATGTGCGTTTCTTACTAAAGCTTTCGTGAAATTAATAAACTTTCAAAAGAACGCGATTATCTTTCATAGTAAAGCTTGTACTGAGAAAATTAAACCTGATCTCAGTTCTAACAGTGCTTTCACACGTAGCAAACAACTGCTTGTCTTGACAAAGAAACGCATGTGCGTTTCTTACTAAAGCTTTCGTGAAATTAATAAAGTTTCAAAAGAACGCGCTTATCTTTCAAAGTAAAGCTTGTACTGAGAAAAGCAACACTGATCTCAGTTCTAACAGTGCTTTCACACGTAGCAAACAACTGCTTGTCTTTACAAAGAAACGCATGAGCGTTTCTTACTAAAGCTTTCGTGAAATTAATAAACTTTCAAAGAAGGCGATTATCTTTCAAAGTAAAGCTTGTACTGAGGAAATTAAACCTGATCTCAGTTCTAACAGTGCTTTCACACGTAGCAAACCACTGCTTGTCTTGACAAAGAAACGCATGTGCGTTTCTC
Organism: Chionomys nivalis; assembly: GCF_950005125.1. Taxonomy (NCBI): domain Eukaryota; kingdom Metazoa; phylum Chordata; class Mammalia; order Rodentia; family Cricetidae; genus Chionomys; species Chionomys nivalis. The sequence goes on from NC_080102.1 coordinate 62,611,279, forward strand.
ACTAAATCTTTCATTAAATTAATAAACATTCAAAAGAACGCTATTATCTTTCAAAGTAAAGCTTGTACTGAGAAAAGCAACACTGATCTCAGTTCTAACAGTGCTTTCACACGTAGCAAACAACTGCTTGTCTTTACAAAGAAATGCATGAGCGTTTCTTACTAAAACTTTCGTGAAATTAATAAACTTTCAAAAGAACGCGATTATCTTTCAAAGTAAAGCTTGTACTGAGGAAATTAAACCTGATCTCAGTTCTAACAGTGCTTTCACACGTAGCAAACAACTGCTTGTCTTGACAAAGAAACGCATGTGCGTTTCTTACTAAAGCTTTCGTGAAATTAATAAACTTTCAAAAGAACGCGATTATCTTTCAATGTAAAGCTTGTACTGAGAAAAGCAACACTGATCTCAGTTCTAACAGTGCTTTCACACGTAGCAAACAACTGCTTGTCTTTACAAAGAATCGCATGAGCGTTTCTTACTAAAGCTTTCGTGAAACTAATAAACTTTCAAAAGAAGGCGATTATCTTTCTAAGTAAAGCTTGTACTGAGAAAAGCAACACTGATATCAGTTCTAACAGTGCTTTCACACGTAGCAAACAACTGCTTGTCTTTACAAAGAAACGCATGTGCGTTTCTTTCTAAAGCTTTCGTGAAATTAATATACTTTCAAAAGAACGCGATTATCTTTCAAAGTAAAGCTTGTACTGAGGAAATTAAATCTGATCTCAGTTCTAACAGTGCTTTCACACTTAGCAAACAACTGCTTGTCTTGACAAAGAAACGCATGTGCGTTTCTTACTAAAGCTTTCGTGAAATTAATACACTTTCAAAAGAACGCGCTTATCTTTCAAAGTAAAGCTTGTACTGAGAAAAGCAACACTGATCTCAGTTCTAACAGTGCTTTCACACGTAGCATACAACTGCTTGTCTTTACAAAGAAACGCATGTGCGTTTCTTACTAAAGCTTTCGTGAAATTAATAAACTTTCAAAACAAAGCGATTAACTTTCAAAGTAAAGCTTGTACTGAGAAAAGCAACACTGATCTCAGTTCTAACAGTGCTTTCACACGTAGCAAACAACTGCTTGTCTTGACAAAGAAACGCATGTGCGTTTCTTACTAAAGCTTTCGTGAAATTAATAAAGTTTCAAAAGAACGCGCTTATCTTTCAAAGTAAAGCTTGTACTGAGAAAAGCAACACTGATCTCAGTTCTAACAGTGCTTTCACACGTAGCAAACAACTGCTTGTCTTTACAAAGAAACGCATGAGCGTTTCTCACTAAAGCTTTCGTGAAATTAATAAACTTTCAAAAGAAGGCGATTATCTTTCAAAGTAAAGCTTGTACTGAGGAAATTAAACCTGATCTCAGTTCTAACAGTGCTTTCACACGAAGCAAACAACTGCTTGTCTTGACAAAGAAACGCATGTGCGTTTCTTACTAAAGCTTTCGTGAAATTAATAAAGTTTCAAAAGAACGCGCTTATCTTTCAAAGTAAAGCTTGTACTGAGAAAAGCAACACTGATCTCAGTTCTAACAGTGCTTTCACACGTAGCAAACAACTGCTTGTCTTTACAAAGAAACGCATGAGCGTTTCTTACTAAAGCTTTCGGGAAATTAATAAACTTTCAAAAGAAGGCGATTATCTTTCAAAGTAAAGCTTGTACTGAGGAAATTAAACCTGATCTCAGTTCTACCAGTGCTTTCACATGTAGCAAAAACAACTGCTTGTCTTGACAAAGAAACGCATGTGCGTTTCTTACTAAAGCTTTCGTGAAATTAATAAACTTTCAAAAGAACGCGCTTATCTTTCAAAGTAAAGCTTGTACTGAGAAAAGCAACACTGATCTCAGTTCTAACAGTGCTTTCACACGTAGCAACAACTGCTTGTCTTTACAAAGAAACGCATGAGCGTTTCTTACTAAAGCTTTCGTGAAATTAATAAACTTTGAAAAGAACGCGTTTATCTTTCAAAGTAAAGCTTGTACTGAGAAAAGCAACACTGATCTCAGTTCTACAGTGCTTTTACACATAGCAAACAACTGCTTGTCTTTACAAAGAAACGAATGAGCGTTTCTTACTAAAGCTTTCGTGAAATTAATAAACTTTCGAAAGAACGCGATTATCTTTCAAAGTAAAGCTTGTACTGAGGAAATTAAACATGATCTCAATTCTAACAGTCCTTTCATACGTAGCTATCTAGTGCTTGTCTTTACAAAGAAACGCATGTGCGTTTCTTACTAAAGCTTTCGTGAAATTAATAAACTTTCAAAAGAACGCGATTATCTTTCAAAGTAAAGCTTGTACTGAGAAAAGCAACACTGATCTCAGTTCTAACAGTGCTTTCATACGTAGCAAACAACTGCTTGTCCTGACAAAGAAACGCATGTGCGTTTCTTACTAAAGCTTTCGTGAAATTAGTAAACTTTCAAAAGAACGCGATTCCCTTTCAAAGTAAAGCTTGTACTGAGAAAAGCAACACTGATCTCAGTTCTAACAGTGCTTTCACACGTAGGAAACAACTGCTTGTCTTTACAAAGAAACGCATGAGCGTTTCTTACTAAAGCTTTCGTGAAATTAATAAACTTTCAAAAGAACGTGATTATCTTTCAAAGTAAAGCTTCTACTGAGAAAAGCAACACTGATCTCAGTTCTAACCGTGCTTTCACACGTAGCAAAAAACTGCTTGTCTTTACAAAGAAACGCATGTGCGTTTCTTATTAAAGCTTTCGTGAAATTAATAAACTTTCAAAAGAACGCGATTATCTTTCAAAGTAAAGCTTGTACTGAGGAAATTAAACATGATCTCAGTTCTAACAGTGCTTTCATACGTAGCTATCTAGTGCTTGTCTTTACAAAGAAACGCATGTGCGTTTCTTACTAAAGCTTTCGTGAAATCAATAAACTTTCAAAAGAAGGCGATTATCTTTCAATGTAAAGCTTGTACTGAGAAAAGCAACACTGATCTCAGTTCTAACAGTGCTTTCACACGTAGCAAACAACTGCTTGTCTTTACAAAGAATCGCATGAGCGTTTCTTACTAAAGCTTTCGTGAAATTAATAATCTTTCAAAAGAAGGCGATTATCTTTCTAAGTAAAGCTTGTACTGAGAAAAGCAACACTGATATCAGTTCTAACAGTGCTTTCACACGTAGCAAACAACTGCTTGTCTTTACAAAGAAACGCATGTGCGTTTCTTTCTAAAGCTTTCGTGAAATTAATATACTTTCAAAAGAACGCGATTATCTTTCAAAGTAAAGCTTGTACTGAGGAAATTAAATCTGATCTCAGTTCTAACAGTGCTTTCACACTTAGCAAACAACTGCTTGTCTTGACAAAGAAACGCATGTGCGTTTCTTACTAAAGCTTTCGTGAAATTAATACACTTTCAAAAGAACGCGCTTATCTTTCAAAGTAAAGCTTGTACTGAGAAAAGCAACACTGATCTCAGTTCTAACACTGCTTTCACACGTAGCATACAACTGCTTGTCTTTACAAAGAAACGCATGTGCGTTTCTTACTAAAGCTTTCGTGAAATTAATAAACTTTCAAAAGAACGCGATTATCTTTCATAGTAAAGCTTGTACTGAGAAAATTAAACCTGATCTCAGTTCTAACAGTGCTTTCACACGTAGCAAACAACTGCTTGTCTTGACAAAGAAACGCATGTGCGTTTCTTACTAAAGCTTTCGTGAAATTAATAAAGTTTCAAAAGAACGCGCTTATCTTTCAAAGTAAAGCTTGTACTGAGAAAAGCAACACTGATCTCAGTTCTAACAGTGCTTTCACACGTAGCAAACAACTGCTTGTCTTTACAAAGAAATGCATGAGCGTTTCTTACTAAAACTTTCGTGAAATTAATAAACTTTCAAAAGAACGCGATTATCTTTCAAAGTAAAGCTTGTACTGAGGAAATTAAACCTGATCTCAGTTCTAACAGTGCTTTCACACGTAGTAAACAACTGCTTGTCTTTACAAAGAAACGCATGAGCGTTTCTTACTAAAGCTTTCGTGAAATTAATAAACTTTCAAAAGAAGGCGATTATCTTTCAAAGTAAAGCTTGTACTGAGGAAATTAAACCTGATCTCAGTTCTAACAGTGCTTTCACACGTAGCAAACCACTGCTTGTCTTGACAAAGAAACGCATGTGCGTTTCTCACTAAATCTTTCATGAAATTAATAAACATTCAAAAGAACGCGATTATCTTTCAAAGTAAAGCTTGTACTGAGAAAAGCAACACTGATCTCAGTTCTAACAGTGCTTTCACACGTAGCAAACAACTGCTTGTCTTTACAAAGAAATGCATGAGCGTTTCTTACTAAAACTTTCGTGAAATTAATAAACTTTCAAAAGAACGCGATTATCTTTCAAAGTAAAGCTTGTACTGAGGAAATTAAACCTGATCTCAGTTCTAATAGTGCTTTCACACGTAGCAAACAACTGCTTGTCTTGACAAAGAAACGCATGTGCGTTTCTTACTAAAGCTTTCGTGAAATTAATAAAGTTTCAAAAGAACGCGCTTATCTTTCAAAGTAAAGCTTGTACTGAGAAAAGCAACACTGATCTCAGTTCTAACAGTGCTTTCACACGTAGCAAACAACTGCTTGTCTTTACAAAGAAACGCATGAGCGTTTCTTACTAAAGCTTTCGTGAAATTAATAAACTTTCAAAAGAAGGCGATTATCTTTCAAAGTAAAGCTTGTACTGAGGAAATTAAACCTGATCTCAGTTCTAACAGTGCTTTCACACGAAGCAAACAACTGCTTGTCTTGACAAAGAAACGCATGTGCGTTTCTTACTAAAGCTTTCGTGAAATTAATAAAGTTTCAAAAGAACGCGCTTATCTTTCAAAGTAAAGCTTGTACTGAGAAAAGCAACACTGATCTCAGTTCTAACAGTGCTTTCACACGTAGCAAACAACTGATTGTCTTTACAAAGAAACGCATGAGCGTTTCTTACTAAAGCTTTCGGGAAATTAATAAACTTTCAAAAGAAGGCGATTATCTTTCAAAGTAAAGCTTGTACTGAGAAATTAAACCTGATCTCAGTTCTACCAGTGCTTTCATATGTAGCAAAAACAACTGCTTGTCTTGACAAAGAAACGCATGTGCGTTTCTTACTAAAGCTTTCGTGAAATTAATAAACTTTCAAAAGAACGCGATTATCTTTCAAAGTAAAGCTTGTACTGAGAAAAGCAACACTGATCTCAGTTCTAACAGTGCTTTCACACGTAGCAAACAACTGCTTGTCTTTACAAAGAAACGCATGAGCGTTTCTTACTAAAGCTTTCGTGAAATTAATAAACTTTGAAAAGAACGCGTTTATCTTTCAAAGTAAAGCTTGTACTGAGAAAAGCAACACTGATCTCAGTTCTACAGTGCTTTTACACATAGCAAACAACTGCTTGTCTTTACAAAGAAACGAATGAGCGTTTCTTACTAAAGCTTTCGTGAAATTAATAAACTTTCCAAAGAACGCGATTATCTTTCAAAGTAAAGCTTGTACTGAGGAAATTAAACATGATCTCAATTCTAACAGTCCTTTCATACGTAGCTATCTAGTGCTTGTCTTTACAAAGAAACGCATGTGCGTTTCTTACTAAAGCTTTCGTGAAATTAATAAACTTTCAAAAGAACGCGATTATCTTTCAAAGTAAAGCTTGTACTGAGAAAAGCAACACTGATCTCAGTTCTAACAGTGCTTTCATACGTAGCAAACAACTGCTTGTCCTGACAAAGAAACGCATGTGCGTTTCTTACTAAAGCTTTCGTGAAATTAGTAAACTTTCAAAAGAACGCGATTCCCTTTCAAAGTAAAGCTTGTACTGAGAAAAGCAACACTGATCTCAGTTCTAACAGTGCTTTCACACGTAGGAAACAACTGCTTGTCTTTACAAAGAAACGCATGAGCGTTTCTTACTAAAGCTTTCGTGAAATTAATAAACTTTCAAAAGAACGCGATTATCTTTCAAAGTAAAGCTTCTACTGAGAAAAGCAACACTGATCTCAGTTCTAACAGTGCTTTCACACGTAGCAAAAAACTGCTTGTCTTTACAAAGAAACGCATGTGCGTTTCTTATTAAAGCTTTCGTGAAATTAATAAACTTTCAAAAGAACGCGATTATCTTTCAAAGTAAAGCTTGTACTGAGGAAATTAAACATGATCTCAGTTCTAACAGTGCTTTCATACGTAGCTATCTAGTGCTTGTCTTTACAAAGAAACGCATGTGCGTTTCTTACTAAAGCTTTCGTGAAATTAATAAACTTTCAAAAGAACGCGATTATCTTTCATAGTAAAGCTTGTACTGAGAAAATTAAACCTGATCTCAGTTCTAACAGTGCTTTCACACGTAGCAAACAACTGCTTGTCTTGACAAAGAAACGCATGTGCGTTTCTTACTAAAGCTTTCGTGAAATTAATAAAGTTTCAAAAGAACGCGCTTATCTTTCAAAGTAAAGCTTGTACTGAGAAAAGCAACACTGATCTCAGTTCTAACAGTGCTTTCACACGTAGCAAACAACTGCTTGTCTTTAAAAGAAACGCGTGAGCGTTTCTTACTAAAGCTTTCGTGAAATTAATAAACTTTCTAAAGAAGGCGATTATCTTTCAAAGTAAAGCTTGTACTGAGGAAATTAAACCTGATCTCAGTTCTACCAGTGCTTTCACATGTAGCAAACAACTGCTTGTCTTGGCAAAGAAACGCATGAGCGTTTCTTACTAAAGCTTTCGTGAAATTAATAAAGTTTCAAAAGAACGCGCTTATCTTTCAAAGTAAAGCTTGTACTGAGAAAAGCAACACTGATCTCAGTTCTAACAGTGCTTTCACACGTAGCAAACAACTGCTTGTCTTTACAAAGAATCGCATGAGCGTTTCTTACTAAATCTTTCATGAAATTAATAAACATTCAAAAGAACGCGATTATCTTTCAAAGTAAAGCTTGTACTGAGAAAAGCAACACTGATCTCAGTTCTAACAGTGCTTTCACACGTAGCAAACAACTGCTTGTCTTTACAAAGAAACGCATGAGCGTTTCTTACTAAAGCTTTCGTGAAATTAATAAACTTTCAAAAGAAGGCGATTATCTTTCAAAGTAAAGCTTGTACTGAGGAAATTAAACCTGATCTCAGTTCTACCAGTGCTTTCACATGTAGCAAACAACTGCTTGTCTTGGCAAAGAAACGCATGAGCGTTTCTTACTAAAGCATTCGTGAAATTAATAAAGTTTCAAAAGAAGGCGATTATCCTTCAAAGTAAAGCTTGTACTGAGAAAAGCAACACTGATCTCAGTTCTAACAGTGCTTTCACACGTAACAAACAACTGCTTGTCTTTACAAAGAATCGCATGAGCGTTTCTTACTAAAGCTTTCGTGAAATTAATAAACTTTCAAAAGAAGGCGATTATCTTTCTAAGTAAGCTTGTACTGAGAAAAGCAACACTGATCTCAGTTCTAACAGTGCTTTCACACGTAGCAAACAACTGCTTGTCTTTACAAAGAAACGCATGTGCGTTTCTTTCTAAAGCTTTCTTGAAATTAATATACTTTCAAAAGAACGCGATTATCTTTCAAAGTAAAGCTTGTACTGAGGAAATTAAATCTGATCTCAGTTCTAACAGTGCTTTCACACGTAGCAAACAACTGCTTGTCTTGACAAAGAAACGCATGTGCGTTTCTTACTAAAGCTTTCGTGAAATTAATACACTTTTAAAAGAACGCGCTTATCTTTCAAAGTAAAGCTTGTACTGAGGAAATTAAACATGATCTCAATTCTAACAGTCCTTTCATACGTAGCAAACTAGTGCTTGTCTTTACAAAGAAACGCACCTTATTAAAGCTTTCGTGAAATTAATAAACTTTCAAAAGAACGCGATTATCTTTCAAAGTAAAGCTTGTACTGAGAAAAGCAACACTGATCTCAGTTCTACAGTGCTTTTACACATAGCAAACAACTGCTTGTCTTGACAAAGAAACGCATGTGCGTTTCTTACTAAAGCTTTCGTGAAATTAGTAAACTTTCAAAGAACGCGATTCTCTTTCAAAGTAAAGCTTGTACTGAGAAAAGCAACACTGATCTCATTTCTAACAATGCTTTCACACGTAGCAAACAACTGCTTGTCTTTACAAAGAAACGCATGAGAGTTTCTTACTAAAGCTTTTGTGAAATTAATAAACTTTCAAAAGAACGCGATTATCTTTCAATGTAAAGCTTGTACTGAGAAAAGCAACACTGATCTCAGTTCTAACAGTGCTTTCACACGTAGCAAACAACTGCTTGTCTTTACAAAGAAACGCATGTGCGTTTCTTACTAAAGCTTTCGTGAAATTAATAAACTTTCAAAAGAACGCGATTATCTTTCAAAGTAAAGCTTGTACTGAGGAAATTAAACATGATCTCAATTCTAACAGTCCTTTCATACGTAGCAAACTAGTGCTTGTCTTTACAAAGAAACGCATGTGCGTTTCTTATTAAAGCTTTCGTGAAATTAATAAACTTTCAAAAGAACGCGATTATCTTTCAAAGTAAAGCTTCTACTGAGGAAATTAAATCTGATCTCAGTTCTAACAGTGCTTTCACACGTAGCAAACAACTGCTTGTCTTGACAAAGAAACGCATGTGCGTTTCTTACTAAAGCTTTCGTGAAATTAATACACTTTCAAAAGAACGCGCTTATCTTTCAAAGTAAAGCTTGTAGTGAGAAAAGCAACACTGATCTCAGTTCTAACCCTGCTTTCACACGTAGCATACAACTGCTTGTCTTTACAAAGAAACGCATGTGCGTTTCTTACTAAAGTTTTCGTGAAATTAATAAACTTTCAAAACAACGCGATTATCTTTCAAAGTAAAGCTTGTACAGAGAAAAGCAACACTGATCTCAGTTCTAACAGTGCTTTCACACGTAGCAAATAACTGCTTGTCTTTACAAAGAAACGCATGAGCGTTTCTCACTAAAGCTTTCGTGAAATTAATAAACTTTCAAAAGAACGCGATTATCTTTCATAGTAAAGCTTGTACTTAGAAAATTAAACCTGATCTCAGTTCTAACAGTGCTTTCACACGTAGCAACCAACTGCTTGTCTTTACAAAGATACGCATGAGCGTTTCTTACTAAAGCTTTCGTGAAATTAATAAACTTTCAAAAGAAGGCGATTATCTTTCAAAGTAAAGCTTGTACTGAGGAAATTAAACCTGATCTCAGTTCTACCAGTGCTTTCACATGTAGCAAACAACTGCTTGTCTTGGCAAAGAAACGCATGAGCGTTTCTTACTAAAGCATTCGTGAAATTAATAAAGTTTCAAAAGAAGGCGATTATCTTTCTAAGTAAGCTTGTACTGAGAAAAGCAACACTGATCTCAGTTCTAACAGTGCTTTCACACGTAGCAAACAACTGCTTGTCTTTACAAAGAAACGCATGTGCGTTTCTTTCTAAAGCTTTCTTGAAATTAATATACTTTCAAAAGAACGCGATTATCTTTCAAAGTAAAGCTTGTACTGAGGAAATTAAATCTGATCTCAGTTCTAACAGTGCTTTCACACGTAGCAAACAACTGCTTGTCTTGACAAAGAAACGCATGTGCGTTTCTTACTAAAGCTTTCGTGAAATTAATACACTTTTAAAAGAACGCGCTTATCTTTCAAAGTAAAGCTTGTACTGAGAAAAGCAACACTGATCTCATTTCTAACACTGCTTTCACACGTAGCATACAACTGCTTGTCTTTACAAAGAAACGCATGTGCGTTTCTTACTAAAGCTTTCGTGAAATTAATAAACTTTCAAAACAACGCGATTATCTTTCAAAGTAAAGCTTGTACTGAGAAAAGCAACACTGATCTCAGTTCTAACAGTGCTTTCACACGTAGCAAATAACTGCTTGTCTTTACAAAGAAACGCATGAGCGTTTCTCACTAAAGCTTTCGTGAAATTAATAAACTTTCAAAAGAACGCGATTATCTTTCATAGTAAAGCTTGTACTGAGAAAATTAAACCTGATCTCAGTTCTAACAGTGCTTTCACACGTAGCAAACCACTGCTTGTCTTGACAAAGAAACGCATGTACGTTTCTCACTAAATCTTTCATGAAATTAATAAACATTCAAAAGAACGCGATTATCTTTCAAAGTAAAGCTTGTACTGAGAAAAGCAACACTGATCTCAGTTCTAACAGTGCTTTCACACGTAGCAAACAACTGCTTGTCTTTACAAAGAAACGCATGAGCGTTTCTTACTAAAGCTTTCGTGAAATTAATAAACTTTCCAAAGAACGCGATTATCTTTCAAAGTAAAGCTTGTGCTGAGGAAATTAAACATGATCTCAATTCTAACAGTCCTTTCATACGTAGCAAACTAGTGCTTGTCTTTACAAAGAAACGCATGTGCGTTTCTTATTAAAGCTTTCGTGAAATTAATAAACTTTCAAAAGAACGCGATTATCTTTCAAAGTAAAGCTTGTACTGAGTAAAGCAACACTGATCTCAGTTCTACAGTGCTTTTACACATAGCAAACAACTGCTTGTCTTGACAAAGAAACGCATGTGCGTTTCTTACTAAAGCTTTCGTGAAATTAGTAAACTTTCAAAGAACGCGATTCTCTTTCAAAGTAAAGCTTGTACTGAGAAAAGCAACACTGATCTCAGTTCTAACAGTGCTTTCATACGTAGCAAACAACTGCTTGTCTTGACAAAGAATCGCATGTGCGTTTCTTACTAAAGCTTTCGTGAAATTAGTAAACTTTCAAAAGAACGCGATTATCCTTCAAATTAAAGCTTGTACTGAGAAAAGCAACACTGATCTCAGTTCTAACAGTGCTTTCACACGTAGCAAACAACTGCTTGTCTTTACAAAGAATCGCATGTGCGTTTCTTTCTAAAGCTTTCGTGAAATTAATAAACTTTCAAAAGAACGCGATTATCTTTCAAAGTAAAGCTTGTACTGAGAAAAGCAACACTGATCTCAGTTTTAACAGTGCTTTCATACGTAGCAAACAACTGCTTGTCTTGACAAAGAAACGCATGTGCGTTTCTTACTAAAGCTTTCGTGAAATTAGTAAACTTTCGAAAGAACGCGATTCTCTTTCAAAGTAAAGCTTGTACTGAGAAAAGCAACACTGATGTCAGTTCTAACAGTGCTTTCACACGTAGCAAACAACTGCTTGTCTTGACAAAGAAACGCATGAGCGTTTCTTACTAAAGCTTTCGTGAAATTAATAAACTTTCAAAAGAACGCGATTATCTTTCAAAGTAAAGCTTGTGCTGAGAAAAGCAACACTGATCTCAGTTCTAACGGTGCTTTCACACGTAGCAAACAACTGCTTGTCTTTACAAAGAAACGCATGTGCGTTTCTTATTAAAGCTTTCGTGAAATTAATAAACTTTCAAAAGAACGAGATTATCTTTCAAAGTAAAGCTTGTACTGAGGAAATTAAACATGATCTCAATTCTAACAGTGCTTTCATACGTAGCAATCTAGTGCTTGTCTTTACAAAGAAAGGCATGAGCGTTTCTTACTAAAGCTTTCGTGAAATTAATAAACTTTCAAAAGAACGCGATTATCTTTCAAAGTAAAGCTTGTACTGAGAAAAGCAACACTGATCTCAGTTCTAACAGTGCTTTCACACGTAGCAAACAACTGCTTGTCTTTACAAAGAATCGCATGAGCGTTTCTTACTAAAGCTTTCGTGAAATTAATAAACTTTCAAAAGAAGGCGATTATCTTTCTAAGTAAGCTTGTACTGAGAAAAGCAACACTGATCTCAGTTCTAACAGTGCTTTCACACGTAGCAAACAACTGCTTGTCTTTACAAAGAAACGCATGTGCGTTTCTTTCTAAAGCTTTCTTGAAATTAATATACTTTCAAAAGAACGCGATTATCTTTCAAAGTAAAGCTTGTACTGAGGAAATTAAATCTGATCTCAGTTCTAACAGTGCTTTCACACGTAGCAAACAACTGCTTGTCTTGACAAAGAAACGCATGTGCGTTTCTTACTAAAGCTTTCGTGAAATTAATACACTTTTAAAAGAACGCGCTTATCTTTCAAAGTAAAGCTTGTACTGAGAAAAGCAACACTGATCTCATTTCTAACACTGCTTTCACACGTAGCATACAACTGCTTGTCTTTACAAAGAAACGCATGTGCGTTTCTTACTAAAGCTTTCGTGAAATTAGTAAACTTTCAAAAGAACGCGATTATCCTTCAAAGTAAAGCTTGTACTGAGAAAAGCAACACTGATCTCAGTTCTAACAGTGCTTTCACACGTAGCAAACAACTGCTTGTCTTTACAAAGAATCGCATGTGCGTTTCTTTCTAAAGCTTTCGTGAAATTAATAAACTTTCAAAAGAACGCGATTATCTTTCAAAGTAAAGCTTGTACTGAGAAAAGCAACACTGATCTCAGTTTTAACAGTGCTTTCATACGTAGCAAACAACTGCTTGTCTTGACAAAGAAACGCATGTGCGTTTCTTACTAAAGCTTTCGTGAAATTAGTAAACTTTCGAAAGAACGCGATTCTCTTTCAAAGTAAAGCTTGTACTGAGAAAAGCAACACTGATGTCAGTTCTAACAGTGCTTTCACACGTAGCAAACAACTGCTTGTCTTGACAAAGAAACGCATGAGCGTTTCTTACTAAAGCTTTCGTGAAATTAATAAACTTTCAAAAGAACGCGATTATCTTTCAAAGTAAAGCTTGTGCTGAGAAAAGCAACACAGATCTCAGTTCTAACGGTGCTTTCACACGTAGCAAACAACTGCTTGTCTTTACAAAGAAACGCATGTGCGTTTCTTATTAAAGCTTTCGTGAAATTAATAAACTTTCAAAAGAACGAGATTATCTTTCAAAGTAAAGCTTGTACTGAGGAAATTAAACATGATCTCAATTCTAACAGTGCTTTCATACGTAGCAATCTAGTGCTTGTCTTTACAAAGAAAGGCATGTGCGTTTCTTACTAAAGCTTTCGTGAAATTAATACACTTTTAAAAGAACGCGCTTATCTTTCAAAGTAAAGCTTGTACTGAGAAAAGCAACACTGATCTCATTTCTAACACTGCTTTCACACGTAGCATACAACTGCTTGTCTTTACAAAGAAACGCATGTGCGTTTCTTACTAAAGCTTTCGTGAAATTAATAAACTTTCAAAACAACGCGATTATCTTTCAAAGTAAAGCTTGTACTGAGAAAAGCAACACTGATCTCAGTTCTAACAGTGCTTTCACACGTAGCAAATAACTGCTTGTCTTTACAAAGAAACGCATGAGCGTTTCTCACTAAAGCTTTCGTGAAATTAATAAACTTTCAAAAGAACGCGATTATCTTTCATAGTAAAGCTTGTACTGAGAAAATTAAACCTGATCTCAGTTCTAACAGTGCTTTCACACGTAGCAAACCACTGCTTGTCTTGACAAAGTAACGCATGTGCGTTTCTCACTAAATCTTTCATGAAATTAATAAACATTCAAAAGAACGCGATTATCTTTCAAAGTAAAGCTTGTACTGAGAAAAGCAACACTGATCTCAGTTCTAACAGTGCTTTCACACGTAGCAAACAACTGCTTGTCTTTACAAAGAAACGCATGAGCGTTTCTTACTAAAGCTTTCGTGAAATTAATAAACTTTCCAAAGAACGCGATTATCTTTCAAAGTAAAGCTTGTGCTGAGGAAATTAAACATGATCTCAATTCTAACAGTCCTTTCATACGTAGCAAACTAGTGCTTGTCTTTACAAAGAAACGCATGTGCGTTTCTTATTAAAGCTTTCGTGAAATTAATAAACTTTCAAAAGAACGCGATTATCTTTCAAAGTAAAGCTTGTACTGAGTAAACAACACTGATCTCAGTTCTACAGTGCTTTTACACATAGCAAACAACTGCTTGTCTTGACAAAGAAACGCATGTGCGTTTCTTACTAAAGCTTTCGTGAAATTAGTAAACTTTCAAAGAACGCGATTCTCTTTCAAAGTAAAGCTTGTACTGAGAAAAGCAACACTGATCTCAGTTCTAACAGTGCTTTCATACGTAGCAAACAACTGCTTGTCTTGACAAAGAATCGCATGTGCGTTTCTTACTAAAGCTTTCGTGAAATTAGTAAACTTTCAAAAGAACGCGATTATCCTTCAAAGTAAAGCTTGTACTGAGAAAAGCAACACTGATCTCAGTTCTAACAGTGCTTTCACACGTAGCAAACAACTGCTTGTCTTTACAAAGAATCGCATGTGCGTTTCTTTCTAAAGCTTTCGTGAAATTAATAAACTTTCAAAAGAACGCGATTATCTTTCAAAGTAAAGCTTGTACTGAGAAAAGCAACACTGATCTCAGTTTTAACAGTGCTTTCATACGTAGCAAACAACTGCTTGTCTTGACAAAGAAACGCATGTGCGTTTCTTACTAAAGCTTTCGTGAAATTAGTAAACTTTCAAAAGAACGCGATTCTCTTTCAAAGTAAAGCTTGTACTGAGAAAAGCAACACTGATGTCAGTTCTAACAGTGCTTTCACACGTAGCAAACAACTGCTTGTCTTTACAAAGAAACGCATGTGCGTTTCTTATTAAAACTTTCGTGAAATTAATAAACTTTCAAAAGAACGAGATTATCTTTCAAAGTAAAGCTTGTACTGAGGAAATTAAACATGATCTCAATTCTAACAGTGCTTTCATACGTAGCAATCTAGTGCTTGTCTTTACAAAGAAAGGCATGAGCGGTTCTTACTAAAGCTTTCGTGAAATTAATAAACTTTCAAAAGAACGCGATTATCTTTCAAAGTAAAGCTTGTACTGAGAAAAGCAACACTGATCTCAGTTCTAACAGTGCTTTCACACGTAGCAAACAACTGCTTGTCTTTACAAAGAATCGCATGAGTGTTTCTTACTAAAGCTTTCGTGAAATTAATAAACTTTCAAAAGAAGGCGATTATCTTTCTAAGTAAGCTTGTACTGAGAAAAGCAACACTGATCTCAGTTCTAACAGTGCTTTCACACGTAGCAAACAACTGCTTGTCTTTACAAAGAAACGCATGTGCGTTTCTTTCTAAAGCTTTCTTGAAATTAATATACTTTCAAAAGAACGCGATTATCTTTCAAAGTAAAGCTTGTACTGAGGAAATTAAATCTGATCTCAGTTCTAACAGTGCTTTCACACGTAGCAAACAACTGCTTGTCTTGACAAAGAAACGCATGTGCGTTTCTTACTAAAGCTTTCGTGAAATTAAAACACTTTCAAAAGAACGCGCTTATCTTTCAAAGTAAAGCTTGTACTGAGAAAAGCAACACTGATCTCAGTTCTAACACTGCTTTCACACGTAGCATACAACTGCTTGTCTTTACAAAGAAACGCATGTGCGTTTCTTACTAAAGCTTTCGTGAAATTAATAAACTTTCAAAACAACGCGATTATCTTTCAAAGTAAAGCTTGTACTGAGAAAAGCAACACTGATCTCAGTTCTAACAGTGCTTTCACACGTAGCAAATAACTGCTTGTCTTTACAAAGAAACGCATGAGCGTTTCTCACTAAAGCTTTCGTGAAATTAATAAACTTTCAAAAGAACGCGATTATCTTTCATAGTAAAGCTTGTACTGAGAAAATTAAACCTGATCTCAGTTCTAACAGTGCTTTCACACGTAGCAAACCACTGCTTGTCTTGACAAAGAAACGCATGTGCGTTTCTCACTAAATCTTTCATGAAATTAATAAACATTCAAAAGAACGCGATTATCTTTCAAAGTAAAGCTTGTACTGAGAAAAGCAACACTGATCTCAGTTCTAACAGTGCTTTCACACGTAGCAAACAACTGCTTGTCTTTACAAAGAAATGCATGAGCGTTTCTTACTAAAACTTTCGTGAAATTAATAAACTTTCAAAAGAACGCGATTATCTTTCAAAGTAAAGCTTGTACTGAGGAAATTAAACCTGATCTCAGTTCTAACAGTGCTTTCACACGTAGCAAACAACTGCTTGTCTTGACAAAGAAACGCATGAGCTTTTCTTACTAAAGCTTTCGTGAAATTAATAAACTTTCAAAAGAAGGCCATTATCTTTCAAAGTAAAGCTTGTACTGAGGAAATTAAACATGATCTCAGTTCTAACAGTGCTTTCATACGTAGCAAACTAGTGCTTGTCTTTACAAAGAAACGCATGTGCGTTTCTTATTAAAGCTTTCGTGAAATTAATAAACTTTCAAAACAACGCGATTATCTTTCAAAGTAAAGCTTGTACTGAGAAAAGCAACACTGATCTCCGTTCAAACAGTGCTTTCATACATAGCAAACAACTTCTTGTCTTGACAAAGAAACGCATGTGCGTTTCTTACTAAAGCTTTCGTGAAATTAGTAAGCTTTCAAAAGAACGCGATTCTCTTTCAAAGTAAAGCTTGTATTGAGAAAAGCAACACTGATCTCAGTTCTAACAGTGCTTTCACACGTAGCAAACAACTGCTTGTCTTTACAAAGAAACGCATGAGCGTTTCTTACTAAAGCTTTCGTGAAATTAATAAACTTTCCAAAGAACGCGATTATCTTTCAAAGTAAAGCTTGTACTGAGGAAATTAAACATGATCTCAGTTCTAACAGTGCTTTCATACGTAGCAAACTAGTGCTTGTCTTTACAAAGAAACTCATGTGCGTATCTTACTAAAGCTTTCGTGAAATTAATAAACTTTCAAAAGAACGCGATTATCTTTCAAAGTAAAGCTTGTACTGAGAAAAGAAACACTGATCTCAGTTCTAACAGTGCGTTCACACGTAGCAAATAACTGCTTGTCTTTACAAAGAAACGCATGAGCGTTTCTCACTAAAGCTTTCGTGAAATTAATAAACTTTCAAAAGAACGCGATTATCTTTCATAGTAAAGCTTGTAAGGGAAAATTAAACCTGATTTCAGTTCTAACAGTGCTTTCACACGTAGCAAACAACTGCTTGTCTTGACAAAGAAACGCATGTGCGTTTCTCACTAAATCTTTCATGAAATTAATAAACATTCAAAAGAACGCGATTATCTTTCAAAGTAAAGCTTGTACTGAGAAAAGCAACACTGATCTCAGTTCTAACAGTGCTTTCACACGTAGCAAACTCCTGCTTGTCTTTACAAAGAAATGCATGAGCGTTTCTTACTAAAGCTTTCGTGAAATTAATAAACTTTAAAAAGAACGCGATTATATTTCAAAGTAAAGCTTGTACTGAGGAAATTAAACCTGATCTCAGTTCTAACAGTGCTTTCACACGTAGCAAACAACTGCTTGTCTTTACAAAGAAACGCATGAGCGTTTCTTACTAAAGCTTTGGTAAAATTAATAAACTTTCAAAAGAACGCGATTATCTTTCAATGTAAAGCTTGTACTGAGAAAAGCAACACTGACCTCAGTTCTAACAGTGCTTTCACACGTAGCAAACAACTGCTTGTCTTTACAAAGAAACGCATAAGCGTTTCTTACTAAAGCTTTCGTGAAATTAATACACTTTCAAAAGAACGCGCTTATCTTTCAAAGTAAAGCTTGTACTGAGGAAATTAAATCTGATCTCAGTTCTAACAGTGCTTTCACACGTAGCATACAACTGCTTGTCTTTACAAAGAAACGCATGTGCGTTTCTTACTAAAGCTTTCGTGAAATTAATAAACTTTCAAAACAACGCGATTATCTTTCAAAGTAAAGCTTGTACTGAGAAAAGCAACACTGATCTCAGTTCTAACAGTGCTTTCACACGTAGCAAATAACTGCTTGTCTTTACAAAGAAACGCATGAGCGTTTCTCACTAAAGCTTTCGTGAAATTAATAAACTTTCAAAAGAACGCGATTATCTTTCATAGTAAAGCTTGTACTGAGAAAATTAAACCTGATCTCAGTTCTAACAGTGCTTTCACACGTAGCAAACAACTGCTTGTCTTGACAAAGAAACGCATGTGCGTTTCTCACTAAATCTTTCATGAAATTAATAAACATTCAAAAGAACACGATTATCTTTCAAAGTAAAGCTGGTACTGAGAAAAGCAACACTGATCTCAGTTCTAACAGTGCTTTCACACGTAGCAAACAACTGCTTGTCTTTACAAAGAAATGCATGAGCGTTTCTTACTAAAACTTTCGTGAAATTAATAAACTTTCAAAAGAACGCGATTATCTTTCAAAGTAAAGCTTGTACTGAGGAAATTAAACCTGATCTCAGTTCTAACAGTGCTTTCACACGTAGCAAACAACTGCTTGTCTTGACAAAGAAACGCATGTGCGTTTCTTACTAAAGCTTTCGTGAAATTAATAAAGTTTCAAAGAACGCGCTTATCTTTCAAAGTAAAGCTTGTACTGAGAAAAGCAACACTGATCTAAGTTCTAACAGTGCTTTCACACGTAGCAAACAACTGCTTGTCTTGACAAAGAAACGCATGTGCGTTTCAAACTAAAGCTATCGTGAAATTAATAAACTTTCAAAAGAACGCGATTATATTTCAAAGTAAAGCTTGTACTGAGAAAATTAAACCTGATCTCAGTTCTAACAGTGCTTTCACACGTAGCAAACAACTGCTTGTCTTTACAAAGAAACGCATGTGCGTTTTTTATTAAAGCTTTCGTGAAATTAATAAACTTTCAAAAGAACGCGATTATCTTTCAAAGTAAAGCTTGTACTGAGAAAAGCAACACTGATCTCAGTTCTAACAGTGCTTTCACACATAGCAAACAACTGCTTGTCTTTACAAAGAACCGCATGAGCGTTTCTTACTAAAGCTTTCGTGAAATTAATAAACTTTCAAAAGAAGGCGATTATCTTTCAAAGTAAAGCTTGTACTGAGGAAATTAAACATGATCTTAGTTCTAACAGTGCTTTCATACGTAGCAAACTAGTGCTTCTCTTTACAAAGAAACGCATGTGCGTTTCTTATTAAAGCTTTCGTGAAATTAATAAACTTTCAAAAGAACGCGATTATCTTTCAAAGTAAAGCTTGTACTGAGAAAAGCAACACTGATCTCCGTTCAAACAGTGCTTTCATACATAGAAAACAACTTCTTGTCTTGACAAAGAAACGCATGTGCGTTTCTTACTAAAGCTTTCGTGAAATTAGTAAGCTTTCAAAAGAACGCGATTCTCTTTCAAAGTAAAGCTTGTACTGAGAAAAGCAACACTGATCTCAGTTCTAACACTGCTTTCACACGTAGCATACAACTGCTTGTCTTTACAAAGAAACGCATGTGTGTTTCTTACTAAAGCTTTCGTGAAATTAATAAACTTTCAAAACAACGCGATTATCTTTCAAAGTAAAGCTTGTACTGAGAAAAGCAACACTGATCTCAGTTCTAACAGTGCTTTCACACGTAGCAAATAACTGCTTGTCTTTACAAAGAAACGCATGAGCGTTTCTCACTAAAGCTTTCGTGAAATTAATAAACTTTCAAAAGAACGCGATTATCTTTCATAGTAAAGCTTGTACTGAGAAAATTAAACCTGATCTCAGTTCTAACAGTGCTTTCACACGTAGCAAACAACTGCTTGTCTTGACAAAGAAACGCATGTGCGTTTCTTACTAAAGCTTTCGTGAAATTAATAAAGTTTCAAAAGAACGCGCTTATCTTTCAAAGTAAAGCTTGTACTGAGAAAAGCAACACTGATCTCAGTTCTAACAGTGCTTTCACACGTAGCAAACAACTGCTTGTCTTTACAAAGAATCGCATGTGCGTTTCTTACTAAAGCTTTCGTGAAGTTAATAAACTTTCAAAAGAACGCGATTATCTTTCATAGTAAAGCTTGTACTGAGAAAATTAAACCTGATCTCAGTTCTAACAGTGCTTTCACACGTAGCAAACAACTGCTTGTCTTGACAAAGAAACGCATGTGCGTTTCTTACTAAAGCTTTCGTGAAATTAATACACTTTCAAAAGAACGCGCTTATCTTTCAAAGTAAAGCTTGTATTGAGAAAAGCAACACTGATCTCAGTTCTAACACTGCTTTCACACGTAGCATACAACTGCTTGTCTTTACAAAGAAACGCATGTGCGTTTCTTACTAAAGATTTCGTGAAATTAATAAAGTTTCAAAAGAACGCGCTTATCTTTCAATGTAAAGCTTGTACTGAGAAAAGCAACACTGATCTCAGTTCTAACAGTGCTTTCACACGTAGCAAACAACTGCTTGTCTTTACAAAGAACGCATGAGCGTTTCTTACTAAAGCTTTCGTGAAATTAATAAACTTTCAAAAGAAGGCGATTATCTTTCAAAGTAAAGCTTGTACTGAGGAAATTAAACCTGATCTCAGTTCTACCAGTGCTTTAACTTGTAGCAAACAACTGCTTGTCTTGGCAAAGAATCGCATGAGCGTTTCTTACTAAAGCTTTCGTGAAATTAATAAACTTTCAAAAGAACGCGATTATCTTTCATAGTAAAGCTTGTACTGAGAAAATTAAACCTGATCTCAGTTCTAACAGTGCTTTCACACGTAGCAAACCACTGCTTGTCTTGACAAAGAAACGCATGTGCGTTTCTCACTAAATCTTTCATGAAATTAATAAACATTCAAAAGAACGCGATTATCTTTCAAAGTAAAGCTTGTACTGAGAAAAGCAACACTGATCTCAGTTCTAACAGTGCTTTCACACGTAGCAAACAACTGCTTGTCTTTACAAAGAAATGCATGAGCGTTTCTTACTAAAACTTTCGTAAAATTAATAAACTTTCAAAAGAACGCGATTATCTTTCAAAGTAAAGCTTGTACTGAGGAAATTAAACCTGATCTCAGTTCTAACAGTGCTTTCACACGTAGCAAACAACTGCTTGTTTTGACAAAGAAACGCATGAGCTTTTCTTACTAAAGCTTTCGTGAAATTAATAAACTTTCAAAAGAAGGCGATTATCTTTCAAAGTAAAGCTTGTACTGAGGAAATTAAACATGATCTCAGTTCTAACAGTGCTTTCATACGTAGCAAACTAGTGCTTGTCTTTACAAAGAAACGCATGTGCGTTTCTTATTAAAGCTTTCGTGAAATTAATAAACTTTCAAAACAACGCGATTATCTTTCAAAGTAAAGCTTGTACTGAGAAAAGCAACACTGATCTCCGTTCAAACAGTGCTTTCATACATAGCAAACAACTTCTTGTCTTGACAAAGAAACGCATGTGCGTTTCTTACTAAAGCTTTCGTGAAATTAGTAAGCTTTCAAAAGAACGCGATTCTCTTTCAAAGTAAAGCTTGTATTGAGAAAAGCAACACTGATCTCAGTTCTAACAGTGCTTTCACACGTAGCAAACAACTGCTTGTCTTTACAAAGAAACGCATGAGCGTTTCTTACTAAAGCTTTCGTGAAATTAATAAACTTTCCAAAGAACGCGATTATCTTTCAAAGTAAAGCTTGTACTGAGGAAATTAAACATGATCTCAGTTCTAACAGTGCTTTCATACGTAGCAAACTAGTGCTTGTCTTTACAAAGAAACTCATGTGCGTATCTTACTAAAGCTTTCGTGAAATTAATAAACTTTCAAAAGAACGCGATTATCTTTCAAAGTAAAGCTTGTACTGAGAAAAGAAACACTGATCTCAGTTCTAACAGTGCGTTCACACGTAGCAAATAACTGCTTGTCTTTACAAAGAAACGCATGAGCGTTTCTCACTAAAGCTTTCGTGAAATTAATAAACTTTCAAAAGAACGCGATTATCTTTCATAGTAAAGCTTGTAAGGGAAAATTAAACCTGATTTCAGTTCTAACAGTGCTTTCACACGTAGCAAACAACTGCTTGTCTTGACAAAGAAACGCATGTGCGTTTCTCACTAAATCTTTCATGAAATTAATAAACATTCAAAAGAACGCGATTATCTTTCAAAGTAAAGCTTGTACTGAGAAAAGCAACACTGATCTCAGTTCTAACAGTGCTTTCACACGTAGCAAACTCCTGCTTGTCTTTACAAAGAAATGCATGAGCGTTTCTTACTAAAGCTTTCGTGAAATTAATAAACTTTAAAAAGAACGCGATTATATTTCAAAGTAAAGCTTGTACTGAGGAAATTAAACCTGATCTCAGTTCTAACAGTGCTTTCACACGTAGCAAACAACTGCTTGTCTTTACAAAGAAACGCATGAGCGTTTCTTACTAAAGCTTTGGTAAAATTAATAAACTTTCAAAAGAACGCGATTATCTTTCAATGTAAAGCTTGTACTGAGAAAAGCAACACTGACCTCAGTTCTAACAGTGCTTTCACACGTAGCAAACAACTGCTTGTCTTTACAAAGAAACGCATAAGCGTTTCTTACTAAAGCTTTCGTGAAATTAATACACTTTCAAAAGAACGCGCTTATCTTTCAAAGTAAAGCTTGTACTGAGGAAATTAAATCTGATCTCAGTTCTAACAGTGCTTTCACACGTAGCATACAACTGCTTGTCTTTACAAAGAAACGCATGTGCGTTTCTTACTAAAGCTTTCGTGAAATTAATAAACTTTCAAAACAACGCGATTATCTTTCAAAGTAAAGCTTGTACTGAGAAAAGCAACACTGATCTCAGTTCTAACAGTGCTTTCACACGTAGCAAATAACTGCTTGTCTTTACAAAGAAACGCATGAGCGTTTCTCACTAAAGCTTTCGTGAAATTAATAAACTTTCAAAAGAACGCGATTATCTTTCATAGTAAAGCTTGTACTGAGAAAATTAAACCTGATCTCAGTTCTAACAGTGCTTTCACACGTAGCAAACAACTGCTTGTCTTGACAAAGAAACGCATGTGCGTTTCTCACTAAATCTTTCATGAAATTAATAAACATTCAAAAGAACACGATTATCTTTCAAAGTAAAGCTGGTACTGAGAAAAGCAACACTGATCTCAGTTCTAACAGTGCTTTCACACGTAGCAAACAACTGCTTGTCTTTACAAAGAAATGCATGAGCGTTTCTTACTAAAACTTTCGTGAAATTAATAAACTTTCAAAAGAACGCGATTATCTTTCAAAGTAAAGCTTGTACTGAGGAAATTAAACCTGATCTCAGTTCTAACAGTGCTTTCACACGTAGCAAACAACTGCTTGTCTTGACAAAGAAACGCATGTGCGTTTCTTACTAAAGCTTTCGTGAAATTAATAAAGTTTCAAAGAACGCGCTTATCTTTCAAAGTAAAGCTTGTACTGAGAAAAGCAACACTGATCTAAGTTCTAACAGTGCTTTCACACGTAGCAAACAACTGCTTGTCTTGACAAAGAAACGCATGTGCGTTTCAAACTAAAGCTATCGTGAAATTAATAAACTTTCAAAAGAACGCGATTATATTTCAAAGTAAAGCTTGTACTGAGAAAATTAAACCTGATCTCAGTTCTAACAGTGCTTTCACACGTAGCAAACAACTGCTTGTCTTTACAAAGAAACGCATGTGCGTTTTTTATTAAAGCTTTCGTGAAATTAATAAACTTTCAAAAGAACGCGATTATCTTTCAAAGTAAAGCTTGTACTGAGAAAAGCAACACTGATCTCAGTTCTAACAGTGCTTTCACACATAGCAAACAACTGCTTGTCTTTACAAAGAACCGCATGAGCGTTTCTTACTAAAGCTTTCGTGAAATTAATAAACTTTCAAAAGAAGGCGATTATCTTTCAAAGTAAAGCTTGTACTGAGGAAATTAAACATGATCTCAGTTCTAACAGTGCTTTCATACGTAGCAAACTAGTGCTTGTCTTTACAAAGAAACGCATGTGCGTTTCTTATTAAAGCTTTCGTGAAATTAATAAACTTTCAAAAGAACGCGATTATCTTTCAAAGTAAAGCTTGTACTGAGAAAAGCAACACTGATCTCCGTTCAAACAGTGCTTTCATACATAGAAAACAACTTCTTGTCTTGACAAAGAAACGCATGAGCGTTTCTTACTAAAGCTTTCGTGAAATTAGTAAGCTTTCAAAAGAACGCGATTCTCTTTCAAAGTAAAGCTTGTACTGAGAAAAGCAACACTGATCTCAGTTCTAACACTGCTTTCACACGTAGCATACAACTGCTTGTCTTTACAAAGAAACGCATGTGTGTTTCTTACTAAAGCTTTCGTGAAATTAATAAACTTTCAAAACAACGCGATTATCTTTCAAAGTAAAGCTTGTACTGAGAAAAGCAACACTGATCTCAGTTCTAACAGTGCTTTCACACGTAGCAAATAACTGCTTGTCTTTACAAAGAAACGCATGAGCGTTTCTCACTAAAGCTTTCGTGAAATTAATAAACTTTCAAAAGAACGCGATTATCTTTCATAGTAAAGCTTGTACTGAGAAAATTAAACCTGATCTCAGTTCTAACAGTGCTTTCACACGTAGCAAACAACTGCTTGTCTTGACAAAGAAACGCATGTGCGTTTCTTACTAAAGCTTTCGTGAAATTAATAAAGTTTCAAAAGAACGCGCTTATCTTTCAAAGTAAAGCTTGTACTGAGAAAAGCAACACTGATCTCAGTTCTAACAGTGCTTTCACACGTAGCAAACAACTGCTTGTCTTTACAAAGAATCGCATGTGCGTTTCTTACTAAAGCTTTCGTGAAGTTAATAAACTTTCAAAAGAACGCGATTATCTTTCATAGTAAAGCTTGTACTGAGAAAATTAAACCTGATCTCAGTTCTAACAGTGCTTTCACACGTAGCAAACAACTGCTTGTCTTGACAAAGAAACGCATGTGCGTTTCTTACTAAAGCTTTCGTGAAATTAATACACTTTCAAAAGAACGCGCTTATCTTTCAAAGTAAAGCTTGTATTGAGAAAAGCAACACTGATCTCAGTTCTAACACTGCTTTCACACGTAGCATACAACTGCTTGTCTTTACAAAGAAACGCATGTGCGTTTCTTACTAAAGCTTTCGTGAAATTAATAAAGTTTCAAAAGAACGCGCTTATCTTTCAATGTAAAGCTTGTACTGAGAAAAGCAACACTGATCTCAGTTCTAACAGTGCTTTCACACATAGCAAACAACTGCTTGTCTTTACAAAGAACGCATGAGCGTTTCTTACTAAAGCTTTCGTGAAATTAATAAACTTTCAAAAGAAGGCGATTATCTTTCAAAGTAAAGCTTGTACTGAGGAAATTAAACCTGATCTCAGTTCTACCAGTGCTTTAACTTGTAGCAAACAACTGCTTGTCTTGGCAAAGAAACGCATGAGCGTTTCTTACTAAAGCTTTCGTGAAATTAATAAAGTTTCAAAAGAACGCGCTTATCTTTCAAAGTAAAGCTTGTACTGAGAAAAGCAACACTGATCTCAGTTCTAACAGAGCTTTCACACGTAGCAAACAACTGCTTGTCTTTACAAAGAATCGCATGAGCGTTTCTTACTAAAGCTTTCGTGAAATTAATAAACTTTCAAAAGAAGGCGATTATCTTTCTAAGTAAGCTTGTACTGAGAAAAGCAACACTGATATCAGTTCTAACAGTGCTTTCACACGTAGCAAACAACTGCTTGTCTTTACAAAGAAACGCATGTGCGTTTCTTACTAAAGCTTTCGTGAAATTAATATACTTTCAAAAGAACGCGATTATCTTTCAAAGTAAAGCTTGTACTGAGGAAATTAAATCTGATCTCAGTTCTAACAGTGCTTTCACACGTAGCAAACAACTGCTTGTCTTGACAAAGAAACGCATGTGCGTTTCTTACTAAAGCTTTCGTGAAATTAATACACTTTCAAAAGAACGCGCTTATCTTTCAAAGTAAAGCTTGTACTGAGAAAAGCAACACTGATCTCAGTTCTAACACTGCTTTCACACGTAGCATACAACTGCTTGTCTTTACAAAGAAACGCATGTGCGTTTCTTACTAAAGCTTTCGTGAAATTAATAAACTTTCAAAACAACGCGATTATCTTTCAAAGTAAAGCTTGTACTGAGAAAAGCAACACTGATCTCAGTTCTAACAGTGCTTTCACACGTAGCAAATAACTGCTTGTCTTTACAAAGAAACGCATGAGCGTTTCTCACTAAAGCTTTCGTGAAATTAATAAACTTTCAAAAGAACGCGATTATCTTTCATAGTAAAGCTTGTACTGAGAAAATTAAACCTGATCTCAGTTCTAACAGTGCTTTCACACGTAGCAAACAACTGCTTGTCTTGACAAAGAAACGCATGTGCGTTTCTCACTAAATCTTTCATGAAATTAATAAACATTCAAAAGAACGCGATTATCTTTCAAAGTAAAGCTGGTACTGAGAAAAGCAACACTGATCTCAGTTCTAACAGTGCTTTCACACGTAGCAAACAACTGCTTGTCTTTACAAAGAAATGCATGAGCGTTTCTTACTAAAACTTTCGTGAAATTAATAAACTTTCAAAAGAACGCGATTATCTTTCAAAGTAAAGCTTGTACTGAGGAAATTAAACCTGATCTCAGTTGTAACAGTGCTTTCACACGTAGCAAACAACTGCTTGTCTTGACAAAGAAACGCATGTGCGTTTCTTACTAAAGCTTTCGTGAAATTAATAAAGTTTCAAAGAACGCGCTTATCTTTCAAAGTAAAGCTTGTACTGAGAAAAGCAACACTGATCTAAGTTCTAACAGTGCTTTCACACGTAGCAAACAACTGCTTGTCTTGACAAAGAAACGCATGTGCGTTTCAAACTAAAGCTTTCGTGAAATTAATAAACTTTCAAAAGAACGCGATTATATTTCAAAGTAAAGCTTGTACTGAGAAAATTAAACCTGATCTCAGTTCTAACAGTGCTTTCACACGTAGCAAACAACTGCTTGTCTTTACAAAGAAACGCATGTGCGTTTTTTATTAAAGCTTTCGTGAAATTAATAAACTTTCAAAAGAACGCGATTATCTTTCAAAGTAAAGCTTGTACTGAGAAAAGCAACACTGATCTCAGTTCTAACAGTGCTTTCACACATAGCAAACAACTGCTTGTCTTTACAAAGAAACGCATGAGCGTTTCTTACTAAAGCTTTCGTGAAATTAATAAACTTTCAAAAGAAGGCGATTATCTTTCAAAGTAAAGCTTGTACTGAGGAAATTAAACATGATCTCAGTTCTAACAGTGCTTTCATACGTAGCAAACTAGTGCTTGTCTTTACAAAGAAACGCATGTGCGTTTCTTATTAAAGCTTTCGTGAAATTAATAAACTTTCAAAAGAACGCGATTATCTTTCAAAGTAAAGCTTGTACTGAGAAAAGCAACACTGATCTCCGTTCAAACAGTGCTTTCATACATAGAAAACAACTTCTTGTCTTGACAAAGAAACGCATGTGCGTTTCTTACTAAAGCTTTCGTGAAATTAGTAAGCTTTCAAAAGAACGCGATTCTCTTTCAAAGTAAAGCTTGTACTGAGAAAAGCAACACTGATCTCAGTTCTAACAGTGCTTTCACACGTAGCAAACAACTGCTTGTCTTGGCAAAGAAACGCATGAGCGTTTCTTACTAAAGCTTTCGTGAAATTAATAAAGTTTCAAAAGAACGCGCTTATCTTTCAAAGTAAAGCTTGTACTGAGAAAAGCAACACTGATCTCAGTTCTAACAGAGCTTTCACACGTAGCAAACAACTGCTTGTCTTTACAAAGAATCGCATGAGCGTTTCTTACTAAAGCTTTCGTGAAATTAATAAACTTTCAAAAGAAGGCGATTATCTTTCTAAGTAAGCTTGTACTGAGAAAAGCAACACTGATATCAGTTCTAACAGTGCTTTCACACGTAGCAAACAACTGCTTGTCTTTACAAAGAAACGCATGTGCGTTTCTTACTAAAGCTTTCGTGAAATTAATATACTTTCAAAAGAACGCGATTATCTTTCAAAGTAAAGCTTGTACTGAGGAAATTAAATCTGATCTCAGTTCTAACAGTGCTTTCACACGTAGCAAACAACTGCTTGTCTTGACAAAGAAACGCATGTGCGTTTCTTACTAAAGCTTTCGTGAAATTAATAAACTTTCAAAAGAAGGCGATTATCTTTCAAAGTAAAGCTTGTACTGAGGAAATTAAACCTGATCTCAGTTCTACCAGTGCTTTAACTTGTAGCAAACAACTGCTTGTCTTGGCAAAGAAACGCATGAGCGTTTCTTACTAAAGCTTTCGTGAAATTAATAAAGTTTCAAAAGAACGCGCTTATCTTTCAAGTAAAGCTTGTACTGAGAAAAGCAACACTGATCTCAGTTCTAACAGAGCTTTCACACGTAGCAAACAACTGCTTGTCTTTACAAAGAATCGCATGAGCGTTTCTTACTAAAGCTTTCGTGAAATTAATAAACTTTCAAAAGAAGGCGATTATCTTTCTAAGTAAGCTTGTACTGAGAAAAGCAACACTGATATCAGTTCTAACAGTGCTTTCACACGTAGCAAACAACTGCTTGTCTTTACAAAGAAACGCATGTGCGTTTCTTACTAAAGCTTTCGTGAAATTAATATACTTTCAAAAGAACGCGATTATCTTTCAAAGTAAAGCTTGTACTGAGGAAATTAAATCTGATCTCAGTTCTAACAGTGCTTTCACACGTAGCAAACAACTGCTTGTCTTGACAAAGAAACGCATGTGCGTTTCTTACTAAAGCTTTCGTGAAATTAATACACTTTCAAAAGAACGCGATTATCTTTCAAAGTAAAGCTTGTACTGAGAAAAGCAACACTGATCTCAGTTCTAACAGTGCTTTCACACATAGCAAACAACTGCTTGTCTTTACAAAGAAACGCATGAGCGTTTCTCACTAAAGCTTTCGTGAAATTAATAAACTTTCAAAAGAACGCGATTATCTTTCATAGTAAAGCTTGTACTGAGAAAATTAAACCTGATCTCAGTTCTAACAGTGCTTTCACACGTAGCAAACAATTGCTTGTCTAGACAAAGAAACGCATGTGCGTTTCTTACTAAAGCTTTCGTGAAATTAATAAAGTTTCAAAAGAACGCGCTTATCTTTCAAAGTAAAGCTTGTACTGAGAAAAGCAACACTGATCTCAGTTCTAACAGTGCTTTCACACGTAGCAAACAACTGCTTGTCTTTACAAAGAAACGCATGAGCGTTTCTTACTAAAGCTTTCGTGAAATTAATAAACTTTCAAAAGAAGGCGATTATCTTTCAAAGTAAAGCTTGTACTGAGGAAATTAAACCTGATCTCAGTTCTACCAGTGCTTTAACATGTAGCAAACAACTGCTTGTCTTGGCAAAGAAACGCATGAGCGTTTCTTACTAAAGCTTTCGTGAAATTAATAAAGTTTCATAAGAACGCGCTTATCTTTCAAAGTAAAGCTTGTACTGAGAAAAGCAACACTGATCTCAGTTCTAACAGTGCTTTCACACGTAGCAAACAACTGCTTGTCTTTACAAAGAATCGCATGAGCGTTTCTTACTAAAGCTTTCGTGAAATTAATAAACTTTCAAAACAACGCGATTATCTTTCTAAGTAAGCTTGTACTGAGAAAAGCAACACTGATATCAGTTCTAACAGTGCTTTCACACGTAGCAAACAACTGCTTGTCTTTACAAAGAAACGCATGTGCGTTTCTTTCTACAGCTTTCGTGAAATTAATATACTTTCAAAAGAACGCGATTATCTTTCAAAGTAAAGCTTGTACTGAGGAAATTAAATCTGATCTCAGTTCTAACAGTGCTTTCACACGTAGCAAACAACTGCTTGTCTTGACAAAGAAACGCATGTGCGTTTCTTACTAAAGCTTTCGTGAAATTAATAAAGTTTCAAAAGAACGCGCTTATCTTTCAAAGTAAAGCTTGTACTGAGAAAAGCAACACTGATCTCAGTTCTAACACTGCTTTCACACGTAGCATACAACTGCTTGTCTTTACAAAGAAACGCATGTGCGTTTCTTACTAAAGCTTTCGTGAAATTAATAAACTTTCAAAAGAACGCGATTATCTTTCAAAGTAAAGCTTGTACTGAGAAAAGCAACACTGATCTCAGTTCTAACAGTGCTTTCACACGTAGCAAACAACTGCTTGTCTTAACAAAGAAATGCATGAGCGTTTCTTACTAAAACTTTCGTGAAATTAATAAACTTTCAAAAGAACGCGATTATCTTTCAAAGTAAAGCTTGTACTGAGGAAATTAAACCTGATCTCACTTCTAACAGTGCTTTCACACGTAGCAAACAACTGCTTGTCTTGACAAAGAAACGCATGTGCGTTTCTCACTAAATCTTTCATGAAATTAATAAACATTCAAAAGAACGCGATTATCTTTCAAAGTAAAGCTTGTACTGAGAAAAGCAACACTGATCTCAGTTCTAACAGTGCTTTCACACGTAGCAAACAACTGCTTGTCTTTACAAAGAAACGCATGTGCGTTTCTTTCTAAAGCTTTCGTGAAATTAATATACTTTCAAAAGAACGCGATTATCTTTCAAAGTAAAGCTTGTACTGAGAAAAGCAACACTGATCTCAGTTCTAACAGTGCTTTCACACGTAGCAAACAACTGCTTGTCTTGACAAAGAAACGCATGTGCGTTTCTTACTAAAGCTTTCGTGAAATTAATACACTTTCAAAAGAACGCGCTTATCTTTCAAAGTAAAGCTTGTACTGAGAAATGCAACACTGATCTCAGTTCTAACACTGCTTTCACACGTAGCATACAACTGCTTGTCTTTACAAAGAAACGCATGTGCGTTTCTTACTAAAGCTTTCGTGAAATTAATAAACTTTCAAAACAACGCGATTATCTTTCAAAGTAAAGCTTGTACTGAGAAAAGCAACACTGATCTCAGTTCTAACAGTGCTTTCACACGTAGCAAACAACTGCTTGTCTTTACAAAGAAAGGCATGTGCGTTTCTTATTAAAGCTTTCGTGAAATTAATAAACTTTCAAAAGAACGCGATTATCTTTCATAGTAAAGCTTGTACTGAGAAAATTAAACCTGATCTCAGTTCTAACAGTGCTTTCACACATAGCAAACAACTGCTTGTCTTGACAAAGAAACGCATGTGCGTTTCTCACTAAATCTTTCATGAAATTAATAAACATTCAAAAGAACGCGATTATCTTTCAAAGTAAAGCTTGTACTGAGAAAAGCAACACTGATCTCAGTTCTAACAGTGCTTTCACACGTAGCAAACAACTGCTTGTCTTTACAAAGAAACGCATGTGCGTTTCTTACTAAAGCTTTCGTGAAATTAATAAACTTTCAAAACAACGCGATTATCTTTCATAGTAAAGCTTGTACTGAGAAAAGCAACACTGATCTCAGTTCTAACAGTGCTTTCACACGTAGCAAATAACTGCTTGTCTTTACAAAGAAACGCATGAGCGTTTCTCACTAAAGCTTTCGTGAAATTAATAAACTTTCAAAAGAACGCGATTATCTTTCATAGTAAAGCTTGTACTGAGAAAATTAAACCTGATCTCAGTTCTAACAGTGCTTTCACACGTAGCAAACAACTGCTTGTCTTGACAAAGAAACACATGTGCGTTTCTTACTAAAGCTTTCGTGAAATTAATAAAGTTTCAAAAGAACGCGCTTATCTTTCAAAGTAAAGCTTGTACTGAGAAAAGCAACACTGATCTCAGTTCTAACAGTGCTTTCACACGTAGCAAACAACTGCTTGTCTTTACAAAGAAACGCATGAGCGTTTCTTACTAAAGCTTTCGTGAAATTAATAAACTTTCAAAAGAAGGCGATTATCTTTAAAAGTAAAGCTTGTACTGAGGAAATTAAACCTGATCTCAGTTCTACCAGTGCTTTCACATGTAGCAAACAACTGCTTGTCTTGGCAAAGAAACGCATGAGCGTTTCTTACTAAAGCTTTCGTGAAATTAATAAAGTTTCAAAAGAACGCGCTTATCTTTCAAAGTAAAGCTTGTACTGAGAAAAGCAACACTGATCTCAGTTCTAACAGTGCTTTCACACGTAGCAAACAACTGCTTGTCTTTACAAAGAAACGCATGTGCGTTTCTTACTAAAGCTTTCGTGAAATTAATACACTTTCAAAAGAACGCGCTTATCTTTCAAAGTAAAGCTTGTACTGAGAAATGCAACACTGATCTCAGTTCTAACACTGCTTTCACACGTAGCATATAACTGCTTGTCTTTACAAAGAAACGCATGTGCGTTTCTTACTAAAGCTTTCGTGAAATTAATAAACTTTCAAAACAACGCGATTATCTTTCAAAGTAAAGCTTGTACTGAGAAAAGCAACACTGATCTCAGTTCTAACAGTGCTTTCACACGTAGCAAACAACTGCTTGTCTTTACAAAGAAAGGCATGTGCGTTTCTTATTAAAGCTTTCGTGAAATTAATAAACTTTCAAAAGAACGCGATTATCTTTCATAGTAAAGCTTGTACTGAGAAAATTAAACCTGATCTCAGTTCTAACAGTGCTTTCACACGTAGCACACAACTGCTTGTCTTGACAAAGAAACGCATGTGCGTTTCTCACTAAATCTTTCATGAAATTAATAAACATTCAAAAGAACGCGATTATCTTTCAAAGTAAAGCTTGTACTGAGAAAAGCAACACTGATCTCAGTTCTAACAGTGCTTTCACACGTAGCAAACAACTGCTTGTCTTTACAAAGAAACGCATGTGCGTTTCTTACTAAAGCTTTCGTGAAATTAATAAACTTTCAAAACAACGCGATTATCTTTCAAAGTAAAGCTTGTACTGAGAAAAGCAACACTGATCTCAGTTCTAACAGTGCTTTTACACGTAGCAAATAACTGCTTGTCTTTACAAAGAAACGCATGAGCGTTTCTCACTAAAGCTTTTGTGAAATTAATAAACTTTCAAAAGAACGCGATTATCTTTCATAGTAAAGCTTGTACTGAGAAAATTAAACCTGATCTCAGTTCTAACAGTGCTTTCACACGTAGCAAACAACTGCTTGTCTTGACAAAGAAACACATGTGCGTTTCTTACTAAAGCTTTAGTGAAATTAATAAAGTTTCAAAAGAACGCGCTTATCTTTCAAAGTAAAGCTTGTACTGTGAAAAGCAACACTGATCTCAGTTCTAACAGTGCTTTCACACGTAGCATACAACTGCTTGTCTTTACAAAGAAACGCATGTGCGTTTCTTACTAAAGCTTTCGTGAAATTAATAAACATTCAAAACAACGCGATTATCTTTCAAAGTAAAGCTTGTACTGAGAAAAGCAACACTGATCTCAGTTCTAACAGTGCTTTCACACGTAGCAAACAACTGCTTGTCTTTACAAAGAAAGGCATGTGCGTTTCTTATTAAAGCTTTCGTGAAATTAATAAACTTTCAAAAGAACGCGATTATCTTTCATAGTAAAGCTTGCACTGAGAAAATTAAACCTGATCTCAGTTCTAACAGTGCTTTCACACGTAGCAAACAACTGCTTGTCTTGACAAAGAAACGCATGTGCGTTTCTCACTAAATCTTTCATGAAATTAATAAACATTCAAAAGAACGCGATTATCTTTCAAAGTAAAGCTTGTACTGAGAAAAGCAACACTGATCTCAGTTCTAACAGTGCTTTCACACGTAGAAAACAAATGCTTGTCTTTACAAAGAAACGCATGTGCGTTTCTTACTAAAGCTTTCGTGAAATTAATAAACTTTCAAAACAACGCGATTCTCTTTCAAAGTAAAGCTTGTACTGAGAAAAGCAACACTGATGTCAGTTCTAACAGTGCTTTCACACGTAGCAAACAACTGCTTGTCTTTACAAAGAAACGCATGAGCGTTTCTTACTAAAGCTTTTGTGAAATTAATAAACTTTCAAAAGAACGCGATTATCTTTCAAAGTAAAGCTTGTACTGAGAAAAGCAACACTGATCTCAGTTCTAACGGTGCTTTCACACGTAGCAAACAACTGCTTGTCTTTACAAAGAAACGCATGTGCGTTTCTTATTAAAGCTTTCGTGAATTTAATAAACTTTCAAAAGAACGCGATTATCTTTCAAAGTAAAGCTTGTACTGAGGAAATTAAACATGATCTCAGTTCTAACAGTGCTTTTATACGTAGCAATCTAGTGCTTGTCTTTACAAAGAAAGGCATGAGCGTTTCTTACTAAAGCTTTCGTGAAATTAATAAACTTTCAAAAGAACGCGATTATCTTTCAAAGTAAAGCTTGTACTGAGAAAAGCAACACTGATCTCAGTTCTAACAGTGCTTTCATACGTAGCAAACAACTGCTTGTCTTGACAAAGAAACGCATGTGCGTTTCTTACTAAAGCTTTCGTGAAATTAGTAAACTTTCAAAAGAACGCGATTCTCTTTCAAAGTAAAGCTTGTACTGAGAAAAGCAACACTGATCTCAGTTCTAACAGTGCTTTCACAGGTAGGAAACAACTGCTTGTCTTTACAAAGAAAGGCATGAGCGTTTCTTACTAAAGCTTTCGTGAAATTAATAAACTTTCAAAACAACGCGATTATCTTTCAAAGTAAAGCTTGTACTGAGAAAAGCAACACTGATCTCAGTTCTAACAGTGCTTTCACACGTAGCAAACAACTGCTTGTCTTTACAAAGAAACGCATGTGCGTTTCTTATTAAAGCTTTCGTGAAATTAATAAACTTTCAAAAGAACGCGATTATCTTTCAAAGTAAAGCTTGTACTGAGGAAATTAAACATGATCTCAGTTCTAACAGTGCTTTCATACGTAGCAATCTAGTGCTTGTCTTTACAAAGAAATGCATGTGCGTTTCTTACTAAAGCTTTCGTGAAATTAATAAAGTTTCAAAAGAACGCGATTATCTTTCAATG
The DNA here is from genome assembly GCF_950005125.1 of Chionomys nivalis. Lineage (NCBI taxonomy): Eukaryota > Metazoa > Chordata > Mammalia > Rodentia > Cricetidae > Chionomys > Chionomys nivalis. The sequence goes on from NC_080102.1 coordinate 62,645,863, forward strand.
TAAAGCTTGTACTGAGAAAAGCAACACTGATCTCAGTTCTAACAGTGCTTTCACACATAGCAAACAACTGCTTGTCTTTACAAAGAATCGCATGAGCGTTTCTTACTAAAGCTTTCGTGAAATTAATAAACTTTCAAAAGAAGGCGATTATCTTTCTAAGTAAAGCTTGTACTGAGAAAAGCAACACTGATATCAGTTCTAACAGTGCTTTCACACGTAGCAAACAACTGCTTGTCTTTACAAAGAAACGCATGTGCGTTTCTTTCTAAAGCTTTCTTGAAATTAATATACTTTCAAAAGAACGCGATTATCATTCAAAGTAAAGCTTGTACTGAGGAAATTAAATCTGATCTCAGTTCTAACAGTGCTTTCACACGTAGCAAACAACTGCTTGTCTTGACAAAGAAACGCATGTGCGTTTCTTACTAAAGCTTTCGTGAAATTAATACAGTTTCAAAAGAACGCGCTTATCTTTCAAAGTAAAGATTGTACTGAGAAAAGCAACACTGATCTCAGTTCTAACACTGCTTTCACACGTAGCATACAACTGCTTGTCTTGACAAAGAAACGCATGTGCGTTTCTTACTAAAGTTTTCGTGAAATTAATAAACTTTCAAAACAACGCGATTATCTTTCAAAGTAAAGCTTGTACTGAGAAAAGCAACACTGATCTCAGTTCTAACAGTGCTTTCACACGTAGCAAATAACTGCTTGTCTTTACAAAGAAACGCATGAGCGTTTCTCACTAAAGCTTTCGTGAAATTAATAAACTTTCAAAAGAACGCGATTATCTTTCATAGTAAAGCTTGTACTGAGAAAATTAAACCTGATCTCAGTTCTAGCAGTGCTTTCACACGTAGCAAACAACTGCTTGTCTTTACAAAGAAACGCATGAGCGTTTCTTACTAAAGCTTTCGTGAAATTAATAAACTTTCAAAAGAAGGCGATTATCTTTCAAAGTAAAGCTTGTACTGAGGAAATTAAACCTGATCTCAGTTCTACCAGTGCTTTCACATGTAGCAAACAACTGCTTGTCTTGGCAAAGAAACGCATGAGCGTTTCTTACTAAAGCTTTCGTGAAATTAATAAAGTTTCAAAAGAACGCGCTTATCTTTCAAAGTAAAGCTTGTACTGAGAAAAGCAACACTGATCTCAGTTCTAACAGTGCTTTCACACGTAGCAAACAACTGCTTGTCTTTACAAAGAATCGCATGAGCGTTTCTTACTAAAGCTTTCGTGAAATTAATAAACTTTCAAAAGAAGGCGATTATCTTTCTAAGTAAGCTTGTACTGAGAAAAGCAACACTGATCTCAGTTCTAACAGTGCTTTCACACGTAGCAAACAACTGCTTGTCTTTACAAAGAAACGCATGTGCGTTTCTTTCTAAAGCTTTCTTGAAATTAATATACTTTCAAAAGAACGCGATTATCTTTCAAAGTAAAGCTTGTACTGAGGAAATTAAATCTGATCTCAGTTCTAACAGTGCTTTCACACGTAGCAAACAACTGCTTGTCTTGACAAAGAAACGCATGTGCGTTTCTTACGAAAGCTTTCGTGAAATTAATACACTTTCAAAAGAACGCGCTTATCTTTCAAAGTAAAGCTTGTACTGAGAAAAGCAACACTGATCTCATTTCTAACACTGCTTTCACACGTAGCATACAACTGCTTGTCTTTACAAAGAAACGCATGTGCGTTTCTTACTAAAGCTTTCGTGAAATTAATAAACTTTCCAAAGAACGCGATTATCTTTCAAAGTAAAGCTTGTACTGAGGAAATTAAACATGATCTCAATTCTAACAGTCCTTTCATACGTAGCAAACTAGTGCTTGTCTTTACAAAGAAACGCATGTGCGTTTCTTATTAAAGTTTTCGTGAAATTAATAAACTTTCAAAAGAACGCGATTATCTTTCAAAGTAAAGCTTGTACTGAGTAAAGCAACATTGATCTCAGTTCTACAGTGCTTTTACACATAGCAAACAACTGCTTGTCTTGACAAAGAAACGCATGTGCGTTTCTTACTAAAGCTTTCGTGAAATTAGTAAACTTTCAAAGAACGCGATTCTCTTTCAAAGTAAAGCTTGTACTGAGAAAAGCAACACTGATCTCAGTTCTAACAGTGCTTTCACACGTAGCAAACAACTGCTTGTCTTGACAAAGAAACGCATGAGAGTTTCTTACTAAAGCTTTTGTGAAATTAATAAACTTTCAAAAGAACGCGATTATCTTTCAAAGTAAAGCTTGTACTGAGAAAAGCAACACTGATCTCAGTTCTAACAGTGCTTTCACACGTAGCAAACAACTGCTTGTCTTTACAAAGAAACGCATGTGCGTTTCTTACTAAAGCTTTCGTGAAATTAATAAACTTTCAAAAGAACGCGATTATCTTTCAAAGTAAAGCTTGTACTGAGGAAATTAAACATGATCTCAGTTCTAACAGTGCTTTCATACGTAGCAAACTAGTGCTTGTCTTTACAAAGAAACGCATGTGCGTTTCTTACTAAAGCTTTCGTGAAATTAATAAAATTTCAAAAGAACGCGATTATCTTTCAAAGTAAAGCTTGTACTGAGAAAAGCAACACTGATCTCAGTTCTAACAGTGCTTTCATACGTAGCAAACAACTGCTTGTCTTGACAAAGAAACGCATGTGCGTTTCTTAATAAAGCTTTCGTGAAATTAGTAAACTTTCAAAAGAACGCGATTCTCTTTCAAAGTAAAGCTTGTACTGAGAAAAGCAACACTGATCTCAGTTCTAACAGTGCTTTCACACGTAGCAAACAACTGCTTGTCTTTACAAAGAAACGCATGAGCGTTTCTTACTAAAGCTTTCGTGAAATTAATAAACTTTCAAAAAACGCGATTATCTTTCAAAGTAAAGCTTGTACTGAGAAAAGAAACACTGATCTCAGTTCTAACGGTGCTTTCACACGTAGCAAACAACTGCTTGTCTTTACAAAGAAACGCATGTGCGTTTCTTATTAAAGCTTTCGTGAAATTAATAAACTTTCAAAAGAACGCGATTATCTTTCAAAGTAAAGCTTGTACTTAGGAAATTAAACATGATCTCAGTTCTAACAGTGCTTTCATACGTAGCAATCTAGTGCTTGTCTTTACAAAGAAAGGCATGAGCGTTTCTTACTAAAGCTTTCGTGAAATTAATAAACTTTCAAAAGAACGCGATTATCTTTCAAAGTAAAGCTTGTACTGAGAAAAACAACACTGATCTCAGTTCTAACAGTGCTTTCATACGTAGCAAACAACTGCTTGTCTTGACAAAGAAACGCATGTGCGTTTCTTACTAAAGCTTTCGTGAAATAAGTAAACTTTCATAAGAACGCGATTCTCTTTCAAACTAAAGCTTGTACTGAGAAAAGCAACACTGATCTCAGTTCTAACAGTGCTTTCACACGTAGGAAACAACTGCTTGTCTTTACAAAGAAACGCATGAGCGTTTCTTACTAAAGCTTTCGTGAAATTAATAAACTTTCAAAAGAATGCGATTATCTTTCAAAGTAAAGCTTGTACTGAGAAAAGCAACACTGATCTCAGTTCTAACAGTGCTTTCACACGTAGCAAAAAACTGCTTGTCTTTACAAAGAAACGCATGTGCGTTTCTTATTAAAGCTTTCGTGAAATTAATAAACTTTCAAAAGAACGCGATTATCTTTCAAAGTAAAGCTTGTACTGAGGAAATTAAACATGATCTCAGTTCTAACAGTGCTTTCATACGTAGCAATCTAGTGCTTGTCTTTACAAAGTAACGCATGTGCGTTTCTTACTAAAGCTTTCGTGAAATTAATAAACTTTCAAAAGAACGCGATTATCTTTCAATGTAAAGCTTGTACTGAGAAAAGCAACACTGATCTCAGTTCTAACAGTGCTTTCACACGTAGCAAACAACTGCTTGTCTTTACAAAGAATCGCATGAGCGTTTCTTACTAAAGCTTTCGTGAAATTAATAAACTTTCAAAAGAAGGCGATTATCTTTCTAAGTAAAGCTTGTACTGAGAAAAGCAACACTGATCTCAGTTCTAACAGTGCTTTCACACGTAGCAAACAACTGCTTGTCTTTACAAAGAAACGCATGTGCGTTTCTTTCTAAAGCTTTCGTGAAATTAATATACTTTCAAAAGAACGCGATTATCTTTCAAAGTAAAGCTTGTACTGAGGAAATTAAATCTGATCTCAGTTCTAACAGTGCTTTCACACCTAGCAAACAACTGCTTGTCTTGACAAAGAAACGCATGTGCGTTTCTTACTAAAGCTTTCGTGAAATTAATACACTTTCAAAAGAACGCGCTTATCTTTCAAAGTAAAGCTTGTACTGAGAAAAGCAACACTGATCTCAGTTCTAACACTGCTTTCACACGTAGCATACAACTGCTTGTCTTTACAAAGAAACGCATGTGCGTTTCTTACTAAAGCTTTCGTGAAATTAATAAACTTTCAAAAGAACGCGATTATCTTTCAAAGTAAAGCTTGTACTGAGAAAAGCAACACTGATCTCAGTTCTAACAGTGCTTTCACACGTAGCAAACAACTGCTTGTCTTTACAAAGAAACGCATGAACGTTTCTTACTAAAGCTTTCGTGAAATTAATAAACTTTGAAAAGAACGCGTTTATCTTTCAAAGTAAAGCTTGTACTGAGAAAAGCAACACTGATCTCAGTTCTACAGTGCTTTTACACATAGCAAACAACTGCTTGTCTTTACAAAGAAACGAATGAGCGTTTCTTACTAAAGCTTTCGTGAAATTAATAAACTTTCCAAAGAACGCCATTATCTTTCAAAGTAAAGCTTGTACTGAGAAAAGCAACACTGATCTCAGTTCTAACAGTGCTTTCACACATAGCAAACAACTGCTTGTCTTTACAAAGAAACGCATGAGCGTTTCTTACTAAAGCTTTCGTGAAATTAATAAACTTTCCAAAGAACGCGATTATCTTTCAAAGTAAAGCTTGTACTGAGGAAATTAAACATGATCTCAATTCTAACAGTCCTTTCATACGTAGCAAACTAGTGCTTGTCTTTACAAAGAAACGCATGTGCGTTTCTTATTAAAGCTTTCGTGAAATTAATAAACTTTCAAAAGAACGCGATTATCTTTCAAAGTAAAGCTTGTACTGAGAAAAGCAACACTGATCTCAGTTCTACAGTGCTTTTACACATAGCAAACAACTGCTTGTCTTGACAAAGAAACGCATGTGCGTTTCTTACTAAAGCTTTCATGAAATTAGTAAACTTTCAAAGAACGCGATTCTCTTTCAAAGTAAAGCTTGTACTGAGAAAAGCAACACTGATCTCAGTTCTAACAGTGCTTTCACACGTAGCAAACAACTGCTTGTCTTTACAAAGAAACGCATGTGCGTTTCTTACTAAAGCTTTCGTGAAATTAATAAACTTTCAAAAGAACGCGATTATCTTTCAAAGGAAAGCTTGTACTGAGTAAATTAAACATGATCTCAGTTCTAACAGTGCTTTCACACGTAGCAAACTAGTGCTTGTCTTTACAAAGAAACGCATGTACGTTTCTTACTAAAGCTTTCGTGAAATTAATAAAATTTCAAAAGAACGCGATTATCTTTCAAAGTAAAGCTTGTACTGAGAAAAGCAACACTGATATCAGTTCTAACAGTGCTTTCATACGTAGCAAACAACTGCTTGTCTTGACAAAGAAACGCATGTGCGTTTCTTACTAAAGCTTTCGTGAAATTAGTAAACTTTCAAAAGAACGCGATTCTCTTTCAAAGTAAAGCTTGTACTGAGAAAAGCAACACTGATCTCAGTTCTAACAGTGCTTTCACACGTAGCAAACAACTGCTTGTCTTTACAAAGAATCGCATGTGCGTTTCTTACTAAAGCTTTCGTGAAATTAATAAACTTTCAAAAGAACGCGATTATCTTTCAAAGTAAAGCTTGTACTGAGAAAAGCAACACTGATCTCAGTTTTAACAGTGCTTTCATACGTAGCAAACAACTGCTTGTCTTGACAAAGAAACGCATGTGCGTTTCTTACTAAAGCTTTCGTGAAATTAGTAAACTTTCAAAAGAACGCGATTCTCTTTCAAAGTAAAGCTTGTACTGAGAAAAGCAACACTGATCTCAGTTCTAACAGTGCTTTCACACGTAGCAAACAACTGCTTGTCTTTACAAAGAAACGCATGTGCGTTTCTTACTAAAGCTTTCGTGAAATTAATAAACTTTCAAAAGAACGCGATTATCTTTCAAAGTAAAGCTTGTACTGAGTAAATTAAACATGATCTCAGTTCTAACAGTGCTTTCATACGTAGCAAACTAGTGCTTGTCTTTACAAAGAAACGCATGTACGTTTCTTACTAAAGCTTTCGTGAAATTAATAAAATTTCAAAAGAACGCGATTATCTTTCAAAGTAAAGCTTGTACTGAGAAAAGCAACACTGATATCAGTTCTAACAGTGCTTTCATACGTAGCAAACAACTGCTTGTCTTGACAAAGAAACGCATGTGCGTTTCTTACTAAAGCTTTCGTGAAATTAGTAAACTTTCAAAAGAACGCGATTCTCTTTTAAAGTAAAGCTTGTACTGAGAAAAGCAACACTGATCTCAGTTCTAACAGTGCTTTCACACGTAGCAAACAACTGCTTGTCTTTACAAAGAATCGCATGTGCGTTTCTTACTAAAGCTTTCGTGAAATTAATAAACTTTCAAAAGAACGCGATTATCTTTCAAAGTAAAGCTTGTACTGAGAAAAGCAACACTGATCTCAGTTCTAACAGTGCTTTCATACGTAGCAAACAACTGCTTGTCTTGACAAAGAAACGCATGTGCGTTTCTTACTAAAGCTTTCGTGAAATTAGTAAACTTTCAAAAGAACGCGATTCTCTTTCAAAGTAAAGCTTGTACTGAGAAAAGCAACACTGATGTCAGTTCTAACAGTGCTTTCACACGTAGCAAACAACTGCTTGTCTTTACAAAGAAACGCATGAGCGTTTCTTACTAAAGCTTTCGTGAAATTAATAAACTTTCAAAAGAACGCGATTATCTTTCAAAGTAAAGCTTGTACTGAGAAAAGCAACACTGATCTCAGTTCTAACGGTGCTTTCACACGTAGCAAACAACTGCTTGTCTTTACAAAGAAACGCATGTGCGTTTCTTATTAAAGCTTTCGTGAAATTAATAAACTTTCAAAAGAACGCGATTATATTTCAAAGTAAAGCTTGTACTGAGGAAATTTAACATGATCTCAGTTCTAACAGTGCTTTCATACGTAGCAAACTAGTGCTTGTCTTTACAAAGAAACGCATGTACGTTTCATACTAAAGCTTTCGTGAAATTAATAAAATTTCAAAAGAACGCGATTATCTTTCAAAGTAAAGCTTGTACTGAGAAAAGCAACACTGATCTCAGTTCTAACAGTGCTTTCATACGTAGCAAACAACTGCTTGTCTTGACAAAGAAACGCATGTGCGTTTCTTACTAAAGCTTTCGTGAAATTAGTAAACTTTCAAAAGAACGCGATTCTCTTTCAAAGTAAAGCTTGTACTGAGAAAAGCAACACTGATCTCAGTTCTAACAGTGCTTTCACACGTAGCAAACAACTGCTTGTCTTTACAAAGAAACGCATGTGCGTTTCTTACTAAAGCTTTCGTGAAATTAATAAACTTTCAAAAGAACGCGATTATCTTTCAAAGTAAAGCTTGTACTGAGTAAATTAAACATGATATCAGTTCTAACAGTGCTTTCATACGTAGCAATCTAGTGCTTGTCTTTACAAAGAAAGGCATGAGCGTTTCTTACTAAAGCTTTCGTGAAATTAGTAAACTTTCAAAAGAACGCGATTCTCTTTCAAAGTAAAGCTTGTACTGAGAAAAGCAACACTGATATCAGTTCTAACAGTGCTTTCATACGTAGCAAACAACTGCTTGTCTTGACAAAGAAACGCATGTGCGTTTCTTACTAAAGCTTTCGTGAAATTAGTAAACTTTCAAAAGAACGCGATTCTCTTTTAAAGTAAAGCTTGTACTGAGAAAAGCAACACTGATCTCAGTTCTAACAGTGCTTTCATACGTAGCAAACAATTGCTTGTCTTGACAAAGAAACGCATGTGCGTTTCTTATTAAAGCTTTCGTGAAATTAATAAACTTTCAAAAGAACGCGATTATCTTTCAAAGTAAAGCTTGTACTGAGGAAATTAAACATGATCTCAGTTCTAACAGTGCTTTCATACGTAGCAAACTAGTGCTTGTCTTTACAAAGAAACGCATGTACGTTTCTTACTAAAGCTTTCGTGAAATTAATAAAATTTCAAAAGAACGCGATTATCTTTCAAAGTAAAGCTTGTACTGAGAAAAGCAACACTGATCTCAGTTCTAACAGTGCTTTCATACGTAGCAAACAACTGCTTGTCTTGACAAAGAAACGCATGTGCGTTTCTTACTAAAGCTTTCGTGAAATTAGTAAACTTTCAAAAGAACGCGATTCTCTTTCAAAGTAAAGCTTGTACTGAAAAAAGCAACACTGATCTCAGTTCTAACAGTGCTTTCACACGTAGCAAACAACTGCTTGTCTTTACAAAGAATCGCATGTGCGTTTCTTACTAAAGCTTTCGTGAAATTAATAAACTTTCAAAAGAACGCGATTATCTTTCAAAGTAAAGCTTGTACTGAGAAAAGCAACACTGATCTCAGTTCTAACAGTGCTTTCATACGTAGCAAACAACTGCTTGTCTTGACAAAGAAACGCATGTGCGTTTCTTACTAAAGCTTTCGTGAAATTAGTAAACTTTCAAAAGAACGCGATTCTCTTTCAAAGTAAAGCTTGTACTGAGAAAAGCAACACTGATGTCAGTTCTAACATGCTTTCACACGTAGCAAACAACTGCTTGTCTTTACAAAGAAACGCATGAGCGTTTCTTACTAAAGCTTTCGTGAAATTAATAAACTTTCAAAAGAACGCGATTATCTTTCAAAGTAAAGCTTGTACTGAGAAAAGCAACACTGATCTCAGTTCTAACGGTGCTTTCACACGTAGCAAACAACTGCTTGTCTTTACAAAGAAACGCATGTGCGTTTCTTATTAAAGCTTTCGTGAAATTAATAAACTTTCAAAAGAACGCGATTATCTTTCAAAGTAAAGCTTGTACTGAGGAAATTAAACATGATCTCAGTTCTAACAGTGCTTTCATACGTAGCAATCTAGTGCTTGTCTTTCAAAGAAAGGCATGAGCGTTTCTTACTAAAGCTTTCGTGAAATTAATAAACTTTCAAAAGAACGCGATTATCTTTCAAAGTAAAGCTTGTACTGAGAAAAGCAACACTGATCTCAGTTCTAACAGTGCTTTCATACGTAGCAAACAACTGCTTGTCTTGACAAAGAAACGCATGTGCGTTTCTTACTAAAGCTTTCGTGAAATTAGTAAACTTTCAAAAGAACGCGATTCTCTTTCAAAGTAAAGCTTGTACTGAGAAAAGCAACACTGATCTCAGTTCTAACAGTGCTTTCACACGTAGGAAACAACTGCTTGTCTTTACAAAGAAACGCATGAGCGTTTCTTACTAAAGCTTTCGTGAAATTAATAAACTTTCAAAAGAAGGCGATTATCTTTCAAAGTAAAGCTTGTACTGAGGAAATTAAACCTGATCTCAGTTCTACCAGTGCTTTCACATGTAGCAAACAACTGCTTGTCTTGGCAAAGAAAGGCATGAGCGTTTCTTACTAAAGCTTTCGTGAAATTAATAAAGTTTCAAAAGAACGCGCTTATCTTTCAAAGTAAAGTTTGTACTGAGAAAAGCAACACTGATCTCAGTTCTAACAGTGCTTTCACACGTAGCAAACAACTGCTTGTCTTGACAAAGAAACGCATGTGCGTTTCTTACTAAAGCTTTCGTGAAATTAATACACTTTCAAAAGAACGCGCTTATCTTTCAAAGTAAAGCTTGTACTGAGAAAAGCAACACTGATCTCATTTCTAACACTGCTTTCACACGTAGCATACAACTGCTTGTCTTTACAAAGAAACGCATGTGCGTTTCTTACTAAAGCTTTCGTGAAATTAATAAACTTTCAAAACAACGCGATTATCTTTCAAAGTAAAGCTTGTAATGAGAAAAGTACTGATCTCAGTTCTAACAGTGCTTTCACACGTAGCAAACAACTGCTTGTCTTTACAAAGAAACGCATGAGCGTTTCTCACTAAAGCTTTCGTGAAATTAATAAACTTTCAAAAGAACGCGATTATCTTTCATAGTAAAGCTTGTACTGAGAAAATTAAACCTGATCTCAGTTCTAACAGTGCTTTCACACGTAGCAAACCACTGCTTGTCTTGACAAAGAAACGCATGTGCGTTTCTTATTAAAGCTTTCGTGAAATTAATAAACTTTCAAAAGAACGCGATTATCTTTCAAAGTAAAGCTTGTACTGAGTAAAGCAACACTGATCTCAGTTCTACAGTGCTTTTACACATAGCAAACAACTGCTTGTCTTGACAAAGAAACGCATGTGCGTTTCTTACTAAAGCTTTCGTGAAATTAGTAAACTTTCAAAGAACGCGATTCTCTTTCAAAGTAAAGCTTGTACTGAGAAAAGCAACACTGATCTCAGTTCTAACAGTGCTTTCACACGTAGCAAACAACTGCTTGTCTTTACAAAGAAACGCATGAGCGTTTCTTACTAAAGCTTTCGTGAAATTAATAAACTTTCAAAAGAACGCGATTATCTTTCAAAGTAAAGCTTGTACTGAGAAAAGCAACACTGATCTCAGTTCTAACGGTGCTTTCACACGTAGCAAACAACTGCTTGTCTTTACAAAGAAACGCATGTGCGTTGCTTATTAAAGCTTTCGTGAAATTAATAAACTTTCAAAAGAACGCGATTATCTTTCAAAGTAAAGCTTTTACTGAGGAAATTAAACATGATCTCAGTTCTAACAGTGCTTTCATACGTAGCAATCTAGTGCTTGTCTTTACAAAGAAAGGCATGAGCGTTTCTTACTAAAGCTTTCGTGAAATTAATAAACTTTCAAAAGAACGCGATTATCTTTCAATGTAAAGCTTGTACTGAGAAAAGCAACACTGATCTCAGTTCTAACAGTGCTTTCACACGTACCAAAAAACTGCTTGTCTTTACAAAGAAACGCATGTGCGTTTCTTATTAAAGCTTTCGTGAAATTAATAAACTTTCAAAAGAACGCGATTATCTTTCAAAGTAAAGCTTGTACTGAGGAAATTAAACATGATCTCAGTTCTAACAGTGCTTTCATACGTAGCAATCTAGTGCTTGTCTTTACAAAGTAACGCATGTGCGTTTCTTACTAAAGCTTTCGTGAAATTAATACACTTTCAAAAGAACGCGCTTATCTTTCAAAGTAAAGCTTGTACTGAGAAAAGCAACACTGATCTCATTTCTAACACTGCTTTCACACGTAGCATACAACTGCTTGTCTTTACAAAGAAACGCATGTGCGTTTCTTACTAAAGCTTTCGTGAAATTAATAAACTTTCAAAAGAACGCGATTATCTTTCAAAGTAAAGCTTGTACTGAGAAAAGCAACACTGATCTCAGTTCTAACAGTGCTTTCATACGTAGCAAACAACTGCTTGTCTTGACAAAGAAACGCATGTGCGTTTCTTACTAAAGCTTTCGTGAAATTAGTAAACTTTCAAAAGAACGCGATTCTCTTTCAAAGTAAAGCTTGTACTGAGAAAAGCAACACTGATGTCAGTTCTAACATGCTTTCACACGTAGCAAACAACTGCTTGTCTTTACAAAGAAACGCATGAGCGTTTCTTACTAAAGCTTTCGTGAAATTAATAAACTTTCAAAAGAACGCGATTATCTTTCAAAGTAAAGCTTGTACTGAGAAAAGCAACACTGATCTCAGTTCTAACGGTGCTTTCACACGTAGCAAACAACTGCTTGTCTTTACAAAGAAACGCATGTGCGTTTCTTATTAAAGCTTTCGTGAAATTAATAAACTTTCAAAAGAACGCGATTATCTTTCAAAGTAAAGCTTGTACTGAGGAAATTAAACATGATCTCAGTTCTAACAGTGCTTTCATACGTAGCAATCTAGTGCTTGTCTTTCAAAGAAAGGCATGAGCGTTTCTTACTAAAGCTTTCGTGAAATTAATAAACTTTCAAAAGAACGCGATTATCTTTCAAAGTAAAGCTTGTACTGAGAAAAGCAACACTGATCTCAGTTCTAACAGTGCTTTCATACGTAGCAAACAACTGCTTGTCTTGACAAAGAAACGCATGTGCGTTTCTTACTAAAGCTTTCGTGAAATTAGTAAACTTTCAAAAGAACGCGATTCTCTTTCAAAGTAAAGCTTGTACTGAGAAAAGCAACACTGATCTCAGTTCTAACAGTGCTTTCACACGTAGGAAACAACTGCTTGTCTTTACAAAGAAACGCATGAGCGTTTCTTACTAAAGCTTTCGTGAAATTAATAAACTTTCAAAAGAAGGCGATTATCTTTCAAAGTAAAGCTTGTACTGAGGAAATTAAACCTGATCTCAGTTCTACCAGTGCTTTCACATGTAGCAAACAACTGCTTGTCTTGGCAAAGAAAGGCATGAGCGTTTCTTACTAAAGCTTTCGTGAAATTAATAAAGTTTCAAAAGAACGCGCTTATCTTTCAAAGTAAAGTTTGTACTGAGAAAAGCAACACTGATCTCAGTTCTAACAGTGCTTTCACACGTAGCAAACAACTGCTTGTCTTGACAAAGAAACGCATGTGCGTTTCTTACTAAAGCTTTCGTGAAATTAATACACTTTCAAAAGAACGCGCTTATCTTTCAAAGTAAAGCTTGTACTGAGAAAAGCAACACTGATCTCATTTCTAACACTGCTTTCACACGTAGCATACAACTGCTTGTCTTTACAAAGAAACGCATGTGCGTTTCTTACTAAAGCTTTCGTGAAATTAATAAACTTTCAAAACAACGCGATTATCTTTCAAAGTAAAGCTTGTAATGAGAAAAGTACTGATCTCAGTTCTAACAGTGCTTTCACACGTAGCAAACAACTGCTTGTCTTTACAAAGAAACGCATGAGCGTTTCTCACTAAAGCTTTCGTGAAATTAATAAACTTTCAAAAGAACGCGATTATCTTTCATAGTAAAGCTTGTACTGAGAAAATTAAACCTGATCTCAGTTCTAACAGTGCTTTCACACGTAGCAAACCACTGCTTGTCTTGACAAAGAAACGCATGTGCGTTTCTTATTAAAGCTTTCGTGAAATTAATAAACTTTCAAAAGAACGCGATTATCTTTCAAAGTAAAGCTTGTACTGAGTAAAGCAACACTGATCTCAGTTCTACAGTGCTTTTACACATAGCAAACAACTGCTTGTCTTGACAAAGAAACGCATGTGCGTTTCTTACTAAAGCTTTCGTGAAATTAGTAAACTTTCAAAGAACGCGATTCTCTTTCAAAGTAAAGCTTGTACTGAGAAAAGCAACACTGATCTCAGTTCTAACAGTGCTTTCACACGTAGCAAACAACTGCTTGTCTTTACAAAGAAACGCATGAGCGTTTCTTACTAAAGCTTTCGTGAAATTAATAAACTTTCAAAAGAACGCGATTATCTTTCAAAGTAAAGCTTGTACTGAGAAAAGCAACACTGATCTCAGTTCTAACGGTGCTTTCACACGTAGCAAACAACTGCTTGTCTTTACAAAGAAACGCATGTGCGTTGCTTATTAAAGCTTTCGTGAAATTAATAAACTTTCAAAAGAACGCGATTATCTTTCAAAGTAAAGCTTTTACTGAGGAAATTAAACATGATCTCAGTTCTAACAGTGCTTTCATACGTAGCAATCTAGTGCTTGTCTTTACAAAGAAAGGCATGAGCGTTTCTTACTAAAGCTTTCGTGAAATTAATAAACTTTCAAAAGAACGCGATTATCTTTCAATGTAAAGCTTGTACTGAGAAAAGCAACACTGATCTCAGTTCTAACAGTGCTTTCACACGTACCAAAAAACTGCTTGTCTTTACAAAGAAACGCATGTGCGTTTCTTATTAAAGCTTTCGTGAAATTAATAAACTTTCAAAAGAACGCGATTATCTTTCAAAGTAAAGCTTGTACTGAGGAAATTAAACATGATCTCAGTTCTAACAGTGCTTTCATACGTAGCAATCTAGTGCTTGTCTTTACAAAGTAACGCATGTGCGTTTCTTACTAAAGCTTTCGTGAAATTAATACACTTTCAAAAGAACGCGCTTATCTTTCAAAGTAAAGCTTGTACTGAGAAAAGCAACACTGATCTCATTTCTAACACTGCTTTCACACGTAGCATACAACTGCTTGTCTTTACAAAGAAACGCATGTGCGTTTCTTACTAAAGCTTTCGTGAAATTAATAAACTTTCCAAAGAACGCGATTATCTTTCAAAGTAAAGCTTGTACTGAGGAAATTAAACATGATCTCAATTCTAACAGTCCTTTCATACGTAGCAAACTAGTGCTTGTCTTTACAAAGAAACGCATGTGCGTTTCTTATTAAAGTTTTCGTGAAATTAATAAACTTTCAAAAGAACGCGATTATCTTTCAAAGTAAAGCTTGTACTGAGTAAAGCAACATTGATCTCAGTTCTACAGTGCTTTTACACATAGCAAACAACTGCTTGTCTTGACAAAGAAACGCATGTGCGTTTCTTACTAAAGCTTTCGTGAAATTAGTAAACTTTCAAAGAACGCGATTCTCTTTCAAAGTAAAGCTTGTACTGAGAAAAGCAACACTGATCTCAGTTCTAACAGTGCTTTCACACGTAGCAAACAACTGCTTGTCTTGACAAAGAAACGCATGAGAGTTTCTTACTAAAGCTTTTGTGAAATTAATAAACTTTCAAAAGAACGCGATTATCTTTCAAAGTAAAGCTTGTACTGAGAAAAGCAACACTGATCTCAGTTCTAACAGTGCTTTCACACGTAGCAAACAACTGCTTGTCTTTACAAAGAAACGCATGTGCGTTTCTTACTAAAGCTTTCGTGAAATTAATAAACTTTCAAAAGAACGCGATTATCTTTCAAAGTAAAGCTTGTACTGAGGAAATTAAACATGATCTCAGTTCTAACAGTGCTTTCATACGTAGCAAACTAGTGCTTGTCTTTACAAAGAAACGCATGTGCGTTTCTTACTAAAGCTTTCGTGAAATTAATAAAATTTCAAAAGAACGCGATTATCTTTCAAAGTAAAGCTTGTACTGAGAAAAGCAACACTGATCTCAGTTCTAACAGTGCTTTCATACGTAGCAAACAACTGCTTGTCTTGACAAAGAAACGCATGTGCGTTTCTTAATAAAGCTTTCGTGAAATTAGTAAACTTTCAAAAGAACGCGATTCTCTTTCAAAGTAAAGCTTGTACTGAGAAAAGCAACACTGATCTCAGTTCTAACAGTGCTTTCACACGTAGCAAACAACTGCTTGTCTTTACAAAGAAACGCATGAGCGTTTCTTACTAAAGCTTTCGTGAAATTAATAAACTTTCAAAAAACGCGATTATCTTTCAAAGTAAAGCTTGTACTGAGAAAAGAAACACTGATCTCAGTTCTAACGGTGCTTTCACACGTAGCAAACAACTGCTTGTCTTTACAAAGAAACGCATGTGCGTTTCTTATTAAAGCTTTCGTGAAATTAATAAACTTTCAAAAGAACGCGATTATCTTTCAAAGTAAAGCTTGTACTTAGGAAATTAAACATGATCTCAGTTCTAACAGTGCTTTCATACGTAGCAATCTAGTGCTTGTCTTTACAAAGAAAGGCATGAGCGTTTCTTACTAAAGCTTTCGTGAAATTAATAAACTTTCAAAAGAACGCGATTATCTTTCAAAGTAAAGCTTGTACTGAGAAAAACAACACTGATCTCAGTTCTAACAGTGCTTTCATACGTAGCAAACAACTGCTTGTCTTGACAAAGAAACGCATGTGCGTTTCTTACTAAAGCTTTCGTGAAATTAGTAAACTTTCAAAAGAACGCGATTCTCTTTCAAACTAAAGCTTGTACTGAGAAAAGCAACACTGATCTCAGTTCTAACAGTGCTTTCACACGTAGGAAACAACTGCTTGTCTTTACAAAGAAACGCATGAGCGTTTCTTACTAAAGCTTTCGTGAAATTAATAAACTTTCAAAAGAATGCGATTATCTTTCAAAGTAAAGCTTGTACTGAGAAAAGCAACACTGATCTCAGTTCTAACAGTGCTTTCACACGTACCAAAAAACTGCTTGTCTTTACAAAGAAACGCATGTGCGTTTCTTATTAAAGCTTTCGTGAAATTAATAAACTTTCAAAAGAACGCGATTATCTTTCAAAGTAAAGCTTGTACTGAGGAAATTAAACATGATCTCAGTTCTAACAGTGCTTTCATACGTAGCAATCTAGTGCTTGTCTTTACAAAGTAACGCATGTGCGTTTCTTACTAAAGCTTTCGTGAAATTAATAAACTTTCAAAAGAACGCGATTATCTTTCAATGTAAAGCTTGTACTGAGAAAAGCAACACTGATCTCAGTTCTAACAGTGCTTTCACACGTAGCAAACAACTGCTTGTCTTTACAAAGAATCGCATGAGCGTTTCTTACTAAAGCTTTCGTGAAATTAATAAACTTTCAAAAGAAGGCGATTATCTTTCTAAGTAAAGCTTGTACTGAGAAAAGCAACACTGATCTCAGTTCTAACAGTGCTTTCACACGTAGCAAACAACTGCTTGTCTTTACAAAGAAACGCATGTGCGTTTCTTTCTAAAGCTTTCGTGAAATTAATATACTTTCAAAAGAACGCGATTATCTTTCAAAGTAAAGCTTGTACTGAGGAAATTAAATCTGATCTCAGTTCTAACAGTGCTTTCACACCTAGCAAACAACTGCTTGTCTTGACAAAGAAACGCATGTGCGTTTCTTACTAAAGCTTTCGTGAAATTAATACACTTTCAAAAGAACGCGCTTATCTTTCAAAGTAAAGCTTGTACTGAGAAAAGCAACACTGATCTCAGTTCTAACACTGCTTTCACACGTAGCATACAACTGCTTGTCTTTACAAAGAAACGCATGTGCGTTTCTTACTAAAGCTTTCGTGAAATTAATAAACTTTCAAAAGAACGCGATTATCTTTCAAAGTAAAGCTTGTACTGAGAAAAGCAACACTGATCTCAGTTCTAACAGTGCTTTCACACGTAGCAAACAACTGCTTGTCTTTAAAAAGAAACGCATGAGCGTTTCTTACTAAAGCTTTCGTGAAATTAATAAACTTTGAAAAGAACGCGTTTATCTTTCAAAGTAAAGCTTGTACTGAGAAAAGCAACACTGATCTCAGTTCTACAGTGCTTTTACACATAGCAAACAACTGCTTGTCTTTACAAAGAAACGAATGAGCGTTTCTTACTAAAGCTTTCGTGAAATTAATAAACTTTCCAAAGAACGCCATTATCTTTCAAAGTAAAGCTTGTACTGAGAAAAGCAACACTGATCTCAGTTCTAACAGTGCTTTCACACATAGCAAACAACTGCTTGTCTTTACAAAGAAACGCATGAGCGTTTCTTACTAAAGCTTTCGTGAAATTAATAAACTTTCCAAAGAACGCGATTATCTTTCAAAGTAAAGCTTGTACTGAGGAAATTAAACATGATCTCAATTCTAACAGTCCTTTCATACGTAGCAAACTAGTGCTTGTCTTTACAAAGAAACGCATGTGCGTTTCTTATTAAAGCTTTCGTGAAATTAATAAACTTTCAAAAGAACGCGATTATCTTTCAAAGTAAAGCTTGTACTGAGAAAAGCAACACTGATCTCAGTTCTACAGTGCTTTTACACATAGCAAACAACTGCTTGTCTTGACAAAGAAACGCATGTGCGTTTCTTACTAAAGCTTTCATGAAATTAGTAAACTTTCAAAGAACGCGATTCTCTTTCAAAGTAAAGCTTGTACTGAGAAAAGCAACACTGATCTCAGTTCTAACAGTGCTTTCACACGTAGCAAACAACTGCTTGTCTTTACAAAGAAACGCATGTGCGTTTCTTACTAAAGCTTTCGTGAAATTAATAAACTTTCAAAAGAACGCGATTATCTTTCAAAGGAAAGCTTGTACTGAGTAAATTAAACATGATCTCAGTTCTAACAGTGCTTTCACACGTAGCAAACTAGTGCTTGTCTTTACAAAGAAACGCATGTACGTTTCTTACTAAAGCTTTCGTGAAATTAATAAAATTTCAAAAGAACGCGATTATCTTTCAAAGTAAAGATTGTACTGAGAAAAGCAACACTGATATCAGTTCTAACAGTGCTTTCATACGTAGCAAACAACTGCTTGTCTTGACAAAGAAACGCATGTGCGTTTCTTACTAAAGCTTTCGTGAAATTAGTAAACTTTCAAAAGAACGCGATTCTCTTTCAAAGTAAAGCTTGTACTGAGAAAAGCAACACTGATCTCAGTTCTAACAGTGCTTTCACACGTAGCAAACAACTGCTTGTCTTTACAAAGAATCGCATGTGCGTTTCTTACTAAAGCTTTCGTGAAATTAATAAACTTTCAAAAGAACGCGATTATCTTTCAAAGTAAAGCTTGTACTGAGAAAAGCAACACTGATCTCAGTTTTAACAGTGCTTTCATACGTAGCAAACAACTGCTTGTCTTGACAAAGAAACGCATGTGCGTTTCTTACTAAAGCTTTCGTGAAATTAGTAAACTTTCAAAAGAACGCGATTCTCTTTCAAAGTAAAGCTTGTACTGAGAAAAGCAACACTGATCTCAGTTCTAACAGTGCTTTCACACGTAGCAAACAACTGCTTGTCTTTACAAAGAAACGCATGTGCGTTTCTTACTAAAGCTTTCGTGAAATTAATAAACTTTCAAAAGAACGCGATTATCTTTCAAAGTAAAGCTTGTACTGAGTAAATTAAACATGATCTCAGTTCTAACAGTGCTTTCATACGTAGCAAACTAGTGCTTGTCTTTACAAAGAAACGCATGTACGTTTCTTACTAAAGCTTTCGTGAAATTAATAAAATTTCAAAAGAAGGCGATTATCTTTCAAAGTAAAGCTTGTACTGAGAAAAGCAACACTGATATCAGTTCTAACAGTGCTTTCATACGTAGCAAACAACTGCTTGTCTTGACAAAGAAACGCATGTGCGTTTCTTACTAAAGCTTTCGTGAAATTAGTAAACTTTCAAAAGAACGCGATTCTCTTTTAAAGTAAAGCTTGTACTGAGAAAAGCAACACTGATCTCAGTTCTAACAGTGCTTTCACACGTAGCAAACAACTGCTTGTCTTTACAAAGAATCGCATGTGCGTTTCTTACTAAAGCTTTCGTGAAATTAATAAACTTTCAAAAGAACGCGATTATCTTTCAAAGTAAAGCTTGTACTGAGAAAAGCGACACTGATCTCAGTTCTAACAGTGCTTTCATACGTAGCAAACAACTGCTTGTCTTGACAAAGAAACGCATGTGCGTTTCTTACTAAAGCTTTCGTGAAATTAGTAAACTTTCAAAAGAACGCGATTCTCTTTCAAAGTAAAGCTTGTACTGAGAAAAGCAACACTGATGTCAGTTCTAACAGTGCTTTCACACGTAGCAAACAACTGCTTGTCTTTACAAAGAAACGCATGAGCGTTTCTTACTAAAGCTTTCGTGAAATTAATAAACTTTCAAAAGAACGCGATTATCTTTCAAAGTAAAGCTTGTACTGAGAAAAGCAACACTGATCTCAGTTCTAACGGTGCTTTCACACGTAGCAAACAACTGCTTGTCTTTACAAAGAAACGCATGTGCGTTTCTTATTAAAGCTTTCGTGAAATTAATAAACTTTCAAAAGAACGCGATTATATTTCAAAGTAAAGCTTGTACTGAGGAAATTTAACATGATCTCAGTTCTAACAGTGCTTTCATACGTAGCAAACTAGTGCTTGTCTTTACAAAGAAACGCATGTACGTTTCATACTAAAGCTTTCGTGAAATTAATAAAATTTCAAAAGAACGCGATTATCTTTCAAAGTAAAGCTTGTACTGAGAAAAGCAACACTGATCTCAGTTCTAACAGTGCTTTCATACGTAGCAAACAACTGCTTGTCTTGACAAAGAAACGCATGTGCGTTTCTTACTAAAGCTTTCGTGAAATTAGTAAACTTTCAAAAGAACGCGATTCTCTTTCAAAGTAAAGCTTGTACTGAGAAAAGCAACACTGATCTCAGTTCTAACAGTGCTTTCACACGTAGCAAACAACTGCTTGTCTTTACAAAGAAACGCATGTGCGTTTCTTACTAAAGCTTTCGTGAAATTAATAAACTTTCAAAAGAACGCGATTATCTTTCAAAGTAAAGCTTGTACTGAGTAAATTAAACATGATATCAGTTCTAACAGTGCTTTCATACGTAGCAATCTAGTGCTTGTCTTTACAAAGAAAGGCATGAGCGTTTCTTACTAAAGCTTTCGTGAAATTAGTAAACTTTCAAAAGAACGCGATTCTCTTTCAAAGTAAAGCTTGTACTGAGAAAAGCAACACTGATATCAGTTCTAACAGTGCTTTCATACGTAGCAAACAACTGCTTGT
This sequence comes from Chionomys nivalis, assembly GCF_950005125.1. Taxonomy (NCBI): domain Eukaryota; kingdom Metazoa; phylum Chordata; class Mammalia; order Rodentia; family Cricetidae; genus Chionomys; species Chionomys nivalis. The sequence goes on from NC_080102.1 coordinate 62,666,391, forward strand.
CTTGACAAAGAAACGCATGTGCGTTTCTTACTAAAGCTTTCGTGAAATTAGTAAACTTTCAAAAGAACGCGATTCTCTTTTAAAGTAAAGCTTGTACTGAGAAAAGCAACACTGATCTCAGTTCTAACTGTGCTTTCACACGTAGCAAACAACTGCTTGTCTTTACAAAGAATCGCATGTGCGTTTCTTACTAAAGCTTTCGTGAAATTAATAAACTTTCAAAAGAACGCGATTATCTTTCAAAGTAAAGCTTGTACTGAGAAAAGCAACACTGATCTCAGTTCTAACAGTGCTTTCATACGTAGCAAACAATTGCTTGTCTTGACAAAGAAACGCATGTGCGTTTCTTACTAAAGCTTTCGTGAAATTAGTAAACTTTCAAAAGAACGCGATTCTCTTTCAAAGTAAAGCTTGTACTGAGAAAAGCAACACTGATGTCAGTTCTAACAGTGCTTTCACACGTAGCAAACAACTGCTTGTCTTTACAAAGAAACGCATGAGCGTTTCTTACTAAAGCTTTCGTGAAATTAATAAACTTTCAAAAGAACGCGATTATCTTTCAAAGTAAAGCTTGTACTGAGAAAAGCAACACTGATCTCAGTTCTAACGGTGCTTTCACACGTAGCAAACAACTGCTTGTCTTTACAAAGAAACGCATGTGCGTTTCTTATTAAAGCTTTCGTGAAATTAATAAACTTTCAAAAGAACGCGATTATCTTTCAAAGTAAAGCTTGTACTGAGGAAATTAAACATGATCTCAGTTCTAACAGTGCTTTCATACGTAGCAAACTAGTGCTTGTCTTTACAAAGAAACGCATGTACGTTTCTTACTAAAGCTTTCGTGAAATTAATAAAATTTCAAAAGAACGCGATTATCTTTCAAAGTAAAGCTTGTACTGAGAAAAGCAACACTGATCTCAGTTCTAACAGTGCTTTCATACGTAGCAAACAACTGCTTGTCTTGACAAAGAAACGCATGTGCGTTTCTTACTAAAGCTTTCGTGAAATTAGTAAACTTTCAAAAGAACGCGATTCTCTTTCAAAGTAAAGCTTGTACTGAAAAAAGCAACACTGATCTCAGTTCTAACAGTGCTTTCACACGTAGCAAACAACTGCTTGTCTTTACAAAGAATCGCATGTGCGTTTCTTACTAAAGCTTTCGTGAAATTAATAAACTTTCAAAAGAACGCGATTATCTTTCAAAGTAAAGCTTGTACTGAGAAAAGCAACACTGATCTCAGTTCTAACAGTGCTTTCATACGTAGCAAACAACTGCTTGTCTTGACAAAGAAACGCATGTGCGTTTCTTACTAAAGCTTTCGTGAAATTAGTAAACTTTCAAAAGAACGCGATTCTCTTTCAAAGTAAAGCTTGTACTGAGAAAAGCAACACTGATGTCAGTTCTAACATGCTTTCACACGTAGCAAACAACTGCTTGTCTTTACAAAGAAACGCATGAGCGTTTCTTACTAAAGCTTTCGTGAAATTAATAAACTTTCAAAAGAACGCGATTATCTTTCAAAGTAAAGCTTGTACTGAGAAAAGCAACACTGATCTCAGTTCTAACGGTGCTTTCACACGTAGCAAACAACTGCTTGTCTTTACAAAGAAACGCATGTGCGTTTCTTATTAAAGCTTTCGTGAAATTAATAAACTTTCAAAAGAACGCGATTATCTTTCAAAGTAAAGCTTGTACTGAGGAAATTAAACATGATCTCAGTTCTAACAGTGCTTTCATACGTAGCAATCTAGTGCTTGTCTTTCAAAGAAAGGCATGAGCGTTTCTTACTAAAGCTTTCGTGAAATTAATAAACTTTCAAAAGAACGCGATTATCTTTCAAAGTAAAGCTTGTACTGAGAAAAGCAACACTGATCTCAGTTCTAACAGTGCTTTCATACGTAGCAAACAACTGCTTGTCTTGACAAAGAAACGCATGTGCGTTTCTTACTAAAGCTTTCGTGAAATTAGTAAACTTTCAAAAGAACGTGATTCTCTTTCAAAGTAAAGCTTGTACTGAGAAAAGCAACACTGATCTCAGTTCTAACAGTGCTTTCACACGTAGGAAACAACTGCTTGTCTTTACAAAGAAACGCATGAGCGTTTCTTACTAAAGCTTTCGTGAAATTAATAAACTTTCAAAAGAAGGCGATTATCTTTCAAAGTAAAGCTTGTACTGAGGAAATTAAACCTGATCTCAGTTCTACCAGTGCTTTCACATGTAGCAAACAACTGCTTGTCTTGGCAAAGAAAGGCATGAGCGTTTCTTACTAAAGCTTTCGTGAAATTAATAAAGTTTCAAAAGAACGCGCTTATCTTTCAAAGTAAAGTTTGTACTGAGAAAAGCAACACTGATCTCAGTTCTAACAGTGCTTTCACACGTAGCAAACAACTGCTTGTCTTGACAAAGAAACGCATGTGCGTTTCTTACTAAAGCTTTCGTGAAATTAATACACTTTCAAAAGAACGCGCTTATCTTTCAAAGTAAAGCTTGTACTGAGAAAAGCAACACTGATCTCATTTCTAACACTGCTTTCACACGTAGCATACAACTGCTTGTCTTTAAAAAGAAACGCATGTGCGTTTCTTACTAAAGCTTTCGTGAAATTAATAAACTTTCAAAACAACGCGATTATCTTTCAAAGTAAAGCTTGTAATGAGAAAAGTACTGATCTCAGTTCTAACAGTGCTTTCACACGTAGCAAACAACTGCTTGTCTTTACAAAGAAACGCATGAGCGTTTCTCACTAAAGCTTTCGTGAAATTAATAAACTTTCAAAAGAACGCGATTATCTTTCATAGTAAAGCTTGTACTGAGAAAATTAAACCTGATCTCAGTTCTAACAGTGCTTTCACACGTAGCAAACCACTGCTTGTCTTGACAAAGAAACGCATGTGCGTTTCTTATTAAAGCTTTCGTGAAATTAATAAACTTTCAAAAGAACGCGATTATCTTTCAAAGTAAAGCTTGTACTGAGTAAAGCAACACTGATCTCAGTTCTACAGTGCTTTTACACATAGCAAACAACTGCTTGTCTTGACAAAGAAACGCATGTGCGTTTCTTACTAAAGCTTTCGTGAAATTAGTAAACTTTCAAAGAACGCGATTCTCTTTCAAAGTAAAGCTTGTACTGAGAAAAGCAACACTGATTTCAGTTCTAACAGTGCTTTCACACGTAGCAAACAACTGCTTGTCTTTACAAAGAAACGCATGAGCGTTTCTTACTAAAGCTTTCGTGAAATTAATAAACTTTCAAAAGAACGCGATTATCTTTCAAAGTAAAGCTTGTACTGAGAAAAGCAACACTGATCTCAGTTCTAACGGTGCTTTCACAGGTAGCAAACAACTGCTTGTCTTTACAAAGAAACGCATGTGCGTTGCTTATTAAAGCTTTCGTGAAATTAATAAACTTTCAAAAGAACGCGATTATCTTTCAAAGTAAAGCTTTTACTGAGGAAATTAAACATGATCTCAGTTCTAACAGTGCTTTCATACGTAGCAATCTAGTGCTTGTCTTTACAAAGAAAGGCATGAGCGTTTCTTACTAAAGCTTTCGTGAAATTAATAAACTTTCAAAAGAACGCGATTATCTTTCAATGTAAAGCTTGTACTGAGAAAAGCAACACTGATCTCAGTTCTAACAGTGCTTTCACACGTACCAAAAAACTGCTTGTCTTTACAAAGAAACGCATGTGCGTTTCTTATTAAAGCTTTCGTGAAATTAATAAACTTTCAAAAGAACGCGATTATCTTTCAAAGTAAAGCTTGTACTGAGGAAATTAAACATGATCTCAGTTCTAACAGTTCTTTCATACGTAGCAATCTAGTGCTTGTCTTTACAAAGTAACGCATGTGCGTTTCTTACTAAAGCTTTCGTGAAATTAATAAACTTTCAAAAGAACGCGATTATCTTTCAATGTAAAGCTTGTACTGAGAAAAGCAACAGTGATCTCAGTTCTAACAGTGCTTTCACACGTAGCAAACAACTGCTTGTCTTTACAAAGAATCGCATGAGCGTTTCTTACTAAAGCTTTCGTGAAATTAATAAACTTTCAAAAGAAGGCGATTATCTTTCTAAGTAAAGCTTGTACTGAGAAAAGCAACACTGATATCAGTTCTAACAGTGCTTTCACACGTAGCAAAAAACTGCTTGTCTTTACAAAGAAACGCATGTGCGTTTCTTTCTAAAGCTTTCGTGAAATTAATATACTTTCAAAAGAACGCGATTATCTTTCAAAGTAAAGCTTGTACTGAGGAAATTAAATCTGATCTCAGTTCTAACAGTGCTTTCACACCTAGCAAACAACTGCTTGTCTTGACAAAGAAACGCATGTGCGTTTCTTACTAAAGCTTTCGTGAAATTAATACACTTTCAAAAGAACGCACTTATCTTTCAAAGTAAAGCTTGTACTGAGAAAAGCAACACTGATCTCAGTTCTAACACTGCTTTCACACGTAGCATACAACTGCTTGTCTTTACAAAGAAACGCATGTGCGTTTCTTACTAAAGCTTTCGTGAAATTAATAAACTTTCAAAACAACGCGATTATCTTTCAAAGTAAAGCTTGTACTGAGAAAAGCAACACTGATCTCAGTTCTAACAGTGCTTTCACACGTAGCAAATAACTGCTTGTCTTTACAAAGAAACGCATGAGCGTTTCTCACTAAAGCTTTCGTGAAATTAATAAACTTTCAAAAGAACGCGATTATCTTTCATAGTAAAGCTTGTACTGAGAAAATTAAACCTGATCTCAGTTCTAACAGTGCTTTCACACGTAGCAAACAACTGCTTGTCTTGACAAAGAAACGCATGTGCGTTTCTTACTAAAGCTTTCGTGAAATTAATAAAGTTTCCAAAGAACGCGCTTATCTTTCAAAGTAAAGCTTGTACTGAGAAAAGCAACACTGATCTCAGTTCTAACAGTGCTTTCAAACGTAGCAAACAACTGCTTGTCTTTACAAAGAAACGCATGAGCGTTTCTTACTAAAGCTTTCGTGAAATTAATAAACTTTCAAAAGAAGGCGATTATCTTTCAAAGTAAAGCTTGTACTGAGGAAATTAAACCTGATCTCAGTTCTACCAGTGCTTTCACATGTAGCAAACAACTGCTTGTCTTGGCAAAGAACGCATGAGCGTTTCTTACTAAAGCTTTCGTGAAATTAATAAAGTTTCAAAAGAACGCGCTTATCTTTCAAAGTAAAGCTTGTACTGAGAAAAGCAACACTGATCTCAGTTCTAACAGTGCTTTCACACGTAGCAAACAACTGCTTGTCTTTACAAAGAATCGCATGAGCGTTTCTTACTAAAGCTTTCGTGAAATTAATAAACGTTCAAAAGAAGGCGATTATCTTTCTAAGTAAAGCTTGTACTGAGAAAAGCAACACTGATCTCAGTTCTAACAGTGCTTTCACACGTAGCAAACAACTGCTTGTCTTTACAAAGAAACGCATGTGCGTTTCTTTCTAAAGCTTTCTTGAAATTAATATACTTTCAAAAGATCGCGATTATCTTTCAAAGTAAAGCTTGTACTGAGGAAATTAAACCTGATCTCAGTTCTACCAGTGCTTTCACATGTAGCAAACAACTGCTTGTCTTGACAAAGAAACGCATGTGCGTTTCTTACTAAAGCTTTCGTGAAATTAATAAACTTTAAAAAGAACGCGATTATCTTTCAAAGTAAAGCTTGTACTGAGAAAAGCAACACTGATCTCAGTTCTAACAGTGCTTTCACACGTAGCAAACAACTGCTTGTCTTTACAAAGAAACGCATGAGCGTTTCTTACAAAAGCTTTCGTGAAATTAATAAACTTTGAAAAGAACGCGTTTATCTTTCAAAGTAAAGCTTGTACTGAGAAAAGCAACACTGATCTCAGTTCTAACAGTGCTTTCACACGTAGCAAACAACTGCTTGTCTTTACAAAGAAACGCATGAGCGTTTCTTACAAAAGCTTTCGTGAAATTAATAAACTTTGAAAAGAACGCGTTTATCTTTCAAAGTAAAGCTTGTACTGAGAAAAGCAACACTGATCTCAGTTCTAACAGTGCTTTCACACGTAGCAAACAACTGCTTGTCTTTACAAAGAAACGCATGAGCGTTTCTTACTAAAGCTTTCGTGAAATTAATAAACTTTCCAAAGAACGCGATTATCTTTCAAAGTAAAGCTTGTACTGAGGAAATTAAACATGATCTCAGTTCTAACAGTGCTTTCATACGTAGCAAACTAGTGCTTGTCTTTACAAAGAAACTCATGTGCGTATCTTACTAAAGCTTTCGTGAAATTAATAAACTTTCAAAAGAACGCGATTATCTTTCAAAGTAAAGCTTGTACTGAGAAAAGCAACACTGATCTCAGTTCTAACAGTGCGTTCACACGTAGCAAATAACTGCTTGTCTTTACAAAGAAACGCATGAGCGTTTCTCACTAAAGCTTTCGTGAAATTAATAAACTTTCAAAAGAACGCGATTATCTTTCATAGTAAAGCTTGTAAGGGAAAATTAAACCTGATTTCAGTTCTAACAGTGCTTTCACACGTAGCAAACAACTGCTTGTCTTGACAAAGAAACGCATGTGCGTTTCTCACTAAATCTTTCATGAAATTAATAAACATTCAAAAGAACGCGATTATCTTTCAAAGTAAAGCTTGTAAAGAAAAGCAACACTGATCTCAGTTCTAACAGTGCTTTCACACGTAGCAAACTCCTGCTTGTCTTTACAAAGAAATGCATGAGCGTTTCTTACTAAAGCTTTCGTGAAATTAATAAACTTTAAAAAGAACGCGATTATATTTCAAAGTAAAGCTTGTACTGAGGAAATTAAACCTGATCTCAGTTCTAACAGTGCTTTCACACGTAGCAAACAACTGCTTGTCTTTACAAAGAAACGCATGAGCGTTTCTTACTAAAGCTTTGGTAAAATTAATAAACTTTCAAAAGAACGCTATTATCTTTCAATGTAAAGCTTGTACTGAGAAAAGCAACACTGACCTCAGTTCTAACAGTGCTTTCACACGTAGCAAACAACTGCTTGTCTTTACAAAGAAACGCATGAGCGTTTCTTACTAAAGCTTTCGTGAAATTAATACACTTTCAAAAGAACGCGATTATCTTCCAAAGTAAAGCTTGTACTGAGAAAAGCAACACTGATCTCAGTTCTAATACTGCTTTCACACGTAGCATACAACTGCTTGTCTTGACAAAGAAACGCATGTGCGTTTCTTACTAAAGCTTTCGTGAAATTAATAAAGTTTCAAAAAACGCGCTTATCTTTCAAAGTAAAGCTTGTACTGAGAAAAGCAACACTGATCTCAGTTGTAACAGTGCTTTCACACGTAGCAAACAACTGCTTGTCTTTACAAAGAAACGCATGAGCGTTTCTTACTAAAGCTTTCGTGAAATTAATAAACTTTCAAAAGAAGGCGATTATCTTTCAAAGTAAAGCTTGTACTGAGGAAATTAAACCTGATCTCAGTTCTACCAGTGCTTTAACTTGTAGCAAACAACTGCTTATCTTGGCAAAGAAACGCATGAGCGTTTCTTATTAAAGCTTTCGTGAAATTAATAAACTTTCAAAAGAACGCGCTTATCTTTCAAAGTAAAGCTTGTACTGAGAAAAGCAACACTGATCTCAGTTCTAACACTGCTTTCACACGTAGCATAAAACTGCTTGTCTTTACAAAGAAACGCATGTGCGTTTCTTACTAAAGCTTTCGTGAAATTAATAAACTTTGAAAACAACGCGATTATCTTTCAAAGTAAAGCTTGTACTGAGAAAAGCAACACTGATCTCAGTTCTAACAGTGCTTTCACACGTAGCAAATAACTGCTTGTCTTTACAAAGAAACGCATGAGCGTTTCTCACTAAAGCTTTCGTGAAATTAATAAACTTTCAAAAGAATGCGATTATCTTTCATAGTAAAGCTTGTACTGAGAAAATTAAACCTGATCTCAGTTCTAACAGTGCTTTCACACGTAGCAAACAACTGCTTGTCTTGACAAAGAAACGCATGTGCGTTACTCACTAAATCTTTCATGAAATTAATAAACATTCAAAAGAACGCGATTATCTTTCAAAGTAAAGCTTGTACTGAGAAAAGCAACACTGATCTCAGTTCTAACAGTGCTTTCACACGTAGCAAACAACTGCTTGTCTTTACAAAGAAATGCATGAGCGTTTCTTACTAAAACTTTCGTGAAATTAATAAACTTTCAAAAGAACGCGATTATCTTTCAAAGTAAAGCTTGTACTGAGAAAAGCAACACTGATCTCAGTTCTAACAGTGCGTTCACACGTAGCAAATAACTGCTTGTCTTTACAAAGAAACGCATGAGCGTTTCTCACTAAAGCTTTCGTGAAATTAATAAACTTTCAAAAGAACGCGATTATCTTTCATAGTAAAGCTTGTAAGGGAAAATTAAACCTGATTTCAGTTCTAACAGTGCTTTCACACGTAGCAAACAACTGCTTGTCTTGACAAAGAAACGCATGTGCGTTTCTCACTAAATCTTTCATGAAATTAATAAACATTCAAAAGAACGCGATTATCTTTCAAAGTAAAGCTTGTACTGAGAAAAGCAACACTGATCTCAGTTCTAACAGTGCTTTCACACGTAGCAAACTCCTGCTTGTCTTTACAAAGAAATGCATGAGCGTTTCTTACTAAAGCTTTCGTGAAATTAATAAACTTTAAAAAGAACGCGATTATATTTCAAAGTAAAGCTTGTACTGAGGAAATTAAACCTGATCTCAGTTCTAACAGTGCTTTCACACGTAGCAAACAACTGCTTGTCTTTACAAAGAAACGCATGAGCGTTTCTTACTAAAGCTTTGGTAAAATTAATAAACTTTCAAAAGAACGCTATTATCTTTCAATGTAAAGCTTGTACTGAGAAAAGCAACACTGACCTCAGTTCTAACAGTGCTTTCACACGTAGCAAACAACTGCTTGTCTTTACAAAGAAACGCATGAGCGTTTCTTACTAAAGCTTTCGTGAAATTAATACACTTTCAAAAGAACGCGATTATCTTTCAAAGTAAAGCTTGTACTGAGAAAAGCAACACTGATCTCAGTTCTAACACTGCTTTCACACGTAGCATACAACTGCTTGTCTTTACAAAGAAACGCATGTGCGTTTCTTACTAAAGCTTTCGTGAAATTAATAAACTTTCAAAACAACGCGATTATCTTTCAAAGTAAAGCTTGTACTGAGAAAAGCAACACTGATCTCAGTTCTAACAGTGCTTTCACACGTAGCAAATAACTGCTTGTCTTTACAAAGAAACGCATGAGCGTTTCTCACTAAAGCTTTCGTGAAATTAATAAACTTTCAAAAGAACGCGATTATCTTTCATAGTAAAGCTTGTACTGAGAAAATTAAACCTGATCTCAGTTCTAACAGTGCTTTCACACGTAGCAAACAACTGCTTGTCTTGACAAAGAAACGCATGTGCGTTTCTTACTAAAGCTTTCGTGAAATTAATAAAGTTTCAAAAGAACGCGCTTATCTTTCAAAGTAAAGATTGTACTGAGAAAAGCAACACTGATCTCAGTTCTAACAGTGCTTTCACACGTAGCAAACAACTGCTTCTCTTTACAAAGAATCGCATGTGCGTTTCTTACTAAAGCTTTCGTGAAATTAATAAACTTTCAAAAGAACGCGATTATCTTTCATAGTAAAGCTTGTACTGAGAAAATTAAACCTGATCTCAGTTCTAACAGTGCTTTCACATGTAGCAAACAACTGCTTGTCTTGACAAAGAAACGCATGTTCGTTTCTTACTAAAGCTTTCGTGAAATTAATAAAGTTTCAAAAGAACGCGCTTATCTTTCAAAGTAAAGCTTGTACTGAGAAAAGCAACACTGATCTCAGTTGTAACAGTGCTTTCACACGTAGCAAACAACTGCTTGTCTTTACAAAGAAACGCATGAGCGTTTCTTACTAAAGCTTTCGTGAAATTAATAAACTTTCAAAAGAAGGCGATAATCTTTCAAAGTAAAGCTTGTACTGAGGAAATTAAACCTGATCTCAGTTCTACCAGTGCTTTAACTTGTAGCAAACAACTGCTTGTCTTGGCAAAGAAACGCATGAGCGTTTCTTATTAAAGCTTTCGTGAAATTAATAAACTTTCAAAAGAACGCGCTTATCTTTCAAAGTAAAGCTTGTACTGAGAAAAGCAACACTGATCTCAGTTCTAACACTGCTTTCACACGTACCATACAACTGCTTGTCTTTACAAAGAAACGCATGTGCGTTTCTTACTAAAGCTTTCGTGAAATTAATAAACTTTCAAAACAACGCGATTATCTTTCAAAGTAAAGCTTGTACTGAGAAAAGCAACACTGATCTCAGTTCTAACAGTGCTTTCACACGTAGCAAATAACTGCTTGTCTTTACAAAGAAACGCATGAGCGTTTCTCACTAAAGCTTTCGTGAAATTAATAAACTTTCAAAAGAATGCGATTATCTTTCATAGTAAAGCTTGTACTGAGAAAATTAAACCTGATCTCAGTTCTAACAGTGCTTTCACACGTAGCAAACAACTGCTTGTCTTGACAAAGAAACGCATGTGCGTTTCTCACTAAATCTTTCATGAAATTAATAAACATTCAAAAGAACGCGATTATCTTTCAAAGTAAAGCTTGTACTGAGAAAAGCAACACTGATCTCAGTTCTAACAGTGCTTTCACACGTAGCAAACAACTGCTTGTCTTTACAAAGAAATGCATGAGCGTTTCTTACTAAAACTTTCGTGAAATTAATAAACTTTCAAAAGAACGCGATTATCTTTCAAAGTAAAGCTTGTACTGAGGCAATTAAACCTGATCTCAGTTCTAACAGTGCTTTCACACGTAGCAAACAACTGCTTGTCTTGACAAAGAAACGCATGTGCGTTTCTTACTAAAGCTTTCGTGAAATTAATAAAGTTTCAAAAGAACGCGCTTATCTTTCAAAGTAAAGCTTGTACTGAGAAAAGCAACACTGATCTCAGTTCTAACAGTGCTTTCACACGTAGCAAACAACTGCTTGTCTTTACGAAGAATCGCATGTGCATTTCAAACTAAAGCTTTCGTGAAATTAATAAACTTTCAAAAGAACGCGATTATATTTCAAAGTAAAGCTTGTACTGAGAAAATTAAACCTGATCTCAGTTCTAACAGTGCTTTCACACGTAGCAAACAACTGCTTGTCTTTACAAAGAAACGCATGTGCGTTTCTTATTAAAGCTTTCGTGAAATTAATAAACTTTCAAAAGAACGCGATTATCATTCAAAGTAAAGCTTGTACTGAGAAAAGCAACACTGATCTCAGTTCTAACAGTGCTTTCACACATAGCAAACAACTGCTTGTCTTTACAAAGAAACGCATGAGCGTTTCTTACTAAAGCTTTCGTGAAATTAATAAACTTTCAAAAGAAGGCGATTATCTTTCAAAGTAAAGCTTGTACTGAGGAAATTAAACATGATCTCAGTTCTAACAGTGCTTTCATACGTAGCAAACTAGTGCTTGTCTTTACAAAGAAACGCATGTGCGTTTCTTATTAAAGCTTTCGTGAAATTAATAAACTTTCAAAAGAACGCGATTATCTTTCAAAGTAAAGCTTGTACTGAGAAAAGCAACACTGATCTCAGTTCTAACAGTGCTTTCATACAAAGCAAACAACTTCTTGTCTTGACAAAGAAACGCATGAGCGTTTCTCACAAAAGCTTTCGTGAAATTAATAAACTTTCAAAAGAACGCGATTATCTTTCAATGTAAAGCTTGTACTGAGAAAAGCAACATTGACCTCAGTTCTAACAGTGCTTTCACACATAGCAAACAACTGCTTGTCTTTACAAAGAAACGCATGAGCGTTTCTTACTAAAGCTTTCGTGAAATTAATACACATTCAAAAGAACGCGCTTATCTTTCAAAGTAAAGCTTGTACTGAGAAAAGCAACACTGATCTCAGTTCTAACACTGCTTTCACACGTAGCATACAACTGCTTGTCTTTACAAAGAAACGCATGTGCGTTTCTTACTAAAGCTTTCGTGAAATTAATAAACTTTCAAAACAACGCGATTATCTTTCAAAGTAAAGCTTGTACTGAGAAAAGCAACACTGATCTCAGTTCTAACAGTGCTTTCACACGTAGCAAATAACTGCTTGTCTTTACAAAGAAACGCATGAGCGTTTCTCACTAAAGCTTTCGTGAAATCAATAAACTTTCAAAAGAAAGCGATTATCTTTCATAGTAAAGCTTGTACTGAGAAAATTAAACCTGATCTCAGTTCTAACAGTGCTTTCACACGTAGCAAACAACTGCTTGTCTTTACAAAGAAACGCATGAGCTTTTCTTACTAAAGCTTTCGTGAAATTAATAAACTTTCAAAAGAACGCGCTTATCTTTCAAAGTAAAGCTTGTATTGAGAAAAGCAACACTGATCTCAGTTCTAACAGTGCTTTCACACGTAGCAAACAACTGCTTGTCTTTACAAAGAAACGCATGAGCGTTTCTTACTAAAGCTTTCGTGAAATTAATAAACTTTCAAAAGAACGCGATTATCTTTCAAAGTAAAGCTTGTACTGAGAAAAGCAACACTGATCTCAGTTCTAACAGTGCTTTCACACGTAGCAAACAACTGCTTGTCTTTACAAAGAAACGCATGAGCGTTTCTTACTAAAGCTTTCGTGAAATTAATAAACTTTCCAAAGAACGCGATTATCTTTCAAAGTAAAGCTTGTACTGAGGAAATTAAACATGATCTCAGTTCTAACAGTGCTTTCATACGTAGCAAACTAGTGCTTGTCTTTACAAAGAAACTCATGTGCGTATCTTACTAAAGCTTTCGTGAAATTAATAAACTTTCAAAAGAACGCGATTATCTTTCAAAGTAAAGCTTGTACTGAGAAAAGCAACACTGATCTCAGTTCTAACAGTGCGTTCACACGTAGCAAATAACTGCTTGTCTTTACAAAGAAACGCATGAGCGTTTCTCACTAAAGCTTTCGTGAAATTAATAAACTTTCAAAAGAACGCGATTATCTTTCATAGTAAAGCTTGTAAGGGAAAATTAAACCTGATTTCAGTTCTAACAGTGCTTTCATACGTAGCAAACTAGTGCATGTCTTTACAAAGAAACTCATGTGCGTATCTTACTAAAGCTTTCGTGAAATTAATAAACTTTCAAAAGAACGCGATTATCTTTCAAAGTAAAGCTTGTACTGAGAAAAGCAACACTGATCTCAGTTCTAACAGTGCGTTCACACGTAGCAAACAACTGCTTGTCTTGACAAAGAAACGCATGTGCGTTTCTCACTAAATCTTTCATGAAATTAATAATCGTTCAAAAGAACGCGATTATCTTTCAAAGTAAAGCTTGTACTGAGAAAAGCAACACTGATCTCAGTTCTAACAGTGCTTTCACACGTAGCAAACTCCTGCTTGTCTTTACAAAGAAATGCATGAGCGTTTCTTACTAAAGCTTTCGTGAAATTAATAAACTTTAAAAAGAACGCGATTATATTTCAAAGTAAAGCTTGTACTGAGGAAATTAAACCTGATCTCAGTTCTAACAGTGCTTTCACACGTAGCAAACAACTGCTTGTCTTTACAAAGAAACGCATGAGCATTTCTTACTAAAGCTTTGGTAAAATTAATAAACTTTCAAAAGAACGCGATTATCTTTCAATGTAAAGCTTGTACTGAGAAAAGCAACACTGACCTCAGTTCTAACAGTGCTTTCACATGTAGCAAAAAACTGCTTGTCTTTACAAAGAAACGCATGAGCGTTTCTTACTAAAGCTTTCGTGAAATTAATACACATTCAAAAGAACGCGCTTATCTTTCAAAGTAAAGCTTGTATTGAGAAAAGCAACACTGATCTCAGTTCTAACACTGCTTTCACACGTAGCATACAACTGCTTGTCTTTACAAAGAAACGCTGTGCGTTTCTTACTAAAGCTTTCGTGAAATTAATAAACTTTCAAAACAACGCGATTATCTTTCAAAGTAAAGCTTGTACTGAGAAAAGCAACACTGATCTCAGTTCTAACAGTGCTTTCACACGTAGCAAATAACTGCTTGTCTTTACAAAGAAACGCATGAGCGTTTCTCACTAAAGCTTTCGTGAAATTAATAAACTTTCAAAAGAACGCGATTATCTTTCATAGTAAAGCTTGTACTGAGAAAATTAAACCTGATCTCAGTTCTAACAGTGCTTTCACACGTAGCAAACAACTGCTTGTCTTGACAAAGAAACGCATGTGCCTTTCTTACTAAAGCTTTCGTGAAATTAATACACTTTCAAAAGAACGCGCTTATCTTTCAAAGTAAAGCTTGTATTGAGAAAAGCAACACTGATCTCAGTTCTAACACTGCTTTCACACGTAGCAAACAACTGCTTGTCTTTACAAAGAAACGCATGTGCGTTTCTTACTAAAGCTTTCGTGAAATTAATAAACTTTCAAAACAACGCGATTATCTTTCAAAGTAAAGCTTGTACTGAGAAAAGCAACACTGATCTCAGTTCTAACAGTGCTTTCACACGTAGCAAATAACTGCTTGCCTTTACAAAGAAACGCATGAGCGTTTCTCACTAAAGCTTTCGTGAAATTAATAAACTTTCAAAAGAACGCGATTATCTTTCATAGTAAAGCTTGTACTGAGAAAATTAAACCTGATCTCAGTTCTAACAGTGCTTTCACACGTAGCAAACAACTGCTTGTCTTGACAAAGAAACGCATGTGCGTTTCTCACTAAATCTTTCATGAAATTAATAAACATTCAAAAGAACGCGATTATCTTTCAAAGTAAAGCTTGTACTGAGAAAAGCAACACTGATCTCAGTTCTAACAGTGCTTTCACACGTAGCAAACAACTGCTTGTCTTTACAAAGAATCGCATGAGCGTTTCTTACTAAAGCTTTCGTGAAATTAATAAACTTTCAAAAGAAGGCGATTATCTTTCTAAGTAAGCTTGTACTGAGAAAAGCAACACTGATATCAGTTCTAACAGTGCTTTCACACGTAGCAAACAACTGCTTGTCTTTACAAAGAAACGCATGTGCGTTTCTTTCTAAAGCTTTCGTGAAATTAATATACTTTCAAAAGAACGCGATTATCTTTCAAAGTAAAGCTTGTACTGAGGAAATTAAATCTGATCTCAGTTGTAACAGTGCTTTCATACGTAGCAAACAACTGCTTGTCTTGACAAAGAAACGCATGTGCGTTTCTTACTAAAGCTTTCGTGAAATTAATACACTTTCAAAAGAACGCGCTTATCTTTTAAAGTAAAGCTTGTACTGAGAAAAGCAACACTGATCTCAGTTCTAACACTGCTTTCACACGTAGCATACAACTGCTTTTCTTTACAAAGAAACGCATGTCCGTTTCTTACTAAAGCTTTCGTGAAATTAATAAACTTTCAAAACAACGCGATTCTCTTTCAAAGTAAAGCTTGTACTGAGAAAAGCAACACTGATCTCAGTTCTAACAGTGCTTTCACACGTAGCAAATAACTGCTTGTCTTTACAAAGAAACGCATGAGCGTTTCTCACTAAAGCTTTCGTGAAATTAATAAACTTTCAAAAGAACGCGATTATCTTTCATAGTAAAGCTTGTACTGAGAAAATTAAACCTGATCTCAGTTCTAACAGTGCTTTCACACGTAGCAAACAACTGCTTGTCTTGACAAAGAAACGCATGTGCTTTTCTCACTAAACCTTTCATGAAATTAATAAACATTCAAAAGAACGCGATTATCTTTCAAAGTAAAGCTTGTACTGAGAAAAGCAACACTGATCTCAGTTCTAACAGTGCTTTCACACGTAGCAAACAACTGCTTGTCTTTACAAAGAAATGCATGAGCGTTTCTTACTAAAACTTTCGTGAAATTAATAAACTTTCAAAAGAACGCGATTATCTTTCAAAGTAAAGCTTGTACTGAGGAAATTAAACCTGATCTCAGTTCTAACAGTGCTTTCACACGTAGCAAACAACTGCTTGTCTTGACAAAGAAACGCATGTGCGTTTCTTACTAAAGCTTTCGTGAAATTAATAAAGTTTCAAAAGAACGCGCTTATCTTTCAAAGTAAAGTTTGTACTGAGAAAAGCAACACTGATCTCAGTTCTAACAGTGCTTTCACATGTAGCAAACAACTGCTTGTCTTTACAAAGAAACGCATGAGCGTTTCTTACTAAAGCTTTCGTGAAATTAATAAACTTTCAAAAGAAGGCGATTATCTTTCAAAGTAAAGCTTGTACTGAGAAAATTAAACCTGATCTCAGTTCTAACAGTGCTTTCACACGTAGCAAACAACTGCTTGTCTTGACAAAGAAACGCATGTGCGTTTCTTACTAAAGCTTTCGTGAAATTAATAAAGTTTCAAAAGAACGCGATTATCTTTCATAGTAAAGCTTGTACTGAGAAAATTAAACCTGATCTCAGTTCTAACAGTGCTTTCACACGTAGCAAACAACTGCTTGTCTTTACAAAGAAACGCATGTGTGTTTCTTACTAAAGCTTTCGTGAAATTAATACACTTTCAAAAGAACGCGCTTATCTTTCAAAGTAAAGCTTGTACTGAGAAAAGCAACACTGATCTCAGTTCTAACACTGCTTTCACACGTAGCATACAACTGCTTGTCTTTACAAAGAAACGCATGTGCGTTTCTTACTAAAGCTTTCCTGAAATTAATAAACTTTCAAAACAACGCGATTCTCTTTCAAAGTAAAGCTTGTACTGAGAAAAGCAACACTGATCTCAGTTCTAACAGTGCTTTCACACGTAGCAAATAACTGCTTGTCTTTACAAAGAAACGCATGAGCGTTTCTCACTAAAGCTTTCGTGAAATTAATAAACTTTCAAAAGAACGCGATTATCTTTCATAGTAAAGCTTGTACTGAGAAAATTAAACCTGATCTCAGTTCTAACAGTGCTTTCACACGTAGCAAACAACTGCTTGTCTTGACAAAGAAACGCATGTGCGTTTCTCACTAAACCTTTCATGAAATTAATAAACATTCAAAAGAACGCGATTATCTTTCAAAGTAAAGCTTGTACTGAGAAAAGCAACACTGATCTCAGTTCTAACATTGCTTTCACACGTAGCAAACAACTGCTTGTATTTACAAAGAAATGCATGAGCGTTTCTTACTAAAACTTTCGTGAAATTAATAAACTTTCAAAAGAAAGCGATTATCTTTCAAAGTAAAGCTTGTACTGAGGAAATTAAACCTGATCTCAGTTCTAACAGTGCTTTCACACGTAGCAAACAACTGCTTGTCTTGACAAAGAAACGCATGTGCGTTTCTTACTAAAGCTTTCGTGAAATTAATAAAGTTTCAAAAGAACGCGCTTATCTTTCAAAGTAAAGCTTGTACTGAGAAAAGCAACACTGATCTCAGTTCTAACAGTGCTTTCACATGTAGCAAACAACTGCTTGTCTTTACAAAGAAACGCATGAGCGTTTCTTACTAAAGCTTTCGTGAAATTAATAAACTTTCAAAAGAAGGCGATTATCTTTCAAAGTAAAGCTTGTACTGAGGAAATTAAACCTGATCTCAGTTCTAACAGTGCTTTCACACGTAGCAAACAACTGCTTGTCTTGTTTCTTACTAAAGCTTTCGTGAAATTAATAAAGTTTCAAAAGAATGCGCTTATCTTTCAAAGTAAAGCTTGTACTGAGAAAAGCAACACTGATCTCAGTTCTAACAGTGCTTTCACACGTAGCAAACAACTGCTTGTATTTACAAAGAAACGCATGAGCGTTTCTTACTAAAGCTTTCGTGAAATTAATACACATTCAAAAGAACGCGCTTATCTTTCAAAGTAAAGCTTGTACTGAGAAAAGCAACACTGATCTCAGTTCTAACACTGCTTTCACACGTAGCATACAACTGCTTGTCTTTACAAAGAAACGCATGTGCGTTTCTTACTAAAGCTTTCGTGAAATTAATAAACTTTCAAAACAACGCGATTATCTTTCAAAGTAAAGCTTGTACTGAGAAAAGCAACACTGATCTCAGTTCTAACAGTGCTTTCACACGTAGCAAATAACTGCTTGTCTTTACAAAGAAACGCATGAGCGTTTCTCACTAAAGCTTTCGTGAAATCAATAAACTTTCAAAAGAAAGCGATTATCTTTCATAGTAAAGCTTGTACTGAGAAAATTAAACCTGATCTCAGTTCTAACAGTGCTTTCACACGTAGCAAACAACTGCTTGTCTTTACAAAGAAACGCATGAGCTTTTCTTACTAAAGCTTTCGTGAAATTAATAAACTTTCAAAAGAACGCGCTTATCTTTCAAAGTAAAGCTTGTATTGAGAAAAGCAACACTGATCTCAGTTCTAACAGTGCTTTCACACGTAGCAAACAACTGCTTGTCTTTACAAAGAAACGCATGAGCGTTTCTTACTAAAGCTTTCGTGAAATTAATAAACTTTCAAAAGAACGCGATTATCTTTCAAAGTAAAGCTTGTACTGAGAAAAGCAACACTGATCTCAGTTCTAACAGTGCTTTCACACGTAGCAAACAACTGCTTGTCTTTACAAAGAAACGCATGAGCGTTTCTTACTAAAGCTTTCGTGAAATTAATAAACTTTCCAAAGAACGCGATTATCTTTCAAAGTAAAGCTTGTACTGAGGAAATTAAACATGATCTCAGTTCTAACAGTGCTTTCATACGTAGCAAACTAGTGCTTGTCTTTACAAAGAAACTCATGAGCGTTTCTTACTAAAGCTTTCGTGAAATTAATACACATTCAAAAGAACGCGCTTATCTTTCAAAGTAAAGCTTGTATTGAGAAAAGCAACACTGATCTCAGTTCTAACACTGCTTTCACACGTAGCATACAACTGCTTGTCTTTACAAAGAAACGCTGTGCGTTTCTTACTAAAGCTTTCGTGAAATTAATAAACTTTCAAAACAACGCGATTATCTTTCAAAGTAAAGCTTGTACTGAGAAAAGCAACACTGATCTCAGTTCTAACAGTGCTTTCACACGTAGCAAATAACTGCTTGTCTTTACAAAGAAACGCATGAGCGTTTCTCACTAAAGCTTTCGTGAAATTAATAAACTTTCAAAAGAACGCGATTATCTTTCATAGTAAAGCTTGTACTGAGAATATTAAACCTGATCTCAGTTCTAACAGTGCTTTCACACGTAGCAAACAACTGCTTGTCTTGACAAAGAAACGCATGTGCCTTTCTTACTAAAGCTTTCGTGAAATTAATACACTTTCAAAAGAACGCGCTTATCTTTCAAAGTAAAGCTTGTATTGAGAAAAGCAACACTGATCTCAGTTCTAACACTGCTTTCACACGTAGCAAACAACTGCTTGTCTTTACAAAGAAACGCATGTGCGTTTCTTACTAAAGCTTTCGTGAAATTAATAAACTTTCAAAACAACGCGATTATCTTTCAAAGTAAAGCTTGTACTGAGAAAAGCAACACTGATCTCAGTTCTAACAGTGCTTTCACACGTAGCAAATAACTGCTTGCCTTTACAAAGAAACGCATGAGCGTTTCTCACTAAAGCTTTCGTGAAATTAATAAACTTTCAAAAGAACGCGATTATCTTTCATAGTAAAGCTTGTACTGAGAAAATTAAACCTGATCTCAGTTCTAACAGTGCTTTCACACGTAGCAAACAACTGCTTGTCTTGACAAAGAAACGCATGTGCGTTTCTCACTAAATCTTTCATGAAATTAATAAACATTCAAAAGAACGCGATTATCTTTCAAAGTAAAGCTTGTACTGAGAAAAGCAACACTGATCTCAGTTCTAACAGTGCTTTCACACGTAACAAACAACTGCTTGTCTTTACAAAGAATCGCATGAGCGTTTCTTACTAAAGCTTTCGTGAAATTAATAAACTTTCAAAAGAAGGCGATTATCTTTCTAAGTAAGCTTGTACTGAGAAAAGCAACACTGATATCAGTTCTAACAGTGCTTTCACACGTAGCAAACAACTGCTTGTCTTTACAAAGAAACGCATGTGCGTTTCTTTCTAAAGCTTTCGTGAAATTAATATACTTTCAAAAGAACGCGATTATCTTTCAAAGTAAAGCTTGTACTGAGGAAATTAAATCTGATCTCAGTTGTAACAGTGCTTTCATACGTAGCAAACAACTGCTTGTCTTGACAAAGAAACGCATGTGCGTTTCTTACTAAAGCTTTCGTGAAATTAATACACTTTCAAAAGAACGCGCTTATCTTTTAAAGTAAAGCTTGTACTGAGAAAAGCAACACTGATCTCAGTTCTAACACTGCTTTCACACGTAGCATACAACTGCTTTTCTTTACAAAGAAACGCATGTGCGTTTCTTACTAAAGCTTTCGTGAAATTAATAAACTTTCAAAACAACGCGATTCTCTTTCAAAGTAAAGCTTGTACTGAGAAAAGCAACACTGATCTCAGTTCTAACAGTGCTTTCACACGTAGCAAATAACTGCTTGTCTTTACAAAGAAACGCATGAGCGTTTCTCACTAAAGCTTTCGTGAAATTAATAAACTTTCAAAAGAACGCGATTATCTTTCATAGTAAAGCTTGTACTGAGAAAATTAAACCTGATCTCAGTTCTAACAGTGCTTTCACACGTAGCAAACAACTGCTTGTCTTGACAAAGAAACGCATGTGCTTTTCTCACTAAACCTTTCATGAAATTAATAAACATTCAAAAGAACGCGATTATCTTTCAAAGTAAAGCTTGTACTGAGAAAAGCAACACTGATCTCAGTTCTAACAGTGCTTTCACACGTAGCAAACAACTGCTTGTCTTTACAAAGAAATGCATGAGCGTTTCTTACTAAAACTTTCGTGAAATTAATAAACTTTCAAAAGAACGCGATTATCTTTCAAAGTAAAGCTTGTACTGAGGAAATTAAACCTGATCTCAGTTCTAACAGTGCTTTCACACGTAGCAAACAACTGCTTGTCTTGACAAAGAAACGCATGTGCGTTTCTTACTAAAGCTTTCGTGAAATTAATAAAGTTTCAAAAGAACGCGCTTATCTTTCAAAGTAAAGTTTGTACTGAGAAAAGCAACACTGATCTCAGTTCTAACAGTGCTTTCACATGTAGCAAACAACTGCTTGTCTTTACAAAGAAACGCATGAGCGTTTCTTACTAAAGCTTTCGTGAAATTAATAAACTTTCAAAAGAAGGCGATTATCTTTCAAAGTAAAGCTTGTACTGAGAAAATTAAACCTGATCTCAGTTCTAACAGTGCTTTCACACGTAGCAAACAACTGCTTGTCTTGACAAAGAAACGCATGTGCGTTTCTTACTAAAGCTTTCGTGAAATTAATAAAGTTTCAAAAGAACGCGATTATCTTTCATAGTAAAGCTTGTACTGAGAAAATTAAACCTGATCTCAGTTCTAACAGTGCTTTCACACGTAGCAAACAACTGCTTGTCTTTACAAAGAAACGCATGTGTGTTTCTTACTAAAGCTTTCGTGAAATTAATACACTTTCAAAAGAACGCGCTTATCTTTCAAAGTAAAGCTTGTACTGAGAAAAGCAACACTGATCTCAGTTCTAACACTGCTTTCACACGTAGCATACAACTGCTTGTCTTTACAAAGAAACGCATGTGCGTTTCTTACTAAAGCTTTCGTGAAATTAATAAACTTTCAAAACAACGCGATTCTCTTTCAAAGTAAAGCTTGTACTGAGAAAAGCAACACTGATCTCAGTTCTAACAGTGCTTTCACACGTAGCAAATAACTGCTTGTCTTTACAAAGAAACGCATGAGCGTTTCTCACTAAAGCTTTCGTGAAATTAATAAACTTTCAAAAGAACGCGATTATCTTTCATAGTAAAGCTTGTACTGAGAAAATTAAACCTTATCTCAGTTCTAACAGTGCTTTCACACGTAGCAAACAACTGCTTGTCTTGACAAAGAAACGCATGTGCGTTTCTCACTAAACCTTTCATGAAATTAATAAACATTCAAAAGAACGCGATTATCTTTCAAAGTAAAGCTTGTACTGAGAAAAGCAACACTGATCTCAGTTCTAACATTGCTTTCACACGTAGCAAACAACTGCTTGTCTTTACAAAGAAATGCATGAGCGTTTCTTACTAAAACTTTCGTGAAATTAATAAACTTTCAAAAGAAAGCGATTATCTTTCAAAGTAAAGCTTGTACTGAGGAAATTAAACCTGATCTCAGTTCTAACAGTGCTTTCACACGTAGCAAACAACTGCTTGTCTTGACAAAGAAACGCATGTGCGTTTCTTACTAAAGCTTTCGTGAAATTAATAAAGTTTCAAAAGAACGCGCTTATCTTTCAAAGTAAAGCTTGTACTGAGAAAAGCAACACTGATCTCAGTTCTAACAGTGCTTTCACATGTAGCAAACAACTGCTTGTCTTTACAAAGAAACGCATGAGCGTTTCTTACTAAAGCTTTCGTGAAATTAATAAACTTTCAAAAGAAGGCGATTATCTTTCAAAGTAAAGCTTGTACTGAGGAAATTAAACCTGATCTCAGTTCTAACAGTGCTTTCACACGTAGCAAACAACTGCTTGTCTTGTTTCTTACTAAAGCTTTCGTGAAATTAATAAAGTTTCAAAAGAATGCGCTTATCTTTCAAAGTAAAGCTTGTACTGAGAAAAGCAACACTGATCTCAGTTCTAACAGTGCTTTCACACGTAGCAAACAACTGCTTGTATTTACAAAGAAACGCATGAGCGTTTCTTACTAAAGCTTTCGTGAAATTAATAAACTTTCAAAAGAAGGCGATTATCTTTCAAAGTAAAGCTTGTACTGAGGAAATTAAACCTGATCTCAGTTCTACCAGTGCTTTCACATGTAGCAAACAACTGCTTGTCTTGACAAGGAACGCATGTGCGTTTCTTACTAAAGCTTTCGTGAAATTAATAAAATTTCAAAAGAACGCGATTATCTTTCAAAGTAAAGCTTGTACTGAGAAAAGCAACACTGATCTCAGTTCAAACAGTGCTTTCATACATAGCAAACAACTGCTTGTCTTGACAAAGAAACGCATGTGCGTTTCTTACTAAAGCTTTCGTGAAATTAGTAAGCTTTCAAAAGAACGCGATTCTCTTTCAAAGTAAAGCTTGTACTGAGAAAATAAACACTGATCTCAGTTCTAACAGTGCTTTCACACGTAGCAAACAACTGCTTGTCTCTACAAAGAAACGCATGAGCTTTTCTTACTAATGCTTTCGTGAAATTAATAAACTTTCAAAAGAACGCGCTTATCTTTCAAAGTAAAGCTTGTACTGAGAAAAGCAACACTGATCTCAGTTCTAACAGTGCTTTCACACGTAGCAAACAACTGCTTGTCTTTACAAAGAAACGCATGAGCGTTTCTTACTAAAGCTTTCCTGAAATTAATAAACTTTCAAATGAACGCGATTATCTTTCAAAGTAAAGCTTGTACTGAGAAAAGCAACACTGATCTCAGTTCTAACAGTGCTTTCACACGTAGCAAACAACTGCTTGTCTTTACAAAGAAACGCATGAGCGTTTCTTACTAAAGCTTTCGTGAAATTAATAAACTTTCCAAAGAACGCGATTATCTTTCAAAGTAAAGCTTGTACTGAGGAAATTAAACATGATCTCAGTTCTAACAGTGCTTTCATACGTAGCAAACTAGTGCTTGTCTTTACAAAGAAACTCATGTGCGTTTCTTACTAAAGCTTTCGTGAAATTAATAAACTTTCAAAAGAACGCGATTATCTTTCAAAGTAAAGCTTGTACTGAGAAAAGCAACACTGATCTCAGTTCTAACAGTGCGTTCACACGTAGCAAATAACTGCTTGTCTTTACAAAGAAACGCATGAGCGTTTCTCACTAAAGCTTTCGTGAAATTAATAAACTTTCAAAAGAACGTGATTATCTTTCATAGTAAAGCTTGTAAGGGAAAATTAAACCTGATTTCAGTTCTAACAGTGCTTTCACACGTAGCAAACAACTGCTTGTCTTGACAAAGAAACGCATGTGCGTTTCTCACTAAATCTTTCATGAAATTAATAAACATTCAAAAGAACGCGATTATCTTTCAAAGTAAAGCTTTTACTGAGTAAAGCAACACTGATCTCAGTTCTAACAGTGCTTTCACACGTAGCAAACAACTGCTTGTCTTTACAAAGAAATGCATGAGCGTTTCTTACTAAAGCTTTCGTGAAATTAATAAACTTTCAAAAGAACGCGATTATCTTTCAAAGTAAAGCTTGTACTGAGGAAATTAAACCTGATCTCAGTTCTAACAGTGCTTTCACACTAGCAAACAACTGCTTGTCTTGACAAAGAAACGCATGAGCGTTTCTTACTAAAGCTTTGGTAAAATTAATAAACTTTCAAAAGAACGCGATTATCTTTCAAAGTAAAGCTTGTACTGAGAAAAGCAACACTGATCTCAGTTCTAACAGTGCTTTCACACGTAGCAAACAACTGCTTGTCTTTACAAAGAAACGCATGAGCGTTTCTTACTAAAGCTTTCGTGAAATTAATAAACTTTGAAAAGAACGCGTTTATCTTTCAAAGTAAAGCTTGTACTGAGAAAAGCAACACTGATCTCAGTTCTAACAGTGCTTTCACACGTAGCAAACAACTGCTTGTCTTGACAAAGAAACGCATGTGCGTTTCTTACTAATGCTTTCGTGAAATTAATAAACTTTCAAAAGAACGCGATTATCTTTCAAAGTAAAGCTTGTACTGAGAAAATTAAACCTGATCTCAGTTCTAACAGTGCTTTCATACGTAGCAAACCAGTGCTTGTCTTTACAAAGAAACTCATGTGCGTTTCTTACTAAAGCTTTCGTGAAATTAATAAACTTTCAAAAGAACGCGATTATCTTTCAAAGTAAAGCTTGTACTGAGAAAAGCAACACTGATCTCAGTTCTAACAGTGCGTTCACACGTAGCAAATAAATGCTTGTCTTTACAAAGAAACGCATGAGCGTTTCTCACTAAAGCTTTCGTGAAATTAATAAACTTTCAAAAGAACGCGATTATCTTTCATAGTAAAGCTTGTAAGGGAAAATTAAACCTGATTTCAGTTCTAACAGTGCTTTCACACGTAGCAAACAACTGCTTGTCTTGACAAAGAAACGCATGTGCGTTTCTCACTAAATCTTTCATGAAATTAATAAACATTCAAAAGAACGCGATTATCTTTCAAAGTAAAGCTTGTACTGAGAAAAGCAACACTGATCTCAGTTCTAACAGTGCTTTCACACGTAGCAAACAACTGCTTGTCTTTACAAAGAAATGCATGAGCGTTTCTTACTAAAGCTTTCGTGAAATTAATAAACTTTCAAAAGAACGCGATTATATTTCAAAGTAAAGCTTGTACTGAGAAAATTAAACCTGATCTCAGTTCTAACAGTGCTTTCACACGTAGCAAACAACTGCTTGTCTTTAGAAAGAAACGCATGTGCGTTTCTTATTAAAGCTTTCGTGAAATTAATAAACTTTCAAAAGAACGCGATAATCTTTCAAAGTAAAGCTTGTACTGAGAAAAGCAACACTGATATCAGTTCTAACAGTGCTTTCACACATAGCAAACAACTGCTTGTCTTTACAAAGAAACGCATGAGCGTTTCTTACTAAAGCTTTCGTGAAATTAATAAACTTTCAAAAGAACGCGATTATATTTCAAAGTAAAGCTTGTACTGAGGAAATTAAACCTGATCTCAGTTCTAACAGTGCTTTCACACGTAGCAAACAACTGCTTGTCTTGACAAAGAAACGCATGTGCGTTTCTTACTAAAGCTTTGGTAAAATTAATAAACTTTCAAAAGAACGCGATTATCTTTCAATGTAAAGCTTGTACTGAGAAAAGCAACACTGATCTCAGTTCTAACAGTGCTTTCACACGTAGCAAACAACTGCTTGTCTTTACAAAGAAACGCATGAGCGTTTCTTACTAAAGCTTTCGTGAAATTAATAAACTTTGAAAAGAACGCGTTTATCTTTCAAAGTAAAGCTTGTACTGAGAAAAGCAACACTGATCTCAGTTCTAACAGTGCTTTCACACGTAGCAAACAACTGCTTGTCTTGACAAAGAAACGCATGAGCGTTTCTTACTAAAGCTTTCGTGAAATTAATAAACTTTCAAAAGAACGCGATTATCTTTCAAAGTAAAGCTTGTACTGAGAAAATTACACCTGATCTCAGTTCTAACAGTGCTTTCACACGTAGCAAACAACTGCTTGTCTTTAGAAAGAAACGCATGTGCGTTTCTTATTAAAGCTTTCGTGAAATTAATAAACTTTCAAAAGAACGCGATAATCTTTCAAAGTAAAGCTTGTACTGAGAAAAGCAACACTGATATCAGTTCTAACAGTGCTTTCACACATAGCAAACAACTGCTTGTCTTTACAAAGAAACGCATGAGCGTTTCTTACTAAAGCTTTCGTGAAATTAATAAACTTTCCAAAGAACGCGATTATCTTTCAAAGTAAAGCTTGTACTAAGGAAATTAAACATGATCTCAATTCTAACAGTGCTTTCATACGTAGCCAACTAGTGCTTGTTTTTACAAAGAAACGCATATGCGTTTCTTATTAAAGCTTTCGTGAAATTAGTAAACTTTCAAAAGAACGCGATTCTCTTTCAAAGTAAAGCTTGTACTGAGAAAAGCAACACTGATCTCAGTTCTAACAGTGCTTTCACACGTAGCAAACAACTGCTTGTCTTTACAAAGAAACGCATGTGCGTTTCTTACTAAAGCTTTTGTGAAATTAATAAACTTTCAAAAGAACGCGATTATCTTTCAAAGTAAAGCTTATACTGAGGAAATTAAACATGATCTCAGTTCTAACAGTGCTTTCACACGTAGCAAACAACTGCTTGTCTTTACAAAGAAATGCATGAGCGTTTCTTACTAAAACTTTCGTGAAATTAATAAACTTTCA
Source organism: Chionomys nivalis (assembly GCF_950005125.1). Lineage (NCBI taxonomy): Eukaryota > Metazoa > Chordata > Mammalia > Rodentia > Cricetidae > Chionomys > Chionomys nivalis. The sequence goes on from NC_080102.1 coordinate 62,693,272, forward strand.
AAAGAACGCGATTATTTTCAAAGTAAAGCTTGTACTGAGGCAATTAAACCTGATCTCAGTTCTAACAGTGCTTTCACACGTAGCAAACAACTGCTTGTCTTGACAAAGAAACGAATGTGCGTTTCTTACTAAAGCTTTCGTGAAATTAATAAAGTTTCAAAAGAACGCGCTTATCTTTCAAAGTAAAGCTTGTACTGAGAAAAGCAACACTGATCTCAGTTCTAATAGTGCTTTCACACGTAGCAAACAACTGCTTGTCTTTACAAAGAAACGCATGAGCGTTTCTTACTAAAGCTTTCGTGAAATTAATAAACTTTCAAAAGAAGGCGATTATCTTTCAAAGTAAAGCTTGTACTGAGAAAAGCAAAACTGATCTCAGTTCAAACAGTGCTTTCATACATAGCAAACAACTGCTTGTCTTTACAAAGAAACGCATGTGCGTTTCTTACTAAAGCTTTCGTGAAATTAGTAAGCTTTCAAAAGAACGCGATTCTCTTTCAAAGTAAAGCTTGTACTGAGAAAAGCAAAACTGATCTCAGTTCTAACAGTGCTTTCACACGTAGCAAACAACTGCTTGTCTTTACAAAGAAACGCATGAGCTTTTCTTACTAAAGCTTTCGTGAAATTAATAAACTTTCAAAAGAACGCGCTTATCTTTCAAAGTAAAGCTTGTACTGAGAAAAGCAACACTGATCTCAGTTCTAACAGTGCTTCCACACGTAGCAAACAACTGCTTGTCTTTACAAAGAAACGCATGAGCGTTTCTTACTAAAGCTTTCGTGAAATTAATAAACTTTCAAAAGAACGCGATTATCTTTCAAAGTAAAGCTTGTACTGAGAAAAGCAACACTGATCTCAGTTCTAACAGTGCTTTCACACGTAGCAAACAACTGCTTGTCTTTACAAAGAAACGCATGAGCGTTTCTTACTAAAGCTTTCGTGAAATTAATAAACTTTCCAAAGAACGCGATTATCTTTCAAAGTAAAGCTTGTACTGAGGAAATTAAACATGATCTCAGTTCTAACAGTGCTTTCATACGTAGCAAACTAGTGCTTGTCTTTACAAAGAAACTCATGTGCGTTTCTTACTAAAGCTTTCGTGAAATTAATAAACTTTCAAAAGAACGCGATTATCTTTCATAGTAAATCTTGTAAGGGAAAATTAAACCTGATTTCAGTTCTAACAGTGCTTTCACACGTAGCAAACAACTGCTTGTCTTGACAAAGAAACGCATGTGCGTTTCTCACTAAATCTTTCATGAAATTACTAAACATTCAAAAGAACGCGATTATCTTTCAAAGTAAAGCTTGTACTGAGAAAAGCAACACTGATCTCAGTTCTAACAGTGCTTTCACACGTAGCAAACAACTGCTTGTCTTTACAAAGAAATGCATGAGCGTTTCTTACTAAAGCTTTCGTGAAATTAATAAACTTTCAAAAGAACGCGATTATATTTCAAAGTAAAGCTTGTACTGAGGAAATTAAACCTGATCTCAGTTCTAACAGTGCTTTCACACGTAGCAAACAACTGCTTGTCTTTACAAAGAAGCGCATGAGCGTTTCTTACTAAAGCTTTGGTAAAATTAATAAACTTTCAAAAGAACGCGATTATCTTTCAATGTAAAGCTTGTACTGAGAAAAGCAACACTGATCTCAGATCTAACAGTGCTTTCACACGTAGCAAACAACTGCTTGTCTTTACAAAGAAACGCATGAGCGTTTCTTACTAAAGCTTTCGTGAAATTAATAAACTTTGAAAAGAACGCGTTTATCTTTCAAAGTAAAGCTTGTACTGAGAAAAGCAACACTGATCTCAGTTCTAACAGTGCTTTCACACGTAGCAAACAACTGCTTGTCTTGACAAAGAAACGCATGTGCGTTTCTTACTAAAGCTTTCGTGAAATTAATAAACTTTCCAAAGAACGCGATTATCTTTCAAAGTAAAGCTTGTACTGAGGAAATTAAACATGATCTCAATTCTAACAGTGCTTTCATACGTAGCAAACTAGTGCTTGTCTTTACAAAGAAACGCATGTGCGTTTCTTATTAAAGCTTTCGTGAAATTAATAAACTTTCAAAAGAACGCGATTATCTTTCAAAGTAAAGCTTGTACTGAGAAAAGCAACACTGATATCAGTTCTAACAGTGCTTTCATACGTAGCAAACAACTGCTTGTCTTGACAAAGAAACGCATGTGCGTTTCTTACCAAAGCTTTCGTGAAATTAGTAAACTTTCAAAAGAACGCGATTCTCTTTCAAAGTAAAGCTTGTACTGAGAAAAGGAACACTGATCTCAGTTCTAACAATGCTTTCACACGTAGCAAACAACTGCTTGTCTTTACAAAGAAACGCATGTGCGTTTCTTACTAAAGCTTTCGTGAAATTAATAAACTTTCAAAAGAACGCGATTATCTTTCAAAGTAAAGCTTGTACTGAGAAAAGCAACACTGATCTCAGTTCTAACAGTGCTTTCATACGTAGCAAACAACTGCTTGTCTTGACAAAGAAATGCATGTGCGTTTCTTACTAAAGCTTTCGTGAAATTAGTAAACTTTCAAAAGAACGCGATTCTCTTTCAAATTAAAGCTTGTACTGAGAAAAGCAACACTGATCGCAGTTGTAACAGTGCTTTCACACGTAGCAAACAACTGCTTGTCTTGACAAAGAAACGCATGTGCGTTTCTAACTAAAGCTTTCGTGAAATTAATAAACTTTCAAAAGAACGCGATTATATTTCAAAGTAAAGCTTGTACTGAGAAAATTAAACCTGATCTCAGTTCTAACAGTGCTTTCACACGTAGCAAACAACTGCTTGTCTTTACAAAGAAACGCATGTGCGTTTCTTACTAAAGCTTTCGTGAAATTAATAAACTTTCAAAAGAACGCGATTATCTTTCAAAGTAAAGCTTGTACTGAGAAAAGCAACACTGATCTCAGTTCTAACAGTGCTTTCACACATAGCAAACAACTGCTTGTCTTTACAAAGAAACGCATGAGCGTTTCTTACTAAAGCTTTCGTGAAATTAATAAACTTTCAAAAGAAGGCGATTATCTTTCTAAGTAAAGCTTGTACTGAGAAAAGCAACACTGATCTCAGTTCTAACAGTGCTTTCACACGTAGCAAACAACTGCTTGTCTTTACAAAGAAAAGCATGAGCGTTTCTTACTAAAGCTTTCGTGAAATTAATAAACTTTCAAAAGAACGCGATTATCTTTCAAAGTAAAGCTTGTACTGAGAAAAGCAACACTGATCTCAGTTCTAACAGTGCTTTCACACGTAGCAAACAACTGCTTGTCTTTACAAAGAAACGCATGAGCGTTTCTTACTAAAGCTTTCGTGAAATTAATAAACTTTCCAAAGAACGCGATTATCTTTCAAAGTAAAGCTTGTACTGAGGAAATTAAACATGATCTCAGTTCTAACAGTGCTTTCATACGTAGCAAACTAGTGCTTGTCTTTACAAAGAAACTCATGTGCGTTTCTTACTAAAGCTTTCGTGAAATTAATAAACTTTCAAAAGAACGCGATTATCTTTCAAAGTAAAGCTTGTACTGAGAAAAGCAACACTGATCTCAGTTCTAACAGTGCGTTCACACGTAGCAAATAACTGCTTGTCTTTACAAAGAAACGCATGAGCGTTTCTCACTAAAGCTTTCGTGAAATTAATAAACTTTCAAAAGAACGCGATTATCTTTCATAGTAAAGCTTGTAAGGGAAAATTAAACCTGATTTCAGTTCTAACAGTGCTTTCACACGTAGCAAACAACTGCTTGTCTTGACAAAGAAACGCATGTGCGTTTCTCACTAAATCTTTCATGAAATTAATAAACATTCAAAAGAACGCGATTATCTTTCAAAGTAAAGCTTTTACTGAGTAAAGCAACACTGATCTCAGTTCTAACAGTGCTTTCACACGTAGCAAACAACTGCTTGTCTTTACAAAGAAATGCATGAGCGTTTCTTACTAAAGCTTTCGTGAAATTAATAAACTTTCAAAAGAACGCGATTATATTTCAAAGTAAAGCTTGTACTGAGGAAATTAAACCTGATCTCAGTTCTAACAGTGCTTTCACACGTAGCAAACAACTGCTTGTCTTGACAAAGAAACGCATGAGCGTTTCTTACTAAAGCTTTGGTAAAATTAATAAACTTTCGAAAGAACGCGATTATCTTTCAATGTAAAGCTTGTACTGAGAAAAGCAACACTGATCTCAGTTCTAACAGTGCTTTCACACGTAGCAAACAACTGCTTGTCTTTACAAAGAAACGCATGAGCGTTTCTTACTAAAGCTTTCGTGAAATTAATAAACTTTGAAAAGAACGCGTTTATCTTTCAAAGTAAAGCTTGTACTGAGAAAAGCAACACTGATCTCAGTTCTAACAGTGCTTTCACACGTAGCAAACAACTGCTTGTCTTGACAAAGAAACGCATGTGCGTTTCTTACTAATGCTTTCGTGAAATTAATAAACTTTCAAAAGAACGCGATTATCTTTCAAAGTAAAGCTTGTACTGAGAAAATTAAACCTGATCTCAGTTCTAACAGTGCTTTCATACGTAGCAAACCAGTGCTTGTCTTTACAAAGAAACTCATGTGCGTTTCTTACTAAAGCTTTCGTGAAATTAATAAACTTTCAAAAGAACGCGATTATCTTTCAAAGTAAAGCTTGTACTGAGAAAAGCAACACTGATCTCAGTTCTAACAGTGCGTTCACACGTAGCAAATAAATGCTTGTCTTTACAAAGAAACGCATGAGCGTTTCTCACTAAAGCTTTCGTGAAATTAATAAACTTTCAAAAGAACGCGATTATCTTTCATAGTAAAGCTTGTAAGGGAAAATTAAACCTGATTTCAGTTCTAACAGTGCTTTCACACGTAGCAAACAACTGCTTGTCTTGACAAAGAAACGCATGTGCGTTTCTCACTAAATCTTTCATGAAATTAATAAACATTCAAAAGAACGCGATTATCTTTCAAAGTAAAGCTTGTACTGAGAAAAGCAACACTGATCTCAGTTCTAACAGTGCTTTCACACGTAGCAAACAACTGCTTGTCTTTACAAAGAAATGCATGAGCGTTTCTTACTAAAGCTTTCGTGAAATTAATAAACTTTCAAAAGAACGCGATTATATTTCAAAGTAAAGCTTGTACTGGGAAAATTAAACCTGATCTCAGTTCTAACAGTGCTTTCACACGTAGCAAACAACTGCTTGTCTTTAGAAAGAAACGCATGTGCGTTTCTTATTAAAGCTTTCGTGAAATTAATAAACTTTCAAAAGAACGCGATAATCTTTCAAAGTAAAGCTTGTACTGAGAAAAGCAACACTGATATCAGTTCTAACAGTGCTTTCACACATAGCAAACAACTGCTTGTCTTTACAAAGAAACGCATGAGCGTTTCTTACTAAAGCTTTCGTGAAATTAATAAACTTTCAAAAGAACGCGATTATATTTCAAAGTAAAGCTTGTACTGAGGAAATTAAACCTGATCTCAGTTCTAACAGTGCTTTCACACGTAGCAAACAACTGCTTGTCTTGACAAAGAAACGCATGAGCGTTTCTTACTAAAGCTTTGGTAAAATTAATAAACTTTCAAAAGAACGCGATTATCTTTCAATGTAAAGCTTGTACTGAGAAAAGCAACACTGATCTCAGTTCTAACAGTGCTTTCACACGTAGCAAACAACTGCTTGTCTTTACAAAGAAACGCATGAGCGTTTCTTACTAAAGCTTTCGTGAAATTAATAAACTTTGAAAAGAACGCGTTTATCTTTCAAAGTAAAGCTTGTACTGAGAAAAGCAACACTGATCTCAGTTCTAACAGTGCTTTCACACGTAGCAAACAACTGCTTGTCTTGACAAAGAAACGCATGTGCGTTTCTTACTAAAGCTTTCGTGAAATTAATAAACTTTCAAAAGAACGCGATTATCTTTCAAAGTAAAGCTTGTACTGAGAAAATTACACCTGATCTCAGTTCTAACAGTGCTTTCACACGTAGCAAACAACTGCTTGTCTTTAGAAAGAAACGCATGTGCGTTTCTTATTAAAGCTTTCGTGAAATTAATAAACTTTCAAAAGAACGCGATAATCTTTCAAAGTAAAGCTTGTACTGAGAAAAGCAACACTGATATCAGTTCTAACAGTGCTTTCACACATAGCAAACAACTGCTTGTCTTTACAAAGAAACGCATGAGCGTTTCTTACTAAAGCTTTCGTGAAATTAATAAACTTTCCAAAGAACGCGATTATCTTTCAAAGTAAAGCTTGTACTAAGGAAATTAAACATGATCTCAATTCTAACAGTGCTTTCATACGTAGCCAACTAGTGCTTGTTTTTACAAAGAAACGCATATGCGTTTCTTATTAAAGCTTTCGTGAAATTAGTAAACTTTCAAAAGAACGCGATTCTCTTTCAAAGTAAAGCTTGTACTGAGAAAAGCAACACTGATCTCAGTTCTAACAGTGCTTTCACACGTAGCAAACAACTGCTTGTCTTTACAAAGAAACGCATGTGCGTTTCTTACTAAAGCTTTTGTGAAATTAATAAACTTTCAAAAGAACGCGATTATCTTTCAAAGTAAAGCTTATACTGAGGAAATTAAACATGATCTCAGTTCTAACAGTGCTTTCACACGTAGCAAACAACTGCTTGTCTTTACAAAGAAATGCATGAGCGTTTCTTACTAAAACTTTCGTGAAATTAATAAACTTTCAAAAGAACGCGATTATTTTCAAAGTAAAGCTTGTACTGAGGCAATTAAACCTGATCTCAGTTCTAACAGTGCTTTCACACGTAGCAAACAACTGCTTGTCTTGACAAAGAAACGAATGTGCGTTTCTTACTAAAGCTTTCGTGAAATTAATAAAGTTTCAAAAGAACGCGCTTATCTTTCAAAGTAAAGCTTGTACTGAGAAAAGCAACACTGATCTCAGTTCTAATAGTGCTTTCACACGTAGCAAACAACTGCTTGTCTTTACAAAGAAACGCATGAGCGTTTCTTACTAAAGCTTTCGTGAAATTAATAAACTTTCAAAAGAAGGCGATTATCTTTCAAAGTAAAGCTTGTACTGAGAAAAGCAAAACTGATCTCAGTTCAAACAGTGCTTTCATACATAGCAAACAACTGCTTGTCTTTACAAAGAAACGCATGTGCGTTTCTTACTAAAGCTTTCGTGAAATTAGTAAGCTTTCAAAAGAACGCGATTCTCTTTCAAAGTAAAGCTTGTACTGAGAAAAGCAAAACTGATCTCAGTTCTAACAGTGCTTTCACACGTAGCAAACAACTGCTTGTCTTTACAAAGAAACGCATGAGCTTTTCTTACTAAAGCTTTCGTGAAATTAATAAACTTTCAAAAGAACGCGCTTATCTTTCAAAATAAAGCTTGTACTGAGAAAAGCAACACTGATCTCAGTTCTAACAGTGCTTCCACACGTAGCAAACAACTGCTTGTCTTTACAAAGAAACGCATGAGCGTTTCTTACTAAAGCTTTCGTGAAATTAATAAACTTTCAAAAGAACGCGATTATCTTTCAAAGTAAAGCTTGTACTGAGAAAAGCAACACTGATCTCAGTTCTAACAGTGCTTTCACACGTAGCAAACAACTGCTTGTCTTTACAAAGAAACGCATGAGCGTTTCTTACTAAAGCTTTCGTGAAATTAATAAACTTTCCAAAGAACGCGATTATCTTTCAAAGTAAAGCTTGTACTGAGAAAAGCAACACTGATATCAGTTCTAACAGTGCTTTCATACGTAGCAAACAACTGCTTGTCTTGACAAAGAAACGCATGTGCGTTTCTTACCAAAGCTTTCGTGAAATTAGTAAACTTTCAAAAGAACGCGATTCTCTTTCAAAGTAAAGCTTGTACTGAGAAAAGGAACACTGATCTCAGTTCTAACAATGCTTTCACACGTAGCAAACAACTGCTTGTCTTTACAAAGAAACGCATGTGCGTTTCTTACTAAAGCTTTCGTGAAATTAATAAACTTTCAAAAGAACGCGCTTATCTTTCAAAGTAAAGCTTGTACTGAGAAAAGCAACACTGATCTCAGTTCTAACAGTGCTTTCATACGTAGCAAACAACTGCTTGTCTTGACAAAGAAATGCATGTGCGTTTCTTACTAAAGCTTTCGTGAAATTAGTAAACTTTCAAAAGAACGCGATTCTCTTTCAAATTAAAGCTTGTACTGAGAAAAGCAACACTGATCGCAGTTGTAACAGTGCTTTCACACGTAGCAAACAACTGCTTGTCTTGACAAAGAAACGCATGTGCGTTTCTAACTAAAGCTTTCGTGAAATTAATAAACTTTCAAAAGAACGCGATTATATTTCAAAGTAAAGCTTGTACTGAGAAAATTAAACCTGATCTCAGTTCTAACAGTGCTTTCACACGTAGCAAACAACTGCTTGTCTTTACAAAGAAACGCATGTGCGTTTCTTACTAAAGCTTTCGTGAAATTAATAAACTTTCAAAAGAACGCGATTATCTTTCAAAGTAAAGCTTGTACTGAGAAAAGCAACACTGATCTCAGTTCTAACAGTGCTTTCACACATAGCAAACAACTGCTTGTCTTTACAAAGAAACGCATGAGCGTTTCTTACTAAAGCTTTCGTGAAATTAATAAACTTTCAAAAGAAGGCGATTATCTTTCTAAGTAAAGCTTGTACTGAGAAAAGCAACACTGATCTCAGTTCTAACAGTGCTTTCACACGTAGCAAACAACTGCTTGTCTTTACAAAGAAACGCATGAGCGTTTCTTACTAAAGCTTTCGTGAAATTAATAAACTTTCAAAAGAACGCGATTATCTTTCAAAGTAAAGCTTGTACTGAGAAAAGCAACACTGATCTCAGTTCTAACAGTGCTTTCACACGTAGCAAACAACTGCTTGTCTTTACAAAGAAACGCATGAGCGTTTCTTACTAAAGCTTTCGTGAAATTAATAAACTTTCCAAAGAACGCGATTATCTTTCAAAGTAAAGCTTGTACTGAGGAAATTAAACATGATCTCAGTTCTAACAGTGCTTTCATACGTAGCAAACTAGTGCTTGTCTTTACAAAGAAACTCATGTGCGTTTCTTACTAAAGCTTTCGTGAAATTAATAAACTTTCAAAAGAACGCGATTATCTTTCAAAGTAAAGCTTGTACTGAGAAAAGCAACACTGATCTCAGTTCTAACAGTGCGTTCACACGTAGCAAATAACTGCTTGTCTTTACAAAGAAACGCATGAGCGTTTCTCACTAAAGCTTTCGTGAAATTAATAAACTTTCAAAAGAACGCGATTATCTTTCATAGTAAAGCTTGTAAGGGAAAATTAAACCTGATTTCAGTTCTAACAGTGCTTTCACACGTAGCAAACAACTGCTTGTCTTGACAAAGAAACGCATGTGCGTTTCTCACTAAATCTTTCATGAAATTAATAAACATTCAAAAGAACGCGATTATCTTTCAAAGTAAAGCTTTTACTGAGTAAAGCAACACTGATCTCAGTTCTAACAGTGCTTTCACACGTAGCAAACAACTGCTTGTCTTTACAAAGAAATGCATGAGCGTTTCTTACTAAAGCTTTCGTGAAATTAATAAACTTTCAAAAGAACGCGATTATATTTCAAAGTAAAGCTTGTACTGAGGAAATTAAACCTGATCTCAGTTCTAACAGTGCTTTCACACGTAGCAAACAACTGCTTGTCTTGACAAAGAAACGCATGAGCGTTTCTTACTAAAGCTTTGGTAAAATTAATAAACTTTCAAAAGAACGCGATTATCTTTCAATGTAAAGCTTGTACTGAGAAAAGCAACACTGATCTCAGTTCTAACAGTGCTTTCACACGTAGCAAACAACTGCTTGTCTTTACAAAGAAACGCATGAGCGTTTCTTACTAAAGCTTTCGTGAAATTAATAAACTTTGAAAAGAACGCGTTTATCTTTCAAAGTAAAGCTTGTACTGAGAAAAGCAACACTGATCTCAGTTCTAACAGTGCTTTCACAGGTAGCAAACAACTGCTTGTCTTGACAAAGAAACGCATGTGCGTTTCTTACTAATGCTTTCGTGAAATTAATAAACTTTCAAAAGAACGCGATTATCTTTCAAAGTAAAGCTTGTACTGAGAAAATTAAACCTGATCTCAGTTCTAACAGTGCTTTCATACGTAGCAAACCAGTGCTTGTCTTTACAAAGAAACTCATGTGCGTTTCTTACTAAAGCTTTCGTGAAATTAATAAACTTTCAAAAGAACGCGATTATCTTTCAAAGTAAAGCTTGTACTGAGAAAAGCAACACTGATCTCAGTTCTAACAGTGCGTTCACACGTAGCAAATAAATGCTTGTCTTTACAAAGAAACGCATGAGCGTTTCTCACTAAAGCTTTCGTGAAATTAATAAACTTTCAAAAGAACGCGATTATCTTTCATAGTAAAGCTTGTAAGGGAAAATTAAACCTGATTTCAGTTCTAACAGTGCTTTCACACGTAGCAAACAACTGCTTGTCTTGACAAAGAAACGCATGTGCGTTTCTCACTAAATCTTTCATGAAATTAATAAACATTCAAAAGAACGCGATTATCTTTCAAAGTAAAGCTTGTACTGAGAAAAGCAACACTGATCTCAGTTCTAACAGTGCTTTCACACGTAGCAAACAACTGCTTGTCTTTACAAAGAAATGCATGAGCGTTTCTTACTAAAGCTTTCGTGAAATTAATAAACTTTCAAAAGAACGCGATTATATTTCAAAGTAAAGCTTGTACTGAGAAAATTAAACCTGATCTCAGTTCTAACAGTGCTTTCACACGTAGCAAACAACTGCTTGTCTTTAGAAAGAAACGCATGTGCGTTTCTTATTAAAGCTTTCGTGAAATTAATAAACTTTCAAAAGAACGCGATAATCTTTCAAAGTAAAGCTTGTACTGAGAAAAGCAACACTGATATCAGTTCTAACAGTGCTTTCACACATAGCAAACAACTGCTTGTCTTTACAAAGAAACGCATGAGCGTTTCTTACTAAAGCTTTCGTGAAATTAATAAACTTTCAAAAGAACGCGATTATATTTCAAAGTAAAGCTTGTACTGAGGAAATTAAACCTGATCTCAGTTCTAACAGTGCTTTCACACGTAGCAAACAACTGCTTGTCTTGACAAAGAAACGCATGAGCGTTTCTTACTAAAGCTTTGGTAAAATTAATAAACTTTCAAAAGAACGCGATTATCTTTCAATGTAAAGCTTGTACTGAGAAAAGCAACACTGATCTCAGTTCTAACAGTGCTTTCACACGTAGCAAACAACTGCTTGTCTTGACAAAGAAACGCATGTGCGTTTCTTACTAAAGCTTTCGTGAAATTAATAAACTTTCAAAAGAACGCGATTATCTTTCAAAGTAAAGCTTGTACTGAGAAAATTACACCTGATCTCAGTTCTAACAGTGCTTTCACACGTAGCAAACAACTGCTTGTCTTTAGAAAGAAACGCATGTGCGTTTCTTATTAAAGCTTTCGTGAAATTAATAAACTTTCAAAAGAACGCGATAATCTTTCAAAGTAAAGCTTGTACTGAGAAAAGCAACACTGATATCAGTTCTAACAGTGCTTTCACACATAGCAAACAACTGCTTGTCTTTACAAAGAAACGCATGAGCGTTTCTTACTAAAGCTTTCGTGAAATTAATAAACTTTCCAAAGAACGTGATTATCTTTCAAAGTAAAGCTTGTACTAAGGAAATTAAACATGATCTCAATTCTAACAGTGCTTTCATACGTAGCCAACTAGTGCTTGTTTTTACAAAGAAACGCATATGCGTTTCTTATTAAAGCTTTCGTGAAATTAGTAAACTTTCAAAAGAACGCGATTCTCTTTCAAAGTAAAGCTTGTACTGAGAAAAGCAACACTGATCTCAGTTCTAACAGTGCTTTCACACGTAGCAAACAACTGCTTGTCTTTACAAAGAAACGCATGTGCGTTTCTTACTAAAGCTTTTGTGAAATTAATAAACTTTCAAAAGAACGCGATTATCTTTCAAAGTAAAGCTTATACTGAGGAAATTAAACATGATCTCAGTTCTAACAGTGCTTTCACACGTAGCAAACAACTGCTTGTCTTTACAAAGAAATGCATGAGCGTTTCTTACTAAAACTTTCGTGAAATTAATAAACTTTCAAAAGAACGCGATTATTTTCAAAGTAAAGCTTGTACTGAGGCAATTAAACCTGATCTCAGTTCTAACAGTGCTTTCACACGTAGCAAACAACTGCTTGTCTTGACAAAGAAACGCATGTGCGTTTCTAACTAAAGCTTTCGTGAAATTAATAAACTTTCAAAAGAACGCGATTATATTTCAAAGTAAAGCTTGTACTGAGAAAATTAAACCTGATCTCAGTTCTAACAGTGCTTTCACACGTAGCAAACAACTGCTTGTCTTTACAAAGAAACGCATGTGCGTTTCTTACTAAAGCTTTCGTGAAATTAATAAACTTTCAAAAGAACGCGATTATCTTTCAAAGTAAAGCTTGTACTGAGAAAAGCAACACTGATCTCAGTTCTAACAGTGCTTTCACACATAGCAAACAACTGCTTGTCTTTACAAAGAAACGCATGAGCGTTTCTTACTAAAGCTTTCGTGAAATTAATAAACTTTCAAAAGAAGGCGATTATCTTTCTAAGTAAAGCTTGTACTGAGAAAAGCAACACTGATCTCAGTTCTAACAGTGCTTTCACACGTAGCAAACAACTGCTTGTCTTTACAAAGAAAAGCATGAGCGTTTCTTACTAAAGCTTTCGTGAAATTAATAAACTTTCAAAAGAACGCGATTATCTTTCAAAGTAAAGCTTGTACTGAGAAAAGCAACACTGATCTCAGTTCTAACAGTGCTTTCACACGTAGCAAACAACTGCTTGTCTTTACAAAGAAACGCATGAGCGTTTCTTACTAAAGCTTTCGTGAAATTAATAAACTTTCCAAAGAACGCGATTATCTTTCAAAGTAAAGCTTGTACTGAGGAAATTAAACATGATCTCAGTTCTAACAGTGCTTTCATACGTAGCAAACTAGTGCTTGTCTTTACAAAGAAACTCATGTGCGTTTCTTACTAAAGCTTTCGTGAAATTAATAAACTTTCAAAAGAACGCGATTATCTTTCAAAGTAAAGCTTGTACTGAGAAAAGCAACACTGATCTCAGTTCTAACAGTGCGTTCACACGTAGCAAATAACTGCTTGTCTTTACAAAGAAACGCATGAGCGTTTCTCACTAAAGCTTTCGTGAAATTAATAAACTTTCAAAAGAACGCGATTATCTTTCATAGTAAAGCTTGTAAGGGAAAATTAAACCTGATTTCAGTTCTAACAGTGCTTTCACACGTAGCAAACAACTGCTTGTCTTGACAAAGAAACGCATGTGCGTTTCTCACTAAATCTTTCATGAAATTAATAAACATTCAAAAGAACGCGATTATCTTTCAAAGTAAAGCTTTTACTGAGTAAAGCAACACTGATCTCAGTTCTAACAGTGCTTTCACACGTAGCAAACAACTGCTTGTCTTTACAAAGAAATGCATGAGCGTTTCTTACTAAAGCTTTCGTGAAATTAATAAACTTTCAAAAGAACGCGATTATATTTCAAAGTAAAGCTTGTACTGAGGAAATTAAACCTGATCTCAGTTCTAACAGTGCTTTCACACGTAGCAAACAACTGCTTGTCTTGACAAAGAAACGCATGAGCGTTTCTTACTAAAGCTTTGGTAAAATTAATAAACTTTCGAAAGAACGCGATTATCTTTCAATGTAAAGCTTGTACTGAGAAAAGCAACACTGATCTCAGTTCTAACAGTGCTTTCACACGTAGCAAACAACTGCTTGTCTTTACAAAGAAACGCATGAGCGTTTCTTACTAAAGCTTTCGTGAAATTAATAAACTTTGAAAAGAACGCGTTTATCTTTCAAAGTAAAGCTTGTACTGAGAAAAGCAACACTGATCTCAGTTCTAACAGTGCTTTCACACGTAGCAAACAACTGCTTGTCTTGACAAAGAAACGCATGTGCGTTTCTTACTAATGCTTTCGTGAAATTAATAAACTTTCAAAAGAACGCGATTATCTTTCAAAGTAAAGCTTGTACTGAGAAAATTAAACCTGATCTCAGTTCTAACAGTGCTTTCATACGTAGCAAACCAGTGCTTGTCTTTACAAAGAAACTCATGTGCGTTTCTTACTAAAGCTTTCGTGAAATTAATAAACTTTCAAAAGAACGCGATTATCTTTCAAAGTAAAGCTTGTACTGAGAAAAGCAACACTGATCTCAGTTCTAACAGTGCGTTCACACGTAGCAAATAAATGCTTGTCTTTACAAAGAAACGCATGAGCGTTTCTCACTAAAGCTTTCGTGAAATTAATAAACTTTCAAAAGAACGCGATTATCTTTCATAGTAAAGCTTGTAAGGGAAAATTAAACCTGATTTCAGTTCTAACAGTGCTTTCACACGTAGCAAACAACTGCTTGTCTTGACAAAGAAACGCATGTGCGTTTCTCACTAAATCTTTCATGAAATTAATAAACATTCAAAAGAACGCGATTATCTTTCAAAGTAAAGCTTGTACTGAGAAAAGCAACACTGATCTCAGTTCTAACAGTGCTTTCACACGTAGCAAACAACTGCTTGTCTTTACAAAGAAATGCATGAGCGTTTCTTACTAAAGCTTTCGTGAAATTAATAAACTTTCAAAAGAACGCGATTATATTTCAAAGTAAAGCTTGTACTGGGAAAATTAAACCTGATCTCAGTTCTAACAGTGCTTTCACACGTAGCAAACAACTGCTTGTCTTTAGAAAGAAACGCATGTGCGTTTCTTATTAAAGCTTTCGTGAAATTAATAAACTTTCAAAAGAACGCGATAATCTTTCAAAGTAAAGCTTGTACTGAGAAAAGCAACACTGATATCAGTTCTAACAGTGCTTTCACACATAGCAAACAACTGCTTGTCTTTACAAAGAAACGCATGAGCGTTTCTTACTAAAGCTTTCGTGAAATTAATAAACTTTCAAAAGAACGCGATTATATTTCAAAGTAAAGCTTGTACTGAGGAAATTAAACCTGATCTCAGTTCTAACAGTGCTTTCACACGTAGCAAACAACTGCTTGTCTTGACAAAGAAACGCATGAGCGTTTCTTACTAAAGCTTTGGTAAAATTAATAAACTTTCAAAAGAACGCGATTATCTTTCAATGTAAAGCTTGTACTGAGAAAAGCAACACTGATCTCAGTTCTAACAGTGCTTTCACACGTAGCAAACAACTGCTTGTCTTTACAAAGAAACGCATGAGCGTTTCTTACTAAAGCTTTCGTGAAATTAATAAACTTTGAAAAGAACGCGTTTATCTTTCAAAGTAAAGCTTGTACTGAGAAAAGCAACACTGATCTCAGTTCTAACAGTGCTTTCACACGTAGCAAACAACTGCTTGTCTTGACAAAGAAACGCATGTGCGTTTCTTACTAAAGCTTTCGTGAAATTAATAAACTTTCAAAAGAACGCGATTATCTTTCAAAGTAAAGCTTGTACTGAGAAAATTACACCTGATCTCAGTTCTAACAGTGCTTTCACACGTAGCAAACAACTGCTTGTCTTTAGAAAGAAACGCATGTGCGTTTCTTATTAAAGCTTTCGTGAAATTAATAAACTTTCAAAAGAACGCGATAATCTTTCAAAGTAAAGCTTGTACTGAGAAAAGCAACACTGATATCAGTTCTAACAGTGCTTTCACACATAGCAAACAACTGCTTGTCTTTACAAAGAAACGCATGAGCGTTTCTTACTAAAGCTTTCGTGAAATTAATAAACTTTCCAAAGAACGCGATTATCTTTCAAAGTAAAGCTTGTACTAAGGAAATTAAACATGATCTCAATTCTAACAGTGCTTTCATACGTAGCCAACTAGTGCTTGTTTTTACAAAGAAACGCATATGCGTTTCTTATTAAAGCTTTCGTGAAATTAGTAAACTTTCAAAAGAACGCGATTCTCTTTCAAAGTAAAGCTTGTACTGAGAAAAGCAACACTGATCTCAGTTCTAACAGTGCTTTCACACGTAGCAAACAACTGCTTGTCTTTACAAAGAAACGCATGTGCGTTTCTTACTAAAGCTTTTGTGAAATTAATAAACTTTCAAAAGAACGCGATTATCTTTCAAAGTAAAGCTTATACTGAGGAAATTAAACATGATCTCAGTTCTAACAGTGCTTTCACACGTAGCAAACAACTGCTTGTCTTTACAAAGAAATGCATGAGCGTTTCTTACTAAAACTTTCGTGAAATTAATAAACTTTCAAAAGAACGCGATTATTTTCAAAGTAAAGCTTGTACTGAGGCAATTAAACCTGATCTCAGTTCTAACAGTGCTTTCACACGTAGCAAACAACTGCTTGTCTTGACAAAGAAACGAATGTGCGTTTCTTACTAAAGCTTTCGTGAAATTAATAAAGTTTCAAAAGAACGCGCTTATCTTTCAAAGTAAAGCTTGTACTGAGAAAAGCAACACTGATCTCAGTTCTAATAGTGCTTTCACACGTAGCAAACAACTGCTTGTCTTTACAAAGAAACGCATGAGCGTTTCTTACTAAAGCTTTCGTGAAATTAATAAACTTTCAAAAGAAGGCGATTATCTTTCAAAGTAAAGCTTGTACTGAGAAAAGCAAAACTGATCTCAGTTCAAACAGTGCTTTCATACATAGCAAACAACTGCTTGTCTTTACAAAGAAACGCATGTGCGTTTCTTACTAAAGCTTTCGTGAAATTAGTAAGCTTTCAAAAGAACGCGATTCTCTTTCAAAGTAAAGCTTGTACTGAGAAAAGCAAAACTGATCTCAGTTCTAACAGTGCTTTCACACGTAGCAAACAACTGCTTGTCTTTACAAAGAAACGCATGAGCTTTTCTTACTAAAGCTTTCGTGAAATTAATAAACTTTCAAAAGAACGCGCTTATCTTTCAAAATAAAGCTTGTACTGAGAAAAGCAACACTGATCTCAGTTCTAACAGTGCTTCCACACGTAGCAAACAACTGCTTGTCTTTACAAAGAAACGCATGAGCGTTTCTTACTAAAGCTTTCGTGAAATTAATAAACTTTCAAAAGAACGCGATTATCTTTCAAAGTAAAGCTTGTACTGAGAAAAGCAACACTGATCTCAGTTCTAACAGTGCTTTCACACGTAGCAAACAACTGCTTGTCTTTACAAAGAAACGCATGAGCGTTTCTTACTAAAGCTTTCGTGAAATTAATAAACTTTCCAAAGAACGCGATTATCTTTCAAAGTAAAGCTTGTACTGAGAAAAGCAACACTGATATCAGTTCTAACAGTGCTTTCATACGTAGCAAACAACTGCTTGTCTTGACAAAGAAACGCATGTGCGTTTCTTACCAAAGCTTTCGTGAAATTAGTAAACTTTCAAAAGAACGCGATTCTCTTTCAAAGTAAAGCTTGTACTGAGAAAAGGAACACTGATCTCAGTTCTAACAATGCTTTCACACGTAGCAAACAACTGCTTGTCTTTACAAAGAAACGCATGTGCGTTTCTTACTAAAGCTTTCGTGAAATTAATAAACTTTCAAAAGAACGCGCTTATCTTTCAAAGTAAAGCTTGTACTGAGAAAAGCAACACTGATCTCAGTTCTAACAGTGCTTTCATACGTAGCAAACAACTGCTTGTCTTGACAAAGAAATGCATGTGCGTTTCTTACTAAAGCTTTCGTGAAATTAGTAAACTTTCAAAAGAACGCGATTCTCTTTCAAATTAAAGCTTGTACTGAGAAAAGCAACACTGATCGCAGTTGTAACAGTGCTTTCACACGTAGCAAACAACTGCTTGTCTTGACAAAGAAACGCATGTGCGTTTCTAACTAAAGCTTTCGTGAAATTAATAAACTTTCAAAAGAACGCGATTATATTTCAAAGTAAAGCTTGTACTGAGAAAATTAAACCTGATCTCAGTTCTAACAGTGCTTTCACACGTAGCAAACAACTGCTTGTCTTTACAAAGAAACGCATGTGCGTTTCTTACTAAAGCTTTCGTGAAATTAATAAACTTTCAAAAGAACGCGATTATCTTTCAAAGTAAAGCTTGTACTGAGAAAAGCAACACTGATCTCAGTTCTAACAGTGCTTTCACACATAGCAAACAACTGCTTGTCTTTACAAAGAAACGCATGAGCGTTTCTTACTAAAGCTTTCGTGAAATTAATAAACTTTCAAAAGAAGGCGATTATCTTTCTAAGTAAAGCTTGTACTGAGAAAAGCAACACTGATCTCAGTTCTAACAGTGCTTTCACACGTAGCAAACAACTGCTTGTCTTTACAAAGAAACGCATGAGCGTTTCTTACTAAAGCTTTCGTGAAATTAATAAACTTTCAAAAGAACGCGATTATCTTTCAAAGTAAAGCTTGTACTGAGAAAAGCAACACTGATCTCAGTTCTAACAGTGCTTTCACACGTAGCAAACAACTGCTTGTCTTTACAAAGAAACGCATGAGCGTTTCTTACTAAAGCTTTCGTGAAATTAATAAACTTTCCAAAGAACGCGATTATCTTTCAAAGTAAAGCTTGTACTGAGGAAATTAAACATGATCTCAGTTCTAACAGTGCTTTCATACGTAGCAAACTAGTGCTTGTCTTTACAAAGAAACTCATGTGCGTTTCTTACTAAAGCTTTCGTGAAATTAATAAACTTTCAAAAGAACGCGATTATCTTTCAAAGTAAAGCTTGTACTGAGAAAAGCAACACTGATCTCAGTTCTAACAGTGCGTTCACACGTAGCAAATAACTGCTTGTCTTTACAAAGAAACGCATGAGCGTTTCTCACTAAAGCTTTCGTGAAATTAATAAACTTTCAAAAGAACGCGATTATCTTTCATAGTAAAGCTTGTAAGGGAAAATTAAACCTGATTTCAGTTCTAACAGTGCTTTCACACGTAGCAAACAACTGCTTGTCTTGACAAAGAAACGCATGTGCGTTTCTCACTAAATCTTTCATGAAATTAATAAACATTCAAAAGAACGCGATTATCTTTCAAAGTAAAGCTTTTACTGAGTAAAGCAACACTGATCTCAGTTCTAACAGTGCTTTCACACGTAGCAAACAACTGCTTGTCTTTACAAAGAAATGCATGAGCGTTTCTTACTAAAGCTTTCGTGAAATTAATAAACTTTCAAAAGAACGCGATTATATTTCAAAGTAAAGCTTGTACTGAGGAAATTAAACCTGATCTCAGTTCTAACAGTGCTTTCACACGTAGCAAACAACTGCTTGTCTTGACAAAGAAACGCATGAGCGTTTCTTACTAAAGCTTTGGTAAAATTAATAAACTTTCAAAAGAACGCGATTATCTTTCAATGTAAAGCTTGTACTGAGAAAAGCAACACTGATCTCAGTTCTAACAGTGCTTTCACACGTAGCAAACAACTGCTTGTCTTTACAAAGAAACGCATGAGCGTTTCTTACTAAAGCTTTCGTGAAATTAATAAACTTTGAAAAGAACGCGTTTATCTTTCAAAGTAAAGCTTGTACTGAGAAAAGCAACACTGATCTCAGTTCTAACAGTGCTTTCACAGGTAGCAAACAACTGCTTGTCTTGACAAAGAAACGCATGTGCGTTTCTTACTAATGCTTTCGTGAAATTAATAAACTTTCAAAAGAACGCGATTATCTTTCAAAGTAAAGCTTGTACTGAGAAAATTAAACCTGATCTCAGTTCTAACAGTGCTTTCATACGTAGCAAACCAGTGCTTGTCTTTACAAAGAAACTCATGTGCGTTTCTTACTAAAGCTTTCGTGAAATTAATAAACTTTCAAAAGAACGCGATTATCTTTCAAAGTAAAGCTTGTACTGAGAAAAGCAACACTGATCTCAGTTCTAACAGTGCGTTCACACGTAGCAAATAAATGCTTGTCTTTACAAAGAAACGCATGAGCGTTTCTCACTAAAGCTTTCGTGAAATTAATAAACTTTCAAAAGAACGCGATTATCTTTCATAGTAAAGCTTGTAAGGGAAAATTAAACCTGATTTCATTTCTAACAGTGCTTTCACACGTAGCAAACAACTGCTTGTCTTGACAAAGAAACGCATGTGCGTTTCTCACTAAATCTTTCATGAAATTAATAAACATTCAAAAGAACGCGATTATCTTTCAAAGTAAAGCTTGTACTGAGAAAAGCAACACTGATCTCAGTTCTAACAGTGCTTTCACACGTAGCAAACAACTGCTTGTCTTTACAAAGAAATGCATGAGCGTTTCTTACTAAAGCTTTCGTGAAATTAATAAACTTTCAAAAGAACGCGATTATATTTCAAAGTAAAGCTTGTACTGAGAAAATTAAACCTGATCTCAGTTCTAACAGTGCTTTCACACGTAGCAAACAACTGCTTGTCTTTAGAAAGAAACGCATGTGCGTTTCTTATTAAAGCTTTCGTGAAATTAATAAACTTTCAAAAGAACGCGATAATCTTTCAAAGTAAAGCTTGTACTGAGAAAAGCAACACTGATATCAGTTCTAACAGTGCTTTCACACATAGCAAACAACTGCTTGTCTTTACAAAGAAACGCATGAGCGTTTCTTACTAAAGCTTTCGTGAAATTAATAAACTTTCAAAAGAACGCGATTATATTTCAAAGTAAAGCTTGTACTGAGGAAATTAAACCTGATCTCAGTTCTAACAGTGCTTTCACACGTAGCAAACAACTGCTTGTCTTGACAAAGAAACGCATGAGCGTTTCTTACTAAAGCTTTGGTAAAATTAATAAACTTTCAAAAGAACGCGATTATCTTTCAATGTAAAGCTTGTACTGAGAAAAGCAACACTGATCTCAGTTCTAACAGTGCTTTCACACGTAGCAAACAACTGCTTGTCTTGACAAAGAAACGCATGTGCGTTTCTTACTAAAGCTTTCGTGAAATTAATAAACTTTCAAAAGAACGCGATTATCTTTCAAAGTAAAGCTTGTACTGAGAAAATTACACCTGATCTCAGTTCTAACAGTGCTTTCACACGTAGCAAACAACTGCTTGTCTTTAGAAAGAAACGCATGTGCGTTTCTTATTAAAGCTTTCGTGAAATTAATAAACTTTCAAAAGAACGCGATAATCTTTCAAAGTAAAGCTTGTACTGAGAAAAGCAACACTGATATCAGTTCTAACAGTGCTTTCACACATAGCAAACAACTGCTTGTCTTTACAAAGAAACGCATGAGCGTTTCTTACTAAAGCTTTCGTGAAATTAATAAACTTTCCAAAGAACGTGATTATCTTTCAAAGTAAAGCTTGTACTAAGGAAATTAAACATGATCTCAATTCTAACAGTGCTTTCATACGTAGCCAACTAGTGCTTGTTTTTACAAAGAAACGCATATGCGTTTCTTATTAAAGCTTTCGTGAAATTAGTAAACTTTCAAAAGAACGCGATTCTCTTTCAAAGTAAAGCTTGTACTGAGAAAAGCAACACTGATCTCAGTTCTAACAGTGCTTTCACACGTAGCAAACAACTGCTTGTCTTTACAAAGAAACGCATGTGCGTTTCTTACTAAAGCTTTTGTGAAATTAATAAACTTTCAAAAGAACGCGATTATCTTTCAAAGTAAAGCTTATACTGAGGAAATTAAACATGATCTCAGTTCTAACAGTGCTTTCACACGTAGCAAACAACTGCTTGTCTTTACAAAGAAATGCATGAGCGTTTCTTACTAAAACTTTCGTGAAATTAATAAACTTTCAAAAGAACGCGATTATTTTCAAAGTAAAGCTTGTACTGAGGCAATTAAACCTGATCTCAGTTCTAACAGTGCTTTCACACGTAGCAAACAACTGCTTGTCTTGACAAAGAAACGAATGTGCGTTTCTTACTAAAGCTTTCGTGAAATTAATAAAGTTTCAAAAGAACGCGCTTATCTTTCAAAGTAAAGCTTGTACTGAGAAAAGCAACACTGATCTCAGTTCTAATAGTGCTTTCACACGTAGCAAACAACTGCTTGTCTTTACAAAGAAACGCATGAGCGTTTCTTACTAAAGCTTTCGTGAAATTAATAAACTTTCAAAAGAAGGCGATTATCTTTCAAAGTAAAGCTTGTACTGAGAAAAGCAAAACTGATCTCAGTTCAAACAATGCTTTCATACATAGCAAACAACTGCTTGTCTTTACAAAGAAACGCATGTGCGTTTCTTACTAAAGCTTTCGTGAAATTAGTAAGCTTTCAAAAGAACGCGATTCTCTTTCAAAGTAAAGCTTGTACTGAGAAAAGCAAAACTGATCTCAGTTCTAACAGTGCTTTCACACGTAGCAAACAACTGCTTGTCTTTACAAAGAAACGCATGAGCTTTTCTTACTAAAGCTTTCGTGAAATTAATAAACTTTCAAAAGAACGCGCTTATCTTTCAAAGTAAAGCTTGTACTGAGAAAAGCAACACTGATCTCAGTTCTAACAGTGCTTCCACACGTAGCAAACAACTGCTTGTCTTTACAAAGAAACGCATGAGCGTTTCTTACTAAAGCTTTCGTGAAATTAATAAACTTTCAAAAGAACGCGATTATCTTTCAAAGTAAAGCTTGTACTGAGAAAAGCAACACTGATCTCAGTTCTAACAGTGCTTTCACACGTAGCAAACAACTGCTTGTCTTTACAAAGAAACGCATGAGCGTTTCTTACTAAAGCTTTCGTGAAATTAATAAACTTTCCAAAGAACGCGATTATCTTTCAAAGTAAAGCTTGTACTGAGGAAATTAAACATGATCTCAGTTCTAACAGTGCTTTCATACGTAGCAAACTAGTGCTTGTCTTTACAAAGAAACTCATGTGCGTTTCTTACTAAAGCTTTCGTGAAATTAATAAACTTTCAAAAGAACGCGATTATATTTCAAAGTAAAGCTTGTACTGAGGAAATTAAACCTGATCTCAGTTCTAACAGTGCTTTCACACGTAGCAAACAACTGCTTGTCTTTACAAAGAAGCGCATGAGCGTTTCTTACTAAAGCTTTGGTAAAATTAATAAACTTTCAAAAGAACGCGATTATCTTTCAATGTAAAGCTTGTACTGAGAAAAGCAACACTGATCTCAGATCTAACAGTGCTTTCACACGTAGCAAACAACTGCTTGTCTTGACAAAGAAACGCATGTGCGTTTCTTACTAAAGCTTTCGTGAAATTAATAAACTTTCCAAAGAACGCGATTATCTTTCAAAGTAAAGCTTGTACTAAGGAAATTAAACATGATCTCAATTCTAACAGTGCTTTCATACGTAGCAAACTAGTGCTTGTCTTTACAAAGAAACGCATGTGCGTTTCTTATTAAAGCTTTCGTGAAATTAATAAACTTTCAAAAGAACGCGATTATCTTTCAAAGTAAAGCTTGTACTGAGAAAAGCAACACTGATATCAGTTCTAACAGTGCTTTCATACGTAGCAAACAACTGCTTGTCTTGACAAAGAAACGCATGTGCGTTTCTTACCAAAGCTTTCGTGAAATTAGTAAACTTTCAAAAGAACGCGATTCTCTTTCAAAGTAAAGCTTGTACTGAGAAAAGGAACACTGATCTCAGTTCTAACAATGCTTTCACACGTAGCAAACAACTGCTTGTCTTTACAAAGAAACGCATGTGCGTTTCTTACTAAAGCTTTTGTGAAATTAATAAACTTTCAAAAGAATGCGATTATCTTTCAAAGTAAAGCTTATACTGAGGAAATTAAACATGATCTCAGTTCTAACAGTGCTTTCATACGTAGCAAACTAGTGCTTGTCTTTACAAAGAAACGCATGTGCGTTTCTTACTAAAGCTTTCGTGAAATTAATAAACTTTCAAAAGAACGCGATTATCTTTCAAAGTAAAGCTTGTACTGAGAAAAGCAACACTGATCTCAGTTCTAACAGTGCTTTCATACGTAGCAAACAACTGCTTGTCTTGACAAAGAAATGCATGTGCGTTTCTTACTAAAGCTTTCGTGAAATTAGTAAACTTTCAAAAGAACGCGATTCTCTTTCAAATTAAAGCTTGTACTGAGAAAAGCAACACTGATCGCAGTTGTAACAGTGCTTTCACACGTAGCAAACAACTGCTTGTCTTGACAAAGAAACGCATGTGCGTTTCTAACTAAAGCTTTCGTGAAATTAATAAACTTTCAAAAGAACGCGATTATATTTCAAAGTAAAGCTTGTACTGAGAAAATTAAACCTGATCTCAGTTCTAACAGTGCTTTCACACGTAGCAAACAACTGCTTGTCTTTACAAAGAAACGCATGTGCGTTTCTTACTAAAGCTTTCGTGAAATTAATAAACTTTCAAAAGAACGCGATTATCTTTCAAAGTAAAGCTTGTACTGAGAAAAGCAACACTGATCTCAGTTCTAACAGTGCTTTCACACATAGCAAACAACTGCTTGTCTTTACAAAGAAACGCATGAGCGTTTCTTACTAAAGCTTTCGTGAAATTAATAAACTTTCAAAAGAAGGCGATTATCTTTCTAAGTAAAGCTTGTACTGAGAAAAGCAACACTGATCTCAGTTCTAACAGTGCTTTCACACGTAGCAAACAACTGCTTGTCTTTACAAAGAAACGCATGAGCGTTTCTTACTAAAGCTTTCGTGAAATTAATAAACTTTCAAAAGAACGCGATTATCTTTCAAAGTAAAGCTTGTACTGAGAAAAGCAACACTGATCTCAGTTCTAACAGTGCTTTCACACGTAGCAAACAACTGCTTGTCTTTACAAAGAAACGCATGAGCGTTTCTTACTAAAGCTTTCGTGAAATTAATAAACTTTCCAAAGAACGCGATTATCTTTCAAAGTAAAGCTTGTACTGAGGAAATTAAACATGATCTCAGTTCTAACAGTGCTTTCATACGTAGCAAACTAGTGCTTGTCTTTACAAAGAAACTCATGTGCGTTTCTTACTAAAGCTTTCGTGAAATTAATAAACTTTCAAAAGAACGCGATTATCTTTCAAAGTAAAGCTTGTACTGAGAAAAGCAACACTGATCTCAGTTCTAACAGTGCGTTCACACGTAGCAAATAACTGCTTGTCTTTACAAAGAAACGCATGAGCGTTTCTCACTAAAGCTTTCGTGAAATTAATAAACTTTCAAAAGAACGCGATTATCTTTCATAGTAAAGCTTGTAAGGGAAAATTAAACCTGATTTCAGTTCTAACAGTGCTTTCACACGTAGCAAACAACTGCTTGTCTTGACAAAGAAACGCATGTGCGTTTCTCACTAAATCTTTCATGAAATTAATAAACATTCAAAAGAACGCGATTATATTTCAAAGTAAAGCTTGTACTGAGGAAATTAAAACTGATCTCAGTTCTAACAGTGCTTTCACACGTAGCAAACAACTGCTTGTCTTTACAAAGAAACGCATGAGCGTTTCTTACTAAAGCTTTGGTAAAATTAATAAACTTTCAAAAGAACGCGATTATCTTTCAATGTAAAGCTTGTACTGAGAAAAGCAACACTGATCTCAGTTCTAACAGTGCTTTCACACGTAGCAAACAACTGCTTGTCTTTACAAAGAAACGCATGAGCGTTTCTTACTAAAGCTTTCGTGAAATTAATAAACTTTGAAAAGAACGCGTTTATCTTTCAAAGTAAAGCTTGTACTGAGAAAAGCAACACTGATCTCAGTTCTAACAGTGCTTTCACACGTAGCAAACAACTGCTTGTCTTGACAAAGAAACGCATGTGCATTTCTTACTAAAGCTTTCGTGAAATTAATAAACTTTCAAAAGAACGCGATTATCTTTCAAAGTAAAGCTTGTACTGAGAAAATTAAACCTGATCTCAGTTCTAACAGTGCTTTCACACGTAGCAAACAACTGCTTGTCTTTAGAAAGAAACGCATGTGCGTTTCTTATTAAAGCTTTCGTGAAATTAATAAACTTTCAAAAGAACGCGATAATCTTTCAAAGTAAAGCTTGTACTGAGAAAAGCAACACTGATATCAGTTCTAACAGTGCTTTCACACATAGCAAACAACTGCTTGTCTTTACAAAGAAACGCATGAGCGTTTCTTACTAAAGCTTTCGTGAAATTAATAAACTTTCAAAAGAACGCGATTATATTTCAAAGTAAAGCTTGTACTGAGGAAATTAAACCTGATCTCAGTTCTAACAGTGCTTTCACACGTAGCAAACAACTGCTTGTCTTGACAAAGAAACGCATGAGCGTTTCTTACTAAAGCTTTGGTAAAATTAATAAACTTTCAAAAGAACGCGATTATCTTTCAATGTAAAGCTTGTACTGAGAAAAGCAACACTGATCTCAGTTCTAACAGTGCTTTCACACGTAGCAAACAACTGCTTGTCTTTACAAAGAAACGCATGAGCGTTTCTTACTAAAGCTTTCGTGAAATTAATAAACTTTGAAAAGAACGCGTTTATCTTTCAAAGTAAAGCTTGTACTGAGAAAAGCAACACTGATCTCAGTTCTAACAGTGCTTTCACACGTAGCAAACAACTGCTTGTCTTGACAAAGAAACGCAAGTGCGTTTCTTACTAAAGCTTTCGTGAAATTAATAAACTTTCAAAAGAACGCGATTATCTTTCAAAGTAAAGCTTGTACTGAGAAAATTACACCTGATCTCAGTTCTAACAGTGCTTTCACACGTAGCAAACAACTGCTTGTCTTTAGAAAGAAACGCATGTGCGTTTCTTATTAAAGCTTTCGTGAAATTAATAAACTTTCAAAAGAACGCGATAATCTTTCAAAGTAAAGCTTGTACTGAGAAAAGCAACACTGATATCAGTTCTAACAGTGCTTTCACACATAGCAAACAACTGCTTGTCTTTACAAAGAAACGCATGAGCGTTTCTTACTAAAGCTTTCGTGAAATTAATAAACTTTCCAAAGAACGCGATTATCTTTCAAAGTAAAGCTTGTACTAAGGAAATTAAACATGATCTCAATTCTAACAGTGCTTTCATACGTAGCCAAGTAGTGCTTGTTTTTACAAAGAAACGCATATGCGTTTCTTATTAAAGCTTTCGTGAAATTAGTAAACTTTCAAAAGAACGCGATTCTCTTTCAAAGTAAAGCTTGTACTGAGAAAAGCAACACTGATCTCAGTTCTAACAGTGCTTTCACACGTAGCAAACAACTGCTTGTCTTTACAAAGAAACGCATGTGCGTTTCTTACTAAAGCTTTTGTGAAATTAATAAACTTTCAAAAGAACGCGATTATCTTTCAAAGTAAAGCTTATACTGAGGAAATTAAACATGATCTCAGTTCTAACAGTGCTTTCACACGTAGCAAACAACTGCTTGTCTTTACAAAGAAATGCATGAGCGTTTCTTACTAAAACTTTCGTGAAATTAATAAACTTTCAAAAGAACGCGATTATTTTCAAAGTAAAGCTTGTACTGAGGCAATTAAACCTGATCTCAGTTCTAACAGTGCTTTCACACGTAGCAAACAACTGCTTGTCTTGACAAAGAAACGAATGTGCGTTTCTTACTAAAGCTTTCGTGAAATTAATAAAGTTTCAAAAGAACGCGCTTATCTTTCAAAGTAAAGCTTGTACTGAGAAAAGCAACACTGATCTCAGTTCTAACAGTGCTTTCACACGTAGCAAACAACTGCTTGTCTTTACAAAGAAACGCATGAGCGTTTCTTACTAAAGCTTTCGTGAAATTAATAAACTTTCAAAAGAAGGCGATTATCTTTCAAAGTAAAGCTTGTACTGAGAAAAGCAACACTGATCTCAGTTCTAACAGTGCTTTCACACGTAGCAAACAACTGCTTGTCTTTACAAAGAAACGCTCATCCGTTTCTTATTAAAGCTTTCGTGAAATTAATAAACTTTCAAAAGAACGCGATTATCTTTCAAAGTAAAGCTTGTACTGAGAAAAGCAACACTGATCTCAGTTCAAACAGTGCTTTCATACATAGCAAACAACTGCTTGTCTTGACAAAGAAACGCATGTGCGTTTCTTACTAAAGCTTTCGTGAAATTAGTAAGCTTTCAAAAGAACGCGATTCTCTTTCAAAGTAAAGCTTGTACTGAGAAAAGCAAAACTGATCTCAGTTCTAACAGTGCTTTCACACGTAGCAAACAACTGCTTGTCTTTACAAAGAAACGCATGAGCTTTTCTTACTAAAGCTTTCGTGAAATTAATAAACTTTCAAAAGAACGCGCTTATCTTTCAAAGTAAAGCTTGTACTGAGAAAAGCAACACTGATCTCAGTTCTAACAGTGCTTCCACACGTAGCAAACAACTGCTTGTCTTTACAAAGAAACGCATGAGCGTTTCTTACTAAAGCTTTCGTGAAATTAATAAACTTTCAAAAGAACGCGATTATCTTTCAAAGTAAAGCTTGTACTGAGAAAAGCAACACTGATCTCAGTTCTAACAGTGCTTTCACACGTAGCAAACAACTGCTTGTCTTTACAAAGAAACGCATGAGCGTTTCTTACTAAAGCTTTCGTGAAATTAATAAACTTTCCAAAGAACGCGATTATCTTTCAAAGTAAAGCTTGTACTGAGGAAATTAAACATGATCTCAGTTCTAACAGTGCTTTCATACGTAGCAAACTAGTGCTTGTCTTTACAAAGAAACTCATGTGCGTTTCTTACTAAAGCTTTCGTGAAATTAATAAACTTTCAAAAGAACGCGATTATCTTTCATAGTAAATCTTGTAAGGGAAAATTAAACCTGATTTCAGTTCTAACAGTGCTTTCACACGTAGCAAACAACTGCTTGTCTTGACAAAGAAACGCATGTGCGTTTCTCACTAAATCTTTCTTGAAATTACTAAACATTCAAAAGATCGCGATTATCTTTCAAAGTAAAGTTTGTACTGAGAAAAGCAACACTGATCTCAGTTCTAACAGTGCTTTCACACGTAGCAAACAACTGCTTGTCTTTACAAAGAAATGCATGAGCGTTTCTTACTAAAGCTTTCGTGAAATTAATAAACTTTCAAAAGAACGCGATTATATTTCAAAGTAAAGCTTGTACTGAGGAAATTAAACCTGATCTCAGTTCTAACAGTGCTTTCACACGTAGCAAACAACTGCTTGTCTTTACAAAGAAGCGCATGAGCGTTTCTTACTAAAGCTTTGGTAAAATTAATAAACTTTCAAAAGAACGCGATTATCTTTCAATGTAAAGCTTGTACTGAGAAAAGCAACACTGATCTCAGATCTAACAGTGCTTTCACACGTAGCAAACAACTGCTTGTCTTTACAAAGAAACGCATGAGCGTTTCTTACTAAAGCTTTCGTGAAATTAATAAACTTTGAAAAGAACGCGTTTATCTTTCAAAGTAAAGCTTGTACTGAGAAAAGCAACACTGATCTCAGTTCTAACAGTGCTTTCACACGTAGCAAACAACTGCTTGTCTTGACAAAGAAACGCATGTGCGTTTCTTACTAAAGCTTTCGTGAAATTAATAAACTTTCCAAAGAACGCGATTATCTTTCAAAGTAAAGCTTGTACTGAGGAAATTAAACATGATCTCAATTCTAACAGTGCTTTCATACGTAGCAAACTAGTGCTTGTCTTTACAAAGAAACGCATGTGCGTTTCTTATTAAAGCTTTCGTGAAATTAATAAACTTTCAAAAGAACGCGATTATCTTTCAAAGTAAAGCTTGTACTGAGAAAAGCAACACTGATATCAGTTCTAACAGTGCTTTCATACGTAGCAAACAACTGCTTGTCTTGACAAAGAAACGCATGTGCGTTTCTTACCAAAGCTTTCGTGAAATTAGTAAACTTTCAAAAGAACGCGATTCTCTTTCAAAGTAAAGCTTGTACTGAGAAAAGGAACACTGATCTCAGTTCTAACAATGCTTTCACACGTAGCAAACAACTGCTTGTCTTTACAAAGAAACGCATGTGCGTTTCTTACTAAAGCTTTTGTGAAATTAATAAACTTTCAAAAGAATGCGATTATCTTTCAAAGTAAAGCTTATACTGAGGAAATTAAACATGATCTCAGTTCTAACAGTGCTTTCATACGTAGCAAACTAGTGCTTGTCTTTACAAAGAAACGCATGTGCGTTTCTTACTAAAGCTTTCGTGAAATTAATAAACTTTCAAAAGAACGCGATTATCTTTCAAAGTAAAGCTTGTACTGAGAAAAGCAACACTGATCTCAGTTCTAACAGTGCTTTCATACGTAGCAAACAACTGCTTGTCTTGACAAAGAAATGCATGTGCGTTTCTTACTAAAGCTTTCGTGAAATTAGTAAACTTTCAAAAGAACGCGATTCTCTTTCAAATTAAAGCTTGTACTGAGAAAAGCAACACTGATCGCAGTTGTAACAGTGCTTTCACACGTAGCAAACAACTGCTTGTCTTGACAAAGAAACGCATGTGCGTTTCTAACTAAAGCTTTCGTGAAATTAATAAACTTTCAAAAGAACGCGATTATCTTTCAAAGTAAAGCTTGTACTGAGAAAAGCAACACTGATCTCAGTTCTAACAGTGCGTTCACACGTAGCAAATAACTGCTTGTCTTTACAAAGAAACGCATGAGCGTTTCTCACTAAAGCTTTCGTGAAATTAATAAACTTTCAAAAGAACGCGATTATCTTTCATAGTAAAGCTTGTAAGGGAAAATTAAACCTGATTTCAGTTCTAACAGTGCTTTCACACGTAGCAAACAACTGCTTGTCTTGACAAAGAAACGCATGTGCGTTTCTCACTAAATCTTTCATGAAATTAATAAACATTCAAAAGAACGCGATTATATTTCAAAGTAAAGCTTGTACTGAGGAAATTAAAACTGATCTCAGTTCTAACAGTGCTTTCACACGTAGCAAACAACTGCTTGTCTTTACAAAGAAACGCATGAGCGTTTCTTACTAAAGCTTTGGTAAAATTAATAAACTTTCAAAAGAACGCGATTATCTTTCAATGTAAAGCTTGTACTGAGAAAAGCAACACTGATCTCAGTTCTAACAGTGCTTTCACACGTAGCAAACAACTGCTTGTCTTTACAAAGAAACGCATGAGCGTTTCTTACTAAAGCTTTCGTGAAATTAATAAACTTTGAAAAGAACGCGTTTATCTTTCAAAGTAAAGCTTGTACTGAGAAAAGCAACACTGATCTCAGTTCTAACAGTGCTTTCACACGTAGCAAACAACTGCTTGTCTTGACAAAGAAACGCATGTGCGTTTCTTACTAAAGCTTTCGTGAAATTAATAAACTTTCAAAAGAACGCGATTATCTTTCAAAGTAAAGCTTGTACTGAGAAAATTAAACCTGATCTCAGTTCTAACAGTGCTTTCACACGTAGCAAACAACTGCTTGTCTTTAGAAAGAAACGCATGTGCGTTTCTTATTAAAGCTTTCGTGAAATTAATAAACTTTCAAAAGAACGCGATAATCTTTCAAAGTAAAGCTTGTACTGAGAAAAGCAACACTGATATCAGTTCTAACAGTGCTTTCACACATAGCAAACAACTGCTTGTCTTTACAAAGAAACGCATGAGCGTTTCTTACTAAAGCTTTCGTGAAATTAATAAACTTTCAAAAGAACGCGATTATATTTCAAAGTAAAGCTTGTACTGAGGAAATTAAACCTGATCTCAGTTCTAACAGTGCTTTCACACGTAGCAAACAACTGCTTGTCTTGACAAAGAAACGCATGAGCGTTTCTTACTAAAGCTTTGGTAAAATTAATAAACTTTCAAAAGAACGCGATTATCTTTCAATGTAAAGCTTGTACTGAGAAAAGCAACACTGATCTCAGTTCTAACAGTGCTTTCACACGTAGCAAACAACTGCTTGTCTTTACAAAGAAACGCATGAGCGTTTCTTACTAAAGCTTTCGTGAAATTAATAAACTTTGAAAAGAACGCGTTTATCTTTCAAAGTAAAGCTTGTACTGAGAAAAGCAACACTGATCTCAGTTCTAACAGTGCTTTCACACGTAGCAAACAACTGCTTGTCTTGACAAAGAAACGCAAGTGCGTTTCTTACTAAAGCTTTCGTGAAATTAATAAACTTTCAAAAGAACGCGATTATCTTTCAAAGTAAAGCTTGTACTGAGAAAATTACACCTGATCTCAGTTCTAACAGTGCTTTCACACGTAGCAAACAACTGCTTGTCTTTAGAAAGAAACGCATGTGCGTTTCTTATTAAAGCTTTCGTGAAATTAATAAACTTTCAAAAGAACGCGATAATCTTTCAAAGTAAAGCTTGTACTGAGAAAAGCAACACTGATATCAGTTCTAACAGTGCTTTCACACATAGCAAACAACTGCTTGTCTTTACAAAGAAACGCATGAGCGTTTCTTACTAAAGCTTTCGTGAAATTAATAAACTTTCCAAAGAACGCGATTATCTTTCAAAGTAAAGCTTGTACTAAGGAAATTAAACATGATCTCAATTCTAACAGTGCTTTCATACGTAGCCAAGTAGTGCTTGTTTTTACAAAGAAACGCATATGCGTTTCTTATTAAAGCTTTCGTGAAATTAGTAAACTTTCAAAAGAACGCGATTCTCTTTCAAAGTAAAGCTTGTACTGAGAAAAGCAACACTGATCTCAGTTCTAACAGTGCTTTCACACGTAGCAAACAACTGCTTGTCTTTACAAAGAAACGCATGTGCGTTTCTTACTAAAGCTTTTGTGAAATTAATAAACTTTCAAAAGAACGCGATTATCTTTCAAAGTAAAGCTTATACTGAGGAAATTAAACATGATCTCAGTTCTAACAGTGCTTTCACACGTAGCAAACAACTGCTTGTCTTTACAAAGAAATGCATGAGCGTTTCTTACTAAAACTTTCGTGAAATTAATAAACTTTCAAAAGAACGCGATTATTTTCAAAGTAAAGCTTGTACTGAGGCAATTAAACCTGATCTCAGTTCTAACAGTGCTTTCACACGTAGCAAACAACTGCTTGTCTTGACAAAGAAACGAATGTGCGTTTCTTACTAAAACTTTCGTGAAATTAATAAAGTTTCAAAAGAACGCGCTTATCTTTCAAAGTAAAGCTTGTACTGAGAAAAGCAACACTGATCTCAGTTCTAACAGTGCTTTCACACGTAGCAAACAACTGCTTGTCTTTACAAAGAAACGCATGAGCGTTTCTTACTAAAGCTTTCGTGAAATTAATAAACTTTCAAAAGAAGGCGATTATCTTTCAAAGTAAAGCTTGTACTGAGAAAAGCAACACTGATCTCAGTTCTAACAGTGCTTTCACACGTAGCAAACAACTGCTTGTCTTTACAAAGAAACGCTCATCCGTTTCTTATTAAAGCTTTCGTGAAATTAATAAACTTTCAAAAGAACGCGATTATCTTTCAAAGTAAAGCTTGTACTGAGAAAAGCAACACTGATCTCAGTTCAAACAGTGCTTTCATACATAGCAAACAACTGCTTGTCTTGACAAAGAAACGCATGTGCGTTTCTTACTAAAGCTTTCGTGAAATTAGTAAGCTTTCAAAAGAACGCGATTCTCTTTCAAAGTAAAGCTTGTACTGAGAAAAGCAAAACTGATCTCAGTTCTAACAGTGCTTTCACACGTAGCAAACAACTGCTTGTCTTTACAAAGAAACGCATGAGCTTTTCTTACTAAAGCTTTCGTGAAATTAATAAACTTTCAAAAGAACGCGCTTATCTTTCAAAGTAAAGCTTGTACTGAGAAAAGCAACACTGATCTCAGTTCTAACAGTGCTTCCACACGTAGCAAACAACTGCTTGTCTTTACAAAGAAACGCATGAGCGTTTCTTACTAAAGCTTTCGTGAAATTAATAAACTTTCAAAAGAACGCGATTCTCTTTCAAAGTAAAGCTTGTACTGAGAAAAGCAACACTGATCTCAGTTCTAACAGTGCTTTCACACGTAGCAAACAACTGCTTGTCTTTACAAAGAAACGCATGAGCGTTTCTTACTAAAGCTTTCGTGAAATTAATAAACTTTCCAAAGAACGCGATTATCTTTCAAAGTAAAGCTTGTACTGAGGAAATTAAACATGATCTCAGTTCTAACAGTGCTTTCATACGTAGCAAACTAGTGCTTGTCTTTACAAAGAAACTCATGTGCGTTTCTTACTAAAGCTTTCGTGAAATTAATAAACTTTCAAAAGAACGCGATTATCTTTCATAGTAAATCTTGTAAGGGAAAATTAAACCTGATTTCAGTTCTAACAGTGCTTTCACACGTAGCAAACAACTGCTTGTCTTGACAAAGAAACGCATGTGCGTTTCTCACTAAATCTTTCTTGAAATTACTAAACATTCAAAAGATCGCGATTATCTTTCAAAGTAAAGCTTGTACTGAGAAAAGCAACACTGATCTCAGTTCTAACAGTGCTTTCACACGTAGCAAACAACTGCTTGTCTTTACAAAGAAATGCATGAGCGTTTCTTACTAAAGCTTTCGTGAAATTAATAAACTTTCAAAAGAACGCGATTATATTTCAAAGTAAAGCTTGTACTGAGGAAATTAAACCTGATCTCAGTTCTAACAGTGCTTTCACACGTAGCAAACAACTGCTTGTCTTTACAAAGAAGCGCATGAGCGTTTCTTACTAAAGCTTTGGTAAAATTAATAAACTTTCAAAAGAACGCGATTATCTTTCAATGTAAAGCTTGTACTGAGAAAAGCAACACTGATCTCAGATCTAACAGTGCTTTCACACGTAGCAAACAACTGCTTGTCTTTACAAAGAAACGCATGAGCGTTTCTTACTAAAGCTTTCGTGAAATTAATAAACTTTGAAAAGAACGCGTTTATCTTTCAAAGTAAAGCTTGTACTGAGAAAAGCAACACTGATCTCAGTTCTAACAGTGCTTTCACACGTAGCAAACAACTGCTTGTCTTGACAAAGAAACGCATGTGCGTTTCTTACTAAAGCTTTCGTGAAATTAATAAACTTTCCAAAGAACGCGATTATCTTTCAAAGTAAAGCTTGTACTGAGGAAATTAAACATGATCTCAATTCTAACAGTGCTTTCATACGTAGCAAACTAGTGCTTGTCTTTACAAAGAAACGCATGTGCGTTTCTTATTAAAGCTTTCGTGAAATTAATAAACTTTCAAAAGAACGCGATTATCTTTCAAAGTAAAGCTTGTACTGAGAAAAGCAACACTGATATCAGTTCTAACAGTGCTTTCATACGTAGCAAACAACTGCTTGTCTTGACAAAGAAACGCATGTGCGTTTCTTACCAAAGCTTTCGTGAAATTAGTAAACTTTCAAAAGAACGCGATTCTCTTTCAAAGTAAAGCTTGTACTGAGAAAAGGAACACTGATCTCAGTTCTAACAATGCTTTCACACGTAGCAAACAACTGCTTGTCTTTACAAAGAAACGCATGTGCGTTTCTTACTAAAGCTTTTGTGAAATTAATAAACTTTCAAAAGAATGCGATTATCTTTCAAAGTAAAGCTTATACTGAGGAAATTAAACATGATCTCAGTTCTAACAGTGCTTTCATACGTAGCAAACTAGTGCTTGTCTTTACAAAGAAACGCATGTGCGTTTCTTACTAAAGCTTTCGTGAAATTAATAAACTTTCAAAAGAACGCGATTATCTTTCAAAGTAAAGCTTGTACTGAGAAAAGCAACACTGATCTCAGTTCTAACAGTGCTTTCATACGTAGCAAACAACTGCTTGTCTTGACAAAGAAATGCATGTGCGTTTCTTACTAAAGCTTTCGTGAAATTAGTAAACTTTCAAAAGAACGCGATTCTCTTTCAAATTAAAGCTTGTACTGAGAAAAGCAACACTGATCGCAGTTGTAACAGTGCTTTCACACGTAGCAAACAACTGCTTGTCTTGACAAAGAAACGCATGTGCGTTTCTAACTAAAGCTTTCGTGAAATTAATAAACTTTCAAAAGAACGCGATTATATTTCAAAGTAAAGCTTGTACTGAGAAAATTAAACCTGATCTCAGTTCTAACAGTGCTTTCACACGTAGCAAACAACTGCTTGTCTTTACAAAGAAACGCATGTGCGTTTCTTACTAAAGCTTTCGTGAAATTAATAAACTTTCAAAAGAACGCGATTATCTTTCAAAGTAAAGCTTGTACTGAGAAAAGCAACACTGATCTCAGTTCTAACAGTGCTTTCACACATAGCAAACAACTGCTTGTCTTTACAAAGAAACGCATGAGCGTTTCTTACTAAAGCTTTCGTGAAATTAATAAACTTTCAAAAGAAGGCGATTATCTTTCTAAGTAAAGCTTGTACTGAGAAAAGCAACACTGATCTCAGTTCTAACAGTGCTTTCACACGTAGCAAACAACTGCTTGTCTTTACAAAGAAACGCATGAGCGTTTCTTACTAAAGCTTTCGTGAAATTAATAAACTTTCAAAAGAACGCGATTATCTTTCAAAGTAAAGCTTGTACTGAGAAAAGCAACACTGATCTCAGTTCTAACAGTGCTTTCACACGTAGCAAACAACTGCTTGTCTTTACAAAGAAACGCATGAGCGTTTCTTACTAAAGCTTTCGTGAAATTAATAAACTTTCCAAAGAACGCGATTATCTTTCAAAGTAAAGCTTGTACTGAGGAAATTAAACATGATCTCAGTTCTAACAGTGCTTTCATACGTAGCAAACTAGTGCTTGTCTTTACAAAGAAACTCATGTGCGTTTCTTACTAAAGCTTTCGTGAAATTAATAAACTTTCAAAAGAACGCGATTATCTTTCAAAGTAAAGCTTGTACTGAGAAAAGCAACACTGATCTCAGTTCTAACAGTGCGTTCACACGTAGCAAATAACTGCTTGTCTTTACAAAGAAATGCATGAGCGTTTCTCACTAAAGCTTTCGTGAAATTAATAAACTTTCAAAAGAACGCGATTATCTTTCATAGTAAAGCTTGTAAGGGAAAATTAAACCTGATTTCAGTTCTAACAGTGCTTTCACACGTAGCAAACAACTGCTTGTCTTGACAAAGAAACGCATGTGCGTTTCTCACTAAATCTTTCATGAAATTAATAAACATTCAAAAGAACGCGATTATCTTTCAAAGTAAAGCTTGTACTGAGAAAAGCAACACTGATCTCAGTTCTAACAGTGCTTTCACACGTAGCAAACAACTGCTTGTCTTTACAAAGAAATGCATGAGCGTTTCTTACTAAAGCTTTCGTGAAATTAATAAACTTTCAAAAGAACGCGATTATATTTCAAAGTAAAGCTTGTACTGAGGAAATTAAACCTGATCTCAGTTCTAACAGTGCTTTCACACGTAGCAAACAATTGCTTGTCTTTACAAAGAAACGCATGAGCGTTTCTTACTAAAGCTTTGGTAAAATTAATAAACTTTCAAAAGAACGCGATTATCTTTCAATGTAAAGCTTGTACTGAGAAAAGCAACACTGATCTCAGTTCTAACAGTGCTTTCACACGTAGCAAACAACTGCTTGTCTTTACAAAGAAACGCATGAGCGTTTCTTACTAAAGCTTTCGTGAAATTAATAAACTTTGAAAGAACGCGTTTATCTTTCAAAGTAAAGCTTGTACTGAGAAAAGCAACACTGATCTCAGTTCTAACAGTGCATTCACACGTAGCAAACAACTGCTTGTCTTGACAAAGAAACGCATGTGCATTTCTTACTAATGCTTTCGTGAAATTAATAAACTTTCAAAAGAACGCGATTATCTTTCAAAGTAAAGTTGTACTGAGAAAATTAAACCTGATCTCAGTTCTAACAGTGCTTTCACACGTAGCAAACAACTGCTTGTCTTTAGAAAGAAACGCATGTCCGTTTCTTATTAAAGCTTTCGTGAAATTAATAAACTTTCAAAAGAACGCGATTATATTTCAAAGTAAAGCTTGTACTGAGAAAAGCAACACTGATATCAGTTCTAACAGTGCTTTCACACATAGCAAACAACTGCTTGTCTTTACAAAGAAACGCATGAGCGTTTCTTACTAAAGCTTTCGTGAAATTAATAAACTTTCAAAAGAACGCGATTATCTTTCAAAGTAAAGCTTGTACTGAGGAAATTAAACATGATCTCAATTCTAACAGTGCTTTCATATGTAGCCAACTAGTGCTTGTTTTTACAAAGAAACGCATGTGCGTTTCTTATTAAAGCTTTCGTGAAATTAATAAACTTTCAAAAGAACGCGATTATCTTTCAAAGTAAAGCTTGTACTGAGAAAAGCAACACTGATCTCAGTTCTAACAGTGCGTTCACACGTAGCAAATAACTGCTTGTCTTTACAAAGAAACGCATGAGCGTTTCTCACTAAAGCTTTCGTGAAATTAATAAAGTTACAAAAGAACGCGATTATCTTTCATAGTAAAGCTTGTAAGGGAAAATTAAACATGATCTCAGTTCTAACAGTGCTTTCACATGTAGCAAACAACTGCTTGTCTTGACAAAGAAACGCATGTGCGTTTCTCACTAAATCTTTCATGAAATTAATAAACATTCAAAAGAACGCGATTATCTTTCAAAGTAAAGCTTGTACTGGGAAAAGCAACACTGATCTCAGTTCTAACAGTGCTTTCACACGTAGCAAACAACTGCTTGTCTTTACCAAGAAATGCATGAGCGTTTCTTACTAAAGCTTTCGTGAAATTAATAAACTTTCAAAAGAACGCGATTATATTTCAAAGTAAAGCTTGTACTGAGGAAATTAAACCTGATCTCAGTTCTAACAGTGCTTTCACACGTAGCAAACAAGTGCTTGTCTTGACAAAGAAACGCATGAGCGTTTCTTACTAAAGCTTTGGTAAAATTAATAAACTTTCAAAAGAACGCGATTATCTTTCAATGTAAAGCTTGTACTGAGAAAAGCAACACTGATCTCAGTTCTAACAGTGCTTTCACACGTAGCAAACAACTGCTTGTCTTTACAAAGAAACGCATGAGCGTTTCTTACTAAAGCTTTCGTGAAATTAATAAACTTT
Source organism: Chionomys nivalis (assembly GCF_950005125.1). Classification (NCBI taxonomy): domain Eukaryota; kingdom Metazoa; phylum Chordata; class Mammalia; order Rodentia; family Cricetidae; genus Chionomys; species Chionomys nivalis. Next base: position 62,732,126 of record NC_080102.1, read on the forward strand.
GAAAAGAACGCGTTTATCTTTCAAAGTAAAGCTTGTACTGAGAAAAGCAACACTGATCTCAGTTCTAACAGTGCTTTCACACGTAGCAAACAACTGCTTGTCTTGACAAAGAAACGCATGTGCGTTTCTTACTAATGCTTTCGTGAAATTAATAAACTTTCAAAAGAACGCGATTATCTTTCAAAGTAAAGCTTGTACTGAGAAAATTAAACCTGATCTCAGTTCTAACAGTGCTTTCACACGTAGCAAACAACTGCTTGTCTTTAGAAAGAAACGCATGTGCGTTTCTTATTAAAGCTTTCGTGAAATTAATAAACTTTCAAAAGAACGCGATAATCTTTCAAAGTAAAGCTTGTACTGAGAAAAGCAACACTGATATCAGTTCTAACAGTGCTTTCACACATAGCAAACAACTGCTTGACTTTACAAAGAAACGCATGAGCGTTTCTTACTAAAGCTTTCGTGAAATTAATAAACTTTCCAAAGAACGCGATTATCTTTCAAAGTAAAGCTTGTACTGAGGAAATTAAACATGATCTCAATTCTAACAGTGCTTTCATACGTAGCCAACTAGTGCTTGTTTTTACAAAGAAACGCATGTGCGTTTCTTATTAAAGCTTTCGTGAAATTAATAAACTTTCAAAAGAACGCGATTATCTTTCAAAGTAAAGCTTGTACTGAGAAAAGCAACACTGATATCAGTTCTAACAGTGCTTTCATACGTAGCAAACAACTGCTTGTCTTGACAAAGAAACGCATGTGCGTTTCTTACTAAAGCTTTCGTGAAATTAGTAAACTTTCAAAAGAACGCGATTCTCTTTCAAAGTAAAGCTTGTACTGAGAAAAGCAACACTGATCTCAGTTCTAACAGTGCTTTCACACGTAGCAAACAACTGCTTGTCTTTACAAAGAAACGCATGTGCGTTTCTTACTAAAGCTTCTGTGAAATTAATAAACTTTCAAAAGAACGCGATTATCTTTCAAAGTAAAGCTTATACTGAGGAAATTAAACATGATCTCAGTTCTAACAGTGCTTTCACACGTAGCAAACAACTGCTTGTCTTTACAAAGAAACGCATGTGCGTTTCTTACTAAAGCTTCTGTGAAATTAATAAAGTTTCAAAAGAACGCGCTTATCTTTCAAAGTAAAGCTTGTACTGAGAAAAGCAACACTGATCTCAGTTCTAACAGTGCTTTCACACGTAGCAAACAACTGCTTGTCTTTACAAAGAAACGCATGAGCGTTTCTTACTAAAGCTTTCGTGAAATTAATAAACTTTCAAAAGAAGGCGATTATCTTTCAAAGTAAAGCTTGTACTGAGAAAAGCAACACTGATCTCAGTTCTAACAGTGCTTTCACACGTAGCAAACAACTGCTTGTCTTTACAAAGAAACGCTCATGCGTTTCTTATTAAAGCTTTCGTGAAATTAATAAACTTTCAAAAGAACGCGATTATCTTTCAAAGTAAAGCTTGTACTGAGAAAAGCAACACTGATCTCAGTTCAAACAGTGCTTTCATACATAGCAAACAACTGCTTGTCTTGACAAAGAAACGCATGTGCGTTTCTTACTAAAGCTTTCGTGAAATTAGTAAGCTTTCAAAAGAACGCGATTCTCTTTCAAAGTAAAGCTTGTAAGGGAAAATTAAACCTGATTTCAGTTCTAACAGTGCTTTCACACGTAGCAAACAACTGCTTGTCTTGACAAAGAAACGCATGTGCGTTTCTCACTAAATCTTTCATGAAATTAATAAACATTCAAAAGAACGCGATTATCTTTCATAGTAAAGCTTGTAAGGGAAAATTAAACCTGATTTCAGTTCTAACAGTGCTTTCACACGTAGCAAACAACTGCTTGTCTTGACAAAGAAACGCATGTGCGTTTCTCACTAAATCTTTCATGAAATTAATAAACATTCAAAAGAACGCGATTATCTTTCAAAGTAAAGCTTGTACTGAGAAAAGCAACACTGATCTCAGTTCTAACAGTGCTTTCACACGTAGCAAACAACTGCTTGTCTTTACAAAGAAATGCATGAGCGTTTCTTACTAAAGCTTTCGTGAAATTAATAAACTTTGAAAAGAACGCGTTTATCTTCCAAAGTAAAGCTTGTACTGAGAAAAGCAACACTGATCTCAGTTCTAACAGTGCTTTCACACGTAGCAAACAACTGCTTGTCTTGACAAAGAAACGCATGTGCGTTTCTTACTAAAGCTTTCGTGAAATTAATAAACTTTCAAAAGAACGCGATTATCTTCCAAAGTAAAGCTTGTACTGAGGAAATTAAACATGATCTCAATTCTAACAGTGCTTTCATACGTAGCCAACTAGTGCTTGTTTTTACAAAGAAACGCATGTGCATTTCTTATTAAAGCTTTCGTGAAATTAATAAACTTTCAAAAGAACGCGATTATCTTTCAAAGTAAAGCTTGTACTGAGGCAATTAAACCTGATCTCAGTTCTAACAGTGCTTTCACACGTAGCAAACAACTGCTTGTCTTGACAAAGAAACGCATGTGCGTTTCTTACTAAAGCTTTCGTGAAATTAATAAAGTTTCAAAAGAACGCACTTATCTTTCAAAGTAAAGCTTGTACTGAGAAAAGCAACACTGATCTCAGTTCTAACAGTGCTTTCACACGTAGCAAACAACTGCTTGTCTTTACAAAGAAACGCATGAGCGTTTCTTACTAAAGCTTTCGTGAAATTAATAAACTTTCAAAAGAAGGCGATTATCTTTCAAAGTAAAGCTTGTACTGAGAAAAGCAACACTGATCTCAGTTCTAACAGTGCTTTCACACGTAGCAAACAACTGCCTGTCTTTACAAAGAAACGCTCATGCGTTTCTTATTAAAGCTTTCGTGAAATTAATAAACTTTCAAAAGAACGCGATTATCTTTCAAAGTAAAGCTTGTACTGAGAAAAGCAACACTGATCTCAGTTCAAACAGTGCTTTCATACATAGCAAACAACTGCTTGTCTTGACAAAGAAACGCATGTGCGTTTCTTACTAAAGCTTTCGTGAAATTAGTAAGCTTTCAAAAGAACGCGATTCTCTTTCAAAGTAAAGCTTGTACTGAGAAAAGCAAAACTGATCTCAGTTCTAACAGTGCTTTCACACGTAGCAAACAACTGCTTGTCTTTACAAAGAAACGCATGAGCTTTTCTTACTAAAGCTTTCGTGAAATTAATAAACTTTCAAAAGAACGCGCTTATCTTTCAAAGTAAAGCTTGAACTGAGAAAAGCAACACTGATCTCAGTTCTAACAGTGCTTTCACACGTAGCAAACAACTGCTTGTCTTTACAAAGAAACGCATGAGCGTTTCTTACTAAAGCTTTCGTGAAATTAATAAACTTTCAAAAGAACGCGATTATCTTTCAAAGTAAAGCTTGTACTGAGAAAAGCAACACTGATCTCAGTTCTAACAGTGCTTTCACACGTAGCAAACAACTCCTTGTCTTTACAAAGAAACGCATGTGCGTTTCTTACTAAAGCTTTCGTGAAATTAATAAACTTTCCAAAGAACGCGATTATCTTTCAAAGTAAAGCTTGTACTGAGGAAATTAAACATGATCTCAGTTCTAACAGTGCTTTCATACGTAGCAAACTAGTGCTTGTCTTTACAAAGAAACTCATGTGCGTTTCTTACTAAAGCTTTCGTGAAATTAATAAACTTTCAAAAGAACGCGATTATCTTTCATAGTAAAGCTTGTAAGGGAAAATTAAACCTGATTTCAGTTCTAACAGTGCTTTCACACGTAGCAAACAACTGCTTGTCTTGACAAAGAAACGCATGTGCGTTTCTCACTAAAGCTTTCGTGAAATTAATAAACATTCAAAAGAACGCGATTATCTTTCAAAGTAAAGCTTGTACTGAGAAAAGCAACACTGATCTCAGTTCTAACAGTGCTTTCACACGTAGCAAACAACTGCTTGTCTTTACAAAGAAATGCATGAGCGTTTCTTACTAAAGCTTTCGTGAAATTAATAAACTTTGAAAAGAACGCGTTTATCTTTCAAAGTAAAGCTTGTACTGAGAAAAGCAACACTGATCTCAGTTCTAACAGTGCTTTCACACGTAGCAACCAACTGCTTGTCTTGACAAAGAAACGCATGTGCGTTTCTTACTAAAGCTTTCGTGAAATTAATAAACTTTCAAAAGAACGCGATTATCTTTCAAAGTAAAGCTTGTACTGAGAAAAACCTGATCTCAGTTCTAACAGTGCTTTCACACGTAGCAAACAACTGCTTGTCTTTAGAAAGAAACGCATGTGCGTTTCTTATTAAAGCTTTCGTGAAATTAATAAACTTTCAAAAGAATGCGATAATCTTTCAAAGTAAAGCTTGTACTGAGAAAAGCAACACTGATATCAGTTCTAACAGTGCTTTCACACGTAGCAAACAACTGCTTGTCTTTACAAAGAAACGCATGAGCGTTTCTTACTAAAGCTTTCGTGAAATTAATAAACTTTCCAAAGAACGCGATTATCTTTCAAAGTAAAGCTTGTACTGAGGAAATTAAACATGATCTCAATTCTAACAGTGCTTTCATACGTAGCAAACTAGTGCTTGTCTTTACAAAGAAACGCATGTGCGTTTCTTATTAAAGCTTTCGTGAAATTAATAAACTTTCAAAAGAACGCGATTATCTTTCAAAGTAAAGCTTGTACTGAGAAAAGCAACACTGATATCAGTTCTAACAGTGCTTTCATACGTAGCAAACAACTGCTTGTCTTGACAAAGAAACGCATGTGCGTTTCTTACTAAAGCTTTCGTGAAATTAGTAAACTTTCAAAAGAACGCGATTATATTTCAAAGTAAAGCTTGTACTGAGAAAAGCAACACTGATCTCAGTTCTAACAGTGCTTTCACACGTAGCAAACAACTGCTTGTCTTGACAAAGAAACGCATGTGTGTTTCTTACTAAAGCTTTCGTGAAATTAGTAAGCTTTCAAAAGAACGCGATTCTCTTTCAAAGTAAAGCTTGTACTGAGAAAAGCAACACTGATCTCAGTTCTAACAGTGCTTTCACACGTAGCAAACAACTGCTTGTCTTTACAAAGAAACGCATGAGCTTTCTTACTAAAGCTTTCGTGAAATTAATAAACTTTCAAAAGAACGCGCTTATCTTTCAAAGTAAAGCTTGTACTGAGAAAAGCAACACTGATCTCAGTTCTAACAGTGCTTTCACACGTAGCAAACAACTGCTTGTCTTTACAAAGAAACGCATGTGCGTTTCTTACTAAAGCTTTTGTGAAATTAATAAACTTTCAAAAGAACGCGATGATCTTTCAAAGTAAAGCTTATACTGAGGAAATTAAACATGATCTTAGTTCTAACAGTGCTTTCATACGTACCAAACTAGTGCTTGTCCTTACAAAGAAACGCATGTGCGTTTCTTACTAAAGCTTTCGTGAAATTAATAAACTTTCAAAAGAACGCGATTATCTTTCAAAGTAAAGCTTCTACTGAGAAAAGCAACACTGATCTCAGTTCTAACAGTGTTTTCACACGTAGCAAACAACTGCTTGTCTTTACAAAGAAACGCATGTGCGTTTCTTACTAAAGCTTTCGTGAAATTAATAAACTTTCAAAAGAACGCGCTTATCTTTCAAAGTAAAGCTTGTACTGAGAAAAGCAACACTGATCTCAGTTCTAACAGTGCTTTCACACGTAGCAAACAACTGCTTGTCTTTACAAAGAAACGCATGAGCGTTTCTTACTAAAGCTTTCGTGAAATTAATAAACTTTCAAAAGAACGCGATTATCTTTCAAAGTAAAGCTTGTACTGAGAAAAGCAACACTGATCTCAGTTCTAACAGTGCTTTCACACGTAGCAAACAACTGCTTGTCTTTACAAAGAAACGCATGAGAGTTTCTTACTAAAGCTTTCGTGAAATTAATAAACTTTCCAAAGAACGCGATTATCTTTCAAAGTAAAGCTTGTACTGAGGAAATTAAACATGATCTCAGTTCTAACAGTGCTTTCATACGTAGCAAACTAGTGCTTGTCTTTACAAAGAAACTCATGTGCGTTTCTTACTAAAGCTTTCGTGAAATTAATAAACTTTCAAAAGAACGCGATTATCTTTCATAGTAAAGCTTGTAAGGGAAAATTAAACCTGATTTCAGTTCTAACAGTGCTTTCACACGTAGCAAACAACTGCTTGTCTTGAAAAAGAAACGCATGTGCATTTCTCACTAAATCTTTCATGAAATTAATAAATATTCAAAAGAACGCGATTATCTTTCAAAGTAAAGCTTGTACTGAGAAAAGCAACACTGATCTCAGTTCTAACAGTGCTTTCACACGTAGCAAACAACTGCTTGTCTTGACAAAGAAATGCATGAGCGTTTCTTACTAAAGCTTTCGTGAAATTAATAAACTTTCAAAAGAACGCGATTATATTTCAAAGTAAAGCTTGTACTGAGGAAATTAAACCTGATCTCAGTTCTAACAGTGCTTTCACACGTAGCAAACAACTGCTTGTCTTGACAAAGAAACGCATGAGCGTTTCTTACTAAAGCTTTGGTAAAATTAATAAACTTTCAAAAGAACGCGATTATCTTTCAAAGTAAAGCTTGTACTGAGGCAATTAAACCTGATCTCAGTTCTAACAGTGCTTTCACACGTAGCAAACAACTGCTTGTCTTGACAAAGAAACGCATGTGCGTTTCTTACTAAAGCTTTCGTGAAATTAATAAAGTTTCAAAAGAACGCACTTATCTTTCAAAGTAAAGCTTGTACTGAGAAAAGCAACACTGATCTCAGTTCTAACAGTGCTTTCACACGTAGCAAACAACTGCTTGTCTTTACAAAGAAACGCATGAGCGTTTCTTACTAAAGCTTTCGTGAAATTAATAAACTTTCAAAAGAAGGCGATTATCTTTCAAAGTAAAGCTTGTACTGAGAAAAGCAACACTGATCTCAGTTCTAACAGTGCTTTCACACGTAGGAAACAACTGCTTGTCTTTACAAAGAAACGCATGAGCTTTTCTTACTAAAGCTTTCGTGAAATTAATAAACTTTCAAAAGAACGCGCTTATCTTTCAAAGTAAAGCTTGAACTGAGAAAAGCAACACTGATCTCAGTTCTAACAGTGCTTTCACACGTAGCAAACAACTGCTTGTCTTTACAAAGAAACGCATGAGAGTTTCTTACTAAAGCTTTCGTGAAATTAATAAACTTTCCAAAGAACGCGATTATCTTTCAAAGTAAAGCTTGTACTGAGGAAATTAAACATGATCTCAGTTCTAACAGTGCTTTCATACGTAGCAAACTAGTGCTTGTCTTTACAAAGAAACTCATGTGCGTTTCTTACTAAAGCTTTCGTGAAATTAATAAACTTTCAAAAGAACGCGATTATCTTTCATAGTAAAGCTTGTAAGGGAAAATTAAACCTGATTTCAGTTCTAACAGTGCTTTCACACGTAGCAAACAACTGCTTGTCTTGACAAAGAAACGCATGTGCGTTTCTCACTAAATCTTTCATGAAATTAATAAACATTCAAAAGAACGCGATTATCTTTCAAAGAAAAGCTTGTACTGAGAAAAGCAACACTGATCTCAGTTCTAACAGTGCTTTCACACGTAGCAAACAACTGCTTGTCTTGACAAAGAAATGCATGAGCGTTTCTTACTAAAGCTTTCGTGAAATTAATAAACTTTCAAAAGAACGCGATTATATTTCAAAGTAAAGATTGTACTGAGGAAATTAAACCTGATCTCAGTTCTAACAGTGCTTTCACACGTAGCAAACAACTGCTTGTCTTGACAAAGAAACGCATGAGCGTTTCTTACTAAAGCTTTGGTAAAATTAATAAACTTTCAAAAGAACGCGATTATCTTTCAAAGTAAAGCTTGTACTGAGGCAATTAAACCTGATCTCAGTTCTAACAGTGCTTTCACACGTAGCAAACAACTGCTTGTCTTGACAAAGAAACGCATGTGCGTTTCTTACTAAAGCTTTCGTGAAATTAATAAAGTTTCAAAAGAACGCACTTATCTTTCAAAGTAAAGCTTGTACTGAGAAAAGCAACACTGATCTCAGTTCTAACAGTGCTTTCACACGTAGCAAACAACTGCTTGTCTTTACAAAGAAACGCATGAGCGTTTCTTACTAAAGCTTTCGTGAAATTAATAAACTTTCAAAAGAAGGCGATTATCTTTCAAAGTAAAGCTTGTACTGAGAAAAGCAACACTGATCTCAGTTCTAACAGTGCTTTCACACGTAGCAAACAACTGCTTGTCTTTACAAAGAAACGCTCATGCGTTTCTTATTAAAGTTCGTGAAATTAATAAACTTTCATAAGAACGCGATTATCTTTCAAAGTAAAGCTTGTACTGAGAAAAGCAACACTGATCTCAGTTCAAACAGTGCTTTCATACATAGCAAACAACTGCTTGTCTTGACAAAGAAACGCATGTGCGTTTCTTACTAAAGCTTTCGTGAAATTAGTAAGCTTTCAAAAGAACGCGATTCTCTTTCAAAGTAAAGCTTGTACTGAGAAAAGCAAAACTGATCTCAGTTCTAACAGTGCTTTCACACGTAGGAAACAACTGCTTGTCTTTACAAAGAAACGCATGAGCTTTTCTTACTAAAGCTTTCGTGAAATTAATAAACTTTCAAAAGAACGCGCTTATCTTTCAAAGTAAAGCTTGAACTGAGAAAAGCAACACTGATCTCAGTTCTAACAGTGCTTTCACACGTAGCAAACAACTGCTTGTCTTTACAAAGAAACGCATGAGAGTTTCTTACTAAAGCTTTCGTGAAATTAATAAACTTTCCAAAGAACGCGATTATCTTTCAAAGTAAAGCTTGTACTGAGGAAATTAAACATGATCTCAGTTCTAACAGTGCTTTCATACGTAGCAAACTAGTGCTTGTCTTTACAAAGAAACTCATGTGCGTTTCTTACTAAAGCTTTCGTGAAATTAATAAACTTTCAAAAGAACGCGATTATCTTTCATAGTAAAGCTTGTAAGGGAAAATTAAACCTGATTTCAGTTCTAACAGTGCTTTCACACGTAGCAAACAACTGCTTGTCTTGACAAAGAAACGCATGTGCGTTTCTCACTAAATCTTTCATGAAATTAATAAACATTCAAAAGAACGCGATTATCTTTCAAAGTAAAGCTTGTACTGAGAAAAGCAACACTGATCTCAGTTCTAACAGTGCTTTCACACGTAGCAAACAACTGCTTGTCTTGACAAAGAAATGCATGAGCGTTTCTTACTAAAGCTTTCGTGAAATTAATAAACTTTCAAAAGAACGCGATTATATTTCAAAGTAAAGCTTGTACTGAGGAAATTAAACCTGATCTCAGTTCTAACAGTGCTTTCACACGTAGCAAACAACTGCTTGTCTTGACAAAGAAACGCATGAGCGTTTCTTACTAAAGCTTTGGTAAAATTAATAAACTTTCAAAAGAACGCGATTATCTTTCAAAGTAAAGCTTGTACTGAGGCAATTAAACCTGATCTCAGTTCTAACAGTGCTTTCACACGTAGCAAACAACTGCTTGTCTTGACAAAGAAACGCATGTGCGTTTCTTACTAAAGCTTTCGTGAAATTAATAAAGTTTCAAAAGAACGCACTTATCTTTCAAAGTAAAGCTTGTACTGAGAAAAGCAACGCTGATCTCAGTTCTAACAGTGCTTTCACACGTAGCAAACAACTGCTTGTCTTTACAAAGAAAAGCTCATGCGTTTCTTATTAAAGCTTTCGTGAAATTAATAAACTTTCAAAAGAACGCGATTATCTTTCAAAGTAAAGCTTGTACTGAGAAAAGCAACACTGATCTCAGTTCAAACAGTGCTTTCATACATAGCAAACAACTGCTTGTCTTGACAAAGAAACGCATGTGCGTTTCTTACTAAAGCTTTCGTGAAATTAGTAACCTTTCAAAAGAACGCGATTCTCTTTCAAAGTAAAGCTTGTACTGAGAAAAGCAAAACTGATCTCAGTTCTAACAGTGCTTTCACACGTAGCAAACAACTGCTTGTCTTTACAAAGAAACGCATGAGCTTTTCTTACTAAAGCTTTCGTGAAATTAATAAACTTTCAAAAGAACGCGCTTATCTTTCAAAGTAAAGCTTGAACTGAGAAAAGCAACACTGATCTCAGTTCTAACAGTGCTTTCACACGTAGCAAACAACTGCTTGTCTTTACAAAGAAACGCATGAGCGTTTCTTACTAAAGCTTTCGTGAAATTAATAAACTTTCAAAAGAACGCGATTATCTTTCAAAGTAAAGCTTGTACTGAGAAAAGCAACACTGATCTCAGTTCTAACAGTGCTTTCACACGTAGCAAACAACTGCTTGTCTTTACAAAGAAACGCATGTGCGTTTCTTATTAAAGCTTTCGTGAAATTAATAAACTTTCAAAAGATGGCGATTGTCTTGCAAAGTAAAGCTTGTACTGAGGAAATTATACATGATCTCAGTTCTAACAGTGCTTTCATACGTAGCAATCTAGTGCTTGTCTTTACAAAGAAACGCATGTGTGTTTCTTACTAAAGCTTTCGTGAAATTAATAAACTTTCAAAAGAACGTGATTATCTTTCAAAGTAAAGCTTGTACTGAGAAAAGCAACACTGATCTCAGTTCTAACAGTGCTTTCACACGTAGCAAACAACTGCTTGTCTTGACAAAGTAACGCATGTGCGTTTCTTACTAAAGCTTTCGTGAAATTAGTAAACTTTCAAAAGAACGCGATTCTCTTTCAAAGTAAAGCTTGTACTGAGAAAAGCAACACTGATCTCAGTTCTAAAAGTGCTTTCACACGTAGCAAACAACTGCTTGTCTTTACAAAGAAACGCATGAGCTTTTCTTACTAAAGCTTTCGTGAAATTAATAAACTTTCAAAAGAACGCGCTTATCTTTCAAAGTAAAGCTTGTACTGAGGAAATTAAACATGATCTCAGTTCTAACAGTGCTTTCATACGTAGCAAACTAGTGCTTGTCTTTACAAAGAAACTCATGTGCGTGTCTTACTAAAGCTTTCGTGAAATTAATAAACTTTCAAAAGAACGCGATTATCTTTCAAAGTAAAGCTTGTACTGAGAAAAGCAACACTGATCTCAGTTCTAACAGTGCTTTCACACGTAGCAAATAACTGCTTGTCTTTACAAAGAAACGCATGAGCGTTTCTCACTAAAGCTTTCGTGAAATTAATAAACTTTCAAAAGAACGCGATTACATTTTAAAGTAAAGCTTGTACTGAGAAAATTAAACCTGATCTGAGTTCTAACAGTGCTTTCACACGTAGCAAACAACTGCTTGTCTTTACAAAGAAACGCATGTGCGTTTCTTATTAAAGCTTTCGTGAAATTAATAAACTTTCAAAAGAACGCGATTATCTTTCAAAGTAAAGCTTGTACTGAGAAAAGCAACACTGATCTCAGTTCTAACAGTGCTTTCACACTTAGCAAACAACTGCTTGTCTTTACAAAGAAACGCATGTGCGTTTCTTACTAAAGCTTTCGTGAAATTAATAAACTTTCAAAAGAACGCGATTATCTTTCAAAGTAAAGCTTGTACTGAGGAAATTAAACATGATCTCAGTTCTAACAGTGCTTTCATACGTAGCAAACTAGTGCTTGTCTTTACAAAGAAACGCATGTGCGTTTCTTATTAAAGCTTTCGTGAAATTAATAAACTTTCAAAAGAACGCGATTATCTTTCAAAGTAAAGCTTGTACTGAGAAAAGCAACACTGATCTCAGTTCTAACAGTGCTTTCACACGTAGCAAACAACTGCTTGTCTTTACAAAGAAACGCATGAGCTTTCTTACTAAAGCTTTCGTGAAATTAATAAACTTTCAAAAGAACGCGCTTATCTTTCAAAGTAAAGCTTGTACTGAGAAAAGCAACACTGATCTCAGTTCTAACAGTGCTTTCACACGTAGCAAACAACTGCTTGTCCTTACAAAGAAACGCATGAGAGTTTCTTACTAAAGCTTTCGTGAAATTAATAAACTTTCAAAAGAACGCGATTATCTTTCAAAGTAAAGCTTGTACTGAGAAAAGCAACACTGATCTCAGTTCTAACAGTGCTTTCACACGTAGCAAACAACTGCTTTTCTTTACAAAGAAACGCATGAGCGTTTCTTACTAAAGCTTTCGTGAAATTAATAAACTTTCCAAAGAACGCGATTATCTTTCAAAGTAAAGCTTGTACTGAGGAAATTAAACATGATCTCAGTTCTAACAGTGCTTTCATACGTAGCAAACTAGTGCTTGTCTTTACAAAGAAACTAATGTGCGTTTCTTACTAAAGCTTTCGTGAAATTAATAGACTTTCAAAAGAACGCGATTATCTTTCAATGTAAAGCTTGTACTGAGAAAAGCAACACTGATCTCAGTTCTAACAGTGCTTTCACACGTAGCAAACAACTGCTTGTCTTGACAAAGAAACGCATGTGCGTTTCTTACTAAAGCTTTCGTGAAATTAATAAACTTTCCAAAGAACGCGATTATCTTTCAAAGTAAAGCTTGTACTGAGGAAATTAAACATGATCTCAATTCTAACAGTGCTTTCATACGTAGCAAAGTAGTGCTTGTCTTTACAAAGAAACGCATGTGCGTTTCTTATTAAAGCTTTCGTGAAATTAATAAACTTTCAAAAGAACGCGATTATCTTTCAAAGTAAAGCTTGTACTGAGAAAAGCAACACTGATATCAGTTCTAACAGTTCTTTCATACGTAGCAAACAACTGCTTGTCTTGACAAAGAAACGCATGTGCGTTTCTTACTAAAGCTTTCGTGAAATTAGTAAACTTTCAAAAGAACGCGATTCTCTTTCAAAGTAAAGCTTGTACTGAGAAAAGCAACACTGATCTCAGTTCTAACAGTGCTTTCACACGTAGCAAACAACTGCTTGTCTTTACAAAGAAATGCATGAGCGTTTCTTACTAAAGCTTTCGTGAAATTAATAAACTTTCAAAAGAACGCGATTATCTTTCAAAGTAAAGCTTGTACTGAGGAAATTAAACCTGATCTCAGTTCTAACAGTGCTTTCACACGTAGCAAACAACTGCTTGTCTTTACAAAGAAACGCATGAGCGTTTCTTACTAAAGCTTTGGTAAAATTAATAAACTTTCAAAAGAACGCGATTATCTTTCAATGTAAAGCTTGTACTGAGAAAAGCAACACTGATCTCAGTTCTAACAGTGCTTTCACACGTAGCAAACAACTGCTTGTCTTTACAAAGAAACGCATGAGCGTTTCTTACTAAAGCTTTCGTGAAATTAATAAACTTTGAAAAGAACGCGTTTATCTTTCAAAGTAAAGCTTGTACTGAGAAAAGCAACACTGATCTCAGTTCTAACAGTGCTTTCACACGTAGCAAACAACTGCTTGTCTTGACAAAGAAACGCATGTGCGTTTCTTACTAAAGCTTTCGTGAAATTAATAAACTTTCAAAAGAACGCGATAATCTTTCAAAGTAAAGCTTGTACTGAGAAAAGCAACACTGATATCAGTTCTAACAGTGCTTTCACACATAGCAAACAACTGCTTGTCTTTACAAAGAAACGCATGAGCGTTTCTTACTAAAGCTTTCGTGAAATTAATAAACTTTCCAAAGAACGCGATTATCTTTCAAAGTAAAGCTTGTACTGAGGAAATTAAACATGATCTCAATTCTAACAGTGCTTTCATACGTAGCAAACTAGTGCTTGTCTTTACAAAGAAACGCATGTGCGTTTCTTATTAAAGCTTTCGTGAAATTAATAAACTTTCAAAAGAAGGCGATTATCTTTCAAAGTAAAGCTTGTACTGAGTAAATTAAACATGATCTCAGTTCTAACAGTGCTTTCATACGTAGCAAACTAGTGCTTGTCTTTACAAAGAAACGCATGTGAGTTTCTTATTAAAGCTTTCGTGAAATTAATAAACTTTCAAAAGAACGCGATTATCTTTCAAAGTAAAGCTTGTACTGAGAAAAGCAACACTGATCTCAGTTCTAACAGTGCTTTCACACATAGCAAACAACTGCTTGTCTTTACAAAGAAACGCATGTGCGTTTCTTACTAAAGCTTTTGTGAAATTAATAAACTTTCAAAAGAAGGCGATTATCTTTCAAAGTAAAGCTTTTACTGAGGAAATTAAACATGATCTCAGTTCTAACAGTGCTTTCATACGTAGCAAACTAGTGCTTGTCTTTACAAAGAAACGCATGTGCGTTTCTTATTAAAGCTTTCGTGAAATTAATAAACTTTCAAAAGAACGCGATTATCTTTCAAAGTAAAGCTTGTAATGAGAAAAGCAACACTGATCTCAGTTCAAACAGGGCTTTCTTACGTAGCAAACAACTGCTTGTCTTGACAAAGAAACGCATGTGCGTTTCTTACTAAAGCTTTCGTGAAATTAGTAAACTTTCAAAAGAACGCGATTCTCTTTCAAAGTAAAGCTTGTACTGAGAAAAGCAACACTGATCTCAGTTCTAACAGTGCTTTCACACGTAGCAAACAACTGCTTGTCTTTACAAAGAAATGCATGAGCGTTTCTTACTAAAGCTTTCGTGAAATTAATAAACTTTCAAAAGAACGCGATTATCTTTCAAAGTAAAGCTTGTACTTAGGAAATTAAACCTGATCTCAGTTCTAACAGTGCTTTCACACGTAGCAAACAACTGCTTGTCTTTACAAAGAAACGCATGAGCGTTTCTTACTAAAGCTTTGGTAAAATTAATAAACTTTCAAAAGAACGCGATTATCTTTCAATGTAAAGCTTGTACTGAGAAAAGCAACACTGATCTCAGTCCTAACAGTGCTTTCACACGTAGCAAACAACTGCTTGTCTTTACAAAGAAACGCATGAGCGTTTCTTACTAAAGCTTTCGTGAAATTAATAAACTTTGAAAAGAACGCGTTTATCTTTCAAAGTAAAGCTTGTACTGAGAAAAGCAACACTGATCTCAGTTCTAACAGTGCTTTCACACGTAGCAAACAACTGCTTGTCTTGACAAAGAAACGCATGTGCGTTTCTTATTAAAGCTTTCGTGAAATTAATAAACTTTCAAAAGAACGCGATTATCTTTCAAAGTAAAGCTTGTACTGAGAAAATTAAACCTGATCTCAGTTCTAACAGTGCTTTCACACGTAGCAAACAACTGCTTGTCTTTAGAAAGAAACGCATGTGCGTTTCTTATTAAAGCTTTCGTGAAATTAATAAACTTTCAAAAGAACGCGATTATCTTTCAAAGTAAAGCTTGTACTGAGAAAAGCAACACTGATCTCAGTTCTAACAGTGCTTTCACACGTAGCAAACAACTGCTTGTCTTTACAAAGAAACGCATGTGCGTTTCTTACTAAAGCTTTCGTGAAATTAATAAAGTTTAAAAAGAACACACTTATCTTTCAAAGTAAAGCTTGTAGTGAGAAAAGCAACATGGATCTCAGTTCTAACAGTGCTTTCACACGTAGCAAACAACTGCTTGTCTTGACAAAGAAACGCATGTGCGTTTCTAACTAAAGCTTTCGTGAAATTAATAAACTTTCAAAAGAACGCGATTATATTTCAAAGTAAAGCTTGTACTGAGAAAATTAAACCTGATCTCAGTTCTAACAGTGCTTTCACACGTAGCAAACAACTGCTTGTCTTGACAAAGAAACGCATGTGCGTTTCTTACTAAAGCTTTCGTGAAATTAATAAACTTTCCAAAGAACGCGATTATCTTTCAAAGTAAAGCTTGTACTGAGGAAATTAAACATGATCTCAGTTCTAACAGTGCTTTCATATGTAGCAAACTAGTGCTTGTCTTTACAAAGAAACTCATGTGCGTTTCTTACTAAAGCTTTCGTGAAATTAATAAACTTTCAAAAGAACGCGATTATCTTTCATAGTAAAGCTTGTAAGGGAAAATTAAACCTGATTTCAGTTCTAACGGTGCTTTCACACGTAGCAAACAACTCCTTGTCTTGACAAAGAAACGCATGTGCGTTTCTCACTAAATCTTTCATGAAATTAATAAACATTCAAAAGAACGCGATTATCTTTCAAAGTAAAGCTTGTACTGAGAAAAGCAACACTGATCTCAGTTCTAACAGTGCTTTCACACGTAGCAAACAACTGCTTGTCTTTACAAAGAAATGCATGAGCGTTTCTTACTAAAGCTTTCGTGAAATTAATAAACTTTCAAAAGAACGCGATTATATTTCAAAGTAAAGCTTGTACTGAGGAAATTAAACCTGATCTCAGTTCTAACAGTGCTTTCACACGTAGCAAACAACTGCTTGTCTTTACAAAGAAACGCATGAGCGTTTCTTACTAAAGCTTTGGTAAAATTTATAAACTTTCAAAAGAACGCGATTATCTTTCAAAGTAAAGCTTGTACTGAGAAAAGCAACACTGATCTCAGTTCTAACAGTGCTTTCACACGTAGCAAACAACTGCTTGCCTTTAGAAAGAAACGCATGTGCGTTTCTTATTAAAGCTTTCGTGAAATTAATAAACTTTCAAAAGAACGCGATAATCTTTCAAAGTAAAGCTTGTACTGAGAAAAGCAACACTGATATCAGTTCTAACAGTGCTTTCACACGTAGCAAACAACTGCTTGTCCTTACAAAGAAACGCATGAGCGTTTCTTACTAAAGCTTTCGTGAAATTAATAAACTTTCCAAAGAACGCGATTATCTTTCAAAGTAAAGCTTGTACTGAGGATATTAAACATGATCTCAATTCTAACAGTGCTTTCATACGTAGCAAACTAGTGCTTGTCTTTACAAAGAAACGCATGTGCGTTTCTTATTAAAGCTTTCGTGAAATTAATAAACTTTCAAAAGAACGCGATTATCTTTCATAGTAAAGCTTGTAAGGGAAAATTAAACCTGATTTCAGTTCTAACAGTGCTTTCACACGTAGCAAACAACTGCTTGTCTTGAAAAAGAAACGCATGTGCATTTCTCACTAAATCTTTCATGAAATTAATAAACATTCAAAAGAACGCGATTATCTTTCAAAGTAAAGCTTGTACTGAGAAAAGCAACACTGATCTCAGTTCTAACAGTGCTTTCACACGTAGCAAACAACTGCTTGTCTTGACAAAGAAATGCATGAGCGTTTCTTACTAAAGCTTTCGTGAAATTAATAAACTTTCAAAAGAACGCGATTATATTTCAAAGTAAAGATTGTACTGAGGAAATTAAACCTGATCTCAGTTCTAACAGTGCTTTCACACGTAGCAAACAACTGCTTGTCTTGACAAAGAAACGCATGAGCCTTTCTTACTAAAGCTTTGGTAAAATTAATAAACTTTCAAAAGAACGCGATTATCTTTCAAAGTAAAGCTTGTACTGAGGCAATTAAACCTGATCTCAGTTCTAACAGTGCTTTCACACGTAGCAAACAACTGCTTGTCTTGACAAAGAAACGCATGTGCGTTTCTTACTAAAGCTTTCGTGAAATTAATAAAGTTTCAAAAGAACGCACTTATCTTTCAAAGTAAAGCTTGTACTGAGAAAAGCAACACTGATCTCAGTTCTAACAGTGCTTTCACACGTAGCAAACAACTGCTTGTCTTTACAAAGAAACGCATGAGCGTTTCTTACTAAAGCTTTCGTGAAATTAATAAACTTTCAAAAGAAGGCGATTATCTTTCAAAGTAAAGCTTGTACTGAGAAAAGCAACACTGATCTCAGTTCTAACAGTGCTTTCACACGTAGCAAACAACTGCTTGTCTTTACAAAGAAACGCTCATGCGTTTCTTATTAAAGCTTTCGTGAAATTAATAAACTTTCATAAGAACGCGATTATCTTTCAAAGTAAAGCTTGTACTGAGAAAAGCAACACTGATCTCAGTTCAAACAGTGCTTTCATACATAGCAAACAACTGCTTGTCTTGACAAAGAAACGCATGTGCGTTTCTTACTAAAGCTTTCGTGAAATTAGTAAGCTTTCAAAAGAACGCGATTCTCTTTCAAAGTAAAGCTTGTACTGAGAAAAGCAAAACTGATCTCAGTTCTAACAGTGCTTTCACACGTAGGAAACAACTGCTTCTCTTTACAAAGAAACGCATGAGCTTTTCTTACTAAAGCTTTCGTGAAATTAATAAACTTTCAAAAGAACGCGCTTATCTTTCAAAGTAAAGCTTGAACTGAGAAAAGCAACACTGATCTCAGTTCTAACAGTGCTTTCACACGTAGCAAACAACTGCTTGTCTTTACAAAGAAACGCATGAGAGTTTCTTACTAAAGCTTTCGTGAAATTAATAAACTTTCCAAAGAACGCGATTATCTTTCAAAGTAAAGCTTGTACTGAGGAAATTAAACATGATCTCAGTTCTAACAGTGCTTTCATACATAGCAAACTAGTGCTTGTCTTTACAAAGAAACTCATGTGCGTTTCTTACTAAAGCTTTCGTGAAATTAATAAACTTTCAAAAGAACGCGATTATCTTTCATAGTAAAGCTTGTAAGGGAAAATTAAACCTGATTTCAGTTCTAACAGTGCTTTCACACGTAGCAAACAACTGCTTGTCTTGACAAAGAAACGCATGTGCGTTTCTCACTAAATCTTTCATGAAATTAATAAACATTCAAAAGAACGCGATTATCTTTCAAAGTAAAGCTTGTACTGAGAAAAGCAACACTGATCTCAGTTCTAACAGTGCTTTCACACGTAGCAAACAACTGCTTGTCTTGACAAAGAAATGCATGAGCGTTTCTTACTAAAGCTTTCGTGAAATTAATAAACTTTCAAAAGAACGCGATTATATTTCAAAGTAAAGCTTGTACTGAGGAAATTAAACCTGATCTCAGTTCTAACAGTGCTTTCACACGTAGCAAACAACTGCTTGTCTTGACAAAGAAACGCATGAGCGTTTCTTACTAAAGCTTTGGTAAAATTAATAAACTTTCAAAAGAACGCGATTATCTTTCAAAGTAAAGCTTGTACTGAGGCAATTAAACCTGATCTCAGTTCTAACAGTGCTTTCACACGTAGCAAACAACTGCTTGTCTTGACAAAGAAACGCATGTGCGTTTCTTACTAAAGCTTTCGTGAAATTAATAAAGTTTCAAAAGAACGCACTTATCTTTCAAAGTAAAGCTTGTACTGAGAAAAGCAACGCTGATCTCAGTTCTAACAGTGCTTTCACACGTAGCAAACAACTGCTTGTCTTTACAAAGAAACGCATGAGCGTTTCTTACAAAAGCTTTCGTGAAATTAATAAACTTTCAAAAGAAGGCGATTATCTTTCAAAGTAAAGCTTGTACTGAGAAAAGCAACACTGATCTCAGTTCTAACAGTGCTTTCACACGTAGCAAACAACTGCTTGTCTTTACAAAGAAAAGCTCATGCGTTTCTTATTAAAGCTTTCGTGAAATTAATAAACTTTCAAAAGAACGCGATTATCTTTCAAAGTAAAGCTTGTACTGAGAAAAGCAACACTGATCTCAGTTCAAACAGTGCTTTCATACATAGCAAACAACTGCTTGTCTTGACAAAGAAACGCATGTGCGTTTCTTACTAAAGCTTTCGTGAAATTAGTAACCTTTCAAAAGAACGCGATTCTCTTTCAAAGTAAAGCTTGTACTGAGAAAAGCAAAACTGATCTCAGTTCTAACAGTGCTTTCACACGTAGCAAACAACTGCTTGTCTTTACAAAGAAACGCATGAGCTTTTCTTACTGAAGCTTTCGTGAAATTAATAAACTTTCAAAAGAACGCGCTTATCTTTCAAAGTAAAGCTTGAACTGAGAAAAGCAACACTGATCTCAGTTCTAACAGTGCTTTCACACGTAGCAAACAACTGCTTGTCTTTACAAAGAAACGCATGAGCGTTTCTTACTAAAGCTTTCGTGAAATTAATAAACTTTCAAAAGAACGCGATTATCTTTCAAAGTAAAGCTTGTACTGAGAAAAGCAACACTGATCTCAGTTCTAACAGTGCTTTCACACGTAGCAAACAACTGCTTGTCTTGACAAAGAAACGCATGTGCGTTTCTTATTAAAGCTTTCGTGAAATTAATAAACTTTCAAAAGATGGCGATTGTCTTGCAAAGTAAAGCTTGTACTGAGGAAATTATACATGATCTCAGTTCTAACAGTGCTTTCATACGTAGCAATCTAGTGCTTGTCTTTACAAAGAAACGCATGTGTGTTTCTTACTAAAGCTTTCGTGAAATTAATAAACTTTCAAAAGAACGCGATTATCTTTCAAAGTAAAGCTTGTACTGAGAAAAGCAACACTGATCTCAGTTCTAACAGTGCTTTCACACGTAGCAAACAACTGCTTGTCTTGACAAAGTAACGCATGTGCGTTTCTTACTAAAGCTTTCGTGAAATTAGTAAACTTTCAAAAGAACGCGATTCTCTTTCAAAGTAAAGCTTGTACTGAGAAAAGCAACACTGATCTCAGTTCTAAAAGTGCTTTCACACGTAGCAAACAACTGCTTGTTTTACAAAGAAACGCATGAGCTTTTCTTACTAAAGCTTTCGTGAAATTAATAAACTTTCAAAAGAACGCGCTTATCTTTCAAAGTAAAGCTTGTACTGAGGAAATTAAACATGATCTCAGTTCTAACAGTGCTTTCATACGTAGCAAACTAGTGCTTGTCTTTACAAAGAAACTCATGTGCGTGTCTTACTAAAGCTTTCGTGAAATTAATAAACTTTCAAAAGAACGCGATTATCTTTCAAAGTAAAGCTTGTACTGAGAAAAGCAACACTGATCTCAGTTCTAACAGTGCTTTCACACGTAGCAAATAACTGCTTGTCTTTACAAAGAAACGCATGAGCGTTTCTCACTAAAGCTTTCGTGAAATTAATAAACTTTCAAAAGAACGCGATTACATTTTAAAGTAAAGCTTGTACTGAGAAAATTAAACCTGATCTGAGTTCTAACAGTGCTTTCACACGTAGCAAACAACTGCTTGTCTTTACAAAGAAACGCATGTGCGTTTCTTATTAAAGCTTTCGTGAAATTAATAAACTTTCAAAAGAACGCGATTATCTTTCAAAGTAAAGCTTGTACTGAGAAAAGCAACACTGATCTCAGTTCTAACAGTGCTTTCACACTTAGCAAACAACTGCTTGTCTTTACAAAGAAACGCATGTGCGTTTCTTACTGAAGCTTTCGTGAAATTAATAAACTTTCAAAAGAACGCGATTATCTTTCAAAGTAAAGCTTGTACTGAGGAAATTAAACATGATCTCAGTTCTAACAGTGCTTTCATACGTAGCAAACTAGTGCTTGTCTTTACAAAGAAACGCATGTGCGTTTCTTATTAAAGCTTTCGTGAAATTAATAAACTTTCAAAAGAACGCGATTATCTTTCAAAGTAAAGCTTGTACTGAGAAAAGCAACACTGATCTCAGTTCTAACAGTGCTTTCACACGTAGCAAACAACTGCTTGTCTTTACAAAGAAACGCATGAGCTTTCTTACTAAAGCTTTCGTGAAATTAATAAACTTTCAAAAGAACGCGCTTATCTTTCAAAGTAAAGCTTGTACTGAGAAAAGCAACACTGATCTCAGTTCTAACAGTGCTTTCACACGTAGCAAACAACTGCTTGTCTTTACAAAGAAAAGCTCATGCGTTTCTTATTAAAGCTTTCGTGAAATTAATAAACTTTCAAAAGAACGCGATTATCTTTCAAAGTAAAGCTTGTACTGAGAAAAGCAACACTGATCTCAGTTCAAACAGTGCTTTCATACATAGCAAACAACTGCTTGTCTTGACAAAGAAACGCATGTGCGTTTCTTACTAAAGCTTTCGTGAAATTAGTAACCTTTCAAAAGAACGCGATTCTCTTTCAAAGTAAAGCTTGTACTGAGAAAAGCAAAACTGATCTCAGTTCTAACAGTGCTTTCACACGTAGCAAACAACTGCTTGTCTTTACAAAGAAACGCATGAGCTTTTCTTACTGAAGCTTTCGTGAAATTAATAAACTTTCAAAAGAACGCGCTTATCTTTCAAAGTAAAGCTTGAACTGAGAAAAGCAACACTGATCTCAGTTCTAACAGTGCTTTCACACGTAGCAAACAACTGCTTGTCTTTACAAAGAAACGCATGAGCGTTTCTTACTAAAGCTTTCGTGAAATTAATAAACTTTCAAAAGAACGCGATTATCTTTCAAAGTAAAGCTTGTACTGAGAAAAGCAACACTGATCTCAGTTCTAACAGTGCTTTCACACGTAGCAAACAACTGCTTGTCTTGACAAAGAAACGCATGTGCGTTTCTTATTAAAGCTTTCGTGAAATTAATAAACTTTCAAAAGATGGCGATTGTCTTGCAAAGTAAAGCTTGTACTGAGGAAATTATACATGATCTCAGTTCTAACAGTGCTTTCATACGTAGCAATCTAGTGCTTGTCTTTACAAAGAAACGCATGTGTGTTTCTTACTAAAGCTTTCGTGAAATTAATAAACTTTCAAAAGAACGCGATTATCTTTCAAAGTAAAGCTTGTACTGAGAAAAGCAACACTGATCTCAGTTCTAACAGTGCTTTCACACGTAGCAAACAACTGCTTGTCTTGACAAAGTAACGCATGTGCGTTTCTTACTAAAGCTTTCGTGAAATTAGTAAACTTTCAAAAGAACGCGATTCTCTTTCAAAGTAAAGCTTGTACTGAGAAAAGCAACACTGATCTCAGTTCTAAAAGTGCTTTCACACGTAGCAAACAACTGCTTGTTTTACAAAGAAACGCATGAGCTTTTCTTACTAAAGCTTTCGTGAAATTAATAAACTTTCAAAAGAACGCGCTTATCTTTCAAAGTAAAGCTTGTACTGAGGAAATTAAACATGATCTCAGTTCTAACAGTGCTTTCATACGTAGCAAACTAGTGCTTGTCTTTACAAAGAAACTCATGTGCGTGTCTTACTAAAGCTTTCGTGAAATTAATAAACTTTCAAAAGAACGCGATTATCTTTCAAAGTAAAGCTTGTACTGAGAAAAGCAACACTGATCTCAGTTCTAACAGTGCTTTCACACGTAGCAAATAACTGCTTGTCTTTACAAAGAAACGCATGAGCGTTTCTCACTAAAGCTTTCGTGAAATTAATAAACTTTCAAAAGAACGCGATTACATTTTAAAGTAAAGCTTGTACTGAGAAAATTAAACCTGATCTGAGTTCTAACAGTGCTTTCACACGTAGCAAACAACTGCTTGTCTTTACAAAGAAACGCATGTGCGTTTCTTATTAAAGCTTTCGTGAAATTAATAAACTTTCAAAAGAACGCGATTATCTTTCAAAGTAAAGCTTGTACTGAGAAAAGCAACACTGATCTCAGTTCTAACAGTGCTTTCACACTTAGCAAACAACTGCTTGTCTTTACAAAGAAACGCATGAGCGTTTCTTACTAAAGCTTTCGTGAAATTAATAAACTTTCAAAAGAAGGCGATTATCTTTCAAAGTAAAGCTTGTACTGAGGAAATTAAACATGATCTCAGTTCTAACAGTGCTTTCATACGTAGCAAACTAGTGCTTGTCTTTACAAAGAAACGCATGTGCGTTTCTTATTAAAGCTTTCGTGAAATTAATAAACTTTCAAAAGAACGCGATTATCTTTCAAAGTAAAGCTTGTAATGAGAAAAGCAACACTGATCTCAGTACAAACAGGGCTTTCTTACATAGCAAACAACTGCTTGTCTTGACAAAGAAACGCATGTGTGTTTCTTACTAAAGCTTTCGTGAAATTAGTAAGCTTTCAAAAGAACGCGATTCTCTTTCAAAGTAAAGCTTGTACTGAGAAAAGCAACACTGATCTCAGTTCTAACAGTGCTTTCACACGTAGCAAACAACTGCTTGTCTTTACAAAGAAACGCATGAGCTTTCTTACTAAAGCTTTCGTGAAATTAATAAACTTTCAAAAGAACGCGCTTATCTTTCAAAGTAAAGCTTGTACTGAGAAAAGCAACACTGATCTCAGTTCTAACAGTGCTTTCACACGTAGCAAACAACTGCTTGTGTTTACAAAGAAACGCATGTGCGTTTCTTACTAAAGCTTTTGTGAAATTAATAAACTTTCAAAAGAACGCGATTATCTTTCAAAGTAAAGCTTATACTGAGGAAATTAAACATGATCTTAGTTCTAACAGTGCTTTCATACGTACCAAACTAGTGCTTGTCCTTACAAAGAAACGCATGTGCGTTTCTTACTAAAGCTTTCGTGAAATTAATAAACTTTCAAAAGAACGCGATTATCTTTCAAAGTAAAGCTTGTACTGAGAAAAGCAACACTGATCTCAGTTCTAACAGTGCTTTCACACGTAGCAAACAACTGCTTGTCTTTACAAAGAAACGCATGAGCGTTTCTTACTAAAGCTTTCGTGAAATTAATAAACTTTCAAAAGAACGCGATTATCTTTCAAAGTAAAGCTTGTACTGAGAAAAGCAACACTGATCTCAGTTCTAACAGTGCTTTCACACGTAGCAAACAACTGCTTGTCTTTACAAAGAAACGCATGTGCGTTTCTTACTAAAGCTTTCGTGAAATTAATAAAGTTTAAAAAGAACACACTTATCTTTCAAAGTAAAGCTTGTACTGAGAAAAGCAACATGGATCTCAGTTCTAACAGTGCTTTCACACGTAGCAAACAACTGCTTGTCTTGACAAAGAAACGCATGTGCGTTTCTAACTAAAGCTTTCGTGAAATTAATAAACTTTCAAAAGAACGCGATTATATTTCAAAGTAAAGCTTGTACTGAGAAAATTAAACCTGATCTCAGTTCTAACAGTGCTTTCACACGTAGCAAACAACTGCTTGTCTTGACAAAGAAACGCATGTGCGTTTCTTACTAAAGCTTTCGTGAAATTAATAAACTTTCCAAAGAACGCGATTATCTTTCAAAGTAAAGCTTGTACTGAGGAAATTAAACATGATCTCAGTTCTAACAGTGCTTTCATACGTAGCAAACTAGTGCTTGTCTTTACAAAGAAACTCATGTGCGTTTCTTACTAAAGCTTTCGTGAAATTAATAAACTTTCAAAAGAACGCGATTATCTTTCATAGTAAAGCTTGTAAGGGAAAATTAAACCTGATTTCAGTTCTAAAGGTGCTTTCACACGTAGCAAACAACTCCTTGTCTTGACAAAGAAACGCATGTGCGTTTCTCACTAAATCTTTCATGAAATTAATAAACATTCAAAAGAACGCGATTATCTTTCAAAGTAAAGCTTGTACTGAGAAAAGCAACACTGATCTCAGTTCTAACAGTGCTTTCACACGTAGCAAACAACTGCTTGTCTTTACAAAGAAATGCATGAGCGTTTCTTACTAAAGCTTTCGTGAAATTAATAAACTTTCAAAAGAACGCGATTATATTTCAAAGTAAAGCTTGTACTGAGGAAATTAAACCTGATCTCAGTTCTAACAGTGCTTTCACACGTAGCAAACAACTGCTTGTCTTTACAAAGAAACGCATGAGCGTTTCTTACTAAAGCTTTGGTAAAATTTATAAACTTTCAAAAGAACGCGATTATCTTTCAAAGTAAAGCTTGTACTGAGAAAAGCAACACTGATCTCAGTTCTAACAGTGCTTTCACACGTAGCAAACAACTGCTTGCCTTTACAAAGAAACGCATGAGCGTTTCTTACTAAAGCTTTCGTGAAATTAATAAACTTTGAAAAGAACGCGTTTATCTTTCAAAGTAAAGCTTGTACTGAGAAAAGCAACACTGATCTCAGTTCTAACAGTGCTTTCACACGTAGCAACCAACTGCTTGTCTTGACAAAGAAACGCATGTGCGTTTCTTACTAAAGCTTTCGTGAAATTAATAAACTTTCAAAAGAACGCGATTATCTTTCAAAGTAAAGCTTGTACTGAGAAAATTAAACCTGATCTCAGTTCTAACAGTGCTTTCACACGTAGCAAACAACTGCTTGTCTTTAGAAAGAAACGCATGTGCGTTTCTTATTAAAGCTTTCGTGAAATTAATAAACTTTCAAAAGAACGCGATAATCTTTCAAAGTAAAGCTTGTACTGAGAAAAGCAACACTGATATCAGTTCTAACAGTGCTTTCACACGTAGCAAACAACTGCTTGTCCTTACAAAGAAACGCATGAGCGTTTCTTACTAAAGCTTTCGTGAAATTAATAAACTTTCCAAAGAACGCGATTATCTTTCAAAGTAAAGCTTGTACTGAGGATATTAAACATGATCTCAATTCTAACAGTGCTTTCATACGTAGCAAACTAGTGCTTGTCTTTACAAAGAAACGCATGTGCGTTTCTTATTAAAGCTTTCGTGAAATTAATAAACTTTCAAAAGAACGCGATTATCTTTCAAAGTAAAGCTTGTACTGAGAAAAGCAACACTGATATCAGTTCTAACAGTGCTTTCATACGTAGCAAACAACTGCTTGTCTTGACAAAGAAACGCATGTGCGTTTCTTACTAAAGCTTTCGTGAAATTAGTAAACTTTCAAAAGAACGCGATTCTCTTTCAAAATAAATCTTGTACTGAGAAAAGCAACACTGATCTCAGTTCTAACAGTGCTTTCACACGTAGCAAACAACTGCTTGTCTTTACAAAGAAACGCATGTGCGTTTCTTACTAAAGCTTTTGTGAAATTAATAAACTTTCAAAAGAACGCGATTATCTTTCAAAGTAAAGCTTATACTGAGGAAATTAAACATGATCTCAGTTCTAACAGTGCTTTCATACGTAGCAAACTAGTGCTTGTCTTTACAAAGAAACGCATGTGCGTTTCTTATTAAAGCTTTCGTCAAATTAATAAGCTTTCAAAAGAACGCGATTCTCTTTCAAAATAAAGCTTGTACTGAGAAAAGCAAAACTGATCTCAGTTCTAACAGTGCTTTCACACGTAGCAAACAACTGCTTGTCTTTACAAAGAAACGCATGAGCTTTTCTTACTAAAGCTTTCGTGAAATTAATAAACTTTCAAAAGAACGCGCTTATCTTTCAAAGTAAAGCTTGTACTGAGAAAAGCAACACTGATCTCAGTTCTAACAGTGCTTTCCCACGTAGCAAACAACTGCTTGTCTTTACAAAGAAACGCATGAGCGTTTCTTACTAAAGCTTTCGTGAAATTAATAAACTTTCAAAAGAACGCGATTATCTTTCAAAGTAAAGCTTGTACTGAGAAAAGCAACACTGATCTCAGTTCTAACAGTGCTTTCACACGTAGCAAACAACTGCTTGTCTTTACAAAGAAACGCATGAGAGTTTCTTACTAAAGCTTTCGTGAAATTAATAAACTTTCCAAAGAACGCGATTGTCTTTCAAAGTAAAGCTTGTACCGAGGAAATTAAACATGATCTCAGTTCTAACAGTGCTTTCATACGTAGCAAACTAGTGCTTGTCTTTACAAAGAAACTCATGTGCGTTTCTTACTAAAGCTTTCGTGAAATTAATAAACTTTCAAAAGAACGCGATTATCTTTCATAGTAAAGCTTGTAAGGGAAAATTAAACCTGATTTCAGTTCTAACAGTGCTTTCACACGTAGCAAACAACTGCTTGTCTTGACAAAGAAACGCATGTGCGTTTCTCACTAAATCTTTCATGAAATTAATAAACATTCAAAAGAACGCGATTATCTTTCAAAGTAAAGCTTGTACTGAGAAAAGCAACACTGATCTCAGTTCTAACAGTGCTTTCACACGTAGCAAACAACTGCTTGTCTTGACAAAGAAATGCATGAGCGTTTCTTACTAAAGCTTTCGTGAAATTAATAAACTTTCAAAAGAACGCGATTATATTTCAAAGTAAAGCTTGTACTGAGGAAATTAAACCTGATCTCAGTTCTAACAGTGCTTTCACACGTAGCAAACAACTGCTTGTATTGACAAAGAAACGCATGAGCGTTTCTTACTAAAGCTTTGGTAAAATTAATAAACTTTCAAAAGAACGCGATTATCTTTCAAAGTAAAGCTTGTACTGAGAAAAGCAACACTGATCTCAGTTCTAACCGTGCTTTCACACGTAGCAAACAACTGCTTGTCTTTACAAAGAAACGCATGAGCGTTTCTTACTAAAGCTTTCGTGAAATTAATAAACTTTGAAAAGAACGCGTTTATCTTTCAAAGTAAAGCTTGTACTGAGAAAAGCAACACTGATCTCAGTTCTAACAGTGCTTTCACACGTAGCAAACAACTGCTTGTCTTGACAAAGAAACGCATGTGCGTTTCTTACTAATGCTTTCGTGAAATTAATAAACTTTCAAAAGAACGCGATTATCTTTCAAAGTAAAGCTTGTACTGAGAAAATTAAACCTGATCTCAGTTCTAACAGTGCTTTCACACGTAGCAAACAACTGCTTGTCTTTAGAAAGAAACGCATGTGCGTTTCTTATTAAAGCTTTCGTGAAATTAATAAACTTTCAAAAGAACGCTATAATCTTTCAAAGTAAAGCTTGTACTGAGAAAAGCAACACTGATATCAGTTCTAACAGTGCTTTCACACATAGCAAACAACTGCTTGTCTTTACAAAGAAACGCATGAGCGTTTCTTACTAAAGCTTTCGTGAAATTAATAAACTTTCCAAAGAACGCGATTATCTTTCAAAGTAAAGCTTGTACTGAGGAAATTAAACATGATCTCAATTCTAACAGTGCTTTCATACGTAGCCAACTAGTGCTTGTTTTTACAAAGAAACGCATGTGCGTTTCTTATTAAAGCTTTCGTGAAATTAATAAACTTTCAAAAGAACGGGATTATCTTTCAAAGTAAAGCTTGTACTGAGAAAAGCAACACTGATATCAGTTCTAACAGTGCTTTCATACGTAGCAAACAACTGCTTGTCTTGACAAAGAAACGCATGTGCGTTTCTTACTAAAGCTTTCGTGAAATTAGTAAACTTTCAAAAGAACGCGATTCTCTTTCAAAGTAAAGCTTGTACTGAGAAAAGCAACACTGATCTCAGTTCTAACAGTGCTTTCACACGTAGCAAACATCTGCTTGTCTTTACAAAGAAACGCATGTGCGTTTCTTACTAAAGCTTTTGTGAAATTAATAAACTTTCAAAAGAACGCGATTATCTTTCAAAGTAAAGCTTGTACTGAGGAAATTAAACATGATCTCAGTTCTAACAGTGCTTTCAAAAGTAGCAAACAACTGCTTGTCTTTACAAAGAAATGCATGAGCGTTTCTTACTAAAACTTTCGTGAAATTAATAAACTTTCAAAAGAACGCGATTATCTTTCAAAGTAAAGCTTGTACTGAGGCAATTAAACCTGATCTCAGTTCTAACAGTGCTTTCACACGTAGCAAACAACTGCTTGTCTTGACAAAGAAACGCATGTGCGTTTCTTACTAAAGCTTTCGTGAAATTAATAAAGTTTCAAAAGAACGCGCTTATCTTTCAAAGTAAAGCTTGTACTGAGAAAAGCAACACTGATCTCAGTTCTAACAGTGCTTTCACACGTAGCAAACAACTGCTTGTCTTTACAAAGAAACGCATGAGCGTTTCTTACTAAAGCTTTCGTGAAATTAATAAACTTTCAAAAGAAGGCGATTATCTTTCAAAGTAAAGCTTGTACTGAGAAAAGCAACACTGATCTCAGTTCTAACAGTGCTTTCACACGTAGCAAACAACTGCTTGTCTTTACAAAGAAACGCTCATGCGTTTCTTATTAAAGCTTTCGTGAAATTAATAAACTTTCAAAAGAACGCGATTATCTTTCAAAGTAAAGCTTGTACTGAGAAAAGCAACACTGATCTCAATTCAAACAGTGCTTTCATACATAGCAAACAACTGCTTGTCTTGACAAAGAAACGCATGTGCGTTTCTTACTAAAGCTTTCGTGAAATTAGTAAGCTTTCAAAAGAATGTGATTCTCTTTCAAAGTAAAGCTTGTACTGAGAAAAGCAAAACTGATCTCAGTTCTAACAGTGCTTTCACACGTAGCAAACAACTGCTTGTCTTTACAAAAAACGCATGAGCGTTTCTTACTAAAGCTTTCGTGAAATTAATAAACTTTCAAAAGAACGCGATTATCTTTCAAAGTAAAGCTTGTACTGAGAAAAGCAACACTGATCTCAGTTCTAACAGTGCTTTCACACGTAGCAAACAACTCCTTGTCTTTACAAAGAAACGCATGAGCCTTTCTTACTAAAGCTTTCGTGAAATTAATAAACTTTCCAAAGAACGCGATTATCTTTCAAAGTAAAGCTTGTACTGAGGAAATTAAACATGATCTCAGTTCTAACAGTGCTTTCATACGTAGCAAACTAGTGCTTGTCTTTACAAAGAAACTCATGTGCGTTTCTTACTAAAGCTTTCGTGAAATTAATAAACTTTCAAAAGAACGCGATTATCTTTCATAGTAAAGCTTGTAAGGGAAAATTAAACCTGATTTCAGTTCTAACAGTGCTTTCACACGTAGCAAACAACTGCTTGTCTTGACAAAGAAACGCATGTGCGTTTCTCACTAAATCTTTCATGAAATTAATAAACATTCAAAAGAACGCGATTATCTTTCAAAGTAAAGCTTGTACTGAGAAAAGCAACACTGATCTCAGTTCTAACAGTGCTTTCACACGTAGCAAACAACTGCTTGTCTTGACAAAGAAATGCATGAGCGTTTCTTACTAAAGCTTTCGTGAAATTAATAAACTTTCAAAAGAACGCGATTATATTTCAAAGTAAAGCTTGTACTGAGGAAATTAAACCTGATCTCAGTTCTAACAGTGCTTTCACACGTAGCAAACAACTGCTTGTCTTTACAAAGAAACGCATGAGCGTTTCTTACTAAAGCTTTGGTAAAATTAATAAACTTTCAAAAGAACGCGATTATCTTTCAATGTAAAGCTTGTACTGAGAAAAGCAACACTGATCTCAGTTCTAACAGTGCTTTCACACGTAGCAAACAACTGCTTGTCTTTACAAAGAAACGCATGAGCGTTTCTTACTAAAGCTTTCGTGAAATTAATAAACTTTGAAAAGAACGCGTTTATCTTTCAAAGTAAAGCTTGTACTGAGAAAAGCAACACTGATCTCAGTTCTAACAGTGCTTTCACTCGTAGCAAACAACTGCTTGTCTTGACAAAGAAACGCATGTGCGTTTCTTACTAAAGCTTTCGTGAAATTAGTAAGCTTTCAAAAGAATGTGATTCTCTTTCAAAGTAAAGCTTGTACTGAGAAAAGCAAAACTGATCTCAGTTCTAACAGTGCTTTCACACGTAGCAAACAACTGCTTGCCTTTACAAAGAAACGCATGAGCTTTTCTTACTAAAGCTTTCGTGAAATTAATAAACTTTCAAAAGAACGCGCTTATCTTTCAAAGTAAAGCTTGTACTGAGGAAATTAAACCTGATCTCAGTTCTAACAGTGCTTTCACACGTAGCAAACAACTGCTTGTCTTTACAAAAAACGCATGAGCGTTTCTTACTAAAGCTTTCGTGAAATTAATAAACTTTCAAAAGAACGCGATTATCTTTCAAAGTAAAGCTTGTACTGAGAAAAGCAACACTGATCTCAGTTCTAACAGTGCTTTCACACGTAGCAAACAACTCCTTGTCTTTACAAAGAAACGCATGAGCGTTTCTTACTAAAGCTTTCGTGAAATTAATAAACTTTCCAAAGAACGCGATTATCTTTCAAAGTAAAGCTTGTACTGAGGAAATTAAACATGATCTCAGTTCTAACAGTGCTTTCATACGTAGCAAACTAGTGCTTGTCTTTACAAAGAAACTCATGTGCGTTTCTTACTAAAGCTTTCGTGAAATTAATAAACTTTCAAAAGAACGCG
Source organism: Chionomys nivalis (assembly GCF_950005125.1). Classification (NCBI taxonomy): domain Eukaryota; kingdom Metazoa; phylum Chordata; class Mammalia; order Rodentia; family Cricetidae; genus Chionomys; species Chionomys nivalis. The sequence goes on from NC_080102.1 coordinate 62,763,792, forward strand.
ATTATCTTTCATAGTAAAGCTTGTAAGGGAAAATTAAACCTGATTTCAGTTCTAACAGTGCTTTCACACGTAGCAAACAACTGCTTGTCTTGACAAAGAAACGCATGTGCGTTTCTCACTAAATCTTTCATGAAATTAATAAACATTCAAAAGAACGCGATTATCTTTCAAAGTAAAGCTTGTACTGAGAAAAGCAACACTGATCTCAGTTCTAACAGTGCTTTCACACGTAGCAAACAACTGCTTGTCTTGACAAAGAAATGCATGAGCGTTTCTTACTAAAGCTTTCGTGAAATTAATAAACTTTCAAAAGAACGCGATTATATTTCAAAGTAAAGCTTGTACTGAGGAAATTAAACCTGATCTCAGTTCTAACAGTGCTTTCACACGTAGCAAACAACTGCTTGTCTTTACAAAGAAACGCATGAGCGTTTCTTACTAAAGCTTTGGTAAAATTAATAAACTTTCAAAAGAACGCGATTATCTTTCAATGTAAAGCTTGTACTGAGAAAAGCAACACTGATCTCAGTTCTAACAGTGCTTTCACACGTAGCAAACAACTGCTTGTCTTTACAAAGAAACGCATGAGCGTTTCTTACTAAAGCTTTCGTGAAATTAATAAACTTTCAAAAGAACGCGATTATATTTCAAAGTAAAGCTTGTACTGAGAAAATTAAACCTGATCTCAGTTCTAACAGTGCTTTCACACGTAGCAAACAACTGCTTGTCTTTACAAAGAAACGCATGTGCGTTTCTTATTAAAGCTTTCGTGAAATTAATAAACTTTCAAAAGAACGCGATTATCTTTCAAAGTAAAGCTTGTACTGAGAAAAGCAACACTGATCTCAGTTCTAACAGTGCTTTCACACATAGCAAACAACTGCTTGTCTTTACAAAGAAAGGCATGAGCGTTTCTTACTAAAGCTTCGTGAAATTAATAAACTTTCAAAAGAAGGCGATTATCTTTCAAAGTAAAGCTTGTACTGAGGAAATTAAACATGATCTCAGTTCTAACAGTGCTTTCATACGTAGCAAACTAGTGCTTGTCTTTACAAAGAAACGCATGTGCGTTTCTTATTAAAGCTTTCGTGAAATTAATAAACTTTCAAAAGAACGCGATTATCTTTCAAAGTAAAGCTTGTACTGAGGAAATTAAACATGATCTCAGTTCTAGCAGTGCTTTCATACGTAGCAAACTAGTGCTTGTCTTTACAAAGAAACGCATGTGCGTTTCTTATTAAAGCTTTCGTGTAATTAATAAACTTTCAAAAGAACGCGATTATCCTTCAAAGTAAAGCTTGTAATGAGAAAAGCAACACTGATCTCAGTTCAAACAGGGCTTTCATACATAGCAAACAACTGCTTGTCTTGACAAAGAAACGCATGTGCGTTTCTTACTAAAGGTTTCGTGAAATTAGTAAGCTTTCAAAAGAACGCGATTCTCTTTCAAAGTAAAGCTTGTACTGAGAAAAGCAACACTGATCTCAGTTCTAACAGTGCTTTCACACGTAGCAAACAACTGCTTGTCTTTACAAAGAAACGCATGAGCTTTCTTACTAAAGCTTTCGTGAAATTAATAAACTTTCAAAAGAACGCGCTTATCTTTCAAAGTAAAGCTTGTACTGAGAAAAGCAACACTGATCTCAGTTCTAACAGTGCTTTCACACGTAGCAAACAACTGCTTGTCTTTACAAAGAAACGCATGAGCGTTTCTTACTAAAGCTTTCGTGAAATTAATAAACTTTCCTAAGAACGCGATTATCTTTCAAAGTAAAGCTTGTACTGAGGAAATTAAACATGATCTCAGTTCTAACAGTGCTTTCATACGTAGCAAACTAGTGCTTGTCTTTACAAAGAAACTCATGTGCGTTTCTTACTAAAGCTTTCGTGAAATTAATAAACTTTCAAAAGAACGCGATTATCTTTCAAAGTAAAGCTTGTACTGAGAAAAGCAACACTGATCTCAGTTCTAACAGTGCTTTCACACGTAGCAAACAACTGCTTGTCTTTACAAAGAAAGGCATGAGCGTTTCTCACTAAAGCTTTCGTGAAATTAATAAACTTTCAAAAGAACGCGATTATCTTTCATAGTAAAGCTTGTAAGGGAAAATTAAACCTGATTTCAGTTCTAACAGTGCTTTCACACGTAGCAAACAACTGCTTGTCTTGACAAAGAAACGCATGTGCGTTTCTCACTAAATCTTTCATGAAATTAATAAACATTCAAAAGAACGCGATTATCTTTCAAAGTAAAGCTTGTACTGAGAAAAGCAACACTGATCTCAGTTCTAACAGTGCTTTCACACGTAGCAAACAACTGCTTGTCTTTACAAAGAAATGCATGAGCGTTTCTTACTAAAGCTTTCGTGAAATTAATAAACTTTCAAAAGAACGCGATTATATTTCAAAGTAAAGCTTGTACTGAGGAAATTAAACCTGATCTCAGTTCTAACAGTGCTTTCACACGTAGCAAACAACTGCTTGTCTTTACAAAGAAACGCATGAGCGTTTCTTACTAAAGCTTTGGTAAAATTAATAAACTTTCAAAAGAACGCGATTATCTTTCAATGTAAAGCTTGTACTGAGAAAAGCAACACTGATCTCAGTTCTAACAGTGCTTTCACACGTAGCAAACAACTGCTTGTCTTTACAAAGAAACGCATGAGAGTTTCTTACTAAAGCTTTCGTGAAATTAATAAACTTTGAAAAGAACGCGTTTATCTTTCAAAGTAAAGCTTGTACTGAGAAAAGCAACACTGATCTCAGTTCTAACAGTGCTTTCACACGTAGCAAACAACTGCTTGTCTTGACAAAGAAACGCATGTGCGTTTCTTACTAAAGCTTTCGTGAAATTAATAAACTTTCCAAAGAACGCGATTATCTTTCAAAGTAAAGCTTGTACTGAGGAAATTAAACATGATCTCAATTCTAACAGTGCTTTCATACGTAGCAAACTAGTGCTTGTCTTTACAAAGAAACGCATGTGCGTTTCTTATTAAAGCTTTCGTGAAATTAATAAACTTTCAAAAGAACGCGATTATCTTTCAAAGTAAAGCTTGTACTGTGAAAAGCAACACTGATATCAGTTCTAACAGTGCTTTCACACATAGCAAACAACTGCTTGTCTTTACAAAGAAACGCATGAGCGTTTCTTACTAAAGCTTTCATGAAATTAATAAACTTTCAAAAGAAGGCGATTATCTTTCAAAGTAAAGCTTGTACTGAGGAAATTAAACATGATCTCAGTTCTAACAGTGCTTTCATACGTAGCAAACTAGTGCTTGTCTTTACAAAGAAACGCATGTGCGTTTCTTATTAAAGCTTTCGTGAAATTAATAAACTTTCAAAAGAACGCGATTATCTTTCAAAGTAAAGCTTGTACTGAGAAAAGCAACACTGATCTCAGTTCTAACAGTGCTTTCACACATAGCAAACAACTGCTTGTCTTTACAAAGAAACGCATGAGCGTTTCTTACTAAAGCTTTCGTGAAATTAATAAACTTTCAAAAGAAGGCGATTATCTTTCAAAGTAAAGCTTGTACTGAGGAAATTAAACATGATCTCAGTTCTAACAGTGATTTCATACATAGCAAACTAGTGCTTGTCTTTACAAAGAAACGCATGTGCGTTTCTTATTAAAGCTTTCGTGAAATTAATAAACTTTCAAAAGATGGCGATTGTCTTGCAAAGTAAAGCTTGTACTGAGGAAATTATACATGATCTCAGTTCTAACAGTGCTTTCATACGTAGCAATCTAGTGCTTGTCTTTACAAAGAAACGCATGTGCGTTTCTTATTAAAGCTTTCGTGAAATTAATAAACTTTCAAAAGAACGCGATTATCTTTCAAAGTAAAGCTTGTACTGTGAAAAGCAACACTGATATCAGTTCTAACAGTGCTTTCACACATAGCAAACAACTGCTTGTCTTTACAAAGAAACGCATGAGCGTTTCTTACTAAAGCTTTCATGAAATTAATAAACTTTCAAAAGAAGGCGATTATCTTTCAAAGTAAAGCTTGTACTGAGGAAATTAAACATGATCTCAGTTCTAACAGTGCTTTCATACGTAGCAAACTAGTGCTTGTCTTTACAAAGAAACGCATGTGCGTTTCTTATTAAAGCTTTCGTGAAATTAATAAACTTTCAAAAGAACGCGATTATCTTTCAAAGTAAAGCTTGTACTGAGAAAAGCAACACTGATCTCAGTTCTAACAGTGCTTTCACACATAGCAAACAACTGCTTGTCTTTACAAAGAAACGCATGAGCGTTTCTTACTAAAGCTTTCGTGAAATTAATAAACTTTCAAAAGAAGGCGATTATCTTTCAAAGTAAAGCTTGTACTGAGGAAATTAAACATGATCTCAGTTCTAACAGTGATTTCATACATAGCAAACTAGTGCTTGTCTTTACAAAGAAACGCATGTGCGTTTCTTATTAAAGCTTTCGTGAAATTAATAAACTTTCAAAAGAACGGGATTATCTTTCAAAGTAAAGCTTGTAATGAGAAAAGCAACACTGATCTCAGTTCAAACAGGGCTTTCATACATAGCAAACAACTGCTTGTCTTGACAAAGAAACGCATGTGCGTTTCTTACTAAAGCTTTCGTGAAATTAGTAAGCTTTCAAAAGAACGCGATTCTCTTTCAAAGTAAAGCTTGTACTGAGAAAAGCAACACTGATCTCAGTTCTAACAGTGCTTTCACACGTAGCAAACAACTGCTTGTCTTGACAAAGAAACGCATGAGCTTTCTTACTAAAGCTTTCGTGAAATTAATAAACTTTCAAAAGAACGCGCTTATCTTTCAAAGTAAAGCTTGTACTGAGAAAAGCAAGACTGATCTCAGTTCTAACAGTGCTTTCACACGTAGCAAACAACTGCTTGTCTTTACAAAGAAACGCATGAGCGTTTCTTACTAAAGCTTTCGTGAAATTAATAAACTTTCAAAAGAACGCGATTATCTTTCAAAGTAAAGCTTGTACTGAGAAAAGCAACACTGATCTCAGTTCTAACAGTGCTTTCACACGTAGCAAACAACTGCTTTTCTTTACAAAGAAACGCATGAGCGTTTCTTACTAAAGCTTTCGTGAAATTAATAAACTTTCCTAAGAACGCGATTATCTTTCAAAGTAAAGCTTGTACTGAGGAAATTAAACATGATCTCAGTTCTAACAGTGCTTTCATACGTAGCAAACTAGTGCTTGTCTTTACAAAGAAACTAATGTGCGTTTCTTACTAAAGCTTTCGTGAAATTAATAAACTTTCAAAAGAACGCGATTATCTTTCAAAGTAAAGCTTGTACTGAGAAAAGCAACACTGCTCTCAGTTCTAACAGTGCTTTCACACGTAGCAAACAACTGCTTTTCTTTACAAAGAAACGCATGAGCGTTTCTTACTAAAGCTTTCGTGAAATTAATAAACTTTCCAAAGAACGCGATTATCTTTCAAAGTAAAGCTTGTACTGAGGAAATTAAACATGATCTCAGTTCTAACACTGCTTTCATACGTAGCAAACTAGTGCTTGTCTTTACAAAGAAACTAATGTGCGTTTCTTACTAAAGCTTTCGTGAAATTAATAAACTTTCAAAAGAACGCGATTATCTTTCAAAGTAAAGCTTGTACTGAGAAAAGCAACACTGACCTCAGTTCTAACAGTGCTTTCACACGTAGCAAAAAACTGCTTGTCTTTACAAAGAAACGCATGAGCGTTTCTCACTAAAGCTTTTGTGAAATTAATAAACTTTCAAAAGAACGCGATTATCTTTCATAGTAAAGCTTGTAAGGGAAAATTAAATCTGATTTCAGTTCTAACAGTGCTTTCACACGTAGCAAACAACTGCTTGTCTTGACAAAGAAACGCATGTGCGTTTCTCACTAAATCTTTCATGAAATTAATAAACATTCAAAAGAACGCGATTCTCTTTCAAAGTAAAGCTTGTACTGAGAAAAGCAACACTGATCTCAGTTCTAACAGTGCTTTCACACGTAGCAAACAACTGCTTGTCTTTACAAAGAAATGCATGAGCGTTTCTTACTAAAGCTTTTGTGAAATTAATAAACTTTCAAAAGAACGCGATTATCTTTCAAAGTAAAGCTTGTACTGAGGAAATTAAACCTGATCTCAGTTCTAACAGTGCTTTCACACGTAGCAAACAACTGCTTGTCTTTACAAAGAAACGCATGAGCGTTTCTTACTAAAGCTTTGGTAAAATTAATAAACTTTCAAAAGAACGCGATTATCTTTCAATGTAAAGCTTGTACTGAGAAAAGCAACACTGATCTCAGTTCTAACAGTGCTTTCACACGTAGCAAACAACTGCTTGTCTTTACAAAGAAACGCATGAGCGTTTCTTACTAAAGCTTTCGTGAAATTAATAAACTTTGAAAAGAACGCGTTTATCTTTCAAAGTAAAGCTTGTACTGAGAAAAGCAACACTGATCTCAGTTCTAACAGTGCTTTCACACGTAGCAAACAACTGCTTGTCTTGACAAAGAAACGCATGTGCGTTTCTTACTAAAGCTTTCGTGAAATTAATAAACTTTCAAAAGAACGCGATTATCTTTCAAAGTAAAGCTTGTACTGAGAAAATTAAACCTGATCTCAGTTCTAACAGTGCTTTCACACGTAGCAAACAACTGCTTGTCTTTAGAAAGAAACGCATGTGCGTTTCTTATTAAAGCTTTCGTGAAATTAATAAACTTTCAAAAGAACGCGATAATCTTTCAAAGTAAAGCTTGTACTGAGAAAAGCAACACTGATATCTGTTCTAACAGTGCTTTCACACATAGCAAACAACTGCTTGTCTTTACAAAGAAACGCATGAGCGTTTCTTACTAAAGCTTTCGTGAAATTAATAAACTTTCCAAAGAACGCGATTATCTTTCAAAGTAAAGCTTGTACTGAGGAAATTAAACATGATCTCAATTCTAACAGTGCTTTCATACGTAGCAAACTAGTGCTTGTCTTTACAAAGAAACGCATGTGCGTTTCTTATTAAAGCTTTCGTGAAATTAATAAACTTTCAAAAGAACGCGATTATCTTTCAAAGTAAAGCTTGTACTGAGAAAAGCAACACTGATATCAGTTCTAACAGTGCTTTCATACGTAGCAAACAACTGCTTGTCTTGACAAAGAAACGCATGTGCGTTTCTTACTAAAGCTTTCGTGAAATTAGTAAACTTTCAAAAGAACGCGATTCTCTTTCAAAGTACAGCTTGTACTGAGAAAAGCAACACTGATCTCAGTTCTAACAGTGCTTTCACACGTAGCAAACAACTGCTTGTCTTTACAAAGAAACGCATGTGCGTTTCTTACTAAAGCTTTTGTGAAATTAATAAACTTTCAAAAGAACGCGATTATCTTTCAAAGTAAAGCTTATACTGAGGAAATTAAACATGATCTCAGTTCTAACAGTGCTTTCATACGTAGCAAACTAGTGCTTGTCTTTACAAAGAAACGCATGTGCGTTTCTTACTAAAGCTTTCGTGAAATTAATAAACTTTCAAAAGAACGCGATTATCTTTCAAAGTAAAGCTTGTACTGAGAAAAGCAACACTGATCTCAGTTCTAACAGTGCTTTCATACGTAGCAAACAACTGCTTGTCTTGACAAAGAAACGCATGTGCGTTTCTTACTAAAGCTTTCGTGAAATTAGTAAACTTTCAAAAGAACGCGATTCTCTTTCAAAGTAAAGCTTGTACTGAGAAAAGCAACACTGATCTCAGTTCTAACAGTGCTTTCACACATAGCAAACAACTGCTTGTCTTTACAAAGAAACGCATGAGCGTTTCTTACTAAAGCTTTCGTGAAATTAATAAACTTTCAAAAGAAGGCGATTATCTTTCAAAGTAAAGCTTGTACTGAGGAAATTAAACATGATCTCAGTTCTAACAGTGCTTTCATACGTAGCAAACTAGTGCTTGTCTTTACAAAGAAACGCATGTGCGTTTCTTATTAAAGCTTTCGTGAAATTAATAAACTTTCAAAAGAACGCGATTATCTTTCAAAGTAAAGCTTGTAATGAGAAAAGCAACACTGATCTCAGTTCAAACAGGGCTTTCATACATAGCAAACAACTGCTTGTCTTGACAAAGAAACGCATGTGCGTTTCTTACTAAAGCTTTCGTGAAATTAGTAAGCTTTCAAAAGAACGCGATTCTCTTTCAAAGTAAAGCTTGTACTGAGAAAAGCAACACTGATCTCAGTTCTAACAGTGCTTTCACACGTAGCAAACAACTGCTTGTCTTTACAAAGAAACGCATGAGCTTTCTTACTAAAGCTTTCGTGAAATTAATAAACTTTCAAAAGAACGCGCTTATCTTTCAAAGTAAAGCTTGTACTGAGAAAAGCAACACTGATCTCAGTTCTAACAGTGCTTTCATACGTAGCAAACAACTGCTTGTCTTTACAAAGAAACGCATGAGCGTTTCTTACTAAAGCTTTCGTGAAATTAATAAACTTTCAAAAGAACGCGATTATCTTTCAAAGTAAAGCTTGTACTGAGAAAAGCAACACTGATCTCAGTTCTAACAGTGCTTTCACACGTAGCAAACAACTGCTTTTCTTTACAAAGAAACGCATGAGCGTTTCTTACTAAAGCTTTCGTGAAATTAATAAACTTTCCAAAGAACGCGATTATCTTTCAAAGTAAAGCTTGTACTGAGGAAATTAAACATGATCTCAGTTCTAACAGTGCTTTCATACGTAGCAAACTAGTGCTTGTCTTTACAAAGAAACTAATGTGCGTTTCTTACTAAAGCTTTCGTGAAATTAATAAACTTTCAAAAGAACGCGATTATCTTTCAAAGTAAAGCTTGTACTGAGAAAAGCAACACTGACCTCAGTTCTAACAGTGCTTTCACACGTAGCAAATAACTGCTTGTCTTTACAAAGAAACGCATGAGCGTTTCTCACTAAAGCTTTTGTGAAATTAATAAACTTTCAAAAGAACGCGATTATCTTTCATAGTAAAGCTTGTAAGGGAAAATTAAACCTGATTTCAGTTCTAACAGTGCTTTCACACGTAGCAAACAACTGCTTGTCTTGACAAAGAAACGCATGTGTGTTTCTCACTAAATCTTTCATGAAATTAATAAACATTCAAAAGAACGCGATTCTCTTTCAAAGTAAAGCTTGTACTGAGAAAAGCAAGACTGATCTCAGTTCTAACAGTGCTTTCACACGTAGCAAACAACTGCTTGTCTTTACAAAGAAACGCATGAGCGTTTCTTACTAAAGCTTTCGTGAAATTAATAAACTTTCAAAAGAACGCGATTATCTTTCAAAGTAAAGCTTGTACTGAGAAAAGCAACACTGATCTCAGTTCTAACAGTGCTTTCACACGTAGCAAACAACTGCTTTTCTTTACAAAGAAACGCATGAGCGTTTCTTACTAAAGCTTTCGTGAAATTAATAAACTTTCCTAAGAACGCGATTATCTTTCAAAGTAAAGCTTGTACTGAGGAAATTAAACATGATCTCAGTTCTAACAGTGCTTTCATACGTAGCAAACTAGTGCTTGTCTTTACAAAGAAACTAATGTGCGTTTCTTACTAAAGCTTTCGTGAAATTAATAAACTTTCAAAAGAACGCGATTATCTTTCAAAGTAAAGCTTGTACTGAGAAAAGCAACACTGCTCTCAGTTCTAACAGTGCTTTCACACGTAGCAAACAACTGCTTTTCTTTACAAAGAAACGCATGAGCGTTTCTTACTAAAGCTTTCGTGAAATTAATAAACTTTCCAAAGAACGCGATTATCTTTCAAAGTAAAGCTTGTACTGAGGAAATTAAACATGATCTCAGTTCTAACACTGCTTTCATACGTAGCAAACTAGTGCTTGTCTTTACAAAGAAACTAATGTGCGTTTCTTACTAAAGCTTTCGTGAAATTAATAAACTTTCAAAAGAACGCGATTATCTTTCAAAGTAAAGCTTGTACTGAGAAAAGCAACACTGACCTCAGTTCTAACAGTGCTTTCACACGTAGCAAATAACTGCTTGTCTTTACAAAGAAACGCATGAGCGTTTCTCACTAAAGCTTTTGTGAAATTAATAAACTTTCAAAAGAACGCGATTATCTTTCATAGTAAAGCTTGTAAGGGAAAATTAAATCTGATTTCAGTTCTAACAGTGCTTTCACACGTAGCAAACAACTGCTTGTCTTGACAAAGAAACGCATGTGCGTTTCTCACTAAATCTTTCATGAAATTAATAAACATTCAAAAGAACGCGATTCTCTTTCAAAGTAAAGCTTGTACTGAGAAAAGCAACACTGATCTCAGTTCTAACAGTGCTTTCACACGTAGCAAACAACTGCTTGTCTTTACAAAGAAATGCATGAGCGTTTCTTACTAAAGCTTTTGTGAAATTAATAAACTTTCAAAAGAACGCGATTATCTTTCAAAGTAAAGCTTGTACTGAGGAAATTAAACCTGATCTCAGTTCTAACAGTGCTTTCACACGTAGCAAACAACTGCTTGTCTTTACAAAGAAACGCATGAGCGTTTCTTACTAAAGCTTTGGTAAAATTAATAAACTTTCAAAAGAACGCGATTATCTTTCAATGTAAAGCTTGTACTGAGAAAAGCAACACTGATCTCAGTTCTAACAGTGCTTTCACACGTAGCAAACAACTGCTTGTCTTTACAAAGAAACGCATGAGCGTTTCTTACTAAAGCTTTCGTGAAATTAATAAACTTTGAAAAGAACGCGTTTATCTTTCAAAGTAAAGCTTGTACTGAGAAAAGCAACACTGATCTCAGTTCTAACAGTGCTTTCACACGTAGCAAACAACTGCTTGTCTTGACAAAGAAACGCATGTGCGTTTCTTACTAAAGCTTTCGTGAAATTAATAAACTTTCAAAAGAACGCGATTATCTTTCAAAGTAAAGCTTGTACTGAGAAAATTAAACCTGATCTCAGTTCTAACAGTGCTTTCACACGTAGCAAACAACTGCTTGTCTTTAGAAAGAAACGCATGTGCGTTTCTTATTAAAGCTTTCGTGAAATTAATAAACTTTCAAAAGAACGCGATAATCTTTCAAAGTAAAGCTTGTACTGAGAAAAGCAACACTGATATCAGTTCTAACAGTGCTTTCACACGTAGCAAACAACTGCTTGTCTTTACAAAGAAACGCATGAGCGTTTCTTACTAAAGCTTTCGTGAAATTAATAAACTTTCCAAAGAACGCGATTATCTTTCAAAGTAAAGCTTGTACTGAGGAAATTAAACATGATCTCAATTCTAACAGTGCTTTCATACGTAGCAAACTAGTGCTTGTCTTTACAAAGAAACGCATGTGCGTTTCTTATTAAAGCTTTCGTGAAATTAATAAACTTTCAAAAGAACGCGATTATCTTTCAAAGTAAAGCTTGTACTGAGAAAAGCAACACTGATATCAGTTCTAACAGTGCTTTCATACGTAGCAAACAACTGCTTGTCTTGACAAAGAAACGCATGTGCGTTTCTTACTAAAGCTTTCGTGAAATTAGTAAACTTTCAAAAGAACGCGATTCTCTTTCAAAGTACAGCTTGTACTGAGAAAAGCAACACTGATCTCAGTTCTAACAGTGCTTTCACACGTAGCAAACAACTGCTTGTCTTTACAAAGAAACGCATGTGCGTTTCTTACTAAAGCTTTTGTGAAATTAATAAACTTTCAAAAGAACGCGATTATCTTTCAAAGTAAAGCTTATACTGAGGAAATTAAACATGATCTCAGTTCTAACAGTGCTTTCATACGTAGCAAACTAGTGCTTGTCTTTACAAAGAAACGCATGTGCGTTTCTTACTAAAGCTTTCGTGAAATTAATAAACTTTCAAAAGAACGCGATTATCTTTCAAAGTAAAGCTTGTACTGAGAAAAGCAACACTGATCTCAGTTCTAACAGTGCTTTCATACGTAGCAAACAACTGCTTGTCTTGACAAAGAAACGCATGTGCGTTTCTTACTAAAGCTTTCGTGAAATTAGTAAACTTTCAAAAGAACGCGATTCTCTTTCAAAGTAAAGCTTGTACTGAGAAAAGCAACACTGATCTCAGTTCTAACAGTGCTTTCACACATAGCAAACAACTGCTTGTCTTTACAAAGAAACGCATGAGCGTTTCTTACTAAAGCTTTCGTGAAATTAATAAACTTTCAAAAGAAGGCGATTATCTTTCAAAGTAAAGCTTGTACTGAGGAAATTAAACATGATCTCAGTTCTAACAGTGCTTTCATACGTAGCAAACTAGTGCTTGTCTTTACAAAGAAACGCATGTGCGTTTCTTATTAAAGCTTTCGTGAAATTAATAAACTTTCAAAAGAACGCGATTATCTTTCAAAGTAAAGCTTGTAATGAGAAAAGCAACACTGATCTCAGTTCAAACAGGGCTTTCATACATAGCAAACAACTGCTTGTCTTGACAAAGAAACGCATGTGCGTTTCTTACTAAAGCTTTCGTGAAATTAGTAAGCTTTCAAAAGAACGCGATTCTCTTTCAAAGTAAAGCTTGTACTGAGAAAAGCAACACTGATCTCAGTTCTAACAGTGCTTTCACACGTAGCAAACAACTGCTTGTCTTTACAAAGAAACGCATGAGCTTTCTTACTAAAGCTTTCGTGAAATGAATAAACTTTCAAAAGAACGCGCTTATCTTTCAAAGTAAAGCTTGTACTGAGAAAAGCAACACTGATCTCAGTTCTAACAGTGCTTTCATACGTAGCAAACAACTGCTTGTCTTTACAAAGAAACGCATGAGCGTTTCTTACTAAAGCTTTCGTGAAATTAATAAACTTTCAAAAGAACGCGATTATCTTTCAAAGTAAAGCTTGTACTGAGAAAAGCAACACTGATCTCAGTTCTAACAGTGCTTTCACACGTAGCAAACAACTGCTTTTCTTTACAAAGAAACGCATGAGCGTTTCTTACTAAAGCTTTCGTGAAATTAATAAACTTTCCAAAGAACGCGATTATCTTTCAAAGTAAAGCTTGTACTGAGGAAATTAAACATGATCTCAGTTCTAACAGTGCTTTCATACGTAGCAAACTAGTGCTTGTCTTTACAAAGAAACTAATGTGCGTTTCTTACTAAAGCTTTCGTGAAATTAATAAACTTTCAAAAGAACGCGATTATCTTTCAAAGTAAAGCTTGTACTGAGAAAAGCAACACTGACCTCAGTTCTAACAGTGCTTTCACACGTAGCAAATAACTGCTTGTCTTTACAAAGAAACGCATGAGCGTTTCTCACTAAAGCTTTTGTGAAATTAATAAACTTTCAAAAGAACGCGATTATCTTTCATAGTAAAGCTTGTAAGGGAAAATTAAACCTGATTTCAGTTCTAACAGTGCTTTCACACGTAGCAAACAACTGCTTGTCTTTACAAAGAAACGCATGAGCGTTTCTTACTAAAGCTTTCGTGAAATTAATAAACTTTGAAAAGAACACGTTTATCTTTCAAAGTAAAGCTTGTACTGAGAAAAGCAACACTGATCTCAGTTCTAACAGTGCTTTCACACGTAGCAAACAACTGCTTGTCTTGACAAAGAAACGCATGTGCGTTTCTTACTAAAGCTTTCGTGAAATTAATAAACTTTCAAAAGAACGCGATTATCTTTCAAAGTAAAGCTTGTACTGAGAAAATTAAACCTGATCTCAGTTCTAACAGTGCTTTCACACGTAGCAAACAACTGCTTGTCTTTAGAAAGAAACGCATGTGCGTTTCTTATTAAAGCTTTCGTGAAATTAATAAACTTTCAAAAGAACGCGATAATCTTTCAAAGTAAAGCTTGTACTGAGAAAAGCAACACTGATATCAGTTCTAACAGTGCTTTCACACATAGCAAACAACTGCTTGTCTTTACAAAGAAACGCATGAGCGTTTCTTACTAAAGCTTTCGTGAAATTAATAAACTTTCCAAAGAACGCGATTATCTTTCAAAGTAAAGCTTGTACTGAGGAAATTAAACATGATCTCAATTCTAACAGTGCTTTCATACGTAGCAAACTAGTGCTTGTCTTTACAAAGAAACGCATGTGCGTTTCTTATTAAAGCTTTCGTGAAATTAATAAACTTTCAAAAGAACGCGATTATCTTTCAAAGTAAAGCTTGTACTGAGAAAAGCAACACTGATCTCTGTTCTAACAGTGCTTTCATACGTAGCAAACAACTGCTTGTCTTGACAAAGAAACGCATGTGCGTTTCCTACTAAAGCTTTCGTGAAATTAGTAAACTTTCAAAAGAACGCGATTCTCTTTCAAAGTACAGCTTGTACTGAGAAAAGCAACACTGATCTCAGTTCTAACAGTGCTTTCACACGTAGCAAACAACTGCTTGTCTTTACAAAGAAACGCATGTGCGTTTCTTACTAAAGCTTTTGTGAAATTAATAAACTTTCAAAAGAACGCGATTATCTTTCAAAGTAAAGCTTATACTGAGGAAATTAAACATGATCTCAGTTCTAACAGTGCTTTCATACGTAGCAAACTAGTGCTTGTCTTTACAAAGAAACGCATGTGCGTTTCTTACTAAAGCTTTCGTGAAATTAATAAACTTTCAAAAGAACGCGATTATCTTTCAAAGTAAAGCTTGTACTGAGAAAAGCAACACTGATCTCAGTTCTAACAGTGCTTTCATACGTAGCAAACAACTGCTTGTCTTGACAAAGAAACGCATGTGCGTTTCTTACTAAAGCTTTCGTGAAATTAGTAAACTTTCAAAAGAACGCGATTCTCTTTCAAAGTAAAGCTTGTACTGAGAAAAGCAACACTGATCTCAGTTCTAACAGTGCTTTCACACGTAGCAAACAACTGCTTGTCTTGAAAAAGAAACGCATGTGCGTTTCTAACTAAAGCTTTCGTGAAATTAATAAACTTTCAAAAGAACGCGATTATATTTCAAAGTAAAGCTTGTACTGAGAAAATTAAACCTGATCTCAGTTCTAACAGTGCTTTCACACGTAGCAAACAACTGCTTGTCTTTACAAAGAAACGCATGTGCGTTTCTTATTAAAGCTCTCGTGAAATTAATAAACTTTCAAAAGAACGCGATTATCTTTCAAAGTAAAGCTTGTACTGAGAAAAGCAACACTGATCTCTATTCTAACAGTGCTTTCACACATAGCAAACAACTGCTTGTCTTTACAAAGAAACGCATGAGCGTTTCTTACTAAAGCTTTCGTGAAATTAATAAACTTTCAAAAGAAGGCGATTATCTTTCAAAGTAAAGCTTGTACTGAGGAAATTAAACATGATCTCAGTTCTAACAGTGCTTTCATACGTAGCAAACTAGTGCTTGTCTTTACAAAGAAACGCATGTGCGTTTCTTATTAAAGCTTTCGTGAAATTAATAAACTTTCAAAAGAACGCGATTATCTTTCAAAGTAAAGCTTGTACTGAGAAAAGCAACACTGATCTCAGTTCTAACAGTGCTTTCACACATAGCAAACAACTGCTTGTCTTTACAAAGAAACGCATGAGCGTTTCTTACTAAAGCTTTCGTGAAATTAATAAACTTTCAAAAGAAGGCGATTATCTTTCAATGTAAAGCTTGTACTGAGGAAATTAAACATGATCTCAGTTCTAACAGTGCTTTCATACGTAGCAAACTAGTGCTTGTCTTTACAAAGAAACGCATGTGCGTTTCTTATTAAAGCTTTCGTGAAATTAATAAACTTTCAAAAGAACGCGATTATCTTTCAAAGTAAAGCTTGTAATGAGAAAAGCAACACTGATCTCAGTTCAAACAGGGCTTTCTTACATAGCAAACAACTGCTTGTCTTGACAAAGAAACGCATGTGTGTTTCTTACTAAAGCTTTCGTGAAATTAGTAAGCTTTCAAAAGAACGCGATTCTCTTTCAAAGTAAAGCTTGTACTGAGAAAAGCAACACTGATCTCAGTTCTAACAGTGCTTTCACATGTAGCAAACAACTGCTTGTCTTTACAAAGAAACGCATGAGCTTTCTTACTAAAGCTTTCGTGAAATTAATAAACTTTCAAAAGAACGCGCTTATCTTTCAAAGTAAAGCTTGTACTGAGAAAAGCAACACTGATCTGAGTTCTAACAGTGCTTTCACACGTAGCAAACAACTGCTTGTCTTTACAAAGAAACGCATGAGCGTTTCTTACTAAAGCTTTCGTGAAATTAATAAACTTTCAAAAGAACGCGATTATCTTTCAAAGTAAAGCTTGTACTGAGAAAAGCAACACTGATCTCAGTTCTAACAGTGCTTTCACACGTAGCAAACAACTGCTTTTCTTTACAAAGAAACGCATGAGCGTTTCTTACTAAAGCTTTCGTGAAATTAATAAACTTTCCAAAGAACGCGATTATCTTTCAAAGTAAAGCTTGTACTGACGAAATTAAACATGATCTCAGTTCTAACAGTGCTTTCATACGTAGCAAACTAGTGCTTGTCTTTACAAAGAAACTAATGTGCGTTTCTTACTAAAGCTTTCATGAAATTAATAAACTTTCAAAAGTACGCGATTATCTTTCAAAGTAAAGCTTGTACTGAGAAAAGCAACACTGATCTCAGTTCTAACAGTGCTTTCACACGTAGCAAATAACTGCTTGTCTTTACAAAGAAACGCATGAGCGTTTCTCACTAAAGCTTTCGTGAAATTAATAAACTTTCAAAAGAACGCGATTATCTTTCATAGTAAAGCTTGTAAGGGAAAATTAAACCTGATTTCAGTTCTAACAGTGCTTTCACACGTAGCAAACAACTGCTTGTCTTGACAAAGAAACGCATGTGCGTTTCTCACTAAATCTTTCATGAAATTAATAAACATTCAAAAGAACGCGATTATCTTGTAAAGTAAAGTTTGTACTGAGAAAAGCAACACTGATCTCAGTTCTAACAGTGCTTTCACACGTAGCAAACAACTGCTTGTCCTTACAAAGAAATGCATGAGCGTTTCTTACTAATGCTTTCGTGAAATTAATAAACTTTCAAAAGAACGCGATTATATTTCAAAGTAAAGCTTGTACTGAGGAAATTAAACCTGATCTCAGTTCTAACAGTGCTTTCACACGTAGCAAACAACTGCTTGTCTTTACAAAGAAACGCATGAGCGTTTCTTACTAAAGCTTTGGTAAAATTAATAGACTTTCAAAAGAACGCGATTATCTTTCAATGTAAAGCTTGTACTGAGAAAAGCAACACTGATCTCAGTTCTAACAGTGCTTTCACACGTAGCAAACAACTGCTTGTCTTGACAAAGAAACGCATGTGCGTTTCTTACTAAAGCTTTCGTGAAATTAATAAACTTTCAAAAGAACGCGATTATCTTTCAAAGTAAAGCTTGTACTGAGAAAATTAAACCTGATCTCAGTTCTAACAGTGCTTTCACACGTAGCAAACAACTGCTTGTCTTTAGAAAGAAACGCATGTGCGTTTCTTATTAAAGCTTTCGTGAAATTAATAAACTTTCAAAAGAACGCGATAATCTTTCAAAGTAAAGCTTGTACTGAGAAAAGCAACACTGATCTCAGTTCTAACAGTGCTTTCACACATAGCAAACAACTGCTTGTCTTTACAAAGAAACGCATGAGCGTTTCTTACTAAAGCTTTCTTGAAATTAATAAACTTTCCAAAGAACGCGATTATCTTTCAAAGTAAAGCTTGTACTGAGGAAATTAAACATGATCTCAATTCTAACAGTGCTTTCATACGTAGCAAAGTAGTGCTTGTCTTTACAAAGAAACGCATGTGCGTTTCTTATTAAAGCTTTCGTGAAATTAATAAACTTTCAAAAGAACGCGATTATCTTTCAAAGTAAAGCTTGTACTGAGAAAAGCAACACTGATATCAGTTCTAACAGTGCTTTCATACGTAGCAAACAACTGCTTGTCTTGACAAAGAAACGCATGTGCGTTTCTTACTAAAGCTTTCGTGAAATTAGTAAACTTTCAAAAGAACGCGATTCTCTTTCAAAGTAAAGCTTGTACTGAGAAAAGCAACACTGATCTCAGTTCTAACAGTGCTTTCACACGTAGCAAACAACTGCTTGTCTTTACAAAGAAACGCATGTGCGTTTCTTATTAAAGCTTTCGTGAAATTAATAAACTTTCAAAAGATGGCGATTATCTTGCAAAGTAAAGCTTGTACTGAGGAAATTATACATGATCTCAGTTCTAACAGTGCTTTCATACGTAGCAATCTAGTGCTTGTCTTTACAAAGAAACGCATGTGTGTTTCTTACTAAAGCTTTCGTGAAATTAATAAACTTTCAAAGAACGCGATTATCTTTCAAAGTAAAGCTTGTACTGAGAAAAGCAACACTGATCTCAGTTCAAACAGTGCTTTCACACGTAGCAAACAACTGCTTGTCTTTACAAAGAATCGCATGTGCGTTTCTTACTAAAGCTTTCGTGAAATAAATAAAGTTTCAAAAGAACGCGCTTATCTTTCAAAGTAAAGCTTGTACTGAGAAAAGCAACACTGATCTCAGTTCTAACAGTGCTTTCACACGTAGCAAACAACTGCTTGTCTTTACAAAGAAACGCATGAGCGTTTCTTACTAAAGCTTTGGTAAAATTAATAAACTTTCAAAAGAACGCGATTTTATATCAAAGTAAAGCTTGTACTGAGAAAATTAAACCTGATCTCAGTTCTAACATTGCTTTCACACGTAGCAAACAACTGCTTGTCTTTACAAAGAAACGCATGAGCTTTCTTACTAAAGCTTTCGTGAAATTAATAAACTTTCAAAAGAACGCGCTTATCTTTCAAAGTAAAGCTTGTACTGAGGAAATTAAACATGATCTCAGTTCTAACAGTGGTTTCATACGTAGCAAACTAGTGCTTGTCTTTACAAAGAAACGCATGTGCGTTTCTTATTAAAGCTTTCGTGAAATTAATAAACTTTCAAAAGAACGCGATTATCTTTCAAAGTAAAGCTTGTAATGAGAAAAGCAACACTGATCTCAGTTCAAACAGGGCTTTCATACATAGCAAACAACTGCTTGTCTTGACAAAGAAACGCATGTGCGTTTCTTACTAAAGCTTTCGTGAAATTAGTAAGCTTTCAAAAGAACGCGATTCTCTTTCAAAGTAAAGCTTGTACTGAGAAAAGCAACACTGATCTCAGTTCTAACAGTGCTTTCACACGTAGCAAACAACTGCTTGTCTTTACAAAGAAACGCATGAGCTTTCTTACTATAGCTTTCGTGAAATTAATAAACTTTCAAAAGAACGCGCTTATCTTTCAAAGTAAAGCTTGTACTGAGAAAAGCAACACTGATCTCAGTTCTAACAGTGCTTTCACACGTAGCAAACAACTGCTTGTCTTTACAAAGAAACGCATGAGCGTTTCTTACTAAAGCTTTCGTGAAATTAATAAACTTTCAAAAGAACGCGATTATCTTTCAAAGTAAAGCTTGTACTGAGAAAAGCAACCCTGATCTCAGTTCTAACAGTGCTTTCACACGTAGCAAACAACTGCTTTTCTTTACAAAGAAACGCATGAGCGTTTCTTACTAAAGCTTTCGTGAAATTAATAAACTTTCCAAAGAACGCGATTATCTTTCAAAGTAAAGCTTGTACTGAGGAAATTAAACATGATCTCAGTTCTAACAGTGCTTTCATACGTAGCAAACTAGTGCTTGTCTTTACAAAGAAACTAATGTGCGTTTCTTACTAAAGCTTTCGTGAAATTAATAAACTTTCAAAAGAACGCGATTATCTTTCAAAGTAAAGCTTGTACTGAGAAAAGCAACACTGATCTCAGTTCTAACAGTGCTTTCACACGTAGCAAATAACTGCTTGTCTTTACAAAGAAACGCATGAGCGTTTCTCACTAAAGCTTTCGTGAAATTAATAAACTTTCAAAAGAACGCGATTATCTTTCATAGTAAAGCTTGTAAGGGAAAATTAAACCTGATTTCAGTTCTAACAGTGCTTTCACACGTAGCAAACAACTGCTTGTCTTGACAAAGAAACGCATGTGCGTTTCTCACTAAATCTTTCATGAAATTAATAAACATTCAAAAGAACGCGATTATCTTGTAAAGTAAAGTTTGTACTGAGAAAAGCAACACTGATCTCAGTTCTAACAGTGCTTTCACACGTAGCAAACAACTGCTTGTCCTTACAAAGAAATGCATGAGCGTTTCTTACTAATGCTTTCGTGAAATTAATAAACTTTCAAAAGAACGCGATTATATTTCAAAGTAAAGCTTGTACTGAGGAAATTAAACCTGATCTCAGTTCTAACAGTGCTTTCACACGTAGCAAACAACTGCTTGTCTTTACAAAGAAACGCATGAGCGTTTCTTACTAAAGCTTTGGTAAAATTAATAGACTTTCAAAAGAACGCGATTATCTTTCAATGTAAAGCTTGTACTGAGAAAAGCAACACTGATCTCATTTCTAACAGTGCTTTCACACGTAGCAAACAACTGCTTGTCTTGACAAAGAAACGCATGTGCGTTTCTTACTAAAGCTTTCGTGAAATTAATAAACTTTCAAAAGAACGCGATTATCTTTCAAAGTAAAGCTTGTACTGAGAAAATTAAACCTGATCTCAGTTCTAACAGTGCTTTCACACGTAGCAAACAACTGCTTGTCTTTAGAAAGAAACGCATGTGCGTTTCTTATTAAAGCTTTCGTGAAATTAATAAACTTTCAAAAGAACGCGATAATCTTTCAAAGTAAAGCTTGTACTGAGAAAAGCAACACTGATCTCAGTTCTAACAGTGCTTTCACACATAGCAAACAACTGCTTGTCTTTACAAAGAAACTCATGAGCGTTTCTTCCTAAAGCTTTCGTGAAATTAATAAACTTTCAAAAGAACGCGATTATCTTTCAAAGTAAGCTTGTACTGCGGAAATTAAACATGATCTCAATTCTAACAGTGCTTTCATACGTAGCAAAGTAGTGCTTGTCTTTACAAAGAAACGCATGTGCGTTTCTTATTAAAGCTTTCGTGAAATTAATAAACTTTCAAAAGAACGCGATTATCTTTCAAAGTAAAGCTTGTACTGAGAAAAGCAACACTGATATCAGTTCTAACAGTGCTTTCATACGTAGCAAACAACTGCTTGTCTTGACAAAGAAACGCATGTGCGTTTCTTACTAAAGCTTTCGTGAAATTAGTAAACTTTCAAAAGAACGCGATTCTCTTTCAAAGTAAAGCTTGTACTGAGAAAAGCAACACTGATCTCAGTTCTAACAGTGCTTTCACACGTAGCAAACAACTGCTTGTCTTTACAAAGAAATGCATGTGCGTTTCTTACTAAAGCTTTTGTGAAATTAATAAACTTTCAAAAGAACGCGATTATCTTTCAAAGTAAAGCTTATACTGAGGAAATTAAACATGATCTCAGTTCTAACAGTGCTTTCATACGTAGCAAACTAGTGCTTGTCTTTACAAAGAAACGCATGTGCGTTTCTTACTAAAGCTTTCGTGAAATTAATAAACTTTCAAAAGAACGCGATTATCTTTCAAAGTAAAGCTTGTACTGAGAAAAGCAACACTGATCTCAGTTCTAACAGTGCTTTCATACGTAGCAAACAACTGCTTGTCTTGACAAAGTAACGCATGTGCGTTTCTTACTAAAGCTTTCGTGAAATTAGTTAACTTTCAAAAGAACGCGATTCTCTTTCAAAGTAAAGCTTGTACTGAGAAAAGCAACACTGATCTCAGTTCTAACAGTGCTTTCACACGTAGCAAACAACTGCTTGTCTTTACAAAGAAACGCATGAGCGTTTCTTACTAAAGCTTTCGTGAAATTAATAAACTTTCAAAAGAACGCGATTATCTTTCAAAGTAAAGCTTGTACTGAGAAAAGCAACACTGATCTCAGTTCTAACAGTGCTTTCACACGTAGCAAACAACTGCTTGTCTTTACAAAGAAACGCATGTGCGTTTCTTATTAAAGCTTTCGTGAAATTAATAAACTTTCAAAAGATGGCGATTATCTTGCAAAGTAAAGCTTGTACTGAGGAAATTATACATGATCTCAGTTCTAACAGTGCTTTCATACGTAGCAATCTAGTGCTTGTCTTTACAAAGAAACGCATGTGCGTTTCTTACTAAAGCTTTCGTGAAATTAATAAACTTTCGAAAGAACGCGATTATCTTTCAAAGTAAAGCTTGTACTGAGAAAAGGAACACTGATTGAAAGTCCAACAGTGCTTTCACACCTAGCAAACCACTGCTTGTCTTTCCAAAGAAACCCATGTGCATTTTTTACTAAAGCTGTAGTGAAATTAAAAAACTATGGAAAGAACGCAATTATCTTTCAAAGTAAAACTTGTACTGAGAAAAGGAACACTGATCTCAGTTTTAACAGTGCTTTCCCATGTAGCAAACCACTGCTTGTCGTTACAAAGAAACGCATGTGCATTTCTTACTAAAGCTTTCGTGAAATTGATAAACTTTCGAAAGAACCTGATTATCTTTCAAAGTAAAGCTTGTACTGAGAAAAGAAACACTGATCTCAGTTCAAACAGTGCTTTCACACGTAGAAAACCACTGCTTGTCTTTGTTTCTTACTAAAGCTTTCGTGAAATTAATAAACTTTCGAAAGAACGCGATTATCTTTCAAAGTAAAGCTTGTACTGAGAAAACGAACACTGATCTCAGTTCTAACAGTGCTTTCACACGTAGTAAACCACTGCTTGTCTTACCAAAGAACCGCATGTGCATTTCTTACTAAAGGTTTAGTGAAATTAATATTCTTGAGAAAGAACGCGATTATCTTTCAAAGTAAAGCATGTACTGAAAAAAGGAAAACTGATCTCAGTTCTAACAGTGCTTTCACACGTAGTAAACCACTGCTTGTCTTACCAAAGAAACGCATATGCATTTCTTACTAAAACGTTCGTGAAATTAGTAAACTTTCGAAAGAACGCGATTATCTTTCAAAGTATAGCTTGTACTGAGAAAAGGAACACTGATCTCAGTTCTAACAGTGCTTTTACACATAGCAAACAACTGCATGTCTTTACAAAGAAACGCATGTGCGTTTCTTACTAAACTTTCGTGCAATTAATAAACTTTCGAAAGAACGCGATTATCTTTCAAAGTAAAGCTTGTACTGAGAAAAGCAACACTTATTGAAATTCTAACAGTGCTTTCACACGTAGCAAACCACTGCTTGTCTTTCCAAAGAAACCCATGTGCGTTTCTTACTAAAGCTTTCGTGAAATTAATAAACTTTCGAACGAATGCGATTATCTTTCAAAGTTAAGCTCGTACTGAGAAAAGAAACACTGATCTCAGTTCAAACAGTGCTTTCACACGTAGCAAACCACTGCTTGTCATTACAAAGAAACGCATGAGTGTTTCTTACTAAAGCTTTCGTGAAATTAATAAACTTTCGAAAGAACGCGATTATCTTTCAAAGTAAAGCTTGTACTGAGAAAAGGAACACTGATCTCAGTTCTAACAGTGCTTTCACACGTAGCAAACCACTGCTTGTCTTTCCAAAGAAACCCATGTGCGTTTATTACTAAAGCTTTCGTGAAATTAATAATCTTTCGAAAGAACGCGATTATCTTTCAAAGTAAAGCATGTACTGAGAAAGGGAACACTGATCTTATTTCTAACAGTGCTTTCACATGGAGCAAACCACTGCTTGTCTTTACAAAGAAGCCCATGTTCGTTTCTTACTAAAGCTTTCTTGAATTTAGTAAACTTTGGAAAGAACGTGTTTATCTTTCAAAGTAAAGCTTGTACTGAGAAAAGAAACACTGATCTCAGTTCAAACAGTGCTTTCACATGTAGCAAACCACTGCTTGTCGTTACAAAGAAACGCATGTGCCTTTCTTACTAAAGCTTTCGTGAAATTAATAAACTTTCGAAAGAAAGCGATTATCTTTCAAAGTAAAGCTTGTACTGAGAAAGGGAAAACTGATCTCAGTTCTAACAGTGCTTTCACACGGAGCAAACCACTGCTTGTCTTTACAAAGGAGCCCATGTGCGTTTCTTACTAAAGCTTTCGTGAAATTAATAAACGTTCATAAGAACGCGATTATCTTTCAAAGTAAAGCTTGTACTGAGAAAAGAAACACTGATCTCACTTCAAACAGTGCTTTCACACGTAGCAAAACACTGCTTGAGTTACAGAGAAACGCATGAGCGTTTCTTACTAAAGCTTTCGTGAAATTAATAAACTTTCGAAAGAACGCGATTATCTTTCAAAGTAAAGCTTCTACTGAGAAAAGGAACACTGATCTCAGTTCTAACAGTGCTTTCACACGTAGCAAACCACTGCTTGTCTTTCCAAAGAAACCCATGTGCATTTCTTACTAAAAATTTAGTTAAATTAATAAACTTTGGAAAGAACGCAATTATCCTTCAAAGTAAAGCTTGTACTGAGAAAAGAAACACTGATCTCAGTTCAAACAGTGCTTTCACACGTAGAAAACCATTGCTTGTCTTTCAAAGAAACGCATTAGCGTTTCTTACTAAAGCTTTCGTGAAATTAATAAACTTTCAAAAGAACGCGATTATCTTTCAAAGTAAAGCTTGTACTGAAAAAAGGAACACTTATTGAAATTCTAACAGTGCTTTCACACGTCGCAAACCACTGCTTGTCGTTCCAAAGAAACACATATGCGTTTCTTACTAAAGCTTTCTTGAAATTAATAAACTTTGGAAAGAACGCGATTATCTTTCAAAGCACAGCTTGTACTGAGAAAAGGAACACTGATCTCAGTTCTAACAGTGCTTTCACATGTAGCAAACCACTGCTTGTCGTTACAAAGAATCGCATGAGCGTTTCTTACAAAAGCTCTTGTGAAATTAATAATCTTTCGAAAGAAAGCGATTATCTTACAAAGTAAAGCTTGTACTGAGAAATGGAACACTGATCTCAGTCCTAACAGTGCTTTCACACATAGCAAACAACTGCATGTCTTTACAAAGAAACGCATGTGCGTTTCTTACTAAAGCTTTCGTGAAATTAATAAACTTTCGAAAGAACGCGATTATCTTTCAAATTAAAGCTTGTACTGAGAAAAGGAATACTTATTGAAATTCTTACAGTGCTTTCACACGTAGCAAACCACTGCATGTCTTTCCAAAGAAACCCATGTGCGTTTCTTACTAAAGCTTTCGTGAAATTAATAATCTTTGGAAAGAACGCAATTATCTTTCAAATTAAAGCTTGTACTGAGAAAAAGAACACTTATTAAAATTCTAACAGTGCTTTCACACGTAGCAAACCACTGCTTGTCTTTCCAAAGAAACCCATGTGCGTTTCTTACTAAAGCTTTTGTGAAATTAATAAACTTTGGAAAGAATGCATTTATATTTCAAAGTAAAGATTGTACTGAGAAAAGGAACACTGATCTCAGTTCAAACAGTGCTTTCACACGTACCAAACCACTGCTTGTCGTTACAATGAAACGCATGAGCGTTTCTTACTAAAGCTTTCGTGAAATTAATAATCTTTCGAAAGAAAGCGATTATCTTTCAAAGTAAAGCTTGTACTGAGAAAGGGAACACTGATCTCAGTTCTAACAGTGCTTTCACACGGAGCAAACCACTGCTTGTCTTTACAAAGAAACCCAATATCGTTTCTTACTAAAGCTTTCGTGAAATTAATAAACTTTCGAAAGAACGCGATTATCTTTCAAAGTAAAGCTTCTACTGAGAAAAGGAACACTGATCTCAGTTCTGACAGTGCTTTCACACGTAGCAAACCACTGCTTGTCTTTCCAAAGAAACCCATGTGCATTTCTTACTAAAGATTTAGTTAAATTAATAAACTTTGGAAAGAACGCAATTATCTTTCAAAGTAAAGCTTGTACTGAGAAAAGAAACACTGATCTCAGTTCAAACAGTGCTTTCACACGTACCAAACCACTGCTTGTCTTTCAAAGAAACGCATGTGCGTTTCTTACTAAAGCTTTCGTGAAATTAATAAACTTTCAAAAGAACGCGATTATCTTTCAAAGTAAAGCTTCTACTGAGAAAAGGAACACTTATTGAAATTCTAACAGTGCTTTCACACGTCGCAAACCACTGCTTGTCGTTCCAAAGAAACACATATGCGTTTCTTACTAAAGCTTTCTTGAAATTAATAAACTTTGGAAAGAACGCGATTATCTTTCAAAGCACAGCTTGTACTGAGAAAAGGAACACTGATCTCAGTTCTAACAGTGCTTTCACATGTAGCAAACTACTGCTTGTCGTTACTAAGAATCGCATGAGCGTTTCTTACAAAAGCTTTTGTGAAATTAATAATCTTTCGAAAGAAAGCGATTATCTTACAAAGTAAAGCTTTTACTGAGAAATGGAACACTGATCTCTGTTCTAACTGTGCTTTCACACGGAGCAAACCACTGCTTGTCTTTACAAAGAGGCCCATGTTCGTTTCTTACTAAAGCTTTCGTGAAATTAATAAACTTTCGAAAGAACGCGTTTATCTTTCAAAGTAAAGCATGTACTGAGAAAAGAAACACTGATCTCAGTTCAAACACTGCTTTCACACGTACCAAACCACTGCTTTTCGTTACAAAGAAACGCATGTGCCTTTCTTAATAAAGCTTTCGTGAAATTAATAAACTTTCGAAAGAACGCGATTATCTTTCAAAGTAAAGCTTGTACTGAGAAAAGGAACACTGATCTCAGTTCAAACAGTGCTTTCACACGTAGCAAATCACTGCTTGTCGTTACAAAGAAACACATGAGCGTTTCTTACTAAAGCTTTCGTGAAATTAATAAACTTTCGTAAGAACGCGATTATCTTTCAAAGTAAAGCTTGTATTGAGAAAAGGAACACTGATTGAAAGTCTAACAGTGCTTTCACACGTAGCAAACCACTGCTTGTCTTTCCAAAGAAACCCATGTGCATTTCTTACTAAAGCTTTTGTGAAATTAATAAACTTTGGAAAGAACGCGAATATCTTTCAAAGTAAAGCTTGTACTGAGAAAAGAAACACTGATCTTAGTTCAAACAGTGCTTTCACATGTAGCAAAACACTGCTTGTCGTTACTAAGAAACGCATGAGCGTTTCTTACTAAAGCTTCGTGAAATTAATAAACTTTCGAAAGAACACGTTTATCTTTCAAAGTAAAGCTTGTACTGAGAAAATGAACACTGATCTCAGTTCTCACAATGCTTTCACACATAGCAAACAACTGCTTGCCTTTACAAAGAAACACCTGTGCATTTGGTACTGGAGCTTTCTTGAAATTAGTATACGTTCAAATGAAAGTGATTATCTTTCAAACTAAAGCTTGTACTGAGAAAAGGAACACTGATCTCTGTTCTAACAATGGTTTTACACGTAGCAAACAACTGCTTGTCTTTACAAAGAAATACATTTGCGAAACTTCCTAAAGCTTTCGTGAAATTAATAAACTTTCAAAAGAACGCGATTATCTTTCAAAGTAAAGCTTGTACTGAGAAAAGGAACACTGATCTCAGTTCTAACAATGCTTTCACACGTAGCAAAAAACTGCTTGTCTTTTCTTTTTTTTTCATTTTTTTTATTCTTTTTTAATTTAAATTTCCAACTGCTCCCCGTTTCTCATTTCCCTCCCCCTCCTCCCACATATTGCCCACTCTCCCCGCTCTCCTCCCTCTCCCCACTCCTCTTCTCCTCCCCCCAGTCCATTCCCCCTCCCTCTCGATACTGAAGAGCAGTCCAAATTCCCTGCCCTACAGGGAGACCAAGGTCCTCCCACTTCTATCTAGGTCCAGGAATGTGAGCACCCAAAGAGGCTAAGCTCCCACAAAGCCAGTTCATGTATTAGGATCGAAACCTAGTGCCATTGTCCTTGGCTTCTCATCAGCCTTCATTGTCCACCATGTTCAGTGAGTCCAGGTTCAACCCATGCTTATTCAGTCCCAGTCCAGCTGGCCTTGGAGAGCTCCCAATAGATCAGTTCCACTGTCACAGTGGGTGGTTGCACGCCTCGTGGTCCTGATTTCCTTGCTCATGTTCTCCCTCCTTCTGCTCCTCATTTGGACCTCAAGAGCTCAGACCGTTGCTCCAAATTGAGTCTCTGTCTCTCTCTTGATCCATCGCCAGATGAAAGTTCCCGTGCCATTCTCCTTGGCCTCTCATCAGCTCTCATTGTCTGCCACATTCAGAGAGTCCGGTTTTATCCCATGTTTTTTCAGTAGCAGTCCAGCTGGCCTTGGTGAGCTCCCAATAGATCGGCCCCACTGTCTCAGTGGTTGGGTGCACCCCTCATGGTCCTGACTTCCTTGTTCATGTTCTCTCTCCTTTTGCTCCTCATTATAACCTTGGGTTCTCAGTCCGTTGCTCCAGTGTGGGTCTCTGTCTCTATCTCCATCCATCGCTAGATGAAGGTTCTATGGCGATATGCAAGATATTCATCAGTATGATTATAGGATAGGTTCATTTCAGGTTCCCTATCCTCAGGTGCCCCAATGAACTAACTGGGGACATTGCCCTGGGCATCTGATAGCCATTCCAAGTTCAAGTCTCTTGCCAACCCTTAGGTGGCTCCCTTAACTAAGGTATGAGTTTCCCTGCTCCCCTATCCAACCTTCCTTTATCCCCAATCACCCCGATTCCCCCAGTTCCCCTCATCCTCTCCTTCACACTTTTCTCTCCCCATCACCCCTCATCCCCATCCCACCGCACCCCCAAGATTCCAATTTTTTGCCCATCAATCTTGTCTGTTTCCCATAGCTGGGAGGATATCTATATGTTTTTCCTTGGGTTTACCCTCTTGTTTAGCTTCTTTAGGATCACAAATTATAGACTCAGTGGCCCCTATCCATGGCTAGAAACAAATTATGAGTGAGTACATCCCATGATCTTCTTTTTGGGTCTGGGTTACCTCACTCCGGATAGTATTTTCTATTTCCATCCATTTGCATGCAAAATGCGAGAAGTCATTGTTTTTTACCGCAGAGTAGTACTCTAATGTGTATATATTCCACACTTTCTTCATCCATTCTTCCATTGAAGGGCATCTAGGTTGCTTCCAGGTTCTGGCTATTACAAATAATGCTGCTATGAACATAGTTGGACAAATGCTTTTGTCATATGATAGGGCATCTCTTGGGTATATTCCCAAGAGTGGTATTGCTGGGTCCAGGGGTAGGTTGATCCCAATTTTTCTGAGAAACTGCCACACTGATTTCCAAAGTGGTTGCACAAGTTTGCAGTCCCACCAGCAATGGATGAGGGTACCCCTTTCTCCACAACCTCTCCAGCAAAGGATATCCTTGGTGATTTTGATTTTAGCAATTCTGACAGGTGTAAGATGATATCTCAAAGTTGTTTTGATTTGCATTTCTCTGATCGCTAAGGAGATTGAGCATGACCTTAAGTATCTTTTGGCCATTTTAACTTCTTCTGTTGAGAATTCTCTGTTCAGTTCAGTGCCCCATTTTTTAATTGGGTTAATTATCCTTTTAAAGTCTAGTTTCTTGAGTTCTTTATATATTTTGGAGATCAGACCTTTGTCTGTTGCGGGGTTGGTGAATATCTTCTCCCAGTCAGTAGGCTGCCTTTTTGTCTTATTGACAGTGTCCTTTGCTTTACAGAAGCTTCTCAGTTTCAGGAGGTCCCATTTATTCAATGTTGCCCTTAATGTCTGTGCTGCTGGGGTTATACATAGGAAGCGATCTCCTGTGCCCATATGTTGTAGGGTACTTCCCATTTTCTCTTCTATCAGGTTCAGTGTGTTCAGATTGATATTGAGGTCTTTGATACATTTGGACTTGAGTTTTGTGCATGGTGATAGATATGGGTCTATTTTCATTCTTCTACAAGTTGACATCCAATTGTGCCAGCACCATTTGTTGAAGATGCTTTCTTTCTTCCATTGTATACTTTTAGCTCCTTTATCAAAAATCAGTTGTTCATAGGTTTGTGGGTTAAAATCCGGGTCTTCTATACGATTCCATTGGTCGACTTCTCTGTTTTTATGCCAGTACCATGCTGTTTTCATTACTGTAGCTCTGTAATAGAGTTTGAAGTCAAGGATGGTAATGCCTCCAGAAGTTCCTTTATCGTATAAGATTGTTTTGGCTATCCTGGGTTTTTTGTTTCTCCATATAAAGTTGATTATTGTCCTTTCAAGATCTGTGAAGAATTTTGATGGGATTTTAATGGGGATTGCATTGAATCTATAAATTGCCCTTGGTAGAATTGCCATTTTTACTATGTTGATCCTCCCAATCCAAGAGCAAGGGAGATCCTTCCATTTTCTGGTATCCTCTTCAATTTCTTTCTTCAATGCCTTAAAGTTCTTGTCAAATAGATCTTTCACTTCCTTGGTTAGAGTTACCCCAAGATATTTTATGCTGTTTGTGGCTATCGTGAAAGGTGATGATTCTCTTATTTCCCTCTCTGCTTCCATATCCTTTGTGTATAAGAGGGCGACTGATTTTTTGGAGTTGATCTTGTATCCTGCCACATTACTAAAGGTGTTTATCAGCTGTAGGAGTTCTTTGGTGGAGTTTTTGGGGTCGCTCATGTACACTATCATATCATCTGCAAATAATGCAAGTTTAACTTCTTCCTTTCCAATTTGAATCCCCTTTATCCCCTTATGTTGTCTTATTGCTATTGCTAAAACTTCGAGAACTATATTGAAGAGGTATGGAGAGAGTGGACAGCCTTGGCGTGTTCCTGATTTTAGTGGGATGGCTTTAAGTTTTTCTCCATTTAATTTGATATTAGCTGTCAGCTTGCTGTATATAGCTTTAATTAAATTTAGGTATGATCCTTGTATCCCTAATCTCTCCAAGACTTTTATCATAAAGGGATGTTGAATTTTGTCAAATGCTTTTTCAGCATCTAATGAAACGATCATATGGTTTTTTTCTTTCAGTTTATTTATATGATGGATTACATTGATAGATTTGCATATGTTAAACCAGCCCTGCATCTCTGGTGTGAAGCCTACTTGATCATAATGGATAATTTTTCTTTTTTTTTTGGTTTTTCAAGACAGGGTTTCTCTGTGGTTTTGGAGCCTGTCCTGGAACTAGCTCTTGTAGACCAGGCTGGTCTCGAACTCACAGAGATCCGCCTGCCTCTGCCTCCCGAGTGCTGGGATTAAAGGCGTGCGCCACCACCGCCCGGCTGATAATTTTTCTAATGTGTTCTTGGATTCGGTTTGCCAGAATTTTGTTGAGGATTTTTGCGTCGATGTTCATGAGTGAGATTGGCCTGTAATTCTCTTTCTTGGTTGGGTCTTTGTGTGGTTTTGGTATCAGAGTTACTGTAGCTTCATAAAAGGAATTTGGCAATGACTTCTCTGTTTCTATATTGTGAAATACATTAAGGAGTATAGGTATTAGGTCTTCTTGGAAGTTCTGGTAGAATTCCGCATTGAAACCATCTGGTCCTGGACTTATTTTGGAAGGGAGGTTTTTGATAACAGCTTCTAATTCTTCACGACTAACAGGTCTATTTAGGTTGTTCACCTGGTCCTGGTTTAACTTTGGTATATGGTATTTATCTAAAAAAGTGTCCATTTCTTTTACATTTTCCAGTTTTGTGGCATACAGGCTTTTGTAGTAAGATCTAATGATTCTCTGAATTTCCTCTGTGTCTGTGGTTATGTCCCCCTTTTCATTTCTGATCTTATTAATTTGCAAGTTCTCTCTCTGCCGTTTGATTAGTTTGGATAGGGGTTTATCAATCTTGTTGATTTTCTCCAGGAACCAGCTTTTTGACTCATTGATTCTTTCAATTGTTTTCTGTGTTTCTATTTTGTTGATTTCAGCCCTCAGTTTGA
Source organism: Chionomys nivalis (assembly GCF_950005125.1). NCBI lineage: Eukaryota > Metazoa > Chordata > Mammalia > Rodentia > Cricetidae > Chionomys > Chionomys nivalis. Next base: position 62,795,465 of record NC_080102.1, read on the forward strand.
TTATTTCCAGTCTTCTACCCCTTCTAGGTGAGTCTGTTTCTTTTTTTTTCTAGAGCTTTCAGGTGGGCTGTTAAGTCTCCAATGTGTGCTTTCTCTGTTTTCTTTAAGTGGGCAGTTAGTGCTATGAACTTTCCTCTCAGGACTGCTTTCATATTGTCCCATAGGTTTGAGTATGTTGTTTCTTTATTTTCATTGTCTTCAAGGAAGACTTTAATTTCTTTCTTTATTTCTTTCTTAATCCAGGTATGGTTCAGTAGTTGACTATTCAGTTTCCATGAGTTTGTAGGCTTTCTGGGGGTAGCATTGTGGTTGAATTCTAGCTTTAATCCATGGTGATCTGATAAGATACAGGTGGTTATTAATATTTTTTTGTAACTGTGGATGTTTGCTTTGTTACCGAGTATGTGGTCAATTTTTGAGAAGGTTCCATGAGCTGCAGAGAAGAAGGTATATTCTTTCCTATTTGGGTGGAAAATTCTATAGATGTCTGTTAAGTCCATTTGATTCATTACCTCCATTAATTCTCTTATTTCTCTGTTAGGTTTCTGTCTAACTGACCTGTCCATTGGTGAGAGAGGAGTATTAAAGTCTCCTACTATTAATGTGTGTGGTTTGATGGCTGCCTTGAGTTTTAACAATGTTTCTTTTACGTACGTGGGTGCTTTTATATTAGTGGCATAGATATTCAGGATTGAGACTTCATCCTGATGAATTGTTCCTGTTATGAGTAGAAAATGTCCCTCTCCATCTCTTCTGATTGATTTAAGTTTGAAGTCAACTTTGTTAGAAATTAGTATGGCCATACCTGCTTGTTTCTTAGGTCCATTTACTTGATAAGCCTTATCCCAACCCTTTACTCTGAGTAGGTGCCTGTCTTTGTGGTTGAGGTGTGTTTCTTGTAAACAGCAGAATGTTGGATCCTGTTTTCGTATCCAATCTCTTAGTCTGTGCCTTTTTATAGGAGAGTTGAGTCCATTGACATTAAGTGATATTAATGACCAGTGGTTGTTAACTCCGGTCATTTTTTTAGTAGTAAATTATGTGTGTTTCCCTTCTTTGTATTGCACTGGTGAAGGGTCTCTAGTTGTCTGAGATATTGTGGTCATTGTTGGACTCCTTGGTTAGTGATTTTCCTTCTATTACTTTCTGTAAGGCTGGATTTGTGGCTACGTATTGTTTAAATTTGTTTTTATCCTGGAAAATTTTGTTTTCTCCATTTATAGTGAACGAAAGCTTGGCTGGGTATAGTAGTCTGGGCTTGCATCCATGGTCTCTTAGTTTCTGCAGTACATCTATCCAGGACCTTCTGGCTTTCATGGTTTCCATAGAGAATTCAGGTGTAAGTCTGATAGGTTTACCTTTATAAGTAACTTGGCCTTTTTCCTTTGCTGCTCTTAGTATTCTTTCTTTATTCTGTATGCTTTGTGTTTTGATTATTATATGGCGAGAGGATTTTTTTTTTTTGATCCAGCCTATTCGGTGTTCTGTATGCTTCTTGAACCTTCATAGGTATATCTTTCTTTAGGTTGGGAAAGTTTTCTTCTATAATTTTATTAAATATATTTTCTGGACCGTTGAGCTGCGCTTCTTCTCCTTCTTCTATTCCTATTATTCTTAGGTTTGGTCTTTTTATTGTGTCCCATATTTCCTGAATGTTTTGTGATTAGAATTTGTTGGCCTTGCTGTTTTCTTTGATCAGCGTGTTTATTTTCTCTATGGTATCTTCAGAATCTGAGATTCTTTCTTCTATCTCTTGTATTCTGTTGGTTATGCTTGCTTCTGTAGTCTCTATTCGTTTACCTAGAATTTCCCTGTCCAGCTGGCCTTCTGTTTGTGTTTTCTTCTTTGCCTCCATTTCAGTTTTTAAGTCTTGAACTGTTTCCATTATCTGTTTGATTGTTTTTCCTTGGTTTCCTAGGGTATCATTCACTGATTTACTCAATTCTTCAAACTTTCTGTTATACTTCTCATCCATTTCTATAAGGGCATTTTTTACATGCTGTTTAAGGGCGTCAATCACTTTCATAAAGTCAGTTTTATCTACTTCTTCATGATTAAGGTGTTCATGTCCTCCTGTTGTGAGGTCGCTGGGTTCTGGTGGTTTCATATAGTTTTTCAGATTGTTGGGTGAATTCTTGCATTGGCGCCTGCCCATCTCTTTCTCCGAATGCTCCCCTATGGATCTTCTTTTACCGGATCAGGTCTTCTTGCCTACTGATGTACCTTCCCAGCGATGGCACTCTGCAGTGATAGCTCTCCTGGTGCTCCAGTGATGTCTCCCCTGGTACCAATATCAGATCTCCGTGGCCAAAGACGGCTCTCCTGGTAACAAGATTAGCTCTCCCACTGATGGCTCTCCTGGTGCCAATATCAGATCTCCATGCAGGTTGGGTAGTTCGTAAACAAAGCGCCTACCTTGCTTGCTGCAGGCAGGCCAGTGAAACAAAGGAAGTCTCGCCTGCCTACTTGCCCTGAGGATTTGCCACCAGCGCCAGACAGACTGAGCTGGATGGTGTTTTGTGCCCAAAGAGGAAAGGGGGCAGAAGGGAGAAGGGTTCTGGATGCAAGCTGGGTGGGACAAGAAGAGAGAGGCAGTATGCCGGGTGTAGAGCCCCTGCAGGGAGCCCAGGGAGTATAGGGTGGGGATGAGGGACTTCAGAGTTCCCTGTCCAGGGCTGCTTCCGCCGCCGGTCACAAACTCACCACACTGCTGTCTCTCCTGTTGCCGAGATCAGGTCTCCGTGCAGGTTGGGTAGTTCGTAAACAAAGCGCCTACCTTGCTTGCTGCAGGCAGGCCAGTGAAACAAAGGAAGTCTCGCCTGCCTACTTGCCCTGAGGAATGCCCCCAGCGCCAGACAGACTGCGCTGGATGGTGTTATGTGCACAAAGAGGAAAGGGCGCAGAAGGGAGAAGGGTTCTGGATGCAAGCGGGGTGGGACAAGAAGATAGAGGCAGTATTCGGGGTGCAGAGCCCCTGAGGGACTTGTCTTTTCAAAGAAACACATGTGCGTTTGGTACTAAAGCTTTCCTGAAATTAATACTTTCAAAAGAACGCGATTATCTTTCAAAGAATACTTGAACTGAGAAAAGGATCACTGATCTCTGTTCTAACAATGCTTTCACACCTAGCAAACAACTACTTGTGTTTTCAAAGAAACACATGTGCGTTTCTCATTAAAGCTTTATGAAATTAATAAACTTTCAAAAGAACGCTATTATCTTTCAAAGTAAAGCTTGTACTGAGAAAAAAAACACTGATCTCTGTCCTAACAATGCTTTCATACGAAGCAAACAACTGCTTTCCTTTACAAAGTAACACATGTGCGTTTGGTACTGGAGCTTTCTTGAAATTAGTAAACTTTCAAAAGAACGCGATTATCTTTCAAAGTAAAGCTTGTACTGAGAAAAGGAACACTGATCTCAGTTCTAACAATGCTTTCACACGTACCAAACAACTGCTTGTCTTTACAAAGAAACACATGTGCGATGGATACTGGAGTTTTCTTGAAATTAGTAAACTTTCAAAAGAACGCAATTATCTTTCAAAGTAAAACTTGTACTGAGAAAAGTAACACTGATCTCAGTTCTAACAATGCTTTCATTCGTAGCAAACAACTGCTTGTCTTTACAAAGGAACACATGTGCATTTCTTACTAAAGCTCTGTTGAAATTAATAAACTTTCAAAAGAACGCGATTATCTTTCAAAGTAAAGCTTGTACTGGGAAAAGGAACACTGATCTCAGTTCTAACAATGCTTTCACATGAAGCAAACAACTGCTTGCCTTTACAAAGAAACACATGTGCGTTTGGTACTGGAGCATTATTGAAATTAGTAAACTTTCAAAAGAACGCGATTATCTTTCAAAGTAAAGCTTGTACTGAGAAAAGGAACTCTGATTTTAGATCTAACAATGCTTTCACACGAAAACCTGCCTTGTCTGCAAGGTCCTTAGCTGTGGAACAGTTTCCTGTCATTTCACTAAGGCTACCAACCCAGAGCAGTGAGTCCCTGACCAGAGGGCAGGCCTCAAGGTCCCCGCCAGGGAAAGCGGGCCCCTGCTGCTGGGGCTGCAGTCTCTGCTGTGATCTGCTGGACCTGCTCTGCCTGCGCCCTACTTCCCTTAGTCCCTGGCTCATTGGGGCATCCAGGAGTTCCTGTGTAGGTGCCGAGAAGTTTCATCGGGACGGGTGAGTGTGTGCTATCCTGGGGCGGACTGTCCCGGTAGAGAGCACAAACACCCCTCCCCCAGCTCCTGCTGCAGGGCTTGCTCTCCTACACACCCGCCCCCACCCCCACCCCCAAACCTGCCTTGTCTGCAAGGTCCTTAGCTGTGGAACAGTTTCCTGCCATTTCACTAAGGCTACCAACCCAGAGCAGTGAGTCCCTGACCAGAGGGCAGGCCTCAAGGTCCCCGCCAGGGAAAGCGGGCCCTTGCTGCTGGGGCTGCAGTCTCTGCTGTGATCTGCTGGACCTGCTCTGCCTGTGCCCTACTTCCATTAGTCCCTGGCTCATTGGGGCATCCAGGAGTTCCTGTGTAGGTGCCGAGAAGTTTCATCGGGACGGGTGAGTGTGTGCTATCCTGGGGCGGACTGTCCAGGTAGAGAGCACAAACACCCCTCCCCCAGCTCCTGCTGCAGGGCTTGCTCTCCTACACACCCGCCCCCACCCCCACCCCCAAACCTGCCTTGTCTGCAAGGTCCTTAGCTGTGGAACAGTTTCCTGCCATTTCACTAAGGCTACCAACCCAGAGCAGTGAGTCCCTGACTAGAGGGCAGGCCTCAAGGTCCCCGCCAGGGAAAGCGGGCCCCTGCTGCTGGGGCTGCAGTCTCTGCTGTGATCTGCTGGACCTGCTCTGCCTGCGCCCTACTTCCCTTAGTCCCTGGCTCATTGGGGCATCCAGGAGTTCCTGTGTAGGTGCCGAGAAGTTTCATCGGGACGGGTGAGTGTGTACTATCCTGGGGCAGACGGTCCTGGTAGAGAGCACAAACGCCCCTACACTAAGGCTACCCAACCAGAGCAGCGGGCAGGCCTCAGCAACCCCCGAAAGGGAGCGCAGGCACCTCCAGCTTGTACTGCAGTGTCGCCTGTGTTCTACTGGACTCCGCCCGACCCCTTGCATTCGGCCTTCTTTACGCGGGTCATTGGAATACCACGCATCCATGTTTTGGTGTTGAGGAGTTCACCTGGAAGGGAACGGTTCCTGCCCCTACACTGAGGAGATACACCTAGAGAGTTAGTCACAGCAAAGACTGGTCCAAGACATCAGGCCTCTCCTGGCTCCATTTGAAGGAAAAGATGGGCAGGCGCCAATGCAAGAATTCCCCCAACAACTTGAAAGGCAACGTGACATCACCAGGATCCAGGAATCCCGAAATGAGAAGTCTAAACCCTAATACAGAAGAATTAAAAGAATTCGACTCAAAAGTGAATTTTATGAAAATAATAGAGGACCTTAAACAGGAGGTGAAAAACTGCCACAACCAATTAGAGATTACAAACAAAAAGGTAGAGGAAATGAATAAATATCTCAAAGATACCCAAGAAAACCAAGAGAAACAAGAAAAAGTAATCAAACAGGTAAGGGAAACGGTTCAAGACTTGAAGAACGAAGTGGAAGTAATAAAGAAAACACAAACCGAGGGAAGGATGGAGATGGAAAATTTGAATAAACGAACAGGAACTACAGAGACAAGTACCACCAACAGATTACAAGAGATAGAAGAAAGAATCTCAGACACTGAAGATACCATAGAGAAAATAAACACTCTGATCAAAGAAAACAGCATAACCAACAAATTCTCATCACAAAACATTCAGGAAATCTGGGACACAATAAAAAGACCAAACCTAAGAATAATAGGGATAGAAGAAGGAGAAGAAGTACAGCTCAATGGTCCAGAAAATATATTTAATAAAATTATAGAAGAAAACTTTCCCAACCTTAAGAAAGATATTCCTTTGAAGGTCCAAGAAGCATACAGAACACCAAATCGACTGGATCAAAAAAAAACATCTCCTCGTCATATAATAATCAAAACACAAAACATACAGAATAAAGAAAGAATATTAAGAGCTGCAAAGGAAAAAGGTCAAGTTACCTATAAAGGTAAACCTATCAGACTTACACCTGATTTCTCTATGGAAACCATGAAAGCCAGAAGGTCCTGGATAGATATACTGCAGAAACTACGAGACCATGGATGCAAGCCCAGACTACTATTCCCAGCCAAGCTTTCGTTCACTATAAATGGAGAAAACAAAGTTTTCCAGGATAAAAACAAATTTAAACAATACGTAGCCACAAATCCAGCCCTTCAGAAAGTAATTGAAGGAAAATCACAAGCCAAGGAGTCCAACAATGCCCACAATAACTCAGACATCTAAAGACCCTTCACCAGCACAACTTGAAGAAGGGAAACACACAAACTCTACTACCAAAGGAAAGAAAGAAAGAAAGGAAAAATGACCGGAGTTAACAACCACTGGTCATTAATATCACTTAATATCAATGGACTCAACTCACCTATAAAGAGGCACAGGCTAAGAGATTGGATACGAAAACAGGATCCAACATTCTGCTGCTTACAAGAAACACACCTCAACCACAAAGACAGACATCTACTCAGAGTAAAGGGCTGGGAAAAGGTTTATCAAGCAAACGGACCTAAGAAACAAGCAGGTGTGGCCATACTAATTTCTAAGAAAGTTGACTTCAAACTAAAATCAATCAAAAGAGATGGAGATGGACATTTTTTACTCATAACAGGAACAATTCACCAGGATGAAGTCTCAATCCTGAATATATATATGCCCCTAATATAAAAGCACCCACTTATGTAAAAGAAACGTTACTAAAACTCAAGGCAGTCATCAAACCACACACACTAATAGTAAGAGATTTCAACACTCCTCTCTCACCAATGGACAGGTCAATCAAACAGAAACCTAACAGAGAAATAAGAGGATTAAGGGAGGTAATGAATCAAATGGACTTAACAGACATCTATAGAACATTCCACCCAAATAGGAAAGAATATACCTTCTTCTCTGCAGCTCATGGAACCTTCTCGAAAATAGACCACATACTCGGTAACAAAGCAAACTTACACAGTTACAAAAAAATATCGGTAACCACCTGTGTCTTATCAGATCACCATGGATTAAAGTTAGAATTCAACAACAATGCTATCCCCAGAAAGCCTATGAACTCATGGAAACTGGACAGTCAACTACTGAACCTCACCTGGATCAAGGAAGAAATAAAGAAAGAAATTAAAGTCTTTCTTGAATTCAATGAAAACGAAGACTCAACATACTCAAACCTATGGGACACTATGAAAGCAGTGCTAAGAGGAAAATTCATAGCATTAAGTGCCCACTTAAAGAAAACGGAGAAAGCACACATTGGAGACTTAATAGCCCACCTGAAAGCTTTAGAAAAAAAAGAAGCAGACTCACCTAGGAGAAGTAGAAGACTGGAAATAATCAAATTGAGGGCTGAAATCAACAAAATAGAAACACAGAAAACAATCCAAAGAATCAATGAAACAAAAAGCTGGTTCATGGAGAAAATCAATAAGATTGATAAACCCCTATCCAAACTAATCAAACGGCGGAGAGAGAATACGCAAATTAACAAAATCAGAAACGAAAAGGGAGACATAACCACAGACTCAGAGGAAATTCAGAGAATCATTAGATCTTACTACAAAAATCTGTATGCCACAAAATTGGAAAATGTTATAGAAATGGACACTTTTTTAGATAAGTACCATATACCAAAGTTAAACCAGGACCAGGTGAACAATCTAAATAGACCTGTTAGTCGCGAAGAATTAGAAGTTGTTATAAAAAACCTCCCCACCAAAAAAAGCCCAGGTCCAGATGGCTTCAATGCAGAATTCTACCAGAACTTCCAAGAAGACCTAATACCTATACTCCTTAATGTATTTCACAATATTGAAACAGAGAAGTCATTGCCAAATTCCTTTTATGAAGCTGAAGTTACTCTGATACCAAAACCACACAAAGACACAACCAAGAAAGAGAACTACAGGCCAATCTCACTCATGAACATCGACGCAAAAATCCTCAATAAAATACTGGCAAACCGAATCCAAGAACACATCAGAAAAATTATCCATCATGATCAAGTAGGCTTCATCCCAGAGATGCAGGGCTGGTTCAACATACGAAAATCTATCAATGTAATCCATCATATAAATAAACTGAAAGAAAAAAACCATATGATCATTTCATTAGATGCTGAAAAAGCATTTGACAAAATTCAACATCCCTTTATGATAAAGGTCTTAGAGAGATTAGGAATACAAGGGTCGTTCCTAACTATAATAAAAGCTATTTATAGCAAGCCGTCAGCTAACATCAAATTAAATGGAGAGAAACTCAAAGCTATTCCACTAAAATCAGGAACACGACAAGGTTGTCCACTCTCTCCATACCTCTTTAATATAGTGCTTGAAATTCTAGCAATAGCAATAAGACAACATAAGGGAATCAAAGGGATTCAAATTGGAAAGGAAGAAGTTAAACTTTCATTATTTGCAGACGATATGATAGTGTACATAAGCGACCCCAAAAACTCCAGCAAAGAACTCCTTCAGCTGATAAACACCTTTAGTAGCGTTGCAGGATACAAGATCAATTCCAAAAAATCAGTTGCCCTCCTATACACAAAGGATAAGGAAGCAGAGATGGAAATCAGAGAAGCATCACCCTTCACGATAGCCACAAATAGCATAAAATATCTTGGGGTAACCCTAACCAAGGAAGTAAAGGATCTATTTGACAAGAACTTTAAGTCAATGAAGAAAGAAATTGAGGAGGATACCAGAAAATGGAAGGATCTCCCTTGCTCTTGGATAGGGAGGATCAACATAGTAAAAATGGCAATTCTACCAAGGGCAATTTATAGATTCAATGCAATCCCCATTAAAATCCCATCAAAATTCTTCACAGATCTTGAGAGGACAATAATCAACTTTATATGGAGAAACAAAAAACCCAGGATAGCCAAAACAATCTTATATAATAAAGGATCGTCTGGAGGCATTACCATCCCTGACCTCAAACTCTATTACAGAGCCTCAGTATTGAAAACAGTTTGGTATTGGCATAAAAACAGAGAAGTCGACCAATGGAACCGAGTAGAAGACCCTGATTTTAACCCACAAACTTATGAACACCTAATTTTTGATAAAGGAGCTAAAAGTATTCAATGGAAAAAAGAGAGCATCTTCAACAAATGGTGCTGGCAGAACTGGTTGTCAACGTGTAGAAGAATGAAAATAGATCCATATCTATCACCATGCACAAAACTCAAGTCCAAATGGATTAAAGACCTCAATATTAGTCTGAACACACTGAAGCTGATAGAAGAAAAAGTTGGAAGTACTCTACAACATATGGGTACAGGAGATCACTTCCTACGTTTATCCCCAGCAGCACAGACATTAAGGGCAACATTGAATAAATGGGACCTCCTGAAACTGAGTAGCTTCTGTAAAGCAAAGGACACTGTCACTAAGACAAAAAGGCAACCCACTGACTGGGAGAAGATCTTCACCAACCCTGCAACAGACAAAGGTCTGATCACCAAAATATATAAAGAACTCAAGAAACTAAACTTTAAAATGCTAATGAACCCAATAAAAAAATGGGGCACTGATCTGAACAGAGAATTCTCAACAGAAGAAATTCAAATGGCCAAAAGACACCTAAGGTCATGCTCAACCTCCTTAGCGATAAGGGAAATGCAAATTAAAACAACTTTGAGATACCATCTTACACCTGTCAGAATGGCTAAAATCAAGAACACCAATGATAGCCTTTGCTGGAGAGGTTGTGGAGAAAGAGGCACACTCATTCATTGCTGGTGGGAATGCAAACTTGTGCAACCACTTTGGAAATCAGTGTGGCGATTTCTCAGGAAATTTGGGATCAACCTACCCCAAGATCCAGTAATACCACTATTGGGAATATACCCAAGAGATGCCACATCAAATGACAAAAGTATCTGTTCAACTATGTTCATAGCAGCATTGTTTGTAATAGCCAAAACCTGGAAACAACCTAGATGCCCTTCAATGGAGGAATGGATGAAGAAAGTGTGGAATATATACATATTAGAGTACTACTCAGCAGTAAAAAACAATGACTTCTCAAATTTTGCGTGCAAATGGATGGAAATAGAAAACACTATCCTGAGTGAGGTATCCCAGACTCAAAAAGAGGAACATGGGATGTACTCACTCATAATCGGTTTCTAGCCATAAAATAAAAGACATTAAGCATATAATGTGTGATCCTATAGAAGCTAAATAAGAAAGTGAACCCAAAGAAAATCATATAGTCATCTGCATGGAGAGGGGGAAGTAGACAAGATTCCAGGGCAAAAACTGGGAACTTGCAGGTGAGGTGGCATGGGGCAAAGGGGAAATGGGATGAGAAATATGAGAAGGGGAGGATGGGAGGAGCTAGGAGGATTGGGATGGTTGGGATATAGGAAGGATGGATACGGGAGCGGCGAAGTATATATCCTATCTAAGGGAGCCATCTCTGGGTTGGCAAGAGACTTGACTCTTGAGGGGTTCGCAGGTGTCCAGGAATATGTCCCCAGCTGGTACCTTGGGCAACTAAGGAGAGGGAACCTGAAATGACCCTATCCTATACTGATGAATATCTTGCATATCACCTTAGAACCTTCATCTGGCGATGGATCGAGGTAGAGACAGAGTCTCAATTTGGAGCAATGGTCTGAGCTCTTAAGGTCCAAATGAGGAGCAGAAGGAGGGAGAACATGAGCAAAAAATCAGGACCACGAGGGATGCACCCACCCACTGTGACAGTGGAACTGATTTATTGGGAGCCCACCAAGGCCAGCTGGTCTGGGACTGAATAAGCATGGGTTGATTCCGGACTCTCTGAGCATGGCGGTCAATGAAGACTGATGAGAAGCCAAGGACAATGGCACTAGGTTTCGATCCTAATACATGAACTGGCTCTGTGGGAGCTTAGCCTGTTTGGACGCTCACCTTTCTGGACATAGATAGAAGGACCTTGGTCTTCCCGCAGGGCAGGTAATTTGGACTGCTCTTCAGTATCGAGAGGGAGGGGGAATGGAGTGGGGGGAGGAGAAGAGGAGTGGGGATAGGGGGAGGGAAGTGGGGGTAGGGCAATATTTGGGAGGAGGGGAGGGAAATGGGAAATGGGGAGCAGGTGGAAATTTTAATTAAAAAAGAATAAAAATAAAAAAAAAAAGAAATGCATGTGCCTTTGTTAATAAAGCTTTCGTGAAATTAATAAACTTTCGAAAGAACGCGATTATCTTTCAAAGTAAAGCTTGTACTGAGAAAAGAAACACTGATCTCAGTTCAAACAGTGCTTTCACATGTAGCAAACCACTGCTTGTCGTTACAAAGAAATGCATGTGCCTTTCTTACTAAAGCTTTCGTGAAATTAATAAACTTTCGAAAGAACGCGATTATCTTTCAAAGTAAAGACGGTACTGAGAAAAGGAACACTGATCTCAGTTCAAACAGTGTTTTCACACGTAGCAAACCACTGCTTGTCGTTACAAAGAAACGCATGAGTGTTTCTTACTAAAGCTTTCTTCAAATTAATAATCTTTCGAAAGAAAGCGATTATCTTTCAAAGTAAAGCTTGTACTAAGAAAGGGAACACTGATCTCAGTTCTAAAAGTGCTTTCACGCCGAGCAAACCACTGCTTGTCTTTACAAAGAAGCCCATGTTCGTTTCTTACTAAAGCTTTCGTGAATTTAATAAACTTTCGAAAGAACGCGTTTATCTTTCAAAGTAAAGCTTGTACTGAGAGAAGAAACACTTATCTCAGTTCAAACAGTGCTTTCACACGTAGAAAACCGCTGCTTGTCTTTACAAAGAAACGCATGTGCATTTCTTACTAAAGCTTTCGTGAAATTAATAAACTTTCGAAAGAACGCGATTATCTTTCAAAGTAAAGCTTGTACTGAGAAAAGGAACACTGATCTCAGTTTTAACAGTGCTTTCACACATAGCAAACCACTGCTTCTCTTTCCAATAAACGCATGTGCGTTTCTTACTAAAGCTTTCGTGAAATTAATAAACTTTCGAAAGAACGCGATTATCTTTCAAAGTAAAGCTTGTACTGAGAAAAGGAACACTGGTTGAAAGTCTAGCAGTGCTTTCACACGTAGCAAACCACTGCTTGTCTTTCCAAAGAAACCCATGTGCATTTCTTACTAAAGCTTTAGTGAAATTAATAAACTTTGGAAAGAACGCGATTATCTTTCAAAGTAAATCTTGTACTGAGAAAATGAACACTGATTGAAAGTCTAACCGTGCTTTCACACGTAGCAAACCACTGCTTGTCTTTACAAAGAAACCCATGTGCGTTTCTTACTAATGATTTCGTGAAATTAATAAACTTTCAAAAGAAGGCGATTATCTTTCAAAGTAAAGCTTGTACTGAGAAAAGAAACACTTATCTCAGTTCAAACAGTGCTTTCACACGTAGAAAACCACTGCTTGTCTTTACAAAGAAACGCTTGTGCGTTTCTTACTAAAGCTTTCGTGAAATTAATAAACTTTCGAAAGGACGCGATTATCTATCAAAGTAAAGCTTGTACTGAGAAAAGGAACACTGATCCCAGTTTAAACAGTGCTTTCACACGTAGCAAACCAGAGATTGTTTTTGCAAAAAAACGCATGTGCGTTTCTTACTAAAGCTTTTGTGAAATTAATAATCTTTGGAAAGAACGCGATTATCTTTCAAAGTAAAGCTTGTACTGAGAAAAGGAACACTGATTGAAAGTCTAACAGTGCTTTCACACGTAGCAAACCACTGCTTGTCTTTACAAATAAACCCATGTGCATTTCTTACTAAAGCTTTTGTGAAATTAATAAACTTTGGAAAGAACGCGAATATCTTTCAAAGTAAAGCTTTTACTGAGAAAAGAAACACTGATCTTAGTTCAAACAGTGCTTTCACATGTAGCAAAACACTGCTTGTCGTTACTAAGAAACGCATGAGCGTTTCTTACTAAAGCTTCATGAAATTAATAAACTTTCGAAAGAACGCGATTATCTTTCAAAGTAACGCTTGTACTGAGAAAAGGAACACTGATTTCAATTCTAACAGTGCTTTCACACATCGCAAACCACTGCTTGTCGTTCCAAAGAAACCCATGTGCGTTTGTTACTAAAGCTTTCGTGAAATTAATAAACTTTGGAAAGAACGTGATTATCTTTCAAAGTAAAGCTTGTACTGAAAAAAGGAACACTGATTTCAATTCTAACAGTGCTTTCACACGTCGCAAACCACTGCTTGTCGTTCCAAAGAAACCCATGTGCGTTTCTTACTAAAGCTTTCGTGAAATTAATAAACTTTCGAAAGGACGCGATTATCTATCAAAGTAAAGCTTGTACTGAGAAAAGGAACACTGATCCCAGTTTAAACAGTGCTTTCACACGTAGCAAACCAGAGATTGTTTTTCCAAAAAAACGCATGTGCGTTTCTTACTAAAGCTTTTGTGAAATTAATAATCTTTGGAAAGAACGCAATTATCTTTCAAATTAAAGCTTGTACTGAGAAAAGGAAGACTTATTGAAATTCTAACACTGCTTTCACACGTAGCAAACCACTGCTTGTCTTTCCAAAGAAACCCATGTGCGTTTCTTACTAAAGCTTTCGTGAAATTAATAATCTTTCGAAAGAACGCGATTATCTTTCAACGTAAAGCTTGTACTGAGAAAAGAAACACTGATTTCAGTTCAAACAGTGCTTTCACACGTAGCAAAGCACTGCTTGTCGTTACAAAGAAATGCATCTGCCTTTCTTACTAAAGCTTCCTGAAATTAATAAACTTTCCAAAGAACGCGATTATCTTTCAAAGTAAAGCTTGTACTGAGAAAAGGAACACTGATTTCATATCTAACAGTGCTTTCACACGTCGCAAACCACTGCTTGTCGTTCCAAAGAAACCCATATGCGTTTCTTACTAAAGCTTTCTTGAAATTAATAAACTTTGGAAAGAACGCGATTATCTTTCAAAGCACAGCTTGTACTGAGAAAAGGAACACTGATCTCAGTTCTAACAGTGCTTTCACATGTAGCAAACCACTGCTTGTCGTTACAAAGAATCGCATGAGCGTTTCTGACTAAAGCTTTTGTGAAATTAATAATCTTTCGAAAGAAAGGGATTACCCTTCAAAGTAAAGCTTGTACTCAGAAATGGAACACTGATCTCAGTTCAAACAGTGCTTTCACACGGAGCAAACCACTGCTTGTCTTTACAAAGAAGCCCATGTTCGTTTCTTACGAAAGCTTTCCTGAAATTAATAAACTTTCGAAAGAACGCGTTTATCTTTCAAAGTAAAGCTTGTACTGAGAAAAGAAACACTGATCTCAGTTGAAACAGTGCTTTCACACGTACCAAACCATTGCTTGTCATTACAAAAAACGCATGTGCCTTTCTTAATAAAGCTTTCGTGAAATTAATAATCTTTGGAATGAACGCGATTATCTTTCAAACTAAAGCTTGTACTGAGAAAAGAAACACTGATCTCAGTTCAAACAGTGCTTTCACACGTACCAAACCACTGCCTGTCGTTACAAAGAAACGCATGTGCCTTTCTTAATAAAGCTTTCGTGAAATTAATAAACTTTCGAAAGAACGCGATTATCTTTCAAAGTAAAGCTTGTACTGAGAAAAGGAACACTGATCTCAGTTCAAACAGTGCTTTCACACGTAGCAAACCACTGCTTGTCGTTACAAAGAAACGCATGAGTGTTTCTTACTAAAGCTTTCGTGAAATTAATAAACTTTCGAAAGAACGCGATTATCTTTCAAAGTAAAGCTTGTACTGAGAAAAGGAACACTGATCTCAGTTCTAACAGTGCTTTCACACGTAGCAAACCACTGCTTGTCTTTCCAAAGAAACCCATGTGCGTTTATTACTAAAGCTTTCGTGAAATTAATAATCTTTCGAAAGAACGCGATTATCTTTCAAAGTAAAGCTTGTACTCAGAAATGGAACACTGATCTCAGTTCTAACAGTGCTTTCACACGGAGCAAACCACTGCTTGTCTTTACAAAGAAGCCCATGTTCGTTTCTTACTAAAGCTTTCCTGAAATTAATAAACTTTCGAAAGAACGCGTTTATCTTTCAAAGTAAAGCTTGTACTGAGAAAAGAAACACTGATCTCAGTTCAAACAGTGCTTTCATACGTACCAAACCATTGCTTGTCATTACAAAAAACGCATGTGCCTTTCTTAATAAAGCTTTCGTGAAATTAATAATCTTTGGAATGAACGCGATTATCTTTCAAACTAAAGCTTGTACTGAGAAAAGAAACACTGATCTCAGTTCAAACAGTGCTTTCACACGTACCAAACCACTGCCTGTGGTTACAAAGAAACGCATGTGCCTTTCTTAATAAAGCTTTCGTGAAATTTATAAACTTTCGAAAGAACGCGATTATCTTTCAAAGTAAAGCTTGTACTGAGAAAAGGAACACTGATCTCAGTTCTAACAGTGCTTTCACACGTAGCAAACCACTGCTTGTCTTTCCAAAGAAACCCATGTGCGTTTATTACTAAAGCTTTCGTGAAATTAATAATCTTTCGAAAGAACGCGATTATCTTTCAAAGTAAAGCTTGTACTGAGAAAGGGAACAATGATCTCATTTCTAACAGTGCTTTCACATGGAGCAAACCACTGCTTGTCTTTACAAAGAAGCCCATGTTCGTTTCTTACTAAAGCTTTCGTGAAAATAATAAACATTCGAAAGAACGCGATTCTCTTTCAAAGTAAAGCTTGTACTGAGAAAAGGAACACTGATTGAAAGTCTAAAAGTGCTTTCACAAGTAGCAAACCACTGCTTGTCTGTCCAAAGAAA
The DNA here is from genome assembly GCF_950005125.1 of Chionomys nivalis. Lineage (NCBI taxonomy): Eukaryota > Metazoa > Chordata > Mammalia > Rodentia > Cricetidae > Chionomys > Chionomys nivalis. Next base: position 62,811,386 of record NC_080102.1, read on the forward strand.
CGCATGTGCGTTTCTTACTAAAGCTTTCGTGAAATTAATAAACTTTGGAAAGAACGCGATTATCTTTCAAAGTAAAGCTTGTACTGAGAAAAGAAACACTGATCTCAGTTGAAACAGTGCTTTCACACATAGCAAACAACTGCATGTCTTTACAAAGAAACGCATTGTGTTTCTTACTAAAGCTTTCGTGAAATTAATAAACTTTCGAAAGAACGTGATCATCATTCAAAGTAAGGTTGTACTGAGAAAAGAAACACTGATCTCAGTTCAAACAGTGCTTTCACACGTAGAAAACCACTGCTTGTCTTTACAAAGAAACGCATGTGCGTTTCTTACTAAAGCTTTCGTGAAATTAATAAACTTTCGAAAGAACGCGATTGTCTTTCAAAGTAAAGACTGTACTGAGAAAAGGAACACTGATCTCAGTTCAAAGAGTGCTTTCACACATAGAAAACCACTGCTTGTCTTTCCAAGAAAACGCATGTGCGTTTCTTACTAAAGCTTTCTTGATATTAATAAACTTTCGATAGAACGTGATTATCTTTCAAAGTAAACCTTGTACTGAAAAAAGGAACACTGATTTCAATTCTGACAGTGCTTTCACACGTAGCAAACCACTGCTTATCTTTACAAAGAAACACATGTGCGTTTCTTACTAAAGCTTTCTTGAAATTAATAAACTTTCGAAAGAATGAGATTATCTTTCAAATAACTTGTACTGAGAAAAGGAACACTGATCTCAGTACAAACAGTGCTTTCACACGTAGCAAACCACTGCTTGTCTTTCCAAAAAAACTCATGTGCGTTTCTTAATAAAGCTTTGGTGAAATTAATGATCTTTAGAAAGAACGCGATTATCATGCAAAGTAAAGCTTGTACTGAGAAAAGGAACACTTATTGAAATTCTAACAGTGCTTTCACACGTAGCAAACCACTGCTTGTCTTTCCAATGAAACCCATGATTGTTTCTTACTAAAGCTTTAGTGAAATTAATAATCTTTGGAAAGAACGCGATTATCTTTCAAATTAAAGCTTGTACTGAGAAAAGGAACACTTATTGAAATTCTAACAGTGCTTTCACACGTAGCAAACCACTGCTTGTCTTTCCAAGAAACCAATGTGCGTTTCTTACTAAGGCTTTCGTGAAATTAATAAACTATGGAAAGAATGCGATTATCTTTCAAAGTAAAGTTGTACTGAGAAAAGAAACACTGATCTCAGTTCAAACAGTGCTTTCACACATAGAAAACCACTGCTTGTATTTACAAAGAAACCCATGTGCGTTTCTTACTAAAGCTTTCGTGAAATTAATAAAATTTCAAAAGAACGCGTTTATCTTTCAAAGTAAAGATTGTACTGAGAAAAAAAACACTGACCTCAGTTCAAACAGTGCTTTCACACGTAGCAAAACACTGCTTGTCGTTACAAAGAAACGCATGAGCGTTTCTTACTAAAGCTTCGTGAAATTAATAAACTTTCGAAAGAACGCGATTATCTTTCAAAGTAAAGCTTGTACTGAGAAAAGGAACACTGATTTCAATTCTAACAGTGCTTTCACACGTCGCAAACCACTGCTTGTCGTTCCAAAGAAACCCATGTGCGTTTCTTACTAAAGCTTTCGTGAAATTAATAAACTTTGGAAAGAATGTGGTTATCTTTCATAGTAAAGCTTGTAATGAAAAAAGGAACACTGATCTCAGTTCTAACAGTGCTTTCACACATAGCAAACAACTGCATGTCTTTACAAAGAAACACATGTGCGTTTCTTACTAAAGCTTTCGTGAAATTAATAAACTTTCGAAAGAACGCGATTATCTTTCAAATTAAAGCTTGTTCTGAGAAAAGGAATACTTATTGAAATTCTTACAGTGCTTTCACACGTAGCAAACCACTGCTTGTCTTTCCAAAGAAACCCATGTGCGTTTCTTACTAAAGCTTTCGTGAAATTAATAAACTTTGGAAAGAATGCATTTATATTTCAAAGTAAAGCTTGTACTGAGAAAAGAAACACTGATCTCAGTTCAAACAGTGCTTTCAAACGTACCAAACCACTGCTTGTCGTTACAACGAAACGCATGAGTGTTTCTAACTAAAGCTTTCGTGAAATTAATAATCTTTCGAAAGAAAGCGATTATCTTTCAAAGTAAAGATTCTACTGAGAAAGGGAACACTGATCTCAGTTCTAACAGTGCTTTCACACGGAGCAAACCACTGCTTGTCTTTACAAAGAAACCCATGTGCGTTTCTTAGTAAAGCTTTCGTGAAATTAATAAACTTTCGTAAGAACGCGATTATCTTTCAATGTAAAGCTTGTACTGAGAAAAGGAACAGTGATTGAAAGTCTAACAGTGCTTTCACATGTAGCAAACCACTGCTTGTCTTTCCAAGAAACCCATGTGCATTTCTTACTAAAGCTTTAGTAAAATTAATAAACTTTGGAAAGAACGCGATTATCTTTCAAAGTAAAGCATGTACTGAGAAAAGGAACACTGATCTCACTTCAAACAGTGCTTTCACACGTAGCAAACCACTGCTTGTCATTACAAAGAAACGCATGTGCCTTTCTTACTAAAGCTCTCGTGAAATTAATAAACTTTCGAAAGAACGCGATTATCTTTCAAAGTAAAGCTTGTACTGAGAAAAGGAACACTGATTGAAAGTCTAACAGTGCTTTCACATGTAGGAAACCACTGCTTGTCTTTCCAAAGAAACCCATGTGCATTTCTTACTAAAGCTTTAGTGAAATTAATAAACTTTGGAAAGAACGCGATCATCTTTCAAAGTAAAGCTTGTACTGAAAAAAGGAACACTGATCTAAGTTCTAACAGTGCTTTCACATGTAGCAAACCACTGCTTGTCGTTACAAAGAAAGGAATGTGCATTTCTTACTAAAGCTTTAGTGAAATTAATAAACTTTCGAATGAACGCCATTATCATTCAAAGTAAAGCTTGTACTGAGAAAAGAAACACTGACCTCAGTTCTAACAGTGCTTTCACACGTAGCAAACCACTGCTTGTCTTTCCAAAGAAACCCTTGTGCGTTTCTTACTAAAGATTTCGTGAAGTTAATAATCTTTGGAAAGAACGCGATTATCTTTCAAATTAAAGCTTGTACTGAGAAAAGGAACACTTATGGAAATTCTAACAGTGCTTTCACACGGAGCAAACCACTGCTTGTCTTTACAAAGAAGCCCATGTGCGTTTCTTACTAAAGCTTTCGTGAAATTAATAAACTTTCGAAAGAACGCGATTATCATTCAAAGTAAAGCTTGTACTGAGAAAAGAAACACTGATCTCAGTTCAAACAGTGCTTTCACATGTATAAAAACACTGCTTGTCTTTACAAATAAACCCATGTGCGTTTCTTACTAAAGCTTTCGTGAAATTAATAAACTTTCAAAAGAAAGCGATTATCTTACAAAGTATAGCTTGTACTGAGAAAAGAAACACTGATCTCAGTTCAAACAGTGCTTTCACATGTAGAAAGACACTGCTTGTCTTTACAAAGAAACTCATGTGCGTTTCTTACTAAAGCTTTCGTGGAATTAATAAACTTTGGAAAGAACGCGATTATCTTTCAAATTAAAGCTTGTACTGAGAAAAGGAAGACTTATTGAAATTCTAACAGTGCTTTCACACGTAGCAAACCACTGCTTGTCTTTCCAAAGAAACCCATGTGCGTTTCTTACTAAAGCTTTCGTGAAATTAATGAACTTTAGAAGGAACGCAATTATCTTTCAAAGTAAAGCTTGTACTGAGAAAAGAAACACTGATCTCAGTTCAAACAGTGCTTTCACACGTAGCAAACCACTGCTTGTCGTTACAAAGAAACGCATGTGCGTTTCTTACTAAAGCTTTCGTGAAATTAATAACCTTTCGAAAGAACGCGATTATCTTTCAAAGTAAAGCTTGTACTGAGAATAGGAACACTGATCTCAGTTCTAACAGTGCTTTCACATGTAGCAAACCACTGCTTGTCTTTCCAAAGAAACCCAAGTGCGTTTATTACTAAAGCTTTCTTGAAATTAATAAATTTTCGAAAGAACGCGATTATCTTTCAAAGTAAAGCTTGTACTGAGAAAAGGAACACGTATCTCAGTTCTAACAGTGCTTTCACATGGAGCAAACCACTGCTTGTCTTTACAAAGAAGCCCATGTGCGTTTCTTACTAAAGCTTTCGTGAAATTAATAAACTTTGGAAAGAACGCGATTATATTTCAAACTAAAGCTTGTACTGAGAAAAGGAAGACTTATTGAAATTCTAACAGTGCTTTCACACGTAGCAAACCACTGCTTGTCATTCCAAAGAAACGCATGTGCCTTTCTTAATAAAGCTTTCGTAAAATTTATGAACTTTTGAAAGAACGCGATTATCTATCAAAGTAAAGCATGTACTGAGAAAAGGAACACTGATCTCAGTTCAAACAGTGCTTTCAAACGTATAAAACCACTGCTTTTCATTACAAAGAAACGCATGTGCCTTTCTTACTAAAGCTTTCGTGAAATTAATAATCTTTCGAAAGAACACGATTATCTTTCAAAGTAAAGCTTGTACTGAGAAAAGGAACACTGATCAAAGTTCTAACAGTGCTTTCACATGTAGGAAACCACTGCTTGTCGTTACAAAGAAAAGCATGTGCATTTCTTACTAAAGCTTTCGTGAAATTAATAAACTTTCGAAAGAATGCGATTATCTTTCAAAGTAAAGCTTGTACAGAGAAAAGGAAGACTGATATCAGTTCTAACAGTGCTTTCACACGGAGGAAACCAATGCTTGTCTTTACAAAGAAGCCCATGTGCGTTTCTTACTAAAGCTTTCGTGAAATTAATAAACTTTCGAAAGAACGTGATTATCTTTCAATGTAAAGCTTGTACTGAGAAAAGGAGCACTGATTGAAAGTCTAACAGTGATTTCACATGTAGCAAACCACTGCTTGTCTTTCCAAAGAAACCCATGTGCATTTCTTACTAAAGCTTTAGTGAAATTAATGAACTTTGGAAAGAACGCGATCATCTTTCAAAATAAAGCTTGTACTGAGAAAAGGAACACTGATCTAAGTCTAACAGTGCTTTCACATGTAGCAAACCACTGCTTGTCGTTACAAAGAAAAGCATGTGCATTTCTTACTAAAGCTTAATGAAATTAGTAAACTTTCGAAAGAACGCGATTATCATTCAAAGTAAAGCTTGTACTGAGAAAAGAAACACTGATCTCAGTTCTAACAGTGCTTTCACACGTAGCAAACCACTGCTTGTCTTTACAAAGAAACCCATGTGCTTTTCTTACTAAAGCTTTCGTGAAATTAATAAACTTTCAAAAGAACGCGATTATCTTTCAAAGTAAAGCTTGTACTGAGAAAAGAAACACTGATCTCAGTTCAAACAGTGCTTTCCCACGTAGAAAAACAATGCTTGTGTTTACAAAGAAACGCATGTGCGTTTCTTACTAAAGCTTTCGTGAAATTAATAAACTTTGGAAAGAATGCGATTACCTTTCAAATTAAAGCTTGTACTGAGAAAAGGAAGTCTTATTGAAATTCTAACAGTGCTTTCACATGTAGCAAACCACTGCTTGTCTTTCCAAAGAAACCCATGTGCGTTTCTTACTAATGCTTTCGTGAAATTAATAATCTTTGGAAAGAACGCGATTCTCTTTCAAATTAAAGCTTGCACTGAGAAAAGGAACACTTATTGAAATTCTAACATTGTTTCACACGTAGCAAACCACTGCTTGTCTTTACAAAGAAACCCATGTGCTTTTCTTACTAAAGCTTTCGTGAAATTAATAAACTTTCAAAGAACGCGAATATCTTTCAAAGTAAAGCTTGTACTGAGAAAAGAAACACTGATCTCAGTTCAAACAGTGCTTTCACACGTACCAAACCACTGCTTGTCGTTACAAAGAAACGCATGTGCGTTTCTTACTAAAGCTTTCGTGAAATTAATAACCTTTCGAAAGAACGCGATTGTCTTTCAAAGCAAAGATTGTACTGAGAAAAGAAACACTGATCTCAGTTCTAACAATGCTTACACATGTAGCAAACCACTGCTTGTCTTTACAAAGAAGCCCATGTGCGTTTCTTACTAAAGCTTTCGTGAAATTAATAAACTTTCGAAAGAACTCGATTATCATTCAAAGTAAAGCTTGTACTGAGAAAAGAAACACTGATCTCAGTTCTAACAGTGCTTTCACATGTAGCAAACCACTGTTTGTCATTACAAAGAAACCCATGTGCGTTTCTTACTAAAGCTTTCGTGAAATTAATAAACTTTCAAAAGAACGCGATTATCTTACAAAGTAAAGTTTGTACTGAGAAAAGAAACACTGATCTCAGTTCTAACAGTGCTTTCACATGTAGCAAACCACTGCTTGTCTTTCCAAAGAACCCAACTGCGTTTATTACTAAAGCTTTCTTGAAATTAATAATCTTTCGAAAGAACGCGATTATCTTTCAAAGTAAAGCTTGTACTGAGAAAAGGAACACTGATCTCAGTTCTAACAGTGCTTTCACACGTACCAAACCACTGCTTGTCATTACAAAGAAACGCATGTGCCTTTCTTAATAAAGCTTTCGTGAAATTAATGAACTTTCGAAAGAACGTGATTATCTATCAAAGTAAAGCATGTACTGAGAAAAGAAACACTGATCTCAGTTCAAACAGTGCTTTCAAATGTAGCAAACCACTGCTTTTCATTACAAAGAAACGCATGTGCCTTTCTTACTAAAGCTTTCGTGAAATTAATAAACTTTCGAAAGAACGCGATTATCTTTCATACTAAAGCTTGTACTGAGAAAAAGAGCACTGATCTCAGTTCTAACAGTGCTTTCACACGGAGCAAACCACTGCTTGTCTCTACAAATCAGCCCATGTGCGTTTCTTACTAAAGCTTTCGTGAAATTAATAAACTTTCGAAAGAACGCGATTATCATTCAAAGTAAAGCTTGTACTGAGAAAAGAAACACTGATCTCAGTTCTAACAGTGCTTTCATATGTAGCAAACCACTGCTTGTCTTTACAAAGAAACCCATGTGAGTTTCTTACTAAAGCTTTCGTGAAATTAATAATCTTTCCAAAGAACGCGTTTATCTTTCAAACTAAAGCTTGTACTGAGAAAAGAAACACTGATCTCAGTTCAAACAGTGTTTTCACACGTACCAAACCACTGCTTGTCATTACAAAGAAACGCATGTGCCTTTCTTAATAAAGCTTTCGTGAAATTAATGAACTTTCGAAAGAACGCGATTATCTATCAAAGTAAAGCATGTACTGAGAAAAGAAACACTGATCTCAGTTCAAACAGTGCTTTCAAACGTAGCAAACCACTGCTTTTCATTACAAAGAAACGCATGTGCCGTTCTTAATAAAGCTTACGTGAAATTAATAAACTTTCGAAAGAACGCGATTATCTTTCAAACTAAAGCTTGTACTGAGAAAAAGAACACTGATCTCAATTCTAACAGTGCTTTCACACAGAGCAAACCACTCCTTTTCTCTACAAAGAAGCCCATGTGCGTTTCTTACTAAAGCTTTCGTGAAATTAATAAACTTTGGAAAGAATGCGATTACCTTTCAAATTAAAGGTGGTACTGAGAAAAGGAAGTCTTATTGAAATTCTATCAGTGCTTTCACATGTAGCAAACCACTGCTTGTCTTTCCAAAGAAACCCATATGCGTTTCTTACTAATGCTTTCGTGAAATTAATAATCTTTGGAAAGAACGCGATTCTCTTTCAAATTAAAGCTTGCACTGAGAAAAGGAACACTTATTGAAATTCTAACATTGTTTCACACGTAGCAAACCACTGCTTGTCTTTACAAAGAAACCCATGTGCTTTTCTTACTAAAGCTTTCGTGAAATTAATAAACTTTCAAAGAACGCGAATATCTTTCAAAGTAAAGCTTGTACTGAGAAAAGAAACACTGATCTCAGTTCAAACAGTGCTTTCACACGTACCAAACCACTGCTTGTCGTTACAAAGAAACGCATGTGCGTTTCTTACTAAAGCTTTCGTGAAATTAATAACCTTTCGAAAGAACGCGATTGTCTTTCAAAGCAAAGCTTGTACTGAGAAAAGAAACACTGATCTCAGTTCTAACAATGCTTACACATGTAGCAAACCACTGCTTGTCTTTACAAAGAAGCCCATGTGCGTTTCTTACTAAAGCTTTCGTGAAATTAATAAACTTTCGAAAGAACGCGATTATCATTCAAAGTAAAGCTTGTATTGAGAAAAGAAACACTGATCTCAGTTCAAACAGTGCTTTCACATGTAGAAAAACACTGCTTGTCTTTACAAATAAAGCCATGTGCGTTTCTTAAAAGCTTTCGTGAAATTAATAAACTTTCAAAAGAACGCGATTATCTTACAAAGTATAGCTTGTACTGAGAAAAGAAACACTGATCTCAGATGAAACAGTGCTTTCACATGTAGAAAAACATTGCTTGTCTTTACAAAGAAACGCATGTGCGTTTCTTACTAAAGCTTTCGTGAAATTAATAAACTTTGGAAAGAAAGCGATTATCTTTCAAATTAAAGCTTGTACTGCGAAAAGGAAGACTTATTGAAATTCTAACAGTGCTTTCACACGTAGCAAACCACTGCTTCTCTTTCCAAAGAAACCCATGTGCGTTTCTTACTAAAGCTTTCGTGAAATTAATAAACTTTAGAAGGAACGCGATTATCTTTCAAAGTAAAGCTTGTACTGAGAAAAGAAACACTGATCTCAGTTCAAACAGTGCTTTCACACGTACCAAACCACTGCTTGTCATTACAAAGAAACGCATGTGCCTTTCTTAATAAAGCTTTCGTGAAATTAATGAACTTTCGAAAGAACGTGATTATCTATCAAAGTAAAGCATGTACTGAGAAAAGAAACACTGATCTCAGTTCAAACAGTGCTTTCAAATGTAGCAAACCACTGCTTTTCATTACAAAGAAACGCATGTGCCTTTCTTACTAAAGCTTTCGTGAAATTAATAAACTTTCGAAAGAACGCGATTATCTTTCATACTAAAGCTTGTACTGAGAAAAAGAACACTGATCTCAGTTCTAACAGTGCTTTCACACGGAGCAAACCACTGCTTGTCTCTACAAATCAGCCCATGTGCGTTTCTTACTAAAGCTTTCGTGAAATTAATAAACTTTCGAAAGAACGCGATTATCATTCAAAGTAAAGCTTGTACTGAGAAAAGAAACACTGATCTCAGTTCTAACAGTGCTTTCATATGTAGCAAACCACTGCTTGTCTTTACAAAGAAACCCATGTGCGTTTCTTACTAAAGCTTTCGTGAAATTAATAATCTTTCCAAAGAACGCGTTTATCTTTCAAACTAAAGCTTGTACTGAGAAAAGAAACACTGATCTCAGTTCAAACAGTGTTTTCACACGTACCAAACCACTGCTTGTCATTACAAAGAAACGCATGTGCCTTTCTTAATAAAGCTTTCGTGAAATTAATGAACTTTCGAAAGAACGCGATTATCTATCAAAGTAAAGCATGTACTGAGAAAAGAAACACTGATCTCAGTTCAAACAGTGCTTTCAAACGTAGCAAACCACTGCTTTTCATTACAAAGAAACGCATGTGCCGTTCTTAATAAAGCTTACGTGAAATTAATAAACTTTCGAAAGAACGCGATTATCTTTCAAACTAAAGCTTGTACTGAGAAAAAGAACACTGATCTCAATTCTAACAGTGCTTTCACACAGAGCAAACCACTCCGTTTCTCTACAAAGAAGCCCATGTGCGTTTCTTACTAATGCTTTCGTGAAATTAATAAACTTTGGAAAGAATGCGATTACCTTTCAAATTAAAGGTGGTACTGAGAAAAGGAAGTCTTATTGAAATTCTAACAGTGCTTTCACATGTAGCAAACCACTGCTTGTCTTTCCAAAGAAACCCATATGCGTTTCTTACTAATGCTTTCGTGAAATTAATAATCTTTGGAAAGAACGCGATTCTCTTTCAAATTAAAGCTTGCACTGAGAAAAGGAACACTTATTGAAATTCTAACATTGTTTCACACGTAGCAAACCACTGCTTGTCTTTACAAAGAAACCCATGTGCTTTTCTTACTAAAGCTTTCGTGAAATTAATAAACTTTCAAAGAACGCGAATATCTTTCAAAGTAAAGCTTGTACTGAGAAAAGAAACACTGATCTCAGTTCAAACAGTGCTTTCACACGTACCAAACCACTGCTTGTCGTTACAAAGAAACGCATGTGCGTTTCTTACTAAAGCTTTCGTGAAATTAATAACCTTTCGAAAGAACGCGATTGTCTTTCAAAGCAAAGCTTGTACTGAGAAAAGAAACACTGATCTCAGTTCTAACAATGCTTACACATGTAGCAAACCACTGCTTGTCTTTACAAAGAAGCCCATGTGCGTTTCTTACTAAAGCTTTCGTGAAATTAATAAACTTTCGAAAGAACGCGATTATCATTCAGAGTAAAGCTTGTATTGAGAAAAGAAACACTGATCTCAGTTCAAACAGTGCTTTCACATGTAGAAAAACACTGCTTGTCTTTACAAATAAAGCCATGTGCGTTTCTTAAAAGCTTTCGTGAAATTAATAAACTTTCAAAAGAACGCGATTATCTTACAAAGTATAGCTTGTACTGAGAAAAGAAACACTGATCTCAGATGAAACAGTGCTTTCACATGTAGAAAAACATTGCTTGTCTTTACAAAGAAACGCATGTGCGTTTCTTACTAAAGCTTTCGTGAAATTAATAAACTTTGGAAAGAAAGCGATTATCTTTCAAATTAAAGCTTGTACTGCGAAAAGGAAGACTTATTGAAATTCTAACAGTGCTTTCACACGTAGCAAACCACTGCTTCTCTTTCCAAAGAAACCCATGTGCGTTTCTTACTAAAGCTTTCGTGAAATTAATAAACTTTAGAAGGAACGCGATTATCTTTCAAAGTAAAGCTTGTACTGAGAAAAGAAACACTGATCTCAGTTCAAACAGTGCTTTCACACGTACCAAACCACTGCTTGTCATTACAAAGAAACGCATGTGCCTTTCTTAATAAAGCTTTCGTGAAATTAATGAACTTTCGAAAGAACGTGATTATCTATCAAAGTAAAGCATGTACTGAGAAAAGAAACACTGATCTCAGTTCAAACAGTGCTTTCAAATGTAGCAAACCACTGCTTTTCATTACAAAGAAACGCATGTGCCTTTCTTACTAAAGCTTTCGTGAAATTAATAAACTTTCGAAAGAACGCGATTATCTTTCATACTAAAGCTTGTACTGAGAAAAAGAACACTGATCTCAGTTCTAACAGTGCTTTCACACGGAGCAAACCACTGCTTGTCTCTACAAATCAGCCCATGTGCGTTTCTTACTAAAGCTTTCGTGAAATTAATAAACTTTCGAAAGAACGCGATTATCATTCAAAGTAAAGCTTGTACTGAGAAAAGAAACACTGATCTCAGTTCTAACAGTGCTTTCATATGTAGCAAACCACTGCTTGTCTTTACAAAGAAACCCATGTGCGTTTCTTACTAAAGCTTTCGTGAAATTAATAATCTTTCCAAAGAACGCGTTTATCTTTCAAACTAAAGCTTGTACTGAGAAAAGAAACACTGATCTCAGTTCAAACAGTGTTTTCACACGTACCAAACCACTGCTTGTCATTACAAAGAAACGCATGTGCCTTTCTTAATAAAGCTTTCGTGAAATTAATGAACTTTCGAAAGAACGCGATTATCTATCAAAGTAAAGCATGTACTGAGAAAAGAAACACTGATCTCAGTTCAAACAGTGCTTTCAAACGTAGCAAACCACTGCTTTTCATTACAAAGAAACGCATGTGCCGTTCTTAATAAAGCTTACGTGAAATTAATAAACTTTCGAAAGAACGCGATTATCTTTCAAACTAAAGCTTGTACTGAGAAAAAGAACACTGATCTCAATTCTAACAGTGCTTTCACACAGAGCAAACCACTCCTTTTCTCTACAAAGAAGCCCATGTGCGTTTCTTACTAAAGCTTTCGTGAAATTAATAAACTTTGGAAAGAATGCGATTACCTTTCAAATTAAAGGTGGTACTGAGAAAAGGAAGTCTTATTGAAATTCTAACAGTGCTTTCACATGTAGCAAACCACTGCTTGTCTTTCCAAAGAAACCCATATGCGTTTCTTACTAATGCTTTCGTGAAATTAATAATCTTTGGAAAGAACGCGATTCTCTTTCAAATTATAGCTTGCACTGAGAAAAGGAACACTTATTGAAATTCTAACATTGTTTCACACGTAGCAAACCACTGCTTGTCTTTACAAAGAAACCCATGTGCTTTTCTTACTAAAGCTTTCGTGAAATTAATAAACTTTCAAAGAACGCGAATATCTTTCAAAGTAAAGCTTGTACTGAGAAAAGAAACACTGATCTCAGTTCAAACAGTGCTTTCACACGTACCAAACCACTGCTTGTCGTTACAAAGAAACGCATGTGCGTTTCTTACTAAAGCTTTCGTGAAATTAATAACCTTTCGAAAGAACGCGATTGTCTTTCAAAGCAAAGCTTGTACTGAGAAAAGAAACACTGATCTCAGTTCTAACAATGCTTAAACATGTAGCAAACCACTGCTTGTCTTTACAAAGAAGCCCATGTGCGTTTCTTACTAAAGCTTTCGTGAAATTAATAAACTTTCGAAAGAACGCGATTATCATTCAAAGTAAAGCTTGTATTGAGAAAAGAAACACTGATCTCAGTTCAAACAGTGCTTTCACATGTAGAAAAACACTGCTTGTCTTTACAAATAAAGCCATGTGCGTTTCTTAAAAGCTTTCGTGAAATTAATAAACTTTCAAAAGAACGCGATTATCTTACAAAGTATAGCTTGTACTGAGAAAAGAAACACTGATCTCAGATGAAACAGTGCTTTCACATGTAGAAAAACATTGCTTGTCTTTACAAAGAAACGCATGTGCGTTTCTTACTAAAGCTTTCGTGAAATTAATAAACTTTGGAAAGAAAGCGATTATCTTTCAAATTAAAGCTTGTACTGCGAAAAGGAAGACTTATTGAAATTCTAACAGTGCTTTCACACATAGCAAACCACTGCTTCTCTTTCCAAAGAAACCCATGTGCGTTTCTTACTAAAGCTTTCGTGAAATTAATAAACTTTAGAAGGAACGCGATTATCTTTCAAAGTAAAGCTTGTACTGAGAAAAGAAACACTGATCTCAGTTCAAACAGTGCTTTCACACGTACCAAACCACTGCTTGTCATTACAAAGAAACGCATGTGCCTTTCTTAATAAAGCTTTCGTGAAATTAATGAACTTTCGAAAGAACGTGATTATCTATCAAAGTAAAGCATGTACTGAGAAAAGAAACACTGATCTCAGTTCAAACAGTGCTTTCAAATGTAGCAAACCACTGCTTTTCATTACAAAGAAACGCATGTGCCTTTCTTACTAAAGCTTTCGTGAAATTAATAAACTTTCGAAAGAACGCGATTATCTTTCATACTAAAGCTTGTACTGAGAAAAAGAACACTGATCTCAGTTCTAACAGTGCTTTCACACGGAGCAAACCACTGCTTGTCTCTACAAATCAGCCCATGTGCGTTTCTTACTAAAGCTTTCGTGAAATTAATAAACTTTCGAAAGAACGCGATTATCATTCAAAGTAAAGCTTGTACTGAGAAAAGAAACACTGATCTCAGTTCTAACAGTGCTTTCATATGTAGCAAACCACTGCTTGTCTTTACAAAGAAACCCATGTGCGTTTCTTACTAAAGCTTTCGTGAAATTAATAATCTTTCCAAAGAACGCGTTTATCTTTCAAACTAAAGCTTGTACTGAGAAAAGAAACACTGATCTCAGTTCAAACAGTGTTTTCACACGTACCAAACCACTGCTTGTCATTACAAAGAAACGCATGTGCCTTTCTTAATAAAGCTTTCGTGAAATTAATGAACTTTCGAAAGAACGCGATTATCTATCAAAGTAAAGCATGTACTGAGAAAAGAAACACTGATCTCAGTTCAAACAGTGCTTTCAAACGTAGCAAACCACTGCTTTTCATTACAAAGAAACGCATGTGCCGTTCTTAATAAAGCTTACGTGAAATTAATAAACTTTCGAAAGAACGCGATTATCTTTCAAACTAAAGCTTGTACTGAGAAAAAGAACACTGATCTCAATTCTAACAGTGCTTTCACACAGAGCAAACCACTCCTTTTCTCTACAAAGAAGCCCATGTGCGTTTCTTACTAATGCTTTCGTGAAATTAATAAACTTTGGAAAGAATGCGATTACCTTTCAAATTAAAGGTGGTACTGAGAAAAGGAAGTCTTATTGAAATTCTAACAGTGCTTTCACATGTAGCAAACCACTGCTTGTCTTTCCAAAGAAACCCATATGCGTTTCTTACTAATGCTTTCGTGAAATTAATAATCTTTGGAAAGAACGCGATTCTCTTTCAAATTAAAGCTTGCACTGAGAAAAGGAACACTTATTGAAATTCTAACATTGTTTCACACGTAGCAAACCACTGCTTGTCTTTACAAAGAAACCCATGTGCTTTTCTTACTAAAGCTTTCGTGAAATTAATAAACTTTCAAAGAACGCGAATATCTTTCAAAGTAAAGCTTGTACTGAGAAAAGAAACACTGATCTCAGTTCAAACAGTGCTTTCACACGTACCAAACCACTGCTTGTCGTTACAAAGAAACGCATGTGCGTTTCTTACTAAAGCTTTCGTGAAATTAATAACCTTTCGAAAGAACGCGATTGTCTTTCAAAGCAAAGCTTGTACTGAGAAAAGAAACACTGATCTCAGTTCTAACAATGCTTACACATGTAGCAAACCACTGCTTGTCTTTACAAAGAAGCCCATGTGCGTTTCTTACTAAAGCTTTCGTGAAATTAATAAACTTTCGAAAGAACGCGATTATCATTCAGAGTAAAGCTTGTATTGAGAAAAGAAACACTGATCTCAGTTCAAACAGTGCTTTCACATGTAGAAAAACACTGCTTGTCTTTACAAATAAAGCCATGTGCGTTTCTTAAAAGCTTTCGTGAAATTAATAAACTTTCAAAAGAACGCGATTATCTTACAAAGTATAGCTTGTACTGAGAAAAGAAACACTGATCTCAGATGAAACAGTGCTTTCACATGTAGAAAAACATTGCTTGTCTTTACAAAGAAACGCATGTGCGTTTCTTACTAAAGCTTTCGTGAAATTAATAAACTTTGGAAAGAAAGCGATTATCTTTCAAATTAAAGCTTGTACTGCGAAAAGGAAGACTTATTGAAATTCTAACAGTGCTTTCACACGTAGCAAACCACTGCTTCTCTTTCCAAAGAAACCCATGTGCGTTTCTTACTAAAGCTTTCGTGAAATTAATAAACTTTAGAAGGAACGCGATTATCTTTCAAAGTAAAGCTTGTACTGAGAAAAGAAACACTGATCTCAGTTCAAACAGTGCTTTCACACGTACCAAACCACTGCTTGTCATTACAAAGAAACGCATGTGCCTTTCTTAATAAAGCTTTCGTGAAATTAATGAACTTTCGAAAGAACGTGATTATCTATCAAAGTAAAGCATGTACTGAGAAAAGAAACACTGATCTCAGTTCAAACAGTGCTTTCAAATGTAGCAAACCACTGCTTTTCATTACAAAGAAACGCATGTGCCTTTCTTACTAAAGCTTTCGTGAAATTAATAAACTTTCGAAAGAACGCGATTATCTTTCATACTAAAGCTTGTACTGAGAAAAAGAACACTGATCTCAGTTCTAACAGTGCTTTCACACGGAGCAAACCACTGCTTGTCTCTACAAATCAGCCCATGTGCGTTTCTTACTAAAGCTTTCGTGAAATTAATAAACTTTCGAAAGAACGCGATTATCATTCAAAGTAAAGCTTGTACTGAGAAAAGAAACACTGATCTCAGTTCTAACAGTGCTTTCATATGTAGCAAACCACTGCTTGTCTTTACAAAGAAACCCATGTGCGTTTCTTACTAAAGCTTTCGTGAAATTAATAATCTTTCCAAAGAACGCGTTTATCTTTCAAACTAAAGCTTGTACTGAGAAAAGAAACACTGATCTCAGTTCAAACAGTGTTTTCACACGTACCAAACCACTGCTTGTCATTACAAAGAAACGCATGTGCCTTTCTTAATAAAGCTTTCGTGAAATTAATGAACTTTCGAAAGAACGCGATTATCTATCAAAGTAAAGCATGTACTGAGAAAAGAAACACTGATCTCAGTTCAAACAGTGCTTTCAAACGTAGCAAACCACTGCTTTTCATTACAAAGAAACGCATGTGCCGTTCTTAATAAAGCTTACGTGAAATTAATAAACTTTCGAAAGAACGCGATTATCTTTCAAACTAAAGCTTGTACTGAGAAAAAGAACACTGATCTCAATTCTAACAGTGCTTTCACACAGAGCAAACCACTCCTTTTCTCTACAAAGAAGCCCATGTGCGTTTCTTACTAAAGCTTTCGTGAAATTAATAAACTTTGGAAAGAATGCGATTACCTTTCAAATTAAAGGTGGTACTGAGAAAAGGAAGTCTTATTGAAATTCTAACAGTGCTTTCACATGTAGCAAACCACTGCTTGTCTTTCCAAAGAAACCCATATGCGTTTCTTACTAATGCTTTCGTGAAATTAATAATCTTTGGAAAGAACGCGATTCTCTTTCAAATTAAAGCTTGCACTGAGAAAAGGAACACTTATTGAAATTCTAACATTGTTTCACACGTAGCAAACCACTGCTTGTCTTTACAAAGAAACCCATGTGCTTTTCTTACTAAAGCTTTCGTGAAATTAATAAACTTTCAAAGAACGCGAATATCTTTCAAAGTAAAGCTTGTACTGAGAAAAGAAACACTGATCTCAGTTCAAACAGTGCTTTCACACGTACCAAACCACTGCTTGTCGTTACAAAGAAACGCATGTGCGTTTCTTACTAAAGCTTTCGTGAAATTAATAACCTTTCGAAAGAACGCGATTGTCTTTCAAAGCAAAGCTTGTACTGAGAAAAGAAACACTGATCTCAGTTCTAACAATGCTTACACATGTAGCAAACCACTGCTTGTCTTTACAAAGAAGCCCATGTGCGTTTCTTACTAAAGCTTTCGTGAAATTAATAAACTTTCGAAAGAACTCGATTATCATTCAAAGTAAAGCTTGTACTGAGAAAAGAAACACTGATCTCAGTTCTAACAGTGCTTTCACATGTAGCAAACCACTGTTTGTCATTACAAAGAAACCCATGTGCGTTTCTTACTAAAGCTTTCGTGAAATTAATAAACTTTCAAAAGAACGCGATTATCTTACAAAGTAAAGTTTGTACTGAGAAAAGAAACACTGATCTCAGTTCTAACAGTGCTGTCACATGTAGCAAACCACTGCTTGTCTTTCCAAAGAACCCAACTGCGTTTATTACTAAAGCTTTCTTGAAATTAATAATCTTTCGAAAGAACGCGATTATCTTTCAAAGTAAAGCTTGTACTGAGAAAAGGAACACTGATCTCAGTTCTAACAGTGCTTTCACACGGAGCAAACCACTGCTTGTCTTTACAAAGAAGCCCATGTGCGTTTCTTACTAAAGCTTTCGTGAAATTAATAAACTTTAGAAAGAACGCGATTATCATTCAAAGTAAAGATTGTACTGAGAAAAGAAACCCTGATCTCAGTTCAAACAGTGCTTTCAAACGTAGCAAACCACTGCTTTTCATTACAAAGAAACGCATGTGCGTTTCTTACTAAAGCTTTCGTGAAATTAATAAACTTTGGAAAGAACGCGATTATCTTTCAAATTAAAGCTTGTACTGAGAAAAGGAAGACTTATTGAAATTCTAACAGTGCTTTCACACGTAGCAAACCACTGCTTGTCTTTCCAAAGAAACCCATGTGCGTTTCTTACTAAAGCTTTCGTGAAATTAATAAACTTTAGATGGAACGTGATTATCTTTCAACGTAAAGCTTGTACTGAGAAAAGAAACACTGATCTCAGATGAAACAGTGATTTCACATGTAGAAAAACATTGCTTGTCTTTACAAAGAAACGCATGTGCGTTTCTTACTAAAGCTTTCGTGAAATTAATAAACTTTGGAAAGAAAGCGATTATCTTTCAAATTAAAGCTTGTACTGCGAAAAGGAAGACTTATTGAAATTCTAACAGTGCTTTCACACGTAGCAAACCACTGCTTGTCTTTACAAATAAACCCATGTGCGTTTTTTAAAAGCTTTCGTGAAATTAATAAACTTTCAAAAGAACGCGATTATCTTACAAAGTATAGCTTGTACTGAGAAAAGAAACACTGATCTCAGTTCAAACAGTGCTTTCACACGTACCAAACCACTGCTTGTCATTACAAAGAAACGCATGTGCGTTTCTTACTAAAGCTTTCGTGAAATTAATAATCTTTCCAAAGAACGCGTTTATCTTTCAAACTAAAGCTTGTACTGAGAAAAGAAACACTGATCTCAGTTCAAACAGTGCTTTCACACGTACCAAACCACTGCTTGTCATTACAAAGAAACGCATGTGCCTTTCTTAATAAAGCTTTCGTGAAATTAATGAACTTTCGAAAGAACGCGATTATCTATCAAAGTAAAGCATGTACTGAGAAAAGAAACACTGATCTCAGTTCAAACAGTGCTTTCAAACGTAGCAAACCACTGCTTTTCATTACAAAGAAACGCATGTGCCTTTCTTACTAAAGCTTTCGTGAAATTAATAAACTTTCGAAAGAACGCGATTATCTTTCATACTAAAGCTTGTACTGAGAAAAAGAACACTGTTCTCAGTTCTAACAGTGCTTTCACACGGAGCAAACCACTGCTTGTCTCTACAAAGAAGCCCATGTGCGTTTCTTACTAAAGCTTTCGTGAAATTAATAAACTTTCGAAAGAACGCGATTATCATTCAAAGTAAAGCTTGTACTGAGAAAAGAAACACTGATCTCAGTTCTAACAGTGCTTTCATATGTAGCAAACCACTGCTTGTCTTTACAAATAAACCCATGTGCGTTTCTTAAAAGCTTTCGTGAAATTAATAAACTTTCAAAAGAACGCGATTATCTTACAAAGTATAGCTTGTACTGAGAAAAGAAACACTGATCTCAGTTCAAACAGTGCTTTCACACGTACCAAACCACTGCTTGTCATTACAAAGAAATGCATGTGCCTTTCTTAATAAAGCTTTCGTGAAATTAATGAACTTTCGAAAGAACGCGATTATCTATCAAAGTAAAGCATGTACTGAGAAAAGAAACACTGATCTCAGTTCAAACAGTGCTTTCAAACGTAGCAAACCACTGCTTTTCATTACAAAGAAACGCATGTGCCGTTCTTAATAAAGCTTTCGTGAAATTAATAAACTTTCGAAAGAACGCGATTATCTTTCAAACTAAAGCTTGTACTGAGAAAAAGAACACTGATCTCAGTTCTAACAGTGCTTTCACACAGAGCAAACCACTGCTTTTCTTTACAAAGAAGCCCATGTGCGTTTCTTACTAAAGCTTTCGTGAAATTAATAAACTTTCGAAAGAACGCGATTATCATTCAAAGTAAAGCTTGTATTGAGAAAAGAAACACTGATCTCAGTTCAAACAGTGCTTTCACATGTAGAAAAACACTGCTTGTCTTTACAAATAAAGCCATGTGCGTTTCTTAAAAGCTTTCGTGAAATTAATAAACTTTCAAAAGAACGCGATTATCTTACAAAGTATAGCTTGTACTGAGAAAAGAAACACTGATCTCAGATGAAACAGTGCTTTCACATGTAGAAAAACATTGCTTGTCTTTACAAAGAAACGCATGTGCGTTTCTTACTAAAGCTTTCGTGAAATTAATAAACTTTGGAAAGAAAGCGATTATCTTTCAAATTAAAGCTTGTACTGCGAAAAGGAAGACTTATTGAAATTCTAACAGTGCTTTCACACGTAGCAAACCACTGCTTCTCTTTCCAAAGAAACCCATGTGCGTTTCTTACTAAAGCTTTCGTGAAATTAATAAACTTTAGAAGGAACGCGATTATCTTTCAAAGTAAAGCTTGTACTGAGAAAAGAAACACTGATCTCAGTTCAAACAGTGCTTTCACACGTACCAAACCACTGCTTGTCATTACAAAGAAACGCATGTGCCTTTCTTAATAAAGCTTTCGTGAAATTAATGAACTTTCGAAAGAACGTGATTATCTATCAAAGTAAAGCATGTACTGAGAAAAGAAACACTGATCTCAGTTCAAACAGTGCTTTCAAATGTAGCAAACCACTGCTTTTCATTACAAAGAAACGCATGTGCCTTTCTTACTAAAGCTTTCGTGAAATTAATAAACTTTCGAAAGAACGCGATTATCTTTCATACTAAAGCTTGTACTGAGAAAAAGAACACTGATCTCAGTTCTAACAGTGCTTTCACACGGAGCAAACCACTGCTTGTCTCTACAAATCAGCCCATGTGCGTTTCTTACTAAAGCTTTCGTGAAATTAATAAACTTTCGAAAGAACGCGATTATCATTCAAAGTAAAGCTTGTACTGAGAAAAGAAACACTGATCTCAGTTCTAACAGTGCTTTCATATGTAGCAAACCACTGCTTGTCTTTACAAAGAAACCCATGTGCGTTTCTTACTAAAGCTTTCGTGAAATTAATAAACTTTCAAAAGAACGCGATTATCTTACAAAGTAAAGTTTGTACTGAGAAAAGAAACACTGATCTCAGTTCAAACAGTGCTTTCACATGTAGAAAAACACTGCTTGTCTTTACAAATAAACCCATGTGCGTTTCTTAAAAGCTTTCGTGAAATTAATAAACTTTCAAAAGAACGCGATTATCTTACAAAGTATAGCTTGTACTGAGAAAAGAAACACTGATCTCAGTTGAAATAGTGCTTTCACATGTAGAAAAACACTGCTTGTCTTTACAAAGAAACGCATGTGCGTTTCTTACTAAAGCTTTCGTGAAATTAATAAACTTTGGAAAGAACGCGATTATCTTTCAAATTAAAGCTTGTACTGAGAAAAGGAAGACCTATTGAAATTCTAACAGTGCTTTCACACGTAGCAAACCACTGCTTGTCTATCCAAAGAAACCCATGTGCGTTTCTTACTAAAGATTTCGTGAAATTAATAAACTTTAGAAGGAACGCGATTATCTTTCAAAGTAAAGCTTGTACTGAGAAAAGAAACACTGATCTCAGTTCAAACAGTGCTTTCACACGTACCAAACCACTGCTTGTCATTACAAAGAAACGCATGTGCGTTTCTTACTAAAGCTTTCGTGAAATTAATGAACTTTCGAAAGAATGCGATTATCTAAGTAAAGCATGTACTGAGAAAAGAAACACTGATCTCAGTTCAAACAGTGCTTTCACACGTACCAAACCACTGCTTGTCATTACAAAGAAACGCATGTGCGTTTCTTACTAAAGCTTTCGTGAAATTAATAATCTTTCCAAAGAACGCGTTTATCTTTCAAACTAAAGCTTGTACTGAGAAAAGAAACACTGATCTCAGTTCAAACAGTGCTTTCACACGTACCAAACCACTGCTTGTCATTACAAAGAAACGCATGTGCCTTTCTTAATAAAGCTTTCGTGAAATTAATGAACTTTCGAAAGAACGCGATTATCTATCAAAGTAAAGCATGTACTGAGAAAAGAAACACTGATCTCAGTTCAAACAGTGCTTTCAAACGTAGCAAACCACTGCTTTTCATTACAAAGAAACGCATGTGCCGTTCTTAATAAAGCTTTCGTGAAATTAATAAACTTTCGAAAGAACGCGATTATCTTTCAAACTAAAGCTTGTACTGAGAAAAAGAACACTGATCTCAGTTCTAACAGTGCTTTCACACAGAGCAAACCACTCCTTTTCTTTACAAAGAAGCCCATGTGCGTTTCTTACTAAAGCTTTCGTGAAATTAATAAACTTTGGAAAGAATGCGATTACCTTTCAAATTAAAGCTTGTACTGAGAAAAGGAAGTCTTATTGAAATTCTAACAGTGCTTTCACATGTAGCAAACCACTGCTTGTCTTTCCAAAGAAACCCATGTGCGTTTCTTACTAATGCTTTCGTGAAATTAATAATCTTTGGAAAGAACGCGATTCTCTTTCAAATTAAAGCTTGCACTGAGAAAAGGAACACTTATTGAAATTCTAACATTGTTTCACACATAGCAAACCACTGCTTGTCTTTACAAAGAAACCCATGTGCTTTTCTTACTAAAGCTTTCGTGAAATTAATAACCTTTCAAAGAACGCGAATATCTTTCAAAGTAAAGCTTGTACTGAGAAAAGAAACACTGATCTCAGTTCAAACAGTGCTTTCACACGTACCAAACCACTGCTTGTCTTTACAAAGAAACGCATGTGCGTTTCTTACTAAAGCTTTCGTGAAATTAATAACCTTTCGAAAGAACGCGATTGTCTTTCAAAGCAAAGCTTGTACTGAGAAAAGAAACACTGATCTCAGTTCTAACAATGCTTACACATGTAGCAAACCACTGTTTGTCATTACAAAGAAACCCATGTGCGTTTCTTACTAAAGCTTTCGTGAAATTAATAAACTTTCAAAAGAACGCGATTATCTTACAAAGTAAAGTTTGTACTGAGAATAGAAACACTGATCTCAGTTCTAACAGTGCTTTCACATGTAGCAAACCACTGCTTGTCTTTCCAAAGAACCCAACTGCGTTTATTACTAAAGCTTTCTTGAAATTAATAATCTTTCGAAAGAACGCGATTATCTTTCAAAGTAAAGCTTGTACTGAGAAAAGGAACACTGATCTCAGTTCTAACAGTGCTTTCACACGTAGCAAATAACTGCTTTTCATTACAAAGAAACGCATGTGCCGTTCTTAATAAAGCTTTCGTGAAATTAATAAACTTTCGAAAGAACGCGATTATCTTTCAAACTAAAGCTTGTACTGAGAAAAAGAACACTGATCTCAGTTCTAACAGTGCTTTCACACAGAGCAAACCACTGCTTTTCTTTACAAAGAAGCCCATGTGCGTTTCTTACTAAAGCTTTCGTGAAATTAATAAACTTTCGAAAGAACGCGATTATCATTCAAAGTAAAGCTTGTATTGAGAAAAGAAACACTGATCTCAGTTCAAACAGTGCTTTCACATGTAGAAAAACACTGCTTGTCTTTACAAATAAAGCCATGTGCGTTTCTTAAAAGCTTTCGTGAAATTAATAAACTTTCAAAAGAACGCGATTATCTTACAAAGTATAGCTTGTACTGAGAAAAGAAACACTGATCTCAGATGAAACAGTGCTTTCACATGTAGAAAAACATTGCTTGTCTTTACAAAGAAACGCATGTGCGTTTCTTACTAAAGCTTTCGTGAAATTAATAAACTTTGGAAAGAAAGCGATTATCTTTCAAATTAAAGCTTGTACTGCGAAAAGGAAGACTTATTGAAATTCTAACAGTGCTTTCACACGTAGCAAACCACTGCTTCTCTTTCCAAAGAAACCCATGTGCGTTTCTTACTAAAGCTTTCGTGAAATTAATAAACTTTAGAAGGAACGCGATTATCTTTCAAAGTAAAGCTTGTACTGAGAAAAGAAACACTGATCTCAGTTCAAACAGTGCTTTCACACGTACCAAACCACTGCTTGTCATTACAAAGAAACGCATGTGCCTTTCTTAATAAAGCTTTCGTGAAATTAATGAACTTTCGAAAGAACGTGATTATCTATCAAAGTAAAGCATGTACTGAGAAAAGAAACACTGATCTCAGTTCAAACAGTGCTTTCAAATGTAGCAAACCACTGCTTTTCATTACAAAGAAACGCATGTGCCTTTCTTACTAAAGCTTTCGTGAAATTAATAAACTTTCGAAAGAACGCGATTATCTTTCATACTAAAGCTTGTACTGAGAAAAAGAACACTGATCTCAGTTCTAACAGTGCTTTCACACGGAGCAAACCACTGCTTGTCTCTACAAATCAGCCCATGTGCGTTTCTTACTAAAGCTTTCGTGAAATTAATAAACTTTCGAAAGAACGCGATTATCATTCAAAGTAAAGCTTGTACTGAGAAAAGAAACACTGATCTCAGTTCTAACAGTGCTTTCATATGTAGCAAACCACTGCTTGTCTTTACAAAGAAACCCATGTGCGTTTCTTACTAAAGCTTTCGTGAAATTAATAAACTTTCAAAAGAACGCGATTATCTTACAAAGTAAAGTTTGTACTGAGAAAAGAAACACTGATCTCAGTTCAAACAGTGCTTTCACATGTAGAAAAACACTGCTTGTCTTTACAAATAAACCCATGGGCGTTTCTTAAAAGCTTTCGTGAAATTAATAAACTTTCAAAAGAACGCGATTATCTTACAAAGTATAGCTTGTACTGAGAAAAGAAACACTGATCTCAGTTGAAATAGTGCTTTCACATGTAGAAAAACACTGCTTGTCTTTACAAAGAAACGAATGTGCGTTTCTTACTAAAGCTTTCGTGAAATTAATAAACTTTGGAAAGAACGCGATTATCTTTCAAATTAAAGCTTGTACTGAGAAAAGGAAGACCTATTGAAATTCTAACAGTGCTTTCACACGTAGCAAACCACTGCTTGTCTTTCCAAAGAACCCAACTGCGTTTATTACTAAAGCTTTCTTGCAATTAATAATCTTTCGAAAGAACGCGATTATCTTTCAAAGTAAAGCTTGTACTGAGAAAAGGAACACTGATCTCAGTTCTAACAGTGCTTTCACACGTAGCAAACCACTGCTTGTCTTTACAAAGAAGCCCATGTGCGTTTCTTACTAAAGCTTTCGTGAAATTAATAAACTTTCGAAAGAACGCGATTATCATTCAAAGTAAAGCTTGTACTGAGAAAAGAAACCCTGATCTCAGTTCAAACAGTGCTTTCAAACGTAGCAAACCATTGCTTTTCATTACAAAGAAACGCATGTGCGTTTCTTACTAAAGCATTCGTGAAATTAATAAACTTTGGAAAGAACGCGATTATCTTTCAAATTCAAGCTTGTACTGAGAAAAGGAAGACTTATTGAAATTCTAACAGGGCTTTCACACGTAGCAAACCACTGCTTGTCTTTCCAAAGAAACCCATGTGCGTTTCTTACTAAAGCTTTCGTGAAATTAATAAACTTTAGATGGAACGTGATTATCTTTCAACGTAAAGCTTGTACTGAGAAAAGAAACACTGATCTCAGTTCAAACAGTGCTTTCACACGTACCAAACCACTGCTTGTCCTTACAAAGAAACGCATGTGCGTTTCTTACTAAAGATTTCGTGAAATTAATAATCTTTCGAAAGAACGCATTTATCTTTCAAACTAAAGCTTGTACTGAGAAAAGAAACACTGATCTCAGTTCAAACAGTGCTTTCACACGTACCAAACCACTGCTTGTCATTACAAAGAAACACATGTGCCTTTCTTAATAAAGCTTTCGTGAAATTAATGAACTTTCGAAAGAACGCGATTATCTATCAAAGTAAAGCATGTACTGAGAAAAGAAACACTGATCTCAGTTCAAACAGTGCTTTCAAACGTAGAAAACCACTGCTTTTCATTACAAAGAAACGCATGTGCCTTTCTTACTAAAGCTTTCGTGAAATTAATAAACTTTCGAAAGAACGCGATTATCTTTCAAACTAAAGATTGTACTGAGAAAAAGAACACTGATCTCAGTTCTAACAGTGCTTTCACACGGAGCAAACCACTGCTTGTCTCTACAAAGAAGCCCATGTGCGTTTCTTACTAAAGCTTTCGTGAAATTAATAAACTTTCGAAAGAACGCGATTATCATTCAAAGTAAAGCTTGTACTGAGAAAAGAAACACTGATCTCAGTTCTAACAGTGCTTTCATATGTAGCAAACCACTGCTTGTCTTTACAAATAAACCCATGTGCGTTTCTTAAAAGCTTTCGTGAAATTAATAAACTTTCAAAAGAACGCGATTATCTTACAAAGTATAGCTTGTACTGAGAAAAGAAACACTGATCTCAGTTCAAACAGTGCTTTCACACGTACCAAACCACTGCTTGTCATTACAAAGAAATGCATGTGCCTTTCTTAATAAAGCTTTCGTGAAATTAATGAACTTTCGAAAGAACGCGATTATCTATCAAAGTAAAGCATGTACTGAGAAAAGAAATACTGATCTCAGTTCAAACAGTGCTTTCAAACGTAGCAAACCACTGCTTTTCATTACAAAGAAACGCATGTGCCGTTCTTAATAAAACTTTCGTGAAATTAATAAACTTTCGAAAGAACGCGATTATCTTTCAAACTAAAGCTTGTACTGAGAAAAAGAACACTGATCTCAGTTCTAACAGTGCTTTCACACAGAGCAAACCACTGCTTTTCTTTACAAAGAAGCCCATGTGCGTTTCTTACTAAAGCTTTCGTGAAATTAATAAACTTTCGAAAGAACGCGATTATCATTCAAAGTAAAGCTTGTATTGAGAAAAGAAACACTGATCTCAGTTCAAACAGTGCTTTCACATGTAGAAAAACACTGCTTGTCTTTACAAATAAAGCCATGTGCGTTTCTTCAAAGCTTTCGTGAAATTAATAAACTTTCAAAAGAACGCGATTATCTTACAAAGTATAGCTTGTACTGAGAAAAGAAACACTGATCTCAGATGAAACAGTGCTTTCACATGTAGAAAAACATTGCTTGTCTTTACAAAGAAACGCATGTGCGTTTCTTACTAAAGCTTTCGTGAAATTAATAAACTTTGGAAAGAAAGCGATTATCTTTCAAATTAAAGCTTGTACTGCGAAAAGGAAGACTTATTGAAATTCTAACAGTGCTTTCACACGTAGCAAACCACTGCTTGTCTTTCCAAAGAAACGCATGTGCGTTTCTTACTAAAGCTTTCGTGAAATTAATAAACTTTCGAAAGAACGCGATTATCATTCAAAGTAAAGCTTGTACTGAGAAAAGAAACACTGATCTCAGTTCTAACAGTGCTTTCATATGTAGCAAACCACTGCTTGTCTTTACAAATAAACCCATGTGCTTTTTTAAAAGCTTTCGTGAAATTAATAAACTTTCAAAAGAACGCGATTATCTTACAAAGTATAGCTTGTACTGAGAAAAGAAACACTGATCTCAGTTCAAACAGTGCTTTCACACGTACCAAACCACTGCTTGTCATTACAAAGAAACGCATGTGCGTTTCTTACTAAAGCTTTCGTGAAATTAATAATCTTTCGAAAGAACACGTTTATCTTTCAAACTAAAGCTTGTACTGAGAAAAGAAACACTGATCTCAGTTCAAACAGTGCTTTCACATGTACCAAACCACTGCTTGTCATTACAAAGAAACGCATGTGCCTTTCTTAATAAAGCTTTCGTGAAATTAATGAACTTTCGAAAGAACGCGATTATCTATCAAAGTAAAGCATGTACTGAGAAAAGAAACACTGATCTCAGTTCAAACAGTGCTTTCAAACGTAGCAAACCACTGCTTTTCATTACAAAGAAACGCATGTGCCTTTCTTACTAAAGCTTTCGTGAAATTAATAAACTTTCGAAAGAACGCGATTATCTTTCAAAGTAAAGCTTGTACTGAGAAAAGAAACACTGATCTCAGTTCAAACAGTGCTTTCACACGTACCAAACCACTGCTTGTCATTACAAAGAAACGCATGTGCCTTTCTTAATAAAGCTTTCGTGAAATTAATGAACTTTCGAAAGAACGTGATTATCTATCAAAGTAAAGCATGTACTGAGAAAAGAAACACTGATCTCAGTTCAAACAGTGCTTTCAAATGTAGCAAACCACTGCTTTTCATTACAAAGAAACGCATGTGCCTTTCTTACTAAAGCTTTCGTGAAATTAATAAACTTTCGAAAGAACGCGATTATCTTTCATACTAAAGCTTGTACTGAGAAAAAGAACACTGATCTCAGTTCTAACAGTGCTTTCACACGGAGCAAACCACTGCTTGTCTCTACAAATCAGCCCATGTGCGTTTCTTACTAAAGCTTTCGTGAAATTAATAAACTTTCGAAAGAACGCGATTATCATTCAAAGTAAAGCTTGTACTGAGAAAAGAAACACTGATCTCAGTTCTAACAGTGCTTTCATATGTAGCAAACCACTGCTTGTCTTTACAAAGAAACCCATGTGCGTTTCTTACTAAAGCTTTCGTGAAATTAATAAACTTTCAAAAGAACGCGATTATCTTACAAAGTAAAGTTTGTACTGAGAAAAGAAACACTGATCTCAGTTCAAACAGTGCTTTCACATGTAGAAAAACACTGCTTGTCTTTACAAATAAACCCATGTGCGTTTCTTAAAAGCTTTCGTGAAATTAATAAACTTTCAAAAGAACGCGATTATCTTACAAAGTATAGCTTGTACTGAGAAAAGAAACACTGATCTCAGTTGAAATAGTGCTTTCACATGTAGAAAAACACTGCTTGTCTTTACAAAGAAACGCATGTGCGTTTCTTACTAAAGCTTTCGTGAAATTAATAAACTTTGGAAAGAACGCGATTATCTTTCAAATTAAAGCTTGTACTGAGAAAAGGAAGACCTATTGAAATTCTAACAGTGCTTTCACACGTAGCAAACCACTGCTTGTCTATCCAAAGAAACCCATGTGCGTTTCTTACTAAAGATTTCGTGAAATTAATAAACTTTAGAAGGAACGCGATTATCTTTCAAAGTAAAGCTTGTACTGAGAAAAGAAACACTGATCTCAGTTCAAACAGTGCTTTCACACGTACCAAACCACTGCTTGTCATTACAAAGAAACGCATGTGCGTTTCTTACTAAAGCTTTCGTGAAATTAATGAACTTTCGAAAGAATGCGATTATCTAAGTAAAGCATGTACTGAGAAAAGAAACACTGATCTCAGTTCAAACAGTGCTTTCACACGTACCAAACCACTGCTTGTCATTACAAAGAAACGCATGTGCGTTTCTTACTAAAGCTTTCGTGAAATTAATAATCTTTCCAAAGAACGCGTTTATCTTTCAAACTAAAGCTTGTACTGAGAAAAGAAACACTGATCTCAGTTCAAACAGTGCTTTCACACGTACCAAACCACTGCTTGTCATTACAAAGAAACGCATGTGCCTTTCTTAATAAAGCTTTCGTGAAATTAATGAACTTTCGAAAGAACGCGATTATCTATCAAAGTAAAGCATGTACTGAGAAAAGAAACACTGATCTCAGTTCAAACAGTGCTTTCAAACGTAGCAAACCACTGCTTTTCATTACAAAGAAACGCATGTGCCGTTCTTAATAAAGCTTTCGTGAAATTAATAAACTTTCGAAAGAACGCGATTATCTTTCAAACTAAAGCTTGTACTGAGAAAAAGAACACTGATCTCAGTTCTAACAGTGCTTTCACACAGAGCAAACCACTCCTTTTCTTTACAAAGAAGCCCATGTGCGTTTCTTACTAAAGCTTTCGTGAAATTAATAAACTTTGGAAAGAATGCGATTACCTTTCAAATTAAAGCTTGTACTGAGAAAAGGAAGTCTTATTGAAATTCTAACAGTGCTTTCACATGTAGCAAACCACTGCTTGTCTTTCCAAAGAAACCCATGTGCGTTTCTTACTAATGCTTTCGTGAAATTAATAATCTTTGGAAAGAACGCGATTCTCTTTCAAATTAAAGCTTGCACTGAGAAAAGGAACACTTATTGAAATTCTAACATTGTTTCACACGTAGCAAACCACTGCTTGTCTTTACAAAGAAACCCATGTGCTTTTCTTACTAAAGCTTTCGTGAAATTAATAACCTTTCAAAGAACGCGAATATCTTTCAAAGTAAAGCTTGTACTGAGAAAAGAAACACTGATCTCAGTTCAAACAGTGCTTTCACACGTACCAAACCACTGCTTGTCTTTACAAAGAAACGCATGTGCGTTTCTTACTAAAGCTTTCGTGAAATTAATAACCTTTCGAAAGAACGCGATTGTCTTTCAAAGCAAAGCTTGTACTGAGAAAAGAAACACTGATCTCAGTTCTAACAATGCTTACACATGTAGCAAACCACTGCTTGTCTTTACAAAGAAGTCCATGTGCGTTTCTTACTAAAGCTTTCGTGAAATTAATAAACTTTCGAAAGAACTCGATTATCATTCAAAGTAAAGCTTGTACTGAGAAAAGAAACACTGATCTCAGTTCTAACAGTGCTTTCACATGTAGCAAACCACTGTTTGTCATTACAAAGAAACCCATGTGCGTTTCTTACTAAAGCTTTCGTGAAATTAATAAACTTTCAAAAGAACGCGATTATCTTACAAAGTAAAGTTTGTACTGAGAAAAGAAACACTGATCTCAGTTCTAACAGTGCTTTCACATGTAGCAAACCACTGCTTGTCTTTCCAAAGAACCCAACTGCGTTTATTACTAAAGCTTTCTTGAAATTAATAATCTTTCGAAAGAACGCGATTATCTTTCAAAGTAAAGCTTGTACTGAGAAAAGGAACACTGATCTCAGTTCTAACAGTGCTTTCACACGTAGCAAATAACTGCTTTTCATTACAAAGAAACGCATGTGCCGTTCTTAATAAAGCTTTCGTGAAATTAATAAACTTTCGAAAGAACGCGATTATCTTTCAAACTAAAGCTTGTACTGAGAAAAAGAACACTGATCTCAGTTCTAACAGTGCTTTCACACAGAGCAAACCACTGCTTTTCTTTACAAAGAAGCCCATGTGCGTTTCTTACTAAAGCTTTCGTGAAATTAATAAACTTTCGAAAGAACGCGATTATCATTCAAAGTAAAGCTTGTATTGAGAAAAGAAACACTGATCTCAGTTCAAACAGTGCTTTCACATGTAGAAAAACACTGCTTGTCTTTACAAATAAAGCCATGTGCGTTTCTTAAAAGCTTTCGTGAAATTAATAAACTTTCAAAAGAACGCGATTATCTTACAAAGTATAGCTTGTACTGAGAAAAGAAACACTGATCTCAGATGAAACAGTGCTTTCACATGTAGAAAAACATTGCTTGTCTTTACAAAGAAACGCATGTGCGTTTCTTACTAAAGCTTTCGTGAAATTAATAAACTTTGGAAAGAAAGCGATTATCTTTCAAATTAAAGCTTGTACTGCGAAAAGGAAGACTTATTGAAATTCTAACAGTGCTTTCACACGTAGCAAACCACTGCTTCTCTTTCCAAAGAAACCCATGTGCGTTTCTTACTAAAGCTTTCGTGAAATTAATAAACTTTAGAAGGAACACGATTATCTTTCAAAGTAAAGCTTGTACTGAGAAAAGAAACACTGATCTCAGTTCAAACAGTGCTTTCACACGTACCAAACCACTGCTTGTCATTACAAAGAAACGCATGTGCCTTTCTTAATAAAGCTTTCGTGAAATTAATGAACTTTCGAAAGAACGTGATTATCTATCAAAGTAAAGCATGTACTGAGAAAAGAAACACTGATCTCAGTTCAAACAGTGCTTTCAAATGTAGCAAACCACTGCTTTTCATTACAAAGAAACACATGTGCCTTTCTTACTAAAGCTTTCGTGAAATTAATAAACTTTCGAAAGAACGCGATTATCTTTCATACTAAAGCTTGTACTGAGAAAAAGAACACTGATCTCAGTTCTAACAGTGCTTTCACACGGAGCAAACCACTGCTTGTCTCTACAAATCAGCCCATGTGCGTTTCTTACTAAAGCTTTCGTGAAATTAATAAACTTTCGAAAGAACGCGATTATCATTCAAAGTAAAGCTTGTACTGAGAAAAGAAACACTGATCTCAGTTCTAACAGTGCTTTCATATGTAGCAAACCACTGCTTGTCTTTACAAAGAAACCCATGTGCGTTTCTTACTAAAGCTTTCGTGAAATTAATAAACTTTCAAAAGAACGCGATTATCTTACAAAGTAAAGTTTGTACTGAGAAAAGAAACACTGATCTCAGTTCAAACAGTGCTTTCACATGTAGAAAAACACTGCTTGTCTTTACAAATAAACCCATGGGCGTTTCTTAAAAGCTTTCGTGAAATTAATAAACTTTCAAAAGAACGCGATTATCTTACAAAGTATAGCTTGTACTGAGAAAAGAAACACTGATCTCAGTTGAAATAGTGCTTTCACATGTAGAAAAACACTGCTTGTCTTTACAAAGAAACGCATGTGCGTTTCTTACTAAAGCTTTCGTGAAATTAATAAACTTTGGAAAGAACGCGATTATCTTTCAAATTAAAGCTTGTACTGAGAAAAGGAAGACCTATTGAAATTCTAACAGTGCTTTCACACGTAGCAAACCACTGCTTGTCTTTCCAAAGAACCCAACTGCGTTTATTACTAAAGCTTTCTTGCAATTAATAATCTTTCGAAAGAACGCTATTATCTTTCAAAGTAAAGCTTGTACTGAGAAAAGGAACACTGATCTCAGTTCTAACAGTGCTTTCACACGTAGCAAACCACTGCTTGTCTTTACAAAGAAGCCCATGTGCGTTTCTTACTAAAGCTTTCGTGAAATTAATAAACTTTCGAAAGAACGCGATTATCATTCAAAGTAAAGCTTGTACTGAGAAAAGAAACCCTGATCTCAGTTCAAACAGTGCTTTCAAACGTAGCAAACCACTGCTTTTCATTACAAAGAAACGCATGTGCGTTTCTTACTAAAGCATTCGTGAAATTAATAAACTTTGGAAAGAACGCGATTATCTTTCAAATTCAAGCTTGTACTGAGAAAAGGAAGACTTATTGAAATTCTAACAGGGCTTTCACACGTAGCAAACCACTGCTTGTCTTTCCAAAGAAACCCATGTGCGTTTCTTACTAAAGCTTTCGTGAAATTAATAAACTTTAGATGGAACGTGATTATCTTTCAACGTAAAGCTTGTACTGAGAAAAGAAACACTGATCTCAGTTCAAACAGTGCTTTCACACGTACCAAACCACTGCTTGTCATTACAAAGAAACGCATGTGCGTTTCTTACTAAAGCTTTCGTGAAATTAATAATCTTTCGAAAGAACGCGTTTATCTTTCAAACTAAAGCTTGTACTGAGAAAAGAAACACTGATCTCAGTTCAAACAGTGCTTTCACACGTACCAAACCACTGCTTGTCATTACAAAGAAACACATGTGCCTTTCTTAATAAAGCTTTCGTGAAATTAATGAACTTTCGAAAGAACGCGATTATCTATCAAAGTAAAGCATGTACTGAGAAAAGAAACACTGATCTCAGTTCAAACAGTGCTTTCAAACGTAGCAAACCACTGCTTTTCATTACAAAGAAACGCATGTGCCTTTCTTACTAAAGCTTTCGTGAAATTAATAAACTTTCGAAAGAACGC
Organism: Chionomys nivalis; assembly: GCF_950005125.1. Lineage (NCBI taxonomy): Eukaryota > Metazoa > Chordata > Mammalia > Rodentia > Cricetidae > Chionomys > Chionomys nivalis. Next base: position 62,844,649 of record NC_080102.1, read on the forward strand.
GATTATCTTTCAAACTAAAGATTGTACTGAGAAAAAGAACACTGATCTCAGTTCTAACAGTGCTTTCACACGGAGCAAACCACTGCTTGTCTCTACAAAGAAGCCCATGTGCGTTTCTTACTAAAGCTTTCGTGAAATTAATAAACTTTCGAAAGAACGCGATTATCATTCAAAGTAAAGCTTGTACTGAGAAAAGAAACACTGATCTCAGTTCTAACAGTGCTTTCATATGTAGCAAACCACTGCTTGTCTTTACAAATAAACCCATGTGCGTTTCTTAAAAGCTTTCGTGAAATTAATAAACTTTCAAAAGAACGCGATTATCTTACAAAGTATAGCTTGTACTGAGAAAAGAAACACTGATCTCAGTTCAAACAGTGCTTTCACACGTACCAAACCACTGCTTGTCATTACAAAGAAATGCATGTGCCTTTCTTAATAAAGCTTTCGTGAAATTAATGAACTTTCGAAAGAACGCGATTATCTATCAAAGTAAAGCATGTACTGAGAAAAGAAACACTGATCTCAGTTCAAACAGTGCTTTCAAACGTAGCAAACCACTGCTTTTCATTACAAAGAAACGCATGTGCCGTTCTTAATAAAACTTTCGTGAAATTAATAAACTTTCGAAAGAACGCGATTATCTTTCAAACTAAAGCTTGTACTGAGAAAAAGAACACTGATCTCAGTTCTAACAGTGCTTTCACACAGAGCAAACCACTGCTTTTCTTTACAAAGAAGCCCATGTGCGTTTCTTACTAAAGCTTTCGTGAAATTAATAAACTTTCGAAAGAACGCGATTATCATTCAAAGTAAAGCTTGTATTGAGAAAAGAAACACTGATCTCAGTTCAAACAGTGCTTTCACATGTAGAAAAACACTGCTTGTCTTTACAAATAAAGCCATGTGCGTTTCTTCAAAGCTTTCGTGAAATTAATAAACTTTCAAAAGAACGCGATTATCTTACAAAGTATAGCTTGTACTGAGAAAAGAAACACTGATCTCAGATGAAACAGTGCTTTCACATGTAGAAAAACATTGCTTGTCTTTACAAAGAAACGCATGTGCGTTTCTTACTAAAGCTTTCGTGAAATTAATAAACTTTGGAAAGAAAGCGATTATCTTTCAAATTAAAGCTTGTACTGCGAAAAGGAAGACTTATTGAAATTCTAACAGTGCTTTCACACGTAGCAAACCACTGCTTGTCTTTCCAAAGAAACGCATGTGCGTTTCTTACTAAAGCTTTCGTGAAATTAATAAACTTTCGAAAGAACGCGATTATCATTCAAAGTAAAGCTTGTACTGAGAAAAGAAACACTGATCTCAGTTCTAACAGTGCTTTCATATGTAGCAAACCACTGCTTGTCTTTACAAATAAACCCATGTGCTTTTTTAAAAGCTTTCGTGAAATTAATAAACTTTCAAAAGAACGCGATTATCTTACAAAGTATAGCTTGTACTGAGAAAAGAAACACTGATCTCAGTTCAAACAGTGCTTTCACACGTACCAAACCACTGCTTGTCATTACAAAGAAACGCATGTGCGTTTCTTACTAAAGCTTTCGTGAAATTAATAATCTTTCAAAAGAACGCGTTTATCTTTCAAACTAAAGCTTGTACTGAGAAAAGAAACACTGATCTCAGTTCAAACAGTGCTTTCACATGTACCAAACCACTGCTTGTCATTACAAAGAAACGCATGTGCCTTTCTTAATAAAGCTTTCGTGAAATTAATGAACTTTCGAAAGAACGCGATTATCTATCAAAGTAAAGCATGTACTGAGAAAAGAAACACTGATCTCAGTTCAAACAGTGCTTTCAAACGTAGCAAACCACTGCTTTTCATTACAAAGAAACGCATGTGCCTTTCTTACTAAAGCTTTCGTGAAATTAATAAACTTTCGAAAGAACGCGATTATCTTTCAAACTAAAGATTGTACTGAGAAAAAGAACACTGATCTCAGTTCTAACAGTGCTTTCACACGGAGCAAACCACTGCTTGTCTCTACAAAGAAGCCCATGTGCGTTTCTTACTAAAGCTTTCGTGAAATTAATAAACTTTCGAAAGAACGCGATTATCATTCAAAGTAAAGCTTGTACTGAGAAAAGAAACACTGATCTCAGTTCTAACAGTGCTTTCATATGTAGCAAACCACTGCTTGTCTTTACAAATAAACCCATGTGCGTTTCTTAAAAGCTTTCGTGAAATTAATAAACTTTCAAAAGAACGCGATTATCTTACAAAGTATAGCTTGTACTGAGAAAAGAAACACTGATCTCAGTTCAAACAGTGCTTTCACACGTACCAAACCACTGCTTGTCATTACAAAGAAATGCATGTGCCTTTCTTAATAAAGCTTTCGTGAAATTAATGAACTTTCGAAAGAACGCGATTATCTATCAAAGTAAAGCATGTACTGAGAAAAGAAACACTGATCTCAGTTCAAACAGTGCTTTCAAACGTAGCAAACCACTGCTTTTCATTACAAAGAAACGCATGTGCCGTTCTTAATAAAGCTGTCGTGAAATTAATAAACTTTCGAAAGAACGCGATTATCTTTCAAACTAAAGCTTGTACTGAGAAAAAGAACACTGATCTCAGTTCTAACAGTGCTTTCACACAGAGCAAACCACTGCTTTTCTTTACAAAGAAGCCCATGTGCGTTTCTTACTAAAGCTTTCGTGAAATTAATAAACTTTCGAAAGAACGCGATTATCATTCAAAGTAAAGCTTGTATTGAGAAAAGAAACACTGATCTCAGTTCAAACAGTGCTTTCACATGTAGAAAAACACTGCTTGTCTTTACAAATAAAGCCATGTGCGTTTCTTCAAAGCTTTCGTGAAATTAATAAACTTTCAAAAGAACGCGATTATCTTACAAAGTATAGCTTGTACTGAGAAAAGAAACACTGATCTCAGATGAAACAGTGCTTTCACATGTAGAAAAACATTGCTTGTCTTTACAAAGAAACGCATGTGCGTTTCTTACTAAAGCTTTCGTGAAATTAATAAACTTTGGAAAGAAAGCGATTATCTTTCAAATTAAAGCTTGTACTGCGAAAAGGAAGACTTATTGAAATTCTAACAGTGCTTTCACACGTAGCAAACCACTGCTTGTCTTTCCAAAGAAACCCATGTGCGTTTCTTACTAAAGCTTTCGTGAAATTAATAAACTTTAGAAGGAACGCGATTATCTTTCAAAGTAAAGCTTGTACTGAGAAAAGAAACACTGATCTCAGTTCAAACAGTGCTTTCACACGTACCAAACCACTCCTTGTCATTACAAAGAAACGCATGTGCCTTTCTTAATAAAGCTTTCGTGAAATTAATGAACTTTCGAAAGAACGTGATTATCTATCAAAGTAAAGCATGTACTGAGAAAAGAAACACTGATCTCAGTTCAAACAGTGCTTTCAAATGTAGCAAACCACTGCTTTTCATTACAATGAAACGCATGTGCCTTTCTTACTAAAGCTTTCGTGAAATTAATAAACTTTCGAAAGAACGCGATTATCTTTCATACTAAAGCTTGTACTGAGAAAAAGAACACTGATCTCAGTTCTAACAGTGCTTTCACACGGAGCAAACCACTGCTTGTCTCTACAAATCAGCCCATGTGCGTTTCTTACTAAAGCTTTCGTGAAATTAATAAACTTTCGAAAGAACGCGATTATCATTCAAAGTAAAGCTTGTACTGAGAAAAGAAACACTGATCTCAGTTCTAACAGTGCTTTCATATGTAGCAAACCACTGCTTGTCTTTACAAAGAAACCCATGTGCGTTTCTTACTAAAGCTTTCGTGAAATTAATAAACTTTCAAAAGAACGCGATTATCTTACAAAGTAAAGTTTGTACTGAGAAAAGAAACACTGATCTCAGTTCAAACAGTGCTTTCACATGTAGAAAAACACTGCTTGTCTTTACAAATAAACCCATGTGCGTTTCTTAAAAGCTTTCGTGAAATTAATAAACTTTCAAAAGAACGCGATTATCTTACAAAGTATAGCTTGTACTGAGAAAAGAAACACTGATCTCAGTTGAAATAGTGCTTTCACATGTAGAAAAACACTGCTTGTCTTTACAAAGAAACGCATGTGCGTTTCTTACTAAAGCTTTCGTGAAATTAATAAACTTTGGAAAGAACGCGATTATCTTTCAAATTAAAGCTTGTACTGAGAAAAGGAAGACCTATTGAAATTCTAACAGTGCTTTCACACGTAGCAAACCACTGCTTGTCTATCCAAAGAAACCCATGTGCGTTTCTTACTAAAGATTTCGTGAAATTAATAAACTTTAGAAGGAACGCGATTATCTTTCAAAGTAAAGCTTGTACTGAGAAAAGAAACACTGATCTCAGTTCAAACAGTGCTTTCACACGTACCAAACCACTCCTTGTCATTACAAAGAAACGCATGTGCGTTTCTTACTAAAGCTTTCGTGAAATTAATAAACTTTGGAAAGAATGCGATTACCTTTCAAATTAAAGCTTGTACTGAGAAAAGGAAGTCTTATTGAAATTCTAACAGTGCTTTCACATGTAGCAAACCACTGCTTGTCTTTCCAAAGAAACCCATGTGCGTTTCTTACTAATGCTTTCGTGAAATTAATAATCTTTGGAAAGAACGCGATTCTCTTTCAAATTAAAGCTTGCACTGAGAAAAGGAACACTTATTGAAATTCTAACATTGTTTCACACGTAGCAAACCACTGCTTGTCTTTACAAAGAAACCCATGTGCTTTTCTTACTAAAGCTTTCGTGAAATTAATAAACTTTCAAAGAACGCGAATATCTTTCAAAGTAAAGCTTGTACAGAGAAAAGAAACACTGATCTCAGTTCAAACAGTGCTTTCACACGTACCAAACCACTGCTTGTCGTTACAAAGAAACGCATGTGCGTTTCTTACTAAAGCTTTCGTGAAATTAATAACCTTTCGAAAGAACGCGATTGTCTTTCAAAGCAAAGCTTGTACTGAGAAAAGAAACACTGATCTCAGTTCTAACAATGCTTACACATGTAGCAAACCACTGCTTGTCTTTACAAAGAAGCCCATGTGCGTTTCTTACTAAAGCTTTCGTGAAATTAATAAACTTTCGAAAGAACTCGATTATCATTCAAAGTAAAGCTTGTACTGAGAAAAGAAACACTGATCTCAGTTCTAACAGTGCTTTCACATGTAGCAAACCACTGTTTGTCATTACAAAGAAACCCATGTGCGTTTCTTACTAAAGCTTTCGTGAAATTAATAAACTTTCAAAAGAACGCGATTATCTTACAAAGTAAAGTTTGTACTGAGAAAAGAAACACTGATCTCAGTTCTAACAGTGCTTTCACATGTAGCAAACCACTGCTTGTCTTTCCAAAGAACCCAACTGCGTTTATTACTAAAGCTTTCTTGAAATTAATAATCTTTCGAAAGAACGCGATTATCTTTCAAAGTAAAGCTTGTACTGAGAAAAGGAACACTGATCTCAGTTCTAACAGTGCTTTCACACGGAGCAAACCACTGCTTGTCTTTACAAAGAAGCCCATGTGCGTTTCTTACTAAAGCTTTCGTGAAATTAATAAACTTTCGAAAGAACGCGATTATCATTCAAAGTAAAGCTTGTACTGAGAAAAGAAACCCTGATCTCAGTTCAAACAGTGCTTTCAAACGTAGCAAACCACTGCTTTTCATTACAAAGAAACGCATGTGCGTTTCTTAATAAAGCTTTCGTGAAATTAATAAACTTTGGAAAGAACGCGATTATCTTTCAAATTAAAGCTTGTACTGAGAAAAGGAAGACTTATTGAAATTCTAACAGTGCTTTCACACGTAGCAAACCACTGCTTGTCTTTCCAAAGAAACCCATGTGCGTTTCTTACTAAAGCTTTCGTGAAATTAATAAACTTTAGATGGAACGTGATTATCTTTCAACGTAAAGCTTGTACTGAGAAAAGAAACACTGATCTCAGTTCAAACAGTGCTTTCACACGTACCAAACCACTGCTTGTCATTACAAAGAAACGCATGTGCGTTTCTTACTAAAGCTTTCGTGAAATTAATAATCTTTCGAAAGAACGCGTTTATCTTTCAAACTAAAGCTTGTACTGAGAAAAGAAACACTGATCTCAGTTCAAACAGTGCTTTCACACGTACCAAACCACTGCTTGTCATTACAAAGAAACGCATGTGCCTTTCTTAATAAAGCTTTCGTGAAATTAATGAACTTTCGAAAGAACGCGATTATCTATCAAAGTAAAGCATGTACTGAGAAAAGAAACACTGATCTCAGTTCAAACAGTGCTTTCAAACGTAGCAAACCACTGCTTTTCATTACAAAGAAACGCATGTGCCTTTCTTACTAAAGCTTTCGTGAAATTAATAAACTTTCGAAAGAACGCGATTATCTTTCAAACTAAAGATTGTACTGAGAAAAAGAACACTGATCTCAGTTCTAACAGTGCTTTCACACGGAGCAAACCACTGCTTGTCTCTACAAAGAAGCCCATGTGCGTTTCTTACTAAAGCTTTCGTGAAATTAATAAACTTTCGAAAGAACGCGATTATCATTCAAAGTAAAGCTTGTACTGAGAAAAGAAACACTGATCTCAGTTCTAACAGTGCTTTCATATGTAGCAAACCACTGCTTGTCTTTACAAATAAACCCATGTGCGTTTCTTAAAAGCTTTCGTGAAATTAATAAACTTTCAAAAGAACGCGATTATCTTACAAAGTATAGCTTGTACTGAGAAAAGAAACACTGATCTCAGTTCAAACAGTGCTTTCACACGTACCAAACCACTGCTTGTCATTACAAAGAAATGCATGTGCCTTTCTTAATAAAGCTTTCGTGAAATTAATGAACTTTCGAAAGAACGCGATTATCTATCAAAGTAAAGCATGTACTGAGAAAAGAAACACTGATCTCAGTTCAAACAGTGCTTTCAAACGTAGCAAACCACTGCTTTTCATTACAAAGAAACGCATGTGCCGTTCTTAATAAAACTTTCGTGAAATTAATAAACTTTCGAAAGAACGCGATTATCTTTCAAACTAAAGCTTGTACTGAGAAAAAGAACACTGATCTCAGTTCTAACAGTGCTTTCACACAGAGCAAACCACTGCTTTTCTTTACAAAGAAGCCCATGTGCGTTTCTTACTAAAGCTTTCGTGAAATTAATAAACTTTCGAAAGAACGCGATTATCATTCAAAGTAAAGCTTGTATTGAGAAAAGAAACACTGATCTCAGTTCAAACAGTGCTTTCACATGTAGAAAAACACTGCTTGTCTTTACAAATAAAGCCATGTGCGTTTCTTCAAAGCTTTCGTGAAATTAATAAACTTTCAAAAGAACGCGATTATCTTACAAAGTATAGCTTGTACTGAGAAAAGAAACACTGATCTCAGATGAAACAGTGCTTTCACATGTAGAAAAACATTGCTTGTCTTTACAAAGAAACGCATGTGCGTTTCTTACTAAAGCTTTCGTGAAATTAATAAACTTTGGAAAGAAAGCGATTATCTTTCAAATTAAAGCTTGTACTGCGAAAAGGAAGACTTATTGAAATTCTAACAGTGCTTTCACACGTAGCAAACCACTGCTTGTCTTTCCAAAGAAACGCATGTGCGTTTCTTACTAAAGCTTTCGTGAAATTAATAAACTTTCGAAAGAACGCGATTATCATTCAAAGTAAAGCTTGTACTGAGAAAAGAAACACTGATCTCAGTTCTAACAGTGCTTTCATATGTAGCAAACCACTGCTTGTCTTTACAAATAAACCCATGTGCTTTTTTAAAAGCTTTCGTGAAATTAATAAACTTTCAAAAGAACGCGATTATCTTACAAAGTATAGCTTGTACTGAGAAAAGAAACACTGATCTCAGTTCAAACAGTGCTTTCACACGTACCAAACCACTGCTTGTCATTACAAAGAAACGCATGTGCGTTTCTTACTAAAGCTTTCGTGAAATTAATAATCTTTCGAAAGAACGCGTTTATCTTTCAAACTAAAGCTTGTACTGAGAAAAGAAACACTGATCTCAGTTCAAACAGTGCTTTCACATGTACCAAACCACTGCTTGTCATTACAAAGAAACGCATGTGCCTTTCTTAATAAAGCTTTCGTGAAATTAATGAACTTTCGAAAGAACGCGATTATCTATCAAAGTAAAGCATGTACTGAGAAAAGAAACACTGATCTCAGTTCAAACAGTGCTTTCAAACGTAGCAAACCACTGCTTTTCATTACAAAGAAACGCATGTGCCTTTCTTACTAAAGCTTTCGTGAAATTAATAAACTTTCGAAAGAACGCGATTATCTTTCAAACTAAAGATTGTACTGAGAAAAAGAACACTGATCTCAGTTCTAACAGTGCTTTCACACGGAGCAAACCACTGCTTGTCTCTACAAAGAAGCCCATGTGCGTTTCTTACTAAAGCTTTCGTGAAATTAATAAACTTTCGAAAGAACGCGATTATCATTCAAAGTAAAGCTTGTACTGAGAAAAGAAACACTGATCTCAGTTCTAACAGTGCTTTCATATGTAGCAAACCACTGCTTGTCTTTACAAATAAACCCATGTGCGTTTCTTAAAAGCTTTCGTGAAATTAATAAACTTTCAAAAGAACGCGATTATCTTACAAAGTATAGCTTGTACTGAGAAAAGAAACACTGATCTCAGTTCAAACAGTGCTTTCACACGTACCAAACCACTGCTTGTCATTACAAAGAAATGCATGTGCCTTTCTTAATAAAGCTTTCGTGAAATTAATGAACTTTCGAAAGAACGCGATTATCTATCAAAGTAAAGCATGTACTGAGAAAAGAAACACTGATCTCAGTTCAAACAGTGCTTTCAAACGTAGCAAACCACTGCTTTTCATTACAAAGAAACGCATGTGCCGTTCTTAATAAAGCTGTCGTGAAATTAATAAACTTTCGAAAGAACGCGATTATCTTTCAAACTAAAGCTTGTACTGAGAAAAAGAACACTGATCTCAGTTCTAACAGTGCTTTCACACAGAGCAAACCACTGCTTTTCTTTACAAAGAAGCCCATGTGCGTTTCTTACTAAAGCTTTCGTGAAATTAATAAACTTTCGAAAGAACGCGATTATCATTCAAAGTAAAGCTTGTATTGAGAAAAGAAACACTGATCTCAGTTCAAACAGTGCTTTCACATGTAGAAAAACACTGCTTGTCTTTACAAATAAAGCCATGTGCGTTTCTTCAAAGCTTTCGTGAAATTAATAAACTTTCAAAAGAACGCGATTATCTTACAAAGTATAGCTTGTACTGAGAAAAGAAACACTGATCTCAGATGAAACAGTGCTTTCACATGTAGAAAAACATTGCTTGTCTTTACAAAGAAACGCATGTGCGTTTCTTACTAAAGCTTTCGTGAAATTAATAAACTTTGGAAAGAAAGCGATTATCTTTCAAATTAAAGCTGTACTGCGAAAAGGAAGACTTATTGAAATTCTAACAGTGCTTTCACACGTAGCAAACCACTGCTTCTCTTTCCAAAGAAACCCATGTGCGTTTCTTACTAAAGCTTTCGTGAAATTAATAAACTTTAGAAGGAACGCGATTATCTTTCAAAGTAAAGCTTGTACTGAGAAAAGAAACACTGATCTCAGTTCAAACAGTGCTTTCACACGTACCAAACCACTGCTTGTCATTACAAAGAAACGCATGTGCCTTTCTTAATAAAGCTTTCGTGAAATTAATGAACTTTCGAAAGAACGTGATTATCTATCAAAGTAAAGCATGTACTGAGAAAAGAAACACTGATCTCAGTTCAAACAGTGCTTTCAAATGTAGCAAACCACTGCTTTTCATTACAATGAAACGCATGTGCCTTTCTTACTAAAGCTTTCGTGAAATTAATAAACTTTCGAAAGAACGCGATTATCTTTCATACTAAAGCTTGTACTGAGAAAAAGAACACTGATCTCAGTTCTAACAGTGCTTTCACACGGAGCAAACCACTGCTTGTCTCTACAAATCAGCCCATGTGCGTTTCTTACTAAAGCTTTCGTGAAATTAATAAACTTTCGAAAGAACGCGATTATCATTCAAAGTAAAGCTTGTACTGAGAAAAGAAACACTGATCTCAGTTCTAACAGTGCTTTCATATGTAGCAAACCACTGCTTGTCTTTACAAAGAAACCCATGTGCGTTTCTTACTAAAGCTTTCGTGAAATTAATAAACTTTCAAAAGAACGCGATTATCTTACAAAGTAAAGTTTGTACTGAGAAAAGAAACACTGATCTCAGTTCAAACAGTGCTTTCACATGTAGAAAAACACTGCTTGTCTTTACAAATAAACCCATGTGCGTTTCTTAAAAGCTTTCGTGAAATTAATAAACTTTCAAAAGAACGCGATTATCTTACAAAGTATAGCTTGTACTGAGAAAAGAAACACTGATCTCAGTTGAAATAGTGCTTTCACATGTAGAAAAACACTGCTTGTCTTTACAAAGAAACGCATGTGCGTTTCTTACTAAAGCTTTCGTGAAATTAATAAACTTTGGAAAGAACGCGATTATCTTTCAAATTAAAGCTTGTACTGAGAAAAGGAAGACCTATTGAAATTCTAACAGTGCTTTCACACGTAGCAAACCACTGCTTGTCTATCCAAAGAAACCCATGTGCGTTTCTTACTAAAGATTTCGTGAAATTAATAAACTTTAGAAGGAACGCGATTATCTTTCAAAGTAAAGCTTGTACTGAGAAAAGAAACACTGATCTCAGTTCAAACAGTGCTTTCACACGTACCAAACCACTCCTTGTCATTACAAAGAAACGCATGTGCGTTTCTTACTAAAGCTTTCGTGAAATTAATAAACTTTGGAAAGAATGCGATTACCTTTCAAATTAAAGCTTGTACTGAGAAAAGGAAGTCTTATTGAAATTCTAACAGTGCTTTCACATGTAGCAAACCACTGCTTGTCTTTCCAAAGAAACCCATGTGCGTTTCTTACTAATGCTTTCGTGAAATTAATAATCTTTGGAAAGAACGCGATTCTCTTTCAAATTAAAGCTTGCACTGAGAAAAGGAACACTTATTGAAATTCTAACATTGTTTCACACGTAGCAAACCACTGCTTGTCTTTACAAAGAAACCCATGTGCTTTTCTTACTAAAGCTTTCGTGAAATTAATAAACTTTCAAAGAACGCGAATATCTTTCAAAGTAAAGCTTGTACTGAGAAAAGAAACACTGATCTCAGTTCAAACAGTGCTTTCACACGTACCAAACCACTGCTTGTCGTTACAAAGAAACGCATGTGCGTTTCTTACTAAAGCTTTCGTGAAATTAATAACCTTTCGAAAGAACGCGATTGTCTTTCAAAGCAAAGCTTGTACTGAGAAAAGAAACACTGATCTCAGTTCTAACAATGCTTACACATGTAGCAAACCACTGCTTGTCTTTACAAAGAAGCCCATGTGCGTTTCTTACTAAAGCTTTCGTGAAATTAATAAACTTTCGAAAGAACTCGATTATCATTCAAAGTAAAGCTTGTACTGAGAAAAGAAACACTGATCTCAGTTCTAACAGTGCTTTCACATGTAGCAAACCACTGTTTGTCATTACAAAGAAACCCATGTGCGTTTCTTACTAAAGCTTTCGTGAAATTAATAAACTTTCAAAAGAACGCGATTATCTTACAAAGTAAAGTTTGTACTGAGAAAAGAAACACTGATCTCAGTTCTAACAGTGCTTTCACATGTAGCAAACCACTGCTTGTCTTTCCAAAGAACCCAACTGCGTTTATTACTAAAGCTTTCTTGAAATTAATAATCTTTCGAAAGAACGCGATTATCTTTCAAAGTAAAGCTTGTACTGAGAAAAGGAACACTGATCTCAGTTCTAACAGTGCTTTCACACGGAGCAAACCACTGCTTGTCTTTACAAAGAAGCCCATGTGCGTTTCTTACTAAAGCTTTCGTGAAATTAATAAACTTTCGAAAGAACGCGATTATCATTCAAAGTAAAGCTTGTACTGAGAAAAGAAACCCTGATCTCAGTTCAAACAGTGCTTTCAAACGTAGCAAACCACTGCTTTTCATTACAAAGAAACGCATGTGCGTTTCTTAATAAAGCTTTCGTGAAATTAATAAACTTTGGAAAGAACGCGATTATCTTTCAAATTAAAGCTTGTACTGAGAAAAGGAAGACTTATTGAAATTCTAACAGTGCTTTCACACGTAGCAAACCACTGCTTGTCTTTCCAAAGAAACCCATGTGCGTTTCTTACTAAAGCTTTCGTGAAATTAATAAACTTTAGATGGAACGTGATTATCTTTCAACGTAAAGCTTGTACTGAGAAAAGAAACACTGATCTCAGTTCAAACAGTGCTTTCACACGTACCAAACCACTGCTTGTCATTACAAAGAAACGCATGTGCGTTTCTTACTAAAGCTTTCGTGAAATTAATAATCTTTCGAAAGAACGCGTTTATCTTTCAAACTAAAGCTTGTACTGAGAAAAGAAACACTGATCTCAGTTCAAACAGTGCTTTCACACGTACCAAACCACTGCTTGTCATTACAAAGAAACGCATGTGCCTTTCTTAATAAAGCTTTCGTGAAATTAATGAACTTTCGAAAGAACGCGATTATCTATCAAAGTAAAGCATGTACTGAGAAAAGAAACACTGATCTCAGTTCAAACAGTGCTTTCAAACGTAGCAAACCACTGCTTTTCATTACAAAGAAACGCATGTGCCTTTCTTACTAAAGCTTTCGTGAAATTAATAAACTTTCGAAAGAACGCGATTATCTTTCAAACTAAAGATTGTACTGAGAAAAAGAACACTGATCTCAGTTCTAACAGTGCTTTCACACGGAGCAAACCACTGCTTGTCTCTACAAAGAAGCCCATGTGCGTTTCTTACTAAAGCTTTCGTGAAATTAATAAACTTTCGAAAGAACGCGATTATCATTCAAAGTAAAGCTTGTACTGAGAAAAGAAACACTGATCTCAGTTCTAACAGTGCTTTCATATGTAGCAAACCACTGCTTGTCTTTACAAATAAACCCATGTGCGTTTCTTAAAAGCTTTCGTGAAATTAATAAACTTTCAAAAGAACGCGATTATCTTACAAAGTATAGCTTGTACTGAGAAAAGAAACACTGATCTCAGTTCAAACAGTGCTTTCACACGTACCAAACCACTGCTTGTCATTACAAAGAAATGCATGTGCCTTTCTTAATAAAGCTTTCGTGAAATTAATGAACTTTCGAAAGAACGCGATTATCTATCAAAGTAAAGCATGTACTGAGAAAAGCAACACTGATCTCAGTTCAAACAGTGCTTTCAAACGTAGCAAACCACTGCTTTTCATTACAAAGAAACGCATGTGCCGTTCTTAATAAAGCTTTCGTGAAATTAATAAACTTTCGAAAGAACGCGATTATCATTCAAAGTAAAGCTTGTATTGAGAAAAGAAACACTGATCTCAGTTCAAACAGTGCTTTCACATGTAGAAAAACACTGCTTGTCTTTACAAATAAAGCCATGTGCGTTTCTTAAAAGCTTTCGTGAAATTAATAAACTTTCAAAAGAACGCGATTATCTTACAAAGTATAGCTTGTACTGAGAAAAGAAACACTGATCTCAGATGAAACAGTGCTTTCACATGTAGAAAAACATTGCTTGTCTTTACAAAGAAACGCATGTGCGTTTCTTACTAAAGCTTTCGTGAAATTAATAAACATTGGAAAGAAAGCGATTATCTTTCAAATTAAAGCTTGTACTGCGAAAAGGAAGACTTATTGAAATTCTAACAGTGCTTTCACACGTAGCAAACCACTGCTTGTCTTTCCAAAAAACCAACGTGCGTTTCTTACTAAAGCTTTCGTGAAATTAATAAACTTTAGAAGGAACGCGATTATCTTTCAAAGTAAAGCTTGTACTGAGAAAAGAAACACTGATCTCAGTTCAAACAGTGCTTTCACACGTACCAAACCACTGCTTGTCGTTACAAAGAAACGCATGTGCGTTTCATACTAAAGCTTTCGTGAAATTAATAACCTTTCGAAAGAACGCGATTTTCTTTCAAAGCAAAGCTTGTACTGAGAAAAGAAACACTGATCTCAGTTCTAACAATGCTTACACATGTAGCAAACCACTGCTTGTCTTTACAAAGAAGCCCATGTGCGTTTCTTACTAAAGCTTTCGTGAAATTAATAAACTTTCGAAAGAACTCGATTATCATTCAAAGTAAAGCTTGTACTGAGAAAAGAAACACTGATCTCAGTTCTAACAGTGCTTTCACAGTAGCAAACCACTGTTTGTCATTACAAAGAAACCCATGTGCGTTTCTTACTAAAGCTTTCGTGAAATTAATAAACTTTCAAAAGAACGCGATTATCTTACAAAGTAAAGTTTGTACTGAGAAAAGAAACACTGATCTCAGTTCTAACAGTGCTTTCACATGTAGCAAACCACTGCTTGTCTTTCCAAAGAACCCAACTGCGTTTATTACTAAAGCTTTCTTGAAATTAATAATCTTTCGAAAGAACGCGATTATCTTTCAAAGTAAAGCTTGTACTGAGAAAAGGAACACTGATCTCAGTTCTAACAGTGCTTTCACACGGAGCAAACCACTGCTTGTCTTTACAAAGAAGCCCATGTGCGTTTCTTACTAAAGCTTTCGTGAAATTAATAAACTTTCGAAAGAACGCGATTATCATTCAAAGTAAAGCTTGTACTGAGAAAAGAAACCCTGATCTCAGTTCAAACAGTGCTTTCAAACGTAGCAAACAACTGCTTTTCATTACAAAGAAACGCATGTGCGTTTCTTACTAAAGCTTTCGTGAAATTAATAAACTTTGGAAAGAACGCGATTATCTTTCAAATTAAAGCTTGTACTGAGAAAAGGAAGACTTATTGAAATTCTAACAGTGCTTTCACACGTAGCAAACCACTGCTTGTCTTTCCAAAGAAACCCATGTGCGTTTCTTACTAAAGCTTTCGTAAAATTAATAAACTTTAGATGGAACGTGATTATCTTTCAACGTAAAGCTTGTACTGAGAAAAGAAACACTGATCTCAGTTCAAACAGTGCTTTCACACGTACCAAACCACTGCTTGTCATTACAAAGAAACGCATGTGCGTTTCTTACTAAAGCTTTCGTGAAATTAATAATCTTTCGAAAGAACGCGTTTATCTTTCAAACTAAAGCTTGTACTGAGAAAAGAAACACTGATCTCAGTTCAAACAGTGCTTTCACACGTACCAAACCACTGCTTGTCATTACAAAGAAACGCATGTGCCTTTCTTAATAAAGCTTTCGTGAAATTAATGAACTTTCGAAAGAACGCGATTATCTATCAAAGTAAAGCATGTACTGAGAAAAGAAACACTGATCTCAGTTCAAACAGTGCTTTCAAACGTAGCAAACCACTGCTTTTCATTACAAAGAAACGCATGTGCCTTTCTTACTAAAGCTTTCGTGAAATTAATAAACTATCGAAAGAACGCGATTATCTTTCAAACTAAAGATTGTACTGAGAAAAAGAACACTGATCTCAGTTCTAACAGTGCTTTCACACGGAGCAAACCACTGCTTGTCTCTACAAAGAAGCCCATGTGCGTTTCTTACTAAAGCTTTCGTGAAATTAATAAACTTTCGAAAGAACGCGATTATCATTCAAAGTAAAGCTTGTACTGAGAAAAGAAACACTGATCTCAGTTCTAACAGTGCTTTCATATGTAGCATACCACTGCTTGTCTTTACAAATAAACCCATGTGCGTTTCTTAAAAGCTTTCGTGAAATTAATAAACTTTCAAAAGAACGCGATTATCTTACAAAGTATAGCTTGTACTGAGAAAAGAAACACTGATCTCAGTTCAAACAGTGCTTTCACACGTACCAAACCACTGCTTGTCATTACAAAGAAATGCATGTGCCTTTCTTAATAAAGCTTTCGTGAAATTAATGAACTTTCGAAAGAACGCGATTATCTATCAAAGTAAAGCATGTACTGAGAAAAGCAACACTGATCTCAGTTCAAACAGTGCTTTCAAACGTAGCAAACCACTGCTTTTCATTACAAAGAAACGCATGTGCCGTTCTTAATAAAGCTTTCGTGAAATTAATAAACTTTCGAAAGAACGCGATTATCATTCAAAGTAAAGCTTGTATTGAGAAAAGAAACACTGATCTCAGTTCAAACAGTGCTTTCACATGTAGAAAAACACTGCTTGTCTTTACAAATAAAGCCATGTGCGTTTCTTAAAAGCTTTCGTGAAATTAATAAACTTTCAAAAGAACGCGATTATCTTACAAAGTATAGCTTGTACTGAGAAAAGAAACACTGATCTCAGATGAAACAGTGCTTTCACATGTAGAAAAACATTGCTTGTCTTTACAAAGAAACGCATGTGCGTTTCTTACTAAAGCTTTCGTGAAATTAATAAACATTGGAAAGAAAGCGATTATCTTTCAAATTAAAGCTTGTACTGCGAAAAGGAAGACTTATTGAAATTCTAACAGTGCTTTCACACGTAGCAAACCACTGCTTGTCTTTCCAAAAAACCCACGTGCGTTTCTTACTAAAGCTTTCTTGAAATTAATAAACTTTAGAAGGAACGCGATTATCTTTCAAAGTAAAGCTTGTACTGAGAAAAGAAACACTGATCTCAGTTCAAACAGTGCTTTCACACGTACCAAACCACTGCTTGTCGTTACAAAGAAACGCATGTGCGTTTCATACTAAAGCTTTCGTGAAATTAATAACCTTTCGAAAGAACGCGATTGTCTTTCAAAGCAAAGCTTGTACTGAGAAAAGAAACACTGATCTCAGTTCTAACAATGCTTACACATGTAGCAAACCACTGCTTGTCTTTACAAAGAAGCCCATGTGCGTTTCTTACTAAAGCTTTCGTGAAATTAATAAACTTTCGAAAGAACTCGATTATCATTCAAAGTAAAGCTTGTACTGAGAAAAGAAACACTGATCTCAGTTCTAACAGTGCTTTCACATGTAGCAAACCACTGTTTGTCATTACAAAGAAACCCATGTGCGTTTCTTAAAAGCTTTCGTGAAATTAATAAACTTTCAAAAGAACGCGATTATCTTACAAAGTAAAGTTTGTACTGAGAAAAGAAACACTGATCTCAGTTCTAACAGTGCTTTCACATGTAGCAAACCACTGCTTGTCTTTCCAAAGAACCCAACTGCGTTTATTACTAAAGCTTTCTTGAAATTAATAATCTTTCGAAAGAACGCGATTATCTTTCAAAGTAAAGCTTGTACTGAGAAAAGGAACACTGATCTCAGTTCTAACAGTGCTTTCACACGGAGCAAACCACTGCTTGTCTTTACAAAGAAGCCCATGTGCGTTTCTTACTAAAGCTTTCGTGAAATTAATAAACTTTCGAAAGAACGCGATTATCATTCAAAGTAAAGCTTGTACTGAGAAAAGAAACCCTGATCTCAGTTCAAACAGTGCTTTCAAACGTAGCAAACCACTGCTTTTCATTACAAAGAAACGCATGTGCGTTTCTTACTAAAGCTTTCGTGAAATTAATAAACTTTGGAAAGAACGCGATTATCTTTCAAATTAAAGCTTGTACTGAGAAAAGGAAGACTTATTGAAATTCTAACAGTGCTTTCACACGTAGCAAACCACTGCTTGTCTTTCCAAAGAAACCCATGTGCGTTTCTTACTAAAGCTTTCGTAAAATTAATAAACTTTAGATGGAACGTGATTATCTTTCAACGTAAAGCTTGTACTGAGAAAAGAAACACTGATCTCAGTTCAAACAGTGCTTTCACACGTACCAAAACACTGCTTGTCATTGCAAAGAAACGCATGTGCGTTTCTTACTAAAGCTTTCGTGAAATTAATAATCTTTCGAAAGAACGCGTTTATCTTTCAAACTAAAGCTTGTACTGAGAAAAGAAACACTGATCTCAGTTCAAACAGTGCGTTCACACGTACCAAACCACTGCTTGTCATTACAAAGAAACGCATGTGCCTTTCTTAATAAAGCTTTCGTGAAATTAATGAACTTTCGAAAGAACGCGATTATCTATCAAAGTAAAGCATGTACTGAGAAAAGAAACACTGATCTCAGTTCAAACAGTGCTTTCAAGGTAGCAAACCACTGCTTTTCATTACAAAGAAACGCATGTGCCTTTCTTACTAAAGCTTTCGTGAAATTAATAAACTTTCGAAAGAACGCGATTATCTTTCAAACTAAAGATTGTACTGAGAAAAAGAACACTGATCTCAGTTCTAACAGTGCTTTCACACGGAGCAAACCACTGCTTGTCTCTACAAAGAAGCCCATGTGCGTTTCTTACTAAAGCTTTCGTGAAATTAATAAACTTTCGAAAGAACGCGATTATCATTCAAAGTAAAGCTTGTACTGAGAAAAGAAACACTGATCTCAGTTCTAACAGTGCTTTCATATGTAGCAAACCACTGCTTGTCTTTACAAATAAACCCATGTGCGTTTCTTAAAAGCTTTCGTGAAATTAATAAACTTTCAAAAGAACGCGATTATCTTACAAAGTATAGCTTGTACTGAGAAAAGAAACACTGATCTCAGTTCAAACAGTGCTTTCACACGTACCAAACCACTGCTTGTCATTACAAAGAAATGCATGTGCCTTTCTTAATAAAGCTTTCGTGAAATTAATGAACTTTCGAAAGAACGCGATTATCTATCAAAGTAAAGCATGTACTGAGAAAAGAAACACTGATCTCAGTTCAAACAGTGCTTTCAAACGTAGCAAACCACTGCTTTTCATTACAAAGAAATGCATGTGCCATTCTTAATAAAGCTTTCGTGAAATTAATAAACTTTCGAAAGAACGCGATTATCATTCAAAGTAAAGCTTGTATTGAGAAAAGAAACACTGATCTCAGTTCAAACAGTGCTTTCACATGTAGAAAAACACTGCTTGTCTTTACAAATAAAGCCATGTGCGTTTCTTAAAAGCTTTCGTGAAATTAATAAACTTTCAAAAGAACGCGATTATCTTACAAAGTATAGCTTGTACTGAGAAAAGAAACACTGATCTCAGATGAAACAGTGCTTTCACATGTAGAAAAACATTGCTTGTCTTTACAAAGAAACGCATGTGCGTTTCTTACTAAAGCTTTCGTGAAATTAATAAACTTTGGAAAGAAAGCGATTATCTTTCAAATTAAAGCTTGTACTGCGAAAAGGAAGACTTATTGAAATTCTAACAGTGCTTTCACACGTAGCAAACCACTGCTTGTCTTTCCAAAAAACCCACGTGCGTTTCTTACTAAAGCTTTCGTGAAATTAATAAACTTTAGAAGGAACGCGATTATGTTTCAAAGTAAAGCTTGTACTGAGAAAAGAAACACTGATCTCAGTTCAAACAGTGCTTTCACACGTACCAAACCACTGCTTGTCGTTACAAAGAAACGCATGTGCGTTTCTTACTAAAGCTTTCGTGAAATTAATAACCTTTCGAAAGAACGCGATTGTCTTTCAAAGCAAAGCTTGTACTGAGAAAAGAAACACTGATCTCAGTTCTAACAATGCTTACACATGTAGCAAACCACTGCTTGTCTTTACAAAGAAGCCCATGTGCGTTTCTTACTAAAGCTTTCGTGAAATTAATAAACTTTCGAAAGAACTCGATTATCATTCAAAGTAAAGCTTGTACTGAGAAAAGAAACACTGATCTCAGTTCTAACAGTGCTTTCACATGTAGCAAACCACTGTTTGTCATTACAAAGAAACCCATGTGCGTTTCTTACTAAAGCTTTCGTGAAATTAATAAACTTTCAAAAGAACGCGATTATCTTACAAAGTAAAGTTTGTACTGAGAAAAGAAACACTGATCTCAGTTCTAACAGTGCTTTCACATGTAGCAAACCACTGCTTGTCTTTCCAAAGAACCCAACTGCGTTTATTACTAAAGCTTTCTTGAAATTAATAATCTTTCGAAAGAACGCGATTATCTTTCAAAGTAAAGCTTGTACTGAGAAAAGGAACACTGATCTCAGTTCTAACAGTGCTTTCACACGGAGCAAACCACTGCTTGTCTTTACAAAGAAGCCCATGTGCGTTTCTTACTAAAGCTTTCGTGAAATTAATAAACTTTCGAAAGAACGCGATTATCATTCAAAGTAAAGCTTGTACTGAGAAAAGAAACCCTGATCTCAGTTCAAACAGTGCTTTCAAACGTAGCAAACCACTGCTTTTCATTACAAAGAAACGCATGTGCGTTTCTTACTAAAGCTTTCGTGAAATTAATAAACTTTGGAAAGAACGCGATTATCTTTCAAATTAAAGCTTGTACTGAGAAAAGGAAGACTTATTGAAATTCTAACAGTGCTTTCACACGTAGCAAACCACTGCTTGTCTTTCCAAAGAAACCCATGTGCGTTTCTTACTAAAGCTTTCGTAAAATTAATAAACTTTAGATGGAACGTGATTATCTTTCAACGTAAAGCTTGTACTGAGAAAAGAAACACTGATCTCAGTTCAAACAGTGCTTTCACACGTACCAAACCACTGCTTGTCATTACAAAGAAACGCATGTGCGTTTCTTACTAAAGCTTTCGTGAAATTAATAATCTTTCGAAAGAACGCGTTTATCTTTCAAACTAAAGCTTGTACTGAGAAAAAGAACACTGATCTCAGTTCTAACAGTGCTTTGACACAGAGCAAACCACTGCTTGTCTCTACAAAGAAGCCCATGTGCGTTTCTTACTAAAGCTTTCGTGAAATTAATAAACTTTGGAAAGAAAGCGATTATCTTTCAAATTAAAGCTTGTACTGCGAAAAGGAAGACTTATTGAAATTCTAACAGTGCTTTCACACGTAGCAAACCACTGCTTGTCTTTCCAAAGAAACGCATGTGCGTTTCTTACTAAAGCTTTCGTGAAATTAATAAACTTTCGAAAGAACGCGATTATCATTCAAAGTAAAGCTTGTACTGAGAAAAGAAACACTGATCTCAGTTCTAACAGTGCTTTCATATGTAGCAAACCACTGCTTGTCTTTACAAATAAACCCATGTGCGTTTCTTAAAAGCTTTCGTGAAATTAATAAACTTTCAAAAGAACGCGATTATCTTACAAAGTATAGCTTGTACTGAGAAAAGAAACACTGATCTCAGTTCAAACAGTGCTTTCACACGTACCAAACCACTGCTTGTCATTACAAAGAAACGCATGTGCCTTTCTTAATAAAGCTTTCGTGAAATTAATAAACTTTGGAAAGAAAGCGATTATCTTTCAAATTAAAGCTTGTACTGCGAAAAGGAAGACTTATTGAAATTCTAACAGTGCTTTCACACGTAGCAAACCACTGCTTCTCTTTCCAAAGAAACCCATGTGCGTTTCTTACTAAAGCTTTCGTGAAATTAATAAACTTTAGAAGGAACGCGATTATCTTTCAAAGTAAAGCTTGTACTGAGAAAAGAAACACTGATCTCAGTTCAAACAGTGCTTTCACACGTACCAAACCACTGCTTGTCATTACAAAGAAACGCATGTGCCTTTCTTAATAAAGCTTTCGTGAAATTAATGAACTTTCGAAAGAACGTGATTATCTATCAAAGTATAGCTTGTACTGAGAAAAGAAACACTGATCTCAGTTGAAATAGTGCTTTCACATGTAGAAAAACACTGCTTGTCTTTACAAAGAAACGCATGTGCGTTTCTTACTAAAGCTTTCGTGAAATTAATAAACTTTGGAAAGAACGCGATTATCTTTCCAATTAAAGCTTGTACTGAGAAAAGGAAGACCTATTGAAATTCTAACAGTGCTTTCACACGTAGCAAACCACTGCTTGTCTATCCAAAGAAACCCATGTGCGTTTCTTACTAAAGATTTCGTGAAATTAATAAACTTTAGAAGGAACGCGATTATCTTTCAAAGTAAAGCTTGTACTGAGAAAAGAAACACTGATCTCAGTTCAAACAGTGCTTTCACACGTACCAAACCACTCCTTGTCATTACAAAGAAACGCATGTGCGTTTCTTACTAAAGCTTTCGTGAAATTAATAAACTTTGGAAAGAATGCGATTACCTTTCAAATTAAAGCTTGTACTGAGAAAAGGAAGTCTTATTGAAATTCTAACAGTGCTTTCACATGTAGCAAACCACTGCTTGTCTTTCCAAAGAAACCCATGTGCGTTTCTTACTAATGCTTTCGTGAAATTAATAATCTTTGGAAAGAACGCGATTCTCTTTCAAATTAAAGCTTGCACTGAGAAAAGGAACACTTATTGAAATTCTAACATTGTTTCACACGTAGCAAACCACTGCTTGTCTTTACAAAGAAACCCATGTGCTTTTCTTACTAAAGCTTTCGTGAAATTAATAAACTTTCAAAGAACGCGAATATCTTTCAAAGTAAAGCTTGTACTGAGAAAAGAAACACTGATCTCAGTTCAAACAGTGCTTTCACACGTACCAAACCACTGCTTGTCGTTACAAAGAAACGCATGTGCGTTTCTTACTAAAGCTTTCGTGAAATTAATAACCTTTCGAAAGAACGCGATTGTCTTTCAAAGCAAAGCTTGTACTGAGAAAAGAAACACTGATCTCAGTTCTAACAATGCTTACACATGTAGCAAACCACTGCTTGTCTTTACAAAGAAGCCCATGTGCGTTTCTTACTAAAGCTTTCGTGAAATTAATAAACTTTCGAAAGAACTCGATTATCATTCAAAGTAAAGCTTGTACTGAGAAAAGAAACACTGATCTCAGTTCTAACAGTGCTTTCACATGTAGCAAACCACTGTTTGTCATTACAAAGAAACCCATGTGCGTTTCTTACTAAAGCTTTCGTGAAATTAATAAACTTTCAAAAGAACGCGATTATCTTACAAAGTAAAGTTTGTACTGAGAAAAGAAACACTGATCTCAGTTCTAACAGTGCTTTCACATGTAGCAAACCACTGCTTGTCTTTCCAAAGAACCCAACTGCGTTTATTACTAAAGCTTTCTTGAAATTAATAATCTTTCGAAAGAACGCGATTATCTTTCAAAGTAAAGCTTGTACTGAGAAAAGGAACACTGATCTCAGTTCTAACAGTGCTTTCACACGGAGCAAACCACTGCTTGTCTTTACAAAGAAGCCCATGAGCGTTTCTTACTAAAGCTTTCGTGAAATTAATAAACTTTCGAAAGAACGCGATTATCATTCAAAGTAAAGCTTGTACTGAGAAAAGAAACCCTGATCTCAGTTCAAACAGTGCTTTCAAACGTAGCAAACCACTGCTTTTCATCACAAAGAAACGCATGTGCGTTTCTTACTAAAGCTTTCGTGAAATTAATAAACTTTGGAAAGAACGCGATTATCTTTCAAATTAAAGCTTGTACTGAGAAAAGGAAGACTTATTGAAATTCTAACAGTGCTTTCACACGTAGCAAACCACTGCTTGTCTTTCCAAAGAAACCCATGTGCGTTTCTTACTAAAGCTTTCGTGAAATTAATAAACTTTAGATGGAACGTGATTATCTTTCAACGTAAAGCTTGTACTGAGAAAAGAAACACTGATCTCAGTTCAAACAGTGCTTTCACACGTACCAAACCACTGCTTGTCATTACAAAGAAACGCATGTGCGTTTCTTACTAAAGCTTTCGTGAAATTAATAATCTTTCGAAAGAACGCGTTTATCTTTCAAACTAAAGCTTGTACTGAGAAAAGAAACACTGATCTCAGTTCAAACAGTGCTTTCACACGTACCAAACCACTGCTTGTCATTACAAAGAAACGCATGTGCCTTTCTTAATAAAGCTTTCGTGAAATTAATGAACTTTCGAAAGAACGCGATTATCTATCAAAGTAAAGCATGTACTGAGAAAAGAAACACTGATCTCAGTTCAAACAGTGCTTTCAAACGTAGCAAACCACTGCTTTTCATTACAAAGAAACGCATGTGCCTTTCTTACTAAAGCTTTCGTGAAATTAATAAACTTTCGAAAGAACGCGATTATCTTTCAAACTAAAGATTGTACTGAGAAAAAGAACACTGATCTCAGTTCTAACAGTGCTTTCACACGGAGCAAACCACTGCTTGTCTCTACAAAGAAGCCCATGTGCGTTTCTTACTAAAGCTTTCGTGAAATTAATAATCTTTCGAAAGAACGCGATTATCATTCAAAGTAAAGCTTGTACTGAGAAAAGAAACACTGATCTCAGTTCTAACAGTGCTTTCATATGTAGCAAACCACTGCTTGTCTTTACAAATAAACCCATGTGCGTTTCTTAAAAGCTTTCGTGAAATTAATAAACTTTCAAAAGAACGCGATTATCTTACAAAGTATAGCTTGTACTGAGAAAAGAAACACTGATCTCAGTTCAAACAGTGCTTTCACACGTACCAAACCACTGCTTGTCATTACAAAGAAATGCATGTGCCTTTCTTAATAAAGCTTTCGTGAAATTAATGAACTTTCGAAAGAACGCGATTATCTATCAAAGTAAAGCATGTACTGAGAAAAGCAACACTGATCTCAGTTCAAACAGTGCTTTCAAACGTAGCAAACCACTGCTTTTCATTACAAAGAAACGCATGTGCCGTTCTTAATAAAGCTTTCGTGAAATTAATAAACTTTCGAAAGAACGCGATTATCATTCAAAGTAAAGCTTGTATTGAGAAAAGAAACACTGATCTCAGTTCAAACAGTGCTTTCACATGTAGAAAAACACTGCTTGTCTTTACAAATAAAGCCATGTGCGTTTCTTAAAAGCTTTCGTGAAATTAATAAACTTTCAAAAGAACGCGATTATCTTACAAAGTATAGCTTGTACTGAGAAAAGAAACACTGATCTCAGATGAAACAGTGCTTTCACATGTAGAAAAACATTGCTTGTCTTTACAAAGAAACGCATGTGCGTTTCTTACTAAAGCTTTCGTGAAATTAATAAACATTGGAAAGAAAGCGATTATCTTTCAAATTAAAGCTTGTACTGCGAAAAGGAAGACTTATTGAAATTCTAACAGTGCTTTCACACGTAGCAAACCACTGCTTGTCTTTCCAAAAAACCCACGTGCGTTTCTTACTAAAGCTTTCGTGAAATTAATAAACTTTAGAAGGAACGCGATTATGTTTCAAAGTAAAGCTTGTACTGAGAAAAGAAACACTGATCTCAGTTCAAACAGTGCTTTCACACGTACCAAACCACTGCTTGTCGTTACAAAGAAACGCATGTGCGTTTCTTACTAAAGCTTTCGTGAAATTAATAACCTTTCGAAAGAACGCGATTGTCTTTCAAAGCAAAGCTTGTACTGAGAAAAGAAACACTGATCTCAGTTCTAACAATGCTTACACATGTAGCAAACCACTGCTTGTCTTTACAAAGAAGCCCATGTGCGTTTCTTACTAAAGCTTTCGTGAAATTAATAAACTTTCGAAAGAACTCGATTATCATTCAAAGTAAAGCTTGTACTGAGAAAAGAAACACTGATCTCAGTTCTAACAGTGCTTTCACATGTAGCAAACCACTGTTTGTCATTACAAAGAAACCCATGTGCGTTTCTTACTAAAGCTTTCGTGAAATTAATAAACTTTCAAAAGAACGCGATTATCTTACAAAGTAAAGTTTGTACTGAGAAAAGAAACACTGATCTCAGTTCTAACAGTGCTTTCACATGTAGCAAACCACTGCTTGTCTTTCCAAAGAACCCAACTGCGTTTATTACTAAAGCTTTCTTGAAATTAATAATCTTTCGAAAGAACGCGATTATCTTTCAAAGTAAAGCTTGTACTGAGAAAAGGAACACTGATCTCAGTTCTAACAGTGCTTTCACACGGAGCAAACCACTGCTTGTCTTTACAAAGAAGCCCATGTGCGTTTCTTACTAAAGCTTTCGTGAAATTAATAAACTTTCGAAAGAACGCGATTATCATTCAAAGTAAAGCTTGTACTGAGAAAAGAAACCCTGATCTCAGTTCAAACAGTGCTTTCAAACGTAGCAAACCACTGCTTTTCATTACAAAGAAACGCATGTGCGTTTCTTACTAAAGCTTTCGTGAAATTAATAAACTTTGGAAAGAACGCGATTATCTTTCAAATTAAAGCTTGTACTGAGAAAAGGAAGACTTATTGAAATTCTAACAGTGCTTTCACACGTAGCAAACCACTGCTTGTCTTTCCAAAGAAACCCATGTGCGTTTCTTACTAAAGCTTTCGTAAAATTAATAAACTTTAGATGGAACGTGATTATCTTTCAACGTAAAGCTTGTACTGAGAAAAGAAACACTGATCTCAGTTCAAACAGTGCTTTCACACGTACCAAACCACTGCTTGTCATTACAAAGAAACGCATGTGCGTTTCTTACTAAAGCTTTCGTGAAATTAATAATCTTTCGAAAGAAGGCGTTTATCTTTCAAACTAAAGCTTGTACTGAGAAAAAGAACACTGATCTCAGTTCTAACAGTGCTTTGACACAGAGCAAACCACTGCTTGTCTCTACAAAGAAGCCCATGTGCGTTTCTTACTAAAGCTTTCGTGAAATTAATAAACTTTGGAAAGAAAGCGATTATCTTTCAAATTAAAGCTTGTACTGCGAAAAGGAAGACTTATTGAAATTCTAACAGTGCTTTCACACGTAGCAAACCACTGCTTGTCTTTCCAAAGAAACGCATGTGCGTTTCTTACTAAAGCTTTCGTGAAATTAATAAACTTTCGAAAGAACGCGATTATCATTCAAAGTAAAGCTTGTACTGAGAAAAGAAACACTGATCTCAGTTCTAACAGTGCTTTCATATGTAGCAAACCACTGCTTGTCTTTACAAATAAACCCATGTGCGTTTCTTAAAAGCTTTCGTGAAATTAATAAACTTTCAAAAGAACGCGATTATCTTACAAAGTATAGCTTGTACTGAGAAAAGAAACACTGATCTCAGTTCAAACAGTGCTTTCACACGTACCAAACCACTGCTTGTCATTACAAAGAAACGCATGTGCCTTTCTTAATAAAGCTTTCGTGAAATTAATAAACTTTGGAAAGAAAGCGATTATCTTTCAAATTAAAGCTTGTACTGCGAAAAGGAAGACTTATTGAAATTCTAACAGTGCTTTCACACGTAGCAAAACACTGCTTCTCTTTCCAAAGAAACCCATGTGCGTTTCTTACTAAAGCTTTCGTGAAATTAATAAACTTTAGAAGGAACGCGATTATCTTTCAAAGTAAAGCTTGTACTGAGAAAAGAAACACTGATCTCAGTTCAAACAGTGCTTTCACACGTACCAAACCACTGCTTGTCATTACAAAGAAACGCATGTGCCTTTCTTAATAAAGCTTTCGTGAAATTAATGAACTTTCGAAAGAACGTGATTATCTATCAAAGTAAAGCATGTACTGAGAAAAGAAACACTGATCTCAGTTCAAACAGTGCTTTCAAATGTAGCAAACCACTGCTTTTCATTACAATGAAACGCATGTGCCTTTCTTACTAAAGCTTTCGTGAAATTAATAAACTTTCGAAAGAACGCGATTATCTTTCATACTAAAGCTTGTACTGAGAAAAAGAACACTGATCGCAGTTCTAACAGTGCTTTAACACGGAGCAAACCACTGCTTGTCTCTACAAATCAGCCCATGTGCGTTTCTTACTAAAGCTTTCGTGAAATTAATAAACTTTCGAAAGAACGCGATTATCATTCAAAGTAAAGCTTGTACTGAGAAAAGAAACACTGATCTCAGTTCTAACAGTGCTTTCATATGTAGCAAACCACTGCTTGTCTTTACAAAGAAACCCATGTGCGTTTCTTACTAAAGCTTTCGTGAAATTAATAAACTTTCAAAAGAACGCGATTATCTTACAAAGTAAAGTTTGTACTGAGAAAAGAAACACTGATCTCAGTTCAAACAGTGCTTTCACATGTAGAAAAACACTACTTGTCTTTACAAAAAAACCCATGTGCGTTTCTTAAAAGCTTTCGTGAAATTAATAAACTTTCAAAAGAACGCGATTATCTTACAAAGTATAGCTTGTACTGAGAAAAGAAACACTGATCTCAGTTGAAATAGTGCTTTCACATGTAGAAAAACACTGCTTGTCTTTACAAAGAAACGCATGTGCGTTTCTTACTAAAGCTTTCGTGAAATTAATAAACTTTGGAAAGAACGCGATTATCTTTCCAATTAAAGCTTGTACTGAGAAAAGGAAGACCTATTGAAATTCTAACAGTGCTTTCACACGTAGCAAACCACTGCTTGTCTATCCAAAGAAACCCATGTGCGTTTCTTACTAAAGATTTCGTGAAATTAATAAACTTTAGAAGGAACGCGATTATCTTTCAAAGTAAAGCTTGTACTGAGAAAAGAAACACTGATCTCAGTTCAAACAGTGCTTTCACACGTACCAAACCACTCCTTGTCATTACAAAGAAACGCATGTGCGTTTCTTACTAAAGCTTTCGTGAAATTAATAAACTTTGGAAAGAATGCGATTACCTTTCAAATTAAAGCTTGTACTGAGAAAAGGAAGTCTTATTGAAATTCTAACAGTGCTTTCACATGTAGCAAACCACTGCTTGTCTTTCCAAAGAAACCCATGTGCGTTTCTTACTAATGCTTTCGTGAAATTAATAATCTTTGGAAAGAACGCGATTCTCTTTCAAATTAAAGCTTGCACTGAGAAAAGGAACACTTATTGAAATTCTAACATTGTTTCACACGTAGCAAACCACTGCTTGTCTTTACAAAGAAACCCATGTGCTTTTCTTACTAAAGCTTTCGTGAAATTAATAAACTTTCAAAGAACGCGAATATCTTTCAAAGTAAAGTTTGTACTGAGAAAAGAAACACTGATCTCAGTTCAAACAGTGCTTTCACACGTACCAAACCACTGCTTGTCATTACAAAGAAACGCATGTGCGTTTCTTACTAAAGCTTTCGTGAAATTAATAATCTTTCGAAAGAACGCGTTTATCTTTCAAACTAAAGCTTGTACTGAGAAAAGAAACACTGATCTCAGTTCAAACAGTGCTTTCACACGTACCAAACCACTGCTTGTCATTACAAAGAAACGCATGTGCCTTTCTTAATAAAGCTTTCGTGAAATTAATGAACTTTCGAAAGAACGCGATTATCTATCAAAGTAAAGCATGTACTGAGAAAAGAAACACTGATCTCAGTTCAAACAGTGCTTTCAAACGTAGCAAACCACTGCTTGTCGTTACAAAGAAACGCATGTGCGTTTCTTACTAAAGCTTTCGTGAAATTAATAACCTTTCGAAAGAACGCGATTGTCTTTCAAAGCAAAGCTTGTACTGAGAAAAGAAACACTGATCTCAGTTCTAACAATGCTTACACATGTAGCAAACCACTGCTTGTCTTTACAAAGAAGCCCATGTGCGTTTCTTACTAAAGCTTTCGTGAAATTAATAAACTTTCGAAAGAACTCGATTATCATTCAAAGTAAAGCTTGTACTGAGAAAAGAAACACTGATCTCAGTTCTAACAGTGCTTTCACATGTAGCAAACCACTGTTTGTCATTACAAAGAAACCCATGTGCGTTTCTTACTAAAGCTTTCGTGAAATTAATAAACTTTCAAAAGAACGCGATTATCTTACAAAGTAAAGTTTGTACTGAGAAAAGAAACACTGATCTCAGTTCTAACAGTGCTTTCACATGTAGCAAACCACTGCTTGTCTTTCCAAAGAACCCAACTGCGTTTATTACTAAAGCTTTCTTGAAATTAATAATCTTTCGAAAGAACGCGATTATCTTTCAAAGTAAAGCTTGTACTGAGAAAAGGAACACTGATCTCAGTTCTAACAGTGCTTTCACACGGAGCAAACCACTGCTTGTCTTTACAAAGAAGCCCATGTGCGTTTCTTACTAAAGCTTTCGTGAAATTAATAAACTTTCGAAAGAACGCGATTATCATTCAAAGTAAAGCTTGTACTGAGAAAAGAAACCCTGATCTCAGTTCAAACAGTGCTTTCAAACGTAGCAAACCACTGCTTTTCATTACAAAGAAACGCATGTGCGTTTCTTACTAAAGCTTTCGTGAAATTAATAAACTTTGGAAAGAACGCGATTATCTTTCAAATTAAAGCTTGTACTGAGAAAAGGAAGACTTATTGAAATTCTAACAGTGCTTTCACACGTAGCAAACCACTGCTTGTCTTTCCAAAGAACCCATGTGCGTTTCTTACTAAAGCTTTCGTAAAATTAATAAACTTTAGATGGAACGTGATTATCTTTCAACGTAAAGCTTGTACTGAGAAAAGAAACACTGATCTCAGTTCAAACAGTGCTTTCACACGTACCAAACCACTGCTTGTCATTACAAAGAAACGCATGTGCGTTTCTTACTAAAGCTTTCGTGAAATTAATAATCTTTCGAAAGAACGCGTTTATCTTTCAAACTAAAGCTTGTACTGAGAAAAGAAACACTGATCTCAGTTCAAACAGTGCTTTCACACGTACCAAACCACTGCTTGTCATTACAAAGAAACGCATGTGCCTTTCTTAATAAAGCTTTCGTGAAATTAATGAACTTTCGAAAGAACGCGATTATCTATCAAAGTAAAGCATGTACTGAGAAAAGAAACACTGATCTCAGTTCAAACAGTGCTTTCAAACGTAGCAAACCACTGCTTTTCATTACAAAGAAACGCATGTGCCTTTCTTACTAAAGCTTTCGTGAAATTAATAAACTTTCGAAAGAACGCGATTATCTTTCAAACTAAAGATTGTACTGAGAAAAAGAACACTGATCTCAGTTCTAACAGTGCTTTCACACGGAGCAAAGCACTGCCTGTCTCTACAAAGAAGCCCATGTGCGTTTCTTACTAAAGCTTTCGTGAAATTAATAAACTTTCGAAAGAACGCGATTATCATTCAAAGTAAAGCTTGTACTGAGAAAAGAAACACTGATCTCAGTTCTAACAGTGCTTTCATATGTAGCAAACCACTGCTTGTCTTTACAAATAAACCCATGTGCGTTTCTTAAAAGCTTTCGTGAAATTAATAAACTTTCAAAAGAACGCGATTATCTTACAAAGTATAGCTTGTACTGAGAAAAGAAACACTGATCTCAGTTCAAACAGTGCTTTCACACGTACCAAACCACTGCTTGTCATTACAAAGAAATGCATGTGCCTTTCTTAATAAAGCTTTCGTGAAATTAATGAACTTTCGAAAGAACGCGATTATCTATCAAAGTAAAGCATGTACTGAGAAAAGAAACACTGATCTCAGTTCAAACAGTGCTTTCAAACGTAGCAAACCACTGCTTTTCATTACAAAGAAACGCATGTGCCGTTCTTAATAAAGCTTTCGTGAAATTAATAAACTTTCGAAAGAACGCGATTATCATTCAAAGTAAAGCTTGTATTGAGAAAAGAAACACTGATCTCAGTTCAAACAGTGCTTTCACATGTAGAAAAACACTGCTTGTCTTTACAAATAAAGCCATGTGCGTTTCTTAAAAGCTTTCGTGAAATTAATAAACTTTCAAAAGAACGCGATTATCTTACAAAGTATAGCTTGTACTGAGAAAAGAAACACTGATCTCAGATGAAACAGTGCTTTCACATGTAGAAAAACATTGCTTGTCTTTACAAAGAAACGCATGTGCGTTTCTTACTAAAGCTTTCGTGAAATTAATAAACTTTGGAAAGAAAGCGATTATCTTTCAAATTAAAGCTTGTACTGCGAAAAGGAAGACTTATTGAAATTCTAACAGTGCTTTCACACGTAGCAAACCACTGCTTGTCTTTCCAAAAAACCCACGTGCGTTCCTTACTAAAGCTTTCGTGAAATTAATAAACTTTAGAAGGAACGCGATTATCTTTCAAAGTAAAGCTTGTACTGAGAAAAGAAACACTGATCTCAGTTCAAACAGTGCTTTCACACGTACCAAACCACTGCTTGTCATTACAAAGAAACGCATGTGCCTTTCTTAATAAAGCTTTCGTGAAATTAATGAACTTTCGAAAGAACGTGATTATCTATCAAAGTAAAGCATGCACTGAGAAAAGAAACACTGATCTCAGTTCAAACAGTGCTTTCAAATGTAGCAAACCACTGCTTTTCATTACAAAGAAACGCATGTGCGTTTTTACTAAAGCTTTCGTGAAATTAATAAACTTTCGAAAGAACGCGATTATCTTTCATACTAAAGCTTGTACTGAGAAAAAGAACACTGATCTCAGTTCTAACAGTGCTTTCACACGGAGCAAACCACTGCTTGTCTCTACAAATCAGCCCATGTGCGTTTCTTACTAAAGCTTTCGTGAAATTAATAAACTTTCGAAAGAACGCGATTATCATTCAAAGTAAAGCTTGTACTGAGAAAAGAAACACTGATCTCAGTTCTAACAGTGCTTTCATATGTAGCAAACCACTGCTTGTCTTTACAAAGAAACCCATGTGCGTTTCTTACTAAAGCTTTCGTGAAATTAATAAACTTTCAAAAGAACGCGATTATCTTACAAAGTAAAGTTTGTACTGAGAAAAGAAACACTGATCTCAGTTCAAACAGTGCTTTCACATGTAGAAAAACACTGCTTGTCTTTACAAATAAACCCATGTGCGTTTCTTAAAAGCTTTCGTGAAATTAATAAACTTTCAAAAGAACGCGATTATCTTATAAAGTATAGCTTGTACTGAAAAAAGAAACACTGATCTCAGTTGAAATAGTGCTATCACATGTAGAAAAACACTGCTTGTCTTTACAAAGAAACGCATGTGCGTTTCTTACTAAAGCTTTCGTGAAATTAATAAACTTTGGAAAGAACGCGATTATCTTTCAAATTAAAGCTTGTACTGAGAAAAGGAAGACCTATTGAAATTCTAACAGTGCTTTCACACGTAGCAAACCACTGCTTGTCTATACAAAGAAACCCATGTGCGTTTCTTACTAAAGATTTCATGAAATTAATAAACTTTAGAAGGAACGCGATTATCTTTCAAAGTAAAGCTTGTACTGAGAAAAGAAACACTGATCTCAGTTCAAACAGTGCTTTCACACGTACCAAACCACTGCTTGTCATTACAAAGAAACGCATGTGCGTTTCTTACTAAAGCTTTCGTGAAATTAATGAACTTTCGAAAGAATGCGATTATCTAAGTAAAGCATGTACTGAGAAAAGAAACACTGATCTCAGTTCAAACAGTGCTTTCACACGTACCAAACCACTGCTTGTCATTACAAAGAAACGCATGTGCGTTTCTTACTAAAGCTTTCGTGAAATTAATAATCTTTCCAAAGAACGCGTTTATCTTTCAAACTAAAGCTTGTACTGAGAAAAGAAACACTGATCTCAGTTCAAACAGTGCTTTCACACGTACCAAACCACTGCTTGTCATTACAAAGAAACGCATGTGCCTTTCTTAATAAAGCTTTCGTGAAATTAATGAACTTTCGAAAGAACGCGATTATCTATCAAAGTAAAGCATGTACTGAGAAAAGAAACACTGATCTCAGTTCAAACAGTGCTTTCAAACGTAGCAAACCACTGCTTTTCATTACAAAGAAACGCATGTGCCGTTCTTAATAAAGCTTTCGTGAAATTAATAAACTTTCGAAAGAACGCGATTATCTTTCAAACTAAAGCTTGTACTGAGAAAAAGAACACTGATCTCAGTTCTAACAGTGCTTTCACACAGAGCAAACCACTCCTTTTCTTTACAAAGAAGCCCATGTGCGTTTCTTACTAAAGCTTTCGTGAAATTAATAAACTTTCGAAAGAACGCGATTATCTTTCAAAGTAAAGCTTGTATTGAGAAAAGAAACACTGATCTCAGTTCAAACA
Organism: Chionomys nivalis; assembly: GCF_950005125.1. Taxonomy (NCBI): domain Eukaryota; kingdom Metazoa; phylum Chordata; class Mammalia; order Rodentia; family Cricetidae; genus Chionomys; species Chionomys nivalis. The sequence goes on from NC_080102.1 coordinate 62,878,382, forward strand.
GTGCTTTCACATGTAGAAAAACACTGCTTGTCTTTACAAATAAACCCATGTGCGTTTCTTAAAAGCTTTCGTGAAATTAATAAACTTTCAAAAGAACGCGATTATTTTACAAAGTATAGCTTGTACTGAGAAAAGAAACACTGATCTCAGTTGAAACAGTGCTTTCACATGTAGAAAAACACTGCTTGTCTTTACAAAGAAACGCATGTGCGTTTCTTACTAAAGCTTTCGTGAAATTAATAAACTTTCAAAAGAACGCGATTATCTTACAAAGTAAAGTTTGTACTGAGAAAAGAAACACTGATCTCAGTTCAAACAGTGCTTTCACACGTAGAAAAACACTGCTTGTCTTTACAAATAAACCCATGTGCGTTTCTTAAAAGCTTTCGTGAAATTAATAAACTTTCAAAAGAACGCGATTATCTTACAAAGTATAGCTTGTACTGAGAAAAGAAACACTGATCTCGGTTGAAATAGTGCTTTCACATGTAGAAAAACACTGCTTGTCTTTACAAAGAAACGCATGTGCGTTTCTTACTAAAGCTTTCGTGAAATTAATAAACTTTGGAAAGAACGCGATTATCTTTCAAATTAAAGCTTGTACTGAGAAAAGGAAGACCTATTGAAATTCTAACAGTGCTTTCACACGTAGCAAACCACTGCTTGTCTATCCAAAGAAACCCATGTGCGTTTCTTACTAAAGATTTCGTGAAATTAATAAACTTTAGAAGGAACGCGATTATCTTTCAAAGTAAAGCTTGTACTGAGAAAAGAAACACTGATCTCAGTTCAAACAGTGCTTTCACACGTACCAAACCACTGCTTGTCATTACAAAGAAACGCATGTGCCTTTCTTAATAAAGCTTTCGTGAAATTAATGAACTTTCGAAAGAACGCGATTATCTATCAAAGTAAAGCATGTACTGAGAAAAGAAACACTGATCTCAGTTCAAACAGTGCTTTCAAACGTAGCAAACCACTGCTTTTCATTACAAAGAAACGCATGTGCCGTTCTTAATAAAGCTTTCGTGAAATTAATAAACTTTCGAAAGAACGCGATTATCTTTCATACTAAAGCTTGTACTGAGAAAAAGAACACTGATCTCAGTTCTAACAGTGCTTTCACACGGAGCAAACCACTGCTTGTCTCTACAAATCAGCCCATGTGCGTTTCTTACTAAAGCTTTCGTGAAATTAATAAACTTTCGAAAGAACGCGATTATCATTCAAAGTAAAGCTTGTACTGAGAAAAGAAACACTGATCTCAGTTCTAACAGTGCTTTCATATGTAGCAAACCACTGCTTGTCTTTACAAAGAAACCCATGTGCGTTTCTTACTAAAGCTTTCGTGAAATTAATAAACTTTCAAAAGAACGCGATTATCTTACAAAGTAAAGTTTGTACTGAGAAAAGAAACACTGATCTCAGTTCAAACAGTGCTTTCACATGTAGAAAAACACTGCTTGTCTTTACAAATAAACCCATGTGCGTTTCTTAAAAGCTTTCGTGAAATTAATAAACTTTCAAAAGAACGCGATTATCTTACAAAGTATAGCTTGTACTGAGAAAAGAAACACTGATCTCAGTTGAAATAGTGCTTTCACATGTAGAAAAACACTGCTTGTCTTTACAAAGAAACGCATGTGCGTTTCTTACTAAAGCTTTCGTGAAATTAATAAACTTTGGAAAGAACGCGATTATCTTTCAAATTAAAGCTTGTACTGAGAAAAGGAAGACCTATTGAAATTCTAACAGTGCTTTCACACGTAGCAAACCACTGCTTGTCTATACAAAGAAACCCATGTGCGTTTCTTACTAAAGATTTCGTGAAATTAATAAACTTTAGAAGGAACGCGATTATCTTTCAAAGTAAAGCTTGTACTGAGAAAAGAAACACTGATCTCAGTTCAAACAGTGCTTTCACACGTACCAAACCACTGCTTGTCATTACAAAGAAACGCATGTGCGTTTCTTACTAAAGCTTTCGTGAAATTAATGAACTTTCGAAAGAATGCGATTATCTAAGTAAAGCATGTACTGAGAAAAGAAACACTGATCTCAGTTCAAACAGTGCTTTCACACGTACCAAACCACTGCTTGTCATTACAAAGAAACGCATGTGCGTTTCTTACTAAAGCTTTCGTGAAATTAATAATCTTTCCAAAGAACGCGTTTATCTTTCAAACTAAAGCTTGTACTGAGAAAAGAAACACTGATCTCAGTTCAAACAGTGCTTTCACACGTACCAAACCACTGCTTGTCATTACAAAGAAACGCATGTGCCTTTCTTAATAAAGCTTTCGTGAAATTAATGAACTTTCGAAAGAACGCGATTATCTATCAAAGTAAAGCATGTACTGAGAAAAGAAACACTGATCTCAGTTCAAACAGTGCTTTCAAACGTAGCAAACCACTGCTTTTCATTACAAAGAAACGCATGTGCCGTTCTTAATAAAGCTTTCCTGAAATTAATAAACTTTCGAAAGAACGCGATTATCTTTCAAACTAAAGCTTGTACTGAGAAAAAGAACACTGATCTCAGTTCTAACAGTGCTTTCACACAGAGCAAACCACTCCTTTTCTTTACAAAGAAGCCCATGTGCGTTTCTTACTAAAGCTTTCGTGAAATTAATAAACTTTCGAAAGAACGCGATTATCATTCAAAGTAAAGCTTGTATTGAGAAAAGAAACACTGATCTCAGTTCAAACAGTGCTTTCACATGTAGAAAAACACTGCTTGTCTTTACAAATAAACCCATGTGCGTTTCTTAAAAGCTTTCGTGAAATTAATAAACTTTCAAAAGAACGCGATTATTTTACAAAGTATAGCTTGTACTGAGAAAAGAAACACTGATCTCAGTTGAAACAGTGCTTTCACATGTAGAAAAACACTGCTTGTCTTTACAAAGAAACGCATGTGCGTTTCTTACTAAAGCTTTCGTGAAATTAATAAACTTTGGAAAGAAAGCGATTATCTTTCAAATTAAAGCTTGTACTGAGAAAAGGAAGACTTATTGAAATTCTAACAGTGCTTTCACACGTAGCAAACCACTGCTTGTCTTTCCAAAGAAACCCATGTGCATTTCTTACTAAAGCTTTCGTGAAATTAATAAACTTTAGAAGGAACGCGATTATCTTTCAAAGTAAAGCTTGTACTGAGAAAAGAAACACTGATCTCAGTTCAAACAGTGCTTTCACACGTACCAAACCACTGCTTGTCATTACAAAGAAACGCATGTGCGTTTCTTACTAAAGCTTTCGTGAAATTAATAATCTTTCGAAAGAACGCGTTTATCTTTCAAACTAAAGCTTGTACTGAGAAAAGAAACACTGATCTCAGTTCAAAAAGTGCTTTCAAATGTAGCAAACCACTGCTTTTCATTACAAAGAAACGCATGTGCCTTTCTTACTAAAGCTTTCGTGAAATTAATAAACTTTCGAAAGAACGCGATTATCTTTCAAACTAAAGCTTGTACTGAGAAAAAGAACACTGACCTCAGTTCTAACAGTGCTTTCACACGGAGCAAACCCCTGCTTGTCTCTACAAAGAAGCCCATGTGCGTTTCTTACTAAAGCTTTCGTGAAATTAATAAACTTTGGAAAGAACGCGATTATCTTTCAAATTAAAGCTTGTACTGAGAAAAGGAAGACTTATTGAAATTCTAACAGTGCTTTCACACGTAGCAAACCACTGCTTGTCTTTCCAAAGAAACCCATGTGCGTTTATTACTAAAGCTTTCTTGATATTAATAAACTTTGGAAGGAACGCGATTATCTTTCGAAGTAAAGCTTGTACTGAGAAAAGAAACACTGATCTCAGTTCAAACTGTGCTTTCACACGTACCAAACCACTGCTTGTCATTACAAAGAAACGCATGTGCGTTTCTTACTAAAGCTTTCGTGAAATTAATAATCTTTCCAAAGAACGCGTTTATCTTTCAAACTAAAGCTTGTACTGAGAAAAGAAACACTGATCTCAGTTCAAACAGTGCTTTCACACGTACCAAACCACTGCTTGTCATTACAAAGAAACGCATGTGCCTTTCTTAATAAAGCTTTCGTGAAATTAATGAACTTTCGAAAGAACGCGATTATCTATCAAAGTAAAGCATGTACTGAGAAAATAAACACTGATCTCAGTTCAAACAGTGCTTTCAAACGAGGCAAACCACTGCTTTTCATTACAAAGAAACGCATGTGCCGTTCTTAATAAAGCTTTCGTGAAATTAATAAACTTTCGAAAGAACGCGATTATCTTTCAAACTAAAGCTTGTACTGAGAAAAAGAACACTGATCTCAGTTCTAACAGTGCTTTCACACAGAGCAAACCACTCCTTTTCTTTACAAAGAAGCCCATGTGCGTTTCTTACTAAAGCTTTCGTGAAATTAATAAACTTTCGAAAGAACGCGATTATCTTTCAAAGTAAAGCTTGTATTGAGAAAAGAAACACTGATCTCAGTTCAAACAGTGCTTTCACATGTAGAAAAACACTGCTTGTCTTTACAAATAAACCCATGTGCGTTTCTTAAAAGCTTTCGTGAAATTAATAAACTTTCAAAAGAACGCGATTATTTTACAAAGTATAGCTTGTACTGAGAAAAGAAACACTGATCTCAGTTGAAACAGTGCTTTCACATGTAGAAAAACACTGCTTGTCTTTACAAAGAAACGCATGTGCGTTTCTTACTAAAGCTTTCGTGAAATTAATAAATTTCCAAAGAACGCGATTATCTTACAAAGTAAAGTTTGTACTGAGAAAAGAAACACTGATCTCAGTTGAAACAGTGCTTTCACACGTAGAAAAACACTGCTTGTCTTTACAAATAAACCCATGTGCGTTTCTTAAAAGCTTTCGTGAAATTAATAAACTTTCAAAAGAACGCGATTATCTTACAAAGTATAGCTTGTACTGAGAAAAGAAACACTGATCTCGGTTGAAATAGTGCTTTCACATGTAGAAAAACACTGCTTGTCTTTACAAAGAAACGCATGTGCGTTTCTTACTAAAGCTTTCGTGAAATTAATAAACTTTGGAAAGAACGCGATTATCTTTCAAATTAAAGCTTGTACTGAGAAAAGGAAGACCTATTGAAATTCTAACAGTGCTTTCACACGTAGCAAACCACTGCTTGTCTATCCAAAGAAACCCATGTGCGTTTCTTACTAAAGATTTCGTGAAATTAATAAACTTTAGAAGGAACGCGATTATCTTTCAAAGTAAAGCTTGTACTGAGAAAAGAAACACTGATCTCAGTTCAAACAGTGCTTTCACACGTACCAAACCACTGCTTGTCATTACAAAGAAACGCATGTGCCTTTCTTAATAAAGCTTTCGTGAAATTAATGAACTTTCGAAAGAACGCGATTATCTATCAAAGTAAAGCATGTACTGAGAAAAGAAACACTGATCTCAGTTCAAACAGTGCTTTCAAACGTAGCAAACCACTGCTTTTCATTACAAAGAAACGCATGTGCCGTTCTTAATAAAGCTTTCGTGAAATTAATAAACTTTCGAAAGAACGCGATTATCTTTCATACTAAAGCTTGTACTGAGAAAAAGAACACTGATCTCAGTTCTAACAGTGCTTTCACACGGAGCAAACCACTGCTTGTCTCTACAAATCAGCCCATGTGCGTTTCTTACTAAAGCTTTCGTGAAATTAATAAACTTTCGAAAGAACGCGATTATCATTCAAAGTAAAGCTTGTACTGAGAAAAGAAACACTGATCTCAGTTCTAACAGTGCTTTCATATGTAGCAAACCACTGCTTGTCTTTACAAAGAAACCCATGTGCGTTTCTTACTAAAGCTTTCGTGAAATTAATAAACTTTCAAAAGAACGCGATTATCTTACAAAGTAAAGTTTGTACTGAGAAAAGAAACACTGATCTCAGTTCAAACAGTGCTTTCACATGTAGAAAAACACTGCTTGTCTTTACAAATAAACCCATGTGCGTTTCTTAAAAGCTTTCGTGAAATTAATAAACTTTCAAAAGAACGCGATTATCTTACAAAGTATAGCTTGTACTGAGAAAAGAAACACTGATCTCAGTTGAAATAGTGCTTTCACATGTAGAAAAACACTGCTTGTCTTTACAAAGAAACGCATGTGCGTTTCTTACTAAAGCTTTCGTGAAATTAATAAACTTTGGAAAGAACGCGATTATCTTTCAAATTAAAGCTTGTACTGAGAAAAGGAAGACCTATTGAAATTCTAACAGTGCTTTCACACGTAGCAAACCACTGCTTGTCTATACAAAGAAACCCATGTGCGTTTCTTACTAAAGATTTCGTGAAATTAATAAACTTTAGAAGGAACGCGATTATCTTTCAAAGTAAAGCTTGTACTGAGAAAAGAAACACTGATCTCAGTTCAAACAGTGCTTTCACACGTACCAAACCACTGCTTGTCATTACAAAGAAACGCATGTGCGTTTCTTACTAAAGCTTTCGTGAAATTAATGAACTTTCGAAAGAATGCGATTATCTAAGTAAAGCATGTACTGAGAAAAGAAACACTGATCTCAGTTCAAACAGTGCTTTCACACGTACCAAACCACTGCTTGTCATTACAAAGAAACGCATGTGCCTTTCTTACTAAAGCTTTCGTGAAATTAATAATCTTTCCAAAGAACGCGTTTATCTTTCAAACTAAAGCTTGTACTGAGAAAAGAAACACTGATCTCAGTTCAAACAGTGCTTTCACACGTACCAAACCACTGCTTGTCATTACAAAGAAACGCATGTGCCTTTCTTAATAAAGCTTTCGTGAAATTAATGAACTTTCGAAAGAACGCGATTATCTATCAAAGTAAAGCATGTACTGAGAAAAGAAACACTGATCTCAGTTCAAACAGTGCTTTCAAACGTAGCAAACCACTGCTTTTCATTACAAAGAAACGCATGTGCCGTTCTTAATAAAGCTTTCGTGAAATTAATAAACTTTCGAAAGAACGCGATTATCTTTCAAACTAAAGCTTGTACTGAGAAAAAGAACACTGATCTCAGTTCTAACAGTGCTTTCACACAGAGCAAACCACTCCTTTTCTTTACAAAGAAGCCCATGTGCGTTTCTTACTAAAGCTTTCGTGAAATTAATAAACTTTCGAAAGAACGCGATTATCATTCAAAGTAAAGCTTGTATTGAGAAAAGAAACACTGATCTCAGTTCAAACAGTGCTTTCACATGTAGAAAAACACTGCTTGTCTTTACAAATAAACCCATGTGCGTTTCTTAAAAGCTTTCGTGAAATTAATAAACTTTCAAAAGAACGCGATTATTTTACAAAGTATAGCTTGTACTGAGAAAAGAAACACTGATCTCAGTTGAAACAGTGCTTTCACATGTAGAAAAACACTGCTTGTCTTTACAAAGAAACGCATGTGCGTTTCTTACTAAAGCTTTCGTGAAATTAATAAACTTTGGAAAGAAAGCGATTATCTTTCAAATTAAAGCTTGTACTGAGAAAAGGAAGACTTATTGAAATTCTAACAGTGCTTTCACACGTAGCAAACCACTGCTTGTCTTTCCAAAGAAACCCATGTGCATTTCTTACTAAAGCTTTCGTGAAATTAATAAACTTTAGAAGGAACGCGATTATCTTTCAAAGTAAAGCTTGTACTGAGAAAAGAAACACTGATCTCAGTTCAAACAGTGCTTTCACACGTACCAAACCACTGCTTGTCATTACAAAGAAACGCATGTGCGTTTCTTACTAAAGCTTTCGTGAAATTAATAATCTTTCGAAAGAACGCGTTTATCTTTCAAACTAAAGCTTGTACTGAGAAAAGAAACACTGATCTCAGTTCAAAAAGTGCTTTCAAATGTAGCAAACCACTGCTTTTCATTACAAAGAAACGCATGTGCCTTTCTTACTAAAGCTTTCGTGAAATTAATAAACTTTCGAAAGAACGCGATTATCTTTCAAACTAAAGCTTGTACTGAGAAAAAGAACACTGACCTCAGTTCTAACAGTGCTTTCACACGGAGCAAACCCCTGCTTGTCTCTACAAAGAAGCCCATGTGCGTTTCTTACTAAAGCTTTCGTGAAATTAATAAACTTTGGAAAGAACGCGATTATCTTTCAAATTAAAGCTTGTACTGAGAAAAGGAAGACTTATTGAAATTCTAACAGTGCTTTCACACGTAGCAAACCACTGCTTGTCTTTCCAAAGAAACCCATGTGCGTTTATTACTAAAGCTTTCTTGATATTAATAAACTTTGGAAGGAACGCGATTATCTTTCGAAGTAAAGCTTGTACTGAGAAAAGAAACACTGATCTCAGTTCAAACTGTGCTTTCACACGTACCAAACCACTGCTTGTCATTACAAAGAAACGCATGTGCGTTTCTTACTAAAGCTTTCGTGAAATTAATAATCTTTCCAAAGAACGCGTTTATCTTTCAAACTAAAGCTTGTACTGAGAAAAGAAACACTGATCTCAGTTCAAACAGTGCTTTCACACGTACCAAACCACTGCTTGTCATTACAAAGAAACGCATGTGCCTTTCTTAATAAAGCTTTCGTGAAATTAATGAACTTTCGAAAGAACGCGATTATCTATCAAAGTAAAGCATGTACTGAGAAAATAAACACTGATCTCAGTTCAAACAGTGCTTTCAAACGAGGCAAACCACTGCTTTTCATTACAAAGAAACGCATGTGCCGTTCTTAATAAAGCTTTCGTGAAATTAATAAACTTTCGAAAGAACGCGATTATCTTTCAAACTAAAGCTTGTACTGAGAAAAAGAACACTGATCTCAGTTCTAACAGTGATTTCACACAGAGCAAACCACTCCTTTTCTTTACAAAGAAGCCCATGTGCGTTTCTTACTAAAGCTTTCGTGAAATTAATAATCTTTCGAAAGAACGCGATTATCATTCAAAGTAAAGCTTGTATTGAGAAAAGAAACACTGATCTCAGTTCAAACAGTGCTTTCACATGTAGAAAAACACTGCTTGTCTTTACAAATAAACCCATGTGCGTTTCTTAAAAGCTTTCGTGAAATTAATAAACTTTCAAAAGAACGCGATTATTTTACAAAGTATAGCTTGTACTGAGAAAAGAAACACTGATCTCAGTTGAAACAGTGCTTTCACATGTAGAAAAACACTGCTTGTCTTTACAAAGAAACGCATGTGCGTTTCTTACTAAAGCTTTCGTGAAATTAATAAACTTTGGAAAGAAAGCGATTATCTTTCAAATTAAAGCTTGTACTGAGAAAAGGAAGACTTATTGAAATTCTAACAGTGCTTTCACACGTAGCAAACCACTGCTTGTCTTTCCAAAGAAACCCATGTGCATTTCTTACTAAAGCTTTCGTGAAATTAATAAACTTTAGAAGGAACGCGATTATCTTTCAAAGTAAAGCTTGTACTGAGAAAAGAAACACTGATCTCAGTTCAAACAGTGCTTTCACACGTACCAAAACACTGCTTGTCATTACAAAGAAACGCATGTGCGTTTCTTACTAAAGCTTTCGTGAAATTAATAATCTTTCGAAAGAACGCGTTTATCTTTCAAACTAAAGCTTGTACTGAGAAAAGAAACACTGATCTCAGTTCAAAAAGTGCTTTCAAATGTAGCAAACCACTGCTTTTCATTACAAAGAAACGCATGTGCCTTTCTTACTAAAGCTTTCGTGAAATTAATAAACTTTCGAAAGAACGCGATTATCTTTCAAACTAAAGCTTGTACTGAGAAAAAGAACACTGACCTCAGTTCTAACAGTGCTTTCACATGGAGCAAACCACTGCTTGTCTCTACAAAGAAGCCCATGTGCGTTTCTTACTAAAGCTTTCGTGAAATTAATAAACTTTGGAAAGAACGCGATTATCTTTCAAATTAAAGCTTGTACTGAGAAAAGGAAGACTTATTGAAATTCTAACAGTGCTTTCACACGTAGCAAACCACTGCTTGTCTTTCCAAAGAAACCCATGTGCGTTTATTACTAAAGCTTTCTTGATATTAATAAACTTTGGAAGGAACGCGATTATCTTTCGAAGTAAAGCTTGTACTGAGAAAAGAAACACTGATCTCAGTTCAAACAGTGCTTTCACACGTACCAAACCACTGCTTGTCATTACAAAGAAACGCATGTGCCTTTCTTAATAAAGCTTTCGTGAAATTAATGAACTTTCGAAAGAACGCGATTATCTATCAAAGTAAAGCATGTACTGAGAAAAGAAACACTGATCTCAGTTCAAACAGTGCTTTCAAACGTAGCAAACCACTGCTTTTCATTACAAAGAAACGCATGTGCCGTTCTTAATAAAGCTTTCGTAAAATTAATAAACTTTCGAAAGAACGCGATTATCTTTCAAACTAAAGCTTGTACTGAGAAAAAGAACACTGATCTCAGTTCTAACAGTGCTTTCACACAGAGCAAACCACTCCTTTTCTTTACAAAGAAGCCCATGTGCGTTTCTTACTAAAGCTTTCGTGAAATTAATAAACTTTCGAAAGAACGCGATTATCATTCAAAGTAAAGCTTGTATTGAGAAAAGAAACACTGATCTCAGTTCAAACAGTGCTTTCACATGTAGAAAAACACTGCTTGTCTTTACAAATAAACCCATGTGCGTTTCTTAAAAGCTTTCGTGAAATTAATAAACTTTCAAAAGAACGCGATTATCTTACAAAGTATAGCTTGTACTGAGAAAAGAAACACTGATCTCAGTTGAAACAGTGCTTTCACATGTAGAAAAACACTGCTTGTCTATACAAAGAAACGCATGTGCGTTTCTTACTAAAGCTTTCGTGAAATTAATAAACTTTGGAAAGAAAGCGATTATCTTTCAAATTAAAGCTTGTACTGAGAAAAGGAAGACTTATTGAAATTCTAACAGTGCTTTCACACGTAGCAAACCACTGCTTGTCTTTCCAAAGAAACCCATGTGCGTTTCTTACTAAAGCTTTCGTGAAATTAATAAACTTTAGAAGGAACGCGATTATCTTTCAAAGTAAAGCTTGTACTGAGAAAAGAAACACTGATCTCAGTTCAAACAGTGCTTTCACACGTACCAAACCACTGCTTGTCATTACTAAGAAACGCATGTGCGTTTCTTACTAAAGCTTTCGTGAAATTAATAATCTTTCGAAAGAACGCGTTTATCTTTCAAACTAAAGCTTGTACTGAGAAAAGAAACACTGATCTCAGTTCAAACTGTGCTTTCACACGTACCAAACCACTGCTTGTCATTACAAAGAAACGCATGTGCCTTTCTTAATAAAGCTTTCGTTAAATTAATGAACTTTCGAAAGAACGCGATTATCTATCAAAGTAAAGCATGTACTGAGAAAAGAAACACTGATCTCAGTTCAAACAGTGCTTTCAAACGTAGCAAACCACTGCTTTTCATTACAAAGAAACGCATGTGCCTTTCTTAATAAAGCTTTCGTGAAATTAATAAACTTTCGAAAGAACGCGATTATCTTTCAAACTAAAGCTTGTACTGAGAAAAAGAACACTGATCTCAGTTCTAACAGTGCTTTCACACGGAGCAAACCACTGCTTGTCTCTACAAAGAAGCCCATGTGCGTTTCTTATTAAAGCTTTCGTGAAATTAATAAACTTTCGAAAGAACGCGATTATCATTCAAAGTAAAGTTTGTACTGAGAAAAGAAACACTGATCTCAGTTCTAACAGTGCTTTCATATGTAGCAAACCACTGCTTGTCTTTACAAAGAAACCCATGTGCGTTTCTTACTAAAGCTTTCGTGAAATTAATAAACTTTCGAAAGAACACGATTATCATTCAAAGTAAAGCTTGTACTGAGAAAAGAAACACTGATCTCAGTTCAAACAGTGCTTTCACATGTAGAAAAAAACTGCTTGTCTTTACAAATAAACCCATGTGCGTTTCTTTAAAGCTTTCGTGAAATTAATAAACTTTCAAAAGAACGCGATTATCTTACAAAGTATAGCTTGTACTGAGAAAAGAAACATTGATCTCAGTTCAAACAGTGCTTTCACATGTAGAAAAACACTGCTTGTCTTTACAAAGAAACGCATGTGCGTTTCTTACTAAAGCTTTCGTGAAATTAATAAACTTTGGAAAGAACGCGATTATCTTTCAAATTAAAGCTTGTACTGAGAAAAGGAAGACTTATTGAAATTCTAACAGTGCTTTCACACGTAGCAAACCACTGCTTGTCTTTCCAAAGAAACCCATGTGCGTTTCTTACTAAAGCTTTCGTGAAATTAATAAACTTTAGAAGGAACGCGATTATCTTTCAAAGTAAAGCTTGTACTGAGAAAAGAAACACTGATCTCAGTTCAAACAGTGCTTTCACACGTACCAAACCACTGATTGTCATTACAAAGAAACGCGTGTGCCTTTCTTAATAAAGCTTTCGTGAAATTAATAAACTTTCGAAAGAACGCGATTATCTTTCAAAGTAAAGCTTGTACTGAGAAAAGGAAAACTGGTCTCAGTTCTAACAGTGCTTTCACACGGAGCAAACCAATGCTTGTCTTTACAAAGGAGCCCATGTGCGTTTCTTACTGAATCTTTTGTGAAATTAATAAACTTTCGTAAGAACGCGATTATCTTTCAATGTAAAGCTTGTACTGAGAAAAGGAACACTGATTGAAAGTTTAACAGTGCTTTCACACGTAGGAAACCACTGCTTGTCTTTCCAAAGAAACCCATGTGCATTTCTTACTAAAGCTTTCGTGAAATTAATAAACTTTCGAAAGAACGCGATTATCTTTCAAAGTAAAGCTTGTACTGAGAAAAGGAACACTGATCTCAGTTCTAACAGTGCTTTCACACGGAGCAAACCACTGCTTGTCTTTACAAAGAAGCCCATGTGCGTTTCTTACTAAAGCTTTCGTGAAATTAAAAACATTCGTAAGAACGCGATTATCTTTCAATGTAAAGCTTGTACTGTGAAAAGGAACTCTGATTGAATGTCTAACAGTGCTTTCACACGTAGCAAACCACTGCTTGTCTTTCCAAAGAAGCCCATGTGCGTTTCTTACTAAAGCTTTCGTGAAATTAATAAACTTTCGAAAGAACGCGATTATCATTCAAAGTAAAGCTTGCACTGAGAAAAGAAACACTGATCTCAGTTCTAACAGTGCTTTCACATGTAGCAAACCACTGCTTGTCTTTACAAAGAAACCCATGTGCGTTTCTTACTAAAGCTTTCGTGAAATTAATAAACTTTCAAAAGAACGCGATTATCTTACAAAGTAAAGTTTGTACTGAGAAAAGAAACACTGATCTCAGTTCAAACAGTGCTTTCACATGTAGAAAAACACTGCTTGTCTTTACAAATAAACCCATGTGCGTTTCTTTAAAGCTTTCCTGAAATTAATAAACTTTCAAAAGAACGCGATTATCTTACAAAGTATAGCTTGTACTGAGAAAAGAAACACTGATCTCAGTTCAAACAGTGCTTTCACATGTAGAAAAACACTGCTTGTCTTTACAAATAAACCCATGTGCGTTTCTTAAAAGCTTTCGTGAAATTAATAAACTTTCAAAAGAACGCGATTATCTTACAAAGTATAGCTTGTACTGAGAAAAGAAACACTGATCTCAGTTCAAACAGTGCTTTCACATGTAGAAAAACACTGCTTGTCTTTACAAAGAAACGCATGTGCGTTTCTTACTAAAGCTTTCGTGAAATTAATAAACTTTGGAAAGAACGCGATTATCTTTCAAATTAAAGCTTGTACTGAGAAAAGGAAGACTTATTGAAATTCTAACAGTGCTTTCACACGTAGCAAACCACTGCTTGTCTTTCCAAAGAAACCCATGTGCGTTTCTTACTAAAGCTTTCGTGAAATTAATAAACTTTTGAAAGAACGCGATTATCTTTCAAAGTAAAGCTTGTACTGAGAAAAGGAACACTTATTGAAATTCTAACAGTGCTTTCACATGTAGCAAACCACTGCTTGTCTTTCCAAAGAAACCCATGTGATTTTCTTACTAAAGCTTTCGTAAATTAATATTCTTTGGAAAGAACGCGATTATCTTTCAAATTAAAGCTTGTACTGAGAAAAGGAACACTTATTGAAATTCTAACAGTGCTTTCACACGTAGCAAAACACTGCTTGTCTTTCCAAATAAACCCATGTGCGTTTCTTACTAACGCTTTCGTGAAATTAATAAACTTTGGAAAGAATGTGATTATCTTTAAAAGGAAAGCTTCTACTGAGAAAAGGAACACTGATCTTAGTTTAAACAGTGCTTTCACACGTTGCAAACCACAGATTGTTTTTCCAAAAAAACACATGTGCGTTTCTTACTAAAGCTTTCGTGAAATTATTAATCTTTGGAAAGAACGCGATTATCTTTCAAAGTAAAGCTTGTACTGAGAAAAGGAAAACTGATCTCAGTTGTAACAGTGCTTTCACACGTAGCAAACCACTGCTTGTCGTTACAAAGAAACGCATGAGCGTTTCTTACTAAAGCTTTCGTGAAATTAATAATCTTTTGAAAGAAAGCAATTATCTTTCAAAGTAAAGCTTGTACTGAGAAAAGGAAAACTGATCTCAGTTCTAAAGTGCTTTCACACGTAGCAAACCACTGCTTGTCTTTCCAAAGAAACCCATGTGCGTTTCATACTAAAGCTTTCGTAAAATTAATAATCTTTAGAAAGAACGCGATTATCTTTCAAAGTAAAGCTTGTACTGAGAAAAGGAACACTGATCTTAGTTCTAACAGTGCTTTCACACGTAGCAAACGACTGCATGTCTTTACAAAGAAACGCATGTGTTTTTCTTACTAAAGCTTTCGTGAAATTAATAAACTTTCGAAAGAACGCGATTATCTTTCAAAGTAAAGCTTGTACTGAGAAAAGGAACACTGATCTCAGTTCAAACAGTGCTTTCACACGTAGTAAACCACTGCTTGTCTTTCCAGAGAAACCCATGTGCGTTTCTTACTAAAGCTTTCGTGAAATTAATAATCTTTGGAAAGAACGCGATTATCTTTCAAATTAAAGCTTGTACTGAGAAAAGGAACACTTATTGAAATTCTAAAAGTGCTTTCACACGTAGCAAATCACCGCTTATCTTTCCAAAGAAACCCATTTGCGTTTCTTACTAAAGCTTTCGTGAAATTAATAATCTTTGGAAAGAACGCGATTATCTTTCAAATTAAAGCTTGTACTTAGAAAAGGAACACTTATTGAAATTCTAACAGTGCTTTCACACGTAGCAAACCACGACTTGCCTTTCCAAAGAAACCCATGTTTGTTTCTTACTAAAGCTTTCTTGAAATTAATAAACTTTGGAAAGAACGCGATTATCTTTCAAAGTAAAGCTTGTACTGAGAAAAGGAACACTGATCTCAATTCAAACAGTGCTTTCACACATACCGAACCACTGCTTTTCTTTACAAAGAAACGCATGTGCGTTTCTTACTAAAGCTTTCTTGAAATTTATAATCTTTCGAAAGAAAGCGATTGTCTTTCAAAGTAAAACTTGTAATAAGAAAGGGAACACTGATCTCAGTTCTAACAGTGCTTTCACACAGAGCAAACCACTGCTTGTCTTTACAAAGAAGCCCATGTTCGTTTCTTACTAAAGCTTTCGTGAAATTAATAAACTTTCGAAAGAACGCGATTATCTTTCAAAGTAAAGCTTTTACTGAAAAAAAAACACTGATCTCAGTTCTAACAGTGCTTTCACACGTAGCAAACCACTGCTTGTCGTTACAAAGAAACGCATGAGCGTTTCTTACTAAAGCTTTCGTGAAATTAATAATCTTTAGAAAGAACGCGATTATCTTGCAAAGTAAAGCTTGTACTGAGAAAAGGAACACTGATCTCAGTTCAAACAGTGCTTTCACACGTAGCAAACCACTGCTTGTCTTTCCAAGAAAACGCATGTGCGTTTCTTACTAAAGCTTTCGTGAAATTAATAAACTTTCGAAAGAACGCGATTATCTTTCAAAGTAAAGCTTGTACTGAGAAAAGGAACACTGATCTCAGTTCTAACAGTGCTTTCACACGTAGCAAACCACTGCTTGTCTTTCCAAAGAAACCCATGTGCATTTCTTACTAAAGCTTTAGTGAAATTAATATTCTTTGGAAAGAACGCGATTATCTTTCAAATTAAAGCTTGTACTGAGAAAAGGAACACTGATCTCAGTTCTAAGAGTGCTTTCACACATAGCAAACGACTGCATGTCTTTACAAAGAAACGCATGTGTTTTTCTTACTAAAGCTTTCGTGAAATTAATAAACTTTCGAAAGAACGCGATTATCTTTCAAAGTAAAGCTTGTACTGAGAAAAGGAACACTGATCTCAGTTCAAACAGTGCTTCCACACGTAGTAAACCACTGCTTGTCTTTCCAAAGAAACCCATGTGCGTTTCTTACTAAAGCTTTCCTGAAATTAATAATCTTTGGAAAGAATGCGATTATCTTTCAAATTAAAGCTTGTACTGAGAAAAGGAACACTTATTGAAATTCTAACAGTGCTTTCACACGTAGCAAACCACGACTTGCCTTTCCAAAGAAACCCATGTTTGTTTCTTACTAAAGCTTTCTTGAAATTAATAAACTTTGGAAAGAACGCGATTATCTTTCAAAGTAAAGCTTGTACTGAGAAAAGGAACACTGATCTCAGTTCAAACAGTGCTTTCACACATACCGAACCACTGCTTGTCATTACAAAGAAACGCATGTGCGTTTCTTACTAAAGCTTTCTTGAAATTTATAATCTTTCGAAAGAAAGCGATTGTCTTTCAAAGTAAAACTTGTAATAAGAAAGGGAACACTGATCTCAGTTCTAACAGTGCTTTCACACAGAGCAAACCACTGCTTGTCTTTACAAAGAAGCCCGTGTTCGTTTCTTACTAAAGCTTTCGTGAAATTAATAAACTTTCGAAAGAACGCGTTTATCTTTCAAAGTAAAGCTTGTACTGAGAAAAGAAACACTGATCTCAGTTCAAGCAGTGATTTCACATGCACCAAACCACTGCTTGTCATTACAAAGAAACGCATGTGCCTTTCTTAATAAAGCTTTCGTGAAATTAATAAACTTTCGAAAGAACGTGATTATCTTTCAAAGTAAAGCTTTTACTGAAAAAAAAACACTGATCTCAGTTCTAACAGTGCTTTCACACGTAGCAAACCACTGCTTGTCTTTCCAGAGAAACGCATGTGCGTTTCTTACTAAAGCTTTCTTGAAATTAATAAACTTTCGAAAGAACGCGAATCTCTTTCAAAATAAAGCTTATACTGAGAAAAGGAACACTGATTTCAATTCTAACAGTGCTTTCACACGTAGCAAACCACTGCTTGTCTTTACAAATAAACCCATGTGCGTTTCTTACTAAGGCTTTCTTGAAATTAATAATCTTTCGAAAGAAAGCGATTGTCTTTCAAAGTAAAACTTGTAATAAGAAAGGGAACACTGATCTCAGTTCTAACAGTGCTTTCACACGGAGCAAACCACTGCTTGTCTTTACAAAGAAGCCCATGTTCGTTTCTTACTAAAGCTTTCGTGAAATTAATAAATTTTTGAAAGAACGCGTTTATCTTTCGAAGTAAAGCTTGTACTGAGAAAGAAACACTGATCTCAGTTCAAACAGTGCTTTCACAGGTACCAAAACACTGCTTGTCACTACAAAGAAACGCATGTGCCTTTCTTAATAAAGCTTTCGTGAAATTAATAAACTTTCGAAAGAACGCGATTATCTTTCAAAGTAAAGCTTTTACTGAGAAAAAAAACACTGATCTCAGTTCAAACAGTGCTTTCACACGTAGCAAACCACTGCTTGTCGTTACAAAGAAACGCATCTGCCTTTCTTACTAAAGCTTTCGTGAAATTAATAAACTTTCGAAAGAACGCGATTATCTTTCAAAGTAAAGCTTGTACTGAGAAAAGGAAAACTGATCTCAGTTCTAACAGTGCTTTCACACGTAGCAAACCACTGCTTGTCTTTCCAAAGAAACCCATGTGCGTTTCTTACTAAAGTTTCGTAAAATTAATAATCTTTAGAAAGAACGCGATTATCTTGCAAAGTAAAGCTTGTACTGAGAAAAGGAACACTGATCTCAGTTCAAACAGTGCTTTCACAAGAGGCCAACCTCTGCTTGTCTTTCCAAGAAAACGCATGTGCGTTTCTTACTAAAGCTTTCGTGAAATTAATAAACTTTCCAAAGAACGCGATTATCTTTCAAAGTAAAGCTTGTACTGAGAAAAGGAACACTACTCTCAGTTTAAACAGTGCTTTCACACGTAGCAAACCACAGATTGTCTTTCCAAAGAAACGCATGTGCCTTTCTTAATAAAGCTTTCGTGAAATTAATAAACTTTCGAAAGAACGTGATTATCTTTCAAAGTAAAGCTTTTACTGAAAAAAAAACACTGATCTCAGTTCTAACCGTGCTTTCACACGTAGCAAACCACTGCTTGTCTTTCCAAAGAAACCCATGTGCATTTCTTACTAAAGCTTTAGTGAAATTAATATTCTTTGGAAAGAACGCGATTATCTTTCAAATTAAAGCTTGTACTGAGAAAAGTAACACTGATCTCAGTTCTAAGAGTGCTTTCACACATAGCAAACGACTGCATGTCTTTACAAAGAGACGCATGTGTTTTTCTTACTAAAGCTTTCGTGAAATTAATAAACTTTCGAAAGAACGCGATCATCATTCAAAGTAAAGGTTGTACTGAGAAAAGAAACACTGATCTCAGTTCAAACAGTGCTTTCACACGTAGAAAACCACTGCTTGTCTTTACAAAGAAACGCATGTGCGTTTCTTACTAAAGCTTGCGTGAAATTAATAAACTTTCGAAAGAACGCGATTATCTTTAAATGTAAAGCTTGTACTGAGAAAAGGAACACTAAACTCAGTTCAAAGAGTGCTTTCGCACGTAGAAAACCACTGCTTGTCTTTCCAAGAAAATGCATGTGCGTTTCTTACTAAAGCTTTCTTGAAATTAATAAACTTTCGAAAGAACGCGAATATCTTTCAAAGTAAAGCTTGTACTGAGAAAAGTAACACTGATTTCAATTCTAACAGTGCTTTCACACGTAGCAAACCACTGCTTGTCTTTCCAAAGAAACCCATGTGCGTTTCTTACTAAAGCTTTCGTGAAATTAATAATCTTTAGAAAGAACGCGATTATCTTTCAAAGCAAAGCTTGTACTGAGAAAAGGAAAACTGATCTCAGTTCTAACAGTGCTTTCACACGTAGTAAACCACTGCTTGTCTTTTCAGAGAAACGCATGTGCGTTTCTTACTAAAGCTTTCTTGAAATTAATAAACTTTCGAAAGAACGCGAATCTCTTTCAAAATAAAGCTTGTACTGAGAAAAGGAACACTGATTTCAATTCTAACAGTGCTTTCACACGTAGCAAACCACTGCTTGTCTTTACAAATAAACCCATGTGCGTTTCTTACTAAGGCTTTCTTGAAATAAATAATCTTTCGAAAGAAAGCGATTGTCTTTCAAAGTAAAACTTGTAATAAGAAAGGGAACACTGATCTCAGTTCTAACAGTGCTTTCACACAGAGCAAACCACTGCTTGTCTTTACAAAGAAGCCTATGTTCGTTTCTTACTAAAGCTTTCGTGAAATTAATAAACTTTCGAAATAACGCGTTTATCTTTCAAAGTAAAGCTTGTACTGAGAAAAGAAACACTGATCTCAGTTCAAACAGTGATTTCACACGCACCAAACCACTGCTTGTCATTACAAAGAAACGCATGTGCCTTTCTTAATAAAGCTTTCGTGAAATTAATAAACTTTCGAAAGAACGCGATTATCTTTCAAAGTAAAGCTTTTACTGAAAAAAAAACACTGATCTCAGTTCTAACAGTGCTTTCACACGTAGCAAACCACTGCTTGTCGTTACAAAGAAACGCATGAGCGTTTCTTACTAAAGCTTTCGTGAAATTAATAATCTTTTGATAGAAAGCGATTATCTTTCAAATTAAAGCTTGTACTGAGAAAAGGAAAACTGATCTCAGTTCTAACAGTGCTTTCACACGTAGCAAACCATTGCATGTCTTTCCAAAGAAGCCCATGTTCGTTTCTTACTAAAGCTTTCGTGAAATTAATAAATTTTTGAAAGAACGCGTTTATCTTTCGAAGTAAAGCTTGTACTGAGAAAGAAACACTGATCTCAGTTCAAACAGTGCTTTCACAGGTACCAAAACACTGCTTGTCATTACAAAGAAACGCATGTGCCTTTCTTAATAAAGCTTTCGTGAAATTAATAAACTTTCGAAAGAACGCGATTATCTTTCAAAGTAAAGCTTTTACTGAGAAAAAAAACACTGATCTCAGTTCAAACAGTGCTTTCACACGTAGCAAACCACTGCTTGTCGTTACAAAGAAACGCATCTGCCTTTCTTACTAAAGCTTTCGTGAAATTAATAAACTTTCGAAAGAACGCGATTATCTTTCAAAATAAAGCTTGTACTGAGAAAAGGAAAACTGATCTCGGTTCTAACAGTGCTTTCACACGTAGCAAACCACTGCTTGTCTTTCCAAAGAAACCCATGTGCGTTTCTTACTAAATCTTTCGTAAAATTAATAATCTTTAGAAAGAACGCGATTATCTTGCAAAGTAAAGCTTGTACTGAGAAGAGGAACACTGATCTCAGTTCAAACAGTGCTTTCAAAAGAGGCAAACCACTGCTTGTCTTTCCAAGAAAACGCATGTGCGTTTCTTACTAAAGCTTTCGTGAAATTAATAAACTTTCCAAAGAACGCGATTATCTTTCAAAGTAAAGCTTGTACTGAGAAAAGGAACACTGATCTCAGTTCTAACCGTGCTTTCACACGTAGCAAACCACTGCTTGTCGTTACAAAGAAACGCATGAGCGTTTCTTACTAAAGCTTTCGTGAAATTAATAATCTTTAGAAAGAACGCGATTATCTTGCAAAGTAAAGCTTGTACTGAGAAAAGGAACACTGATCTCAGTTCAAACAGTGCTTTCACACGTAGCAAACCACTGCTTGTCTTTCCAAGAAAACGCATGTGCGTTTCTTACTAAAGCTTTAGTGAAATTAATATTCTTTGGAAAGAACGCGATTATCTTTCAAATTAAAGCTTGTACTGAAAAAAGGAACACTGATCTCAGTTCTAAGAGTGCTTTCACACATAGCAAACGACTGCATGTCTTTACAAAGAAACGCATGTGTTTTTCTTACTAAAGCTTTCGTGAAATTAATAAACTTTCGAAAGAACGCGATTATCTTTCAAAGTAAAGCTTGTACTGAGAAAAGGAACACTGATCTCAGTTCAAACAGTGCTTTCACACGTAGTAAACCACTGCTTGTCTTTCCAAAGAAACCCATGTGCGTTTCTTACTAAAGCTTTCGTGAAATTAATAATCTTTGAAAAGAACGTGATTATCTTTCAAATTAAAGCTTGTACTGAGAAAAGGAACACTTATTGAAATTCTAAAAGTGCTTTCACACGTAGCAAATCACTGCTTGTCTTTCCAAAGAAACCCATGTGCGTTTCTTACTAAAGCTTTCGTGAAATTAATAATATTTGGAAAGAACGCGATTATCTTTCAAATTAAAGCTTGTACTGAGAAAAGGAACACTTATAGAAATTCTAACAGTGCTTTCACACGTAGCAAACCACGACTTGCCTTTCCAAAGAAACCCATGTTTGTTTCTTACTAAAGCTTTCTTGAAATTAATAAACTTTGGAAAGAACGCGATTATCTTTCAAAGTAAAGCTTGTACTGAGAAAAGGAACACTGATCTCAGTTCAAACAGTGCTTTCACACATACCGAACCACTGCTTTTCGTTACAAAGAAACGCATGTGCGTTTCT
Organism: Chionomys nivalis; assembly: GCF_950005125.1. Taxonomy (NCBI): domain Eukaryota; kingdom Metazoa; phylum Chordata; class Mammalia; order Rodentia; family Cricetidae; genus Chionomys; species Chionomys nivalis. The sequence continues at coordinate 62,900,156 of NC_080102.1, forward strand.
TACTAAAGCTTTCTTGAAATTTATAATCTTTCGAAAGAAAGCGATTGTCTTTCAAAGTAAAACTTGTAATAAGAAAGGGAACACTGATCTCAGTTCTAACAGTGCTTTCACACAGAGCAAACCACTGCTTGTCTTTACAAAGAAGCCTATGTTCGTTTCTTACTAAAGCTTTCGTGAAATTAATAAACTTTCAAAAGAACGCGTTTATCTTTCAAAGTAAAGCTTGTACTGAGAAAAGAAACACTGATCTCAGTTCAAACAGTGATTTCACACGCACCAAACCACTGCTTGTCATTACAAAGAAACGCATGTGCCTTTCTTAATAAAGCTTTCGTGAAATTAATAAACTTTCGAAAGAACGCGATTATCTTTCAAAGTAAAGCTTTTACTGAAAAAAAAACACTGATCTCAGTTCTAACAGTGCTTTCACACGTAGCAAACCACTGCTTGTCGTTACAAAGAAACGCATGAGCGTTTCTTACTAAAGCTTTCGTGAAATTAATAATCTTTTGAAAGAAAGCGATTATCTTTCAAAGTAAAGCTTGTACTGAGAAAAGGAAAACTGATCTCAGTTCTAACAGTGCTTTCACACGTAGCAAACCACTGCTTGTCTTTACAAAGAAGCCCATGTTCGTTTCTTACTAAAGCTTTCGTGAAATTAATAAACTTTCGAAAGAACGCGATTATCTTTCAAAATAAAGCTTGTACTGAGAAAAGGAAAACTGATCTCAGTTCTAACAGTGCTTTCACACGTAGCAAACCACTGCTTGTCTTTCCAAAGAAACCCATGTGCGTTTCTTACTAAAGCTTTCGTGAAATTAATAATATTTGGAAAGAACGCGATTATCTTTCAAATTAAAGCTTGTACTGAGAAAAGGAACACTTATTGAAATTCTAACAGTGCTTTCACACGTAGCAAACCACGACTTGCCTTTCCAAAGAAACCCATGTTTGTTTCTTACTAAAGCTTTCTTGAAATTAATAAACTTTGGAAAGAACGTGATTATCTTTCAAAGTAAAGCTTGTACTGAGAAAAGGAATACTGATCTCAGTTCAAACAGTGCTTTCACACATACCGAACCACTGCTTTTCGTTACAAAGAAACGCATGTGCGTTTCTTACTAAGGCTTTCTTGAAATTTATAATCTTTAGAAAGAAAGCGATTGTCTTTCAAAGTAAAACTTGTAATAAGAAAGCGAACACTGATCTCAGTTCCAACAGTGCTTTCACACGGAGCAAACCACTGCTTCTCTTTACAAAGAAGCCCATGTTCGTTTCTTACTAAAGCTTTCGTGAAATTAATAAACTTTCGAAAGAACATGTTTATCTTTCAAAGTAAAGCTTGTACTGAGAAAAGAAACACTGATCTCAGTTCAAACAGTGATTTCACACGCACCAAACCACTGCTTGTCATTACAAAGAAACGCATGTGCCTTTCTTAATAAAGCTTTCGTGAAATTAATAAACTTTCGAAAGAACGCGATTATCTTTCAAAGTAAAGCTTTTACTGAAAAAAAAACACTGATCTCAGTTCTAACAGTGCTTTCACACGTAGCAAACCACTGCTTGTCGTTACAAAGAAACGCATGAGCGTTTCTTACTATAGCTTTCGTGAAATTAATAATCTTTTGAAAGAAAGCGATTATCTTTCAAAGTAAAGCTTGTACTGAGAAAAGGAAAACTGATCTCAGTTCTAACAGTGCTTTCACACGTAGCAAACCACTGCATGTCTTTCCAAAGAAACCCATGTGCGTTTCTTACTAAAGCTTTCGTGAAATTAATAAACTTTCGAAAGAACGCGATTATCTTTCAAAGTAAAGCTTGTACTGAGAAAAGGAACACTGATCTCAGTTCTAACAGTGCTTTCACACGTAGCAAACCACTGCTTGTCTTTCCAAAGAAACCCATGTGCATTTCTTACTAAAGCTTTAGTGAAATTAATATTCTTTGGAAAGAACGCGATTATCTTTCAAATTAAAGCTTGTACTGAGAAAAGGAACACTGATCTCAGTTCTAAGAGTGCTTTCACACATAGCAAACGACTGCATGTCTTTACAAAGAAACGCATGTGTTTTTCTTACTAAAGCTTTCGTGAAATTAATAAACTTTCGAAAGAACGCGATTATCTTTCAAAGTAAAGCTTGTACTGAGAAAAGGAACACTGATCTCAGTTCAAACAGTGCTTCCACACGTAGTAAACCACTGCTTGTCTTTCCAAAGAAACCCATGTGCGTTTCTTACTAAAGCTTTCCTGAAATTAATAATCTTTGGAAAGAATGCGATTATCTTTCAAATTAAAGCTTGTACTGAGAAAAGGAACACTTATTGAAATTCTAACAGTGCTTTCACACGTAGCAAACCACGACTTGCCTTTCCAAAGAAACCCATGTTTGTTTCTTACTAAAGCTTTCTTGAAATTAATAAACTTTGGAAAGAACGCGATTATCTTTCAAAGTAAAGCTTGTACTGAGAAAAGGAACACTGATCTCAGTTCAAACAGTGCTTTCACACATACCGAACCACTGCTTGTCATTACAAAGAAACGCATGTGCGTTTCTTACTAAAGCTTTCTTGAAATTTATAATCTTTCGAAAGAAAGCGATTGTCTTTCAAAGTAAAACTTGTAATAAGAAAGGGAACACTGATCTCAGTTCTAACAGTGCTTTCACACAGAGCAAACCACTGCTTGTCTTTACAAAGAAGCCCGTGTTCGTTTCTTACTAAAGCTTTCGTGAAATTAATAAACTTTCGAAAGAACGCGTTTATCTTTCAAAGTAAAGCTTGTACTGAGAAAAGAAACACTGATCTCAGTTCAAGCAGTGATTTCACATGCACCAAACCACTGCTTGTCATTACAAAGAAACGCATGTGCCTTTCTTAATAAAGCTTTCGTGAAATTAATAAACTTTCGAAAGAACGTGATTATCTTTCAAAGTAAAGCTTTTACTGAAAAAAAAACACTGATCTCAGTTCTAACAGTGCTTTCACACGTAGCAAACCACTGCTTGTCTTTCCAGAGAAACGCATGTGCGTTTCTTACTAAAGCTTTCTTGAAATTAATAAACTTTCGAAAGAACGCGAATCTCTTTCAAAATAAAGCTTATACTGAGAAAAGGAACACTGATTTCAATTCTAACAGTGCTTTCACACGTAGCAAACCACTGCTTGTCTTTACAAATAAACCCATGTGCGTTTCTTACTAAGGCTTTCTTGAAATTAATAATCTTTCGAAAGAAAGCGATTGTCTTTCAAAGTAAAACTTGTAATAAGAAAGGGAACACTGATCTCAGTTCTAACAGTGCTTTCACACGGAGCAAACCACTGCTTGTCTTTACAAAGAAGCCCATGTTCGTTTCTTACTAAAGCTTTCGTGAAATTAATAAATTTTTGAAAGAACGCGTTTATCTTTCGAAGTAAAGCTTGTACTGAGAAAGAAACACTGATCTCAGTTCAAACAGTGCTTTCACAGGTACCAAAACACTGCTTGTCACTACAAAGAAACGCATGTGCCTTTCTTAATAAAGCTTTCGTGAAATTAATAAACTTTCGAAAGAACGCGATTATCTTTCAAAGTAAAGCTTTTACTGAGAAAAAAAACACTGATCTCAGTTCAAACAGTGCTTTCACACGTAGCAAACCACTGCTTGTCGTTACAAAGAAACGCATCTGCCTTTCTTACTAAAGCTTTCGTGAAATTAATAAACTTTCGAAAGAACGCGATTATCTTTCAAAGTAAAGCTTGTACTGAGAAAAGGAAAACTGATCTCAGTTCTAACAGTGCTTTCACACGTAGCAAACCACTGCTTGTCTTTCCAAAGAAACCCATGTGCGTTTCTTACTAAAGTTTCGTAAAATTAATAATCTTTAGAAAGAACGCGATTATCTTGCAAAGTAAAGCTTGTACTGAGAAAAGGAACACTGATCTCAGTTCAAACAGTGCTTTCACAAGAGGCCAACCTCTGCTTGTCTTTCCAAGAAAACGCATGTGCGTTTCTTACTAAAGCTTTCGTGAAATTAATAAACTTTCCAAAGAACGCGATTATCTTTCAAAGTAAAGCTTGTACTGAGAAAAGGAACACTACTCTCAGTTTAAACAGTGCTTTCACACGTAGCAAACCACAGATTGTCTTTCCAAAGAAACGCATGTGCCTTTCTTAATAAAGCTTTCGTGAAATTAATAAACTTTCGAAAGAACGTGATTATCTTTCAAAGTAAAGCTTTTACTGAAAAAAAAACACTGATCTCAGTTCTAACCGTGCTTTCACACGTAGCAAACCACTGCTTGTCTTTCCAAAGAAACCCATGTGCATTTCTTACTAAAGCTTTAGTGAAATTAATATTCTTTGGAAAGAACGCGATTATCTTTCAAATTAAAGCTTGTACTGAGAAAAGTAACACTGATCTCAGTTCTAAGAGTGCTTTCACACATAGCAAACGACTGCATGTCTTTACAAAGAGACGCATGTGTTTTTCTTACTAAAGCTTTCGTGAAATTAATAAACTTTCGAAAGAACGCGATCATCATTCAAAGTAAAGGTTGTACTGAGAAAAGAAACACTGATCTCAGTTCAAACAGTGCTTTCACACGTAGAAAACCACTGCTTGTCTTTACAAAGAAACGCATGTGCGTTTCTTACTAAAGCTTGCGTGAAATTAATAAACTTTCGAAAGAACGCGATTATCTTTAAATGTAAAGCTTGTACTGAGAAAAGGAACACTAAACTCAGTTCAAAGAGTGCTTTCGCACGTAGAAAACCACTGCTTGTCTTTCCAAGAAAATGCATGTGCGTTTCTTACTAAAGCTTTCTTGAAATTAATAAACTTTCGAAAGAACGCGAATATCTTTCAAAGTAAAGCTTGTACTGAGAAAAGTAACACTGATTTCAATTCTAACAGTGCTTTCACACGTAGCAAACCACTGCTTGTCTTTCCAAAGAAACCCATGTGCGTTTCTTACTAAAGCTTTCGTGAAATTAATAATCTTTAGAAAGAACGCGATTATCTTTCAAAGCAAAGCTTGTACTGAGAAAAGGAAAACTGATCTCAGTTCTAACAGTGCTTTCACACGTAGTAAACCACTGCTTGTCTTTTCAGAGAAACGCATGTGCGTTTCTTACTAAAGCTTTCTTGAAATTAATAAACTTTCGAAAGAACGCGAATCTCTTTCAAAATAAAGCTTGTACTGAGAAAAGGAACACTGATTTCAATTCTAACAGTGCTTTCACACGTAGCAAACCACTGCTTGTCTTTACAAATAAACCCATGTGCGTTTCTTACTAAGGCTTTCTTGAAATAAATAATCTTTCGAAAGAAAGCGATTGTCTTTCAAAGTAAAACTTGTAATAAGAAAGGGAACACTGATCTCAGTTCTAACAGTGCTTTCACACAGAGCAAACCACTGCTTGTCTTTACAAAGAAGCCTATGTTCGTTTCTTACTAAAGCTTTCGTGAAATTAATAAACTTTCGAAATAACGCGTTTATCTTTCAAAGTAAAGCTTGTACTGAGAAAAGAAACACTGATCTCAGTTCAAACAGTGATTTCACACGCACCAAACCACTGCTTGTCATTACAAAGAAACGCATGTGCCTTTCTTAATAAAGCTTTCGTGAAATTAATAAACTTTCGAAAGAACGCGATTATCTTTCAAAGTAAAGCTTTTACTGAAAAAAAAACACTGATCTCAGTTCTAACAGTGCTTTCACACGTAGCAAACCACTGCTTGTCGTTACAAAGAAACGCATGAGCGTTTCTTACTAAAGCTTTCGTGAAATTAATAATCTTTTGATAGAAAGCGATTATCTTTCAAATTAAAGCTTGTACTGAGAAAAGGAAAACTGATCTCAGTTCTAACAGTGCTTTCACACGTAGCAAACCATTGCATGTCTTTCCAAAGAAGCCCATGTTCGTTTCTTACTAAAGCTTTCGTGAAATTAATAAATTTTTGAAAGAACGCGTTTATCTTTCGAAGTAAAGCTTGTACTGAGAAAGAAACACTGATCTCAGTTCAAACAGTGCTTTCACAGGTACCAAAACACTGCTTGTCATTACAAAGAAACGCATGTGCCTTTCTTAATAAAGCTTTCGTGAAATTAATAAACTTTCGAAAGAACGCGATTATCTTTCAAAGTAAAGCTTTTACTGAGAAAAAAAACACTGATCTCAGTTCAAACAGTGCTTTCACACGTAGCAAACCACTGCTTGTCGTTACAAAGAAACGCATCTGCCTTTCTTACTAAAGCTTTCGTGAAATTAATAAACTTTCGAAAGAACGCGATTATCTTTCAAAATAAAGCTTGTACTGAGAAAAGGAAAACTGATCTCGGTTCTAACAGTGCTTTCACACGTAGCAAACCACTGCTTGTCTTTCCAAAGAAACCCATGTGCGTTTCTTACTAAATCTTTCGTAAAATTAATAATCTTTAGAAAGAACGCGATTATCTTGCAAAGTAAAGCTTGTACTGAGAAGAGGAACACTGATCTCAGTTCAAACAGTGCTTTCAAAAGAGGCAAACCACTGCTTGTCTTTCCAAGAAAACGCATGTGCGTTTCTTACTAAAGCTTTCGTGAAATTAATAAACTTTCCAAAGAACGCGATTATCTTTCAAAGTAAAGCTTGTACTGAGAAAAGGAACACTGATCTCAGTTCTAACCGTGCTTTCACACGTAGCAAACCACTGCTTGTCGTTACAAAGAAACGCATGAGCGTTTCTTACTAAAGCTTTCGTGAAATTAATAATCTTTAGAAAGAACGCGATTATCTTGCAAAGTAAAGCTTGTACTGAGAAAAGGAACACTGATCTCAGTTCAAACAGTGCTTTCACACGTAGCAAACCACTGCTTGTCTTTCCAAGAAAACGCATGTGCGTTTCTTACTAAAGCTTTAGTGAAATTAATATTCTTTGGAAAGAACGCGATTATCTTTCAAATTAAAGCTTGTACTGAAAAAAGGAACACTGATCTCAGTTCTAAGAGTGCTTTCACACATAGCAAACGACTGCATGTCTTTACAAAGAAACGCATGTGTTTTTCTTACTAAAGCTTTCGTGAAATTAATAAACTTTCGAAAGAACGCGATTATCTTTCAAAGTAAAGCTTGTACTGAGAAAAGGAACACTGATCTCAGTTCAAACAGTGCTTTCACACGTAGTAAACCACTGCTTGTCTTTCCAAAGAAACCCATGTGCGTTTCTTACTAAAGCTTTCGTGAAATTAATAATCTTTGAAAAGAACGTGATTATCTTTCAAATTAAAGCTTGTACTGAGAAAAGGAACACTTATTGAAATTCTAAAAGTGCTTTCACACGTAGCAAATCACTGCTTGTCTTTCCAAAGAAACCCATGTGCGTTTCTTACTAAAGCTTTCGTGAAATTAATAATATTTGGAAAGAACGCGATTATCTTTCAAATTAAAGCTTGTACTGAGAAAAGGAACACTTATAGAAATTCTAACAGTGCTTTCACACGTAGCAAACCACGACTTGCCTTTCCAAAGAAACCCATGTTTGTTTCTTACTAAAGCTTTCTTGAAATTAATAAACTTTGGAAAGAACGCGATTATCTTTCAAAGTAAAGCTTGTACTGAGAAAAGGAACACTGATCTCAGTTCAAACAGTGCTTTCACACATACCGAACCACTGCTTTTCGTTACAAAGAAACGCATGTGCGTTTCTTACTAAAGCTTTCTTGAAATTTATAATCTTTCGAAAGAAAGCGATTGTCTTTCAAAGTAAAACTTGTAATAAGAAAGGGAACACTGATCTCAGTTCTAACAGTGCTTTCACACAGAGCAAACCACTGCTTGTCTTTACAAAGAAGCCTATGTTCGTTTCTTACTAAAGCTTTCGTGAAATTAATAAACTTTCAAAAGAACGCGTTTATCTTTCAAAGTAAAGCTTGTACTGAGAAAAGAAACACTGATCTCAGTTCAAACAGTGATTTCACACGCACCAAACCACTGCTTGTCATTACAAAGAAACGCATGTGCCTTTCTTAATAAAGCTTTCGTGAAATTAATAAACTTTCGAAAGAACGCGATTATCTTTCAAAGTAAAGCTTTTACTGAAAAAAAAACACTGATCTCAGTTCTAACAGTGCTTTCACACGTAGCAAACCACTGCTTGTCGTTACAAAGAAACGCATGAGCGTTTCTTACTAAAGCTTTCGTGAAATTAATAATCTTTTGAAAGAAAGCGATTATCTTTCAAAGTAAAGCTTGTACTGAGAAAAGGAAAACTGATCTCAGTTCTAACAGTGCTTTCACACGTAGCAAACCACTGCTTGTCTTTACAAAGAAGCCCATGTTCGTTTCTTACTAAAGCTTTCGTGAAATTAATAAACTTTCGAAAGAACGCGATTATCTTTCAAAATAAAGCTTGTACTGAGAAAAGGAAAACTGATCTCAGTTCTAACAGTGCTTTCACACGTAGCAAACCACTGCTTGTCTTTCCAAAGAAACCCATGTGCGTTTCTTACTAAAGCTTTCGTGAAATTAATAATATTTGGAAAGAACGCGATTATCTTTCAAATTAAAGCTTGTACTGAGAAAAGGAACACTTATTGAAATTCTAACAGTGCTTTCACACGTAGCAAACCACGACTTGCCTTTCCAAAGAAACCCATGTTTGTTTCTTACTAAAGCTTTCTTGAAATTAATAAACTTTGGAAAGAACGTGATTATCTTTCAAAGTAAAGCTTGTACTGAGAAAAGGAATACTGATCTCAGTTCAAACAGTGCTTTCACACATACCGAACCACTGCTTTTCGTTACAAAGAAACGCATGTGCGTTTCTTACTAAGGCTTTCTTGAAATTTATAATCTTTAGAAAGAAAGCGATTGTCTTTCAAAGTAAAACTTGTAATAAGAAAGCGAACACTGATCTCAGTTCCAACAGTGCTTTCACACAGAGCAAACCACTGCTTGTTTACAAAGAAGCCCATGTTCGTTTCTTACTAAAGCTTTCGTGAAATTAATAAACTTTCGAAAGAACATGTTTATCTTTCAAAGTAAAGCTTGTACTGAGAAAAGAAACACTGATCTCAGTTCAAACAGTGATTTCACACGCACCAAACCACTGCTTGTCATTACAAAGAAACGCATGTGCCTTTCTTAATAAAGCTTTCGTGAAATTAATAAACTTTCGAAAGAACGCGATTATCTTTCAAAGTAAAGCTTTTACTGAAAAAAAAACACTGATCTCAGTTCTAACAGTGCTTTCACACGTAGCAAACCACTGCTTGTCGTTACAAAGAAACGCATGAGCGTTTCTTACTATAGCTTTCGTGAAATTAATAATCTTTTGAAAGAAAGCGATTATCTTTCAAAGTAAAGCTTGTACTGAGAAAAGGAAAACTGATCTCAGTTCTAACAGTGCTTTCACACGTAGCAAACCACTGCATGTCTTTCCAAAGAAACCCATGTGCGTTTCTTACTAAAGCTTTCGTAAAATTAATAATCTTTAGAAAGAACGCAATTATCTTTCAAAGCAAAGCTTGTACTGAGAAAAGGAAAACTGATCTCAGTTCTAACAGTGCTTTCACACGTAGTAAACCACTGCTTGTCTTTCCAGAGAAACGCATGTGCGTTTCTTACTAAAGCTTTCTTGAAATTAATAAACTTTCGAAAGAACGCGAATCTCTTTCAAAGTAAAGCTTGTACTGAGAAAAGGAACACTGATTTCAATACTAACAGTGCTTTCACACGCAGCAAACCACTGCTTGTCTTTACAAATAAACCCATGTGCGTTTCTTACTAAGGCTTTCTTGAAATAAATAATCTTTCGAAAGATAGCGATTGTCTTTCAAAGTAAAACTTGTAATAAGAAAGGGAACACTGATCTCAGTTCTAACAGTGCTTTCACACGGAGCAAACCACTGCTTGTCTTTACAAAGAAGCCCATGTTCGTTTCTTACTAAAGCTTTCGTGAAATTAATAAATTTTTGAAAGAACGCGTTTATCTTTCGAAATAAAGCTTGTACTGTGAAAGAAACACTGATCTCAGTTCAAACAGTGATTTCACACGCACCAAACCACTGCTTGTCATTACAAAGAAACGCATGTGCCTTTCTTAATAAAGCTTTCGTGAAATTAATAAACTTTCGAAAGAACGCGATTATCTTTCAAAGTAAAGCTTTTACTGAGAAAAAAAACACTGATCTCAGTTCAAACAGTGCTTTCACACGTAGCAAACCACTGCTTTTCGTTACAAAGAAACGCATCTGCCTTTCTTACTAAAGCTTTCGTGAAATTAATAAACTTTCCAAAGAACGCGATTATCTTTCAAAGTAAAGCTTGTACTGAGAAAAGGAACACTGATCTCAGTTCTAACAGTGCTTTCACACGTAGCAAACCACTGCTTGTCTTTCCAAAGAAACCCATGTTCATTTCTTACTAAAGCTTTAGTGAAATTAATATTCTTTGGAAAGAACGCGATTATCTTTCAAATTAAAGCTTGTACTGAGAAAAGTAACACTGATCTCAGTTCTAAGAGTGCTTTCACACATAGCAAACGACTGCATGTCTTTACAAAGAGACGCATGTGTTTTTCTTACTAAAGCTTTCGTGAAATTAATAAACTTTCGAAAGAACGCGATTATCTTTAAATGTAAAGCTTGTACTGAGAAAAGGAACACTAATCTCAGTTCAAAGCGTGCTTTCGCACGTAGAAAACCACTGCTTGTCTTTCCAAGAAAACCCATGTGCGTTTCTTAATAAAGCTTTCGTAAAATTAATAATCTTTAGAAAGAACGCGATTATCTTTCAAAGCAAAGCTTGTACTGAGAAAAGGAAAACTGATCTCAGTTCTAACAGTGCTTTCACACGTAGTAAACCACTGCTTGTCTTTCCAGAGAAACACATGTGCGTTTCTTACTAAAGCTTTCTTGAAATTAATAAACTTTCGAAAGAACGCGAATATCTTTCAAAATAAAGCTTGTACTGAGAAAAGGAACACTGATTTCAATTCTAACAGTGCTTTCACACGTAGCAAACCACTGCTTGTCTTTACAAATAAACCCATGTTCGTTTCTTACTAAGGCTTTCTTGAAATTTATAATCTTTTGAAAGAAAGCGATTGTCTTTCAAAGTAAAACTTGTAATAGGAAAGGGAACACTGATCTCAGTTCTAACAGTGCTTTCACACGGAGCAAACCACTGCTTGTCTTTACAAAGAAGCCCATGTTCGTTTCTTACTAAAGCTTTCGTGAAATTAATAAATTTTTGAAAGAACGCGTTTATCTTTCAAAGTAAAGCTTGTACTGAGAAAAGGAACACTGATCTCAGTTCAAACAGTGCTTTCACACGTAGCAAACCACTGCTTGTCGTTACAAAGAAACGCATCTGCCTTTCTTACTAAAGCTTTCGTGAAATTAATAAACTTTGGAAAGAACGCGATTATCTTTCAAATTAAAGCTTGTACTGAGAAAAGGAACACTGATCTCAGTTCTAAGAGTGCTTTCACACATAGCAAACGACTGCATGTCTTTACAAAGAAACGCATGTGTTTTTCTTACTAAAGCTTTCGTGAAATTAATAAACTTTCGAAAGAACGCTATTATCTTTCAAAGTAAAGCTTGTACTGAGAAAAGGAACACTGATCTCAGTTCAAACAGTGCTTTCACACGTAGTAAACCACTGCTTGTCTTTCCAAAGAAACCCATGTGCGTTTCTTACTAAAGCTTTCGTGAAATTAATAATCTTTGGAAAGAACGCGATTATCTTTCAAATTAAAGCTTGTACTGAGAAAAGGAACACTTACTGAAATTCTAAAAGTGCTTTCACACGTAGCAAATCACTGCTTGTCTTTCCAAAGAAACCCATGTGCGTTTCTTACTAAAGCTTTCGTGAAATTAATAATATTTGGAAAGAACGCGATTATCTTTCAAATTAAAGCTTGTACTGAGAAAAGGAACACTTATTGAAATTCTAACAGTGCTTTCACACGTAGCAAACCACGACTTGCCTCTCCAAAGAAACCCATGTTTGTTTCTTACTAAAGCTTTTTTGAAATTAATAAACTTTGGAAAGAACGTGATTATCTTTCAAAGTAAAGCTTGTACTGAGAAAAGGAACACTGATCTCAGTTCAAACAGTGCTTTCACACATACCGAACCACTGCTTTTCGTTACAAAGAAACGCATGTGCGTTTCTTACTAAGGCTTTCTTGAAATTTATAATCTTTAGAAAGAAAGCGATTGTCTTTCAAAGTAAAACTTGTAATAAGAAAGGGAACACTGATCTCAGTTCCAACAGTGCTTTCACACAGAGCAAACCACTGCTTGTCTTTACAAAGAAGCCCATGTTCGTTTCTTACTAAAGCTTTCGTGAAATTAATAAACTTTCGAAAGAACATGTTTATCTTTCAAAGTAAAGTTTGTACTGAGAAAAGAAACACTGATCTCAGTTCAAACAGTGATTTCACACGCACCAAACCACTGCTTGTCATTACAAAGAAACGCATGTGCCTTTCTTAATAAAGCTTTCGTGAAATTAATAAACTTTCGAAAGAACGCGATTATCTTTCAAAGTAAAGCTTTTACTGAAAAAAAAACACTGATCTCAGTTCTAACAGTGCTTTCACACGTAGCAAACCACTGCTTGTCGTTACAAAGAAACGCATGAGCGTATCTTACTATAGCTTTCGTGAAATTAATAATCTTTTGAAAGAAAGCGATTATCTTTCAAAGTAAAGCTTGTACTGAGAAAAGGAAAACTGATCTCAGTTCTAACAGTGCTTTCACACGTAGCAAACCACTGCATGTCTTTCCAAAGAAACCCATGTGCGTTTCTTACTAAAGCTTTCGTAAAATTAATAATCTTTAGAAAGAACGCGATTATCTTGCAAAGTAAAGCTTGTACTGAGAAAAGGAACACTGATCTCAGTTCAAACAGTGCTTTCACAAGAGGCAAACCACTGCTTGTCTTTCCAAAGAAACCCATGTGCGTTTCTTACTAAAGCTTTCGTGAAATTAATAAACTTTCCAAAGAACGCGATTATCTTTCAAAGTAAAGCTTGTACTGAGAAAAGGAACACTGATCTCAGTTCTAACCGTGCTTTCACACGTAGCAAACCACTGCTTGTCTTTCCAAAGAAACCCATGTTCATTTCTTACTAAAGCTTTAGTGAAATTAATATTCTTTGGAAAGAACGCGATTATCTTTCAAATTAAAGCTTGTACTGAGAAAAGTAACACTGATCTCAGTTCTAAGAGTGCTTTCACACATAGCAAACGACTGCATGTCTTTACAAAGAGACGCATGTGTTTTTCTTACTAAAGCTTTCGTGAAATTAATAAACTTTCGAAAGAACGCGATTATCTTTAAATGTAAAGCTTGTACTGAGAAAAGGAACACTAATCTCAGTTCAAAGCGTGCTTTCGCACGTAGAAAACCACTGCTTGTCTTTCCAAGAAAACCCATGTGCGTTTCTTAATAAAGCTTTCGTAAAATTAATAATCTTTAGAAAGAACGCGATTATCTTTCAAAGCAAAGCTTGTACTGAGAAAAGGAAAACTGATCTCAGTTCTAACAGTGCTTTCACACGTAGTAAACCACTGCTTGTCTTTCCAGAGAAACACATGTGCGTTTCTTACTAAAGCTTTCTTGAAATTAATAAACTTTCGAAAGAACGCGAATATCTTTCAAAATAAAGCTTGTACTGAGAAAAGGAACACTGATTTCAATTCTAACAGTGCTTTCACACGTAGCAAACCACTGCTTGTCTTTACAAATAAACCCATGTTCGTTTCTTACTAAGGCTTTCTTGAAATTTATAATCTTTTGAAAGAAAGCGATTGTCTTTCAAAGTAAAACTTGTAATAGGAAAGGGAACACTGATCTCAGTTCTAACAGTGCTTTCACACGGAGCAAACCACTGCTTGTCTTTACAAAGAAGCCCATGTTCGTTTCTTACTAAAGCTTTCGTGAAATTAATAAATTTTTGAAAGAACGCGTTTATCTTTCAAAGTAAAGCTTGTACTGAGAAAAGGAACACTGATCTCAGTTCAAACAGTGCTTTCACACGTAGCAAACCACTGCTTGTCGTTACAAAGAAACGCATCTGCCTTTCTTACTAAAGCTTTCGTGAAATTAATAAACTTTGGAAAGAACGCGATTATCTTTCAAATTAAAGCTTGTACTGAGAAAAGGAACACTGATCTCAGTTCTAAGAGTGCTTTCACACATAGCAAACGACTGCATGTCTTTACAAAGAAACGCATGTGTTTTTCTTACTAAAGCTTTCGTGAAATTAATAAACTTTCGAAAGAACGCTATTATCTTTCAAAGTAAAGCTTGTACTGAGAAAAGGAACACTGATCTCAGTTCAAACAGTGCTTTCACACGTAGTAAACCACTGCTTGTCTTTCCAAAGAAACCCATGTGCGTTTCTTACTAAAGCTTTCGTGAAATTAATAATCTTTGGAAAGAACGCGATTATCTTTCAAATTAAAGCTTGTACTGAGAAAAGGAACACTTACTGAAATTCTAAAAGTGCTTTCACACGTAGCAAATCACTGCTTGTCTTTCCAAAGAAACCCATGTGCGTTTCTTACTAAAGCTTTCGTGAAATTAATAATATTTGGAAAGAACGCGATTATCTTTCAAATTAAAGCTTGTACTGAGAAAAGGAACACTTATTGAAATTCTAACAGTGCTTTCACACGTAGCAAACCACGACTTGCCTCTCCAAAGAAACCCATGTTTGTTTCTTACTAAAGCTTTTTTGAAATTAATAAACTTTGGAAAGAACGTGATTATCTTTCAAAGTAAAGCTTGTACTGAGAAAAGGAACACTGATCTCAGTTCAAACAGTGCTTTCACACATACCGAACCACTGCTTTTCGTTACAAAGAAACGCATGTGCGTTTCTTACTAAGGCTTTCTTGAAATTTATAATCTTTAGAAAGAAAGCGATTGTCTTTCAAAGTAAAACTTGTAATAAGAAAGGGAACACTGATCTCAGTTCCAACAGTGCTTTCACACAGAGCAAACCACTGCTTGTCTTTACAAAGAAGCCCATGTTCGTTTCTTACTAAAGCTTTCGTGAAATTAATAAACTTTCGAAAGAACATGTTTATCTTTCAAAGTAAAGTTTGTACTGAGAAAAGAAACACTGATCTCAGTTCAAACAGTGATTTCACACGCACCAAACCACTGCTTGTCATTACAAAGAAACGCATGTGCCTTTCTTAATAAAGCTTTCGTGAAATTAATAAACTTTCGAAAGAACGCGATTATCTTTCAAAGTAAAGCTTTTACTGAAAAAAAAACACTGATCTCAGTTCTAACAGTGCTTTCACACGTAGCAAACCACTGCTTGTCGTTACAAAGAAACGCATGAGCGTATCTTACTATAGCTTTCGTGAAATTAATAATCTTTTGAAAGAAAGCGATTATCTTTCAAAGTAAAGCTTGTACTGAGAAAAGGAAAACTGATCTCAGTTCTAACAGTGCTTTCACACGTAGCAAACCACTGCATGTCTTTCCAAAGAAACCCATGTGCGTTTCTTACTAAAGCTTTCGTAAAATTAATAATCTTTAGAAAGAACGCGATTATCTTGCAAAGTAAAGCTTGTACTGAGAAAAGGAACACTGATCTCAGTTCAAACAGTGCTTTCACAAGAGGCAAACCACTGCTTGTCTTTCCAAAGAAACCCATGTGCGTTTCTTACTAAAGCTTTCGTGAAATTAATAAACTTTCCAAAGAACGCGATTATCTTTCAAAGTAAAGCTTGTACTGAGAAAAGGAACACTGATCTCAGTTCTAACCGTGCTTTCACACGTAGCAAACCACTGCTTGTCTTTCCAAAGAAACCCATGTGCATTTCTTACTAAAGCTTTAGTGAAATTAATATTCTTTGGAAAGAACGCGATTATCTTTCAAATTAAAGCTTGTACTGAGAAAAGTAACACTGATCTCAGTTCTAAGAGTGCTTTCACACATAGCAAACGACTGCATGTCTTTACAAAGAGACGCATGTGTTTTTCTTACTAAAGCTTTCGTGAAATTAATAAACTTTCGAAAGAACGCGATTATCTTTAAATGTAAAGCTTGTACTGAGAAAAGGAACACTAATCTCAGTTCAAAGCGTGCTTTCGCACGTAGAAAACCACTGCTTGTCTTTCCAAGAAAACGCATGTGCGTTTCTTACTAAAGCTTTCTTGAAATTAATAAACTTTCGAAAGAACGCGAATATCTTTCAAAGTAAAGCTTGTACTGAGAAAAGGAACACTGATTTCAATTCTAACAGTGCTTTCACACGTAGCAAACCACTGCTTGTCTTTCCAAAGAAACCCATGTGCGTTTCTTAATAAAGCTTTCGTAAAATTAATAATCTTTAGAAAGAACGCGATTATCTTTCAAAGCAAAGCTTGTACTGAGAAAAGGAAAACTGATCTCAGTTCTAACAGTGCTTTCACACGTAGTAAACCACTGCTTGTCTTTCCAGAGAAACACATGTGCGTTTCTTACTAAAGCTTTCTTGAAATTAATAAACTTTCGAAAGAACGCGAATATCTTTCAAAATAAAGCTTGTACTGAGAAAAGGAACACTGATTTCAATTCTAACAGTGCTTTCACACGTAGCAAACCACTGCTTGTCTTTACAAATAAACCCATGTTCGTTTCTTACTAAGGCTTTCTTGAAATTTATAATCTTTTAAAGAAAGCGATTGTCTTTCAAAGTAAAACTTGTAATAAGAAAGGGAACACTGATCTCAGTTCTAACAGTGCTTTCACACGGAGCAAACCACTGCTTGTCTTTACAAAGAAGCCCATGTTCGTTTCTTACTAAAGCTTTCGTGAAATTAATAAATTTTTGAAAGAACGTGTTTATCTTTCAAAGTAAAGCTTTTACTGAGAAAAAAAACACTGATCTCAGTTCAAACAGTGCTTTCACACGTAGCAAACCACTGCTTGTCGTTACAAAGAAACGCATCTGCCTTTCTTACTAAAGCTTTCGTGAAATTAATAAACTTTGGAAAGAACGCGATTATCTTTCAAAGTAAAGCTTGTACTGAGAAAAGGAACACTGATCTCAGTTCAAACAGTGCTTTCACACATACCGAACCACTGCTTTTCGTTACAAAGAAACGCATGTGCGTTTCTTACTAAAGCTTTCTTGAAATTTATAATCTTTCGAAAGAAAGCGATTGTCTTTCAAAGTAAAACTTGTAATAAGAAAGGGAACACTGATCTCAGTTCTAACAGTGCTTTCACACAGAGCAAACCACTGCTTGTCTTTACAAAGAAGCCCATGTTCGTTTCTTACTAAAGCTTTCGTGAAATTAATAAACTTTCGAAAGAACGCGTTTATCTTTCAAAGTAAAGCTTGTACTGAGAAAAGGAACACTGATCTCAGTTCAAACAGTGCTTTCACACGTAGAAAACCACTGCTTGTCTTTCCAAGAAAACGCATGTGCCTTTCTTAATAAAGCTTTCGTGAAATTAATAAACTTTCGAAAGAACGCGATTATCTTTCAAAGTAAAGCTTTTACTGAAAAAAAAACACTGATCTCAGTTCTAACAGTGCTTTCACACGTAGCAAACCACTGCTTGTCGTTACAAAGAAACGCATGAGCGTTTCTTACTATAGCTTTCGTGAAATTAATAATCTTTTGAAAGAAAGCGATTATCTTTCAAAGTAAAGCTTGTACTGAGAAAAGGAAAACTGATCTCAGTTCTAACAGTGCTTTCACACGTAGTAAACCACTGCTTGTCTTTCCAGAGAAACGCATGTGCGTTTCTTACTAAAGCTTTCTTGAAATTAATAAACTTTCGAAAGAACGCGAATCTCTTTCAAAATAAAGCTTGTACTGAGAAAAGGAACACTGATTTCAATACTAACAGTGCTTTCACACGTAGCAAACCACTGCTTGTCTTTACAAATAAACCCATGTGCGTTTCTTACTAAGGCTTTCTTGAAATAAATAATCTTTCGAAAGATAGCGATTGTCTTTCAAAGTAAAACTTGTAATAAGAAAGGGAACACTGATCTCAGTTCTAACAGTGCTTTCACACGGAGCAAACCACTGCTTGTCTTTACAAAGAAGCCCATGTTCGTTTCTTACTAAAGCTTTCGTGAAATTAATAAATTTTTGAAAGAACGCGTTTATCTATCGAAGTAAAGCTTGTACTGAGAAAGAAACACTGATCTTAGTTCAAACAGTGCTTTCACAGGTACCAAACCACTGCTTGTCATTACAAAGAAACGCATGTGCCTTTCTTAATAAAGCTTTCGTGAAATTAATAAACTTTCGAAAGAACGCGATTATCTTTCAAAGTAAAGCTTTTACTGAGAAAAAAAACACTGATCTCAGTTCAAACAGTGCTTTCACACGTAGCAAACCACTGCTTGTCGTTACAAAGAAACGCATCTGCCTTTCTTACTAAAGCTTTCGTGAAATTAATAAACTTTCGAAAGAACGCGATTATCTTTCAAAATAAAGCTTGTACTGAGAAAAGGAAAACTGATCTCAGTTCTAACAGTGCTTTCACACGTAGCAAACCACTGCTTGTCTTTCCAAAGAAACCCATGTGCGTTTCTTACTAAAGCTTTCGTAAAATTAATAATCTTTAGAAAGAACGCGATTATCTTGCAAAGTAAAGCTTGTACTGAGAAAAGGAACACTGATCTCAGTTCAAACAGTGCTTTCACAAGAGGCAAACCACTGCTTGTCTTTCCAAAGAAACCCATGTGCGTTTCTTAATAAAGCTTTCGTAAAATTAATAATCTTTAGAAAGAACGCGATTATCTTTCAAAGCAAAGCTTGTACTGAGAAAAGGAAAACTGATCTCAGATCTAACAGTGCTTTCACACGTAGTAAACCACTGCTTGTCTTTCCAGAGAAACACATGTGCGTTTCTTACTAAAGCTTTCTTGAAATTAATAAACTTTCGAAAGAACGCGAATATCTTTCAAAATAAAGCTTGTACTGAGAAAAGGAACACTGATTTCAATTCTAACAGTGCTTTCACACGTAGCAAACCACTGCTTGTCTTTACAAATAAACCCATGTTCGTTTCTTACTAAGGCTTTCTTGAAATTTATAATCTTTTGAAAGAAAGCGATTGTCTTTCAAAGTAAAACTTGTAATAAGAAAGGGAACACTGATCTCAGTTCTAACAGTGCTTTCACACGGAGCAAACCACTGCTTGTCTTTACAAAGAAGCCCATGTTCGTTTCTTACTAAAGCTTTCGTGAAATTAATAAATTTTTGAAAGAACGCGTTTATCTTTCAAAGTAAAGCTTTTACTGAGAAAAAAAACACTGATCTCAGTTCAAACAGTGCTTTCACACGTAGCAAACCACTGCTTGTCGTTACACAGAAACGCATCTGCCTTTCTTACTAAAGCTTTCGTGAAATTAATAAACTTTGGAAAGAACGCGATTATCTTTCAAAGTAAAGCTTGTACTGAGAAAAGGAACACTGATCTCAGTTCAAACAGTGCTTTCACACATACCGAACCACTGCTTTTCGTTACAAAGAAACGCATGTGCGTTTCTTACTAAAGCTTTCTTGAAATTTATAATCTTTCGAAAGAAAGCGATTGTCTTTCAAAGTAAAACTTGTAATAAGAAAGGGAACACTGATCTCAGTTCTAACAGTGCTTTCACACAGAGCAAACCACTGCTTGTCTTTACAAAGAAGCCCATGTTCGTTTCTTACTAAAGCTTTCGTGAAATTAATAAACTTTCGAAAGAACGCGTTTATCTTTCAAAGTAAAGCTTGTACTGAGAAAAGAAACACTGATCTCAGTTCAAACAGTGATTTCACACGCACCAAACCACTGCTTGACATTACAAAGAAACGCATGTGCCTTTCTTAATAAAGCTTTCGTGAAATTAATAAACTTTCGAAAGAACGCGATTATCTTTCAAAGTAAAGCTTTTACTGAAAAAAAAACACTGATCTCAGTTCTAACAGTGCTTTCACACGTAGCAAATCACTGCTTGTCGTTACAAAGAAACGCATGAGCGTTTCTTACTAAAGCTTTCGTGAAATTAATAATCTTTAGAAAGAACGCGATTATCTTGCAAAGTAAAGCTTGTACTGAGAAAAGGAACACTGATCTCAGTTCAAACAGTGCTTTCACACGTAGAAAACCACTGCTTGTCTTTCCAAGAAAACGCATGTGCCTTTCTTAATAAAGCTTTCGTGAAATTAATAAACTTTCGAAAGAACGCGATTATCTTTCAAAGTAAAGCTTTTACTTAAAAAAAAACACTGATCTCAGTTCTAACAGTGCTTTCACACGTAGCAAACCACTGCTTGTCGTTACAAAGAAACGCATGAGCGTTTCTTACTATAGCTTTCGTGAAATTAATAATCTTTTGAAAGAAAGCGATTATCTTTCAATGTAAAGCTTGTACTGAGAAAAGGAAAACTGATCTCAGTTCTAACAGTGCTTTCACACGTAGCAAACCACTGCATGTCTTTCCAAAGAAACCCATGTGCGTTTCTTACTAAAGCTTTCGTAAAATTAATAATCTTTAGAAAGAACGCAATTATCTTTCAAAGCAAAGCTTGTACTGAGAAAAGGAAAACTGATCTCAGTTCTAACAGTGCTTTCACACGTAGTAAACCACTGCTTGTCTTTCCAGAGAAACGCATGTGCGTTTCTTACTAAAGCTTTCTTGAAATTAATAAACTTTCGAAAGAACGCGAATCTCTTTCAAAATAAAGCTTGTACTGAGAAAAGGAACACTGATTTCAATACTAACAGTGCTTTCACACGTAGCAAACCACTGCTTGTCTTTACAAATAAACCCATGTGCGTTTCTTACTAAGGCTTTCTTGAAATAAATAATCTTTCGAAAGATAGCGATTGTCTTTCAAAGTAAAACTTGTAATAAGAAAGGGAACACTGATCTCAGTTCTAACAGTGCTTTCACACGGAGCAAACCACTGCTTGTCTTTACAAAGAAGCCCATGTTCGTTTCTTACTAAAGCTTTCGTGAAATTAATAAATTTTTGAAAGAACGCGTTTATCTTTCGAAGTAAAGCTTGTACTGAGAAAGAAACACTGATCTTAGTTCAAACAGTGCTTTCACAGGTACCAAACCACTGCTTGTCATTACAAAGAAACGCATGTGCCTTTCTTAATAAAGCTTTCGTGAAATTAATAAACTTTCGAAAGAACGCGATTATCTTTCAAAGTAAAGCTTTTACTGAGAAAAAAAACACTGATCTCAGTTCAAACAGTGCTTTCACACGTAGCAAACCACTGCTTGTCGTTACAAAGAAACGCATCTGCCTTTCTTACTAAAGCTTTCGTGAAATTAATAAACTTTCGAAAGAACGCGATTATCTTTCAAAATAAAGCTTGTACTGAGAAAAGGAAAACTGATCTCAGTTCTAACAGTGCTTTCACACGTAGCAAACCACTGCTTGTCTTTCCAAAGAAACCCATGTGCGTTTCTTACTAAAGCTTTCGTAAAATTAATAATCTTTAGAAAGAACGCGATTATCTTGCAAAGTAAAGCTTTAACTGAGAAAAGGAACACTGATCTCAGTTCAAACAGTGCTTTCACAAGAGGCAAACCACTGCTTGTCTTTCCAAAGAAACCCATGTGCGTTTCTTAATAAAGCTTTCGTAAAATTAATAATCTTTAGAAAGAACGCGATTATCTTTCAAAGCAAAGCTTGTACTGAGAAAAGGAAAACTGATCTCAGATCTAACAGTGCTTTCACACGTAGTAAACCACTGCTTGTCTTTCCAGAGAAACACATGTGCGTTTCTTACTAAAGCTTTCTTGAAATTAATAAACTTTCGAAAGAACGCGAATATCTTTCAAAATAAAGCTTGTACTGAGAAAAGGAACACTGATTTCAATTCTAACAGTGCTTTCACACGTAGCAAACCACTGCTTGTCTTTACAAATAAACCCATGTTCGTTTCTTACTAAGGCTTTCTTGAAATTTATAATCTTTTGAAAGAAAGCGATTGTCTTTCAAAGTAAAACTTGTAATAAGAAAGGGAACACTGATCTCAGTTCTAACAGTGCTTTCACACGGAGCAAACCACTGCTTGTCTTTACAAAGAAGCCCATGTTCGTTTCTTACTAAAGCTTTCGTGAAATTAATAAATTTTTGAAAGAACGCGTTTATCTTTCAAAGTAAAGCTTTTACTGAGAAAAAAAACACTGATCTCAGTTCAAACAGTGCTTTCACACGTAGCAAACCACTGCTTGTCGTTACAAAGAAACGCATCTGCCTTTCTTACTAAAGCTTTCGTGAAATTAATAAACTTTGGAAAGAACGCGATTATCTTTCAAAGTAAAGCTTGTACTGAGAAAAGGAACACTGATCTCAGTTCAAACAGTGCTTTCACACATACCGAACCACTGCTTTTCGTTACAAAGAAACGCATGTGCGTTTCTTACTAAAGCTTTCTTGAAATTTATAATCTTTCGAAAGAAAACGATTGTCTTTCAAAGTAAAACTTGTAATAAGAAAGGGAACACTGATCTCAGTTCTAACAGTGCTTTCACACAGAGCAAACCACTGCTTGTCTTTACAAAGAAGCCCATGTTCGTTTCTTACTAAAGCTTTCGTGAAATTAATAAACTTTCGAAAGAACGCGTTTATCTTTCAAAGTAAAGCTTGTACTGAGAAAAGAAACACTGATCTCAGTTCAAACAGTGATTTCACACGCACCAAACCACTGCTTGACATTACAAAGAAACGCATGTGCCTTTCTTAATAAAGCTTTCGTGAAATTAATAAACTTTCGAAAGAACGCGATTATCTTTCAAAGTAAAGCTTTTACTGAAAAAAAAACACTGATCTCAGTTCTAACAGTGCTTTCACACGTAGCAAATCACTGCTTGTCGTTACAAAGAAACGCATGAGCGTTTCTTACTAAAGCTTTCGTGAAATTAATAATCTTTAGAAAGAACGCGATTATCTTGCAAAGTAAAGCTTGTACTGAGAAAAGGAACACTGATCTCAGTTCAAACAGTGCTTTCACACGTAGAAAACCACTGCTTGTCTTTCCAGAGAAACGCATGTGCGTTTCTTACTAAAGCTTTCTTGAAATTAATAAACTTTCGAAAGAACGCGAATCTCTTTCAAAATAAAGCTTGTACTGAGAAAAGGAACACTGATTTCAATACTAACAGTGCTTTCACACGTAGCAAACCACTGCTTGTCTTTACAAATAAACCCATGTGCGTTTCTTACTAAGGCTTTCTTGAAATAAATAATCTTTCGAAAGATAGCGATTGTCTTTCAAAGTAAAACTTGTAATAAGAAAGGGAACACTGATCTCAGTTCTAACAGTGCTTTCACACGGAGCAAACCACTGCTTGTCTTTACAAAGAAGCCCATGTTCGTTTCTTACGAAAGCTTTCGTGAAATTAATAAATTTTTGAAAGAACGCGTTTATCTTTCGAAGTAAAGCTTGTACTGAGAAAGAAACACTGATCTTAGTTCAAACAGTGCTTTCACAGGTACCAAACCACTGCTTGTCATTACAAAGAAACGCATGCGCCTTTCTTAATAAAGCTTTCGTGAAATTAATAAACTTTCGAAAGAACGCGATTATCTTTCAAAGTAAAGCTTTTACTGAGAAAAAAAACACTGATCTCAGTTCAAACAGTGCTTTCACACGTAGCAAACCACTGCTTGTCGTTACAAAGAAACGCATCTGCCTTTCTTACTAAAGCTTTCGTGAAATTAATAAACTTTCGAAAGAACGCGATTATCTTTCAAAATAAAGCTTGTACTGAGAAAAGGAAAACTGATCTCAGTTCTAACAGTGCTTTCACACGTAGCAAACCACTGCTTGTCTTTCCAAAGAAACCCATGTGCGTTTCTTACTAAAGCTTTCGTAAAATTAATAATCTTTAGAAAGAACGCGATTATCTTGCAAAGTAAAGCTTGTACTGAGAAAAGGAACACTGATCTCAGTTCAAACAGTGCTTTCACAAGAGGCAAACCACTGCTTGTCTTTCCAAAGAAACCCATGTGCGTTTCTTACTAAAGCTTTCGTGAAATTAATAAACTTTCCAAAGAACGCGATTATCTTTCAAAGTAAAGCTTGTACTGAGAAAAGGAACACTGATCTCAGTTCTAACCGTGCTTTCACACGTAGCAAACCACTGCTTGTCTTTCCAAAGAAACCCATGTGCATTTCTTACTAAAGCTTTAGTGAAATTAATATTCTTTGGAAAGAACGCGATTATCTTTCAAATTAAAGCTTGTACTGAGAAAAGTAACACTGATCTCAGTTCTAAGAGTGCTTTCACACATAGCAAACGACTGCATGTCTTTACAAAGAGACGCATGTGTTTTTCTTACTAAAGCTTTCGTGAAATTAATAAACTTTCGAAAGAACGCGATTATCTTTAAATGTAAAGCTTGTACTGAGAAAAGGAACACTAATCTCAGTTCAAAGCGTGCTTTCGCACGTAGAAAACCACTGCTTGTCTTTTCAAGAAAACGCATGTGCGTTTCTTACTAAAGCTTTCTTGAAATTAATAAACTTTCGAAAGAACGCGAATATCTTTCAAAGTAAAGCTTGTACTGAGAAAAGGAACACTGATTTCAATTCTAACAGTGCTTTCACACGTAGCAAACCACTGCTTGTCTTTCCAAAGAAACCCATGTGCGTTTCCTAATAAAGCTTTCGTAAAATTAATAATCTTTAGAAAGAACGCGATTATCTTTCAAAGCAAAGCTTGTACTGAGAAAAGGAAAACTGATCTCAGATCTAACAGTACTTTCACACGTAGTAAACCACTGCTTGTCTTTCCAGAGAAACACATGTGCGTTTCTTACTAAAGCTTTCTTGAAATTAATAAACTTTCGAAAGAACGCGAATATCTTTCAAAATAAAGCTTGTACTGAGAAAAGGAACACTGATTTCAATTCTAACAGTGCTTTCACACGTAGCAAACCACTGCTTGTCTTTACAAATAAACCCATGTTCGTTTCTTACTAAGGCTTTCTTGAAATTTATAATCTTTTGAAAGAAAGCGATTGTCTTTCAAAGTAAAACTTGTAATAAGAAAGGGAACACTGATCTCAGTTCTAACAGTGCTTTCACACGGAGCAAACCACTGCTTGTCTTTACAAAGAAGCCCATGTTCGTTTCTTACTAAAGCTTTCGTGAAATTAATAAACTTTCGAAAGAACGCGTTTATCTTTCAAAGTAAAGCTTGTACTGAGAAAAGAAACACTGATCTCAGTTCAAACAGTGATTTCACACGCACCAAACCACTGCTTGACATTACAAAGAAACGCATGTGCCTTTCTTAATAAAGCTTTCGTGAAATTAATAAAATTTCGAAAGAACGCGATTATCTTTCAAAGTAAAGCTTTTACTGAAAAAAAAACACTGATCTCAGTTCTAACAGTGCTTTCACACGTAGCAAATCACTGCTTGTCGTTACAAAGAAACGCATGAGCGTTTCTTACTAAAGCTTTCGTGAAATTAATAATCTTTAGAAAGAACGCGATTATCTTGCAAAGTAAAGCTTGTACTGAGAAAAGGAACACTGATCTCAGTTCAAACAGTGCTTTCACACGTAGCAAACCACTGCTTGTCTTTCCAAGAAAACGCATGTGCGTTTCTTACTAAAGCTTTCGTGAAATTAATAAACTTTCGAAAGAACGCGATTATCTTTCAAATTAAAGCTTGTACTGAGAAAAGGAACACTGATCTCAGTTCAAACAGTGCTTTCACAAGAAGCAAACCACTGCTTGTCTTTCCAAAGAAACCCATGTGCGTTTCTTACTAAAGCTTTCGTGAAATTAATAAACTTTCCAAAGAACGCGATTATCTTTCAAAGTAAAGCTTGTACTGAGAAAAGGAACACTGATCTCAGTTCTAACCGTGCTTTCACACGTAGCAAACCACTGCTTGTCTTTCCAAAGAAACCCATGTGCATTTCTTACTAAAGCTTTAGTGAAATTAATATTCTTTGGAAAGAACGCGATTATCTTTCAAATTAAAGCTTGTACTGAGAAAAGTAACACTGATCTCAGTTCTAAGAGTGCTTTCACACATAGCAAACGACTGCATGTCTTTACAAAGAGACGCATGTGTTTTTCTTACTAAAGCTTTCGTGAAATTAATAAACTTTCGAAAGAACGCGATTATCTTTAAATGTAAAGCTTGTACTGAGAAAAGGAACACTAATCTCAGTTCAAAGCGTGCTTTCGCACGTAGAAAACCACTGCTTGTCTTTCCAAGAAAACGCATGTGCGTTTCTTACTAAAGCTTTCTTGAAATTAATAAACTTTCGAAAGAACGCGAATATCTTTCAAAGTAAAGCTTGTACTGAGAAAAGGAACACTGATTTCAATTCTAACAGTGCTTTCACACGTAGCAAACCACTGCTTGTCTTTCCAAAGAAACCCATGTGCGTTTCTTACTAAAGCTTTCGTAAAATTAATAATCTTTAGAAAGAACGCGATTATCTTTCAAAGCAAAGCTTGTACTGAGAAAAGGAAAACTGATCTCAGTTCTAACAGTGCTTTCACACGTAGTAAACCACTGCTTGTCTTTCCAGAGAAACACATGTGCGTTTCTTACTAAAGCTTTCTTGAAATTAATAAACTTTCGAAAGAACGCGAATATCTTTCAAAATAAAGCTTGTACTGAGAAAAGGAACACTGATTTCAATTCTAACAGTGCTTTCACACGTAGCAAACCACTGCTTGTCTTTACAAATAAACCCATGTTCGTTTCTTACTAAGGCTTTCTTGAAATTTATAATCTTTTGAAAGAAAGCGATTGTCTTTCAAAGTAAAACTTGTAATAAGAAAGGGAACACTGATCTCAGTTCTAACAGTGCTTTCACACGGAGCAAACCACTGCTTGTCTTTACAAAGAAGCCCATGTTCGTTTCTTACTAAAGCTTTCGTGAAATTAATAAATTTTTGAAAGAACGCGTTTATCTTTCAAAGTAAAGCTTTTACTGAAAAAAAAAACACTGATCTCAGTTCAAACAGTGCTTTCACACGTAGCAAACCACTGCTTGTCGTTACAAAGAAACGCATCTGCCTTTCTTACTAAAGCTTTCGTGAAATTAATAAACTTTGGAAAGAACGCGATTATCTTTCAAAGTAAAGCTTGTACTGAGAAAAGGAACACTGATCTCAGTTCAAACAGTGCTTTCACACATACCGAACCACTGCTTTTCGTTACAAAGAAACGCATGTGCGTTTCTTACTAAAGCTTTCTTGAAATTTATAATCTTTCGAAAGAAAGCGATTGTCTTTCAAAGTAAAACTTGTAATAAGAAAGGGAACACTGATCTCAGTTCTAACAGTGCTTTCACACAGAGCAAACCACTGCTTGTCTTTACAAAGAAGCCCATGTTCGTTTCTTACTAAAGCTTTCGTGAAATTAATAAACTTTCGAAAGAACGCGTTTATCTTTCAAAGTAAAGCTTGTACTGAGAAAAGAAACACTGATCTCAGTTCAAACAGTGATTTCACACGCACCAAACCACTGCTTGACATTACAAAGAAACGCATGTGCCTTTCTTAATAAAGCTTTCGTGAAATTAATAAACTTTCGAAAGAACGCGATTATCTTTCAAAGTAAAGCTTTTACTGAAAAAAAAACACTGATCTCAGTTCTAACAGTGCTTTCACACGTAGCAAATCACTGCTTGTCGTTACAAAGAAACGCATGAGCGTTTCTTACTAAAGCTTTCGTGAAATTAATAATCTTTAGAAAGAACGCGATTATCTTGCAAAGTAAAGCTTGTACTGAGAAAAGGAACACTTATCTCAGTTCAAACAGTGCTTTCACACGTAGAAAACCACTGCTTGTCTTTCCAAGAAAACGCATGTGCCTTTCTTAATAAAGCTTTCGTGAAATTAATAAACTTTCGAAAGAACGCGATTATCTTTCAAAGTAAAGCTTTTACTGAAAAAAAAACACTGATCTCAGTTCTAACAGTGCTTTCACACGTAGCAAATCACTGCTTGTCGTTACAAAGAAACGCATGAGCGTTTCTTACTAAAGCTTTCGTGAAATTAATAAACTTTCGAAAGAACGCGATTATCTTGCAAAGTAAAGCTTGTACTGAGAAAAGGAACACTGATCTCAGTTCAAACAGTGCTTTCACACGTAGCAAACCACTGCTTGTCTTTCCAAAGAAACCCATGTGCATTTCTTACTAAAGCTTTAGTGAAATTAATATTCTTTGGAAAGAACGCGATTATCTTTCAAATTAAAGCTTGTACTGAGAAAAGGAACACTGATCTCAGTTCTAAGAGTGCTTTCACACATAGCAAACGACTGCATGTCTTTACAAAGAAACGCATGTGTTTTTCTTACTAAAGCTTTCGTGAAATTAATAAACTTTCGAAAGAACGCGATTATCTTTCAAAGTAAAGCTTGTACTGAGAAAAGGAACACTGATCTCAGTTCAAACAGTGCTTTCACACGTTGTAAACCACTGCTTGTCTTTCCAAAGAAACCCATGTGCGTTTCTTACTAAAGCTTTCGTGAAATTAATAATCTTTGGAAAGAACGCGATTATCTTTCAAATTAAAGCTTGTACTGAGAAAAGGAACACTTATTGAAATTCTAAAAGTGCTTTCACACGTAGCAAATCACTGCTTGTCTTTCCAAAGAAACCCATGTGCGTTTCTTACTAAAGCTTTCGTGAAATTAATAAATTTTTGAAAGAACGCGTTTATCTTTCGAAGTAAAGCTTGTACTGAGAAAGAAACACTGATCTTAGTTCAAACAGTGCTTTCACAGGTACCAAACCACTGCTTGTCATTACAAAGAAACGCATGTGCCTTTCTTAATAAAGCTTTCGTGAAATTAATAAACTTTCGAAAGAACGCGATTATCTTTCAAAGTAAAGCTTTTACTGAGAAAAAAAACACTGATCTCAGTTCAAACAGTGCTTTCACACGTAGCAAACCTCTGCTTGTCGTTACAAAGAAACGCATCTGCCTTTCTTACTAAAGCTTTCGTGAAATTAATAAACTTTCGAAAGAACGCGATTATCTTTCAAAATAAAGCTTGTACTGAGAAAAGGAAAACTGATCTCAGTTCTAACAGTGCTTTCACACGTAGCAAACCACTGCTTGTCTTTCCAAAGAAACCCATGTGCGTTTCTTACTAAAGCTTTCGTGAAATTAATAATATTTGGAAAGAACGCGATTATCTTTCAAATTAAAGCTTGTACTGAGAAAAGGAACACTTATTGAAATTCTAACAGTGCTTTCACACGTAGCAAACCACGACTTGCCTTTCCAAAGAAACCCATGTTTGTTTCTTACTAAAGCTTTCTTGAAATTAATAAACTTTGGAAAGAACGTGATTATCTTTCAAAGTAAAGCTTGTACTGAGAAAAGGAACACTGATCTCAGTTCAAACAGTGCTTTCACACATACCGAACCACTGCTTTTCGTTACAAAGATACGCATGTTCGTTTCTTACTAAGGCTTTCTTGAAATTTATAATCTTTAGAAAGAAAGCGATTGTCTTTCAAAGTAAAACTTGTAATAAGAAAGGGAACACTGATCTCAGTTCCAACAGTGCTTTCACACAGAGCAAACCACTGCTTGTCTTTACAAAGAAGCCCATGTTCGTTTCTTACTAAAGCTTTCGTGAAATTAAAAAACTTTCGAAAGAACATGTTTATCTTTCAAAGTAAAGCTTGTACTGAGAAAAGGAAAACTGATCTCAGTTCTAACAGTGCTTTCACACGTAGCAAACCACTGCATGTCTTTCCAAAGAAACCCATGTGCGTTTCTTACTAAAGCTTTCGTAAAATTAATAATCTTTAGAAAGAACGCAATTATCTTTCAAAGCAAAGCTTGTACTGAGAAAAGGAAAACTGATCTCAGTTCTAACAGTGCTTTCACACGTAGTAAACCACTGCTTGTCTTTCCAGAGAAACGCATGTGCGTTTCTTACTAAAGCTTTCTTGAAATTAATAAACTTTCGAAAGAACGCGAATCTCTTTCAAAATAAAGCTTGTACTGAGAAAAGGAACACTGATTTCAATACTAACAGTGCTTTCACACGTAGCAAACCACTGCTTGTCTTTACAAATAAACCCATGTGCGTTTCTTACTAAGGCTTTCTTGAAATAAATAATCTTTCGAAAGATAGCGATTGTCTTTCAAAGTAAAACTTGTAATAAGAAAGGGAACACTGATCTCAGTTCTAACAGTGCTTTCACACGGAGCAAACCACTGCTTGTCTTTACAAAGAAGCCCATGTTCGTTTCTTACTAAAGCTTTCGTGAAATTAATAAATTTTTGAAAGAACGCGTTTATCTTTCGAAGTAAAGCTTGTACTGAGAAAGAAACACTGATCTTAGTTCAAACAGTGCTTTCACAGGTACCAAACCACTGCTTGTCATTACAAAGAAACGCATGTGCCTTTCTTAATAAAGCTTTCGTGAAATTAATAAACTTTCGAAAGAACGCGATTATCTTTCAAAGTAAAGCTTTTACTGAGAAAAAAAACACTGATCTCAGTTCAAACAGTGCTTTCACACGTAGCAAACCACTGCTTGTCGTTACAAAGAAACGCATCTGCAATTCGTACTAAAGCTTTCGTGAAATTAATAAACTTTCGAAAGAACGCGATTATCTTTCAAAATAAAGCTTGTACTGAGAAAAGGAAAACTGATCTCAGTTCTAACAGTGCTTTCACACGTAGCAAACCACTGCTTGTCTTTCCAAAGAAACCCATGTGCGTTTCTTACTAAAGCTTTCGTAAAATTAATAATCTTTAGAAAGAACGCGATTATCTTGCAAAGTAAAGCTTTAACTGAGAAAAGGAACACTGATCTCAGTTCAAACAGTGCTTTCACAAGAGGCAAACCACTGCTTGTCTCTCCAAAGAAACCCATGTGCGTTTCTTAATAAAGCTTTCGTAAAATTAATAATCTTTAGAAAGAACGCGATTATCTTTCAAAGCAAAGCTTGTACTGAGAAAAGGAAAACTGATCTCAGATCTAACAGTGCTTTCACACGTAGTAAACCACTGCTTGTCTTTCCAGAGAAACACATGTGCGTTTCTTACTAAAGCATTCTTGAAATTAATAAACTTTCGAAAGAACGCGAATATCTTTCAAAATAAAGCTTGTACTGAGAAAAGGAACACTGATTTCAATTCTAACAGTGCTTTCACACGTAGCAAACCACTGCTTGTCTTTACAAATAAACCCATGTTCGTTTCTTACTAAGGCTTTCTTGAAATTTATAATCTTTTGAAAGAAAGCGATTGTCTTTCAAAGTAAAACTTGTAATAAGAAAGGGAACACTGATCTCAGTTCTAACAGTGCTTTCACACGGAGCAAACCACTGCTTGTCTTTACAAAGAAGCCCATGTTCGTTTCTTACTAAAGCTTTCGTGAAATTAATAAATTTTTGAAAGAACGCGTTTATCTTTCAAAGTAAAGCTTTTACTGAGAAAAAAAACACTGATCTCAGTTCAAACAGTGCTTTCACACGTAGCAAACCACTGCTTGTCGTTACAAAGAAACGCATCTGCCTTTCTTACTAAAGCTTTCGTGAAATTAATAAACTTTGGAAAGAACGCGATTATCTTTCAAAGTAAAGCTTGTACTGAGAAAAGGAACACTGATCTCAGTTCAAACAGTGCTTTCACACATACCGAACCACTGCTTTTCGTTACAAAGAAACGCATGTGCGTTTCTTACTAAAGCTTTCTTGAAATTTATAATCTTTCGAAAGAAAGCGATTGTCTTTCAAAGTAAAACTTGTAATAAGAAAGGGAACACTGATCTCAGTTCTAACAGTGCTTTCACACAGAGCAAACCACTGCTTGTCTTTACAAAGAAGCCCATGTTCGTTTCTTACTAAAGCTTTCGTGAAATTAATAAACTTTCGAAAGAACGCGTTTATCTTTCAAAGTAAAGCTTGTACTGAGAAAAGAAACACTGATCTCAGTTCAAACAGTGATTTCACACGCACCAAACCACTGCTTGACATTACAAAGAAACGCATGTGCCTTTCTTAATAAAGCTTTCGTGAAATTAATAAACTTTCGAAAGAACGCGATTATCTTTCAAAGTAAAGCTTTTACTGAAAAAAAAACACTGATCTCAGTTCTAACAGTGCTTTCACACGTAGCAAATCACTGCTTGTCGTTACAAAGAAACGCATGAGCGTTTCTTACTAAAGCTTTCGTGAAATTAATAATCTTTAGAAAGAACGCGATTATCTTGCAAAGTAAAGCTTGTACTGAGAAAAGGAACACTGATCTCAGTTCAAACAGTGCTTTCACACGTAGAAAACCACTGCTTGTCTTTCCAAGAAAACGCATGTGCCTTTCTTAATAAAGCTTTCGTGAAATTAATAAACTTTCGAAAGAACGCGATTATCTTTCAAAGTAAAGCTTTTACTGAAAAAAAAACACTGATCTCAGTTCTAACAGTGCTTTCACACGTAGCAAACCACTGCTTGTCGTTACAAAGAAACGCATGAGCGTTTCTTACTATAGCTTTCGTGAAATTAATAATCTTTTGAAAGAAAGCGATTATCTTTCAAAGTAAAGCTTGTACTGAGAAAAGGAAAACTGATCTCAGTTCTAACAGTGCTTTCACACGTAGCAAACCACTGCATGTCTTTCCAAAGAAACCCATGTGCGTTTCTTACTAAAGCTTTCGTAAAATTAATAATCTTTAGAAAGAACGCAATTATCTTTCAAAGCAAAGCTTGTACTGAGAAAAGGAAAACTGATCTCAGTTCTAACAGTGCTTTCACACGTAGTAAACCACTGCTTGTCTTTCCAGAGAAACGCATGTGCGTTTCTTACTAAAGCTTTCTTGAAATTAATAAACTTTCGAAAGAACGCGAATCTCTTTCAAAATAAAGCTTGTACTGAGAAAAGGAACACTGATTTCAATACTAACAGTGCTTTCACACGTAGCAAACCACTGCTTGTCTTTACAAATAAACCCATGTGCGTTTCTTACTAAGGCTTTCTTGAAATAAATAATCTTTCGAAAGATAGCGATTGTCTTTCAAAGTAAAACTTGTAATAAGAAAGGGAACACTGATCTCAGTTCTAACAGTGCTTTCACACGGAGCAAACCACTGCTTGTCTTTACAAAGAAGCCCATGTTCGTTTCTTACGAAAGCTTTCGTGAAATTAATAAATTTTTGAAAGAACGCGTTTATCTTTCGAAGTAAAGCTTGTACTGAGAAAGAAACACTGATCTTAGTTCAAACAGTGCTTTCACAGGTACCAAACCACTGCTTGTCATTACAAAGAAACGCATGCGCCTTTCTTAATAAAGCTTTCGTGAAATTAATAAACTTTCGAAAGAACGCGATTATCTTTCAAAGTAAAGCTTTTACTGAGAAAAAAAACACTGATCTCAGTTCAAACAGTGCTTTCACACGTAGCAAACCACTGCTTGTCGTTACAAAGAAACGCATCTGCCTTTCTTACTAAAGCTTTCGTGAAATTAATAAACTTTCGAAAGAACGCGATTATCTTTCAAAATAAAGCTTGTACTGAGAAAAGGAAAACTGATCTCAGTTCTAACAGTGCTTTCACACGTAGCAAACCACTGCTTGTCTTTCCAAAGAAACCCATGTGCGTTTCTTACTAAAGCTTTCGTAAAATTAATAATCTTTAGAAAGAACGCGATTATCTTGCAAAGTAAAGCTTGTACTGAGAAAAGGAACACTGATCTCAGTTCAAACAGTGCTTTCACAAGAGGCAAACCACTGCTTGTCTTTCCAAAGAAACCCATGTGCGTTTCTTACTAAAGCTTTCGTGAAATTAATAAACTTTCCAAAGAACGCGATTATCTTTCAAAGTAAAGCTTGTACTGAGAAAAGGAACACTGATCTCAGTTCTAACCGTGCTTTCACACGTAGCAAACCACTGCTTGTCTTTCCAAAGAAACCCATGTGCATTTCTTACTAAAGCTTTAGTGAAATTAATATTCTTTGGAAAGAACGCGATTATCTTTCAAATTAAAGCTTGTACTGAGAAAAGTAACACTGATCTCAGTTCTAAGAGTGCTTTCACACATAGCAAACGACTGCATGTCTTTACAAAGAGACGCATGTGTTTTTCTTACTAAAGCTTTCGTGAAATTAATAAACTTTCGAAAGAACGCGATTATCTTTAAATGTAAAGCTTGTACTGAGAAAAGGAACACTAATCTCAGTTCAAAGCGTGCTTTCGCACGTAGAAAACCACTGCTTGTCTTTTCAAGAAAACGCATGTGCGTTTCTTACTAAAGCTTTCTTGAAATTAATAAACTTTCGAAAGAACGCGAATATCTTTCAAAGTAAAGCTTGTACTGAGAAAAGGAACACTGATTTCAATTCTAACAGTGCTTTCACACGTAGCAAACCACTGCTTGTCTTTCCAAAGAAACCCATGTGCGTTTCTTAATAAAGCTTTCGTAAAATTAATAATCTTTAGAAAGAACGCGATTATCTTTCAAAGCAAAGCTTGTACTGAGAAAAGGAAAACTGATCTCAGATCTAACAGTGCTTTCACACGTAGTAAACCACTGCTTGTCTTTCCAGAGAAACACATGTGCGTTTCTTACTAAAGCTTTCTTGAAATTAATAAACTTTCGAAAGAACGCGAATATCTTTCAAAATAAAGCTTGTACTGAGAAAAGGAACACTGATTTCAATTCTAACAGTGCTTTCACACGTAGCAAACCACTGCTTGTCTTTACAAATAAACCCATGTTCGTTTCTTACTAAGGCTTTCTTGAAATTTATAATCTTTTGAAAGAAAGCGATTGTCTTTCAAAGTAAAACTTGTAATAAGAAAGGGAACACTGATCTCAGTTCTAACAGTGCTTTCACACGGAGCAAACCACTGCTTGTCTTTACAAAGAAGCCCATGTTCGTTTCTTACTAAAGCTTTCGTGAAATTAATAAACTTTCGAAAGAACGCGTTTATCTTTCAAAGTAAAGCTTGTACTGAGAAAAGAAACACTGATCTCAGTTCAAACAGTGATTTCACACGCACCAAACCACTGCTTGACATTACAAAGAAACGCATGTGCCTTTCTTAATAAAGCTTTCGTGAAATTAATAAAATTTCGAAAGAACGCGATTATCTTTCAAAGTAAAGCTTTTACTGAAAAAAAAACACTGATCTCAGTTCTAACAGTGCTTTCACACGTAGCAAATCACTGCTTGTCGTTACAAAGAAACGCATGAGCGTTTCTTACTAAAGCTTTCGTGAAATTAATAATCTTTAGAAAGAACGCGATTATCTTGCAAAGTAAAGCTTGTACTGAGAAAAGGAACACTGATCTCAGTTCAAACAGTGCTTTCACACGTAGAAAACCACTGCTTGTCTTTCCAAGAAAACGCATGTGCCTTTCTTAACAAAGCTTTCGTGAAATTAATAAACTTTCGAAAGAACGCGATTATCTTTCAAAGTAAAGCTTTTACTGAAAAAAAAACACTGATCTCAGTTCTAACAGTGCTTTCACACGTAGCAAATCACTGCTTGTCGTTACAAAGAAACGCATGAGCGTTTCTTACTAAAGCTTTCGTGAAATTAATAATCTTTAGAAAGAACGCGATTATCTTGCAAAGTAAAGATTGTACTGAGAAAAGGAACACTGATCTCAGTTCAAACAGTGCTTTCACACGTAGCAAACCACTGCTTGTCTTTCCAAGAAAACGCATGTGCGTTTCTTACTAAAGCTTTCGTGAAATTAATAAACTTTCGAAAGAACGCGATTATCTTTCAAATTAAAGCTTGTACTGAGAAAAGGAACACTGATCTCAGTTCAAACAGTGCTTTCACAAGAAGCAAACCACTGCTTGTCTTTCCAAAGAAACCCATGTGCGTTTCTTACTAAAGCTTTCGTGAAATTAATAAACTTTCCAAAGAACGCGATTATCTTTCAAAGTAAAGCTTGTACTGAGAAAAGGAACACTGATCTCAGTTCTAACCGTGCTTTCACACGTAGCAAACCACTGCTTGTCTTTCCAAAGAAACCCATGTGCATTTCTTACTAAAGCTTTAGTGAAATTAATATTCTTTGGAAAGAACGCGATTATCTTTCAAATTAAAGCTTGTACTGAGAAAAGTAACACTGATCTCAGTTCTAAGAGTGCTTTCACACATAGCAAATGACTGCATGTCTTTACAAAGAGACGCATGTGTTTTTCTTACTAAAGCTTTCGTGAAATTAATAAACTTTCGAAAGAACGCGATTATCTTTAAATGTAAAGCTTGTACTGAGAAAAGGAACACTAATCTCAGTTCAAAGCGTGCTTTCGCACGTAGAAAACCACTGCTTGTCTTTCCAAGAAAACGCATGTGCGTTTCTTACTAAAGCTTTCTTGAAATTAATAAACTTTCGAAAGAACGCGAATATCTTTCAAAGTAAAGCTTGTACTGAGAAAAGGAACACTGATTTCAATTCTAACAATGCTTTCACACGTAGCAAACCACTGCTTGTCTTTCCAAAGAAACCCATGTGCGTTTCTTACTAAAGCTTTCGTAAAATTAATAATCTTTAGAAAGAACGCGATTATCTTTCAAAGCAAAGCTTGTACTGAGAAAAGGAAAACTGATCTCAGTTCTAACAGTGCTTTCACACGTAGTAAACCACTGCTTGTCTTTCCAGAGAAACACATGTGCGTTTCTTACTAAAGCTTTCTTGAAATTAATAAACTTTCGAAAGAACGCGAATATCTTTCAAAATAAAGCTTGTACTGAGAAAAGGAACACTGATTTCAATTCTAACAGTGCTTTCACACGTAGCAAACCACTGCTTGTCTTTACAAATAAACCCATGTTCGTTTCTTACTAAGGCTTTCTTGAAATTTATAATCTTTTGAAAGAAAGCGATTGTCTTTCAAAGTAAAACTTGTAATAAGAAAGGGAACACTGATCTCAGTTCTAACAGTGCTTTCACACGGAGCAAACCACTGCTTGTCTTTACAAAGAAGCCCATGTTCGTTTCTTACTAAAGCTTTCGTGAAATTAATAAATTTTTGAAAGAACGCGTTTATCTTTCAAAGTAAAGCTTTTACTGAAAAAAAAAA
Organism: Chionomys nivalis; assembly: GCF_950005125.1. NCBI lineage: Eukaryota > Metazoa > Chordata > Mammalia > Rodentia > Cricetidae > Chionomys > Chionomys nivalis. The sequence continues at coordinate 62,937,164 of NC_080102.1, forward strand.
CACTGATCTCAGTTCAAACAGTGCTTTCACACGTAGCAAACCACTGCTTGTCGTTACAAAGAAACGCATCTGCCTTTCTTACTAAAGCTTTCGTGAAATTAATAAACTTTGGAAAGAACGCGATTATCTTTCAAAGTAAAGCTTGTACTGAGAAAAGGAACACTGATCTCAGTTCAAACAGTGCTTTCACACATACCGAACCACTGCTTTTCGTTACAAAGAAACGCATGTGCGTTTCTTACTAAAGCTTTCTTGAAATTTATAATCTTTCGAAAGAAAGCGATTGTCTTTCAAAGTAAAACTTGTAATAAGAAAGGGAACACTGATCTCAGTTCTAACAGTGCTTTCACACAGAGCAAACCACTGCTTGTCTTTACAAAGAAGCCCATGTTCGTTTCTTACTAAAGCTTTCGTGAAATTAATAAACTTTCGAAAGAACGCGTTTATCTTTCAAAGTAAAGCTTGTACTGAGAAAAGAAACACTGATCTCAGTTCAAACAGTGATTTCACACACACCAAACCACTGCTTGACATTACAAAGAAACGCATGTGCCTTTCTTAATAAAGCTTTCGTGAAATTAATAAACTTTCGAAAGAACGCGATTATCTTTCAAAGTAAAGCTTTTACTGAAAAAAAAACACTGATCTCAGTTCTAACAGTGCTTTCACACGTAGCAAATCACTGCTTGTTGTTACAAAGAAACGCATGAGCGTTTCTTACTAAAGCTTTCGTGAAATTAATAATCTTTAGAAAGAACGCGATTATCTTGCAAAGTAAAGCTTGTACTGAGAAAAGGAACACTTATCTCAGTTCAAACAGTGCTTTCACACGTAGAAAACCACTGCTTGTCTTTCCAAGAAAACGCATGTGCCTTTCTTAATAAAGCTTTCGTGAAATTAATAAACTTTCGAAAGAACGCGATTATCTTTCAAAGTAAAGCTTTTACTGAAAAAAAAACACTGATCTCAGTTCTAACAGTGCTTTCACACGTAGCAAATCACTGCTTGTCGTTACAAAGAAACGCATGAGCGTTTCTTACTAAAGCTTTCGTGAAATTAATAAACTTTCGAAAGAACGCGATTATCTTGCAAAGTAAAGCTTGTACTGAGAAAAGGAACACTGATCTCAGTTCAAACAGTGCTTTCACACGTAGCAAACCACTGCTTGTCTTTCCAAAGAAACCCATGTGCATTTCTTACTAAAGCTTTAGTGAAATTAATATTCTTTGGAAAGAACGCGATTATCTTTCAAATTAAAGCTTGTACTGAGAAAAGGAACACTGATCTCAGTTCTAAGAGTGCTTTCACACATAGCAAACGACTGCATGTCTTTACAAAGAAACGCATGTGTTTTTCTTACTAAAGCTTTCGTGAAATTAATAAACTTTCGAAAGAACGCGATTATCTTTCAAAGTAAAGCTTGTACTGAGAAAAGGAACACTGATCTCAGTTCAAACAGTGCTATCACACGTTGTAAACCACTGCTTGTCTTTCCAAAGAAACCCATGTGCGTTTCTTACTAAAGCTTTCGTGAAATTAATAATCTTTGGAAAGAACGCGATTATCTTTCAAATTAAAGCTTGTACTGAGAAAAGGAACACTTATTGAAATTCTAAAAGTGCTTTCACACGTAGCAAATCACTGCTTGTCTTTCCAAAGAAACCCATGTGCGTTTCTTACTAAAGCTTTCGTGAAATTAATAAATTTTTGAAAGAACGCGTTTATCTTTCGAAGTAAAGCTTGTACTGAGAAAGAAACACTGATCTTAGTTCAAACAGTGCTTTCACAGGTACCAAACCACTGCTTGTCATTACAAAGAAACGCATGTGCCTTTCTTAATAAAGCTTTCGTGAAATTAATAAACTTTCGAAAGAACGCGATTATCTTTCAAAGTAAAGCTTTTACTGAGAAAAAAAACACTGATCTCAGTTCAAACAGTGCTTTCACACGTAGCAAACCACTGCTTGTCGTTACAAAGAAACGCATCTGCCTTTCTTACTAAAGCTTTCCTGAAATTAATAAACTTTCGAAAGAACGCGATTATCTTTCAAAATAAAGCTTGTACTGAGAAAAGGAAAACTGATCTCAGTTCTAACAGTGCTTTCACACGTAGCAAACCACTGCTTGTCTTTCCAAAGAAACCCATGTGCGTTTCTTACTAAAGCTTTCGTGAAATTAATAATATTTGGAAAGAACGCGATTATCTTTCAAATTAAAGCTTGTACTGAGAAAAGGAACACTTATTGAAATTCTAACAGTGCTTTCACACGTAGCAAACCACGACTTGCCTTTCCAAAGAAACCCATGTTTGTTTCTTACTAAAGCTTTCTTGAAATTAATAAACTTTGGAAAGAACGTGATTATCTTTCAAAGTAAAGCTTGTACTGAGAAAAGGAACACTGATCTCAGTTCAAACAGTGCTTTCACACATACCGAACCACTGCTTTTCGTTACAAAGATACGCATGTGCGTTTCTTACTAAGGCTTTCTTGAAATTTATAATCTTTAGAAAGAAAGCGATTGTCTTTCAAAGTAAAACTTGTAATAAGAAAGGGAACACTGATCTCAGTTCCAACAGTGCTTTCACACAGAGCAAACCACTGCTTGTCTTTACAAAGAAGCCCATGTTCGTTTCTTACTAAAGCTTTCGTGAAATTAAAAAACTTTCGAAAGAACATGTTTATCTTTCAAAGTAAAGCTTGTACTGAGAAAAGAAACACTGATCTCAGTTCAAACAGTGATTTCACACGCACCAAACCACTGCTTGTCATTACAAAGAAACGCATGTGCCTTTCTTAATAAAGCTTTCGTGAAATTAATAAACTTTCGAAAGAACGCGATTATCTTTCAAAGTAAAGCTTTTACTGAAAAAAAAACACTGATCTCAGTTCTAACAGTGCTTTCACACGTAGCAAACCACTGCTTGTCGTTACAAAGAAACGCATTAGCGTTTCTTACTATAGCTTTCGTGAAATTAATAATCTTTTGAAAGAAAGCGATTATCTTTCAAAGTAAAGCTTGTACTGAGAAAAGGAAAACTGATCTCAGTTCTAACAGTGCTTTCACACGTAGCAAACCACTGCATGTCTTTCCAAAGAAACCCATGTGCGTTTCTTACTAAAGCTTTCGTAAAATTAATAATCTTTAGAAAGAACGCAATTATCTTTCAAAGCAAAGCTTGTACTGAGAAAAGGAAAACTGATCTCAGTTCTAACAGTGCTTTCACACGTAGTAAACCACTGCTTGTCTTTCCAGAGAAACGCATGTGCGTTTCTTACTAAAGCTTTCTTGAAATTAATAAACTTTCGAAAGAACGCGAATCTCTTTCAAAATAAAGCTTGTACTGAGAAAAGGAACACTGATTTCAATACTAACAGTGCTTTCACACGTAGCAAACCACTGCTTGTCTTTACAAATAAAGCCATGTGCGTTTCTTACTAAGGCTTTCTTGAAATAAATAATCTTTCGAAAGATAGCGATTGTCTTTCAAAGTAAAACTTGTATTAAGAAAGGGAACACTGATCTCAGTTCTAACAGTGCTTTCACACGGAGCAAACCACTGCTTCTCTTTACAAAGAAGCCCATGTTCGTTTCTTACTAAAGCTTTCGTGAAATTAATAAATTTTTGAAAGAACGCGTTTATCTTTCGAAGTAAAGCTTGTACTGAGAAAGAAACACTGATCTTAGTTCAAACAGTGCTTTCACAGGTACCAAACCACTGCTTGTCATTACAAAGAAACGCATGTGCCTTTCTTAATAAAGCTTTCGTGAAATTAATAAACTTTCGAAAGAACGCGATTATCTTTCAAAGTAAAGCTTTTACTGAGAAAAAAAACACTGATCTCAGTTCAAACAGTGCTTTCACACGTAGCAAAGCACTGCTTGTCGTTACAAAGAAACGCATCTGCCTTTCTTACTAAAGCTTTCGTGAAATTAATAAACTTTCGAAAGAACGCGATTATCTTTCAAAATAAAGCTTTTACTGAGAAAAGGAAAACTGATCTCAGTTCTAACAGTGCTTTCACACGTAGCAAACCACTGCTTGTCTTTCCAAAGAAACCCATGTGCGTTTCTTACTAAAGCTTTCGTAAAATTAATAATCTTTAGAAAGAACGCGATTATCTTGCAAAGTAAAGCTTGTACTGAGAAAAGGAACACTGATCTCAGTTCAAACAGTGCTTTCACAAGAGGCAAACCACTGCTTGTCTTTCCAAAGAAACCCATGTGCGTTTCTTACTAAAGCTTTCGTGAAATTAATAAACTTTCCAAAGAACGCGATTATCTTTCAAAGTAAAGCTTGTACTGAGAAAAGGAACACTGATCTCAGTTCTAACCGTGCTTTCACACGTAGCAAACCACTGCTTGTCTTTCCAAAGAAACCCATGTGCATTTCTTACTAAAGCTTTAGTGAAATTAATATTCTTTGGAAAGAACGCGATTATCTTTCAAATTAAAGCTTGTACTGAGAAAAGTAACACTGATCTCAGTTCTAAGAGTGCTTTCACACATAGCAAACGACTGCATGTCTTTACAAAGAGACGCATGTGTTTTTCTTACTAAAGCTTTCGTGAAATTAATAAACTTTCGAAAGAACGCGATTATCTTTAAATGTAAAGCTTGTACTGAGAAAAGGAACACTAATCTCAGTTCAAAGCGTGCTTTCGCACGTAGAAAACCACTGCTTGTCTTTCCAAGAAAACGCATGTGCGTTTCTTACTAAAGCTTTCTTGAAATTAATAAACTTTCGAAAGAACGCGAATATCTTTCAAAGTAAAGCTTGTACTGAGAAAAGGAACACTGATTTCAATTCTAACAGTGCTTTCACACGTAGCAAACCACTGCTTGTCTTTACAAATAAACCCATGTTCGTTTCTTACTAAGGCTTTCTTGAAATTTATAATCTTTTGAAAGAAAGCGATTGTCTTTCAAAGTAAAACTTGTAATAAGAAAGGTAACACTGATCTCAGTTCTAACAGTGCTTTCACACGGAGCAAACCACTGCTTGTCTTTACAAAGAAGCCCATGTTCGTTTCTTACTAAAGCTTTCGTGAAATTAATAAATTTTTGAAAGAACGCGTTTATCTTTCAAAGTAAAGCTTTTACTGAGAAAAAAAACACTGATCTCAGTTCAAACAGTGCTTTCACACGTAGCAAACCACTGCTTGTCATTACAAAGAAACGCATCTGCCTTTCTTACTAAAGCTTTCGTGAAATTAATAAACTTTGGAAAGAACGCGATTATCTTTCAAAGTAAAGCTTGTACTGAGAAAAGGAACACTGATCTCAGTTCAAACAGTGCTTTCACACATACCGAACCACTGCTTTTCGTTACAAAGAAACGCATGTGCGTTTCTTACTAAGGCTTTCTTGAAATTTATAATCTTTAGAAACAAAGCGATTGTCTTTCAAAGTAAAACTTGTAATAAGAAAGGGAACACTGATCTCAGTTCCAACAGTGCTTTCACACAGAGCAAACCACTGCTTGTCTTTACAAAGAAGCCCATGTTCGTTTCTTACTAAAGCTTTCGTGAAATTAAAAAACTTTCGAAAGAACATGTTTATCTTTCAAAGTAAAGCTTGTACTGAGAAAAGAAACACTGATCTCAGTTCAAACAGTGATTTCACACGCACCAAACCACTGCTTGTCATTACAAAGAAACGCATGTGCCTTTCTTAATAAAGCTTTCGTGAAATTAATAAACTTTCGAAAGAACGCGATTATCTTTCAAAGTAAAGCTTTTACTGAAAAAAAAACACTGATCTCAGTTCTAACAGTGCTTTCACACGTAGCAAACCACTGCTTGTCGTTACAAAGAAACGCATGAGCGTTTCTTACTATAGCTTTCATGAAATTAATAATCTTTTGAAAGAAAGCGATTATCTTTCAAAGTAAAGCTTGTACTGAGAAAAGGAAAACTGATCTCAGTTCTAACAGTGCTTTCACACGTAGCAAACCACTGCATGTCTTTCCAAAGAAACCCATGTGCGTTTCTTACTAAAGCTTTCGTAAAATTAATAATCTTTAGAAAGAACGCAATTATCTTTCAAAGCAAAGCTTGTACTGAGAAAAGGAAAACTGATCTCAGTTCTAACAGTGCTTTCACACGTAGTAAACCACTGCTTGTCTTTCCAGAGAAACGCATGTGCGTTTCTTACTAAAGCTTTCTTGAAATTAATAAACTTTCGAAAGAACGCGAATCTCTTTCAAAATAAAGCTTGTACTGAGAAAAGGAACACTGATTTCAATACTAACAGTGCTTTCACACGTAGCAAACCACTGCTTGTCTTTACAAATAAACCCATGTGCGTTTCTTACTAAGGCTTTCTTGAAATAAATAATCTTTCGAAAGAAAGCGATTGTCTTTCAAAGTAAAACTTGTAATAAGAAAGGGAACACTGATCTCAGTTCTAACAGTGCTTTCACATGGAGCAAACCACTGCTTGTCTTTACAAAGAAGCCCATGTTCGTTTCTTACTAAAGCTTTCGTGAAATTAATAAATTTTTGAAAGAACGCGTTTATCTTTCGAAGTAAAGCTTGTACTGAGAAAGAAACACTGATCTTAGTTCAAACAGTGCTTTCACAGGTACCAAACCACTGCTTGTCATTACAAAGAAACGCATGTGCCTTTCTTAATAAAGCTTTCGTGAAATTAATAAACTTTCGAAAGAACGCGATTATCTTTCAAAGTAAAGCTTTTACTGAGAAAAAAAACACTGATCTCAGTTCAAAAAGTGCTTTCACACGTAGCAAACCACTGCTTGTCGTTACAAAGAAACGCATCTGCCTTTCTTACTAAAGCTTTCGTGAAATTAATAAACTTTCGAAAGAACGCGATTATCTTTCAAAATAAAGCTTGTACTGAGAAAAGGAAAACTGATCTCAGTTCTAACAGTGCTTTCACACGTAGCAAACCACTGCTTGTCTTTCCAAAGAAACCCATGTGCGTTTCTTACTAAAGCTTTCGTAAAATTAATAATCTTTAGAAAGAACGCGATTATCTTGCAAAGTAAAGCTTGTACTGAGAAAAGGAACACTGATCTCAGTTCAAACAGTGCTTTCACAAGAGGCAAACCACTGCTTGTCTTTCCAAAGAAACCCATGTGCGTTTCTTACTAAAGCTTTCGTGAAATTAATAAACTTTCCAAAGAACGCGATTATCTTTCAAAGTAAAGCTTGTACTGAGAAAAGGAACACTGATCTCAATTCTAACCGTGCTTTCACACGTAGCAAACCACTGCTTGTCTTTCCAAAGAAACCCATGTGCATTTCTTACTAAAGCTTTAGTGAAATTAATATTCTTTGGAAAGAACGCGATTATCTTTCAAATTAAAGCTTGTACTGAGAAAAGTAACACTGATCTCAGTTCTAAGAGTGCTTTCACACATAGCAAACGACTGCATGTCTTTACAAAGAGACGCATGTGTTTTTCTTACTAAAGCTTTCGTGAAATTAATAAACTTTCGAAAGAACGCGATTATCTTTAAATGTAAAGCTTGTACTGAGAAAAGGAACACTAATCTCAGTTCAAAGCGTGCTTTCGCATGTAGAAAACCACTGCTTGTCTTTCCAAGAAAACGCATGTGCGTTTCTTACTAAAGCTTTCTTGAAATTAATAAACTTTCGAAAGAACGCGAATATCTTTCAAAGTAAAGCTTGTACTGAGAAAAGGAACACTGATTTCAATTCTAACTGTGCTTTCACACGTAGCAAACCACTGCTTGTCTTTCCAAAGAAACCCATGTGCGTTTCTTACTAAAGCTTTCGTAAAATTAATAATCTTTAGAAAGAACGCGATTATCTTTCAAAGCAAAGCTTGTACTGAGAAAAGGAAAACTGATCTCAGTTCTAACAGTGCTTTCACACGTAGTAAACCACTGCTTGTCTTTCCAGAGAAACACATGTGCGTTTCTTACTAAAGCTTTCTTGAAATTAATAAACTTTCGAAAGAACGCGAATATCTTTCAAAATAAAGCTTGTACTGAGAAAAGGAACACTGATTTCAATTCTAACAGTGCTTTCACACGTAGCAAACCACTGCTTGTCTTTACAAATAAACCCATGTTCGTTTCTTACTAAGGCTTTCTTGAAATTTATAATCTTTTGAAAGAAAGCGATTGTCTTTCAAAGTAAAACTTGTAATAAGAAAGGGAACACTGATCTCAGTTCTAACAGTGCTTTCACACGGAGCAAACCACTGCTTGTCTTTACAAAGAAGCCCATGTTCGTTTCTTACTAAAGCTTTCGTGAAATTAATAAATTTTTGAAAGAACGCGTTTATCTTTCAAAGTAAAGCTTTTACTGAGAAAAAAAACACTGATCTCAGTTCAAACAGTGCTTTCACACGTAGCAAACCACTGCTTGTCGTTACAAAGAAACGCATCTGCCTTTCTTACTAAAGCTTTCGTGAAATTAATAAACTATGGAAAGAACACGATTATCTTTCAAAGTAAAGCTTGTACTGAGAAAAGGAACACTGATCTCAGTTCAAACAGTGCTTTCACACATACCGAACCACTGCTTTTTGTTACAAAGAAACGCATGTGCGTTTCTTACTAAAGCTTTCTTGAAATTTATAATCTTTCGAAAGAAAGCGATTGTCTTTCAATGTAAAACTTGTAATAAGAAAGGGAACACTGATCTCAGTTCTAACAGTGCTTTCACACAGAGCAAACCACTGCTTGTCTTTACAAAGAAGCCCATGTTCGTTTCTTACTAAAGCTTTCGTGAAATTAATAAACTTTCGAAAGAACGCGTTTATCTTTCAAAGTAAAGCTTGTACTGAGAAAAGAAACACTGATCTCACTTCAAACAGTGATTTCACACGCACCAAACCACTGCTTGACATTACAAAGAAACGCATGTGCCTTTCTTAATAAAGCTTTCGTGAAATTAATAAACTTTCGAAAGAACGCGATTATCTTTCAAAGTAAAGCTTTTACTGAAAAAAAACACTGATCTCAGTTCTAACAGTGCTTTCACACGTAGCAAATCACTGCTTGTCGTTACAAAGAAACCCATGTGCATTTCTTACTAAAGCTTTAGTGAAATTAATATTCTTTGGAAAGAACGCGATTATCTTTCAAATTAAAGCTTGTACTGAGAAAAGGAACACTGATCTCAGTTCTAAGAGTGCTTTCACACATAGCAAACGACTGCATGTCTTTACAAAGAAACGCATGTGTTTTTCTTACTAAAGCTTTCGTGAAATTAATAAACTTTCGAAAGAACGCGATTATCTTTCAAAGTAAAGCTTGTACTGAGAAAAGGAACACTTATCTCAGTTCAAACAGTGCTTTCACACGTAGCAAACCACTGCTTGTCTTTCCAAAGAAACCCATGTGCATTTCTTACTAAAGCTTTAGTGAAATTAATATTCTTTGGAAAGAACGCGATTATCTTTCAAATTAAAGCTTGTACTGAGAAAAGGAACACTGATCTCAGTTCTAAGAGTGCTTTCACACATAGCAAACGACTGCATGTCTTTACAAAGAAACGCATGTGTTTTTCTTACTAAAGCTTTCGTGAAATTAATAATCTTTAGAAAGAACGCGATTATCTTGCAAAGTAAAGCTTGTACTGAGAAAAGGAACACTGATCTCAGTTCAAACAGTGCTTTCACACGTAGCAAACAACTGCTTGTCTTTCCAAGAAAACGCATGTGCGTTTCTTACTAAAGCTTTCGTGAAATTAATAAACTTTCGAAAGAACGCGATTATCTTTCAAAGTAAAGCTTGTACTGAGAAAAGGAACACTGATCTCAGTTCTAACAGTGCTTTCACACGTAGCAAACCACTGCTTGTCTTTCCAAAGAAACCCATGTGCATTTCTTACTAAAGCTTTAGTGAAATTAATATTCTTTGGAAAGAACGCGATTATCTTTCAAATTAAAGCTTGTACTGAGAAAAGGAACACTGATCTCAGTTCTAAGAGTGCTTTCACACATAGCAAACGACTGCATGTCTTTACAAAGAAACGCATGTGTTTTTCTTACTAAAGCTTTCGTGAAATTAATAAACTTTCGAAAGAACGCGATTATCTTTCAAAGTAAAGCTTGTACTGAGAAAAGGAACACTGATCTCAGTTCAAACAGTGCTTTCACACGTAGTAAACCACTGCTTGTCTTTCCAAAGAAACCCATGTGCGTTTCTTACTAAAGCTTTCGTGAAATTAATAATCTTTGGAAAGAACGCGATTATCTTTCAAATTAAAGCTTGTACTGAGAAAAGGAACACTTATTGAAATTCTAAAAGTGCTTTCACACGTAGCAAAACACTGCTTGTCTTTCCAAAGAAACCCATGTGCGTTTCTTACTAAAGCTTTCGTGAAATTAATAATATTTGGAAAGAACGCGATTATCTTTCAAATTAAAGCTTGTACTGAGAAAAGGAACTCTTATTGAAATTCTAACAGTGCTTTCACACGTAGCAAACCACGACTTGCCTTTCCAAAGAAACCCATGTTTGTTTCTTACTAAAGCTTTCTTGAAATTAATAAACTTTGGAAAGAACGTGATTATCTTTCAAAGTAAAGCTTGTACTGAGAAAAGGAACACTGATCTCAGTTCAAACAGTGCTTTCACACATACCGAACCACTGCTTTTCGTTACAAAGAAACGCATGTGCGTTTCTTACTAAGGCTTTCTTGAAATTTATAATCTTTAGAAAGAAAGCGATTGTCTTTCAAAGTAAAACTTGTAATAAGAAAGGGAACACTGATCTCAGTTCCAACAGTGCTTTCACACAGAGCAAACCACTGCTTGTCTTTACAAAGAAGCCCATGTTCGTTTCTTACTAAAGCTTTCGTGAAATTAATAAACTTTCGAAAGAACATGTTTATCTTTCAAAGTAAAGCTTGTACTGAGAAAAGAAACACTGATCTCAGTTCAAACAGTGATTTCACACGCACCAAACCACTGCTTGTCATTACAAAGAAACGCATGTGCCTTTCTTAATAAAGCTTTCGTGAAATTAATAAACTTTCGAAAGAACGCGATTATCTTTCAAAGTAAAGCTTTTACTGAAAAAAAAACACTGATCTCAGTTCTAACAGTGCTTTCACACGTAGCAAACCACTGCTTGTCGTTACAAAGAAACGCATGAGCGTTTCTTACTATAGCTTTCGTGAAATTAATAATCTTTTGAAAGAAAGCGATTATCTTTCAAAGTAAAGCTTGTACTGAGAAAAGGAAAACTGATCTCAGTTCTAACAGTGCTTTCACACGTAGCAAACCACTGCATGTCTTTCCAAAGAAACCCATGTGCGTTTCTTACTAAAGCTTGCGTAAAATTAATAATCTTTAGAAAGAACGCAATTATCTTTCAAAGCAAAGCTTGTACTGAGAAAAGGAAAACTGATCTCAGTTCTAACAGTGCTTTCACACGTAGTAAACCACTGCTTGTCTTTCCAGAGAAACGCATGTGCGTTTCTTACTAAAGCTTTCTTGAAATTAATAAACTTTCGAAAGAACGCGAATCTCTTTCAAAATAAAGCTTGTACTGAGAAAAGGAACACTGATTTCAATACTAACAGTGCTTTCACACGTAGCAAACCACTGCTTGTCTTTACAAATAAACCCATGTGCGTTTCTTACTAAGGCTTTCTTGAAATAAATAATCTTTCGAAAGATAGCGATTGTCTTTCAAAGTAAAACTTGTAATAAGAAAGGGAACACTGATCTCAGTTCTAACAGTGCTTTCACACGGAGCAAACCACTGCTTGTCTTTACAAAGAAGCCCATGTTCGTTTCTTACTAAAGCTTTCGTGAAATTAATAAATTTTTGAAAGAACGCGTTTATCTTTCGAAGTAAAGCTTGTACTGAGAAAGAAACACTGATCTTAGTTCAAACAGTGCTTTCACAGGTACCAAACCACTGCTTGTCATTACAAAGAAACGCATGTGCCTTTCTTAATAAAGCTTTCATGAAATTAATAAACTTTCGAAAGAACGCGATTATCTTTCAAAGTAAAGCTTTTACTGAGAAAAAAAAACACTGATCTCAGTTCAAACAGTGCTTTCACACGTAGCAAACCACTGCTTGTCGTTACAAAGAAACGCATCTGCCTTTCTTACTAAAGCTTTCGTGAAATTAATAATCTTTTGAAAGAAAGCGATTATCTTTCAAAGTAAAGCTTGTACTGAGAAAAGGAAAACTGATCTCAGTTCTAACAGTGCTTTCACACGTAGCAAACCACTGCATGTCTTTCCAAAGAAACCCATGTGCGTTTCTTACTAAAGCTTTCGTAAAATTAATAATCTTTAGAAAGAACGCAATTATCTTTCAAAGCAAAGCTTGTACTGAGAAAAGTAACACTGATCTCAGTTCTAACAGTGCTTTCACACGTAGTAAACCACTGCTTGTCTTTCCAGAGAAACGCATGTGCGTTTCTTACTAAAGCTTTCTTGAAATTAATAAACTTTCGAAAGAACGCGAATCTCTTTCAAAATAAAGCTTGTACTGAGAAAAGGAACACTGATTTCAATACTAACAGTGCTTTCACACGTAGCAAACCACTGCTTGTCTTTACAAATAAACCCATGTGCGTTTCTTACTAAGGCTTTCTTGAAATAAATAATCTTTCGAAAGATAGCGATTGTCTTTCAAAGTAAAACTTGTAATAAGAAAGGGAACACTGATCTCAGTTCTAACAGTGCTTTCACACGGAGCAAACCACTGCTTGTCTTTACAAAGAAGCCCATGTTCGTTTCTTACTAAAGCTTTCGTGAAATTAATAAACTTTCGAAAGAACGCGATTATCATTCAAAGTAAAGCTTGTACTGAGAAAAGAAACACTGATCTCAGTTCTAACAGTGCTTTCATATGTAGCAAACCACTGCTTGTCTTTACAAATAAACCCATGTGCGTTTCTTAAAAGCTTTCGTGAAATTAATAAACTTTCAAAAGAACGCGATTATCTTACAAAGTATAGCTTGTACTGAGAAAAGAAACACTGATCTCAGTTCAAACAGTGCTTTCACACGTACCTAACCACTGCTTGTCATTACAAAGAAATGCATGTGCCTTTCTTAATAAAGCTTTCGTGAAATTAATGAACTTTCGAAAGAACGCGATTATCTATCAAAGTAAAGCATGTACTGAGAAAAGAAACACTGATCTCAGTTCAAACAGTGCTTTCAAACGTAGCAAACCACTGCTTTTCATTACAAAGAAACGCATGTGCCGTTCTTAATAAAGCTTTCGTGAAATTAATAAACTTTCGAAAGAACGCGATTATCTTTCAAACTAAACCTTGTACTGAGAAAAAGAACACTGATCTCAGTTCTAACAGTGCTTTCACACAGAGCAAACCACTGCTTTTCTTTACAAAGAAGCCCATGTGCGTTTCTTACTAAAGCTTTCGTGAAATTAATAAACTTTCGAAAGAACGCGATTATCATTCAAAGTAAAGCTTGTATTGAGAAAAGAAACACTGATCTCAGTTCAAACAGTGCTTTCACATGTAGAAAAACACTGCTTGTCTTTACAAATAAAGCCATGTGCGTTTCTTAAAAGCTTTCGTGAAATTAATAAACTTTCAAAAGAACGCGATTATCTTACAAAGTATAGCTTGTACTGAGAAAAGAAACACTGATCTCAGATGAAACAGTGCTTTCACATGTAGAAAAACATTGCTTGTCTTTACAAAGAAACACATGTGCGTTTCTTACTAAAGCTTTCGTGAAATTAATAAACTTTGGAAAGAAAGCGATTATCTTTCAAATTAAAGCTTGTACTGCGAAAATTAAGACTTATTGAAATTCTAACAGTGCTTTCACACGTAGCAAACCACTGCTTGTCTTTCCAAAGAAACGCATGTGCGTTTCTTACTAAAGCTTTCGTGAAATTAATAAACTTTCGAAAGAACGCGATTATCATTCAAAGTAAAGCTTGTACTGAGAAAAGAAACACTGATCTCAGTTCTAACAGTGCTTTCATATGTAGCAAACCACTGCTTGTCTTTACAAATAAACCCATGTGCGTTTTTTAAAAGCTTTTGTGAAATTAATAAACTTTCAAAAGAACGCGATTATCTTACAAAGTATAGCTTGTACTGAGAAAAGAAACACTGATCTCAGTTCAAACAGTGCTTTCACACGTACCAAACCACTGCTTGTCATTACAAAGAAACGCATGTGCGTTTCTTACTAAAGCTTTCGTGAAATTAATAATCTTTCGAAAGAACGCGTTTATCTTTCAAACTAAAGCTTGTACTGAGAAAAGAAACACTGATCTCAGTTCAAACAGTGCTTTCACACGTACCAAACCACTGCTTGTCATTACAAAGAAACGCATGTGCCTTTCTTAATAAAGCTTTCGTGAAATTAATGAACTTTCGAAAGAACGCGATTATCTATCAAAGTAAAGCATGTACTGAGAAAAGAAACACTGATCTCAGTTCAAACAGTGCTTTCAAACGTAGCAAACCACTGCTTTTCATTACAAAGAAACGCATGTGCCTTTCTTACTAAAGCTTTCGTGAAATTAATAAACTTTCGAAAGAACGCGATTATCTTTCAAACTAAAGATTGTACTGAGAAAAAGAACACTGATCTCAGTTCTAACAGTGCTTTCACACGGAGCAAACCACTGCTTGTCTCTACAAAGAAGCCCATGTGCGTTTCTTACTAAAGCTTTCGTGAAATTAATAAACTTTCGAAAGAACGCGATTATCATTCAAAGTAAAGCTTGTACTGAGAAAAGAAACACTGATCTCAGTTCTAACAGTGCTTTCATATGTAGCAAACCACTGCTTGTCTTTACAAATAAACCCATGTGCGTTTCTTAAAAGCTTTCGTGAAATTAATAAACTTTCAGAAGAACGCGATTATCTTACAAAGTATAGCTTGTACTGAGAAAAGAAACACTGATCTCAGTTCAAACAGTGCTTTCACACGTACCAAACCACTGCTTGTCATTACAAAGAAATGCATGTGCCTTTCTTAATAAAGCTTTCGTGAAATTAATGAACTTTCGAAAGAACGCGATTATCTATCAAAGTAAAGCATGTACTGAGAAAAGAAACACTGATCTCAGTTCAAACAGTGCTTTCAAACGTAGCAAACCACTGCTTTTCATTACAAAGAAACGCATGTGCCGTTCTTAATAAAGCTTTCGTGAAATTAATAAACTTTCGAAAGAACGCTATTATCTTTCAAACTAAAGCTTGTACTGAGAAAAAGAACCCTGATCTCAGTTCTAACAGTGCTTTCACACAGAGAAAACCACTGCTTTTCTTTACAAAGAAGCCCATGTGCGTTTCTTACTAAAGCTTTCGTGAAATTAATAAACTTTCGAAAGAACGCGATTATCATTCAAAGTAAAGCTTGTATTGAGAAAAGAAACACTGATCTCAGTTCAAACAGTGCTTTCACATGTAGAAAAACACTGCTTGTCTTTACAAATAAAGCCATGTGCGTTTCTTAAAAGCTTTCGTGAAATTAATAAACTTTCAAAAGAACGCGATTATCTTACAAAGTATAGCTTGTACTGAGAAAAGAAACACTGATCTCAGATGAAACAGTGCTTTCACATGTAGAAAAACATTGCTTGTCTTTACAAAGAAACGCATGTGCGTTTCTTACTAAAGCTTTCGTGAAATTAATAAACTTTGGAAAGAAAGCGATTATCTTTCAAATTAAAGCTTGTACTGCGAAAAGGAAGACTTATTGAAATTCTAACAGTGCTTTCACACGTAGCAAACCACTGCTTCTCTTTCCAAAGAAACCCATGTGCGTTTCTTACTAAAGCTTTCGTGAAATTAATAAACTTTAGAAGGAACGCGATTATCTTTCAAAGTAAAGCTTGTACTGAGAAAAGAAACACTGACTTCAGTTCAAACAGTGCTTTCACACGTACCAAACCATTGCTTGTCATTACAAAGAAACGCATGTGCCTTTCTTAATAAAGCTTTCGTGAAATTAATGAACTTTCGAAAGAACGTGATTATCTATCAAAGTAAAGCATGTACTGAGAAAAGAAACACTGATCTCAGTTCAAACAGTGCTTTCAAATGTAGCAAACCACTGCTTTTCATTACAATGAAACGCATGTGCCTTTCTTACTAAAGCTTTCGTGAAATTAATAAACTTTCGAAAGAACGCGATTATCTTTCATACTAAAGCTTGTACTGAGAAAAAGAACACTGATCTCAGTTCTAACAGTGCTTTCACACGGAGCAAACCACTGCTTGTCTCTACAAATCAGCCCATGTGCGTTTCTTACTAAAGCTTTCGTGAAATTAATAAACTTTCGAAAGAACGCGATTATCATTCAAAGTAAAGCTTGTACTGAGAAAAGAAACACTGATCTCAGTTCTAACAGTGCTTTCATATGTAGCAAACCACTGCTTGTCTTTACAAAGAAACCCATGTGCGTTTCTTACTAAAGCTTTCGTGAAATTAATAAACTTTCAAAAGAACGCGATTATCTTACAAAGTAAAGTTTGTACTGAGAAAAGAAACACTGATCTCAGTTCAAACAGTGCTTTCACATGTAGAAAAACACTGCTTGTCTTTACAAATAAACCCATGTGCGTTTCTTAAAAGCTTTCGTGAAATTAATAAACTTTCAAAAGAACGCGATTATCTTACAAAGTATAGCTTGTACTGAGAAAAGAAACACTGATCTCAGTTGAAATAGTGCTTTCACATGTAGAAAAACACTGCTTGTCTTTACAAAGAAACGCATGTGCGTTTCTTACTAAAGCTTTCGTGAAATTAATAAACTTTGGAAAGAACGCGATTATCTTTCAAATTAAAGCTTGTACTGAGAAAAGGAAGACCTATTGAAATTCTAACAGTGCTTTCACACGTAGCAAACCACTGCTTGTCTATCCAAAGAAACCCATGTGCGTTTCTTACTAAAGATTTCGTGAAATTAATAAACTTTAGAAGGAACGCGATTATCTTTCAAAGTAAAGCTTGTACTGAGAAAAGAAACACTGATCTCAGTTCAAACAGTGCTTTCACACGTACCAAACCACTGCTTGTCATTACAAAGAAACGCATGTGCGTTTCTTACTAAAGCTTTCGTGAAATTAATGAACTTTCGAAAGAATGCGATTATCTAAGTAAAGCATGTACTGAGAAAAGAAACACTGATCTCAGTTCAAACAGTGCTTTCACACGTACCAAACCACTGCTTGTCATTACAAAGAAACGCATGTGCGTTTCTTACTAAAGCTTTCGTGAAATTAATAATCTTTCCAAAGAACGCGTTTATCTTTCAAACTAAAGCTTGTACTGAGAAAAGAAACACTGATCTCAGTTCAAACAGTGCTTTCACACGTACCAAACCACTGCTTGTCATTACAAAGAAACGCATGTGCCTTTCTTAATAAAGCTTTCGTGAAATTAATGAACTTTCGAAAGAACGCGATTATCTATCAAAGTAAAGCATGTACTGAGAAAAGAAACACTGATTTCAGTTCAAACAGTGCTTTCAAACGTAGCAAACCACTGCTTTTCATTACAAAGAAACGCATGTGCCGTTCTTAATAAAGCTTTCGTGAAATTAATAAACTTTCGAAAGAACGCGATTATCTTTCAAACTAAAGCTTGTACTGAGAAAAAGAACACTGATCTCAGTTCTAACAGTGCTTTCACACAGAGCAAACCACTCCTTTTCTTTACAAAGAAGCCCATGTGCGTTTCTTACTAAAGCTTTCGTGAAATTAATAACCTTTCGAAAGAACGCGATTGTCTTTCAAAGCAAAGCTTGTACTGAGAAAAGAAACACTGATCTCAGTTCTAACAATGCTTACACATGTAGCAAACCACTGCTTGTCTTTACAAAGAAGCCCATGTGCGTTTCTTACTAAAGCTTTCGTGAAATTAATAAACTTTCGAAAGAACTCGATTATCATTCAAAGTAAAGCTTGTACTGAGAAAAGAAACACTGATCTCAGTTCTAACAGTGCTTTCACATGTAGCAAACCACTGTTTGTCATTACAAAGAAACCCATGTGCGTTTCTTACTAAAGCTTTCGTGAAATTAATAAACTTTCAAAAGAACGCGATTATCTTACAAAGTAAAGTTTGTACTGAGAAAAGAAACACTGATCTCAGTTCTAACAGTGCTTTCACATGTAGCAAACCACTGCTTGTCTTTCCAAAGAACCCAACTGCGTTTATTACTAAAGCTTTCTTGAAATTAATAATCTTTCGAAAGAACGCGATTATCTTTCAAAGTAAAGCTTGTACTGAGAAAAGGAACACTGATCTCAGTTCTAACAGTGCTTTCACACGGAGCAAACCACTGCTTGTCTTTACAAAGAAGCCCATGTGCGTTTCTTACTAAAGCTTTCGTGAAATTAATAAACTTTCGAAAGAACGCGATTATCATTCAAAGTAAAGCTTGTACTGAGAAAAGAAACCCTGATCTCAGTTCAAACAGTGCTTTCAAACGTAGCAAACCACTGCTTTTCATTACAAAGAAACGCATGTGCGTTTCTTACTAAAGCTTTCGTGAAATTAATAAACTTTGGAAAGAACGCGATTATCTTTCAAATTAAAGCTTGTACTGAGAAAAGGAAGACTTATTGAAATTCTAACAGTGCTTTCACACGTAGCAAACCACTGCTTGTCTTTCCAAAGAAACCCATGTGCGTTTCTTACTAAAGCTTTCGTGAAATTAATAAACTTTAGATGGAACGTGATTATCTTTCAACGTAAAGCTTGTACTGAGAAAAGAAACACTGATCTCAGTTCAAACAGTGCTTTCACACGTACCAAACCACTGCTTGTCATTACAAAGAAACGCATGTGCGTTTCTTACTAAAGCTTTCGTGAAATTAATAATCTTTCGAAAGAACGCGTTTATCTTTCAAACTAAAGCTTGTACTGAGAAAAGAAACACTGATCTCAGTTCAAACAGTGCTTTCACACGTACCAAACCACTGCTTGTCATTACAAAGAAACGCATGTGCCTTTCTTAATAAAGCTTTCGTGAAATTAATGAACTTTCGAAAGAACGCGATTATCTATCAAAGTAAAGCATGTACTGAGAAAAGAAACACTGATCTCAGTTCAAACAGTGCTTTCAAACGTAGCAAACCACTGCTTTTCATTACAAAGAAACGCATGTGCCTTTCTTACTAAAGCTTTCGTGAAATTAATAAACTTTCGAAAGAACGCGATTATCTTTCAAACTAAAGATTGTACTGAGAAAAAGAACACTGATCTCAGTTCTAACACTGCTTTCACACGGAGCAAACCACTGCTTGTCTCTACAAAGAAGCCCATGTGCGTTTCTTACTAAAGCTTTCGTGAAATTAATAAACTTTCGAAAGAACGCGATTATCATTCAAAGTAAAGCTTGTACTGAGAAAAGAAACACTGATCTCAGTTCTAACAGTGCTTTCATATGTAGCAAACCACTGCTTGTCTTTACAAATAAACCCATGTGCGTTTCTTAAAAGCTTTCGTGAAATTAATAAACTTTCAAAAGAACGCGATTATCTTACAAAGTATAGCTTGTACTGAGAAAAGAAACACTGATCTCAGTTCAAACAGTGCTTTCACACGTACCAAACCACTGCTTGTCATTACAAAGAAATGCATGTGCCTTTCTTAATAAAGCTTTCGTGAAATTAATGAACTTTCGAAAGAACGCGATTATCTATCATAGTAAAGCATGTACTGAGAAAAGAAACACTGATCTCAGTTCAAACAGTGCTTTCAAACGTAGCAAACCACTGCTTTTCATTACAAAGAAACGCATGTGCCGTTCTTAATAAAGCTTTCGTGAAATTAATAAACTTTCGAAAGAACGCGATTATCATTCAAAGTAAAGCTTGTATTGAGAAAAGAAACACTGATCTCAGTTCAAACAGTGCTTTCACATGTAGAAAAACACTGCTTGTCTTTACAAATAAAGCCATGTGCGTTTCTTAAAAGCTTTCGTGAAATTAATAAACTTTCAAAAGAACGCGATTATCTTACAAAGTATAGCTTGTACTGAGAAAAGAAACACTGATCTCAGATGAAACAGTGCTTTCACATGTAGAAAAACATTGCTTGTCTTTACAAAGAAACGCATGTGCGTTTCTTACTAAAGCTTTCGTGAAATTAATAAACTTTGGAAAGAAAGCGATTATCTTTCAAATTAAAGCTTGTACTGCGAAAAGGAAGACTTATTGAAATTCTAACAGTGCTTTCACACGTAGCAAACCACTGCTTGTCTTTCCAAAAAACCCACGTGCGTTTCTTACTAAAGCTTTCGTGAAATTAATAAACTTTAGAAGGAACGCGATTATCTTTCAAAGTAAAGCTTGTACTGAGAAAAGAAACACTGATCTCAGTTCAAACAGTGCTTTCACACGTACCAAACCACTGCTTGTCGTTACAAAGAAACGCATGTGCGTTTCTTACTAAAGCTTTCGTGAAATTAATAACCTTTCGAAAGAACGCGATTGTCTTTCAAAGCAAAGCTTGTACTGAGAAAAGAAACACTGATCTCAGTTCTAACAATGCTTACACATGTAGCAAACCACTGCTTGTCTTTACAAAGAAGCCCATGTGCGTTTCTTACTAAAGCTTTCGTGAAATTAATAAACTTTCGAAAGAACTCGATTATCATTCAAAGTAAAGCTTGTACTGAGAAAAGAAACACTGATCTCAGTTCTAACAGTGCTTTCACATGTAGCAAACCACTGTTTGTCATTACAAAGAAACCCATGTGCGTTTCTTACTAAAGCTTTCGTGAAATTAATAAACTTTCAAAAGAACGCGATTATCTTACAAAGTAAAGTTTGTACTGAGAAAAGAAACACTGATCTCAGTTCTAACAGTGCTTTCACATGTAGCAAACCACTGCTTGTCTTTCCAAAGAACCCAACTGCGTTTATTACTAAAGCTTTCTTGAAATTAATAATCTTTCGAAAGAACGCGATTATCTTTCAAAGTAAAGCTTGTACTGAGAAAAGGAACACTGATCTCAGTTCTAACAGTGCTTTCACACGGAGCAAACCACTGCTTGTCTTTACAAAGAAGCCCATGTGCGTTTCTTACTAAAGCTTTCGTGAAATTAATAAACTTTCGAAAGAACGCGATTATCATTCAAAGTAAAGCTTGTACTGAGAAAAGAAACCCTGATCTCAGTTCAAACAGTGCTTTCAAACGTAGCAAACCACTGCTTTTCATTACAAAGAAACGCATGTGCGTTTCTTACTAAAGCTTTCGTGAAATTAATAAACTTTGGAAAGAACGCGATTATCTTTCAAATTAAAGCTTGTACTGAGAAAAGGAAGACTTATTGAAATTCTAACAGTGCTTTCACACGTAGCAAACCACTGCTTGTCTTTCCAAAGAAACCCATGTGCGTTTCTTACTAAAGCTTTCGTGAAATTAATAAACTTTAGATGGAACGTGATTATCTTTCAACGTAAAGCTTGTACTGAGAAAAGAAACACTGATCTCAGTTCAAACAGTGCTTTAACACGTACCAAACCACTGCTTGTCATTACAAAGAAACGCATGTGCCTTTCTTAATAAAGCTTTCGTGAAATTAATGAACTTTCGAAAGAACGCGATTATCTATCAAAGTAAAGCATGTACTGAGAAAAGAAACACTGATCTCAGTTCAAACAGTGCTTTCAAACGTAGCAAACCACTGCTTTTCATTACAAAGAAACGCATGTGCCTTTCTTACTAAAGCTTTCGTGAAATTAATAAACTTTCGAAAGAACGCGATTATCTTTCAAACTAAAGATTGTACTGAGAAAAAGAACACTGATCTCAGTTCTAACAGTGCTTTCACACGGAGCAAACCACTGCTTGTCTCTACAAAGAAGCCCATGTGCGTTTCTTACTAAAGCTTTCGTGAAATTAATAAACTTTCGAAAGAACGCGATTATCATTCAAAGTAAAGCTTGTACTGAGAAAAGAAACACTGATCTCAGTTCTAACAGTGCTTTCATATGTAGCAAACCACTGCTTGTCTTTACAAATAAACCCATGTGCGTTTCTTAAAAGCTTTCGTGAAATTAATAAACTTTCAAAAGAACGCGATTATCTTACAAAGTATAGCTTGTACTGAGAAAAGAAACACTGATCTCAGTTCAAACAGTGCTTTCACACGTACCAAACCACTGCTTGTCATTACAAAGAAATGCATGTGCCTTTCTTAATAAAGCTTTCGTGAAATTAATGAACTTTCGAAAGAACGCGATTATCTATCAAAGTAAAGCATGTACTGAGAAAAGAAACACTGATCTCAGTTCAAACAGTGCTTTCAAACGTAGCAAACCACTGCTTTTCATTACAAAGAAACGCATGTGCCGTTCTTAATAAAGCTTTCGTGAAATTAATAAACTTTCGAAAGAACGCGATTATCATTCAAAGTAAAGCTTGTATTGAGAAAAGAAACACTGATCTCAGTTCAAACAGTGCTTTCACATGTAGAAAAACATTGCTTGTCTTTACAAAGAAACGCATGTGCGTTTCTTACTAAAGCTTTCGTGAAATTAATAAACTTTGGAAAGAAAGCGATTATCTTTCAAATTAAAGCTTGTACTGCGAAAAGGAAGACTTATTGAAATTCTAACAGTGCTTTCACACGTAGCAAACCACTGCTTGTCTTTCCAAAAAACCCACGTGCGTTTCTTACTAAAGCTTTCGTGAAATTAATAAACTTTAGAAGGAACGCGATTATCTTTCAAAGTAAAGCTTGTACTGAGAAAAGAAACACTGATCTCAGTTCAAACAGTGCTTTCACACGTACCAAACCACTGCTTGTCATTACAAAGAAACGCATGTGCCTTTCTTAATAAAGCTTTCGTGAAATTAATGAACTTTCGAAAGAACGTGATTATCTATCAAAGTAAAGCATGTACTGAGAAAAGAAACACTGATCTCAGTTCAAACAGTGCTTTCAAATGTAGCAAACCACTGCTTTTCATTACAAAGAAACGCATGTGCGTTTCTTACTAAAGCTTTCGTGAAATTAATAAACTTTCGAAAGAACGCGATTATCTTTCATACTAAAGCTTGTACTGAGAAAAAGAACACTGATCTAAGTTCTAACAGTGCTTTCACACGGAGCAAACCACTGCTTGTCTCTACAAATCATCCCATGTGCGTTTCTTACTAAAGCTTTCGTGAAATTAATAAACTTTCGAAAGAACGCGATTATCATTCAAAGTAAAGCTTGTACTGAGAAAAGAAACACTGATCTCAGTTCTAACAGTGCTTTCATATGTAGCAAACCACTGCTTGTCTTTACAAAGAAACCCATGTGCGTTTCTTACTAAAGCTTTCGTGAAATTAATAAACTTTCAAAAGAACGCGATTATCTTACAAAGTAAAGTTTGTACTGAGAAAAGAAACACTGATCTCAGTTCAAACAGTGCTTTCACATGTAGAAAAACACTGCTTGTCTTTACAAATAAACCCATGTGCGTTTCTTAAAAGCTTTCGTGAAATTAATAAACTTTCAAAAGAACGCGATTATCTTACAAAGTATAGCTTGTACTGAGAAAAGAAACACTGATCTCAGTTGAAATAGTGCTTTCACATGTAGAAAAACACTGCTTGTCTTTACAAAGAAACGCATGTGCGTTTCTTACTAAAGCTTTCGTGAAATTAATAAACTTTGGAAAGAACGCGATTATCTTTCAAATTAAAGCTTGTACTGAGAAAAGGAAGACCTATTGAAATTCTAACAGTGCTTTCACACGTAGCAAACCACTGCTTGTCTATACAAAGAAACCCATGTGCGTTTCTTACTAAAGATTTCGTGAAATTAATAAACTTTAGAAGGAACGCGATTATCTTTCAAAGTAAAGCTTGTACTGAGAAAAGAAACACTGATCTCAGTTCAAACAGTGCTTTCACACGTACCAAACCACTGCTTGTCATTACAAAGAAACGCATGTGCGTTTCTTACTAAAGCTTTCGTGAAATTAATGAACTTTCGAAAGAATGCGATTATCTAAGTAAAGCATGTACTGAGAAAAGAAACACTGATCTCAGTTCAAACAGTGCTTTCACACGTACCAAACCACTGCTTGTCATTACAAAGAAACGCATGTGCGTTTCTTACTAAAGCTTTCGTGAAATTAATAATCTTTCCAAAGAACGCGTTTATCTTTCAAACTAAAGCTTGTACTGAGAAAAGAAACACTGATCTCAGTTCAAACAGTGCTTTCACACGTACCAAACTACTGCTTGTCATTACAAAGAAACGCATGTGCCTTTCTTAATAAAGCTTTCGTGAAATTAATGAACTTTCGAAAGAACGCGATTATCTATCAAAGTAAAGCATGTACTGAGAAAAGAAACACTGATCTCAGTTCAAACAGTGCTTTCAAACGTAGCAAACCACTGCTTTTCATTACAAAGAAACGCATGTGCCGTTCTTAATAAAGCTTTCGTGAAATTAATAAACTTTCGAAAGAACGCGATTATCTTTCAAACTAAAGCTTGTACTGAGAAAAAGAACACTGATCTCAGTTCTAACAGTGCTTTCACACAGAGCAAACCACTCCTTTTCTTTACAAAGAAGCCCATGTGCGTTTCTTACTAAAGCTTTCGTGAAATTAATAAACTTTCGAAAGAACGCGATTATCATTCAAAGTAAAGCTTGTATTGAGAAAAGAAACACTGATCTCAGTTCAAACAGTGCTTTCACATGTAGAAAAACACTGCTTGTCTTTACAAATAAACCCATGTGCGTTTCTTAAAAGCTTTCGTGAAATTAATAAACTTTCAAAAGAACGCGATTATTTTACAAAGTATAGCTTGTACTGAGAAAAGAAACACTGATCTCAGTTGAAACAGTGCTTTCACATGTAGAAAAACACTGCTTGTCTTTACAAAGAAACGCATGTGCGTTTCTTACTAAAGCTTTCGTGAAATTAATAAACTTTCAAAAGAACGCGATTATCTTACAAAGTAAAGTTTGTACTGAGAAAAGAAACACTGATCTCAGTTCAAACTGTGCTTTCACATGTAGAAAAACACTGCTTGTCTTTAGAAATAAACCCATGTGCGTTTCTTAAAAGCTTTCGTGAAATTAATAAACTTTCAAAAGAACGCGATTATCTTACAAAGTATAGCTTGTACTGAGAAAAGAAACACTGATCTCAGTTGAAATAGTGCTTTCACATGTAGAAAAACACTGCTTGTCTTTACAAAGAAACGCATGTGCGTTTCTTACTAAAGCTTTCGTGAAATTAATAAACTTTGGAAAGAACGCGATTATCTTTCAAATTAAAGCTTGTACTGAGAAAAGGAAGACCTATTGAAATTCTAACAGTGCTTTCACACGTAGCAAACCACTGCTTGTCTATCCAAAGAAACCCATGTGCGTTTCTTACTAAAGATTTCGTGAAATTAATAAACTTTAGAAGGAACGCGATTATCTTTCAAAGTAAAGCTTGTACTGAGAAAAGAAACACTGATCTCAGTTCAAACAGTGCTTTCACACGTACCAAACCACTGCTTGTCATTACAAAGAAACGCATGTGCCTTTCTTAATAAAGCTTTCGTGAAATTAATGAACTTTCGAAAGAACGCGATTATCTATCAAAGTAAAGCATGTACTGAGAAAAGAAACACTGATCTCAGTTCAAACAGTGCTTTCAAACGTAGCAAACCACTGCTTTTCATTACAAAGAAACGCATGTGCCGTTCTTAATAAAGCTTTCGTGAAATAAATAAACTTTCGAAAGAACGCGATTATCTTTCATACTAAAGCTTGTACTGAGAAAAAGAACACTGATCTCAGTTCTAACAGTGCTTTCACACGGAGCAAACCACTGCTTGTCTCTACAAATCAGCCCATGTGCGTTTCTTACTAAAGCTTTCGTGAAATTAATAAACTTTCGAAAGAACGCGATTATCATTCAAAGTAAAGCTTGTACTGAGAAAAGAAACACTGATCTCAGTTCTAACAGTGCTTTCATATGTAGCAAACCACTGCTTGTCTTTACAAAGAAACCCATGTGCGTTTCTTACTAAAGCTTTCGTGAAATTAATAAACTTTCAAAAGAACGCGATTATCTTACAAAGTAAAGTTTGTACTGAGAAAAGAAACACTGATCTCAGTTCAAACAGTGCTTTCACATGTAGAAAAACACTGCTTGTCTTTACAAATAAACCCATGTGCGTTTCTTAAAAGCTTTCGTGAAATTAATAAACTTTCAAAAGAACGCGATTATCTTACAAAGTATAGCTTGTACTGAGAAAAGAAACACTGATCTCAGTTGAAATAGTGCTTTCACATGTAGAAAAACACTGCTTGTCTTTACAAAGAAACGCATGTGCGTTTCTTACTAAAGCTTTCGTGAAATTAATAAACTTTGGAAAGAACGCGATTATCTTTCAAATTAAAGCTTGTACTGAGAAAAGGAAGACCTATTGAAATTCTAACAGTGCTTTCACACGTAGCAAACCACTGCTTGTCTATACAAAGAAACCCATGTGCGTTTCTTACTAAAGATTTCGTGAAATTAATAAACTTTAGAAGGAACGCGATTATCTTTCAAAGTAAAGCTTGTACTGAGAAAAGAAACACTGATCTCAGTTCAAACAGTGCTTTCACACGTACCAAACCACTGCTTGTCATTACAAAGAAACGCATGTGCGTCTCTTACTAAAGCTTTCGTGAAATTAATGAACTTTCGAAAGAATGCGATTATCTAAGTAAAGCATGTACTGAGAAAAGAAACACTGATCTCAGTTCAAACAGTGCTTTCACACGTACCAAACCACTGCTTGTCATTACAAAGAAACGCTTGTGCGTTTCTTACTAAAGCTTTCGTGAAATTAATAATCTTTCCAAAGAACGCGTTTATCTTTCAAACTAAAGCTTGTACTGAGAAAAGAAACACTGATCTCAGTTCAAACAGTGCTTTCACACGTACCAAACCACTGCTTGTCATTACAAAGAAACGCATGTGCCTTTCTTAATAAAGCTTTCGTGAAATTAATGAACTTTCGAAAGAACGCGATTATCTATCAAAGTAAAGCATGTACTGAGAAAAGAAACACTGATCTCAGTTCAAACAGTGCTTTCAAACGTAGCAAACCACTGCTTTTCATTACAAAGAAACGCATGTGCCGTTCTTAATAAAGCTTTCGTGAAATTAATAAACTTTCGAAAGAACGCGATTATCTTTCAAACTAAAGCTTGTACTGAGAAAAAGAACACTGATCTCAGTTCTAACAGTGCTTTCACACAGAGCAAACCACTCCTTTTCTTTACAAAGAAGCCCATGTGCGTTTCTTACTAAAGCTTTCGTGAAATTAATAAACTTTCGAAAGAACGCGATTATCATTCAAAGTAAAGCTTGTATTGAGAAAAGAAACACTGATCTCAGTTCAAACAGTGCTTTCACATGTAAAAAAACACTGCTTGTCTTTACAAATAAACCCATGTGCGTTTCTTAAAAGCTTTCGTGAAATTAATAAACTTTCAAAAGAACGCGATTATTTTACAAAGTATAGCTTGTACTGAGAAAAGAAACACTGATCTCAGTTGAAACAGTGCTTTCACATGTAGAAAAACACTGCTTGTCTTTACAAAGAAACGCATGTGCGTTTCTTACTAAAGCTTTCGTGAAATTAATAAACTTTCAAAAGAACGCGATTATCTTACAAAGTAAAGTTTGTACTGAGAAAAGAAACACTGATCTCAGTTCAAACAGTGCTTTCACATGTAGAAAAACACTGCTTGTCTTTACAAATAAACCCATGTGCGTTTCTTAAAAGCTTTCGTGAAATTAATAAACTTTCAAAAGAACGCGATTATCTTACAAAGTATAGCTTGTACTGAGAAAAGAAACACTGATCTCAGTTGAAATAGTGCTTTCACATGTAGAAAAACACTGCTTGTCTTTACAAAGAAACGCATGTGCCTTTCTTACTAAAGCTTTCGTGAAATTAATAAACTTTCGAAAGAACGCGATTATCTTTCAAACTAAAGCTTGTACTGAGAAAAAGAACACTGACCTCAGTTCTAACAGTGCTTTCACACGGAGCAAACCACTGCTTGTCTCTACAAAGAAGCCCATGTGCGTTTCTTACTAAAGCTTTCGTGAAATTAATAAACTTTGGAAAGAACGCGATTATCTTTCAAATTAAAGCTTGTACTGAGAAAAGGAAGACTTATTGAAATTCTAACAGTGCTTTCACACGTAGCAAACCACTGCTTGTCTTTCCAAAGAAACCCATGTGCGTTTATTACTAAAGCTTTCTTGATATTAATAAACTTTGGAAGGAACGCGATTATCTTTCGAAGTAAAGCTTGTACTGAGAAAAGAAACACTGATCTCAGTTCAAACAGTGCTTTAACACGTACCAAACCACTGCTTGTCATTACAAAGAAACGCATGTGCCTTTCTTAATAAAGCTTTCGTGAAATTAATGAACTTTCGAAAGAACGCGATTATCTATCAAAGTAAAGCATGTACTGAGAAAAGAAACACTGATCTCAGTTCAAACAGTGCTTTCAAACGTAGCAAACCACTGCTTTTCATTACAAAGAAACGCATGTGCCGTTCTTAATAAAGCTTTCGTAAAATTAATAAACTTTCGAAAGAACGCGATTATCTTTAAAACTAAAGCTTGTACTGAGAAAAAGAACACTGATCTCAGTTCTAACAGTGCTTTCACACAGAGCAAACCACTCCTTTTCTTTACAAAGAAGCCCATGTGCGTTTCTTACTAAAGCTTTCGTGAAATTAATAAACTTTCGAAAGAACGCGATTATCATTCAAAGTAAAGCTTGTATTGAGAAAAGAAACACTGATCTCAGTTCAAACAGTGCTTTCACATGTAGAAAAACACTGCTTGTCTTTACAAAGAAACGCATGTGCGTTTCTTACTAAAGCTTTCGTGAAATTAATAAACTTTGGAAGAAAGCGATTATCTTTCAAATTAAAGCTTGTACTGAGAAAAGGAAGACTTATTGAAATTCTAACAGTGCTTTCACACGTAGCAAACCACTGCTTGTCTTTCCAAAGAAACCCATGTGCGTTTCTTACTAAAGCTTTCGTGAAATTAATAAACTTTAGAAGGAACGCGATTATCTTTCAAAGTAAAGCTTGTACTGAGAAAAGAAACACTGATCTCAGTTCAAACAGTGCTTTCACACGTACCAAACCACTGCTTGTCATTACAAAGAAACGCATGTGCGTTTCTTACTAAAGCTTTCGTGAAATTAATAATCTTTCGAAAGAACGCGTTTATCTTTCAAACTAAAGCTTGTACTGAGAAAAGAAACACTGATCTCAGTTCAAACTGTGCTTTCACACGTACCAAACCACTGCTTGTCATTACAAAGAAACGCATGTGCCTTTCTTAATAAAGCTTTCGTTAAATTAATGAACTTTCGAAAGAACGCGATTATCTATCAAAGTAAAGCATGTACTGAGAAAAGAAACACTGATCTCAGTTCAAACAGTGCTTTCAAACGTAGCAAACCACTGCTTTTCATTACAAAGAAACGCATGTGCCTTTCTTAATAAAGCTTTCGTGAAATTAATAAACTTTCGAAAGAACGCGATTATCTTTCAAACTAAAGCTTGTACTGAGAAAAAGAACACTGATCTCAGTTCTAACAGTGCTTTCACACGGAGCAAACCACTGCTTGTCTCTACAAAGAAGCCCATGTGCGTTTCTTATTAAAGCTTTCGTGAAATTAATAAACTTTCGAAAGAACGCGATTATCATTCAAAGTAAAGTTTGTACTGAGAAAAGAAACACTGATCTCAGTTCTAACAGTGCTTTCATATGTAGCAAACCACTGCTTGTCTTTACAAAGAAACCCATGTGCGTTTCTTACTAAAGCTTTCGTGAAATTAATAAACTTTCGAAAGAACACGATTATCATTCAAAGTAAAGCTTGTACTGAGAAAAGAAACACTGATCTCAGTTCAAACAGTGCTTTCACATGTAGAAAAAAACTGCTTGTCTTTACAAATAAACCCATGTGCGTTTCTTTAAAGCTTTCGTGAAATTAATAAACTTTCAAAAGAACGCGATTATCTTACAAAGTATAGCTTGTACTGAGAAAAGAAACACTGATCTCAGTTCAAACAGTGCTTTCACATGTAGAAAAACACTGCTTGTCTTTACAAAGAAACGCATGTGCGTTTCTTACTAAAGCTTTCGTGAAATTAATAAACTTTGGAAAGAACGCGATTATCTTTCAAATTAAAGCTTGTACTGAGAAAAGGAAGACTTATTGAAATTCTAACAGTGCTTTCACACGTAGCAAACCACTGCTTGTCTTTCCAAAGAAACCCATGTGCGTTTCTTACTAAAGCTTTCGTGAAATTAATAAACTTTAGAAGGAACGCGATTATCTTTCAAAGTAAAGCTTGTACTGAGAAAAGAAACACTGATCTCAGTTCAAACAGTGCTTTCACACGTACCAAACCACTGATTGTCATTACAAAGAAACGCGTGTGCCTTTCTTAATAAAGCTTTCGTGAAATTAATAAACTTTCGAAAGAACGCGATTATCTTTCAAAGTAAAGCTTGTACTGAGAAAAGGAACACTGGTCTCAGTTCTAACAGTGCTTTCACACGGAGCAAACCAATGCTTGTCTTTACAAAGGAGCCCATGTGCGTTTCTTACTGAATCTTTTGTGAAATTAATAAACTTTCGTAAGAACGCGATTATCTTTCAATGTAAAGCTTGTACTGAGAAAAGGAACACTGATTGAAAGTGTAACAGTGCTTTCACACGTAGGAAACCACTGCTTGTCTTTCCAAAGAAACCCATGTGCATTTCTTACTAAAGCTTTCGTGAAATTAATAAACTTTCGAAAGAACGCGATTATCTTTCAAAGTAAAGCTTGTACTGAGAAAAGGAACACTGATCTCAGTTCTAACAGTGCTTTCACACGGAGCAAACCACTGCTTGTCTTTACAAAGAAGCCCATGTGCGTTTCTTACTAAAGCTTTCGTGAAATTAAAAACATTCGTAAGAACGCGATTATCTTTCAATGTAAAGCTTGTACTGTGAAAAGGAACACTGATTGAATGTCTAACAGTGCTTTCACACGAGCAAACCACTTCTTGTCTTTCCAAAGAAGCCCATGTGCGTTTCTTACTAAAGCTTTCGTGAAATTAATAAACTTTCGAAAGAACGCGATTATCATTCAAAGTAAAGCTTGTACTGAGAAAAGAAACACTGATCTCAGTTCTAACAGTGCTTTCACATGTAGCAAACCACTGCTTGTCTTTACAAAGAAACCCATGTGCGTTTCTTACTAAAGCTTTCGTGAAATTAATAAACTTTCAAAAGAACGCGATTATCTTACAAAGTAAAGTTTGTACTGAGAAAAGAAACACTGATCTCAGTTCAAACAGTGCTTTCACATGTAGAAAAACACTGCTTGTCTTTACAAATAAACCCATGTGCGTTTCTTTAAAGCTTTCCTGAAATTAATAAACTTTCAAAAGAACGCGATTATCTTACAAAGTATAGCTTGTACTGAGAAAAGAAACACTGATCTCAGTTCAAACAGTGCTTTCACATGTAGAAAAACACTGCTTCTCTTTACAAATGAACCCATGTGCGTTTCTTTAAAGCTTTCGTGAAATTAATAAACTTTCAAAAGAACGCGATTATCTTACAAAGTATAGCTTGTACTGAGAAAAGAAACACTGATCTCAGTTCAAACAGTGCTTTCACATGTAGAAAAACACTGCTTGTCTTTACAAAGAAACGCATGTGCGTTTCTTACTAAAGCTTTCGTGAAATTAATAAACTTTGGAAAGAACGCGATTATCTTTCAAATTAAAGCTTGTACTGAGAAAAGGAAGACTTATTGAAATTCTAACAGTGCTTTCACACGTAGCAAACCACTGCTTGTCTTTCCAAAGAAACCCATGTGCGTTTCTTACTAAAGCTTTCGTGAAATTAATAAACTTTAGAAGGAACGCGATTATCTTTCAAAGTAAAGCTTGTACTGAGAAAAGAAACACTGATCTCAGTTCAAACAGTGCTTTCACACGTACTAAACCACTGATTGTCATTACAAAGAAAAGCGTGTGCCTTTCTTAATAAAGCTTTCGTGAAATTAATAAACTTTCGAAAGAACGCGATTATCTTTCAAAGTAAAGCTTGTACTGAGAAAAGGAACACTGGTCTCAGTTCTAACAGTGCTTTCACACGGAGCAAACCAATGCTTGTCTTTACAAAGGAGCCCATGTGCGTTTCTTACTGAATCTTTCGTGAAATTAATAAACTTTCGTAAGAACGCGATTATCTTTGAATGTAAAGCTTGTACTGAGAAAAGGAACACTGATTGAAAGTGTAACAGTGCTTTCACACGTAGGAAACCACTGCTTGTCTTTCCAAAGAAACCCATGTGCATTTCTTACTAAAGCTTTCGTGAAATTAATAAACTTTCGAAAGAACGCGATTATCTTTCAAAGTAAAGCTTGTACTGAGAAAAGGAACACTGATCTCAGTTCTAACAGTGCTTTCACACGGAGCAAACCACTGCTTGTCTTTACAAAGAAGCCCATGTGCGTTTCTTACTAAAGCTTTCGTGAAATTAAAAACATTCGTAAGAACGCGATTATCTTTCAATGTAAAGCTTGTACTGTGAAAAGGAACACTGATTGAATGTCTAACAGTGCTTTCCCACGTAGCAAACCACTGCTTGTCTTTCCAAAGAAACCCATGTGCATTTCTTACTAAAGCTTTAGTGAAAGTAATAAACTTTGGAAAGAACGCGATTATCTTTCAAAGTAAAGCTTGTACTGAGAAAAGGAACACAGATCTAAGATCTAACAGTGCTTTCACATGTAGCAAACAACTGCTTGTCGTTACAAAGAAAAGCATGTGCATTTCTTACTAAAACTTTCGTGATATTAATAAACTTTCGAAAGAACGCGAATATCATTCAAAGCAAAGCTTGTACTGAGAAAAGAAACATTGACCTCAGTTCTAACAGTGCTTTCACATGTAGCAAACCACTGCTTGTCTTTACAAAGAAATGCATGTGCCTTTCTTACTAAAGCTTTCGTGAAATTAATAAACTTTGGAAAGAACGCGATTATCTTTCAAATTAAAGCTTGTACTGAGAAAAGGAAGACTTATTGAAATTCTAACAGTGCTTTCACACGTAGCAAACCACTGCTTGTCTTTCCAAAGAAACCCATGTGCGTTTATTACTAAAGCTTTCTTGATATTAATAAACTTTGGAAGGAACGCGATTATCTTTCGAAGTAAAGCTTGTACTGAGAAAAGAAACACTGATCTCAGTTCAAACAGTGCTTTCATACGTACCAAACCACTGCTTGTCGTTACAAAGAAACGCATGTGCATTTCTTACTAAAGCTTTCGTGAAATTAATAATCTTTCGAAAGAACGCGATTATCTTTCAAAGTAAAGCTTGTACTGAGAAAAGGAAGACTTATTGAAATTCTAACAATGCTTTCACATGTAGCAAACCACTGCTTGTCTTTCCAAAGAAACCCATGTGCATTTCTTACTAAAGCTTTAGTGAAATTAATAAACTTTGGAAAGAGCGCGATTATCTTTCAAAGTAAAGCTTGTACTGAGAAAAGGAACACTGATCTAAGTTCAAACAGTTCTTTCACAGGTGTCAAACCACTGCTTGTCGATACAAAGAAAAGCATGTGCATTTCTTACTAAAGCTTTACTGAAATTAATAAACTTTCGAAAGAACGCGATTATCATTCAAAGTAAAGCTTGTACTGAGAAAGAAACACTGATCTCAGTTCTAACAGTGCTTTCACACGTAGCAAACCACTGCTTGTCGTTACAAAGAAACCCATGTTCATTTCTTACTAAAGCTTTCGTGAAATTAATAAACTTTCGAAAGAACGCGATTATCTTTCAAAGTAAAGCTTGTACTGAGAAAAGGAACACTGATCTAAGTTCTAACAGTGCTTTCACATGTAGCAAACCACTGCTTGTCGTTACAAAAAAAAGCATGTACATTTCTTACTAAAGTTTCGTGAAATTAATAAACTTTCGAAAGAACGCGATTATCATTTAAAGTAAAGCTTGTACTGAGAAAAGAAACACTGATCTCAGTTCTAACAGTGCTTTCACATGTAGCAAACCACTGCTAGTCTTTCCAAAGAAGCCCATGTGCGTTTCTTACTAAAGCTTTCGTGAAATTAATAAACTTTCAAAAGAACGCGATTATCTTTCAAAGTAAAGCTTGGACTGAGAAAAGGAACACTGATCTAAGTTCTAACAGTGCTTTCACATGTAGAAATATACTGCTTGTGTTTACAAAGAAACGCATGTGCGTTTCTTACTAAAGCTTTCGTGAAATTAATAAACTTTGGAAAGAACGCGATTATCCTTCAAATTAAAGCTTGTACTGAGAAAAGGAAGACTTATTGAAATTCTAACAGTGCTTTCACATGTAGCAAACCACTGCTTGTCTTTTCAAAGAAACCATTGTGCGTTTCTTACTAAATCTTTCTTGAAATTAATAATCTTTGGAAAGAACGTGATTCTCTTTCAAATTAAAGCTTGTACTGAGAAAAGGAACACTTATTGAAATTCTAACAGTGCTTTCACACGGAGCAAATCACTGCTTGTCTTGACAAAGAAGCCCCTCTTCGTTTCTTACTAAAGCTCTCTTAAAATTAATAAACTTTCGAAAGAGTGCGTTTATCTTTCAAAGTAAAGCTTGTACTGAGAAAAGAAACACTGATCTCAGTTCAAACAGTGCTTTCACACATAACAAACCACTGCTTGTCATTACAAGGAAACGCATGTGCCTTTCTTAATAAAGCTTTAATAAATTCATAAATTTCGAAAGAAAGCGATTATCTTTTAAAGTGAAGCTTGTACTGAGAAAAGAAACACTGATCTCAGTTCAAACAGTGCTTTCACATGTAGCAAACTACTGCTTTTCGTTACAAAGAAACGCATGTGCCTTTCTTACTAAATCTTTCGTGAAATTAATAAACTTTCGAAAGAACGCGATTATCTTTCAAAGTAAAGCTTGTACTGAGAAAAAGAACACTGATCTCAGTTCAAACAGTGCTTTCACACGTAGCAAACCACTGCTTGTCGTTACAAAGAAACGCATGAGCGTTTCTTACTAAAGCTTTCGTGAAATTAATAACCTTTGAAAAGAACGCGATTATCATTCAAAGTAAAGCTTGTATTGAGAAAAGGAACACTGATTGAAAGTCTAACAGTGCTTTCACACGTAGAAAACCACTGCTTGTTTTACAAAGAAACGCATGTGTGTTTCTTACTAAAGCTTTCGTGAAATTAATAAACTTTCGAAAGAACGCGATTATCTTTCAAAGTAAAGCTTGTACTGAGAAAAGGAACACTGATCTCAGTTTATACAGTGCTTTCACACGTAGCAAACAACTGTTGTCTTTACAAAAAAACGCATGTGCGTTTCTTACTAAAGCTTTTGTGAAATTAATAAACTTTCCAAAGAACGCGATTATCTTTCAAAGTAAAGCTTGTACTGAGAAAAGGAATATTGATCTCAGTTCTAACAGTGCTTTCCCACGTAGGTAGCCACTGCTTGTCTTTCCAAAGAAACGCATGTGCGTTTCTTACTAAAGCTTTCGTGAAATTAATAATCTTTAGAAAGAATGCGATTATCTTTCAAAGTAAAGCTTGTACTTAGAACAGGAACACTGATCTCAGTAAAAACAGTGCTTTCACACGTAGCAAACCACTGCTTGTCTTTCCAAGAATACGCATGTGCGTTTCTTACTAAAGCTTTCGTGAATTTAATAAACTTTCGAAAGAACGCGATTATCTTTCAAAGTAAAGCTTGTACTGAGAAAAGGAACACTGATTGAAAGTCTAACAGTGCTTTCACACGTAGGAAACCACTGCTTGTCTTTCCAAAGAAACCCATGTGCATTTCTTACTAAAGCTTTAGTGAAATTAATAAACTTTCGAAAGAACGCGATTATCATTCAAAGTAAAGCTTGTATTAAGAAAAGGAACACTGATCTCAGTTCCAACAGTGCTTTCACACGTAGCAAATCACTGCTTGTCTTTCCAAAGAAACGCATGTGCGTTTCTTACTAAAGCTTTCGTGAAATTAATAAACTTTCGAAGAACGCAATTATCTTTCAAAGTAAAGCTTGTACTGAGAAAAGAAACCCTATTTTCAATTCTAACAGTGCTTTCACACGTTGCAAACCACTGCTTGTCTATCCAAAGAAACCCATGTTCGTTTCTTACTAAAGCTTTCGTGAAATTAATAATTTTTGGAAAGAACGTGATTATCTTTCAAAGTAAAGGTTGTACTGAGAAAAGGAAAACTGATCTCATTTCTAACAGCACTTTCACACGTAGTAAACCACTGCTTATCTTTCCAAAGAAACGCATGTGCGTTTCTTACTAAAGCTTTCTTGAAATTAATAAACTTTCGAAAGAACGCGATTATATTTCAAAGTAAAGCTTGTACTGAGAAAAGGATCACTTATTGAAATTCTAACAGTGCTTTCACATGTAGCAAACCAATGCTTGTCTTTCCAAAGAAACCCATGTGCGTTTCTTACTAAAGCTTTCGTGAAATTAATAACCTTTCGAAAGAACGCGATTATCTTTCAAATTAAAGCTTGTACTGAGAAAAGGAACACTGATCTCAGTTCTAACACTGCTTTTACACGAAGCAAACCACTGCTTGTCTTTACAAAGAAGCCCCTGTTAGTCTCTTAGTAAAGCTTTCTTGAAATAAATAAACTTTCGAAAGAACGCGTTTATCTTTCAAAGTAAAGCTTGTACTGAGAAAAGAAACACTGATCTCAGTTCAAACAGTGCTTTCACACGTAGCAAACCACTGCTTGTCGTTACAAAGAAACGCATCAGCGTTTCTTACTAAAGCTTTCGTGAAATTAATAACCTTTCGAAAGAACGCGATTATCTTTCAAAGTAAAGCTTGTACTGAGAAAAGGAACATTGATCTCAGTTCTAACAGTGCTTTCACACGTAGCAAACCACTGCTTGTCTTTCCAAAGAAACCCATGTGCGTTTCTTACTAAATCTTTCGTGAAATAAAAAATCTTTCGAAAGAACGCGATTATCTTTCAAAGTAAAGCTTGTACTGAGGAAGGGAACACTGATCTCATTTCTAACACTGCTTTCACACGGAGCAAACCACTGCTTGTCTTTACAAATAAGCCCATGTTCGTTTCTTACTAAAGCTTTCGTGAAATTAATAAACTTTCGAAAGAACGCGTTTATCTTTCAATGTAAAGCTTGTACTGAGAAAAGAAACACTGATCTCTGTTCAAACAGTGCTTTCACACGTAGCAAACCACTGCTTGTTTTACAAAGAAACCCATGTGCGTTTCTTACTAAAGCTTTCGTGAAATTAATAAACTTTCAAAGAATGCGATTATCTTTCAAAGTAAAGCTTTTACTGAGAAAAGAAACACTGATCTCAGTTCAAACAGTGCTTTCACACGTAGAAAACCCCTGCTTGTCTTTACAAAGAAACGCATGTGCATTTCTTACTAAAGCTGTCGTGAAATTAATAATCTTTGGAAAGAACGTGATTATCTTTCAAAGTAAAGCTTGTGCTGAGCAAAGGAACACTGATCTCAGTTCTAACAGTGCTTTCACACATAGGAAACAACTGCATGTCTTTACAAAGCAACGCACATACTAAAGCTTTCGTGAAATTAATAAACTTTCGAAAGAACGCGATTATCTTTCAAATTAAAGCTTGTACTGAGAAAAGGAACACTTATTGAAATTCTAACAGTGCTTTCACACGTAGGAAACCACTGCTTGTCTTTCCAAAGAAATCCATGTGCGTTTCTTACTAAAGCTTTCGTGAAATTAATAATCTTTGGAAAGAACGAGATTATCTTTCAAATTAAAGCTTGTACTGAGAAAAGGAACACTTATTGAAATTCTAACAGTGCTTTCACACGTAGCAAACCACTGCTTTTCGTTACAAAGAAACGCATGTGCGTTTCTTACTAAAGCTTTCGTGAAATTAATAAACTTTCAAAAGAACGCGATTATCTTTCAAAGTAAAGCTTGTACTGAGAAAAGGAACACTGATCTCAGTTTATACAGTGCTTTCACGTAGCAAACCACTGCTTGTCGTTACGAAGAAACGCATGAGCGTTTCTTACTAAAGCTTTCGTGAAATTAATAAACTTTCAAAAGAACGCGATTATCTTTCAAATTAAAGCTTGTACTGAGAAAAGAAACACTTATTGAAATTCTAACAGTGCTTCCACACGTAGCAAACCACTGCTTGTCTTTCCAAAGAAACCCATGTGTGTTTCTTACTAAAGCTTCCCTGAAATAAATAAACTTTGGAAAGAACGCGATTATCTTTCAAAGTAGAGCATGTACTGAGAAAAGAAACACTGATCTCAGTTCAAACAGTGCTTTCAAACGTACCAAACCACTCCTTGTCCTTACAAAGAAACGCATGTGCGTTTCTTACTATAGCTTTCTTGAAATTAATAATCTTTCGAAAGAAAGCGATTATCTTTCAAATAAAGCTTGTACTAAGAAAGGGAACACTGATCTCAGTTCTAACAGTGCTTTCACACGGAGCAAACCACTATTGTCTTTACAAAGAAGCCCATGTTCTTTCTACTAAAGCTTTCGTGAAATTAATTATCTTCCGAAAGAACGCGTTTATCCTTCAAAGTAAAGCTTGTACTGAGAAAAGAAACATTGATCTCAGTTCAAACAGTGCTTTCACACACACCAAACCACTGCTTGTCATTACAAAGTAACGCATGTGCCTTTCTTAATAAAGCTTTCTTGAAATTAATAAACATTTGAAAGAACGCGATTATCTATCAAAGTAAAGCTTGTAATGAGAGAAGGAACACTGATCTCAGTTCTAACAGTGCTTTCACACGTAGCAAACAAGTGCTTGTCTTTCCAAAGAAATGCATGTGCGTTTCTTACTAAGCTTTCGTGAAATTAATAAACTTTCGAAAGAACGCATTTATCCTTCAAAGTAAAGCTTGTACTGAGAAAAGGAACACTGATCTCAGTTCAAAGAGTGCTTTCACACGTAGCAAACCACTGCTTGTCTTTCCAAAGAAACCCATGTGCGTTTCTTACTAAAGCTTTCGTGAAATTAATAAACTTTGGAAAGAACGCGATTATCTTTCAAATTAAAGCTTGTACTGAGAAAAGGAAGACTTATTGAAATTCTAACAGTGCTTTCACACGTAGCAAACCACTGCTTGTCTTTCCAAAGAAACCCATGTGCGTTTCTTACTAAAGCTTTCGTGAAATTAATAAACTTTAGATGGAACGTGATTATCTTTCAACGTAAAGCTTGTACTGAGAAAAGAAACACTGATCTCAGTTCAAACAGTGCTTTAACACGTACCAAACCACTGCTTGTCATTACAAAGAAACGCATGTGCCTTTCTTAATAAAGCTTTCGTGAAATTAATGAACTTTCGAAAGAACGCGATTATCTATCAAAGTAAAGCATGTACTGAGAAAAGAAACACTGATCTCAGTTCAAACAGTGCTTTCAAACGTAGCAAACCACTGCTTTTCATTACAAAGAAACGCATGTGCCTTTCTTACTAAAGCTTTCGTGAAATTAATAAACTTTCGAAAGAACGCGATTATCTTTCAAACTAAAGATTGTACTGAGAAAAAGAACACTGATCTCAGTTCTAACAGTGCTTTCACACGGAGCAAACCACTGCTTGTCTCTACAAAGAAGCCCATGTGCGTTTCTTACTAAAGCTTTCGTGAAATTAATAAACTTTCGAAAGAACGCGATTATCATTCAAAGTAAAGCTTGTACTGAGAAAAGAAACACTGATCTCAGTTCTAACAGTGCTTTCATATGTAGCAAACCACTGCTTGTCTTTACAAATAAACCCATGTGCGTTTCTTAAAAGCTTTCGTGAAATTAATAAACTTTCAAAAGAACGCGATTATCTTACAAAGTATAGCTTGTACTGAGAAAAGAAACACTGATCTCAGTTCAAACAGTGCTTTCACACGTACCAAACCACTGCTTGTCATTACAAAGAAATGCATGTGCCTTTCTTAATAAAGCTTTCGTGAAATTAATGAACTTTCGAAAGAACGCGATTATCTATCAAAGTAAAGCATGTACTGAGAAAAGAAACACTGATCTCAGTTCAAACAGTGCTTTCAAACGTAGCAAACCACTGCTTTTCATTACAAAGAAACGCATGTGCCGTTCTTAATAAAGCTTTCGTGAAATTAATAAACTTTCGAAAGAACGCGATTATCATTCAAAGTAAAGCTTGTATTGAGAAAAGAAACACTGATCTCAGTTCAAACAGTGCTTTCACATGTAGAAAAACATTGCTTGTCTTTACAAAGAAACGCATGTGCGTTTCTTACTAAAGCTTTCGTGAAATTAATAAACTTTGGAAAGAAAGCGATTATCTTTCAAATTAAAGCTTGTACTGCGAAAAGGAAGACTTATTGAAATTCTAACAGTGCTTTCACACGTAGCAAACCACTGCTTGTCTTTCCAAAAAACCCACGTGCGTTTCTTACTAAAGCTTTCGTGAAATTAATAAACTTTAGAAGGAACGCGATTATCTTTCAAAGTAAAGCTTGTACTGAGAAAAGAAACACTGATCTCAGTTCAAACAGTGCTTTCACACGTACCAAACCACTGCTTGTCATTACAAAGAAACGCATGTGCCTTTCTTAATAAAGCTTTCGTGAAATTAATGAACTTTCGAAAGAACGTGATTATCTATCAAAGTAAAGCATGTACTGAGAAAAGAAACACTGATCTCAGTTCAAACAGTGCTTTCAAATGTAGCAAACCACTGCTTTTCATTACAAAGAAACGCATGTGCGTTTCTTACTAAAGCTTTCGTGAAATTAATAAACTTTCGAAAGAACGCGATTATCTTTCATACTAAAGCTTGTACTGAGAAAAAGAACACTGATCTAAGTTCTAACAGTGCTTTCACACGGAGCAAACCACTGCTTGTCTCTACAAATCATCCCATGTGCGTTTCTTACTAAAGCTTTCGTGAAATTAATAAACTTTCGAAAGAACGCGATTATCATTCAAAGTAAAGCTTGTACTGAGAAAAGAAACACTGATCTCAGTTCTAACAGTGCTTTCATATGTAGCAAACCACTGCTTGTCTTTACAAAGAAACCCATGTGCGTTTCTTACTAAAGCTTTCGTGAAATTAATAAACTTTCAAAAGAACGCGATTATCTTACAAAGTAAAGTTTGTACTGAGAAAAGAAACACTGATCTCAGTTCAAACAGTGCTTTCACATGTAGAAAAACACTGCTTGTCTTTACAAATAAACCCATGTGCGTTTCTTAAAAGCTTTCGTGAAATTAATAAACTTTCAAAAGAACGCGATTATCTTACAAAGTATAGCTTGTACTGAGAAAAGAAACACTGATCTCAGTTGAAATAGTGCTTTCACATGTAGAAAAACACTGCTTGTCTTTACAAAGAAACGCATGTGCGTTTCTTACTAAAGCTTTCGTGAAATTAATAAACTTTGGAAAGAACGCGATTATCTTTCAAATTAAAGCTTGTACTGAGAAAAGGAAGACCTATTGAAATTCTAACAGTGCTTTCACACGTAGCAAACCACTGCTTGTCTATACAAAGAAACCCATGTGCGTTTCTTACTAAAGATTTCGTGAAATTAATAAACTTTAGAAGGAACGCGATTATCTTTCAAAGTAAAGCTTGTACTGAGAAAAGAAACACTGATCTCAGTTCAAACAGTGCTTTCACACGTACCAAACCACTGCTTGTCATTACAAAGAAACGCATGTGCGTTTCTTACTAAAGCTTTCGTGAAATTAATGAACTTTCGAAAGAATGCGATTATCTAAGTAAAGCATGTACTGAGAAAAGAAACACTGATCTCAGTTCAAACAGTGCTTTCACACGTACCAAACCACTGCTTGTCATTACAAAGAAACGCATGTGCGTTTCTTACTAAAGCTTTCGTGAAATTAATAATCTT
Source organism: Chionomys nivalis (assembly GCF_950005125.1). Taxonomy (NCBI): domain Eukaryota; kingdom Metazoa; phylum Chordata; class Mammalia; order Rodentia; family Cricetidae; genus Chionomys; species Chionomys nivalis. Next base: position 62,979,093 of record NC_080102.1, read on the forward strand.
TCCAAAGAACGCGTTTATCTTTCAAACTAAAGCTTGTACTGAGAAAAGAAACACTGATCTCAGTTCAAACAGTGCTTTCACACGTACCAAACTACTGCTTGTCATTACAAAGAAACGCATGTGCCTTTCTTAATAAAGCTTTCGTGAAATTAATGAACTTTCGAAAGAACGCGATTATCTATCAAAGTAAAGCATGTACTGAGAAAAGAAACACTGATCTCAGTTCAAACAGTGCTTTCAAACGTAGCAAACCACTGCTTTTCATTACAAAGAAACGCATGTGCCGTTCTTAATAAAGCTTTCGTGAAATTAATAAACTTTCGAAAGAACGCGATTATCTTTCAAACTAAAGCTTGTACTGAGAAAAAGAACACTGATCTCAGTTCTAACAGTGCTTTCACACAGAGCAAACCACTCCTTTTCTTTACAAAGAAGCCCATGTGCGTTTCTTACTAAAGCTTTCGTGAAATTAATAAACTTTCGAAAGAACGCGATTATCATTCAAAGTAAAGCTTGTATTGAGAAAAGAAACACTGATCTCAGTTCAAACAGTGCTTTCACATGTAGAAAAACACTGCTTGTCTTTACAAATAAACCCATGTGCGTTTCTTAAAAGCTTTCGTGAAATTAATAAACTTTCAAAAGAACGCGATTATTTTACAAAGTATAGCTTGTACTGAGAAAAGAAACACTGATCTCAGTTGAAACAGTGCTTTCACATGTAGAAAAACACTGCTTGTCTTTACAAAGAAACGCATGTGCGTTTCTTACTAAAGCTTTCGTGAAATTAATAAACTTTCAAAAGAACGCGATTATCTTACAAAGTAAAGTTTGTACTGAGAAAAGAAACACTGATCTCAGTTCAAACTGTGCTTTCACATGTAGAAAAACACTGCTTGTCTTTAGAAATAAACCCATGTGCGTTTCTTAAAAGCTTTCGTGAAATTAATAAACTTTCAAAAGAACGCGATTATCTTACAAAGTATAGCTTGTACTGAGAAAAGAAACACTGATCTCAGTTGAAATAGTGCTTTCACATGTAGAAAAACACTGCTTGTCTTTACAAAGAAACGCATGTGCGTTTCTTACTAAAGCTTTCGTGAAATTAATAAACTTTGGAAAGAACGCGATTATCTTTCAAATTAAAGCTTGTACTGAGAAAAGGAAGACCTATTGAAATTCTAACAGTGCTTTCACACGTAGCAAACCACTGCTTGTCTATCCAAAGAAACCCATGTGCGTTTCTTACTAAAGATTTCGTGAAATTAATAAACTTTAGAAGGAACGCGATTATCTTTCAAAGTAAAGCTTGTACTGAGAAAAGAAACACTGATCTCAGTTCAAACAGTGCTTTCACACGTACCAAACCACTGCTTGTCATTACAAAGAAACGCATGTGCCTTTCTTAATAAAGCTTTCGTGAAATTAATGAACTTTCGAAAGAACGCGATTATCTATCAAAGTAAAGCATGTACTGAGAAAAGAAACACTGATCTCAGTTCAAACAGTGCTTTCAAACGTAGCAAACCACTGCTTTTCATTACAAAGAAACGCATGTGCCGTTCTTAATAAAGCTTTCGTGAAATAAATAAACTTTCGAAAGAACGCGATTATCTTTCATACTAAAGCTTGTACTGAGAAAAAGAACACTGATCTCAGTTCTAACAGTGCTTTCACACGGAGCAAACCACTGCTTGTCTCTACAAATCAGCCCATGTGCGTTTCTTACTAAAGCTTTCGTGAAATTAATAAACTTTCGAAAGAACGCGATTATCATTCAAAGTAAAGCTTGTACTGAGAAAAGAAACACTGATCTCAGTTCTAACAGTGCTTTCATATGTAGCAAACCACTGCTTGTCTTTACAAAGAAACCCATGTGCGTTTCTTACTAAAGCTTTCGTGAAATTAATAAACTTTCAAAAGAACGCGATTATCTTACAAAGTAAAGTTTGTACTGAGAAAAGAAACACTGATCTCAGTTCAAACAGTGCTTTCACATGTAGAAAAACACTGCTTGTCTTTACAAATAAACCCATGTGCGTTTCTTAAAAGCTTTCGTGAAATTAATAAACTTTCAAAAGAACGCGATTATCTTACAAAGTATAGCTTGTACTGAGAAAAGAAACACTGATCTCAGTTGAAATAGTGCTTTCACATGTAGAAAAACACTGCTTGTCTTTACAAAGAAACGCATGTGCGTTTCTTACTAAAGCTTTCGTGAAATTAATAAACTTTGGAAAGAACGCGATTATCTTTCAAATTAAAGCTTGTACTGAGAAAAGGAAGACCTATTGAAATTCTAACAGTGCTTTCACACGTAGCAAACCACTGCTTGTCTATACAAAGAAACCCATGTGCGTTTCTTACTAAAGATTTCGTGAAATTAATAAACTTTAGAAGGAACGCGATTATCTTTCAAAGTAAAGCTTGTACTGAGAAAAGAAACACTGATCTCAGTTCAAACAGTGCTTTCACACGTACCAAACCACTGCTTGTCATTACAAAGAAACGCATGTGCGTCTCTTACTAAAGCTTTCGTGAAATTAATGAACTTTCGAAAGAATGCGATTATCTAAGTAAAGCATGTACTGAGAAAAGAAACACTGATCTCAGTTCAAACAGTGCTTTCACACGTACCAAACCACTGCTTGTCATTACAAAGAAACGCTTGTGCGTTTCTTACTAAAGCTTTCGTGAAATTAATAATCTTTCCAAAGAACGCGTTTATCTTTCAAACTAAAGCTTGTACTGAGAAAAGAAACACTGATCTCAGTTCAAACAGTGCTTTCACACGTACCAAACCACTGCTTGTCATTACAAAGAAACGCATGTGCCTTTCTTAATAAAGCTTTCGTGAAATTAATGAACTTTCGAAAGAACGCGATTATCTATCAAAGTAAAGCATGTACTGAGAAAAGAAACACTGATCTCAGTTCAAACAGTGCTTTCAAACGTAGCAAACCACTGCTTTTCATTACAAAGAAACGCATGTGCCGTTCTTAATAAAGCTTTCGTGAAATTAATAAACTTTCGAAAGAACGCGATTATCTTTCAAACTAAAGCTTGTACTGAGAAAAAGAACACTGATCTCAGTTCTAACAGTGCTTTCACACAGAGCAAACCACTCCTTTTCTTTACAAAGAAGCCCATGTGCGTTTCTTACTAAAGCTTTCGTGAAATTAATAAACTTTCGAAAGAACGCGATTATCATTCAAAGTAAAGCTTGTATTGAGAAAAGAAACACTGATCTCAGTTCAAACAGTGCTTTCACATGTAAAAAAACACTGCTTGTCTTTACAAATAAACCCATGTGCGTTTCTTAAAAGCTTTCGTGAAATTAATAAACTTTCAAAAGAACGCGATTATTTTACAAAGTATAGCTTGTACTGAGAAAAGAAACACTGATCTCAGTTGAAACAGTGCTTTCACATGTAGAAAAACACTGCTTGTCTTTACAAAGAAACGCATGTGCGTTTCTTACTAAAGCTTTCGTGAAATTAATAAACTTTCAAAAGAACGCGATTATCTTACAAAGTAAAGTTTGTACTGAGAAAAGAAACACTGATCTCAGTTCAAACAGTGCTTTCACATGTAGAAAAACACTGCTTGTCTTTCCAAAGAAACGCATGTGCGTTTCTTACTAAAGCTTTCGTGAAATTAATAAACTTTCGAAGAACGCAATTATCTTTCAAAGTAAAGCTTGTACTGAGAAAAGAAACCCTATTTTCAATTCTAACAGTGCTTTCACACGTTGCAAACCACTGCTTGTCTATCCAAAGAAACCCATGTTCGTTTCTTACTAAAGCTTTCGTGAAATTAATAATTTTTGGAAAGAACGTGATTATCTTTCAAAGTAAAGGTTGTACTGAGAAAAGGAAAACTGATCTCATTTCTAACAGCACTTTCACACGTAGTAAACCACTGCTTATCTTTCCAAAGAAACGCATGTGCGTTTCTTACTAAAGCTTTCTTGAAATTAATAAACTTTCGAAAGAACGCGATTATATTTCAAAGTAAAGCTTGTACTGAGAAAAGGATCACTTATTGAAATTCTAACAGTGCTTTCACATGTAGCAAACCAATGCTTGTCTTTCCAAAGAAACCCATGTGCGTTTCTTACTAAAGCTTTCGTGAAATTAATAACCTTTCGAAAGAACGCGATTATCTTTCAAATTAAAGCTTGTACTGAGAAAAGGAACACTGATCTCAGTTCTAACACTGCTTTTACACGAAGCAAACCACTGCTTGTCTTTACAAAGAAGCCCCTGTTAGTCTCTTAGTAAAGCTTTCTTGAAATAAATAAACTTTCGAAAGAACGCGTTTATCTTTCAAAGTAAAGCTTGTACTGAGAAAAGAAACACTGATCTCAGTTCAAACAGTGCTTTCACACGTAGCAAACCACTGCTTGTCGTTACAAAGAAACGCATCAGCGTTTCTTACTAAAGCTTTCGTGAAATTAATAACCTTTCGAAAGAACGCGATTATCTTTCAAAGTAAAGCTTGTACTGAGAAAAGGAACATTGATCTCAGTTCTAACAGTGCTTTCACACGTAGCAAACCACTGCTTGTCTTTCCAAAGAAACCCATGTGCGTTTCTTACTAAATCTTTCGTGAAATAAAAAATCTTTCGAAAGAACGCGATTATCTTTCAAAGTAAAGCTTGTACTGAGGAAGGGAACACTGATCTCATTTCTAACACTGCTTTCACACGGAGCAAACCACTGCTTGTCTTTACAAATAAGCCCATGTTCGTTTCTTACTAAAGCTTTCGTGAAATTAATAAACTTTCGAAAGAACGCGTTTATCTTTCAATGTAAAGCTTGTACTGAGAAAAGAAACACTGATCTCTGTTCAAACAGTGCTTTCACACGTAGCAAACCACTGCTTGTTTTACAAAGAAACCCATGTGCGTTTCTTACTAAAGCTTTCGTGAAATTAATAAACTTTCAAAGAATGCGATTATCTTTCAAAGTAAAGCTTTTACTGAGAAAAGAAACACTGATCTCAGTTCAAACAGTGCTTTCACACGTAGAAAACCCCTGCTTGTCTTTACAAAGAAACGCATGTGCATTTCTTACTAAAGCTGTCGTGAAATTAATAATCTTTGGAAAGAACGTGATTATCTTTCAAAGTAAAGCTTGTGCTGAGCAAAGGAACACTGATCTCAGTTCTAACAGTGCTTTCACACATAGGAAACAACTGCATGTCTTTACAAAGCAACGCACATACTAAAGCTTTCGTGAAATTAATAAACTTTCGAAAGAACGCGATTATCTTTCAAATTAAAGCTTGTACTGAGAAAAGGAACACTTATTGAAATTCTAACAGTGCTTTCACACGTAGGAAACCACTGCTTGTCTTTCCAAAGAAATCCATGTGCGTTTCTTACTAAAGCTTTCGTGAAATTAATAATCTTTGGAAAGAACGAGATTATCTTTCAAATTAAAGCTTGTACTGAGAAAAGGAACACTTATTGAAATTCTAACAGTGCTTTCACACGTAGCAAACCACTGCTTTTCGTTACAAAGAAACGCATGTGCGTTTCTTACTAAAGCTTTCGTGAAATTAATAAACTTTCAAAAGAACGCGATTATCTTTCAAAGTAAAGCTTGTACTGAGAAAAGGAACACTGATCTCAGTTTATACAGTGCTTTCACGTAGCAAACCACTGCTTGTCGTTACGAAGAAACGCATGAGCGTTTCTTACTAAAGCTTTCGTGAAATTAATAAACTTTCAAAAGAACGCGATTATCTTTCAAATTAAAGCTTGTACTGAGAAAAGAAACACTTATTGAAATTCTAACAGTGCTTCCACACGTAGCAAACCACTGCTTGTCTTTCCAAAGAAACCCATGTGTGTTTCTTACTAAAGCTTCCCTGAAATAAATAAACTTTGGAAAGAACGCGATTATCTTTCAAAGTAGAGCATGTACTGAGAAAAGAAACACTGATCTCAGTTCAAACAGTGCTTTCAAACGTACCAAACCACTCCTTGTCCTTACAAAGAAACGCATGTGCGTTTCTTACTATAGCTTTCTTGAAATTAATAATCTTTCGAAAGAAAGCGATTATCTTTCAAATAAAGCTTGTACTAAGAAAGGGAACACTGATCTCAGTTCTAACAGTGCTTTCACACGGAGCAAACCACTATTGTCTTTACAAAGAAGCCCATGTTCTTTCTACTAAAGCTTTCGTGAAATTAATTATCTTCCGAAAGAACGCGTTTATCCTTCAAAGTAAAGCTTGTACTGAGAAAAGAAACATTGATCTCAGTTCAAACAGTGCTTTCACACACACCAAACCACTGCTTGTCATTACAAAGTAACGCATGTGCCTTTCTTAATAAAGCTTTCTTGAAATTAATAAACATTTGAAAGAACGCGATTATCTATCAAAGTAAAGCTTGTAATGAGAGAAGGAACACTGATCTCAGTTCTAACAGTGCTTTCACACGTAGCAAACAAGTGCTTGTCTTTCCAAAGAAATGCATGTGCGTTTCTTACTAAGCTTTCGTGAAATTAATAAACTTTCGAAAGAACGCATTTATCCTTCAAAGTAAAGCTTGTACTGAGAAAAGGAACACTGATCTCAGTTCAAAGAGTGCTTTCACACGTAGCAAACCACTGCTTGTCTTTCCAAAGAAACCCATGTGTATTTCTTACTACAGCTTTAGTGAAATTAATAATAAATCGAAAGCACGCGATTATCTTTCAAAGTAAAGCTTGTACTGAGAAAAGGAACACTTATTGAAATTCTAACAGTGCTTTCACACGTAGCAAACCACTGCTTGTCTTTACAAAGAAACCCATGTGCGTTTCTTACTAAAGCTTTCGGGAAATTCATAAAATTTAAAAAGGACGCGATTATCTTTCGAAGAAAAGCTTGTACTGAGAAAAGGAACACTGATCTCAGTTCTAACAGTGCTTTCAAACGTAGAATACCACTACTTGTCTTTCCAAAGAAACATATGTGCCTTTCTAACTAAAGCTTTCGTGAAATTAATAAACTTTCGAAAGAACGCGATTATCTTTCAAAGTAAAGCTTGTACTGAGAAAAGGAACACTGATCTCAGTTCAAACAGTGCTTTCACACATAGCAAATCACTGCTTGTCTTTCCAAAGAAACCCATGTGCGTTTCTTACTAAAGCTTTCGTGAAATTAATAATCTTTCGAAAGAACGTGATTATCTTTCAAAGTAAAGCTTGTACTGAGAAAAGGAACACTGATTGAAAGTCTAACAGTGCTTTCACACGTAGCAAACCACTGCTTGTCTTTCCAAAGAATTCCATGTGCATTTCTTACTAAACCTTTAGTGAAATTAATAAACTTTGGAGAGAATGCGATTATCTTTCAAAGTAAAGCTTGTACTGAGAAAAGGAACACTGATCTCAGTTCTAACAGTGCTTTCACACATAGCAAACAACTGCATGTCTTTACAAAGAAACGCATGTGCATTTCTTACTAAAGCTTTCGTGAAATTAATCAACTTTTGAAAGAACGCGATTATCTTTCAAATTAAAGCTCGTACTGAGAAAAGGAACACTTATTGAAATTCTAACAGTGCTTTCACACGTAGCAAACCACTGCTTGTCTTTCCAAAGAAACCCATGAGCGTTTCTTACTAAAGCTTTCGTGAAATTAATAATATTTGGAAAGCACGTGATTATCTTTCAAATTAAACCTTGTACTGAGTAAAGGAACACTTATTGAAATTCTTACAGTGCTTTCACATGTAGCAAACCACTGCTTGTCTTTCCAAAGAAACCCATGTGCCTTTCTTACTAAAGCTTTCGTGAAATTAATAAACTTTGGAAAGAATGCAATTATCTTTCAAAGTAAAGCCTGTACTGAGAAAAGGAACACTGATCTCAGTTCAAACAGTGCTTTCACACGTAGCAAACCACTGCTTGTCTTTCCAAAGAAACCCATGTGCGTTTCTTACTAAAGCTTTCGGGAAATTAATAAAATTTAAAAAGAACTCGATTATCTTTAAAGTAAATCTTGTACTGAGAAAAGGAACACTGATCTCAGTTCTAACAGTGCTTTCACACGTAGCAAACAACTGCTTGTCATTACAAAGAAACGCATGTGCGTTTCTTACTAAAGCTTTCGTGAAATTAATAAACTTAGGAAAGAACGCGATTATCTTTCAAATTAAAGCTTGTACTGAGAAAAGAAACACTTAATGAAATTATAAGAGTGCTTCCACACGTAGCAAACCACTGCTTGTCTTTCCAAAGAAACCCATGTGCGTTTCTTACTAAAGCTTTCCTTAAATTAATAAACTTTGGAAAGAACGCGATTATCTTTCAAAGTAAAGCATGTACTGAGAAAAGAAACACTGATCTCAGTTCAAACAGTGCTTTCAAACGTACCAAACCACTCCTTGTCCTTACAAAGAAACGCATGTGCGTTTCTTACTATAGCTTTCTTGAAATTAATAATCTTTCGAAAGAAAGCTATTATCTTTCAAAGTAAAGCTTGTACTAAGAAAGGGAACACTGATCTCAGTTCTAACAGTGCTTTCACACGGAGCAAACCACTATTGTCTTTACAAAGAAACCCATGTTCGTTTCTACTAAAGCTTTCGTGAAATTAATAATCTTCCGAAAGAACGCGTTTATCCTTCAAAGTAAAGCTTGTACTGAGAAAAGAAACATTGATCTCAGTTCAAACAGTGCTTTCACACATACCAAACCACTGCTTGTCATTAGAAAGAAACGCATGTGCCTTTCTTAATAAAGCTTTCGTGAAATTAATAAACTTTTGAAAGAACGCAATTATCTTTCACAGTAAAGCTTGTAATGAGAGAAGGAACACAGATCTCAGTTATAACAGTGCTTTCACACGTAGCAAACCACTGCTTGTCTTTCCAAAGAAACGCATGTGCGTTTCTTACTAAAGCTTTCGTGAAATTAATTAACTTTCGAAAGAACGCGTTTATCTTTCAAAGTAAAGCTTGTACTGAGAAAAGGAACACTGATCTCAGTTAAAACAGTGCTTTCACACGTAGCAAACCACTGCTTGTCTTTCCAAGAAAACGCATGTGCGTTTCCTACTAAAGCTTTCGTGAAATTAATAAACTTTCGAAAGAACGCGATTATCTTTCAAAGTAAAGCTTGTACTGAGAAAAGAAACACTGATTGAAATTCGAACAGTGCTTTCACACGTAGCAAACCACTGCTTGTCTTTACAAAAAACCCATGTGCATTTCTTACTACAGCTTTAGTGAAATTAATAATATTTGGAAAGCACGCGATTATCTTTCAAATTAAAGCTTGTACTGAGTATAGGAACACTGATTGAAATTCTAACAGTGCTTTCACACGTAGCAAACCATTGCTTGTCTTTCCAAAGAAACCCATGTGCATTTCTTACTACAGCTTTAGTGAAATTAATAATATTTGGAAAGCACGCGATTATCTTTCAAAGTAAAGCTTGTACTGAGAAAAGGAACACTTATTGAAATTCTAACAGTGCTTTCACACGTAGCAAACCACTGCTTGTCTTTCCAAAGAAACCCATGAGCGTTTCTTACTAAAGCTTTCGTGAAATTAATAATATTTGGAAAGCACGCGATTATCTTTCAAACTAAAGCTTGTACTGAGTAAAGGAACACTTATTGAAATTCTTACAGTGCTTTCACACGTAGCAAACCACTGCTTGTCTTTCCAAAGAAACCCATGTGCGTTTCTTACTAAAGCTTTTGTGAAATTAATAAACTTTGGAAAGAATGCAATTATCTTTCAAAGTAAAGCTTGGACTGAGAAAAGAAACACTGATATCAGTTCAAACAGTGCTTTCACACGTACCAAAGCACTGCTTGTCATTACAAAGAAACGCATGTGCCTTTCTTAATAAAGCTTTCGTGAAATTAATAAACTTTCGTAAGAACGCGATTATCTTTCAAAGTAAAGCTTGTACTGAGAAAAGGAACACTGATTGAAAGTCTAACAGTGCTTTCACACGTAGCAAACCACTGCTTGTGTTTCCAAAGAATTCCATGTGCATTTCTTACTAAAGCTTTAGTGAAATTAATAAACTTTGGAAAGAATGCGATTATCTTTCAAAGTAAAGCTTGTACTGAGAAAAGGAACACTGATCTCAGTTCTAACAGTGCTTTCACACATAGTAAACAACTGCATGTCTTTACAAAGAAAAGCATGTGCGTTTCTTACTAAAGGTTTCGTGAAATTAATCAACTTTTGAAAGAACGCGGTTATCTTTCAAATTAAAAATCGTACTGAGAAAAGGAACACTTATTGAAATTCTAACAGTGCTTTCACACGTAGCAAACCACTGCTTGTCTTCCCAAAGAAACCCATGAGCATTTCTTACTAAAGCTTTCGTGAAATTAATAACATTTGGAAAGCACGTGATTATCTTACAAAGTAAAGCTTGTACTGAGAAAAGGAACACTGATCTCAGTTCTAACAGTGCTTTCACATGTAGCAAACCACTGCTTGTCTTTACAAAGAAACCCATGTGCGTTTCTTACTAAAGCTTTCGGGAAATTAAAAAATTTAAAACGAACTCGATTATCTTTGAAAGTAAAGCTTGTACTGAGAAAAGGAACACTGATCTCAGTTCTAACAGTGCTTTCACACGTAGCAAACAACTGCTTGTCATTACAAAGAAACGCATGTGCGTTTCTTACTAAAGCTTTTGTGAAATTAATAAACTTTTGAAAGAACGCGATTATCTTTCAAAGTAAAGCTTGTACTGAGAACAGGAACACTGATCTCAGATCTAACAGTGCTTTCAAACGTAGAATACCACTACTTGTCTTTCCAAAGAAACATATGTGCCTTTCTAACTAAAGCTTTCGTGAAATTAATAAACTTTCGAAAGAACGCAATTATCTTTCAATGTAAAGCTTGTACTGAGAAAAGAAACACTGATCTCCATTCAAGCAGTGCTTTCACACGTAGCAAACCACTGCTTGTCATTACAAAGAAACGCATGTGCCTTTCTTACTAAAGCTTACGTGAAATTAATAAACTTTTGAAAGAACGCGATTATCTTTCAAAGTAAAGCTTGTAATGAGAAAAAAAACACTGATCTCATTTCTAACAGTGCTTTCACACGTAGAAAACCACTGCTTGTCTTACCAAAGAAACCCATGTTCGTTTCTTACTAAAGCTTTCGTGAAATTATTAAACTTTGGAAAGAACGCAATTATCTTTCAAAGTAAAGCTTGTACTGAGAACAGGAACACTGATCTCAGTTCTAACAGTGCTTTCAAACGTAGTATACCACTACTTGTCTTTCCAAAGAAACATATGTGCCTTTCTAACTAAAGCTTTCGTGAAATTAATAAACTTTCGAAAGAACGCGATTATCTTTCAAAGTAAAGCTTGTACTAAGAAAGGGAACACTGATCTCATTTCTAACAGTGCTTTCACATGGAGCAAACCACTGTTTGTCTTTACAAAGAAGCCCATGTTCGTTTCTTACTAAAGCTCTCGTGAAATTAATAAACTTTTGAACGAACGCGTTTATCTTTCAAAGTAAAGCTTGTACTGAGAAAAGAAACACTGATCTCAGTTCAAACAGTGCTTTCACACGTACCAAGCCACTGCTTGTCATTACAAAGAAACGCATGTGCCTTTCTTAATAAAGCTTTCGTGAAATTAATAAACTTTCGAAAGAACGCGATTATCTTTCAAAGTAAAGCTTGTACTGAGAAAATAAACACTGATCTCAGTTCAAACAGTGCTTTCACATGTAGCAAACCACTGCTTGTCGTTACAAAGTAACGCATGTGCCTTTCTTACTAAAGCTTTCGTGAAATTAATAAACTTTCGAAAGAACACGATTATTTTTCAAAGTAAAGCTTGTACTGAGAAAAGGAACACTGATCTCAGTTCAAACAGTGCTTTCACACGTAGCAAACCACTGCTTGTCGTTACAAAGAAACGCATGAGCGTTTCTTACTAAAGCTTTCGTGATATTAATAAACTTTCATAAGAACTCGTTTATCTTTCAAAGTAAAGCTTGTACTGAGAAAAGGAACACTGATTGAAAGTCTAACAGTGCTTTCACACGTAGCAAACCACTGCTTGTCTTTCCAAAGAAACCCATGTGCATTATTTACTAAAGCTTTAGTGAAATTAATAAACTTTGGAAAGAACGCGTTTATCCTTCAAAGTAAAGCTTGTACTGAGAAAAGAAACATTGATCTCAGTTCAAACAGTGCTTTCACACATACCAAACCACTGCTTGTCATTAGAAAGAAACGCATGTGCCTTTCTTAATAAAGCTTTCGTGAAATTAATAAACTTTTGAAAGAACGCAATTATCTTTCACAGTAAAGCTTGTAATGAGAGAAGGAACACAGATCTCAGTTATAACAGTGCTTTCACACGTAGCAAACCACTGCTTGTCTTTCCAAAGAAACGCATGTGCGTTTCTTACTAAAGCTTTCGTGAAATTAATTAACTTTCGAAAGAACGCGTTTATCTTTCAAAGTAAAGCTTGTACTGAGAAAAGGAACACTGATCTCAGTTAAAACAGTGCTTTCACACGTAGCAAACCACTGCTTGTCTTTCCAAGAAAACGCATGTGCGTTTCCTACTAAAGCTTTCGTGAAATTAATAAACTTTCGAAAGAACGCGATTATCTTTCAAAGTAAAGCTTGTACTGAGAAAAGAAACACTGATTGAAATTCGAACAGTGCTTTCACACGTAGCAAACCACTGCTTGTCTTTACAAAAAACCCATGTGCATTTCTTACTACAGCTTTAGTGAAATTAATAATATTTGGAAAGCACGCGATTATCTTTCAAATTAAAGCTTGTACTGAGTATAGGAACACTGATTGAAATTCTAACAGTGCTTTCACACGTAGCAAACCACTGCTTGTCTTTCCAAAGAAACCCATGTGCATTTCTTACTACAGCTTTAGTGAAATTAATAATATTTGGAAAGCACGCGATTATCTTTCAAAGTAAAGCTTGTACTGAGAAAAGGAACACTTATTGAAATTCTAACAGTGCTTTCACACGTAGCAAACCACTGCTTGTCTTTCCAAAGAAACCCATGAGCGTTTCTTACTAAAGCTTTCGTGAAATTAATAATATTTGGAAAGCACGCGATTATCTTTCAAACTAAAGCTTGTACTGAGTAAAGGAACACTTATTGAAATTCTTACAGTGCTTTCACACGTAGCAAACCACTGCTTGTCTTTCCAAAGAAACCCATGTGCGTTTCTTACTAAAGCTTTTGTGAAATTAATAAACTTTGGAAAGAATGCAATTATCTTTCAAAGTAAAGCTTGGACTGAGAAAAGAAACACTGATATCAGTTCAAACAGTGCTTTCACACGTACCAAAGCACTGCTTGTCATTACAAAGAAACGCATGTGCCTTTCTTAATAAAGCTTTCGTGAAATTAATAAACTTTCGTAAGAACGCGATTATCTTTCAAAGTAAAGCTTGTACTGAGAAAAGGAACACTGATTGAAAGTCTAACAGTGCTTTCACACGTAGCAAACCACTGCTTGTGTTTCCAAAGAATTCCATGTGCATTTCTTACTAAAGCTTTAGTGAAATTAATAAACTTTGGAAAGAATGCGATTATCTTTCAAAGTAAAGCTTGTACTGAGAAAAGGAACACTGATCTCAGTTCTAACAGTGCTTTCACACATAGTAAACAACTGCATGTCTTTACAAAGAAAAGCATGTGCGTTTCTTATTAAAGGTTTCGTGAAATTAATCAACTTTTGAAAGAACGCGGTTATCTTTCAAATTAAAAATCGTACTGAGAAAAGGAACACTTATTGAAATTCTAACAGTGCTTTCACACGTAGCAAACCACTGCTTGTCTTCCCAAAGAAACCCATGAGCATTTCTTACTAAAGCTTTCGTGAAATTAATAACATTTGGAAAGCACGTGATTATCTTACAAAGTAAAGCTTGTACTGAGAAAAGGAACACTGATCTCAGTTCTAACAGTGCTTTCACATGTAGCAAACCACTGCTTGTCTTTACAAAGAAACCCATGTGCGTTTCTTACTAAAGCTTTCGGGAAATTAAAAAATTTAAAACGAACTCGATTATCTTTGAAAGTAAAGCTTGTACTGAGAAAAGGAACACTGATCTCAGTTCTAACAGTGCTTTCACACGTAGCAAACAACTGCTTGTCATTACAAAGAAACGCATGTGCGTTTCTTACTAAAGCTTTTGTGAAATTAATAAACTTTGGAAAGAACGCGATTATCTTTCAAAGTAAAGCTTGTACTGAGAACAGGAACACTGATCTCAGATCTAACAGTGCTTTCAAACGTAGAATACCACTACTTGTCTTTCCAAAGAAACATATGTGCCTTTCTAACTAAAGCTTTCGTGAAATTAATAAACTTTCGAAAGAACGCAATTATCTTTCAATGTAAAGCTTGTACTGAGAAAAGAAACACTGATCTCCATTCAAGCAGTGCTTTCACACGTAGCAAACCACTGCTTGTCATTACAAAGAAACGCATGTGCCTTTCTTACTAAAGCTTACGTGAAATTAATAAACTTTTGAAAGAACGCGATTATCTTTCAAAGTAAAGCTTGTAATGAGAAAAAAAACACTGATCTCATTTCTAACAGTGCTTTCACACGTAGAAAACCACTGCTTGTCTTACCAAAGAAACCCATGTTCGTTTCTTACTAAAGCTTTCGTGAAATTATTAAACTTTGGAAAGAACGCAATTATCTTTCAAAGTAAAGCTTGTACTGAGAACAGGAACACTGATCTCAGTTCTAACAGTGCTTTCAAACGTAGTATACCACTACTTGTCTTTCCAAAGAAACATATGTGCCTTTCTAACTAAAGCTTTCGTGAAATTAATAAACTTTCGAAAGAACGCGATTATCTTTCAAAGTAAAGCTTGTACTAAGAAAGGGAACACTGATCTCATTTCTAACAGTGCTTTCACATGGAGCAAACCACTGTTTGTCTTTACAAAGAAGCCCATGTTCGTTTCTTACTAAAGCTCTCGTGAAATTAATAAACTTTTGAACGAACACGTTTATCTTTCAAAGTAAAGCTTGTACTGAGAAAAGAAACACTGATCTCAGTTCAAACAGTGCTTTCACACGTACCAAGCCACTGCTTGTCATTACAAAGAAACGCATGTGCCTTTCTTAATAAAGCTTTCGTGAAATTAATAAACTTTCGAAAGAACGCGATTATCTTTCAAAGTAAAGCTTGTACTGAGAAAATAAACACTGATCTCAGTTCAAACAGTGCTTTCACATGTAGCAAACCACTGCTTGTCGTTACAAAGTAACGCATGTGCCTTTCTTACTAAAGCTTTCGTGAAATTAATAAACTTTCGAAAGAACACGATTATTTTTCAAAGTAAAGCTTGTACTGAGAAAAGGAACACTGATCTCAGTTCAAACAGTGCTTTCACACGTAGCAAACCACTGCTTGTCGTTACAAAGAAACGCATGAGCGTTTCTTACTAAAGCTTTCGTGATATTAATAAACTTTCATAAGAACTCGTTTATCTTTCAAAGTAAAGCTTGTACTGAGAAAAGGAACACTGATTGAAAGTCTAACAGTGCTTTCACACGTAGGAAACCACTGCTTGTCTTTCCAAAGAAACCCATGTGCATTATTTACTAAAGCTTTAGTGAAATTAATAAACTTTGGAAAGAACGCTATTTTCTTTCAAAGTAAAGCTTGTACTGAGAAAAGGAACACTGATCTAAGTTCTAACAGTGATTTCACATGTAGCAAACCAATGCTTGTCGTTACAAAGAAAAGCATTTGCATTTCTTACTTAAGCTTTCGTGAAATTAATAAACTTTCGAAAGAACGCGATTATCTTTCAAAGTAAAGCTTGTACTGAGAAAAGAAACACTGATCTCAGTTCAAACAGTGCTTTCACTCTTAGCAAACCAATGCTTGTCTTTCCAAAGAAACCCATGTGCGTTTCTTACTAATGCTTTCGTGAAATTAATAATCTTCGGAAAGAACACGATAATCATTCAAATTAAAGCTTGTAATGAGAAAAGGAACACTTATTGAAATTCTAACCGTGCTTTAACACGTAGCAAACCACTGCTTGTCTTTCCAAAGAATCCCATGTTCGTTTCTTACTAAAGCAATCTTGAAACTAATAAACTTTGGAAAGAACGCGATTATCTTTCAAAGTAAAGCTTGTACTGAGAAAAGAAACACTGATCTCAGTTCAAACAGTGATTTCACACGCACCAAACCACTGCTTGTCATTACAAAGAAACGCATGTGCCTTTCTTCCTAAAGCTTTCGTGAAATTAATAATCTTTCGAAAGAAAGCGATTATCTTTCAAAGTAAAGCTTGTACTAAGAAAGGGAACACTGATCTCAGTTCTAACAGTGCTTTCACACGGAGCAAACCATTGCTTGTCTTTACAAAGAAGCCCATGTTCGTTTCTTACTAAAGCTTTCGTGAAATAAATAAACTTTCGAAACAACGCTTTTATCTCTCAAAGTAAAGCTTGTACTGAGAAAGGAACACTGATTGAAAGTCTAACAGTGCTTTCAACGTAGCAAACCACTGCTTGTCTTTCCAAAGAAACCCATGTGCGTTTCTTACTAAAGCTTTCGTGAAATTAATAATCTTTAGAAAGAACGCGATTATCTTGCAAAGTAAAGCTTGTACTAAGAAAAGGAACACTAAGCTCAGTTCAAACAGTGCTTTCACATGTAGCAAACCACTGCTTGTCTTTCCAAGAAAACGCATGTGCGTTTCTTAATAAAGTTATCGTGAAATTAATAAACTTTTGAAAGAACGCGATTATCTTTCAAAGTAAAGCTTGTACTGAGAAAAGGAACACTGATTGAAAGTCTAACAGTGCTTTCACACGTAGCAAACCACTACTTGTCTTTCCAAAGAAACCCATATGCATTTCTTACTAAAGCTTTAGTGAAATTAATATTCTTTGTAAAGAACGCGATTATCTTTCAAAGTATAGCTTGTACTGAGAAAAGGAAAACTGATCTCAGTTCTAACAGTGCTTTCACACGTAGCAAACCACTGCTTGTCGTTACAAAGAAATGCCTGAGCGTTTCTTACTAAAACTTTCGTGAAATTAATAATCTATCGAAAGAAAGCGATTATCTTTCACAGTAAAGCTTGTATTGAGAAAGGGAACACTGATCTCAGTTCTAACAGGGCTTTCACACGGAGCAAACCACTGCTTGTCTTTACAAAGAAGCCCATGTTTGTTTCTTACTAAAGCTTTCGTGAAATTAATAAACTTTCGAAAGAATGCGTTTATCTTTCAAAGTAAAGCTTGTACTGAGTAAAGAAACACTGATATCAGTTCAAACAGTGCTTTCACACGTACCAAACCACGGCTTGTAATTACAAAGAAACGCATGTGCCTTTCTTAATAAAGCTTTCGTGAAATTAATAAACTTTCGAAAGAACGCGATTATCTTTCAAAGTAAAGCTTGTACTGAGAAAAGAAACACTGATCTCAGTTCAAACAGTGCTTTCACACGTAGCAAACCACTGCTTGTCGTTACAAAGAAACACATGAGCGTTTCTTACTAAAGCTTTCGTGAAATTAATAAACTTTCCATAGAACGCGATTTTCTTTCAAAGTAAAGCTTGTACTGAGAAAAGGAACATTGATCTGAGTTCTAACAGTGGTTTGACACGTAGGTAACCACTGCTTGACATTCCAAAGAAACCCAAGTGCATTTCTTACTAAAGCTTTCGTGAAATTAATAATCTTTCGAAAGAACGTGATTATCTTTCAAAATAGAGCTTGTACAGGGAAAGGGAACACTGATCACAGTTCTAACAGTGCTTTCACACGGAGCAAACCACTGCTTGTCTTTACAAAGAAGCCCATGTACGTATCTTACTAAAGCTTTCGTGAAATTAATAATCTTTCGAAAGAACGCGATTATCTTACAAAGTAAAGCTTGTACAGAGAAAGGGAACACTGATCTCAGTTCTAACAGTGCTTTCACACGGAGCAAACCACTGCTTGTCGTTATAAAGAAACGCATGAGCGTTTCTTACTAAAGCTTTCGTGAAATTAATAAACTTTCGAAAGAACGCGATTATCTTTCAAAGTAAAGCTTGCACTAAGAAAGGGAACACTGATCTCATTTCTAACAGTGCTTTCACATGGAGCAAACCACTGTTAGTCTTTACAAAGAAGCCCATGTTCGTTTCTTACTAAAGCTCTCGTGAAATTAATAAACTTTTGAAAGAACGCGTTTATCTTTCAAAGTAAAGCTTGTACTGAGAAAAAAAACACTGATCTCAGTTCTAACAGTGCTTTCACACGTAGCAAACCACTGCTTGTCTTTCCAAAGAAACCCATGTGCATTTCTTACTAAAGCTTTAGTGAAATTAATAAACTTTGGAAAGAACGCTATTTTCTTTCAAAGTAAAGCTTGTACTGAGAAAAGGAACACTGATCTAAGCTCTAACAGTGCTTTCACATGTAGCAAACCATTGCTTGTCGTTACAAAGAAAAGCATTTGCATTTCTTACTAAAGCTTTCGTGAAATTAATAAACTTTTGAAAGAACGCGATTATCTTTCAAAGTAAAGCTTGTACTGAGAAAAGAAACACTGATCTCAGTTCAAACAGTGCTTTCACACATAGCAAACCACTGCTTTTCGTTACAAAGAAATGCATGTGCCTTTCTTACTAAAGCTTTCGTGAAAATAATAAACTTTCGAAAGAACGCGATTATCTTTCAAAGTAAAGCTTGTACTGAGAAAAGAAACACTGATCTCAGTTCAAACAGTGCTTTCACACGTAGCAAACCACTGCTTGTCGTTACAAAGAAACACATGAGCGTTTCTTACTAAAGCTTTCGTGAAATTAATAAACTTTCCATAGAACGCGATTATCTTTCAAAGTAAAGCTTGTACTGAGAAAAGGAACATTGATCTCAGTTCTAACAGTGGTTTGACACGTAGGTAACCACTGCTTGTCTTTCCAAAGAAACCCAAGTGCATTTCTTACTAAAGCTTTCGTGAAATTAATAATCTTTCGAAAGAACGTGATTATCTTTCAAAATAGAGCTTGTACAGGGAAAGGGAACACTGATCTCAGTACTAAAAGTGCTTTCACACGGAGCAAACCACTGCTTGTCTTTACAAAGAAGCCCATGTGCGTTTCTTACTAAAGCTTTCGTGAAATTAATAATCTTTCGAAAGAACGCGATTATCTTACAAAGTAAAGCTTTTACAGAGAAAGGGAACACTGATCTCAGTTCTAACAGTGCTTTCACACGGAGCAAACCACTGTTTGTCTTTACAAAGAAGCCCATGTTCGTTTCTTACTAAAGCTCTCGTGAAATTAATAAACTTTTGAAAGAACGCGTTTATCTTTCAAAGTAAAGCTTGTACTGAGAAAAGAAACACTGATCTCAGTTCAAACAGTGCTTTCACACGTACCAAGCCACTGCTTGTCATTACAAAGAAACGCATGTGCCTTTCTTAATAAAGCTTTCGTGAAATTAATAATTTTTGGAAAGAACACGATAATCATTCAAATTAAAGCTTGTAATGAGAAAAGGAACACTTATTGAAATTCTAACCGTGCTTTCACACGTAGCAAACCACTGCTTGTCTTTCCAAAGAATCCCATGTTCGTTTCTTACTAAAGCAATCTTGAAACTAATAAACTTTGGAAAGAACGCGATTATCTTTCAAAGTAAAGCTTGTACTGAGAAAAGAAACACTGATCTCAGTTCAAACAGTGATTTCACACGCACCAAACCACTGCTTGTCATTACAAAGAAACGCATGTGCCTTTCTTCCTAAAGCTTTCGTGAAATTAATAATCTTTCGAAAGAAAGCGATTATCTTTCAAAGTAAAGCTTGTACTGAGAAAGGAACACTGATTGAAATTCTAACAGTGCTTTCAACGTAGCAAACCACTGCTTGTCGTTACAAAGCAAAGCATGTGCGTTTTCTAGTAAAGCTTACGTGAAATTAATAAACTTTCCAAAGAACGGGATTATCTTTCAAAGTAAAGATTGTACTGAGAAAAGGAACACTGATCTCAGTTCTAACACTGCTTTCACACGTAGCAAACAACTGCATGTCTTTAAAAAGAAACGCATGTGTGTTTCTTACTAAAGCTTTCGTGAAATTAATAAACTTTCGAAAGAACGCGATTATCTTTCAAAGTAAAGCTTGTACTGAGAAATGGAACACTGATCTCAGTTCCAACAGTGCTTTGACACGTAGCAAACCACTGCTTGTCTTTCCAAAGAAACGCATGTGTGTTTCTTAGTAAAGCTTACGTGAAATTAATAATCTTTCGAAAGAACGGGATTATCTTTCAAAGTAAAGCTTGTACTGAGAAAAGGAACACTGATCTCAGTTCAAACAGTGCTTTCACAAGTAGCAAACCACTGCTTGTCATTACAAAGAAATGCATGTGCCTTTCTTAGTAAAGCTTTCGTGAAATTAATAAACTTCCAAGAGAACGCGATTATCTTTCAAAGTAAAGCTTGTACTGAGAAAAGAAACACTGATCTCAGTTCAAACAGTGCTTTTAGACGTACCAAATCACTGCTTGTCATTACAAAGAAACGCATGTACCTTTGTTAATAAAGCTTTCGTGAAACTAATAATCTTTCGAAAGAACGCGATTATCTTTCAAAGTAAAGCTTGTACTGAGAAAAGAAACACTGATCTCAGTTCAAACAGTGCTTTCACACGTAGCAAACCACTGCTTTTCGTTATAAAGAAACGCATGTGCCTTTCTTAATAAAGCTTTCGTGAAAATAATAAACTTTCGAAAGAACGCGATTATCTTTCAAAGTAAAGCTTGTACTGAGAAAAGGAACACTGATCTCAGTTCAAAAAGTGCTTTCACACGTAGCAAACCACTACTTGTCGTTACAAAGAAACACATGAGCGTTTCTTACTAAAGCTTTCGTGAAATTAATAAACTTTACATAGAACGCGATTATCTTTCAAAGTAAAGCTTGTATTGAGAAAAGGAACATTGATCTCAGTTCTAACAGTGCTTTCAAACGTAGGTAACCACTGCTTGTCGTTCCAAAGAAACCCATGTGCATTTATTACTAAAGCTTTCGTGAAATTAATAATCTTTCGAAAGAACGTGATTATCTTTCAAAGTAGAGCTTGTACAGGGAAAGGGAACACTGATCTCAGTTCTAAAAGTGCTTTCACACGAAGCAAACCACTGCTTGTCTTTACAAAGAAGCCCACGTGCGTTTCTTACTAAAGCTTTCGTGAATTTAATAAACTTTCGAAAGAACGCATTTATCTTTAAAAGTAAAGCTTGTACTGAGAAAAGAAACACTGATCTCAGTTCAAACAGTGCTTTTACACGTACCAAACCACTGCTTGTCATTACAAAGAAACGCATGTACCTTTCTTAATAAAGCTTTCGTGAAATTAATAAACTTTCGAAAGAACGCGATTATCTTTCAAAGTAAAGCTTGTACTGAGAAAAGGAACACTGATTGAAAGTCTAACAGTGCTTTCACACGTAGCAAACCACTGCTTGTCTTTCCAAAGAAACCCATGTCCATTTCTTACTAAAGCTTTAGTGAAATTAATATTCTTTGTAAAGA
Source organism: Chionomys nivalis (assembly GCF_950005125.1). Classification (NCBI taxonomy): domain Eukaryota; kingdom Metazoa; phylum Chordata; class Mammalia; order Rodentia; family Cricetidae; genus Chionomys; species Chionomys nivalis. The sequence continues at coordinate 63,000,659 of NC_080102.1, forward strand.
ACGCGATTATCTTTCAAAGTATAGCTTGGACTGAAAAAAGGAAAACTGATCTCAGTTCTAACAGTGCTTTCACACGTAGTAAACCACTGCTTGTCTTTCCAAAGAAACGCATGTGTGTTTCTTACTAAAGCTTTCGTGAAATTAATAAACTTTCGAAAGAACGCGATCATCATTCAAAGTAAAGGTTGTACTGAGAAAAGAAACACTGATCTCAGTTCAAACAGTGCTTTCACATGTAGAAAAACACTGCTTGTTTTTCCAAAGAAACGCATGTGCGTTTCTTACTAGGCATTCGTGAAATTAATAAACTTTCGAAAGAACGCGATTATCTTTCAAAGTAAAGCTTGGACTGAGAAAAAGAACACTGATCTCAGTTCAAAGAGTGCTTTCACACGTAGAAAACCACTGCTTCTCTTTCCAACAAAACGCATGTGCGTTTCTTACTAAAGCTTTCTTGACATTAATAAACTTTCGAAAGAACGCGATTATCTTTCAAAGTAAAGCTTGTACTGAGAAAAGGAACACTGATCTCAGTTCAAACAGTGCTTTCACACATACCGAACCACTGCTTTTCGTTACAAAGAAACGCATGTGCGTTTCTTACTAAAGCTTTCTTGAAATTTATAATCTTTCGAAAGAAAGCGATTGTCTTTCAAAGTAAAACTTGTAATAAGAAAGGGAACACTGATCTCAGTTCTAACAGTGCTTTCACACAGAGCAAACCACTGCTTGTCTTTACAAAGAAGCCCATGTTCGTTTCTTACTAAAGCTTTCGTGAAATTAATAAACTTTCGAAAGAACGTGTTTATCTTTCAAAGTAAAGCTTGTACTGAGAAAAGAAACACTGATCTCAGTTCAAACAGTGATTTCACACGCACCAAACCACTGCTTGTCATTACAAAGAAACGCATGAGCCTTTCTTAATAAAGCTTTCGTGAAATTAATAAACTTTCGAAAGAACGCGATTATCTTTCAAAGTAAAGCTTTTACTGAAAAAAAAACACTGATCTCAGTTCTAACAGTGCTTTCACACGTAGCAAACCACTGCTTGTCGTTACAAAGAAACGCATGAGCGTTTCTTACTAAAGCTTTCGTGAAATTAATAATCTTTTGAAAGAAAGTGATTATCTTTCAAAGTAAAGCTTGTACTGAGAAAAGGAAAACTGATCTCAGTTCTAACAGTGCTTTCACATGTAGCAAACCACTGCTTGTCTTTCCAAAGAAACCCATGTGCGTTTCTTACTAAAGCCTTCGTAAAATTAATAATCTTTAGAAAGAACGCGATTATCTTTCAAAGCAAAGCTTGTACTGAGAAAAGGAAAACTGATCTCAGTTCTAACAGTGCTTTCACACGTAGTAAACCACTGCTTGTCTTTCCAGAGAAACGCATGTGCGTTTCTTACTAAAGCTTTCTTGAAATTAATAAACTTTCGAAAGAACGCGAATCTCTTTCAAAATAAAGCTTGTACTGAGAAAAGGAACACTGATTTCAATTCTAACAGTGCTTTCACACGTAGCAAACCACTGCTTGTCTTTACAAATAAACCCATGTGCGTTTCTTACTAAGGCTTTCTTGAAATAAATAATCTTTCGAAAGAAAGCGATTGTCTTTCAAAGTAAAACTTGTAATAAGAAAGGGAACACTGATCTCAGTTCTAACAGTGCTTTCACACGGAGCAAACCACTGCTTGTCTTTACAAAGAAGCCCATGTTCGTTTCTTACTAAAGCTTTCGTGAAATTAATAAATTTTTGAAAGAACGCGTTTATCTTTCGAAGTAAAGCTTGTACTGAGAAAGAAACACTGATCTCAGTTCAAACAGTGCTTTCACAGGTACCAAAACACTGCTTGTCATTACAAAGAAACGCATGTGCCTTTCTTAATAAAGCTTTCGTGAAATTAATAAACTTTCGAAAGAACGCGATTATCATTCAAAGTAAAGCTTTTACTGAGAAAAAAAACACTGATCTCAGTTCAAACAGTGCTTTCACACGTAACAAACCACTGCTTGTCTTTCCAAGAAAACGTATGTGCGTTTCTTACTAAAGCTTTCGTGAAATTAATAAACTTTCCAAAGAACGCGATTATCTTTCAATGTAAAGCTTGTACTGAGAAAAGGAACACTGATCTCAGTTTTAACGGTGCTTTCACACGTAGCAAACCACTGCTTGTCTTTCCAAAGAAACCCATGTGCATTTCTTACTAAAGCTTTAGTGAAATTAATATTCTTTGGAAAGAACGCGATTATCTTTCAAATTAAAGCTTGTACTGAGAAAAGTAACACTGATCTCAGTTCTAAGAGTGCTTTCACACATAGCAAACGAATGCATGTCTTTACAAAGAGACGCATGTGTTTTTCTTACTAAAGCTTTCGTGAAATTAATAAACTTTCGAAAGAACGCGATCATCATTCAAAGTAAAGGTTGTACTGAGAAAAGAAAAACTGATCTCAGTTCAAACAGTGCTTTCACACGTAGAAAACCACTGCTTGTTTTTACAAAGAAACGCATGTGCGTTTCTTACTAAAGCTTTCGTGAAATTAATAAACTTTCGAAAGAACGCGATTATCTTTAAAAGTAAAGCTTGTACTGAGAAAAGGAACACTAATCTCAGTTCAAAGAGTGCTTTCGCACGTAGAAAACCACTGCTTGTCTTTCCAAGAAAACGCATGTGCGTTTCTTACTAAAGCTTTCTTGAAATTAATAAACTTTCGAAAGAACGCGATTATCTTTCAAAGTAAAGCTTGTACTGAGAAAGAAACACTGATCTCAGTTCAAACAGTGCTTTCACAGGTACCAAACCACTGCTTGTCATTACAAAAAAAAGCATGTGCCTTTCTTAATAAAGCTTTCGTGAAATTAATAAACTTTCGAAAGAACGCGATTATCTTTCAAAGTAAAGCTTTTACTGAGAAAAAAAACACTGATCTCAGTTCAAACAGTGCTTTCACACGTAGCAAACCACTGCTTGTCGTTACAAAGAAAGGCATCTGACTTTCTTACTAAAGCTTTCGTGAAATTAATAAACTTTCGAAAGAACGCGATTATCTTTCAAAGTAAACCTTGTACTGAGAAAAGGAACACTGATCTCAGTTCTAAGAGTGCTTTCACACATAGCAAACGACTGCATGTCTTTACAAAGAAACGCATGTGTTTTTCTTACTAAAGCTTTCGTGAAATTAATAAACTTTTGAAAGAACGCGATTATCTTTCAAAGTAAGGCTTGTACTGAGAAAAGGAACACTGATCTCAGTTCAAACAGTGCTTTCACACGTAGTAAACCACTGCTTGTCTTTCCAAAGAAACCCATGTGCGTTTCTTACTAAAGCTTTCGTGAAATTAATAATCTTTGGAAAGAACGCGATTATCTTTCAAATTAAAGCTTGTACTGAGAAAAGGAACACTTATTGAAATTCTAACAGTGCTTTCACACGTAGCAAACCACGACTTGCCTTTCCAAAGAAACCCATGTTTGTTTCTTACTAAAGCTTTCTTGAAATTAATAAACTTTGGAAAGAACGCGATTATCTTTCAAAGTAAAGCTTGTACTGAGAAAAGGAACACTGATCTCAGTTCAAACAGTGCTTTCACTCATACCGAACCACTGCTTTTCGTTACAAAGAAACGCATGTGCGTTTCTTACTAAAGCTTTCTTGAAATTTATAATCTTTCGAAAGAAAGCGATTGTCTTTCAAAGTAAAACTTGTAATAAGAAAGGGAACACTGATCTCAGTTCTAACAGTGCTTTCACACAGAGCAAACCACTGCTTGTCTTTACAAAGAAGCCCATGTTCGTTTCTTACTAAAGCTTTCGTGAAATTAATAAACTTTCGAAAGAACGCGTTTATCTTTCAAAGTAAAGCTTGTACTGAGAAAAGAAACACTGATCTCAGTTCAAACAGTGATTTCACATGCACCAAACCACTGCTTGTCATTACAAAGAAACGCATGTGCCTTTCTTAATAAAGCTTTCGTGAAATTAATAAACTTTCGAAAGAACGTGATTATCTTTCAAAGTAAAGCTTTTACTGAAAAAAAAACACTGATCTCAGTTCTAACAGTGCTTTCACACGTAGCAAACCACTGCTTGTCTTTCCAGAGAAACGCATGTGCGTTTCTTACTAAAGCTTTCTTGAAATTAATAAACTTTCGAAAGAACGCGAATCTCTTTCAAAATAAAGCTTGTACTGAGAAAAGGAACACTGATTTCAATTCTAACAGTGCTTTCACACGTAGCAAACCACTGCTTGTCTTTACAAATAAACCCATGTGCGTTTCTTACTAAGGCTTTCTTGAAATTAATAATCTTTCGAAAGAAAGCGATTGTCTTTCAAAGTAAAACTTGTAATAAGAAAGGGAACACTGATCTCAGTTCTAACAGTGCTTTCACACGGAGCAAACCACTGCTTGTCTTTCCAAAGAAGCCCATGTTCGTTTCTTACTAAAGCTTTCGTGAAATTAATAAATTTTTGAAAGAACGCGTTTATCTTTCGAAGTAAAGCTTGTACTGAGAAAGAAACACTGATCTCAGTTCAAACAGTGCTTTCACAGGTACCAAAACACTGCTTGTCATTACAAAGAAACGCATGTGCCTTTCTTAATAAAGCTTTCGTGAAATTAATAAACTTTCGAAAGAACGCGATTATCTTTCAAAGTAAAGCTTTTACTGAGAAAAAAAACACTGATCTCAGTTCAAACAGTGCTTTCACACGTAGCAAACCACTGCTTGTCGTTACAAAGAAACGCATCTGCCTTTCTTACTAAAGCTTTCGTGAAATTAATAAACTTTCGAAAGAACGCGATTATCTTTCAAAGTAAAGCTTGTACTGAGAAAAGAAAAACTGATCTCAGTTCTAACAGTGCTTTCACACGTAGCAAACCACTGCTTGTCTTTCCAAAGAAACCCATGTGCGTTTCTTACTAAAGTTTCGTAAAATTAATAATCTTTAGAAAGAACGCGATTATCTTGCAAAGTAAAGCTTGTACTGAGAAAAGGAACACTGATCTCAGTTCAAACAGTGCTTTCACAAGAGGCAAACCTCTGCTTGTCTTTCCAAGAAAACGCATGTGCGTTTCTTACTAAAGCTTTCGTGAAATTAATAAACTTTCCAAAGAACGCGATTATCTTTCAAAGTAAAGCTTGTACTGAGAAAAGGAACACTACTCTCAGTTTAAACAGTGCTTTCACACGTAGCAAACCACAGATTGTCTTTCCAAAGAAACGCATGTGCCTTTCTTAATAAAGCTTTCGTGAAATTAATAAACTTTCGAAAGAACGTGATTATCTTTCAAAGTAAAGCTTTTACTGAAAAAAAAACACTGATCTCAGTTCTAACCGTGCTTTCACACGTAGCAAACCACTGCTTGTCTTTCCACAGAAACCCATGTGCATTTCTTACTAAAGCTTTAGTGAAATTAATATTCTTTGGAAAGAACGCGATTATCTTTCAAATTAAAGCTTGTACTGAGAAAAGGAACACTGATCTCAGTTCTAAGAGTGCTTTCACACATAGCAAACGACTGCATGTCTTTACAAAGAGACGCATGTGTTTTTCTTACTAAAGCTTTCGTGAAATTAATAAACTTTCGAAAGAACGCGATCATCATTCAAAGTAAAGGTTGTACTGAGAAAAGAAACACTGATCTCAGTTCAAACAGTGCTTCCACACGTAGAAAACCACTGCTTGTCTTTACAAAGAAACGCATGTGCGTTTCTTACTAAAGCTTGCGTGAAATTAATAAACTTTCGAAAGAACGCGATTATCTTTAAATGTAAAGCTTGTACTGAGAAAAGGAACACTAAACTCAGTTCAAAGAGTGCTTTCGCACGTAAAAAACCACTGCTTGTCTTTCCAAGAAAATGCATGTGCGTTTCTTACTAAAGCTTTCTTGAAATTAATAAACTTTCGAAAGAACGCGAATATCTTTCAAAGTAAAGCTTGTACTGAGAAAAGTAACACTGATTTCAATTCTAACAGTGCTTTCACACGTAGCAAACAAATGCTTGTCGTTACAAAGAAACGCATGAGCGTTTCTTACTAAAGCTTTCGTGAAATTAATAATCTTTAGAAAGAACGCGATTATCTTTCAAAGCAAAGCTTGTACTGAGAAAAGGAAAACTGATCTCAGTTCTAACAGTGCTTTCACACGTAGTAAACCACTGCTTGTCTTTTCAGAGAAACGCATGTGCGTTTCTTACTAAAGCTTTCTTGAAATTAATAAACTTTCGAAAGAATGCGAATATCTTTCAAAATAAAGCTTGTACTGAGAAAAGGAACACTGATTTCAATTCTAACAGTGCTTTCACACGTAGCAAACCACTGCTTGTCTTTACAAATAAACCCATGTGCGTTTCTTACTAAGGCTTTCTTGAAATTTATAATCTTTTGAAAGAAAGCGATTGTCTTTCAAAGTAAAACTTATAATGGAAAGGGAACACTGATCTCAGTTCTAACAGTGCTTTCACACGGAGCAAACCACTGCTTGTCTTTACAAAGAAGCCCATGTTCGTTTCTTACTAAAGCTTTCGTGAAATTAATAAATTTTTGAAAGAACACGTTTATCTTTCAAAGTAATGCTTTTACTGAGAAAAAAAACACTGATCTCAGTTCAAACAGTGCTTTCACACGTAGCAAACCACTGCTTGTCGTTACAAAGAAACGCATCTGCCTTTCTTACTAAAGCTTTCGTGAAATTAATAAACTTTGGAAAGAACGCGATTATCTTTCAAAGTAAAGCTTGTACTGAGAAAAGGAACACTGATCTCAGTTCAAACAGTGCTTTCACACATACCGAACCACTGCTTTTCGTTACAAAGAAACGCATGTGCGTTTCTTACTAAAGCTTTCTTGAAATTTATAATCTTTCGAAAGAAAGCGATTGTCTTTCAAAGTAAAACTTGTAATAAGAAAGGGAACACTGATCTCAGTTCTAACAGTGCTTTCACACAGAGCAAACCACTGCTTGTCTTTACAAAGAAGCCTATGTTCGTTTCTTACTAAAGCTTTCGTGAAATTAATAAACTTTCGAAAGAACGCGTTTATCTTTCAAAGTAAAGCTTGTACTGAGAAAAGAAACACTGATCTCAGTTCAAACAGTGATTTCACACGCACCAAACCACTGCTTGTCATTACAAAGAAACGCATGTGCCTTTCTTAATAAAGCTTTCGTGAAATTAATAAACTTTCGAAAGAACGCGATTATCTTTCAAAGTAAAGCTTTTACTGAGAAAAAAACACTGATCTCAGTTCTAACAGTGCTTTCACACGTAGCAAACCACTGCTTTTCGTTACAAAGAAACGCATGAGCGTTTCTTACTAAAGCTTTCGTGAAATTAATAATCTTTTGAAAGAAAGCGATTATCTTTCAAAGTAAAGCTTGTACTGAGAAAAGGAAAACTGATCTCAGTTCTAACAGTGCTTTCACACATAGCAAACCACTGCTTGTCTTTCCAAAGAAACCCATGTGCGTTTCTTACTAAAGCTTTCGTGAAATTAATAATCTTTAGAAAGAACGCGATTATCTTTCAAAGCAAAGCTTGTACTGAGAAAAGGAAAACTGATCTCAGTTCTAACAGTGCTTTCACACGTAGTAAACCACTGCTTGTCTTTCCAGAGAAACGCATGTGCGTTTCTTACTAAAGCTTTCTTGAAATTAATAAACTTTCGAAAGAACGCGAATCTCTTTCAAAATAAAGCTTGTACTGAGAAAAGGAACACTGATTTCAATTCTAACATTGCTTTCACACGTAGCAAACCACTGCTTGTCTTTACAAATAAACCCATGTGCGTTTCTTACTAAGGCTTTCTTGAAATAAATAATCTTTCGAAAGAAAGCGATTGTCTTTCAAAGTAAAACTTGTAATAAGAAAGGGAAAACTGATCTCAGTTCTAACAGTGCTTTCACACGGAGCAAACCACTGCTTGTCTTTACAAAGAAGCCCATGTTCGTTTCTTACTAAAGCTTTCGTGAAATTAATAAATTTTTGAAAGAACGCGTTTATCTTTCGAAGTAAAGCTTGTACTGAGAAAGAAACACTGATCTCAGTTCAAACAGTGCTTTCACAGGTACCAAACCACTGCTTGTCATTACAAAGAAACGCATGTGCCTTTCTTAATAAAGCTTTCGTGAAATTAATAAACTTTCGAAAGAACGCGATTATCTTTCAAAGTAAAGCTTTTACTGAGAAAAAAAACACTGATCTCAGTTCAAACAGTGCTTTCACACGTAGCAAACCACTGCTTGTCGTTACAAAGAAACGCATCTGCCTTTCTTACTAAAGCTTTCGTGAAATTAATAAACTTTCGAAAGAACGCGATTATCTTTCAAAGTAAAGCTTGTACTGAGAAAAGGAACACTGATCTCAGTTCAAACAGTGCTTTCACAAGAGGCAAACCACTGCTTGTCTTTCCAAGAAAATGCATGTGCGTTTCTACCTAAAGCTTTCGTGAAATTAATAAACTTTCCAAAGAACGCGATTATCTTTCAAAGTAAAGCTTGTACTGAGAAAAGGAACACTGATCTCAATTCTAACCGTGCTTTCACACGTAGCAAACCACTGCTTGTCTTTCCAAAGAAACCCATGTGCATTTCTTACTAAAGCTTTAGTGAAATTAATATTCTTTGGAAAGAACGCGATTATCTTTCAAATTAAAGCTTGTACTGAGAAAAGTAACACTGATCTCAGTTCTAAGAGTGCTTTCACACATAGCAAACGACTGCATGTCTTTACAAAGAGACGCATGTGTTTTTCTTACTAAAGCTTTCGTGAAATTAATAAACTTTCGAAAGAACGCGATCATCATTCAAAGTAAAGGTTGTACTGAGAAAAGAAACACTGATCTCAGTTCAAACAGTGCTTCCACACGTAGAAAACCACTGCTTGTCTTTACAAAGAAACGCATGTGCGTTTCTTACTAAAGCTTTCGTGAAATTAATAAACTTTCGAAAGAACGCGATTATCTTAAAATGTAAAGCTTGTACTGAGAAAAGGAACACTAATCTCAGTTCAAAGAGTGCTTTCGCACGTAGAAAACCACTGCTTGTCTTTCCAAGAAAACGCATGTGCGTTTCTTACTAAAGCTTTCTTGAAATTTATAATCTTTCGAAAGAAAGCGATTGTCTTTCAAAGTAAAACTTGTAATAAGAAAGGGAACACTGATCTCAGTTCTAACAGTGCTTTCACACAGAGCAAACCACTGCTTGTCTTTACAAAGAAGCCTATGTTCGTTTCTTACTAAAGCTTTCGTGAAATTAATAAACTTTCGAAAGAACGCGTTTATCTTTCAAAGTAAAGCTTGTACTGAGAAAAGAAACACTGATCTCAGTTCAAACAGTGATTTCACACGCACCAAACCACTGCTTGTCATTACAAAGAAACGCATGTGCCTTTCTTAATAAAGCTTTCGTGAAATTAATAAACTTTCGAAAGAACGCGATTATCTTTCAAAGTAAAGCTTTTACTGAAAAAAAAACACTGATCTCAGTTCTAACAGTGCTTTCACACGTAGCAAACCACTGCTTGTCGTTACAAAGAAACGCATGAGCGTTTCTTACTAAAGCTTTCGTGAAATTAATAATCTTTTGAAAGAAAGCGATTATCTTTCAAATTAAAGCTTGTACTGAGAAAAGGAAAACTGATCTCAGTTCTAACAGTGCTTTCACACGTAGCAAACCATTGCATGTCTTTCCAAAGAAGCCCATGTTCGTTTCTTACTAAAGCTTTCGTGAAATTAATAAATTTTTGAAAGAACGCGTTTATCTTTCGAAGTAAAGCTTGTACTGAGAAAGAAACACTGATCTCAGTTCAAACAGTGCTTTCACAGGTACCAAACACTGCTTGTCATTACAAAGAAACGCATGTGCCTTTCTTAATAAAGCTTTCGTGAAATTAATAAACTTTCGAAAGAACGCGATTATCTTTCAAAGTAAAGCTTTTACTGAGAAAAAAAACACTGACCTCAGTTCAAACAGTGCTTTCACACGTAGCAAACCACTGCTTGTCGTTACAAAGAAACGCATCTGCCTTTCTTACTAAAGCTTTCGTGAAATTAATAAACTTTCGAAAGAACGCGATTATCTTTCAAAATAAAGCTTGTACTGAGAAAAGGAAAACTGATCTCGGTTCTAACAGTGCTTTCACACGTAGCAAACCACTGCTTGTCTTTCCAAAGAAACCCATGTGCGTTTCTTACTAAATCTTTCGTAAAATTAATAATCTTTAGAAAGAACGCGATTATCTTGCAAAGTAAAGCTTGTACTGAGAAGAGGAACACTGATCTCAGTTCAAACAGTGCTTTCAAAAGAGGCAAACCACTGCTTGTCTTTCCAAGAAAACGCATGTGCGTTTCTTACTAAAGCTTTCGTGAAATTAATAAACTTTCCAAAGAACGCGATTATCTTTCAAAGTAAAGCTTGTACTGAGAAAAGGAACACTGATCTCAGTTCTAACCGTGCTTTCACACGTAGCAAACCACTGCTTGTCGTTACAAAGAAACGCATGAGCGTTTCTTACTAAAGCTTTCGTGAAATTAATAATCTTTAGAAAGAACGCGATTATCTTGCAAAGTAAAGCTTGTACTGAGAAAAGGAACACTGATCTCAGTTCAAACAGTGCTTTCACACGTAGCAAACCACTGCTTGTCATTCCAAGAAAACGCATGTGCGTTTCTTACTAAAGCTTTCGTGAAATTAATAAACTTTCGAAAGAACGCGATTATCTTTCAAAATAAAGCTTGTACTGAGAAAAGGAACACTTATTGAAATTCTAAAAGTGCTTTCACACGTAGCAAATCACTGCTTGTCTTTCCAAAGAAACCCATGTGCGTTTCTTACTAAAGCTTTCGTGAAATTAATAATATTTGGAAAGAACGCGATTATCTTTCAAATTAAAGCTTGTACTGAGAAAAGGAACACTTTTAGAAATTCTAACAGTGCTTTCACACGTAGCAAACCACGACTTGCCTTTCCAAAGAAACCCATGTTTGTTTCTTACTAAAGCTTTCTTGAAATTAATAAACTTTGGAAAGAACGCGATTATCTTTCAAAGTAAAGCTTGTACTGAGAAAAGGAACACTGATCTCAGTTCAAACAGTGCTTTCACACATACCGAACCACTGCTTTTCGTTACAAAGAAACGCATGTGCGTTTCTTACTAAAGCTTTCTTGAAATTTATAATCTTTCGAAAGAAAGCGATTGTCTTTCAAAGTAAAACTTGTAATAAGAAAGGGAACACTGATCTCAGTTCTAACAGTGCTTTCACACAGAGCAAACCACTGCTTGTCTTTACAAAGAAGCCTATGTTCGTTTCTTACTAAAGCTTTCGTGTAATTAATAAACTTTCAAAAGAACGCGTTTATCTTTCAAAGTAAAGCTTGTACTGAGAAAAGAAACACTGATCTCAGTTCAAACAGTGATTTCACACGCACCAAACCACTGCTTGTCATTACAAAGAAACGCATGTGCCTTTCTTAATAAAGCTTTCGTGAAATTAATAAACTTTCGAAAGAACGCGATTATCTTTCAAAGTAAAGCTTTTACTGAAAAAAAAACACTGATCTCAGTTCTAACAGTGCTTTCACACGTAGCAAACCACTGCTTGTCGTTACAAAGAAACGCATGAGCGTTTCTTACTAAAGCTTTCGTGAAATTAATAATCTTTTGAAAGAAAGCGATTATCTTTCAAAGTAAAGCTTGTACTGAGAAAAGGAAAACTGATCTCAGTTCTAACAGTGCTTTCACACGTAGCAAACCACTGCTTGTCTTTACAAAGAAGCCCATGTTCGTTTCTTACTAAAGCTTTCGTGAAATTAATAAACTTTCGAAAGAACGCGATTATCTTTCAAAATAAAGCTTGTACTGAGAAAAGGAAAACTGATCTCAGTTCTAACAGTGCTTTCACACGTAGCAAACCACTGCTTGTCTTTCCAAAGAAACCCATGTGCGTTTCTTACTAAAGCTTTCGTGAAATTAATAATATTTGGAAAGAACGCGATTATCTTTCAAATTAAAGCTTGTACTGAGAAAAGGAACACTTATTGAAATTCTAACAGTGCTTTCACACGTAGCAAACCACGACTTGCCTTTCCAAAGAAACCCATGTTTGTTTCTTACTAAAGCTTTCTTGAAATTAATAAACTTTGGAAAGAACGTGATTATCTTTCAAAGTAAAGCTTGTACTGAGAAAAGGAACACTGATCTCAGTTCAAACAGTGCTTTCACACATACCGAACCACTGCTTTTCGTTACAAAGAAACGCATGTGCGTTTCTTACTAAGGCTTTCTTGAAATTTATAATCTTTAGAAAGAAAGCGATTGTCTTTCAAAGTAAAACTTGTAATAAGAAAGGGAACACTGATCTCAGTTCCAACAGTGCTTTCACACAGAGCAAACCACTGCTTGTTTACAAAGAAGCCCATGTTCGTTTCTTACTAAAGCTTTCGTGAAATTAATAAATTTTTGAAAGAACGCGTTTATCTTTCGAAGTAAAGCTTGTACTGAGAAAGAAACACTGATCTCAGTTCAAACAGTGATTTCACACGCACCAAACCACTGCTTGTCATTACAAAGAAACGCATGTGCCTTTCTTAATAAAGCTTTCGTGAAATTAATAAACTTTCGAAAGAATGCGATTATCTTTCAAAGTAAAGCTTTTACTGAGAAAAAAAACACTGATCTCAGTTCAAACAGTGCATTCACACGTAGCAAACCACTGCTTGTCGTTACAAAGAAACGCATCTGCCTTTCTTACTAAAGCTTTCGTGAAATTAATAAACTTTCCAAAGAACGCGATTATCTTTCAAAGTAAAGCTTGTACTGAGAAAAGGAACACTGATCTCAGTTCTAACAGTGCTTTCACACGTAGCAAACCACTGCTTGTCTTTCCAAAGAAACCCATGTGCATTTCTTACTAAAGCTTTAGTGAAATTAATATTCTTTGGAAAGAACGCGATTATCTTTCAAATTAAAGCTTGTACTGAGAAAAGTAACACTGATCTCAGTTCTAAGAGTGCTTTCACACATAGCAAACGACTGCATGTCTTTACAAAGAGACGCATGTGTTTTTCTTACTAAAGCTTTCGTGAAATTAATAAACTTTCGAAAGAACGCGATTATCTTTAAATGTAAAGCTTGTACTGAGAAAAGGAACACTAATCTCAGTTCAAAGCGTGCTTTCGCACGTAGAAAACCACTGCTTGTCTTTCCAAGAAAACGCATGTGCGTTTCTTACTAAAGCTTTCTTGAAATTAATAAACTTTCGAAAGAACGCGAATATCTTTCAAAGTAAAGCTTGTACTTAGAAAAGGAACACTGATTTCAATTCTAACAGTGCTTTCACACGTAGCAAACCACTGCTTGTCTTTCCAAAGAAACCCATGTGCGTTTCTTAATAAAGCTTTCGTAAAATTAATAATCTTTAGAAAGAACGCGATTATCTTTCAAAGCAAAGCTTGTACTGAGAAAAGGAAAACTGATCTCAGTTCTAACAGTGCTTTCACACGTAGTAAACCACTGCTTGTCTTTCCAGAGAAACACATGTGCGTTTCTTACTAAAGCTTTCTTGAAATTAATAAACTTTCGAAAGAACGCGAATATCTTTCAAAATAAAGCTTGTACTGAGAAAAGGAACACTGATTTCAATTCTAACAGTGCTTTCACACGTAGCAAACCACTGCTTGTCTTTACAAATAAACCCATGTTCGTTTCTTACTAAGGCTTTCTTGAAATTTATAATCTTTTGAAAGAAAGCGATTGTCTTTCAAAGTAAAACTTGTAATAGGAAAGGGAACACTGATCTCAGTTCTAACAGTGCTTTCACACGGAGCAAACCACTGCTTGTCTTTACAAAGAAGCCCATGTTCGTTTCTTACTAAAGCTTTCGTGAAATTAATAAATTTTTGAAAGAACGCGTTTATCTTTCAAAGTAAAGCTTGTACTGAGAAAAGGAACACTGATCTCAGTTCAAACAGTGCTTTCACACGTAGCAAACCACTGCTTGTCGTTACAAAGAAACGCATCTGCCTTTCTTACTAAAGCTTTCGTGAAATTAATAAACTTTGGAAAGAACGCGATTATCTTTCAAAGTAAAGCTTGTACTGAGAAAAGGAACACTGATCTCAGTTCAAACAGTGCTTTCACACATACCGAACCACTGCTTTTCGTTACAAAGAAACGCATGTGCGTTTCTTACTAAAGCTTTCTTGAAATTTATAATCTTTCGAAAGAAAGCGATTGTCTTTCAAAGTAAAACTTGTAATAAGAAAGGGAACACTGATCTCAGTTCTAACAGTGCTTTCACACAGAGCAAACCACTGCTTGTCTTTACAAAGAAGCCCATGTTCGTTTCTTACTAAAGCTTTCGTGAAATTAATAAACTTTCGAAAGAACGCGTTTATCTTTCAAAGTAAAGCTTGTACTGAGAAAAGAAACACTGATCTCAGTTCAAACAGTGATTTCACACGCACCAAACCACTGCTTGACATTACAAAGAAACGCATGTGCCTTTCTTAATAAAGCTTTCGTGAAATTAATAAACTTTCGAGAGAACGCGATTATCTTTCAAAGTAAAGCTTTTACTGAAAAAAAAACACTGATCTCAGTTCTAACAGTGCTTTCACACGTAGCAATTCACTGCTTGTCGTTACAAAGAAACGCATGAGCGTTTCTTACTAAAGCTTTCGTGAAATTAATAATCTTTAGAAAGAACGCGATTATCTTGCAAAGTAAAGCTTGTACTGAGAAAAGGAACACTGATCTCAGTGCAAACAGTGCTTTCACACGTAGCAAACCACTGCTTGTCTTTCCAAGAAAACGCATGTGCGTTTCTTACTAAAGCTTTCGTGAAATTAATAAACTTTCGAAAGAACGCGATTATCTTTCAAAGTAAAGCTTGTACTGAGAAAAGGAACACTGATCTCAGTTCTAACAGTGCTTTCACACGTAGCAAACCACTGCTTGTCTTTCCAAAGAAACCCATGTGCATTTCTTACTAAAGCTTTAATGAAATTAATATTCTTTGGAAAGAACGCGATTATCTTTCAAATTAAAGCTTGTACTGAGAAAAGGAACACTGATCTCAGTTCTAAGAGTGCTTTCACACATAGCAAACGACTGCATGTCTTTACAAAGAAACGCATGTGTTTTTCTTACTAAAGCTTTCGTGAAATTAATAAACTTTCGAAAGAACGCTATTATCTTTCAAAGTAAAGCTTGTACTGAGAAAAGGAACACTGATTTCAATTCTAACAGTGCTTTCACACGTAGCAAACCACTGCTTGTCTTTCCAAAGAAACCCATGTGCGTTTCTTAATAAAGCTTTCGTAAAATTAATAATCTTTAGAAAGAACGCGATTATCTTTCAAAGCAAAGCTTGTACTGAGAAAAGGAAAACTGATCTCAGTTCTAACAGTGCTTTCACACGTAGTAAACCACTGCTTGTCTTTCCAGAGAAACACATGTGCGTTTCTTACTAAAGCTTTCTTGAAATTAATAAACTTTCGAAAGAACGCGAATATCTTTCAAAATAAAGCTTGTACTGAGAAAAGGAACACTGATTTCAATTCTAACAGTGCTTTCACACGTAGCAAACCACTGCTTGTCTTTACAAATAAACCCATGTTCGTTTCTTACTAAGGCTTTCTTGAAATTTATAATCTTTTGAAAGAAAGCGATTGTCTTTCAAAGTAAAACTTGTAATAGGAAAGGGAACACTGATCTCAGTTCTAACAGTGCTTTCACACGGAGCAAACCACTGCTTGTCTTTACAAAGAAGCCCATGTTCGTTTCTTACTAAAGCTTTCGTGAAATTAATAAATTTTTGAAAGAACGCGTTTATCTTTCAAAGTAAAGCTTGTACTGAGAAAAGGAACACTGATCTCAGTTCAAACAGTGCTTTCACACGTAGCAAACCACTGCTTGTCGTTACAAAGAAACGCATCTGCCTTTCTTACTAAAGCTTTCGTGAAATTAATAAACTTTGGAAAGAACGCGATTATCTTTCAAAGTAAAGCTTGTACTGAGAAAAGGAACACTGATCTCAGTTCAAACAGTGCTTTCACACATACCGAACCACTGCTTTTCGTTACAAAGAAACGCATGTGCGTTTCTTACTAAAGCTTTCTTGAAATTTATAATCTTTCGAAAGAAAGCGATTGTCTTTCAAAGTAAAACTTGTAATAAGAAAGGGAACACTGATCTCAGTTCTAACAGTGCTTTCACACAGAGCAAACCACTGCTTGTCTTTACAAAGAAGCCCATGTTCGTTTCTTACTAAAGCTTTCGTGAAATTAATAAACTTTCGAAAGAACGCGTTTATCTTTCAAAGTAAAGCTTGTACTGAGAAAAGAAACACTGATCTCAGTTCAAGCAGTGATTTCACACGCACCAAACCACTGCTTGACATTACAAAGAAACGCATGTGCCTTTCTTAATAAAGCTTTCGTGAAATTAATAAACTTTCGAGAGAACGCGATTATCTTTCAAAGTAAAGCTTTTACTGAAAAAAAAACACTGATCTCAGTTCTAACAGTGCTTTCACACGTAGCAATTCACTGCTTGTCGTTACAAAGAAACGCATGAGCGTTTCTTACTAAAGCTTTCGTGAAATTAATAATCTTTAGAAAGAACGCGATTATCTTGCAAAGTAAAGCTTGTACTGAGAAAAGGAACACTGATCTCAGTGCAAACAGTGCTTTCACACGTAGCAAACCACTGCTTGTCTTTCCAAGAAAACGCATGTGCGTTTCTTACTAAAGCTTTCGTGAAATTAATAAACTTTCGAAAGAACGCGATTATCTTTCAAAGTAAAGCTTGTACTGAGAAAAGGAACACTGATCTCAGTTCTAACAGTGCTTTCACACGTAGCAAACCACTGCTTGTCTTTCCAAAGAAACCCATGTGCATTTCTTACTAAAGCTTTAATGAAATTAATATTCTTTGGAAAGAACGCGATTATCTTTCAAATTAAAGCTTGTACTGAGAAAAGGAACACTGATCTCAGTTCTAAGAGTGCTTTCACACATAGCAAACGACTGCATGTCTTTACAAAGAAACGCATGTGTTTTTCTTACTAATGCTTTCGTGAAATTAATAAACTTTCGAAAGAACGCTATTATCTTTCAAAGTAAAGCTTGTACTGAGAAAAGGAACACTGATCTCAGTTCAAACAGTGCTTTCACACGTAGTAAACCACTGCTTGTCTTTCCAAAGAAACCCATGTGCGTTTCTTACTAAAGCTTTCGTGAAATTAATAATCTTTGGAAAGAACGCGATTATCTTTCAAATTAAAGCTTGTACTGAGAAAAGGAACACTTATTGAAATTCTAAAAGTGCTTTCACACGTAGCAAATCACTGCTTGTCTTTCCAAAGAAACCCATGTGCGTTTCTTACTAAAGCTTTCGTGAAATTAATAATATTTGGAAAGAACGCGATTATCTTTCAAATTAAAGCTTGTACTGAGAAAAGGAACACTTATTGAAATTCTAACAGTGCTTTCACACGTAGCAAACCACGACTTGCCTTTCCAAAAAACCCATGTTTGTTTCTTACTAAAGCTTTTTTGAAATTAATAAACTTTGGAAAGAACGTGATTATCTTTCAAAGTAAAGCTTGTACTGAGAAAAGGAACACTGATCTCAGTTCAAACAGTGCTTTCACACATACCGAACCACTGCTTTTCGTTACAAAGAAACGCATGTGCGTTTCTTACTAAGGCTTTCTTGAAATTTATAATCTTTAGAAAGAAAGCGATTGTCTTTCAAAGTAAAACTTGTAATAAGAAAGGGAACACTGATCTCAGTTCCAACAGTGCTTTCACACAGAGCAAACCACTGCTTGTCTTTACAAAGAAGCCCATGTTCGTTTCTTACTAAAGCTTTCGTGAAATTAATAAACTTTCGAAAGAACATGTTTATCTTTCAAAGTAAAGCTTGTACTGAGAAAAGGAACACTGATCTCAGTTCAAACAGTGCTTTCACACGTAGCAAACCACTGCTTGTCGTTACAAAGAAACGCATCTGCCTTTCTTACTAAAGCTTTCGTGAAATTAATAAACTTTGGAAAGAACGCGATTATCTTTCAAAGTAAAGCTTGTACTGAGAAAAGGAACACTGATCTCAGTTCAAACAGTGCTTTCACACATACCGAACCACTGCTTTTCGTTACAAAGAAACGCATGTGCGTTTCTTACTAAAGCTTTCTTGAAATTTATAATCTTTCGAAAGAAAGCGATTGTCTTTCAAAGTAAAACTTGTAATAAGAAAGGGAACACTGATCTCAGTTCTAACAGTGCTTTCACACAGAGCAAACCACTGCTTGTCTTTACAAAGAAGCCCATGTTCGTTTCTTACTAAAGCTTTCGTGAAATTAATAATCTTTAGAAAGAACGCGATTATCTTGCAAAGTAAAGCTTGTACTGAGAAAAGGAACACTGATCTCAGTTCAAACAGTGCTTTCACACGTAGCAAACCACTGCTTGTCTTTCCAAGAAAACGCATGTGCGTTTCTTACTAAAGCTTTCGTGAAATTAATAAACTTTCGAAAGAACGCGATTATCTTTCAAAGTAAAGCTTGTACTGAGAAAAGGAACACTGATCTCAGTTCTAACAGTGCTTTCACACGTAGCAAACCACTGCTTGTCTTTCCAAAAAAACCCATGTGCATTTCTTACTAAAGCTTTAGTGAAATTAATATTCTTTGGAAAGAACGCGATTATCTTTCAAATTAAAGCTTGTACTGAGAAAAGGAACACTGATCTCAGTTCTAAGAGTGCATTCACACATAGCAAACGACTGCATGTCTTTACAAAGAAACGCATGTGTTTTTCTTACTAAAGCTTTCGTGAAATTAATAAACTTTCGAAAGAACGCTATTATCTTTCAAAGTAAAGCTTGTACTGAGAAAAGGAACACTGATCTCAGTTCAAACAGTGCTTTCACACGTAGTAAACCACTGCTTGTCTTTCCAAAGAAACCCATGTGCGTTTCTTACTAAAGCTTTCGTGAAATTAATAATCTTTGGAAAGAACGCGATTATCTTTCAAATTAAAGCTTGTACTGAGAAAAGGAACACTTATTGAAATTCTAAAAGTGCTTTCACACGTAGCAAATCACTGCTTGTCTTTCCAAAGAAACCCATGTGCGTTTCTTACTAAAGCTTTCGTGAAATTAATAATATTTGGAAAGAACGCGATTATCTTTCAAATTAAAGCTTGTACTGAGAAAAGGAACACTTATTGAAATTCTAACAGTGCTTTCACACGTAGCAAACCACGACTTGCCTTTCCAAAGAAACCCATGTTTGTTTCTTACTAAAGCTTTTTTGAAATTAATAAACTTTGGAAAGAACGTGATTATCTTTCAAAGTAAAGCTTGTACTGAGAAAAGGAACACTGATCTCAGTTCAAACAGTGCTTTCACACATACCGAACCACTGCTTTTCGTTACAAAGAAACGCATGTGCGTTTCTTACTAAGGCTTTCTTGAAATTTATAATCTTTAGAAAGAAAGCGATTGTCTTTCAAAGTAAAACTTGTAATAAGAAAGGGAACACTGATCTCAGTTCCAACAGTGCTTTCACACAGAGCAAACCACTGCTTGTCTTTACAAAGAAGCCCATGTTCGTTTCTTACTAAAGCTTTCGTGAAATTAAAAAACTTTCGAAAGAACATGTTTATCTTTCAAAGTAAAGCTTGTACTGAGAAAAGAAACACTGATCTCAGTTCAAACAGTGATTTCACACGCACCAAACCACTGCTTGTCATTACAAAGAAACGCATGTGCCTTTCTTAATAAAGCTTTCGTGAAATTAATAAACTTTCGAAAGAACGCGATTATCTTTCAAAGTAAAGCTTTTACTGAAAAAAAAACACTGATCTCAGTTCTAACAGTGCTTTCACACGTAGCAAACCACTGCTTGTCGTTACAAAGAAACGCATTAGCGTTTCTTACTATAGCTTTCGTGAATTTATAATCTTTTGAAAGAAAGCGATTATCTTTCAAAGTAAAGCTTGTACTGAGAAAAGCAACACTGATCTCAGTTCTAACAGTGCTTTCACACGTAGCAAACCACTGCATGTCTTTCCAAAGAAACCCATGTGCGTTTCTTACTAAAGCTTTCGTAAAATTAATAATCTTTAGAAAGAACGCAATTATCTTTCAAAGCAAAGCTTGTACTGAGAAAAGGAAAACTGATCTCAGTTCTAACAGTGCTTTCACACGTAGTAAACCACTGCTTGTCTTTCCAGAGAAACGCATGTGCGTTTCTTACTAAAGCTTTCTTGAAATTAATAAACTTTCGAAAGGACGCGAATCTCTTTCAAAATAAAGCTTGTACTGAGAAAAGGAACACTGATTTCAATACTAACAGTGCTTTCACACGTAGCAAACCACTGCTTGTCTTTACAAATAAACCCATGTGCGTTTCTTACTAAGGCTTTCTTGAAATAAATAATCTTTCGAAAGATAGCCATTGTCTTTCAAAGTAAAACTTGTAATAAGAAAGGGAACACTGATCTCAGTTCTAACAGTGCTTTCACACGGAGCAAACCACTGCTTCTCTTTACAAAGAAGCCCATGTTCGTTTCTTACTAAAGCTTTCGTGAAATTAATAAATTTTTGAAAGAACGCGTTTATCTTTCGAAGTAAAGCTTGTACTGAGAAAGAAACACTGATCTTAGTTCAAACAGTGCTTTCACAGGTACGAAACCACTGCTTGTCATTACAAAGAAACGCATGTGCCTTTCTTAATAAAGCTTTCGTGAAATTAATAAACTTTCGAAAGAACGCGATTATCTTTCAAAGTAAAGCTTTTACTGAGAAAAAAAACACTGATCTCAGTTCAAACAGTGCTTTCACACGTAGCAAAGCACTGCTTGTCGTTACAAAGAAACGCATCTGCCTTTCTTACTAAAGCTTTCGTGAAATTAATAAACTTTCGAAAGAACGCGATTATCTTTCAAAATAAAGCTTGTACTGAGAAAAGGAAAACTGATCTCAGTTCTAACAGTGCTTTCACACGTAGCAAACCACTGCTTGTCTTTCCAAAGAAACCCATGTGCGTTTCTTACTAAAGCTTTCGTAAAATTAATAATCTTTAGAAAGAACGCGATTATCTTGCAAAGTAAAGCTTGTACTGAGAAAAGGAACACTGATCTCAGTTCAAACAGTGCTTTCACAAGAGGCAAACCACTGCTTGTCTTTCCAAAGAAACCCATGTGCGTTTCTTACTAAAGCTTTCGTGAAATTAATAAACTTTCCAAAGAACGCGATTATCTTTCAAAGTAAAGCTTGTACTGAGAAAAGGAACACTGATCTCAGTTCTAACCGTGCTTTCACACGTAGCAAACCACTGCTTGTCTTTCCAAAGAAACCCATGTGCATTTCTTACTAAAGCTTTAGTGAAATTAATATTCTTTGGAAAGAACGCGATTATCTTTCAAATTAAAGCTTGTACTGAGAAAAGTAACACTGATCTCAGTTCTAAGAGTGCTTTCACACATAGCAAACGACTGCATGTCTTTACAAAGAGACGCATGTGTTTTTCTTACTAAAGCTTTCGTGAAATTAATAAACTTTCGAAAGAACGCGATTATCTTTAAATGTAAAGCTTGTACTGAGAAAAGGAACACTAATCTCAGTTCAAAGCGTGCTTTCGCACGTAGAAAACCACTGCTTGTCTTTCCAAGAAAACGCATGTGCGTTTCTTACTAAAGCTTTCTTGAAATTAATAAACTTTCGAAAGAACGCGAATATCTTTCAAAGTAAAGCTTGTACTGAGAAAAGGAACACTGATTTCAATTCTAACAGTGCTTTCACACGTAGCAAACCACTGCTTGTCTTTCCAAAGAAACCCATGTGCGTTTCTTACTAAAGCTTTCGTAAAATTAATAATCTTTAGAAAGAACGCGATTATCTTTCAAAGCAAAGCTTGTACTGAGAAAAGGAAAACTGATCTCAGTTCTAACAGTGCTTTCACACGTAGTAAACCACTGCTTGTCTTTCCAGAGAAACACATGTGCGTTTCTTACTAAAGCTTTCTTGAAATTAATAAACTTTCGAAAGAACGCGAATATCTTTCAAAATAAAGCTTGTACTGAGAAAAGGAACACTGATTTCAATTCTAACAGTGCTTTCACACGTAGCAAACCACTGCTTGTCTTTACAAATAAACCCATGTTCGTTTCTTACTAAGGCTTTCTTGAAATTTATAATCTTTTGAAAGAAAGCGATTGTCTTTCAAAGTAAAACTTGTAATAAGAAAGGGAACACTGATCTCAGTTCTAACAGTGCTTTCACACGGAGCAAACCACTGCTTGTCTTTACAAAGAAGCCCATGTTCGTTTCTTACTAAAGCTTTCGTGAAATTAATAAATTTTTGAAAGAACGCGTTTATCTTTCAAAGTAAAGCTTTTACTGAGAAAAAAAACACTGATCTCAGTTCAAACAGTGCTTTCACACGTAGCAAACCACTGCTTGTCGTTACAAAGAAACGCATCTGCCTTTCTTACTAAAGCTTTCGTGAAATTAATAAACTTTGGAAAGAACGCGATTATCTTTCAAAGTAAAGCTTGTACTGAGAAAAGGAACACTGATCTCAGTTCAAACAGTGCTTTCACACATACCGAACCACTGCTTTTCGTTACAAAGAAACGCATGTGCGTTTCTTACTAAGGCTTTCTTGAAATTTATAATCTTTAGAAAGAAAGCGATTGTCTTTCAAAGTAAAACTTGTAATAAGAAAGGGAACACTGATCTCAGTTCCAACAGTGCTTTCACACAGAGCAAACCACTGCTTGTCTTTACAAAGAAGCCCATGTTCGTTTCTTACTAAAGCTTTCGTGAAATTAAAAAACTTTCGAAAGAACATGTTTATCTTTCAAAGTAAAGCTTGTACTGAGAAAAGAAACACTGATCTCAGTTCAAACAGTGATTTCACACGCACCAAACCACTGCTTGTCATTACAAAGAAACGCATGTGCCTTTCTTAATAAAGCTTTCGTGAAATTAATAAACTTTCGAAAGAACGCGATTATCTTTCAAAGTAAAGCTTTTACTGAAAAAAAAACACTGATCTCAGTTCTAACAGTGCTTTCACACGTAGCAAACCACTGCTTGTCGTTACAAAGAAACGCATGAGCGTTTCTTACTATAGCTTTCGTGAAATTAATAATCTTTTGAAAGAAAGCGATTATCTTTCAAAGTAAAGCTTGTACTGAGAAAAGGAAAACTGATCTCAGTTCTAACAGTGCTTTCACACGTAGCAAACCACTGCATGTCTTTCCAAAGAAACCCATGTGCGTTTCTTACTAAAGCTTTCGTAAAATTAATAATCTTTAGAAAGAACGCAATTATCTTTCAAAGCAAAGCTTGTACTGAGAAAAGGAACACTGATTTCAATACTAACAGTGCTTTCACACGTAGCAAACCACTGCTTGTCTTTACAAATAAACCCATGTGCGTTTCTTACTAAGGCTTTCTTGAAATAAATAATCTTTCGAAAGATAGCGATTGTCTTTCAAAGTAAAACTTGTAATAAGAAAGGGAACACTGATCTCAGTTCTAACAGTGCTTTCACACGGAGCAAACCACTGCTTGTCTTTACAAAGAAGCCCATGTTCGTTTCTTACTAAAGCTTTCGTGAAATTAATAAATTTTTGAAAGAACGCGTTTATCTTTCGAAGTAAAGCTTGTACTGAGAAAGAAACACTGATCTTAGTTCAAACAGTGCTTTCACAGGTACCAAACCACTGCTTGTCATTACAAAGAAACGCATGTGCCTTTCTTAATAAAGCTTTCGTGAAATTAATAAACTTTCGAAAGAACGCGATTATCTTTCAAAGTAAAGCTTTTACTGAGAAAAAAAAACACTGATCTCAGTTCAAACAGTGCTTTCACAAGAGGCAAACCACTGCTTGTCTTTCCAAGAAAACGCATGTGCGTTTCTTACTAAAGCTTTCGTGAAATTAATAAACTTTCCAAAGAACGCGATTATCTTTCAAAGTAAAGCTTGTACTGAGAAAAGGAACACTGATCTCAGTTCTAACCCTGCTTTCACACGTAGAAAACCACTGCTTGTCTTTACAAAGAAACGCATGTGCGTTTCTTACTAAAGCTTTCGTGAAATTAATAAACTTTCGAAAGAACGGGATTATCTTTAAATGTAAAGCTTGTACTGAGAAAAGGAACACTAATCTCAGTTCAAAGAGTGCTTTCGCACGTAGAAAACCACTGCTTGTCTTTCCAAGAAAACGCATGTGCGTTTCTTACTAAAGCTTTCTTGAAATTAATAAACTTTCGAAAGAACGCGAATATCTTTCAAAGTAAAGCTTGTACTGAGAAAAGGAACACTGATTTCAATTCTAACAGTGCTTTCTCACGTAGCAAACCACTGCTTGTCTTTACAAATATACCCATGTGCGTTTCTTACTAAGGCTTTCTTGAAATTAATAATCTTTCGAAAGAAAGCGATTGTCTTTCAAAGTAAAACTTGTAATAAGAAAGGGAACACTGATCTCAGTTCTAACAGTGCTTTCACACAGAGCAAACCACTGCTTGTCTTTACAAAGAAGCCCATGTTCGTTTCTTACTAAAGCTTTCGTGAAATTAATAAACTTTCGAAAGAACGCGTTTATCTTTCAAAGTAAAGCTTGTACTGAGAAAAGAAACACTGATCTCAGTTCAAACAGTGATTTCACACGCACCAAACCACTGCTTGACATTACAAAGAAACGCATGTGCCTTTCTTAATAAAGCTTTCGTGAAATTAATAAACTTTCGAAAGAACGCGATTATCTTTCAAAGTAAAGCTTTTACTGAAAAAAAAACACTGATCTCAGTTCTAACAGTGCTTTCACACTTAGCAAATCACTGCTTGTCCTTACAAAGAAACGCATGAGCGTTTCTTACTAAAGCTTTGGTGAAATTAATAAACTTTCGAAAGAACGCGATTATCTTGCAAAGTAAAGCTTGTACTGCGAAAAGGAACACTGATCTCAGTTCAAACAGTGCTTTCACACGTAGCAAACCACTGCTTGTCTTTCCAAAGAAACCCATGTGCATTTCTTACTAAAGCTTTAGTGAAATTAATATTCTTTGGAAAGAACGCGATTATCTTTCAAATTAAAGCTTGTACTGAGAAAAGGAACACTGATCTCAGTTCTAAGAGTGCTTTCACACATAGCAAACGACTGCATGTCTTTACAAAGAAACGCATGTGTTTTTCTTACTAAAGCTTTCGTGAAATTAATAATCTTTAGAAAGAACGCGATTATCTTGCAAAGTAAAGCTTGTACTGAGAAAAGGAACACTGATCTCAGTTCAAACAGTGCTTTCACACATACCGAACCACTGCTTTTCGTTACAAAGAAACGCATGTGCGTTTCTTACTAAGGCTTTCTTGAAATTTATAATCTTTAGAAAGAAAGCGATTGTCTTTCAAAGTAAAACTTGTAATAAGAAAGGGAACACTGATCTCAGTTCCAACAGTGCTTTCACACGTAGCAAACAACTGCTTGTCTTTCCAAGAAAACGCATGTGCGTTTCTTACTAAAGCTTTCGTGAAATTAATAAACTTTCGAAAGAACGCGATTATCTTTCAAAGTAAAGCTTGTACTGAGAAAAGGAACACTGATCTCAGTTCTAACAGTGCTTTCACACGTAGCAAACCACTGCTTGTCTTTCCAAAGAAACCCATGTGCATTTCTTACTAAAGCTTTAGTGAAATTAATATTCTTTGGAAAGAACGCGATTATCTTTCAAATTAAAGCTTGTACTGAGAAAAGGAACACTGATCTCAGTTCTAAGAGTGCTTTCACACATAGCAAACGACTGCATGTCTTTACAAAGAAACGCATGTGTTTTTCTTACTAAAGCTTTCGTGAAATTAATAAACTTTCGAAAGAACGCGATTATCTTTCAAAGTAAAGCTTGTACTGAGAAAAGGAACACTGATCTCAGTTCAAACAGTGCTTTCACACGTAGTAAACCACTGCTTGTCTTTCCAAAGAAACCCATGTGCGTTTCTTACTAAAGCTTTCGTGAAATTAATAATCTTTGGAAAGAACGCGATTATCTTTCAAATTAAAGCTTGTACTGAGAAAAGGAACACTTATTGAAATTCTAAAAGTGCTTTCACACGTAGCAAAACACTGCTTGTCTTTCCAAAGAAACCCATGTGCGTTTCTTACTAAAGCTTTCGTGAAATTAATAATATTTGGAAAGAACGCGATTATCTTTCAAATTAAAGCTTGTACTGAGAAAAGGAACTCTTATTGAAATTCTAACAGTGCTTTCACACGTAGCAAACCACGACTTGCCTTTCCAAAGAAACCCATGTTTGTTTCTTACTAAAGCTTTCTTGAAATTAATAAACTTTGGAAAGAACGTGATTATCTTTCAAAGTAAAGCTTGTACTGAGAAAAGGAACACTGATCTCAGTTCAAACAGTGCTTTCACACATACCGAACCACTGCTTTTCGTTACAAAGAAACGCATGTGCGTTTCTTACTAAGGCTTTCTTGAAATTTATAATCTTTAGAAAGAAAGCGATTGTCTTTCAAAGTAAAACTTGTAATAAGAAAGGGAACACTGATCTCAGTTCCAACAGTGCTTTCACACAGAGCAAACCACTGCTTGTCTTTACAAAGAAGCCCATGTTCGTTTCTTACTAAAGCTTTCGTGAAATTAATAAACTTTCGAAAGAACATGTTTATCTTTCAAAGTAAAGCTTGTACTGAGAAAAGAAACACTGATCTCAGTTCAAACAGTGATTTCACACGCACCAAACCACTGCTTGTCATTACAAAGAAACGCATGTGCCTTTCTTAATAAAGCTTTCGTGAAATTAATAAACTTTCGAAAGAACGCGATTATCTTTCAAAGTAAAGCTTTTACTGAAAAAAAAACACTGATCTCAGTTCTAACAGTGCTTTCACACGTAGCAAACCACTGCTTGTCGTTACAAAGAAACGCATGAGCGTTTCTTACTATAGCTTTCGTGAAATTAATAATCTTTTGAAAGAAAGCGATTATCTTTCAAAGTAAAGCTTGTACTGAGAAAAGGAAAACTGATCTCAGTTCTAACAGTGCTTTCACACGTAGCAAACCACTGCATGTCTTTCCAAAGAAACCCATGTGCGTTTCTTACTAAAGCTTTCGTAAAATTAATAATCTTTAGAAAGAACGCAATTATCTTTCAAAGCAAAGCTTGTACTGAGAAAAGGAACACTGATTTCAATACTAACAGTGCTTTCACACGTAGCAAACCACTGCTTGTCTTTACAAATAAACCCATGTGCGTTTCTTACTAAGGCTTTCTTGAAATAAATAATCTTTCGAAAGATAGCGATTGTCTTTCAAAGTAAAACTTGTAATAAGAAAGGGAACACTGATCTCAGTTCTAACAGTGCTTTCACACGGAGCAAACCACTGCTTGTCTTTACAAAGAAGCCCATGTTCGTTTCTTACTAAAGCTTTCGTGAAATTAATAAATTTTTGAAAGAACGCGTTTATCTTTCGAAGTAAAGCTTGTACTGAGAAAGAAACACTGATCTTAGTTCAAACAGTGCTTTCACAGGTACCAAACCACTGCTTGTCATTACAAAGAAACGCATGTGCGTTTCTTACTAAAGCTTTCTTGAAATTAATAAACTTTCGAAAGAACGCGATTATCTTTCAAAGTAAAGCTTTTACTGAGAAAAAAAAACACTGATCTCAGTTCAAACAGTGCTTTCACACGTAGCAAACCACTGCTTGTCGTTACAAAGAAACGCATCTGCCTTTCTTACTAAAGCTTTCGTGAAATTAATAAACTTTCGAAAGAACGCGATTATCTCTCAAAGTAAAGCTTGTACTGAGAAAAGGAACACTGATCTCAGTTCAAACAGTGCTTTCACAAGAGGCAAACCACTGCTTGTCTTTCCAAGAAAACGCATGTGCGTTTCTTACTAAAGCTTTCGTGAAATTAATAAACTTTCCAAAGAACGCGATTATCTTTCAAAGTAAAGCTTGTACTGAGAAAAGGAACACTGATCTCAGTTCTAACCCTGCTTTCACACGTAGAAAACCACTGCTTGTCTTTACAAAGAAACGCATGTGCGTTTCTTACTAAAGCTTTCGTGAAATTAATAAACTTTCGAAAGAACGCGATTATCTTTAAATGTAAAGCTTGTACTGAGAAAAGGAACACTAATCTCAGTTCAAAGAGTGCTTTCGCACGTAGAAAACCACTGCTTGTCTTTCCAAGAAAACGCATGTGCGTTTCTTACTAAAGCTTTCTTGAAATTAATAAACTTTCGAAAGAACGCGAATATCTTTCAAAGTAAAGCTTGTACTGAGAAAAGGAACACTGATTTCAATTCTAACAGTGCTTTCTCACGTAGCAAACCACTGCTTGTCTTTACAAATATACCCATGTGCGTTTCTTACTAAGGCTTTCTTGAAATTAATAATCTTTCGAAAGAAAGCGATTGTCTTTCAAAGTAAAACTTGTAATAAGAAAGGGAACACTGATCTCAGTTCTAACAGTGCTTTCACACAGAGCAAACCACTGCTTGTCTTTACAAAGAAGCCCACGTTCGTTTCTTACTAAAGCTTTCGTGAAATTAATAAACTTTCGAAAGAACGCGTTTATCTTTCAAAGTAAAGCTTGTACTGAGAAAAGAAACACTGATCTCAGTTCAAACAGTGATTTCACACGCACCAAACCACTGCTTGACATTACAAAGAAACGCATGTGCCTTTCTTAATAAAGCTTTCGTGAAATTAATAAACTTTCGAAAGAACGCGATTATCTTTCAAAGTAAAGCTTTTACTGAAAAAAAAACACTGATCTCAGTTCTAACAGTGCTTTCACACTTAGCAAATCACTGCTTGTCATTACAAAGAAACGCATGAGCGTTTCTTACTAAAGCTTTCGTGAAATTAATAATCTTTAGAAAGAACGCGATTATCTTGCAAAGTAAAGCTTGTACTGAGAAAAGGAACACTGATCTCAGTTCAAACAGTGCTTTCACACGTAGCAAACCACTGCTTGTCTTTCCAAGAAAACGCATGTGCGTTTCTTACTAAAGCTTTCGTGAAATTAATAAACTTTCGAAAGAACGCGATTATCGTTCAAAGTAAAGCTTGTACTGAGAAAAGGAACACTGATCTCAGTTCTAACAGTGCTTTCACACGTACCAAACCACTGCTTTTCTTTCCAAAGAAACCCATGTGCATTTCTTACTAAAGCTTTAGTGAAATTAATATTCTTTGGAAAGAACGCAATTATCTTTCAAATTAAAGCTTGTACTGAGAAAAGGAACACTGATCTCAGTTCTAAGAGTGCTTTCACACATAGCAAACGACTGCATGTCTTTACAAAGAAACGCATGTGTTTTTCTTACTAAAGCTTTCGTGAAATTAATAAACTTTCGAAAGAACGCGATTATCTTTCAAAGTAAAGCTTGTACTGAGAAAAGGAACACTGATCTCAGTTCAAACAGTGCTTTCACACGTAGTAAACCACTGCTTGTCTTTCCAAAGAAACCCATGTGCGTTTCTTACTAAAGCTTTCGTGAAATTAATAATCTTTGGAAAGAACGCGATTATCTTTCAAATTAAAGCTTGTACTGAGAAAAGGAACACTTATTGAAATTCTAAAAGTGCTTTCACACGTAGCAAACCACGACTTGCCTTTCCAAAGAAACCCATGTTTGTTTCTTACTAAAGCCTCTTGAAATTAATAAACTTTGGAAAGAACGTGATTATCTTTCAAAGTAAAGCTTGTACTGAGAAAAGGAAAACTGATCTCAGTTCAAACAGTGCTTTCACACATACCGAACCACTGCTTTTCGTTACAAAGAAACGCATGTGCGTTTCTTACTAAGGCTTTCTTGAAATTTATAATCTTTAGAAAGAAAGCGATTGTCTTTCAAAGTAAAACTTGTAATAAGAAAGGGAACACTGATCTCAGTTCCAACAGTGCTTTCACACAGAGCAAACCACTGCTTGTCTTTACAAAGAAGCCCATGTTCGTTTCTTACTAAAGCTTTCGTGAAATTAATAAACTTTCGAAAGAACATGTTTATCTTTCAAAGTAAAGCTTGTACTGAGAAAAGAAACACTGATCTCAGTTCAAACAGTGATTTCACACGCACCAAACCACTGCTTGTCATTACAAAGAAACGCATGTGCCTTTCTTAATAAAGCTTTCGTGAAATTAATAAACTTTCGAAAGAACGCGATTATCTTTCAAAGTAAAGCTTTTACTGAAAAAAAAAACACTGATCTCAGTTCTAACAGTGCTTTCACACGTAGCAAACCACTGCTTGTCGTTACAAAGAAACGCATGAGCGTTTCTTACTATAGCTTTCGTGAAATTAATAATCTTTTGAAAGAAAGCGATTATCTTTCAAAGTAAAGCTTGTACTGAGAAAAGGAAAACTGATCTCAGTTCTAACAGTGCTTTCACACATAGCAAACCACTGCATGTCTTTCCAAAGAAACCCATGTGCGTTTCTTACTAAAGCTTTCGTAAAATTAATAATCTTTAGAAAGAACGCAATTATCTTTCAAAGCAAAGCTTGTACTGAGAAAAGTAACACTGATCTCAGTTCTAACAGTGCTTTCACACGTAGTAAACCACTGCTTGTCTTTCCAGAGAAACGCATGTGCGTTTCTTACTAAAGCTTTCTTGAAATTAATAAACTTTCGAAAGAACGCGAATCTCTTTCAAAATAAAGCTTGTACTGAGAAAAGGAACACTGATTTCAATACTAACAGTGCTTTCACACGTAGCAAACCACTGCTTGTCTTTACAAATAAACCCATGTGCGTTTCTTACTAAGGCTTTCTTGAAATAAATAATCTTTCGAAAGATAGCGATTGTCTTTCAAAGTAAAACTTGTAATAAGAAAGGGAACACTGATCTCAGTTCTAACAGTGCTTTCACACGGAGCAAACCACTGCTTGTCTTTACAAAGAAGCCCATGTTCGTTTCTTACTAAAGCTTTCGTGAAATTAATAAATTTTTGAAAGAACGCGTTTATATTTCGAAGTAAAGCTTGTACTGAGAAAGAAACACTGATCTTAGTTCAAACAGTGCTTTCACAGGTACCAAACCACTGCTTGTCATTACAAAGAAACGCATGTGCCTTTCTTAATAAAGCTTTCGTGAAATTAATAAACTTTCGAAAGAACGCGATTATCTTTCAAAGTAAAGCTTTTACTGAGAAAAAAATCACTGATCTCAGTTCAAACAGTGCTTTCACACGTAGCAAACCACTGCTTGTCGTTACAAAGAAACGCATCTGCCTTTCTTACTAAAGCTTTCGTGAAATTAATAAACTTTCGAAAGAACGCGATTATCTCTCAAAGTAAAGCTTGTACTGAGAAAAGGAACACTGATCTCAGTTCAAACAGTGCTTTCACAAGAGGCAAACCACTGCTTGTCTTTCCAAGAAAACGCATGTGCGTTTCTTACTAAAGCTTTCGTGAAATTAATAAACTTTCCAAAGAACGCGATTATCTTTCAAAGTAAAGCTTGTACTGAGAAAAGGAACACTGATCTCAGTTCTAAACGTGCTTTCACACGTAGAAAACCACTGCTTGTCTTTTCAAAAAACGCATGTGCGTTTCTTACTAAAGCTTTCGTGAAATTAATAAACTTTCGAAAGAACGCGATTATCTTTAAATGTAAAGCTTGTATTGAGAAAAGGAACACTAATCTCAGTTCAAAGAGTGCTTTCGCACGTAGAAAACCACTGCTTGTCTTTCCAAGAAAACGCATGTGCGTTTCTTACTAAAGATTTCTTGAAATTAATAAACTTTCGAAAGAACGCGAATATCTTTCAAAGTAAAGCTTGTACTGAGAAAAGGAACACTGATTTCAATTCTAACAGTGCTTTCACACGTAGCAAACCACTGCTTGTCTTTACAAATAAACCCATGTGCGTTTCTTACTAAGGCTTTCTTGAAATTTATAATCTTTTGAAAGAAAGCGATTGTCTTACAAAGTAAAACTTGTAATAAGAAAGGGAACACTGATCTCAGTTCTAACAGTGCTTTCACACGGAGCAAACCACTGCTTTTCTTTACAAAGAAGCCCATGTTCGTTTCTTACTTAAGCTTTCGTGAAATTAATAAATTTTTGAAAGAACGCGTTTATCTTTCAAAGTAAAGCTTGTACTGAGAAAAGGAACACTTATCTCAGTTCAAACAGTGCTTTCACACGTAGTAAACCACTGCTTGCCTTTCCAAAAAAACCCATGTGCGTTTCTTACTAAAGCTTTCGTAAAATTAATAATCTTTGGAAAGAACGCGATTATCTTTCAAATTAAAGCTTGTACTGAGAAAAGGAACACTTATTGAAATTCTAAAAGTGCTTTCACACGTAGCAAATCACTGCTTGTCTTTCCAAAGAAACCCATGTGCGTTTCTTACTAAAGCTTTCGTGAAATTAATAATATTTGGAAAGAACGCGATTATCTTTCAAATTAAAGCTTGTACTGAGAAAAGGAACACTTATTGAAATTCTAACAGTGCTTTCACACGTAGCAAACCACGACTTGCCTTTCCAAAGAAACCCATGTTTGTTTCTTACTAAAGCTTTCTTGAAATTAATAAACTTTGGAAAGAACGCGATTATCTTTCAAAGTAAAGCTTGTACTGAGAACAGGAACACTGATCTCAGTTCAAACAGTGCTTTCACACATACCGAACCACTGCTTTTCGTTACAAAGAAACGCATGTGCGTTTCTTACTAAAGCTTTCTTGAAATTTATAATCTTTCGAAAGAAAGCGATTGTCTTTCAAAGTAAAACTTGAAATAAGAAAGGGAACACTGATCTCAGTTCTAACAGTGCTTTCACACATAGCAAACCACTGCTTGTCTTTCCAAAGAAACCCATGTGCGTTTCTTACTAAAGCTTTAGTAAAATTAATAATCTTTAGAAAGAACGCGATTATCTTGCAAAGTAAAGCTTGTACTGAGAAAAGGAACACTGATCTCAGTTCAAACAGTGCTTTCACAAGAGGCAAAGCACTGCTTGTCTTTCCAAAGAAACCCATGTGCATTTCTTACTAAAGCTTTAGTGAAATTAATATTCTTTGGAAAGAACGCGATTATCTTTCAAATTAAAGCTTGTACTGAGAAAAGTAACACTGATCTCAGTTCTAAGAGTGCTTTGACACATAGCAAACGACTGCATGTCTTTACAAAGAGACACATGTGTTTTTCTTACTAAAGCTTTCGTGAAATTAATAAACTTTCGAAAGAACGCAATCATCATTCAAAGTAAAGGTTGTACTGAGAAAAGAAACACTGATCTCAGTTCAAACAGTGCTTTCACACGTAGAAAACCACTGCTTGTCTTTACAAAGAAACGCATGTGCGTTTCTTACTAAAGCTTTCGTGAAATTAATAAACTTTCGAAAGAACGCGATTATCTTTAAATGTAAAGCTTGTACTGAGAAAAGGAACACTAATCTCAGTTCAAAGAGTGCTTTCGCACGAAGAAAACCACTGCTTGTCTTTCCAAGAAAACGCATGTGCGTTTCTTACTAAAGCTTTCTTGAAATTAATAAACTTTCGAAAGAACGCGAATATCTTTCAAAATTAAGCTTGTACTGAGAAAAGGAACACTGATTTCAATTCTAACAGTGCTTTCACACGTAGCAAACCACTGCTTGTCTTTAAAAATAAACCCATGTGCGTTTCTTACTAAGGCTTTCTTGAAATTTATAATCTTTTGAAAGAAAGCGATTGTCTTTCAAAGTAAAACTTGTAATAAGAAAGGGAACACTGATCTCAGTTCTAACAGTGCTTTCACACGGAGCAAACCACTGCTTGTCTTTACAAAGAATCCCATGTTCGTTTCTTACTAAAGCTTTAATAAAATTAATAATCTTTAGAAAGAACGCGATTATCTTGCAAAGTAAAGCTTGTACTGAGAAAAGGAACACTGATCTCAGTTCAAACAGTGCTTTCACAAGAGGCAAACCACTGCTTGTCTTTCCAAGAAAACGCATGTGCGTTTCTTACTAAAGCTTTCGTGAAATTAATAAACTTTCCAAAGAATGCGATTATCTTTCAAAGTAAAGCTTGTACTGAGAAAAGGAACACTGATCTCTGTTCTAACCGTGCTTTCACACGTAGCAAACCACTGCTTGTCTTTCCAAAGAAACCCATGTGCATTTCTTACTAAAGCTTTAGTGAAATTAATATTCTTTAGAAAGAACACGATTATCTTTCAAATTAAAGCTTGTACTGAGAAAAGTAACACTGATCTCAGTTCTAAGAGTGCTTTCACACATAGCAAACCACTGCATGTCTTTACAAAGAGACGCATGTGTTTTTCTTACTAAAGCTTTCGTGAAATTAATATACTTTCGAAAGAACGCGATCATCATTCAAAGTAAAGGTTGTACTGAGAAAAGAAACACTGATCTCAGTTCAAACAGTGCTTTCACACGTAGAAAACCACTGCTTGTCTTTACAAAGAAACGCATGTGCGTTTCTTACTAAAGCTTTCGTGAAATTAATAAACTTTCGAAAGAACGCGATTATCTTTAAATGTAAAGCTTGTACTGAGAAAAGGAACACTAATCTCAGTTCAAAGAGTGCTTTCGCACGTAGAAAACCACTGCTTGTCTTTCCAAGAAAACGCATGTGCGTTTCTTACTAAAGCTTTCTTGAAATTAATAAACTTTCGAAAGAACGCGAATATCTTTCAAAGTAAAGCTTGTACTGAGAAAAGGAACACTGATCTCAATTCTAACAGTGCTTTCACACGTAGCAAACCACTGCTTGTCGTTACAAAGAAACACATGAGCGTTTCTTACTAAAGCTTTCGTAAAATTAATAATCTTTGGAAAGAACGCGATTATCTTTCAAATTAAAGCTTGTACTGAGAAAAGGAACACTTATTGAAATTCTAAAAGTGCTTTCACACGTAGCAAATCACTGCTTGTCTTTACAAAGAAACCCATGTTCGTTTCTTACTAAAGCTTTCGTGAAATTAATAATATTTGAAAGAACGCGATTATCTTTCAAAGTAAAGCTTGTACTGAGAAAAGGAACACTTATTGCAATTCTAACAGTGCTTTCACACGTAGCAAACCACGACTTGCCTTTCCAAAGAAACCCATGTTTGTTTCTTACTAAAGCTTTCTTGAAATTAATAAACTTTGGAAAGAACGCGATTATCTTTTAAAGTAAAGCTTGTACTGAGAAAAGGAACACTGATCTCAGTTCAAACAGTGCTTTCACACATACCGAACCACTGCTTTTCCTTACAAAGAAACGCATGTGCGTTTCTTACTAAAGCTTTCTTGAAATTTATAATCTTTCGAAAGAAAGCGATTGTCTTTCAAAGTAAAACTTGTAATAAGAAAGGGAACACTGATCTCAGTTCTAACAGTGCTTTCACACAGAGCAAACCACTGCTTGTTTTTACAAAGAAGCCCATGTTCGTTTCTTACTAAAGCTTTCGTGAAATTAATAAACTTTCGAAAGAACGCGTTTATCTTTCAAAGTAAAGCTTGTACTGAGAAAAGAAACACTGATCTCAGTTCAAACAGTGCTTTCACAGGTACCAAACCACTGCTTGTCATTACAAAGAAACGCATGTGCCTTTCTTAATAAAGCTTTCGTGAAATTAATAAACTTTCGAAAGAACGCGATTATCTTTCAAAGTAAAGCTTTTACTGAAAAAAAAACACTGATCTCAGTTCTAACAGTGCTTTCACACGTAGCAAACCACTGCTTGTCGTTACAAAGAAACGCATGAGTGTTTCTTACTAAAGCTTTCGTGAAATTAATAATCTTTTGAAAGAAAGCGATTATCTTTCAAAGTAAAGCTTGTACTGATAAAAGGAAAACTGATCTCAGTTCTAACAGTGCTTTCACACGTAGCAAACCACTGCTTGTCTTTCCAAAGAAACCCATGTGCGTTTCTTACTAAAGCTTTCGTAAAATTAATAATCTTTAGAAAGAACGCGATTATCTTTCAAAGCAAAGCTTGTACTGAGAAAAGGAAATCTGATCTCAGTTCTAACAGTGCTTTCACACGTAGTAAACCACTGCTTGTCTTTCCAGAGAAACGCATGTGCGTTTCTTACTAAAGCTTTCTTGAAATTAATAAACTTTCGAAAGAACGCGAATCTCTTTCAAAATAAAGCTTGTACTGAGAAAAGGAACACTGATTTCAATTCTAATAGTGTTTTCACACGTAGCAAACCACTGCTTGTCTTTACAAATAAACCCATGTGCGTTTCTTACTAAGGCTTTCTTGAAATTAATAATCTTTCGAAAGAAAGCGATTGTCTTTCAAAGTAAAACTTGTAATAAGAAAGGGAACACTGATCTCAGTTCTAACAGTGCTTTCACACGGAGCAAACCACTGCTTGTCTTTACAAAGAATCCCATGTTCGTTTCTTACTAAAGCTTTCGTGAAATTAATAAATTTTTGAAAGAACGCGTTTATCTTTCGAAGTAAAGCTTGTACTGAGAAAGAAACACTGATCTCAGTTCAAACAGTGCTTTCACAGGTACCAAACCACTGCTTGTCATTACAAAGAAACGCATGTGCCTTTCTTAATAAAGCTTTCGCGAAATTAATAAACTTTCGAAAGAACGCGATTATCTTTCAAAGTAAAGCTTTTACTGAGGAAAAAAACACTGATCTCAGTTCAAACAGTGCGTTTACACGTAGCAAACCACTGCTTGTTGTTACAAAGAAACGCATCTGCCTTTCTTACTAAAGCTTTCGTGAAATTAATAAACTTTCGAAAGAACGCGATTATCTTTCAAAGTAAAGCTTGTACTGAGAAAAGGAAAACTGATCTCAGTTCTAACAGTGCTTTCACACGTAGCAAACCACTGCTTGTCTGTCCAAAGAAACCCATGTGCGTTTCTTACTAAAGCTTTCGTAAAATTAATAATCTTTAGAAAGAACGCGATTATCTTGCAAAGTAAAGTTTGTACTGAGAAAAGGAACACTGATCTCAGTTCAAACAGTGCTTTCACAAGAGGCAAACCACTGCTTGTCGTTCCAAGAAAACGCATGTTCATTTCTTACTAAAGCTTTCGTGAAATTAATAAACTTTCCAAAGAAAGCGATTATCTTTCAAAGTAAAGCTTGTACTGAGAAAAGGAACACTGATCTCAGTTCTCACCGTGCTTTCACACATAGCAAACGACTGCATGTCTTTACAAAGAGACGCATGTGTTTTTCTTACTAAAGCTTTCGTGAAATTAATAAACTTTCGAAAGAACGCGATCATCATTCAAAGTAAAGGTTGTACTGAAAAAAGAAACACTGATCTCAGTTCAAACAGTGCTTTCACACGTAGAAAACCACTGCTTGTCTTTACAAAGAAACGCATGTGCGTTTCTTACTAAAGCTTTCGTGAAATTAATAAACTTTCGAAAGAACGCGATTATCTTTAAATTTAAAGCTTGTACTGAGAAAAGGAACACTAATCTCAGTTCAAAGAGTGCTTTCGCACGTAGAAAACCACTGCTTGTCTTTCCAAGAAAACGCATGTGCGTTTCTTACTAAAGCTTTCTTGAAATTAATAAACTTTCGAAAGAACGCGAATATCTTTCAAAGTAAAGCTTGTACTGAGAAAAGGAACACTGATTTCAGTTCTAACAGTGCTTTCACACGTAGCAAACCACTGCTTGTCTTTCCAAAGAAACCCATGTGCGTTTCTTACTAAAGCTTTCGTAAAATTAATAATCTTTAGAAAGAACGCGATTATCTTTCAAAGCAAAGCTTGTACTGAGAAAAGGAAAACTGATCTCAGTTCTAACAGTGCTTTCACACGTAGTAAACCACTGCTTGTCTTTCCAGAGAAACGCATGTGCGTTTCTTACTAAAGCTTTCTTGAAATTAATAAACTTTCGAAAGAACGCGAATATCTTTCAAAATAAAGCTTGTACTGAGAAAAGGAACACTGATTTCAATTCTAACAGTGCTTTCACACGTAGCAAACCACTGCTTGTCTTTACAAATAAACCCATGTGCGTTTCTTACTAAGGATTTCTTGAAATTTATAATCTTTTGAAAGAAAGCGATTGTCTTTCAAAGTAAAACTTGTAATAAGAAAGGGAACACTGATCTCAGTTCTAACAGTGCTTTCACACGGAGCAAACCACTGGTTGTCTTTACAAAGAAGCCCATGTTCGTTTCTTACTAAAGCTTTCGTGAAATTAATAAATTTTTGAAAGAACGCGTTTATCTTTCAAAGTAAAGCTGGTACTGAGAAAGAAACACTGATCTCAGTTCAAACAGTGCTTTCACAGGTACCAAACCACTGCTTGTCTTTACAAAGAAACGCATGGGCCTTTCTTAATAAAGCTTTCGTGAAATTAATAAACTTTCGAAAGAACGCGATTATCTTTCAAAGTAAAGCTTTTACTGAGAAAAAAAACACTGATCTCAGTTCAAACAGTGCTTTCACACGTAGCAAACCACTGCTTGTCATTACAAAGAAACGCATCAGCCTTTCTTACTAAAGCTTTCGTGAAATTAATAAACTTTCGAAAGAACGCGATTATCTTTCAAAGTAAAGCTTGTACTGAGAAAAGGAACACTGATCTCAGTTCTAACAGTTCTTTCACACGTAGCAAACTACTGCTTGTCGTTACGTTTCTTACTAAATCTTTAGTGAAATTAATAATCTTTTGAAAGAAAGCGATTATCTTTCAAATTAAAGCTTGTACTGAGAAAAGGAAAACTGATCTCAGTTCTAACAGTGCTTTCACATGTAGCAAACCACTGCTGGTCTTTCCAAAGAAACCCATGTGCATTTCTTACTAAAGCTTTAGTGAAATAAATATTCTTTGGAAAGAACGCGATTATCTTTCAAATTAAAGCTTGTACTGAGAAAAGTAACACTGATCTCAGTTCTAAGAGTGCTTTCACACATAGCAAACCACTGCTTGTCTTTCCAAGAAAACGCATGTGCGTTTCTTACTAAAGCTTTCTTGAAATTAATAAACTTTCGAAAGAACGCGAATATCTTTCAAAGTAAAGCTTGTACTGAGAATTGGAACACTGATTTCAATTCTAACAGTGCTTTCACACGTAACAAACCACAGCTTGTCTTTACAAATAAACCCATGTGCGTTTCTTACTGAAGCTTCCGTGAAATTAATAATCTTTGGAAAGAACGCGATTATCTTTCAAAGTAAAGCTTGTACTGAGAAAAGGAAAACTGATCTCAGTTCTAACAGTGCTTTCACACGTAGTAAAACACTGCTTGTCTTTCCAAAGAAACGCATGTGCGTTTCTTACTAAAGCTTTCGTGAAATTAATAAACTTTCGAAAGAACGCGATTATCTTTCAAAGTAAAGCTTGTACTGAGAAAAGGAACACTGATCTCAGTTCTAACAGTGCTTTTACACATAGCAAACAACTGAATGTCTTTACAAAGAAATGCATGTGCGTTTCTTACTAAACTTTCGTGAAATTAATAAACTTTCGAAAGAACGCGATTATTTTTCAAAGTAAAGCTTGTACTGAGAA
Organism: Chionomys nivalis; assembly: GCF_950005125.1. Classification (NCBI taxonomy): domain Eukaryota; kingdom Metazoa; phylum Chordata; class Mammalia; order Rodentia; family Cricetidae; genus Chionomys; species Chionomys nivalis. Next base: position 63,040,164 of record NC_080102.1, read on the forward strand.
AAGGAACACTTATTGAAATTCTAACAGTGCTTTCACACGTACCAAACCACTGCTTGTCTTTCCAAAGAAACCCATGTGCATTTCTTACTAAAGCTTTCGTGAAATTAATAAACTTAGGAAAGAATGCGATTATCTTTCAAAGTAAAGCTTGTACTGAGAAATGGAACACTGATCTCAGTTTTAACAGTGCTTTCCCATGTAGCAAACCACTGCTTGTCGTTACAAAGAAACGCATGTGCATTTCTTACTAAAGCTTTCGTGAAATTAATAAACTTTTCGAAAGAACCCGATTATCTTTCAAAGTAAAGCTTGTACTGAGAAAAGAAACACTGATCTCAGTTCTAACAGTGCTTTCACACGTAGCAAACCACTGCTTGTCTTTACTAAGAAACCCATGTGCGTTTCTTACAAAAGCTTTAGTGAAATTAATAATCTTTGGAAAGAACGCGATTATCTTTCAAAGTAAAGCTTGTACTGAGAAAAGAAACACTGATCTCAGTTCAAACAGTGCTTTCACACGTAGAAAAACACTGCTTGTCTTTACAAAAAAACGCATGTGCGTTTCTTACTAAAGCTTTCTTGAAATTTATAATCTTTCGAAAGAAAGCGATTGTCTTTCAAAGTAAAACTTGTAATAAGAAAGGGAACACTGATATCCGTTCTAACAGTGCTTTCACACAGAGCAAACCACTGCTTGTCTTTACAAAGAAGCACATGTTCGTTTCTTACTAAAGCTTTCGTGAAATTAATAAACTTTCGAAAGAACGCGTTTATCTTTCAAAGTAAAGCTTGTACTGAGAAAAGAAACACTGATCTCAGTTCAAACAGTGATTTCACACGTACCAAACCACTGCTTGTCATTACAAAGAAACGCATGTGCCTTTCTTAATAAAGCTTTCGCGAAATTAATAAACTTTCGAAAGAACGCGATTATCTTTCAAAGTAAAGCTTGTACTGAGAAAAGAAACACTGATCTCAGTTCAAACAGTGCTTTCACACGTAGAAAACCACTGCTTGTCTTTGTTTCTTACTAAAGCTTTCGTGAAATTAATAAACTTTCGAAAGAACGCGATTATCTTTCAAAGTAAAGCTTGTACTGAGAAAAGAAACACTGATCTCAGTTCAAACAGTGCTTTCACACGTAGAAAACCACTGCTTCTCTGTTTCAATATTGTGAAATACATTCAGGAGTATAGGTATTAGGTCTTCTTGGAAGTTCTGGTAGAATTCTGCATTGAAGCCATCTGGACCTGGGCTTTTTTTGGTGGGGAGGTTTTTTATAACAACTTCTAATTCTTCGCGACTAACAGGTCTATTTAGATTGTTCACCTGGTCCTGGTTTAACTTTGGTATATGGTACTTATCTAAAAAAGTGTCCATTTCTATAACATTTTCCAATTTTGTGGCATACAGATTTTTGTAGTAAGATCTAATGATTCTCTGAATTTCCTCTGAGTCTGTGGTTATGTCTCCCTTTTCGTTTCTGATTTTGTTAATTTGCGTATTCTCTCTTCGCCGTTTGATTAGTTTGGATAGGGGTTTATCAATCTTATTGATTTTCTCAATGAACCAGCTTTTTGTTTCATTGATTCTTTGGATTGTTTTCTGTGTTTCTATTTTGTTGATTTCAGCCCTCAATTTGATTATTTCCAGTCTTCTACTTCTCCTAGGTGAGTCTGCTTCTTTTTTTTCTAAAGCTTTCAGGTGGGCTATTAAGTCTCCAATGTGTGCTTTCTCCGTTTTCTTTAAGTGGGCACTTAATGCTATGAATTTTCCTCTTAGCACTGCTTTCATAGTGTCCCATAGGTTTGAGTATGTTGAGTCTTCGTTTTCATTGAATTCAAGAAAGACTTTAATTTCTTTCTTTATTTCTTCCTTGATCCAGGTGAGGTTCAGTAGTTGACTGTCCAGTTTCCATGAGTTCATAGGCTTTCTGGGGATAGCATTGTTGTTGAATTCTAACTTTAATCCATGGTGATCTGATAAGACACAGGTGGTTACCGATATTTTTTTGTAACTGTGTAAGTTTGCGTTGTTACCGAGTATGTGGTCTATTTTCGAGAAGGTTCCATGAGCTGCAGAGAAGAAGGGGAGGAGAAGAGGAGTGGGGATAGGGGGAGGGAAGTGGGGGGAGGGCAATATTTGGGAGGAGGGGAGGGAAATGGGAAATGGAGAGCAGGTGGAAATTTTAATTAAAAAAGAATAAAAATAAATAAATAAGTAAAAAAATAAGAAAACCACTGCTTGTCTTTACAAAGAAACGCATATGCATTTCTTACTAAAGCTTTCGTGAAATTAATAAACTTTCGAAAGAACGCGATTATCTTTCAAAGTAAAGCTTGTACTGAGAAAAGGAACAGTGATTTCAATTCTAACAGTGCTTTCACACGTAGCCAAACACTGCTTGTCTTTACAAAGAAACCCATGAGCGTTTCTTACTAAAGCTTTCGTGAAATTAATAATCTTTGGAAAGAACGCGATTATCTTTCAAAGTAAAGCTTGTTCTGAGAAAAGGAAAACTGATCTCAGTTCTAACAGTGCTTTCACACGTAGTAAACAACTGCTTGTCTTTCCAAAGAAACGCATGTGCTTTTCTTACTAAAGCTTTCGTGAAATTAATAAACTTTCGAAAGAACGCGATTATCTTTCAAAGTAAAGCTTGTACTGAGAAAAGGAACACTGATGTCAGTTCTAACAGTGCTTTTACACATAGCAAACAACTGCTTGTCCTTACAAAGAAACGCATGTGCGTTTCTTACTAACCTTTCGTGAAATTAATAAACTTTCGAAAGAACGCGATTATCTTACAAAGTAAAGCTTGTACTGAAAAAAGGAACACTTATTGAAATTCTGACAGTGCTTTCACACGTAGCAAACTACTGCTTGTCTTTCCAAAGAAACCCATGTGCGTTTCTTACTAAAGCTTTCGTGAAATTAATAATCTTTGGAAAGAACGCAATTATCTTTCAAATTAAAGCTTGTACTGAGAAAAGGAACACTTATTGAAATTCTAACAGTGCTTTCACACGTAGCAAACCACGACTTGCCTTTCCAAAGAAACCCATGTTTGTTTCTTACTAAAGCTTTCTTGAAATTAATAAACTTTGGAAAGAACGCGATTATCTTTTAAAGTAAAGCTTGTACTGAGAAAAGGAACACTGATCTCAGTTCAAACAGTGCTTTCACACATACCGAACCACTGCTTTTCGTTACAAAGAAACGCATGTGCGTTTCTTACTAAAGCTTTCTTGAAATTTATAATCTTTCGAAAGAAAGCGATTGTCTTTCAAAGTAAAACTTGAAATAAGAAAGGGAACACTGATCTCAGTTCTAACAGTGCTTTCACACATAGCAAACCACTGCTTGTCTTTCCAAAGAAACCCATGTGCGTTTCTTACTAAAGCTTTAGTAAAATTAATAATCTTTAGAAAGAACGCGATTATCTTGCAAAGTAAAGCTTGTACTGAGAAAAGGAACACTGATCTCAGTTCAAACAGTGCTTTCACAAGAGGCAAAGCACTGCTTGTCTTTCCAAAGAAACCCATGTGCATTTCTTACTAAAGCTTTAGTGAAATTAATATTCTTTGGAAAGAACGCGATTATCTTTCAAATTAAAGCTTGTACTGAGAAAAGTAACACTGATCTCAGTTCTAAGAGTGCTTTGACACATAGCAAACGACTGCATGTCTTTACAAAGAGACACATGTGTTTTTCTTACTAAAGCTTTCGTGAAATTAATAAACTTTCGAAAGAACGCAATCATCATTCAAAGTAAAGGTTGTACTGAGAAAAGAAACACTGATCTCAGTTCAAACAGTGCTTTCACACGTAGAAAACCACTGCTTGTCTTTACAAAGAAACGCATGTGCGTTTCTTACTAAAGCTTTCGTGAAATTAATAAACTTTCGAAAGAACGCGATTATCTTTAAATGTAAAGCTTGTACTGAGAAAAGGAACACTAATCTCAGTTCAAAGAGTGCTTTCGCACGAAGAAAACCACTGCTTGTCTTTCCAAGAAAACGCATGTGCGTTTCTTACTAAAGCTTTCTTGAAATTAATAAACTTTCGAAAGAACGCGAATATCTTTCAAAATTAAGCTTGTACTGAGAAAAGGAACACTGATTTCAATTCTAACAGTGCTTTCACACGTAGCAAACCACTGCTTGTCTTTAAAAATAAACCCATGTGCGTTTCTTACTAAGGCTTTCTTGAAATTTATAATCTTTTGAAAGAAAGCGATTGTCTTTCAAAGTAAAACTTGTAATAAGAAAGGGAACACTGATCTCAGTTCTAACAGTGCTTTCACACGGAGCAAACCACTGCTTGTCTTTACAAAGAATCCCATGTTCGTTTCTTACTAAAGCTTTAATAAAATTAATAATCTTTAGAAAGAACGCGATTATCTTGCAAAGTAAAGCTTGTACTGAGAAAAGGAACACTGATCTCAGTTCAAACAGTGCTTTCACAAGAGGCAAACCACTGCTTGTCTTTCCAAGAAAACGCATGTGCGTTTCTTACTAAAGCTTTCGTGAAATTAATAAACTTTCCAAAGAATGCGATTATCTTTCAAAGTAAAGCTTGTACTGAGAAAAGGAACACTGATCTCTGTTCTAACCGTGCTTTCACACGTAGCAAACCACTGCTTGTCTTTCCAAAGAAACCCATGTGCATTTCTTACTAAAGCTTTAGTGAAATTAATATTCTTTAGAAAGAACACGATTATCTTTCAAATTAAAGCTTGTACTGAGAAAAGTAACACTGATCTCAGTTCTAAGAGTGCTTTCACACATAGCAAACCACTGCATGTCTTTACAAAGAGACGCATGTGTTTTTCTTACTAAAGCTTTCGTGAAATTAATATACTTTCGAAAGAACGCGATCATCATTCAAAGTAAAGGTTGTACTGAGAAAAGAAACACTGATCTCAGTTCAAACAGTGCTTTCACACGTAGAAAACCACTGCTTGTCTTTACAAAGAAACGCATGTGCGTTTCTTACTAAAGCTTTCGTGAAATTAATAAACTTTCGAAAGAACGCGATTATCTTTAAATGTAAAGCTTGTACTGAGAAAAGGAACACTAATCTCAGTTCAAAGAGTGCTTTCGCACGTAGAAAACCACTGCTTGTCTTTCCAAGAAAACGCATGTGCGTTTCTTACTAAAGCTTTCTTGAAATTAATAAACTTTCGAAAGAACGCGAATATCTTTCAAAGTAAAGCTTGTACTGAGAAAAGGAACACTGATCTCAATTCTAACAGTGCTTTCACACGTAGCAAACCACTGCTTGTCGTTACAAAGAAACACATGAGCGTTTCTTACTAAAGCTTTCGTAAAATTAATAATCTTTGGAAAGAACGCGATTATCTTTCAAATTAAAGCTTGTACTGAGAAAAGGAACACTTATTGAAATTCTAAAAGTGCTTTCACACGTAGCAAATCACTGCTTGTCTTTACAAAGAAACCCATGTTCGTTTCTTACTAAAGCTTTCGTGAAATTAATAATATTTGAAAGAACGCGATTATCTTTCAAAGTAAAGCTTGTACTGAGAAAAGGAACACTTATTGCAATTCTAACAGTGCTTTCACACGTAGCAAACCACGACTTGCCTTTCCAAAGAAACCCATGTTTGTTTCTTACTAAAGCTTTCTTGAAATTAATAAACTTTGGAAAGAACGCGATTATCTTTTAAAGTAAAGCTTGTACTGAGAAAAGGAACACTGATCTCAGTTCAAACAGTGCTTTCACACATACCGAACCACTGCTTTTCCTTACAAAGAAACGCATGTGCGTTTCTTACTAAAGCTTTCTTGAAATTTATAATCTTTCGAAAGAAAGCGATTGTCTTTCAAAGTAAAACTTGTAATAAGAAAGGGAACACTGATCTCAGTTCTAACAGTGCTTTCACACAGAGCAAACCACTGCTTGTTTTTACAAAGAAGCCCATGTTCGTTTCTTACTAAAGCTTTCGTGAAATTAATAAACTTTCGAAAGAACGCGTTTATCTTTCAAAGTAAAGCTTGTACTGAGAAAAGAAACACTGATCTCAGTTCAAACAGTGCTTTCACAGGTACCAAACCACTGCTTGTCATTACAAAGAAACGCATGTGCCTTTCTTAATAAAGCTTTCGTGAAATTAATAAACTTTCGAAAGAACGCGATTATCTTTCAAAGTAAAGCTTTTACTGAAAAAAAAACACTGATCTCAGTTCTAACAGTGCTTTCACACGTAGCAAACCACTGCTTGTCGTTACAAAGAAACGCATGAGTGTTTCTTACTAAAGCTTTCGTGAAATTAATAATCTTTTGAAAGAAAGCGATTATCTTTCAAAGTAAAGCTTGTACTGATAAAAGGAAAACTGATCTCAGTTCTAACAGTGCTTTCACACGTAGCAAACCACTGCTTGTCTTTCCAAAGAAACCCATGTGCGTTTCTTACTAAAGCTTTCGTAAAATTAATAATCTTTAGAAAGAACGCGATTATCTTTCAAAGCAAAGCTTGTACTGAGAAAAGGAAATCTGATCTCAGTTCTAACAGTGCTTTCACACGTAGTAAACCACTGCTTGTCTTTCCAGAGAAACGCATGTGCGTTTCTTACTAAAGCTTTCTTGAAATTAATAAACTTTCGAAAGAACGCGAATCTCTTTCAAAATAAAGCTTGTACTGAGAAAAGGAACACTGATTTCAATTCTAATAGTGTTTTCACACGTAGCAAACCACTGCTTGTCTTTACAAATAAACCCATGTGCGTTTCTTACTAAGGCTTTCTTGAAATTAATAATCTTTCGAAAGAAAGCGATTGTCTTTCAAAGTAAAACTTGTAATAAGAAAGGGAACACTGATCTCAGTTCTAACAGTGCTTTCACACGGAGCAAACCACTGCTTGTCTTTACAAAGAATCCCATGTTCGTTTCTTACTAAAGCTTTCGTGAAATTAATAAATTTTTGAAAGAACGCGTTTATCTTTCGAAGTAAAGCTTGTACTGAGAAAGAAACACTGATCTCAGTTCAAACAGTGCTTTCACAGGTACCAAACCACTGCTTGTCATTACAAAGAAACGCATGTGCCTTTCTTAATAAAGCTTTCGCGAAATTAATAAACTTTCGAAAGAACGCGATTATCTTTCAAAGTAAAGCTTTTACTGAGGAAAAAAACACTGATCTCAGTTCAAACAGTGCGTTTACACGTAGCAAACCACTGCTTGTTGTTACAAAGAAACGCATCTGCCTTTCTTACTAAAGCTTTCGTGAAATTAATAAACTTTCGAAAGAACGCGATTATCTTTCAAAGTAAAGCTTGTACTGAGAAAAGGAAAACTGATCTCAGTTCTAACAGTGCTTTCACACGTAGCAAACCACTGCTTGTCTGTCCAAAGAAACCCATGTGCGTTTCTTACTAAAGCTTTCGTAAAATTAATAATCTTTAGAAAGAACGCGATTATCTTGCAAAGTAAAGTTTGTACTGAGAAAAGGAACACTGATCTCAGTTCAAACAGTGCTTTCACAAGAGGCAAACCACTGCTTGTCGTTCCAAGAAAACGCATGTTCATTTCTTACTAAAGCTTTCGTGAAATTAATAAACTTTCCAAAGAAAGCGATTATCTTTCAAAGTAAAGCTTGTACTGAGAAAAGGAACACTGATCTCAGTTCTCACCGTGCTTTCACACATAGCAAACGACTGCATGTCTTTACAAAGAGACGCATGTGTTTTTCTTACTAAAGCTTTCGTGAAATTAATAAACTTTCGAAAGAACGCGATCATCATTCAAAGTAAAGGTTGTACTGAAAAAAGAAACACTGATCTCAGTTCAAACAGTGCTTTCACACGTAGAAAACCACTGCTTGTCTTTACAAAGAAACGCATGTGCGTTTCTTACTAAAGCTTTCGTGAAATTAATAAACTTTCGAAAGAACGCGATTATCTTTAAATTTAAAGCTTGTACTGAGAAAAGGAACACTAATCTCAGTTCAAAGAGTGCTTTCGCACGTAGAAAACCACTGCTTGTCTTTCCAAGAAAACGCATGTGCGTTTCTTACTAAAGCTTTCTTGAAATTAATAAACTTTCGAAAGAACGCGAATATCTTTCAAAGTAAAGCTTGTACTGAGAAAAGGAACACTGATTTCAGTTCTAACAGTGCTTTCACACGTAGCAAACCACTGCTTGTCTTTCCAAAGAAACCCATGTGCGTTTCTTACTAAAGCTTTCGTAAAATTAATAATCTTTAGAAAGAACGCGATTATCTTTCAAAGCAAAGCTTGTACTGAGAAAAGGAAAACTGATCTCAGTTCTAACAGTGCTTTCACACGTAGTAAACCACTGCTTGTCTTTCCAGAGAAACGCATGTGCGTTTCTTACTAAAGCTTTCTTGAAATTAATAAACTTTCGAAAGAACGCGAATATCTTTCAAAATAAAGCTTGTACTGAGAAAAGGAACACTGATTTCAATTCTAACAGTGCTTTCACACGTAGCAAACCACTGCTTGTCTTTACAAATAAACCCATGTGCGTTTCTTACTAAGGATTTCTTGAAATTTATAATCTTTTGAAAGAAAGCGATTGTCTTTCAAAGTAAAACTTGTAATAAGAAAGGGAACACTGATCTCAGTTCTAACAGTGCTTTCACACGGAGCAAACCACTGGTTGTCTTTACAAAGAAGCCCATGTTCGTTTCTTACTAAAGCTTTCGTGAAATTAATAAATTTTTGAAAGAACGCGTTTATCTTTCAAAGTAAAGCTGGTACTGAGAAAGAAACACTGATCTCAGTTCAAACAGTGCTTTCACAGGTACCAAACCACTGCTTGTCTTTACAAAGAAACGCATGGGCCTTTCTTAATAAAGCTTTCGTGAAATTAATAAACTTTCGAAAGAACGCGATTATCTTTCAAAGTAAAGCTTTTACTGAGAAAAAAAACACTGATCTCAGTTCAAACAGTGCTTTCACACGTAGCAAACCACTGCTTGTCATTACAAAGAAACGCATCAGCCTTTCTTACTAAAGCTTTCGTGAAATTAATAAACTTTCGAAAGAACGCGATTATCTTTCAAAGTAAAGCTTGTACTGAGAAAAGGAACACTGATCTCAGTTCTAACAGTTCTTTCACACGTAGCAAACTACTGCTTGTCGTTACGTTTCTTACTAAATCTTTAGTGAAATTAATAATCTTTTGAAAGAAAGCGATTATCTTTCAAATTAAAGCTTGTACTGAGAAAAGGAAAACTGATCTCAGTTCTAACAGTGCTTTCACATGTAGCAAACCACTGCTGGTCTTTCCAAAGAAACCCATGTGCATTTCTTACTAAAGCTTTAGTGAAATAAATATTCTTTGGAAAGAACGCGATTATCTTTCAAATTAAAGCTTGTACTGAGAAAAGTAACACTGATCTCAGTTCTAAGAGTGCTTTCACACATAGCAAACCACTGCTTGTCTTTCCAAGAAAACGCATGTGCGTTTCTTACTAAAGCTTTCTTGAAATTAATAAACTTTCGAAAGAACGCGAATATCTTTCAAAGTAAAGCTTGTACTGAGAATTGGAACACTGATTTCAATTCTAACAGTGCTTTCACACGTAACAAACCACAGCTTGTCTTTACAAATAAACCCATGTGCGTTTCTTACTAAAGCTTCCGTGAAATTAATAATCTTTGGAAAGAACGCGATTATCTTTCAAAGTAAAGCTTGTACTGAGAAAAGGAAAACTGATCTCAGTTCTAACAGTGCTTTCACACGTAGTAAAACACTGCTTGTCTTTCCAAAGAAACGCATGTGCGTTTCTTACTAAAGCTTTCGTGAAATTAATAAACTTTCGAAAGAACGCGATTATCTTTCAAAGTAAAGCTTGTACTGAGAAAAGGAACACTGATCTCAGTTCTAACAGTGCTTTTACACATAGCAAACAACTGAATGTCTTTACAAAGAAATGCATGTGCGTTTCTTACTAAACTTTCGTGAAATTAATAAACTTTCGAAAGAACGCGATTATTTTTCAAAGTAAAGCTTGTACTGAGAAAAGGAACACTTATTGAAATTCTAACAGTGCTTTCACACGTACCAAACCACTGCTTGTCTTTCCAAAGAAACCCATGTGCATTTCTTACTAAAGCTTTCGTGAAATTAATAAACTTAGGAAAGAATGCGATTATCTTTCAAAGTAAAGCTTGTACTGAGAAATGGAACACTGATCTCAGTTTTAACAGTGCTTTCCCATGTAGCAAACCACTGCTTGTCGTTACAAAGAAACGCATGTGCATTTCTTACTAAAGCTTTCGTGAAATTAATAAACTTTTCGAAAGAACCCGATTATCTTTCAAAGTAAAGCTTGTACTGAGAAAAGAAACACTGATCTCAGTTCTAACAGTGCTTTCACACGTAGCAAACCACTGCTTGTCTTTACTAAGAAACCCATGTGCGTTTCTTACAAAAGCTTTAGTGAAATTAATAATCTTTGGAAAGAACGCGATTATCTTTCAAAGTAAAGCTTGTACTGAGAAAAGAAACACTGATCTCAGTTCAAACAGTGCTTTCACACGTAGAAAAACACTGCTTGTCTTTACAAAAAAACGCATGTGCGTTTCTTACTAAAGCTTTCTTGAAATTTATAATCTTTCGAAAGAAAGCGATTGTCTTTCAAAGTAAAACTTGTAATAAGAAAGGGAACACTGATATCCGTTCTAACAGTGCTTTCACACAGAGCAAACCACTGCTTGTCTTTACAAAGAAGCACATGTTCGTTTCTTACTAAAGCTTTCGTGAAATTAATAAACTTTCGAAAGAACGCGTTTATCTTTCAAAGTAAAGCTTGTACTGAGAAAAGAAACACTGATCTCAGTTCAAACAGTGATTTCACACGTACCAAACCACTGCTTGTCATTACAAAGAAACGCATGTGCCTTTCTTAATAAAGCTTTCGCGAAATTAATAAACTTTCGAAAGAACGCGATTATCTTTCAAAGTAAAGCTTGTACTGAGAAAAGAAACACTGATCTCAGTTCAAACAGTGCTTTCACACGTAGAAAACCACTGCTTGTCTTTGTTTCTTACTAAAGCTTTCGTGAAATTAATAAACTTTCGAAAGAACGCGATTATCTTTCAAAGTAAAGCTTGTACTGAGAAAAGAAACACTGATCTCAGTTCAAACAGTGCTTTCACACGTAGAAAACCACTGCTTCTCTGTTTCAATATTGTGAAATACATTCAGGAGTATAGGTATTAGGTCTTCTTGGAAGTTCTGGTAGAATTCTGCATTGAAGCCATCTGGACCTGGGCTTTTTTTGGTGGGGAGGTTTTTTATAACAACTTCTAATTCTTCGCGACTAACAGGTCTATTTAGATTGTTCACCTGGTCCTGGTTTAACTTTGGTATATGGTACTTATCTAAAAAAGTGTCCATTTCTATAACATTTTCCAATTTTGTGGCATACAGATTTTTGTAGTAAGATCTAATGATTCTCTGAATTTCCTCTGAGTCTGTGGTTATGTCTCCCTTTTCGTTTCTGATTTTGTTAATTTGCGTATTCTCTCTTCGCCGTTTGATTAGTTTGGATAGGGGTTTATCAATCTTATTGATTTTCTCAATGAACCAGCTTTTTGTTTCATTGATTCTTTGGATTGTTTTCTGTGTTTCTATTTTGTTGATTTCAGCCCTCAATTTGATTATTTCCAGTCTTCTACTTCTCCTAGGTGAGTCTGCTTCTTTTTTTTCTAAAGCTTTCAGGTGGGCTATTAAGTCTCCAATGTGTGCTTTCTCCGTTTTCTTTAAGTGGGCACTTAATGCTATGAATTTTCCTCTTAGCACTGCTTTCATAGTGTCCCATAGGTTTGAGTATGTTGAGTCTTCGTTTTCATTGAATTCAAGAAAGACTTTAATTTCTTTCTTTATTTCTTCCTTGATCCAGGTGAGGTTCAGTAGTTGACTGTCCAGTTTCCATGAGTTCATAGGCTTTCTGGGGATAGCATTGTTGTTGAATTCTAACTTTAATCCATGGTGATCTGATAAGACACAGGTGGTTACCGATATTTTTTTGTAACTGTGTAAGTTTGCGTTGTTACCGAGTATGTGGTCTATTTTCGAGAAGGTTCCATGAGCTGCAGAGAAGAAGGGGAGGAGAAGAGGAGTGGGGATAGGGGGAGGGAAGTGGGGGGAGGGCAATATTTGGGAGGAGGGGAGGGAAATGGGAAATGGAGAGCAGGTGGAAATTTTAATTAAAAAAGAATAAAAATAAATAAATAAGTAAAAAAATAAGAAAACCACTGCTTGTCTTTACAAAGAAACGCATATGCATTTCTTACTAAAGCTTTCGTGAAATTAATAAACTTTCGAAAGAACGCGATTATCTTTCAAAGTAAAGCTTGTACTGAGAAAAGGAACAGTGATTTCAATTCTAACAGTGCTTTCACACGTAGCCAAACACTGCTTGTCTTTACAAAGAAACCCATGAGCGTTTCTTACTAAAGCTTTCGTGAAATTAATAATCTTTGGAAAGAACGCGATTATCTTTCAAAGTAAAGCTTGTTCTGAGAAAAGGAAAACTGATCTCAGTTCTAACAGTGCTTTCACACGTAGTAAACAACTGCTTGTCTTTCCAAAGAAACGCATGTGCTTTTCTTACTAAAGCTTTCGTGAAATTAATAAACTTTCGAAAGAACGCGATTATCTTTCAAAGTAAAGCTTGTACTGAGAAAAGGAACACTGATGTCAGTTCTAACAGTGCTTTTACACATAGCAAACAACTGCTTGTCCTTACAAAGAAACGCATGTGCGTTTCTTACTAACCTTTCGTGAAATTAATAAACTTTCGAAAGAACGCGATTATCTTACAAAGTAAAGCTTGTACTGAAAAAAGGAACACTTATTGAAATTCTGACAGTGCTTTCACACGTAGCAAACTACTGCTTGTCTTTCCAAAGAAACCCATGTGCGTTTCTTACTAAAGCTTTCGTGAAATTAATAATCTTTGGAAAGAACGCAATTATCTTTCAAATTAAAGCTTGTACTGAGAAAAGGAACACTTATTGAAATTCTAACAGTGCTTTCACACGTAGCAAACCACTGCTTGTCTTTCCAAAGAAACCCATTGGCCTTTCTTACTAAAGCTTTCGTGAAATTAATAAACTTTGGAAAGAATGCGATTATCTTTCAAAGTAAAGCTTGTACTGAGAAAAGAAAAACTGATCTCAGTTCACACAGTGCTTTCCACGAAGAAAACCACTGCTTCTCTTTACAAAGAAACGCATGTGTGTTTCTTACTAAAGCTTTCGTGAAATTAATAAACTTTCGAAAGAACGCGATTATCTTTCAAAGTAAAGCTTGTACTGAGAAAAGGAACACTGATCTCAGTTTAAACAGTGCTTTCACACGTAGCAAACCACAGATTGTTTTTCCAAAAAAACGCATGTGCGTTTCTTACTAAAGCTTTGGTAAAATTAATAAACTTTGGAAAGAATGCTATTATCTTTCAAAGTAAAGCTTCTACGGAGAAAAGAAACACTGATCTCAGTTCAAACAGTGGGTTCACACGTACCAAACCACTGCTTGTCGTTACAAAGATACGCATGTGCGTTTCTTACTAAAGCTTTCGTGAAATTAATAATCTTTCGAAAGAAAGCGATTATCTTTCAAAGGAAAGCTTGTACTGAGAAAGGGAACACTGATCTCAGTTCTAACAGTGCTTTCACACGGAGCAAACCACTGCTTGTCTTTACAAAGAAGCCCATGTTCGTTTCTACTAAAGCTTTTGTGAAATTAACAAACTTTCGAAAGAACGCAATTATCTTTCAAAGTAAAGCTTGTACTGAGAAAAGGAAGACTGATCTCAGTTCAAACAGTGCTTTCACACGTAGCAAACCACTGCTTGTCGTTACAAAGAAACGCATGAGCATTTCTTACTAAAGCTTTCGTGAAATTAATAAACTTTCGAAAGAACGCGATTATCTTTCAAAGTAAAGCTTGTACTGAGAAAAGGAAGACTGATCTCAGTTCTAACAGTGCTTTCACATGTAGCAAACCACTGCTTGTCTTTCCAAAGAACCCATGTGCGTTTCTTACTAAAGCTTTCGTGAAATTAATAATCTTTCGAAAGAACGCGATTATCTTTCAAAGTAAAGCTTGTACTGAGAAAGGGAACACTGATCTCAGTTCTAACAGTGCTTTCACATGGAGCAAACCACTGCTTGTCTTTCCAAAGAAGCCCATGTGCATTTCTTACTAAAGCTTTCGTGAAATTAATAAACTTTCGTAAGAAAGCGATTATCTTTCAAATAAAGCTTGTACTGAGAAAAGGAACACTGATTGAAAGTCCAACAGTGCTTTCACACGTAACAAACCACTGCTTGTCTTTCCAAAGAAACCCATGTGCATTTCTTACTAAAGCTATCGTGAAATTAATAATCATTCGAAAGAACCCGATTATCTTTCAAAGTAAAGCTTGTACTGAGAAAAGAAACACTGATCTCAGTTCTAACAGTGCTTTCACACGTAGCAAACAACTGCTTGTCTTTACAAAGAAACCCATGTGCGTTTCTTACTAAAGCTTTCGTGAAATTAATAAACTTTCAAAAGAACGCGATAATCTTTCAAAGTAAAGCTTGTACTGAGAAAAGAAACACTGATCTCAGTGCAAACAGTGCTTTCACACGTAGAAAATCACTGATTGTCTTTACAAAGAAACGCATGTGCGTTTCTTACTAAAGCTTTCATGAAATTAATAAACTTTCGAAAAAACACAATTATCTTTCAAACTAAAGCTTGTACTGAGAAAATGAACACTGATCTCAGTTTAAACAGTGCTTTCACACGTAGCAAACCACAGATTGTCTTTCCAAAAAAACGCATGTTCGTTTCTTACTAAAGCTTACGTGAAATTAATAGTCTTTGGAAAGAACGCGATTATCTTTCAAATAAAGCTTGTACTGAGAAAAGGAACACTTATTGAAATTCTAACAGTGCTTTCACACGTAGCAAACCACTGCTTGTCTTTCCAAAGAAACATATGTGCGTTTCTTACTAAAGCTTTCGTGAAATTAATAAACTTTGGAAAGAATGCTATTATCTTTCAAAGTAAAGCTTGTACTGAGAAAAGAAACACTGATCTCAGTTCAAACAGTGCTTTCACACGTACCAAAACACTGCTTGTCGTTACAAAGAAACGCATGTGCGTTTCTTACTAAAGCTTTCGTGAAATTAATTATCTTTCGAAAGAAAGCGATTATCTTTCAAAGGAAAGCATGTACTGAGAAAGAGAACACTGATCTCAGTTCTAACAGTGCTTTCACAGGGAGCAAATCACTGCTTGACTTTACAAAGAAGCCCATGTTCGTTTCTTACTAAAGCTTTGGTGAAATTAATAAACTTTCGAAAGAACGCGATTATCTTTCAAAGCAAAGCTTGTACTGAGAAAAGGAACACTGATCTCAGTTCAAACACTGCTTTCACATGTAGCAAACCACTGCTTGTACTTGCAAAGAAACGCATGTGCATTTCTTACTAAAGCTTTAGTGAAATTAAAAAACTTTGGAAAGAACGCAATTATCTTTCAAAGTAAAGCTTGAACTGAGAAAAGCAACACTGATCTCAGTTCTAACAGTGCTTTCACACGTAGCAAACCAATGCTTGTACTTGCAAAGAAACGCATGTGCATTTCTTACTAAAGCTTTCGTGAAATTAATAAACTTTCGAAAGAACCCAATTATCTTTCAAATTAAAGCTTGTACTGAGAAAATAAACCCTGATCTCAGTTCTCACAGTGCTTTCACACGTAGCAAACCACAGCTTGTCTTTACAAAGAAACCCATGTGCGTTTCTTACTAAAGCTTTCGTGAAATTAATAAAATTTCAAAAGAACGCGATTATCTTTCAAAGTAAAGCTTGTACTGAGAAAAGAAACACTGATCTCAGTTCAAACAGTGCTTTCGCATGTAGAAAACCACTGCTTGTCTTTACAAAGAAACACATGTGCGTTTCTTACTAAAGCTTTCGTGAAATTAATAATCTTTCGAAAGAACGCGATTATCTTTCAAAGTAAAGCTTGTACTGTGAAAAGGAACACTGATCTCAGTTTAAACATTGCTTTCACACGTAGCAAACCACAGATTGTCTTTCCAAAAAAACGCATGTTCGTTTCTTACTAAAGCGTTCGTGAAATTAATAATC
Organism: Chionomys nivalis; assembly: GCF_950005125.1. Lineage (NCBI taxonomy): Eukaryota > Metazoa > Chordata > Mammalia > Rodentia > Cricetidae > Chionomys > Chionomys nivalis. The sequence goes on from NC_080102.1 coordinate 63,056,311, forward strand.
TTTGGAACGAACGCGATTATCTTTCAAATTAAAGCTTGTACAAGGGAAAAGATACACTTATTGAAATTCTAACAGTGCTTTCACACGTAGCAAACCACTGCTTGTCTTTCCAAAGAACCCATGTGCGTTTCTTACTAAAGCTTTCGTGAAATTAATAAACTTTCGAAAGAATGCGATTATCTTTCAAAGTAAAGCTTGTACTGAGAAAAGAAACACTGATCTCAGTTCAAACAGTGCTTTCACACGTAGAAAACCACTGCTTGTCTTTACAAAGAAACGCATGTGCGTTTCTTACTAAAGCTTTCGTGGAATTAATAAACTTTGGAAAGAACGCGATTATCCTTCAAAGTAAAGCTTGTACTGAGAAAAGGAACACTGATCTCAGTTTAAACAGTGCTTTCACACGTAGCAAACCACAGATGTCTTTCCAAAAAAACGCATGTTCGTTTCATACTAAAGCTTTCGTGAAATTAATAATCTTTTAAAGAACGCGATATCTTTCAAATTAAAGCTTGTCCTGAGAAAAGGAACACTTATTGAAATTCTAACAGTGCTTTCACACGGAGCAAACCACTGCTTGTCTTTACAAAGAAGCCCAGGTCCGTTTCTACTAAAGCTTTTGTGAAATTAACAAACTTTCGAAAGACGCAATTATCTTTCAAAGTAAAGCTTGTACTGAGAAAAGGAACACTTATTGAAATTCTAAAAGTGCTTTCACACGTAGCAAACCACTGCTTGTCTTTCCAAAGAAACACATGTGCGTTTCTTACTAAAGCATTCGTGAAATTAATCAACTTTAGAAAGAATGCTATTATCTTTCAAAGTAAAGCTTGTACTGAGAAAAGAAACACTGATCTCAGTTCAAACAGTGCTTTCACACGTACCAAACCACTGCTTGTCGTTACAAAGAAACGCATGTGCGTTTCTTACTAAAGCTTTCGTGAAATTAATAATCTTTCGAAAGAAAGCGATTATCTTTCAAAGGAAAGCTTGTACTGAGAAAGAGAACACTGATCTCAGTTCTAACAGTGCTTTCACAGGGAGCAAACCACTGCTTGTCTTTACAAAGAAGCCCATGTTCGTTTCTTACTAAAGCTTTTGTGAAATTAATAAACTTTCAAAAGAACGCGATTATCTTTCAAAGCAAAGCTTGTACTGAGAAAAGGAACACTGATCTCAGTTCAAACACTGCTTTCACATGTAGCAAACCACTGCTTGTCGTTACAAAGAAACGCATGAGCATTTCTTACTAAAGCTTTAGTGAAATTAAAAAACTTTGGAAAGAACGCAATTATCTTTCAAAGTAAAGCTTGAACTGAGAAAAGCAACACTGATCTCAGTTCTAACAGTGCTTTCACACGTAGCAAACCAATGCTTGTAGTTACAAAGAAACGCATGTGCATTTCTTACTAAAGCTTTCGTGAAATTAATAAACTTTCGAAAGAACCCAATTATCTTTCAAATTAAAGCTTGTACTGAGAAAATAAACCCTGATCTCAGTTCTCACAGTGCTTTCACACGTAGCAAACCACAGCTTGTCTTTACAAAGAAACCCATGTGCGTTTCTTACTAAAGCTTTCGTGAAATTAATAAACTTTCAAAAGAACGCGATTATCTTTCAAAGTAAAGCTTGTACTGAGAAAAGAAACACTGATCTCAGTTCAAACAGTGCTTTCGCACGTAGAAAACCACTGCTTGTCTTTACAAAGAAACACATGTGCGTTTCTTACTAAAGCTTTCGTGAAATTAATAAACTTTCGAAGGAACGCGATTATCTTTCAAAGTAAAGCTTGTACTGTGAAAAGGAACACTGATCTCAGTTTAAACATTGCTTTCACACGTAGCAAACCACAGATTGTCTTTCCAAAAAAACGCATGTTCGTTTCTTACTAAAGCGTTCGTGAAATTAATAATCTTTGGAACGAACGCGATTATCTTTCAAATTAAAGCTTGTACTGAGAAAAGATACACTTATTGAAATTCTAACAGTGCTTTCACACGTAGAAAACCACTGCTTGTCTTTACAAAGAAACGCATGTGCGTTTCTTACTAAAGCTTTCGTGGAATTAATAAACTTTGGAAAGAACGCGATTATCCTTCAAAGTAAAGCTTGTACTGAGAAAAGGAACACTGATCTCAGTTTAAACAGTGCTTTCACACGTAGCAAACCACAGATGTCTTTCCAAAAAAACGCATGTTCGTTTCATACTAAAGCTTTCGTGAAATTAATAATCTTTGGAAAGAACGCGATATCTTTCAAATTAAAGCTTGTCCTGAGAAAAGGAACACTTAATGAAATTCTAACAGTGCTTTCACACGGAGCAAACCACTGCTTGTCTTTACAAAGAAGCCCATGTTCGTTTCTACTAAAGCTTTTGTGAAATTAACAAACTTTCGAAAGACGCAATTATCTTTCAAAGTAAAGCTTGTACTGAGAAAAGGAACACTGATCTCAGTTCAAACAGTGCTTTCACACGTAGCAAACCACTGCTTGTCTTTCCAAAGAAACACATGTGCGTTTCTTACTAAAGCTTTCCTGAAATTAATAAACTTTGGAAAGAATGCTATTATCTTTCAAAGTAAAGCTTGTACTGAGAAAAGAAACACTGATCTCAGTTCAAACAGTGCTTTCACACGTACCAAACCACTGCTTGTCGTTACAAAGAAACGCATGTGCGTTTCTTACTAAAGCTTTCGTGAAATTAATAATCTTTCGAAAGAAAGCGATTATCTTTCAAAGGAAAGCTTGTACTGAGAAAGAGAACACTGATCTCAGTTCTAACAGTGCTTTCACAGGGAGCAAACCACTGCTTGTCTTTACAAAGAAGCCCATGTTCGTTTCTTACTAAAGCTTTTGTGAAATTAATAAACTTTCGAAAGAACGCGATTATTTTTCAAAGCAAAGCTTGTACTGAGAAAAGGAACACTGATCTCAGTTCAAACACTGCTTTTACATGTAGCATACCACTGCTTGTCGTTACAAAGAAACGCATGAGCATTTCTTACTAAAGCTTTAGTGAAATTAAAAAACTTTGGAAAGAACGCAATTATCTTTCAAAGTAAAACTTGAACTGAGAAAAGCAACACTGATCTCAGTTCTAACAGTGCTTTCACACGTAGCAAACCAATGCTTGTAGTTACAAAGAAACGCATGTGCATTTCTTACTAAAGCTTTCGTGAAATTAATAAACTTTCGAAAGAACCCAATTATCTTTCAAATTAAAGCTTGTACTGAGAAAATAAACCCTGATCTCAGTTCTCACAGTGCTTTCACACGTAGCAAACCACAGCTTGTCTTTACAAAGAAACCCATGTGCGTTTCTTACTAAAGCTTTCGTGAAATTAATAAACTTTCAAAAGAACGCGATTATCTTTCAAAGTAAAGCTTGTACTGAGAAAAGAAACACTGATCTCAGTTTAAACATTGCTTTCACATGGAGCAAACCACAGATTGTCTTTCCAAAAAAACGCATGTTCGTTTCTTACTAAAGCGTTCGTGAAATTAATAATCTTTGGAACGAACGCGATTATCTTTCAAATTAAAGCTTGTACTGAGAAAAGATACACTTATTGAAATTCTAACAGTGCTTTCACACGTAGCAAACCACTGCTTGTCTTTCCAAAGAACCCATGTGCGTTTCTTACTAAAGCTTTCGTGAAATTAATAAACTTTCGAAAGAATGCGATTATCTTTCAAAGTAAAGCTTGTACTGAGAAAAGAAACACTGATCTCAGTTCAAACAGTGCTTTCACACGTAGAAAACCACTGCTTGTCTTTACAAAGAAACGCATGTGCGTTTCTTACTAAAGCTTACGTGGAATTAATAAACTTTGGAAAGAACGCGATTATCCTTCAAAGTAAAGCTTGTACTGAGAAAAGGAACACTGATCTCAGTTTAAACAGTGCTTTCACACGTAGCAAACCACAGATGTCTTTCCAAAAAAACGCATGTTCGTTTCATACTAAAGCTTTCGTGAAATTAATAATCTTTGGAAAGAACGCGATATCTTTCAAATTAAAGCTTGTCCTGAGAAAAGGAACACTTATTGAAATTCTAACAGTGCTTTCACACGGAGCAAACCACTGCTTGTCTTTACAAAGAAGCCCATGTTCGTTTCTACTAAAGCTTTTGTGAAATTAACAAACTTTCGAAAGACGCAATTATCTTTCAAAGTAAAGCTTGTACTGAGAAAAGGAACACTGATCTCAGTTCAAACAGTGCTTTCACACGTAGCAAACCACTGCTTGTCTTTCCAAAGAAACACATGTGCGTTTTTTACTAAAGTTTTCGTGAAATTAATAAACTTTGGAAAGAATGCTATTATCTTTCAAAGTAAAGCTTGTACTGAGAAAAGAAACACTGATCTCAGTTCAAACAGTGCTTTCACACGTACCAAACCACTGCTTGTCGTTACAAAGAAACGCATGTGCGTTTCTTACTAAAGCTTTCGTGAAATTAATAATCTTTCGAAAGAAAGCGATTATCTTTCAAAGGAAAGCTTGTACTGAGAAAGAGAACACTGATCTCAGTTCTAACAGTGCTTTCACAGGGAGCAAACCACTGCTTGTCTTTACAAAGAAGCCCATGGTCGTTTCTTACTAAAGCTTTTGTGAAATTAATAAACTTTCGAAAGAACGCGATTATCTTTCAAAGCAAAGCTTGTACTGAGAAAAGGAACACTGATCTCAGTTCAAACACTGCTTTCACATGTAGCAAACCACTGCTTGTCGTTACAAAGAAACGCATGAGCATTTCTTACTAAATCTTTAGTGAAATTAAAAAACTTTGGAAAGAACGCAATTATCTTTCAAAGTAAAGCTTGAACTGAGAAAAGCAACACTGAACTCAGTTCTAACAGTGCTTTCACACGTAGCAAACCAATGCTTGTAGTTACAAAGAAACGCATGTGCATTTCTTACTAAAGCTTTCGTGAAATTAATAAACTTTCGAAAGAACCCAATTATCTTTCAAATTAAAGCTTGTACTGAGAAAAGAAACCCTGATCTCAGTTCTCACAGTGCTTTCACACGTAGCAAACCACAGCTTGTCTTTACAAAGAAACGCATTAGCGTTTCTTACTAAAGCTTTCGTGAAATTAATAAACTTTCAAAAGAACGCGATTATCTTTCAAAGTAAAGCTTGTACTGAGAAATGAAACACTGATCTCAGTTCAAACAGTGCTTTCGCACGTAGAAAACCACTGCTTGTCTTTACAAAGAAACACATGTGCGTTTCTTACTAAAGCTTTCGTGAAATTAATAAACTTTCGAAGGAACGCGATTATCTTTCAAAGTAAAGCTTGTACTGTGAAAAGGAACACTGATCTCAGTTTAAACATTGCTTTCACACGTAGCAAACCACAGATTGTCTTTCCAAAAAAACGCATGTTCGTTTCTTACTAAAGCGTTCGTGAAATTAATAATCTTTGGAACGAACGCGATTATCTTTCAAATTAAAGCTTGTACTGAGAAAAGATACACTTATTGAAATTCTAACAGTGCTTTCACACGTAGAAAACCACTGCTTGTCTTTACAAAGAAACGCATGTGCGTTTCTTACTAAAGCTTTCGTGGAATTAATAAACTTTGGAAAGAACGCGATTATCCTTCAAAGTAAAGCTTGTACTGAGAAAAGGAACACTGATCTCAGTTTAAACAGTGCTTTCACACGTAGCAAACCACAGATGTCTTTCCAAAAAAACGCATGTTCGTTTCATACTAAAGCTTTCGTGAAATTAATAATCTTTGGAAAGAACGCGATATCTTTCAAATTAAAGCTTGTCCTGAGAAAAGGAACACTTATTGAAATTCTAACAGTGCTTTCACACGGAGCAAACCACTGCTTGTCTTTACAAAGAAGCCCATGTTCGTTTCTACTAAAGCTTTTGTGAAATTAACAAACTTTCGAAAGACGCAATTATCTTTCAAAGTAAAGCTTGTACTGAGAAAAGGAACACTGATCTCAGTTCAAACAGTGCTTTCACACGTAGCAAACCACTGCTTGTCTTTCCAAAGAAACACATGTGCGTTTCTTACTAAAGCTTTCGTGAAATTAATAAACTTTGGAAAGAATGCTATTATCTTTCAAAGTAAAGCTTGTACTGAGAAAAGAAACACTGATCTCAGTTCAAACAGTGCTTTCACACGTACCAAACCACTGCTTGTCGTTACAAAGAAACGCATGTGCGTTTCTTACTAAAGCTTTCGTGAAATTAATAATCTTTCGAAAGAAAGCGATTATCTTTCAAAGGAAAGCTTGTACTGAGAAAGAGAACACTGATCTCAGTTCTAACAGTGCTTTCACAGGGAGCAAACCACTGCTTGTCTTTACAAAGAAGCCCATGTTCGTTTCTTACTAAAGCTTTTGTGAAATTAATAAACTTTCGAAAGAACGCGATTATCTTTCAAAGCAAAGCTTGTACTGAGAAAAGGAACACTGATCTCAGTTCAAACACTGCTTTTACATGTAGCAAACCACTGCTTGTCGTTACAAAGAAACGCATGAGCATTTCTTACTAAAGCTTTAGTGAAATTAAAAAACTTTGGAAAGAACGCAATTATCTTTCAAAGTAAAACTTGAACTGAGAAAAGCAACACTGATCTCAGTTCTAACAGTGCTTTCACACGTAGCAAACCAATGCTTGTAGTTACAAAGAAACGCATGTGCATTTCTTACTAAAGCTTTCGTGAAATTAATAAACTTTCGAAAGAACCCAATTATCTTTCAAATTAAAGCTTGTACTGAGAAAATAAACCCTGATCTCAGTTCTCACAGTGCTTTCACACGTAGCAAACCACAGCTTGTCTTTACAAAGAAACCCATGTGCGTTTCTTACTAAAGCTTTCGTGAAATTAATAAACTTTCAAAAGAACGCGATTATCTTTCAAAGTAAAGCTTGTACTGAGAAAAGAAACACTGATCTCAGTTTAAACATTGCTTTCACATGTAGCAAACCACAGATTGTCTTTCCAAAAAAACGCATGTTCGTTTCTTACTAAAGCGTTCGTGAAATTAATAATCTTTGGAACGAACGCGATTATCTTTCAAATTAAAGCTTGTACTGAGAAAAGATACACTTATTGAAATTCTAACAGTGCTTTCACACGTAGCAAACCACTGCTTGTCTTTCCAAAGAACCCATGTGCGTTTCTTACTAAAGCTTTCGTGAAATTAATAAACTTTCGAAAGAATGCGATTATCTTTCAAAGTAAAGCTTGTACTGAGAAAAGAAACACTGATCTCAGTTCAAACAGTGCTTTCACACGTAGAAAACCACTGCTTGTCTTTACAAAGAAACGCATGTGCGTTTCTTACTAAAGCTTTCGTGGAATTAATAAACTTTGGAAAGAACGCGATTATCCTTCAAAGTAAAGCTTGTACTGAGAAAAGGAACACTGATCTCAGTTTAAACAGTGCTTTCACACGTAGCAAACCACAGATGTCTTTCCAAAAAAACGCATGTTCGTTTCATACTAAAGCTTTCGTGAAATTAATAATCTTTGGAAAGAACGCGATATCTTTCAAATTAAAGCTTGTCCCGAGAAAAGGAACACTTATTGAAATTCTAACAGTGCTTTCACACGGAGCAAACCACTGCTTGTCTTTACAAAGAAGCCCATGTTCGTTTCTACTAAAGCTTTTGTGAAATTAACAAACTTTCGAAAGACGCAATTATCTTTCAAAGTAAAGCTTGTACTGAGAAAAGGAACACTGATCTCAGTTCAAACAGTGCTTTCACACGTAGCAAACCACTGCTTGTCTTTCCAAAGAAACACATGTGCGTTTTTTACTAAAGTTTTCGTGAAATTAATAAACTTTGGAAAGAATGCTATTATCTTTCAAAGTAAAGCTTGTACTGAGAAAAGAAACACTGATCTCAGTTCAAACAGTGCTTTCACACGTACCAAACCACTGCTTGTCGTTACAAAGAAACGCATGTGCGTTTCTTACTAAAGCTTTCGTGAAATTAATAATCTTTCGAAAGAAAGCGATTATCTTTCAAAGGAAAGCTTGTACTGAGAAAGAGAACACTGATCTCAGTTCTAACAGTGCTTTCACAGGGAGCAAACCACTGCTTGTCTTTACAAAGAAGCCCATGGTCGTTTCTTACTAAAGCTTTTGTGAAATTAATAAACTTTCGAAAGAACGCGATTATCTTTCAAAGCAAAGCTTGTACTGAGAAAAGGAACACTGATCTCAGTTCAAACACTGCTTTCACACGTAGCAAACCACTGCTTGTCTTTACTAAGAAACCCATGTGCGTTTCTTACAAAAGCTTTAGTGAAATTAATAATCTTTGGAAAGAACGCGATTATCTTTCAAAGTAAAGCTTGTACTGAGAAAAGAAACACTGATCTCAGTTCAAACAGTGCTTTCACACGTAGAAAAACACTGCTTGTCTTTACAAAAAAACGCATGTGCGTTTCTTACTAAAGCTTTCTTGAAATTTATAATCTTTCGAAAGAAAGCGATTGTCTTTCAAAGTAAAACTTGTAATAAGAAAGGGAACACTGATATCCGTTCTAACAGTGCTTTCACACAGAGCAAACCACTGCTTGTCTTTACAAAGAAGCACATGTTCGTTTCTTACTAAAGCTTTCGTGAAATTAATAAACTTTCGAAAGAACGCGTTTATCTTTCAAAGTAAAGCTTGTACTGAGAAAAGAAACACTGATCTCAGTTCAAACAGTGATTTCACACGTACCAAACCACTGCTTGTCATTACAAAGAAACGCATGTGCCTTTCTTAATAAAGCTTTCGCGAAATTAATAAACTTTCGAAAGAACGCGATTATCTTTCAAAGTAAAGCTTGTACTGAGAAAAGAAACACTGATCTCAGTTCAAACAGTGCTTTCACACGTAGAAAACCACTGCTTGTCTTTGTTTCTTACTAAAGCTTTCGTGAAATTAATAAACTTTCGAAAGAACGCGATTATCTTTCAAAGTAAAGCTTGTACTGAGAAAAGAAACACTGATCTCAGTTCAAACAGTGCTTTCACACGTAGAAAACCACTGCTTCTCTGTTTCAATATTGTGAAATACATTCAGGAGTATAGGTATTAGGTCTTCTTGGAAGTTCTGGTAGAATTCTGCATTGAAGCCATCTGGACCTGGGCTTTTTTTGGTGGGGAGGTTTTTTATAACAACTTCTAATTCTTCGCGACTAACAGGTCTATTTAGATTGTTCACCTGGTCCTGGTTTAACTTTGGTATATGGTACTTATCTAAAAAAGTGTCCATTTCTATAACATTTTCCAATTTTGTGGCATACAGATTTTTGTAGTAAGATCTAATGATTCTCTGAATTTCCTCTGAGTCTGTGGTTATGTCTCCCTTTTCGTTTCTGATTTTGTTAATTTGCGTATTCTCTCTTCGCCGTTTGATTAGTTTGGATAGGGGTTTATCAATCTTATTGATTTTCTCAATGAACCAGCTTTTTGTTTCATTGATTCTTTGGATTGTTTTCTGTGTTTCTATTTTGTTGATTTCAGCCCTCAATTTGATTATTTCCAGTCTTCTACTTCTCCTAGGTGAGTCTGCTTCTTTTTTTTCTAAAGCTTTCAGGTGGGCTATTAAGTCTCCAATGTGTGCTTTCTCCGTTTTCTTTAAGTGGGCACTTAATGCTATGAATTTTCCTCTTAGCACTGCTTTCATAGTGTCCCATAGGTTTGAGTATGTTGAGTCTTCGTTTTCATTGAATTCAAGAAAGACTTTAATTTCTTTCTTTATTTCTTCCTTGATCCAGGTGAGGTTCAGTAGTTGACTGTCCAGTTTCCATGAGTTCATAGGCTTTCTGGGGATAGCATTGTTGTTGAATTCTAACTTTAATCCATGGTGATCTGATAAGACACAGGTGGTTACCGATATTTTTTTGTAACTGTGTAAGTTTGCGTTGTTACCGAGTATGTGGTCTATTTTCGAGAAGGTTCCATGAGCTGCAGAGAAGAAGGGGAGGAGAAGAGGAGTGGGGATAGGGGGAGGGAAGTGGGGGGAGGGCAATATTTGGGAGGAGGGGAGGGAAATGGGAAATGGAGAGCAGGTGGAAATTTTAATTAAAAAAGAATAAAAATAAATAAATAAGTAAAAAAATAAGAAAACCACTGCTTGTCTTTACAAAGAAACGCATATGCATTTCTTACTAAAGCTTTCGTGAAATTAATAAACTTTCGAAAGAACGCGATTATCTTTCAAAGTAAAGCTTGTACTGAGAAAAGGAACAGTGATTTCAATTCTAACAGTGCTTTCACACGTAGCCAAACACTGCTTGTCTTTACAAAGAAACCCATGAGCGTTTCTTACTAAAGCTTTCGTGAAATTAATAATCTTTGGAAAGAACGCGATTATCTTTCAAAGTAAAGCTTGTTCTGAGAAAAGGAAAACTGATCTCAGTTCTAACAGTGCTTTCACACGTAGTAAACAACTGCTTGTCTTTCCAAAGAAACGCATGTGCTTTTCTTACTAAAGCTTTCGTGAAATTAATAAACTTTCGAAAGAACGCGATTATCTTTCAAAGTAAAGCTTGTACTGAGAAAAGGAACACTGATGTCAGTTCTAACAGTGCTTTTACACATAGCAAACAACTGCTTGTCCTTACAAAGAAACGCATGTGCGTTTCTTACTAACCTTTCGTGAAATTAATAAACTTTCGAAAGAACGCGATTATCTTACAAAGTAAAGCTTGTACTGAAAAAAGGAACACTTATTGAAATTCTGACAGTGCTTTCACACGTAGCAAACTACTGCTTGTCTTTCCAAAGAAACCCATGTGCGTTTCTTACTAAAGCTTTCGTGAAATTAATAATCTTTGGAAAGAACGCAATTATCTTTCAAATTAAAGCTTGTACTGAGAAAAGGAACACTTATTGAAATTCTAACAGTGCTTTCACACGTAGCAAACCACTGCTTGTCTTTCCAAAGAAACCCATTGGCCTTTCTTACTAAAGCTTTCGTGAAATTAATAAACTTTGGAAAGAATGCGATTATCTTTCAAAGTAAAGCTTGTACTGAGAAAAGAAAAACTGATCTCAGTTCACACAGTGCTTTCCACGAAGAAAACCACTGCTTCTCTTTACAAAGAAACGCATGTGTGTTTCTTACTAAAGCTTTCGTGAAATTAATAAACTTTCGAAAGAACGCGATTATCTTTCAAAGTAAAGCTTGTACTGAGAAAAGGAACACTGATCTCAGTTTAAACAGTGCTTTCACACGTAGCAAACCACAGATTGTTTTTCCAAAAAAACGCATGTGCGTTTCTTACTAAAGCTTTGGTAAAATTAATAAACTTTGGAAAGAATGCTATTATCTTTCAAAGTAAAGCTTCTACGGAGAAAAGAAACACTGATCTCAGTTCAAACAGTGGGTTCACACGTACCAAACCACTGCTTGTCGTTACAAAGATACGCATGTGCGTTTCTTACTAAAGCTTTCGTGAAATTAATAATCTTTCGAAAGAAAGCGATTATCTTTCAAAGGAAAGCTTGTACTGAGAAAGGGAACACTGATCTCAGTTCTAACAGTGCTTTCACACGGAGCAAACCACTGCTTGTCTTTACAAAGAAGCCCATGTTCGTTTCTACTAAAGCTTTTGTGAAATTAACAAACTTTCGAAAGAACGCAATTATCTTTCAAAGTAAAGCTTGTACTGAGAAAAGGAAGACTGATCTCAGTTCAAACAGTGCTTTCACACGTAGCAAACCACTGCTTGTCGTTACAAAGAAACGCATGAGCATTTCTTACTAAAGCTTTCGTGAAATTAATAAACTTTCGAAAGAACGCGATTATCTTTCAAAGTAAAGCTTGTACTGAGAAAAGGAAGACTGATCTCAGTTCTAACAGTGCTTTCACATGTAGCAAACCACTGCTTGTCTTTCCAAAGAACCCATGTGCGTTTCTTACTAAAGCTTTCGTGAAATTAATAATCTTTCGAAAGAACGCGATTATCTTTCAAAGTAAAGCTTGTACTGAGAAAGGGAACACTGATCTCAGTTCTAACAGTGCTTTCACATGGAGCAAACCACTGCTTGTCTTTCCAAAGAAGCCCATGTGCATTTCTTACTAAAGCTTTCGTGAAATTAATAAACTTTCGTAAGAAAGCGATTATCTTTCAAATAAAGCTTGTACTGAGAAAAGGAACACTGATTGAAAGTCCAACAGTGCTTTCACACGTAACAAACCACTGCTTGTCTTTCCAAAGAAACCCATGTGCATTTCTTACTAAAGCTATCGTGAAATTAATAATCATTCGAAAGAACCCGATTATCTTTCAAAGTAAAGCTTGTACTGAGAAAAGAAACACTGATCTCAGTTCTAACAGTGCTTTCACACGTAGCAAACAACTGCTTGTCTTTACAAAGAAACCCATGTGCGTTTCTTACTAAAGCTTTCGTGAAATTAATAAACTTTCAAAAGAACGCGATAATCTTTCAAAGTAAAGCTTGTACTGAGAAAAGAAACACTGATCTCAGTGCAAACAGTGCTTTCACACGTAGAAAATCACTGATTGTCTTTACAAAGAAACGCATGTGCGTTTCTTACTAAAGCTTTCATGAAATTAATAAACTTTCGAAAAAACACAATTATCTTTCAAACTAAAGCTTGTACTGAGAAAATGAACACTGATCTCAGTTTAAACAGTGCTTTCACACGTAGCAAACCACAGATTGTCTTTCCAAAAAAACGCATGTTCGTTTCTTACTAAAGCTTACGTGAAATTAATAGTCTTTGGAAAGAACGCGATTATCTTTCAAATAAAGCTTGTACTGAGAAAAGGAACACTTATTGAAATTCTAACAGTGCTTTCACACGTAGCAAACCACTGCTTGTCTTTCCAAAGAAACATATGTGCGTTTCTTACTAAAGCTTTCGTGAAATTAATAAACTTTGGAAAGAATGCTATTATCTTTCAAAGTAAAGCTTGTACTGAGAAAAGAAACACTGATCTCAGTTCAAACAGTGCTTTCACACGTACCAAAACACTGCTTGTCGTTACAAAGAAACGCATGTGCGTTTCTTACTAAAGCTTTCGTGAAATTAATTATCTTTCGAAAGAAAGCGATTATCTTTCAAAGGAAAGCATGTACTGAGAAAGAGAACACTGATCTCAGTTCTAACAGTGCTTTCACAGGGAGCAAATCACTGCTTGTCTTTACAAAGAAGCCCATGTTCGTTTCTTACTAAAGCTTTGGTGAAATTAATAAACTTTCGAAAGAACGCGATTATCTTTCAAAGCAAAGCTTGTACTGAGAAAAGGAACACTGATCTCAGTTCAAACACTGCTTTCACATGTAGCAAACCACTGCTTGTCGTTACAAAGAAACGCATGAGCATTTCTTACTAAAGCTTTAGGGAAATTAAAAAACTTTGGAAAGAACGCAATTATCTTTCAAAGTAAAGCTTGAACTGAGAAAAGCAACACTGATCTCAGTTCTAACAGTGCTTTCACACGTAGCAAACCAATGCTTGTACTTGCAAAGAAACGCATGTGCATTTCTTACTAAAGCTTTCGTGAAATTAATAAACTTTCGAAAGAACCCAATTATCTTTCAAATTAAAGCTTGTACTGAGAAAATAAACCCTGATCTCAGTTCTCACAGTGCTTTCACACGTAGCAAACCACAGCTTGTCTTTACAAAGAAACCCATGTGCGTTTCTTACTAAAGCTTTCGTGAAATTAATAAAATTTCAAAAGAACGCGATTATCTTTCAAAGTAAAGCTTGTACTGAGAAAAGAAACACTGATCTCAGTTCAAACAGTGCTTTCGCATGTAGAAAACCACTGCTTGTCTTTACAAAGAAACACATGTGCGTTTCTTACTAAAGCTTTCGTGAAATTAATAATCTTTCGAAAGAACGCGATTATCTTTCAAAGTAAAGCTTGTACTGTGAAAAGGAACACTGATCTCAGTTTAAACATTGCTTTCACACGTAGCAAACCACAGATTGTCTTTCCAAAAAAACGCATGTTCGTTTCTTACTAAAGCTTTCGTGAAATTAATAATCTTGGAAAGAACGCGATTATCTTTCAAAGTAAAGCTTGTACTGAGAAAAGGAAAACTGATCTCAGTTCTAACAGTGCTTTCACATGTAGCAAACCACTGCTTGTCTTTCCAAAGAACCCATGTGCGTTTCTTACTAAAGCTTTCGTGAAATTAATAAACTTTCGAAAGAATGCGATTATCTTTCAAAGTAAAGCTTGTACTGAGAAAAGAAACACTGATCTCAGTTCAAACAGTGCTTTCACACGTAGAAAACCACTGCTTGTCTTTACAAAGAAACGCATGTGCGTTTCTTACTAAAGCTTTCGTGGAATTAATAAACTTTGGAAAGAACGCGATTATCCTTCAAAGTAAAGCTTGTACTGAGAAAAGGAACACTGATCTCAGTTTAAACAGTGCTTTCACACGTAGCAAACCACAGATGTCTTTCCAAAAAAACGCATGTTCGTTTCATACTAAAGCTTTCGTGAAATTAATAATCTTTTAAAGAACGCGATATCTTTCAAATTAAAGCTTGTCCTGAGAAAAGGAACACTTATTGAAATTCTAACAGTGCTTTCACACGGAGCAAACCACTGCTTGTCTTTACAAAGAAGCCCAGGTCCGTTTCTACTAAAGCTTTTGTGAAATTAACAAACTTTCGAAAGACGCAATTATCTTTCAAAGTAAAGCTTGTACTGAGAAAAGGAACACTTATTGAAATTCTAAAAGTGCTTTCACACGTAGCAAACCACTGCTTGTCTTTCCAAAGAAACACATGTGCGTTTCTTACTAAAGCTTTCGTGAAATTAATAAACTTTGGAAAGAATGCTATTATCTTTCAAAGTAAAGCTTGTACTGAGAAAAGAAACACTGATCTCAGTTCAAACAGTGCTTTCACACGTACCAAACCACTGCTTGTCGTTACAAAGAAACGCATGTGCGTTTCTTACTAAAGCTTTCGTGAAATTAATAATCTTTCGAAAGAAAGCGATTATCTTTCAAAGGAAAGCTTGTACTGAGAAAGAGAACACTGATCTCAGTTCTAACAGTGCTTTCACAGGGAGCAAACCACTGCTTGTCTTTACAAAGAAGCCCATGTTCGTTTCTTACTAAAGCTTTTGTGAAATTAATAAACTTTCAAAAGAACGCGATTATCTTTCAAAGCAAAGCTTGTACTGAGAAAAGGAACACTGATCTCAGTTCAAACACTGCTTTCACATGTAGCAAACCACTGCTTGTCGTTACAAAGAAACGCATGAGCATTTCTTACTAAAGCTTTAGTGAAATTAAAAAACTTTGGAAAGAACGCAATTATCTTTCAAAGTAAAGCTTGAACTGAGAAAAGCAACACTGATCTCAGTTCTAACAGTGCTTTCACACGTAGCAAACCAATGCTTGTAGTTACAAAGAAACGCATGTGCATTTCTTACTAAAGCTTTCGTGAAATTAATAAACTTTCGAAAGAACCCAATTATCTTTCAAATTAAAGCTTGTACTGAGAAAATAAACCCTGATCTCAGTTCTCACAGTGCTTTCACACGTAGCAAACCACAGCTTGTCTTTACAAAGAAACCCATGTGCGTTTCTTACTAAAGCTTTCGTGAAATTAATAAACTTTCAAAAGAACGCGATTATCTTTCAAAGTAAAGCTTGTACTGAGAAAAGAAACACTGATCTCAGTTCAAACAGTGCTTTCGCACGTAGAAAACCACTGCTTGTCTTTACAAAGAAACACATGTGCGTTTCTTACTAAAGCTTTCATGAAATTAATAAACTTTCGAAGGAACGCGATTATCTTTCAAAGTAAAGCTTGTACTGTGAAAAGGAACACTGATCTCAGTTTAAACATTGCTTTCACACGTAGCAAACCACAGATTGTCTTTCCAAAAAAACGCATGTTCGTTTCTTACTAAAGCGTTCGTGAAATTAATAATCTTTGGAACGAACGCGATTATCTTTCAAATTAAAGCTTGTACTGAGAAAAGATACACTTATTGAAATTCTAACAGTGCTTTCACACGTAGAAAACCACTGCTTGTCTTTACAAAGAAACGCATGTGCGTTTCTTACTAAAGCTTTCGTGGAATTAATAAACTTTGGAAAGAACGCGATTATCCTTCAAAGTAAAGCTTGTACTGAGAAAAGGAACACTGATCTCAGTTTAAACAGTGCTTTCACACGTAGCAAACCACAGATGTCTTTCCAAAAAAACGCATGTTCGTTTCATACTAAAGCTTTCGTGAAATTAATAATCTTTGGAAAGAACGCGATATCTTTCAAATTAAAGCTTGTCCTGAGAAAAGGAACACTTATTGAAATTCTAACAGTGCTTTCACACGGAGCAAACCACTGCTTGTCTTTACAAAGAAGCCCATGTTCGTTTCTACTAAAGCTTTTGTGAAATTAACAAACTTTCGAAAGACGCAATTATCTTTCAAAGTAAAGCTTGTACTGAGAAAAGGAACACTGATCTCAGTTCAAACAGTGCTTTCACACGTAGCAAACCACTGCTTGTCTTTCCAAAGAAACACATGTGCGTTTCTTACTAAAGCTTTCGTGAAATTAATAAACTTTGGAAAGAATGCTATTATCTTTCAAAGTAAAGCTTGTACTGAGAAAAGAAACACTGATCTCAGTTCAAACAGTGCTTTCACACGTACCAAACCACTGCTTGTCGTTACAAAGAAACGCATGTGCGTTTCTTACTAAAGCTTTCGTGAAATTAATAATCTTTCGAAAGAAAGCGATTATCTTTCAAAGGAAAGCTTGTACTGAGAAAGAGAACACTGATCTCAGTTCTAACAGTGCTTTCACAGGGAGCAAACCACTGCTTGTCTTTACAAAGAAGCCCATGTTCGTTTCTTACTAAAGCTTTTGTGAAATTAATAAACTTTCGAAAGAACGCGATTATCTTTCAAAGCAAAGCTTGTACTGAGAAAAGGAACACTGATCTCAGTTCAAACACTGCTTTTACATGTAGCAAACCACTGCTTGTCGTTACAAAGAAACGCATGAGCATTTCTTACTAAAGCTTTAGTGAAATTAAAAAACTTTGGAAAGAACGCAATTATCTTTCAAAGTAAAACTTGAACTGAGAAAAGCAACACTGATCTCAGTTCTAACAGTGCTTTCACACGTAGCAAACCAATGCTTGTAGTTACAAAGAAACGCATGTGCATTTCTTACTAAAGCTTTCGTGAAATTAATAAACTTTCGAAAGAACCCAATTATCTTTCAAATTAAAGCTTGTACTGAGAAAATAAACCCTGATCTCAGTTCTCACAGTGCTTTCACACGTAGCAAACCACAGCTTGTCTTTACAAAGAAACCCATGTGCGTTTCTTACTAAAGCTTTCGTGAAATTAATAAACTTTCAAAAGAACGCGATTATCTTTCAAAGTAAAGCTTGTACTGAGAAAAGAAACACTGATCTCAGTTTAAACATTGCTTTCACATGTAGCAAACCACAGATTGTCTTTCCAAAAAAACGCATGTTCGTTTCTTACTAAAGCGTTCGTGAAATTAATAATCTTTGGAACGAACGCGATTATCTTTCAAATTAAAGCTTGTACTGAGAAAAGATACACTTATTGAAATTCTAACAGTGCTTTCACACGTAGCAAACCACTGCTTGTCTTTCCAAAGAACCCATGTGCGTTTCTTACTAAAGCTTTCGTGAAATTAATAAACTTTCGAAAGAATGCGATTATCTTTCAAAGTAAAGCTTGTACTGAGAAAAGAAACACTGATCTCAGTTCAAACAGTGCTTTCACACGTAGAAAACCACTGCTTGTCTTTACAAAGAAACGCATGTGCGTTTCTTACTAAAGCTTTCGTGGAATTAATAAACTTTGGAAAGAACGCGATTATCCTTCAAAGTAAAGCTTGTACTGAGAAAAGGAACACTGATCTCAGTTTAAACAGTGCTTTCACACGTAGCAAACCACAGATGTCTTTCCAAAAAAACGCATGTTCGTTTCATACTAAAGCTTTCGTGAAATTAATAATCTTTGGAAAGAACGCGATATCTTTCAAATTAAAGCTTGTCCTGAGAAAAGGAACACTTATTGAAATTCTAACAGTGCTTTCACATGGAGCAAACCACTGCTTGTCTTTACAAAGAAGCCCATGTTCGTTTCTACTAAAGCTTTTGTGAAATTAACAAACTTTCGAAAGACGCAATTATCTTTCAAAGTAAAGCTTGTACTGAGAAAAGGAACACTGATCTCAGTTCAAACAGTGCTTTCACACGTAGCAAACCACTGCTTGTCTTTCCAAAGAAACACATGTGCGTTTTTTACTAAAGTTTTCGTGAAATTAATAAACTTTGGAAAGAATGCTATTATCTTTCAAAGTAAAGCTTGTACTGAGAAAAGAAACACTGATCTCAGTTCAAACAGTGCTTTCACACGTACCAAACCACTGCTTGTCGTTACAAAGAAACGCATGTGCGTTTCTTACTAAAGCTTTCGTGAAATTAATAATCTTTCGAAAGAAAGCGATTATCTTTCAAAGGAAAGCTTGTACTGAGAAAGAGAACACTGATCTCAGTTCTAACAGTGCTTTCACAGGGAGCAAACCACTGCTTGTCTTTACAAAGAAGCCCATGGTCGTTTCTTACTAAAGCTTTTGTGAAATTAATAAACTTTCGAAAGAACGCGATTATCTTTCAAAGCAAAGCTTGTACTGAGAAAAGGAACACTGATCTCAGTTCAAACACTGCTTTCACATGTAGCAAACCACTGCTTGTCGTTACAAAAAAACGCATGAGCATTTTTTACTAAAGCTTTAGTGAAATTAAAAAACTTTGGAAAGAACGCAATTATCTTTCAAAGTAAAGCTTGAACTGAGAAAAGCAACACTGAACTCAGTTCTAACAGTGCTTTCACACGTAGCAAACCAATGCTTGTAGTTACAAAGAAACGCATGTGCATTTCTTACTAAAGCTTTCGTGAAATTAATAAACTTTCGAAAGAACCCAATTATCTTTCAAATTAAAGCTTGTACTGAGAAAAGAAACCCTGATCTCAGTTCTCACAGTGCTTTCACACGTAGCAAACCACAGCTTGTCTTTACAAAGAAACGCATTAGCGTTTCTTACTAAAGCTTTCGTGAAATTAATAAACTTTCAAAAGAACGCGATTATCTTTCAAAGTAAAGCTTGTACTGAGAAAAGAAACACTGATCTCAGTTCAAACAGTGCTTTCGCACGTAGAAAACCACTGCTTGTCTTTACAAAGAAACACATGTGCGTTTCTTACTAAAGCTTTCGTGAAATTAATAAACTTTCGAAGGAACGCGATTATCTTTCAAAGTAAAGCTTGTACTGTGAAAAGGAACACTGATCTCAGTTTAAACATTGCTTTCACACGTAGCAAACCACAGATTGTCTTTCCAAAAAAACGCATGTTCGTTTCTTACTAAAGCGTTCGTGAAATTAATAATCTTTGGAACGAACGCGATTATCTTTCAAATTAAAGCTTGTACTGAGAAAAGATACACTTATTGAAATTCTAACAGTGCTTTCACACGTAGAAAACCACTGCTTGTCTTTACAAAGAAACGCATGTGCGTTTCTTACTAAAGCTTTCGTGGAATTAATAAACTTTGGAAAGAACGCGATTATCCTTCAAATAAAGCTTGTACTGAGAAAAGGAACACTGATCTCAGTTTAAACAGTGCTTTCACACGTAGCAAACCACAGATGTCTTTCCAAAAAAACGCATGTTCGTTTCATACTAAAGCTTTCGTGAAATTAATAATCTTTGGAAAGAACGCGATATCTTTCAAATTAAAGCTTGTCCTGAGAAAAGGAACACTTATTTAAATTCTAACAGTGCTTTCACACGGAGCAAACCACTGCTTGTCTTTACAAAGAAGCCCATGTTCGTTTCTACTAAAGCTTTTGTGAAATTAACAAACTTTCAAAAGACGCAATTATCTTTCAAAGTAAAGCTTGTACTGAGAAAAGGAACACTGATCTCAGTTCAAACAGTGCTTTCACACGTAGCAAACCACTGCTTTTCTTTCCAAAGAAACACATGTGCGTTTCTTACTAAAGCTTTCGTGAAATTAATAAACTTTGGAAAGAATGCTATTATCTTTCAAAGTAAAGCTTGTACTGAGAAAAGAAACACTGATCTCAGTTCAAACAGTGCTTTCACACGTACCAAACCACTGCTTGTCGTTACAAAGAAACGCATGTGCGTTTCTTACTAAAGCTTTCGTGAAATTAATAATCTTTCGAAAGAAAGCGATTATCTTTCAAAGGAAAGCTTGTACTGAGAAAGAGAACACTGATCTCAGTTCTAACAGTGCTTTCACAGGGAGCAAACCACTGCTTGTCTTTACAAAGAAGCCCATGTTCGTTTCTTACTAAAGCTTTTGTGAAATTAATAAACTTTCGAAAGAACGCGATTATCTTTCAAAGCAAAGCTTGTACTGAGAAAAGGAACACTGATCTCAGTTCAAACACTGCTTTTACATGTAGCAAACCACTGCTTGTCGTTACAAAGAAACGCATGAGCATTTCTTACTAAAGCTTTAGTGAAATTAAAAAACTTTGGAAAGAACGCAATTATCTTTCAAAGTAAAGCTTGAACTGAGAAAAGCAACACTGATCTCAGTTCTAACAGTGCTTTCACACGAAGCAAACCAATGCTTGTAGTTACAAAGAAACGCATGTGCATTTCTTACTAAAGCTTTCGTGAAATTAATAAACTTTCGAAAGAACCCAATTATCTTTCAAATTAAAGCTTGTACTGAGAAAATAAACCCTGATCTCAGTTCTCACAGTGCTTTCACACGTAGCAAACCACAGCTTGTCTTTACAAAGAAACCCATGTGCGTTTCTTACTAAAGCTTTCGTGAAATTAATAAACTTTCAAAAGAACGCGATTATCTTTCAAAGTAAAGCTTGTACTGAGAAAAGAAACACTGATCTCAGTTTAAACATTGCTTTCACATGTAGCAAACCACAGATTGTCTTTCCAAAAAAACGCATGTTCGTTTCTTACTAAAGCGTTCGTGAAATTAATAATCTTTGGAACGAACGCGATTATCTTTCAAATTAAAGCTTGTACTGAGAAAAGATACACTTATTGAAATTCTAACAGTGCTTTCACACGTAGCAAACCACTGCTTGTCTTTCCAAAGAACCCATGTGCGTTTCTTACTAAAGCTTTCGTGAAATTAATAAACTTTCGAAAGAATGCGATTATCTTTCAAAGTAAAGCTTGTACTGAGAAAAGAAACACTGATCTCAGTTCAAACAGTGCTTTCACACGTAGAAAACCACTGCTTGTCTTTACAAAGAAACGCATGTGCGTTTCTTACTAAAGCTTTCGTGGAATTAATAAACTTTGGAAAGAACGCGATTATCCTTCAAAGTAAAGCTTGTACTGAGAAAAGGAACACTGATCTCAGTTTAAACAGTGCTTTCACACGTAGCAAACCACAGATGTCTTTCCAAAAAAACGCATGTTCGTTTCATACTAAAGCTTTCGTGAAATTAATAATCTTTGGAAAGAACGCGATATCTTTCAAATTAAAGCTTGTCCTGAGAAAAGGAACACTTATTGAAATTCTAACAGTGCTTTCACACGGAGCAAACCACTGCTTGTCTTTACAAAGAAGCCCATGTTCGTTTCTACTAAAGCTTTTGTGAAATTAACAAACTTTCGAAAGACGCAATTATCTTTCAAAGTAAAGCTTGTACTGAGAAAAGGAACACTGATCTCAGTTCAAACAGTGCTTTCACACGTAGCAAACCACTGCTTGTCTTTCCAAAGAAACACATGTGCGTTTTTTACTAAAGTTTTCGTGAAATTAATAAACTTTGGAAAGAATGCTATTATCTTTCAAAGTAAAGCTTGTACTGAGAAAAGAAACACTGATCTCAGTTCAAACAGTGCTTTCACACGTACCAAACCACTGCTTGTCGTTACAAAGAAACGCATGTGCGTTTCTTACTAAAGCTTTCGTGAAATTAATAATCTTTCGAAAGAAAGCGATTATCTTTCAAAGGAAAGCTTGTACTGAGAAAGAGAACACTGATCTCAGTTCTAACAGTGCTTTCACAGGGAGCAAACCACTGCTTGTCTTTACAAAGAAGCCCATGGTCGTTTCTTACTAAAGCTTTTGTGAAATTAATAAACTTTCGAAAGAACGCGATTATCTTTCAAAGCAAAGCTTGTACTGAGAAAAGGAACACTGATCTCAGTTCAAACACTGCTTTCACACGTAGCAAACCACTGCTTGTCTTTACTAAGAAACCCATGTGCGTTTCTTACAAAAGCTTTAGTGAAATTAATAATCTTTGGAAAGAACGCGATTATCTTTCAAAGTAAAGCTTGTACTGAGAAAAGAAACACTGATCTCAGTTCAAACAGTGCTTTCACACGTAGAAAAACACTGCTTGTCTTTACAAAAAAACGCATGTGCGTTTCTTACTAAAGCTTTCTTGAAATTTATAATCTTTCGAAAGAAAGCGATTGTCTTTCAAAGTAAAACTTGTAATAAGAAAGGGAACACTGATATCCGTTCTAACAGTGCTTTCACACAGAGCAAACCACTGCTTGTCTTTACAAAGAAGCACATGTTCGTTTCTTACTAAAGCTTTCGTGAAATTAATAAACTTTCGAAAGAACGCGTTTATCTTTCAAAGTAAAGCTTGTACTGAGAAAAGAAACACTGATCTCAGTTCAAACAGTGATTTCACACTTACCAAACCACTGCTTGTCATTACAAAGAAACGCATGTGCCTTTCTTAATAAAGCTTTCGCGAAATTAATAAACTTTCGAAAGAACGCGATTATCTTTCAAAGTAAAGCTTGTACTGAGAAAAGAAACACTGATCTCAGTTCAAACAGTGCTTTCACACGTAGAAAACCACTGCTTGTCTTTGTTTCTTACTAAAGCTTTCGTGAAATTAATAAACTTTCGAAAGAACGCGATTATCTTTCAAAGTAAAGCTTGTACTGAGAAAAGAAACACTGATCTCAGTTCAAACAGTGCTTTCACACGTAGAAAACCACTGCTTCTCTGTTTCAATATTGTGAAATACATTCAGGAGTATAGGTATTAGGTCTTCTTGGAAGTTCTGGTAGAATTCTGCATTGAAGCCATCTGGACCTGGGCTTTTTTTGGTGGGGAGGTTTTTTATAACAACTTCTAATTCTTCGCGACTAACAGGTCTATTTAGATTGTTCACCTGGTCCTGGTTTAACTTTGGTATATGGTACTTATCTAAAAAAGTGTCCATTTCTATAACATTTTCCAATTTTGTGGCATACAGATTTTTGTAGTAAGATCTAATGATTCTCTGAATTTCCTCTGAGTCTGTGGTTATGTCTCCCTTTTCGTTTCTGATTTTGTTAATTTGCGTATTCTCTCTTCGCCGTTTGATTAGTTTGGATAGGGGTTTATCAATCTTATTGATTTTCTCAATGAACCAGCTTTTTGTTTCATTGATTCTTTGGATTGTTTTCTGTGTTTCTATTTTGTTGATTTCAGCCCTCAATTTGATTATTTCCAGTCTTCTACTTCTCCTAGGTGAGTCTGCTTCTTTTTTTTCTAAAGCTTTCAGGTGGGCTATTAAGTCTCCAATGTGTGCTTTCTCCGTTTTCTTTAAGTGGGCACTTAATGCTATGAATTTTCCTCTTAGCACTGCTTTCATAGTGTCCCATAGGTTTGAGTATGTTGAGTCTTCGTTTTCATTGAATTCAAGAAAGACTTTAATTTCTTTCTTTATTTCTTCCTTGATCCAGGTGAGGTTCAGTAGTTGACTGTCCAGTTTCCATGAGTTCATAGGCTTTCTGGGGATAGCATTGTTGTTGAATTCTAACTTTAATCCATGGTGATCTGATAAGACACAGGTGGTTACCGATATTTTTTTGTAACTGTGTAAGTTTGCGTTGTTACCGAGTATGTGGTCTATTTTCGAGAAGGTTCCATGAGCTGCAGAGAAGAAGGGGAGGAGAAGAGGAGTGGGGATAGGGGGAGGGAAGTGGGGGGAGGGCAATATTTGGGAGGAGGGGAGGGAAATGGGAAATGGAGAGCAGGTGGAAATTTTAATTAAAAAAGAATAAAAATAAATAAATAAGTAAAAAAATAAGAAAACCACTGCTTGTCTTTACAAAGAAACGCATATGCATTTCTTACTAAAGCTTTCGTGAAATTAATAAACTTTCGAAAGAACGCGATTATCTTTCAAAGTAAAGCTTGTACTGAGAAAAGGAACAGTGATTTCAATTCTAACAGTGCTTTCACACGTAGCCAAACACTGCTTGTCTTTACAAAGAAACCCATGAGCGTTTCTTACTAAAGCTTTCGTGAAATTAATAATCTTTGGAAAGAACGCGATTATCTTTCAAAGTAAAGCTTGTTCTGAGAAAAGGAAAACTGATCTCAGTTCTAACAGTGCTTTCACACGTAGTAAACAACTGCTTGTCTTTCCAAAGAAACGCATGTGCTTTTCTTACTAAAGCTTTCGTGAAATTAATAAACTTTCGAAAGAACGCGATTATCTTTCAAAGTAAAGCTTGTACTGAGAAAAGGAACACTGATGTCAGTTCTAACAGTGCTTTTACACATAGCAAACAACTGCTTGTCCTTACAAAGAAACGCATGTGCGTTTCTTACTAACCTTTCGTGAAATTAATAAACTTTCGAAAGAACGCGATTATCTTACAAAGTAAAGCTTGTACTGAAAAAAGGAACACTTATTGAAATTCTGACAGTGCTTTCACACGTAGCAAACTACTGCTTGTCTTTCCAAAGAAACCCATGTGCGTTTCTTACTAAAGCTTTCGTGAAATTAATAATCTTTGGAAAGAACGCAATTATCTTTCAAATTAAAGCTTGTACTGAGAAAAGGAACACTTATTGAAATTCTAACAGTGCTTTCACACGTAGCAAACCACGGCTTGTCTTTCCAAAGAAACCCATTGGCCTTTCTTACTAAAGCTTTCGTGAAATTAATAAACTTTGGAAAGAATGCGATTATCTTTCAAAGTAAAGCTTGTACTGAGAAAAGAAAAACTGATCTCAGTTCACACAGTGCTTTCCACGAAGAAAACCACTGCTTCTCTTTACAAAGAAACGCATGTGTGTTTCTTACTAAAGCTTTCGTGAAATTAATAAACTTTCGAAAGAACGCGATTATCTTTCAAAGTAAAGCTTGTACTGAGAAAAGGAACACTGATCTCAGTTTAAACAGTGCTTTCACACGTAGCAAACCACAGATTGTTTTTCCAAAAAAACGCATGTGCGTTTCTTACTAAAGCTTTGGTAAAATTAATAAACTTTGGAAAGAATGCTATTATCTTTCAAAGTAAAGCTTCTACGGAGAAAAGAAACACTGATCTCAGTTCAAACAGTGGGTTCACACGTACCAAACCACTGCTTGTCGTTACAAAGATACGCATGTGCGTTTCTTACTAAAGCTTTCGTGAAATTAATAATCTTTCGAAAGAAAGCGATTATCTTTCAAAGGAAAGCTTGTACTGAGAAAGGGAACACTGATCTCAGTTCTAACAGTGCTTTCACACGGAGCAAACCACTGCTTGTCTTTACAAAGAAGCCCATGTTCGTTTCTACTAAAGCTTTTGTGAAATTAACAAACTTTCGAAAGAACGCAATTATCTTTCAAAGTAAAGCTTGTACTGAGAAAAGGAAGACTGATCTCAGTTCAAACAGTGCTTTCACACGTAGCAAACCACTGCTTGTCGTTACAAAGAAACGCATGAGCATTTCTTACTAAAGCTTTCGTGAAATTAATAAACTTTCGAAAGAACGCGATTATCTTTCAAAGTAAAGCTTGTACTGAGAAAAGGAAGACTGATCTCAGTTCTAACAGTGCTTTCACATGTAGCAAACCACTGCTTGTCTTTCCAAAGAACCCATGTGCGTTTCTTACTAAAGCTTTCGTGAAATTAATAATCTTTCGAAAGAACGCGATTATCTTTCAAAGTAAAGCTTGTACTGAGAAAGGGAACACTGATCTCAGTTCTAACAGTGCTTTCACATGGAGCAAACCACTGCTTGTCTTTCCAAAGAAGCCCATGTGCATTTCTTACTAAAGCTTTCGTGAAATTAATAAACTTTCGTAAGAAAGCGATTATCTTTCAAATAAAGCTTGTACTGAGAAAAGGAACACTGATTGAAAGTCCAACAGTGCTTTCACACGTAACAAACCACTGCTTGTCTTTCCAAAGAAACCCATGTGCATTTCTTACTAAAGCTATCGTGAAATTAATAATCATTCGAAAGAACCCGATTATCTTTCAAAGTAAAGCTTGTACTGAGAAAAGAAACACTGATCTCAGTTCTAACAGTGCTTTCACACGTAGCAAACAACTGCTTGTCTTTACAAAGAAACCCATGTGCGTTTCTTACTAAAGCTTTCGTGAAATTAATAAACTTTCAAAAGAACGCGATAATCTTTCAAAGTAAAGCTTGTACTGAGAAAAGAAACACTGATCTCAGTGCAAACAGTGCTTTCACACGTAGAAAATCACTGATTGTCTTTACAAAGAAACGCATGTGCGTTTCTTACTAAAGCTTTCATGAAATTAATAAACTTTCGAAAAAACACAATTATCTTTCAAACTAAAGCTTGTACTGAGAAAATGAACACTGATCTCAGTTTAAACAGTGCTTTCACACGTAGCAAACCACAGATTGTCTTTCCAAAAAAACGCATGTTCGTTTCTTACTAAAGCTTACGTGAAATTAATAGTCTTTGGAAAGAACGCGATTATCTTTCAAATAAAGCTTGTACTGAGAAAAGGAACACTTATTGAAATTCTAACAGTGCTTTCACACGTAGCAAACCACTGCTTGTCTTTCCAAAGAAACATATGTGCGTTTCTTACTAAAGCTTTCGTGAAATTAATAAACTTTGGAAAGAATGCTATTATCTTTCAAAGTAAAGCTTGTACTGAGAAAAGAAACACTGATCTCAGTTCAAACAGTGCTTTCACACGTACCAAAACACTGCTTGTCGTTACAAAGAAACGCATGTGCGTTTCTTACTAAAGCTTTCGTGAAATTAATTATCTTTCGAAAGAAAGCGATTATCTTTCAAAGGAAAGCATGTACTGAGAAAGAGAACACTGATCTCAGTTCTAACAGTGCTTTCACAGGGAGCAAATCACTGCTTGTCTTTACAAAGAAGCCCATGTTCGTTTCTTACTAAAGCTTTGGTGAAATTAATAAACTTTCGAAAGAACGCGATTATCTTTCAAAGCAAAGCTTGTACTGAGAAAAGGAACACTGATCTCAGTTCAAACACTGCTTTCACATGTAGCAAACCACTGCTTGTCGTTACAAAGAAACGCATGAGCATTTCTTACTAAAGCTTTAGTGAAATTAAAAAACTTTGGAAAGAACGCAATTATCTTTCAAAGTAAAGCTTGAACTGAGAAAAGCAACACTGATCTCAGTTCTAACAGTGCTTTCACACGTAGCAAACCAATGCTTGTACTTGCAAAGAAACGCATGTGCATTTCTTACTAAAGCTTTCGTGAAATTAATAAACTTTCGAAAGAACCCAATTATCTTTCAAATTAAAGCTTGTACTGAGAAAATAAACCCTGATCTCAGTTCTCACAGTGCTTTCACACGTAGCAAACCACAGCTTGTCTTTACAAAGAAACCCATGTGCGTTTCTTACTAAAGCTTTCGTGAAATTAATAAAATTTCAAAAGAACGCGATTATCTTTCAAAGTAAAGCTTGTACTGAGAAAAGAAACACTGATCTCAGTTCAAACAGTGCTTTCGCATGTAGAAAACCACTGCTTGTCTTTACAAAGAAACACATGTGCGTTTCTTACTAAAGCTTTCGTGAAATTAATAATCTTTCGAAAGAACGCGATTATCTTTCAAAGTAAAGCTTGTACTGTGAAAAGGTACACTGATCTCAGTTTAAACATTGCTTTCACACGTAGCAAACCACAGATTGTCTTTCCAAAAAAACGCATGTTCGTTTCTTACTAAAGCGTTCGTGAAATTAATAATCTTTGGAACGAACGCGATTATCTTTCAAATTAAAGCTTGTACAAGGGAAAAGATACACTTATTGAAATTCTAACAGTGCTTTCACACGTAGCAAACCACTGCTTGTCTTTCCAAAGAACCCATGTGCGTTTCTTACTAAAGCTTTCGTGAAATTAATAAACTTTCGAAAGAATGCGATTATCTTTCAAAGTAAAGCTTGTACTGAGAAAAGAAACACTGATCTCAGTTCAAACAGTGCTTTCACACGTAGAAAACCACTGCTTGTCTTTACAAAGAAACGCATGTGCGTTTCTTACTAAAGCTTTCGTGGAATTAATAAACTTTGGAAAGAACGCGATTATCCTTCAAAGTAAAGCTTGTACTGAGAAAAGGAACACTGATCTCAGTTTAAACAGTGCTTTCACACGTAGCAAACCACAGATGTCTTTCCAAAAAAACGCATGTTCGTTTCATACTAAAGCTTTCGTGAAATTAATAATCTTTTAAAGAACGCGATATCTTTCAAATTAAAGCTTGTCCTGAGAAAAGGAACACTTATTGAAATTCTAACAGTGCTTTCACACGGAGCAAACCACTGCTTGTCTTTACAAAGAAGCCCAGGTCCGTTTCTACTAAAGCTTTTGTGAAATTAACAAACTTTCGAAAGACGCAATTATCTTTCAAAGTAAAGCTTGTACTGAGAAAAGGAACACTTATTGAAATTCTAAAAGTGCTTTCACACGTAGCAAACCACTGCTTGTCTTTCCAAAGAAACACATGTGCGTTTCTTACTAAAGCTTTCGTGAAATTAATAAACTTTGGAAAGAATGCTATTATCTTTCAAAGTAAAGCTTGTACTGAGAAAAGAAACACTGATCTCAGTTCAAACAGTGCTTTCACACGTACCAAACCACTGCTTGTCGTTACAAAGAAACGCATGTGCGTTTCTTACTAAAGCTTTCGTGAAATTAATAATCTTTCGAAAGAAAGCGATTATCTTTCAAAGGAAAGCTTGTACTGAGAAAGAGAACACTGATCTCAGTTCTAACAGTGCTTTCACAGGGAGCAAACCACTGCTTGTCTTTACAAAGAAGCCCATGTTCGTTTCTTACTAAAGCTTTTGTGAAATTAATAAACTTTCAAAAGAACGCGATTATCTTTCAAAGCAAAGCTTGTACTGAGAAAAGGAACACTGATCTCAGTTCAAACACTGCTTTCACATGTAGCAAACCACTGCTTGTCGTTACAAAGAAACGCATGAGCATTTCTTACTAAAGCTTTAGTGAAATTAAAAAACTTTGGAAAGAACGCAATTATCTTTCAAAGTAAAGCTTGAACTGAGAAAAGCAACACTGATCTCAGTTCTAACAGTGCTTTCACACGTAGCAAACCAATGCTTGTAGTTACAAAGAAACGCATGTGCATTTCTTACTAAAGCTTTCGTGAAATTAATAAACTTTCGAAAGAACCCAATTATCTTTCAAATTAAAGCTTGTACTGAGAAAATAAACCCTGATCTCAGTTCTCACAGTGCTTTCACACGTAGCAAACCACAGCTTGTCTTTACAAAGAAACCCATGTGCGTTTCTTACTAAAGCTTTCGTGAAATTAATAAACTTTCAAAAGAACGCGATTATCTTTCAAAGTAAAGCTTGTACTGAGAAAAGAAACACTGATCTCAGTTCAAACAGTGCTTTCGCACGTAGAAAACCACTGCTTGTCTTTACAAAGAAACACATGTGCGTTTCTTACTAAAGCTTTCATGAAATTAATAAACTTTCGAAGGAACGCGATTATCTTTCAAAGTAAAGCTTGTACTGTGAAAAGGAACACTGATCTCAGTTTAAACATTGCTTTCACACGTAGCAAACCACAGATTGTCTTTCCAAAAAAACGCATGTTCGTTTCTTACTAAAGCGTTCGTGAAATTAATAATCTTTGGAACGAACGCGATTATCTTTCAAATTAAAGCTTGTACTGAGAAAAGATACACTTATTGAAATTCTAACAGTGCTTTCACACGTAGAAAACCACTGCTTGTCTTTACAAAGAAACGCATGTGCGTTTCTTACTAAAGCTTTCGTGGAATTAATAAACTTTGGAAAGAACGCGATTATCCTTCAAAGTAAAGCTTGTACTGAGAAAAGGAACACTGATCTCAGTTTAAACAGTGCTTTCACACGTAGCAAACCACAGATGTCTTTCCAAAAAAACGCATGTTCGTTTCATACTAAAGCTTTCGTGAAATTAATAATCTTTGGAAAGAACGCGATATCTTTCAAATTAAAGCTTGTCCTGAGAAAAGGAACACTTAATGAAATTCTAACAGTGCTTTCACACGGAGCAAACCACTGCTTGTCTTTACAAAGAAGCCCATGTTCGTTTCTACTAAAGCTTTTGTGAAATTAACAAACTTTCGAAAGACGCAATTATCTTTCAAAATAAAGCTTGTACTGAGAAAAGGAACACTGATCTCAGTTCAAACAGTGCTTTCACACGTAGCAAACCACTGCTTGTCTTTCCAAAGAAACACATGTGCGTTTCTTACTAAAGCTTTCGTGAAATTAATAAACTTTGGAAAGAATGCTATTATCTTTCAAAGTAAAGCTTGTACTGAGAAAAGAAACACTGATCTCAGTTCAAACAGTGCTTTCACACGTACCAAACCACTGCTTGTCGTTACAAAGAAACGCATTTGCGTTTCTTACTAAAGCTTTCGTGAAATTAATAATCTTTCGAAAGAAAGCGATTATCTTTCAAAGGAAAGCTTGTACTGAGAAAGAGAACACTGATCTCAGTTCTAACAGTGCTTTCACAGGGAGCAAACCACTGCTTGTCTTTACAAAGAAGCCCATGTTCGTTTCTTACTAAAGCTTTTGTGAAATTAATAAACTTTCGAAAGAACGCGATTATTTTTCAAAGCAAAGCTTGTACTGAGAAAAGGAACACTGATCTCAGTTCAAACACTGCTTTTACATGTAGCAAACCACTGCTTGTCGTTACAAAGAAACGCATGAGCATTTCTTACTAAAGCTTTAGTGAAATTAAAAAACTTTGGAAAGAACGCAATTATCTTTCAAAGTAAAACTTGAACTGAGAAAAGCAACACTGATCTCAGTTCTAACAGTGCTTTCACACGTAGCAAACCAATGCTTGTAGTTACAAAGAAACGCATGTGCATTTCTTACTAAAGCTTTCGTGAAATTAATAAACTTTCGAAAGAACCCAATTATCTTTCAAATTAAAGCTTGTACTGAGAAAATAAACCCTGATCTCAGTTCTCACAGTGCTTTCACACGTAGCAAACCACAGCTTGTCTTTACAAAGAAACCCATGTGCGTTTCTTACTAAAGCTTTCGTGAAATTAATAAACTTTCAAAAGAACGCGATTATCTTTCAAAGTAAAGCTTGTACTGAGAAAAGAAACACTGATCTCAGTTTAAACATTGCTTTCACATGTAGCAAACCACAGATTGTCTTTCCAAAAAAACGCATGTTCGTTTCTTACTAAAGCGTTCGTGAAATTAATAATCTTTGGAACGAACGCGATTATCTTTCAAATTAAAGCTTGTACTGAGAAAAGATACACTTATTGAAATTCTAACAGTGCTTTCACACGTAGCAAACCACTGCTTGTCTTTCCAAAGAACCCATGTGCGTTTCTTACTAAAGCTTTCGTGAAATTAATAAACTTTCGAAAGAATGCGATTATCTTTCAAAGTAAAGCTTGTACTGAGAAAAGAAACACTGATCTCAGTTCAAACAGTGCTTTCACACGTAGAAAACCACTGCTTGTCTTTACAAAGAAACGCATGTGCGTTTCTTACTAAAGCTTTCGTGGAATTAATAAACTTTGGAAAGAACGCGATTATCCTTCAAAGTAAAGCTTGTACTGAGAAAAGGAACACTGATCTCAGTTTAAACAGTGCTTTCACACGTAGCAAACCACAGATGTCTTTCCAAAAAAACGCATGTTCGTTTCATACTAAAGCTTTCGTGAAATTAATAATCTTTGGAAAGAACGCGATATCTTTCAAATTAAAGCTTGTCCTGAGAAAAGGAACACTTATTGAAATTCTAACAGTGCTTTCACACGGAGCAAACCACTGCTTGTCTTTACAAAGAAGCCCATGTTCGTTTCTACTAAAGCTTTTGTGAAATTAACAAACTTTCGAAAGACGCAATTATCTTTCAAAGTAAAGCTTGTACTGAGAAAAGGAACACTGATCTCAGTTCAAACAGTGCTTTCACACGTAGCAAACCACTGCTTGTCTTTCCAAAGAAACACATGTGCGTTTTTTACTAAAGTTTTCGTGAAATTAATAAACTTTGGAAAGAATGCTATTATCTTTCAAAGTAAAGCTTGTACTGAGAAAAGAAACACTGATCTCAGTTCAAACAGTGCTTTCACACGTACCAAACCACTGCTTGTCGTTACAAAGAAACGCATGTGCGTTTCTTACTAAAGCTTTCGTGAAATTAATAATCTTTCGAAAGAAAGCGATTATCTTTCAAAGGAAAGCTTGTACTGAGAAAGAGAACACTGATCTCAGTTCTAACAGTGCTTTCACAGGGAGCAAACCACTGCTTGTCTTTACAAAGAAGCCCATGGTCGTTTCTTACTAAAGCTTTTGTGAAATTAATAAACTTTCGAAAGAACGCGATTATCTTTCAAAGCAAAGCTTGTACTGAGAAAAGGAACACTGATCTCAGTTCAAACACTGCTTTCACATGTAGCAAACCACTGCTTGTCGTTACAAAGAAACGCATGAGCATTTTTTACTAAAGCTTTAGTGAAATTAAAAAACTTTGGAAAGAACGCAATTATCTTTCAAAGTAAAGCTTGAACTGAGAAAAGCAACACTGAACTCAGTTCTAACAGTGCTTTCACACGTAGCAAACCAATGCTTGTAGTTACAAAGAAACGCATGTGCATTTCTTACTAAAGCTTTCGTGAAATTAATAAACTTTCGAAAGAACCCAATTATCTTTCAAATTAAAGCTTGTACTGAGAAAAGAAACCCTGATCTCAGTTCTCACAGTGCTTTCACACGTAGCAAACCACAGCTTGTCTTTACAAAGAAACGCATTAGCGTTTCTTACTAAAGCTTTCGTGAAATTAATAAACTTTCAAAAGAACGCGATTATCTTTCAAAGTAAAGCTTGTACTGAGAAAAGAAACACTGATCTCAGTTCAAACAGTGCTTTCGCACGTAGAAAACCACTGCTTGTCTTTACAAAGAAACACATGTGCGTTTCTTACTAAAGCTTTCGTGAAATTAATAAACTTTCGAAGGAACGCGATTATCTTTCAAAGTAAAGCTTGTACTGTGAAAAGGAACACTGATCTCAGTTTAAACATTGCTTTCACACGTAGCAAACCACAGATTGTCTTTCCAAAAAAACGCATGTTCGTTTCTTACTAAAGCGTTCGTGAAATTAATAATCTTTGGAACGAACGCGATTATCTTTCAAATTAAAGCTTGTACTGAGAAAAGATACACTTATTGAAATTCTAACAGTGCTTTCACACGTAGAAAACCACTGCTTGTCTTTACTAAGAAACGCATGTGCGTTTCTTACTAAAGCTTTCGTGGAATTAATAAACTTTGGAAAGAACGCGATTATCCTTCAAATAAAGCTTGTACTGAGAAAAGGAACACTGATCTCAGTTTAAACAGTGCTTTCACACGTAGCAAACCACAGATGTCTTTCCAAAAAAACGCATGTTCGTTTCATACTAAAGCTTTCGTGAAATTAATAATCTTTGGAAAGAACGCGATATCTTTCAAATTAAAGCTTGTCCTGAGAAAAGGAACACTTATTTAAATTCTAACAGTGCTTTCACACGGAGCAAACCACTGCTTGTCTTTACAAAGAAGCCCATGTTCGTTTCTACTAAAGCTTTTGTGAAATTAACAAACTTTCGAAAGACGCAATTATCTTTCAAAGTAAAGCTTGTACTGAGAAAAGGAACACTGATCTCAGTTCAAACAGTGCTTTCACACGTAGCAAACCACTGCTTGTCTTTCCAAAGAAACACATGTGCGTTTCTTACTAAAGCTTTCGTGAAATTAATAAACTTTGGAAAGAATGCTATTATCTTTCAAAGTAAAGCTTGTACTGAGAAAAGAAACACTGATCTCAGTTCAAACAGTGCTTTCACACGTACCAAACCACTGCTTGTCGTTACAAAGAAACGCATGTGCGTTTCTTACTAAAGCTTTCGTGAAATTAATAATCTTTCGAAAGAAAGCGATTATCTTTCAAAGGAAAGCTTGTACTGAGAAAGAGAACACTGATCTCAGTTCTAACAGTGCTTTCACAGGGAGCAAACCACTGCTTGTCTTTACAAAGAAGCCCATGTTCGTTTCTTACTAAAGCTTTTGTGAAATTAATAAACTTTCGAAAGAACGCGATTATCTTTCAAAGCAAAGCTTGTACTGAGAAAAGGAACACTGATCTCAGTTCAAACACTGCTTTTACATGTAGCAAACCACTGCTTGTCGTTACAAAGAAACGCATGAGCATTTCTTACTAAAGCTTTAGTGAAATTAAAAAACTTTGGAAAGAACGCAATTATCTTTCAAAGTAAAGCTTGAACTGAGAAAAGCAACACTGATCTCAGTTCTAACAGTGCTTTCACACGAAGCAAACCAATGCTTGTAGTTACAAAGAAACGCATGTGCATTTCTTACTAAAGCTTTCGTGAAATTAATAAACTTTCGAAAGAACCCAATTATCTTTCAAATTAAAGCTTGTACTGAGAAAATAAACCCTGATCTCAGTTCTCACAGTGCTTTCACACGTAGCAAACCACAGCTTGTCTTTACAAAGAAACCCATGTGCGTTTCTTACTAAAGCTTTCGTGAAATTAATAAACTTTCAAAAGAACGCGATTATCTTTCAAAGTAAAGCTTGTACTGAGAAAAGAAACACTGATCTCAGTTTAAACATTGCTTTCACATGTAGCAAACCACAGATTGTCTTTCCAAAAAAAACGCATGTTCGTTTCTTACTAAAGCGTTCGTGAAATTAATAATCTTTGGAACGAACGCGATTATCTTTCAAATTAAAGCTTGTACTGAGAAAAGATACACTTATTGAAATTCTAACAGTGCTTTCACACGTAGCAAACCACTGCTTGTCTTTCCAAAGAACCCATGTGCGTTTCTTACTAAAGCTTTCGTGAAATTAATAAACTTTCGAAAGAATGCGATTATCTTTCAAAGTAAAGCTTGTACTGAGAAAAGAAACACTGATCTCAGTTCAAACAGTGCTTTCACACGTAGAAAACCACTGCTTGTCTTTACAAAGAAACGCATATGCGTTTCTTACTAAAGCTTTCGTGGAATTAATAAACTTTGGAAAGAACGCGATTATCCTTCAAAGTAAAGCTTGTACTGAGAAAAGGAACACTGATCTCAGTTTAAACAGTGCTTTCACACGTAGCAAACCACAGATGTCTTTCCAAAAAAACGCATGTTCGTTTCATACTAAAGCTTTCGTGAAATTAATAATCTTTGGAAAGAACGCGATATCTTTCAAATTAAAGCTTGTCCTGAGAAAAGGAACACTTATTGAAATTCTAACAGTGCTTTCACACGGAGCAAACCACTGCTTGTCTTTACAAAGAAGCCCATGTTCGTTTCTACTAAAGCTTTTGTGAAATTAACAAACTTTCGAAAGACGCAATTATCTTTCAAAGTAAAGCTTGTACTGAGAAAAGGAACACTGATCTCAGTTCAAACAGTGCTTTCACACGTAGCAAACCACTGCTTGTCTTTCCAAAGAAACACATGTGCGTTTTTTACTAAAGTTTTCGTGAAATTAATAAACTTTGGAAAGAATGCTATTATCTTTCAAAGTAAAGCTTGTACTGAGAAAAGAAACACTGATCTCAGTTCAAACAGTGCTTTCACACGTACCAAACCACTGCTTGTCGTTACAAAGAAACGCATGTGCGTTTCTTACTAAAGCTTTCGTGAAATTAATAATCTTTCGAAAGAAAGCGATTATCTTTCAAAGGAAAGCTTGTACTGAGAAAGAGAACACTGATCTCAGTTCTAACAGTGCTTTCACAGGGAGCAAACCACTGCTTGTCTTTACAAAGAAGCCCATGGTCGTTTCTTACTAAAGCTTTTGTGAAATTAATAAACTTTCGAAAGAACGCGATTATCTTTCAAAGCAAAGCTTGTACTGAGAAAAGGAACACTGATCTCAGTTCAAACACTGCTTTCACATGTAGCAAACCACTGCTTGTCGTTACAAAGAAACGCATGAGCATTTCTTACTAAAGCTTTAGTGAAATTAAAAAACTTTGGAAAGAACGCAATTATCTTTCAAAGTAAAGCTTTAACTGAGAAAAGCAACACTGAACTCAGTTCTAACAGTGCTTTCACACGTAGCAAACCAATGCTTGTAGTTACAAAGAAACGCATGTGCATTTCTTACTAAAGCTTTCGTGAAATTAATAAACTTTCGAAAGAACCCAATTATCTTTCAAATTAAAGCTTGTACTGAGAAAAGAAACCCTGATCTCAGTTCTCACAGTGCTTTCACACGTAGCAAACCACAGCTTGTCTTTACAAAGAAACGCATTAGCGTTTCTTACTAAAGCTTTCGTGAAATTAATAAACTTTCAAAAGAACGCGATTATCTTTCAAAGTAAAGCTTGTACTGAGAAAAGAAACACTGATCTCAGTTCAAACAGTGCTTTCGCACGTAGAAAACCACTGCTTGTCTTTACAAAGAAACACATGTGCGTTTCTTACTAAAGCTTTCGTGAAATTAATAAACTTTCGAAGGAACGCGATTATCTTTCAAAGTAAAGCTTGTACTGTGAAAAGGAACACTGATCTCAGTTTAAACATTGCTTTCACACGTAGCAAACCACAGATTGTCTTTCCAAAGAACCCATGTGCGTTTCTTACTAAAGCGTTCGTGAAATTAATAATCTTTGGAACGAACGCGATTATCTTTCAAATTAAAGCTTGTACTGAGAAAAGATACACTTATTGAAATTCTAACAGTGCTTTCACACGTAGCAAACCACTGCTTGTCTTTCCAAAGAACCCATGTGCGTTTCTTACTAAAGCTTTCGTGAAATTAATAAACTTTCGAAAGAATGCGATTATCTTTCAAAGTAAAGCTTGTACTGAGAAAAGAAACACTGATCTCAGTTCAAACAGTGCTTTCACACGTAGCAAACCACAGATGTCTTTCCAAAAAAACGCATGTTCGTTTCATACTAAAGCTTTCGTGAAATTAATAATCTTTGGAAAGAACGCGATATCTTTCAAATTAAAGCTTGTCCTGAGAAAAGGAACACTTATTGAAATTCTAACAGTGCTTTCACACGGAGCAAACCACTGCTTGTCTTTACAAAGAAGCCCATGTTCTTTTCTACTAAAGCTTTTGTGAAATTAACAAACTTTCGAAAGACGCAATTATCTTTCAAAGTAAAGCTTGTACTGAGAAAAGGAACACTGATCTCAGTTCAAACAGTGCTTTCACACGTAGCAAACCACTGCTTGTCTTTCCAAAGAAACACATGTGCGTTTCTTACTAAAGCTTTCGTGAAATTAATAAACTTTGGAAAGAATGCTATTATCTTTCAAAGTAAAGCTTGTACTGAGAAAAGAAACACTGATCTCAGTTCAATCAGTGCTTTCACACGTACCAAACCACTGCTTGTCGTTACAAAGAAACGCATGTGCGTTTCTTACTAAAGCTTTCGTGAAATTAATAATCTTTCGAAAGAAAGCGATTATCTTTCATAGGAAAGCTTGTACTGAGAAAGAGAACACTGATCTCAGTTCTAACAGTGCTTTCACAGGGAGCAAACCACTGCTTGTCTTTACAAAGAAGCCCATGTTCGTTTCTTACTAAAGCTTTTGTGAAATTAATAAACTTTCGAAAGAACGCGATTATCTTTCAAAGCAAAGCTTGTACTGAGAAAAGGAACACTGATCTCAGTTCAAACACTGCTTTCACATGTAGCAAACCACTGCTTGTCGTTACAAAGAAACGCATGAGCATTTCTTACTAAAGCTTTAGTGAAATTAAAAAACTTTGGAAAGAACGCAATTATCTTTCAAAGTAAAGCTTGAACTGAGAAAAGCAACACTGAACTCAGTTCTAACAGTGCTTTCACACGTAGCAAACCAATGCTTGTAGTTACAAAGAAACGCATGTGCATTTCTTACTAAAGCTTTCGTGAAATTAATAAACTTTCGAAAGAACCCAATTATCTTTCAAATTAAAGCTTGTACTGAGAAAAGAAACCCGGATCTCAGTTCTCACAGTGCTTTCACACGTAGCAAACCACAGCTTGTCTTTACAAAGAAACGCATTAGCGTTTCTTACTAAAGCTTTCGTGAAATTAATAAACTTTCAAAAGAACGCGATTATCTTTCAAAGTAAAGCTTGTACTGAGAAAAGAAACACTGATCTCAGTTCAAACAGTGCTTTCGCACGTAGAAAACCACTGCTTGTCTTTACAAAGAAACACATGTGCGTTTCTTACTAAAGCTTTCGTGAAATTAATAAACTTTCGAAGGAACGCGATTATCTTTCAAAGTAAAGCTTGTACTGTGAAAAGGAACACTGATCTCAGTTTAAACATTGCTTTCACACGTAGCAAACCACAGATTGTCTTTCCAAAAAAACGCATGTTCGTTTCTTACTAAAGCGTTCGTGAAATTAATAATCTTTGGAACGAACGCGATTATCTTTCAAATTAAAGCTTGTACTGAGAAAAGATACACTTATTGAAATTCTAACAGTGCTTTCACACGTAGCAAACCACTGCTTGTCTTTCCAAAGAACCCATGTGCGTTTCTTACTAAAGCTTTCGTGAAATTAATAAACTTTCGAAAGAATGCGATTATCTTTCAAAGTAAAGCTTGTACTGAGAAAAGAAACACTGATCTCAGTTCAAACAGTGCTTTCACACGTAGCAAACCACAGATGTCTTTCCAAAAAAACGCATGTTCGTTTCATACTAAAGCTTTCGTGAAATTAATAATCTTTGGAAAGAACGCGATATCTTTCAAATTAAAGCTTGTCCTGAGAAAAGGAACACTTATTGAAATTCTAACAGTGCTTTCACACGGAGCAAACCACTGCTTGTCTTTACAAAGAAGCCCATGTTCCTTTCTACTAAAGCTTTTGTGAAATTAACAAACTTTCGAAAGACGCAATTATCTTTCAAAGTAAAGCTTGTACTGAGAAAAGGAACACTGATCTCAGTTCAAACAGTGCTTTCACACGTAGCAAACCACTGCTTGTCTTTCCAAAGAAACACATGTGCGTTTCTTACTAAAGCTTTCGTGAAATTAATAAACTTTGGAAAGAATGCTATTATCTTTCAAAGTAAAGCTTGTACTGAGAAAAGAAACACTGATCTCAGTTCAAACAGTGCTTTCACACGTACCAAACCACTGCTTGTCGTTACAAAGAAACGCATGTGCGTTTCTTACTAAAGCTTTCGTGAAATTAATAATCTTTCGAAAGAAAGCGATTATCTTTCATAGGAAAGCTTGTACTGAGAAAGAGAACACTGATCTCAGTTCTAACAGTGCTTTCACAGGGAGCAAACCACTGCTTGTCTTTACAAAGAAGCCCATGTTCGTTTCTTACTAAAGCTTTTGTGAAATTAATAAACTTTCGAAAGAACGCGATTATCTTTCAAAGCAAAGCTTGTACTGAGAAAAGGAACACTGATCTCAGTTCAAACACTGCTTTCACATGTAGCAAACCACTGCTTGTCGTTACAAAGAAACACATGAGCATTTCTTACTAAAGCTTTAGTGAAATTAAAAAACTTTGGAAAGAACGCAATTATCTTTCAAAGTAAAGCTTGAACTGAGAAAAGCAACACTGATCTCAGTTCTAACAGTGCTTTCACACGTAGCACACCAATGCTTGTAGTTACAAAGAAACGCATGTGCATTTCTTACTAAAGCTTTCGTGAAATTAATAAACTTTCGAAAGAACCCAATTATCTTTCAAATTAAAGCTTGTACTGAGAAAATAAACCCTGATCTCAGTTCTCACAGTGCTTTCACACGTAGCAAACCACAGCTTGTCTTTACAAAGAAACCCATGTGCGTTTCTTACTAAACCTTTCGTGAAATTAATAAACTTTCGAAAGAACGCGTTTATCTTTCAAAGTAAAGCTTGTACTGAGAAAAGAAACACTGATCTCAGTTCAAACAGTGATTTCAAACGTACCAAACCACTGCTTGTCATTACAAAGAAACGCCTGTGCCTTTCTTAATAAAGCTTTCGTGAAATTAATAAAATTTCGAAAGAACGCGATTATCTTTCAAAGTAAATCTTGTACTGAGAAAAGGAACACTGATCTAAGTTCTAACAGTGCTTTCACACGTAGCAAACCACTGCTTGTCTTTACAAAGAAACGCATGAGCGTTTCTTACTAAAGCTTTCGTGAAATTAATAATCTTTTGAAAGAAAGCGATTATCTTTCAAAGTAAAGCTTGTACTGAGAAAAGGAAAACTGATCTCAGTTCTAACAGTGATTTCACTCGGAGCAAACCACTGCTTGTCTTTCCAAAGAAACACATGTTCGTTTCTTACTAAAGCATTCGTAAAATTAATAATCTTTTGAAAGAACGTGATTATCTTTCAAAGCAAAGCTTGTACTGAGAAAAGGAAAACTGAGCTCAGTTCTAACAGTTCTTTCACACGTAGTAAACCACTGCTTGTCTTTCCAAAGAAACGCATGTGAGTTTCTTACTAAAGCTTTCGTGAAATTAATAAACTTTCGAAAGAACGCGATTATCTTTCAAAGTAAAGCTTGTACTGAGAAAAGAAACACTGATTTCAATTCTAACAGTGCTTTCACATGTAGCAAACCACTGCTTGTCTTTACAAAAAAACCCATTAGCGTTTCTTTCTAAAGCTTTCGTGAAATTAATAAACTTTCGAAAGAACGCGAATATCTTTCAAATTAAAGCTTGTACTGAGAAAAGGAACACTGATTGAAAGTCCAACAGTGCTTTCACACCTAGCAAACCACTGCTTGTCTTTCCAAAGAAACCCATGTGCATTTCTTACTAAAGCTGTAGTGAAATTAAAAAACTTTGGAAAGAACGCAATTATCTTTCAAAGTAAAGCTTGTACTGAGAAAAGGAACACTGATCTCAGTTTTAACAGTGCTTTCCCATGTAGCAAACCACTGCTTGTCGTTACAAAGAAACGCATGTGCATTTCTTACTAAAGCTTTCGTGAAATTAATAAACTTTCGAAAGAACCCGATTATCTTTCAAAGTAAAGCTTGTACTGAGAAAAGAAACACTGATCTCAGTTGAAACAGTGCTTTCACACGTAGAAAACCACTGCTTGTCTTTGTTTCTTACTAAAGCTTTTGTGAAATTAATAAACTTTCGAAAGAACGCGATTATCTTTCAAAGTAAAGCTTGTACTGAGAAAAGGAACACTGATCTCAGTTTAAACAGGGCTTTCACACGTAGCAAACCTCAGATTGTCTTTCCAAAAAAACGCATGTGCGTTCTTACTAAAGCTCTCGTGAAATTAATAATCTTTGGAAAGAACGCGATTATCTTTCAAAGTAAAGCTTGTACTGAGAAAAGGAAAACTGATCTCAGTTCTAACAGTGCTTTCACACGTAGAAAACCACTGCTTGTCTTTACAAAGAAACGCATATGCGTTTCTTACTAAAGCTTTCGTGAAATTAATAAACTTTCGAAAGAACGCGATTATCTTTCAAAGTAAAGCTTGTACTGAGAAAAGGAACACTTATTGAAATTCTAACAGTGCTTTCACACGTAGCAAACCACGACTTGCCTTTCCAAAGAAACCCATGTTCGTTTCTTACTAAAGCTTTCTTGAAATTAATAAACTTTGGAAAGAACGCGATTATCTTTCAAAGTAAAGCTTGTACTGAGAAAAGGAACACTGATCTCAGTTCAAACAGTGCTTTCACACGTACCGAACCACTGCTTTTCGTTACAAAGAAACGCATGTGCGTTTCTTACTAAAGCTTTCTTGAAATTTATAATCTTTCGAAAGAAAGCGATTGTCTTTCAAAGTAAAACTTGTAATAAGAAAGGGAACACTGATCTCAGTTCTAACAATGCTTTCACACTGAGCAAACCACTGCTTGTCTTTACAAAGAAGCCCATGTTCGTTTCTTACTAAACCTTTCGTGAAATTAATAAACTTTCGAAAGAACGCGTTTATCTTTCAAAGTAAAGCTTGTACTGAGAAAAGGAACACTGATCTCAGTTCAAACAGTGATTTCACTCGGAGCAAACCACTGCTTGTCTTTCCAAAGAAACCCATGTTCATTTCTTATTAAGCTTAAGTAAAATTAATAATCTTTAGAAAGAACGCGATTATCTTTCAAAGCAAAGCTTGTACTGAGAAAAGGAAAACTGATCTCAGTTCTAACCGTGCTTTCACACGTAGTAAACCACTGCTTGTCTTTCCAAAGAAACGCATGTGCGTTTCTTACTAAAGCTTTCGTGAAATTAATAAACTTTCGAAATAACGCGATTATCTTTCAAAGTAAAGCTTGTACTGAGAAAAGAAACACTGATTTCAATTCTAACAGTGATTTCACACGTAGCAAACCACTGCTTGTCTTTACAAAAAAACCCATTAGCGTTTCTTACTAAAGCTTTCGTGAAATTAATAAACTTTCAAAAGAACGCGATTATCTTTAAAATTAAAGCTTGTACTGAGAAAAGGAACACTGATTGAAAGTCCAACAGTGCTTTCACACCTAGCAAACCACTGCTTGTCTTTCCAAAGAAACCCATGTGCATTTCTTACTAAAGCTGTAGTGAAATTAAATAACTTTGGAAAGAACACAATTATCTTTCAAAGTAAAGCTTGTACTGAGAAAAGGAACACTGATCTCAGTTTTAACAGTGCTTTCCCATGTAGCAAACCACTGCTTTTCGTTACAAAGAAACGCATGTGCATTTCTTACTAAAGCTTTCGTGAAATTAATAAACTTTCGAAAGAACGCGATTATCTTTCAAAGTAAAGCTTGTACTGAGAAAAGAAACACTGATCTCAGTTCTAACAGTGCTTTCACACGTAGCAAATCACTGCTCGTCTTTCCAAAGAAACCCATGTGCGTTTCTTACTAAAGCTTTTGTGAAATTAATAAACTTTCGAAAGAACGCGATTATCTTTCAAAGCAAAGCTTGTACTGAGAAAAGGAACACTGATTCAAAGTCTAACAGTGCTTTCACACGTAGCAAACCATTGCTTCTCTTTCCAAAGGAACCCATGTGCATTTCTTACTAAAGCTTTAGTGAAATTAATAAACATTGGAAAAAACGCGATCATCATTCAAAGTAAAGATTGTACTGAGAAAAGGAACACTGATTGAAAGTGTAACAGTGCTTTCACACGTAGAAAACCACTGCTTGTCTTTCCAAAGAAACCCATGTGCATTTCTTACTAAAGCTTTAGTGAAATTAATAAACTTTGGAAAGAACGCGATTATCTTTCAAAGTAAAGCTTGTACTGATAAAAGGGACTTTGATCTCATTTCTAACAGTGCTTTCATACGTAGAAAACCACTGCTTGTCTTTACAAAGAAACGCATGTGCGTTTCTTACTAAAGCTTTCGTGAAATTAATAAACTTTCGAAAGAACGCGATTATCTTTCAAAGTAAAGCTTGTACTGAGAAAAGGAACACTGATCTCAGTTTAAACAGTGCTTTCACACGTAGCAAACCACAGATTGTCTTTCCAAAAAAACGCATGTTCGTTTCTTACTAAAGCGTTCGTGAAATTAATAATCTTTGGAAAGAACGCGATATCTTTCAAATTAGAGCTTGTACTGAGAAAAGGAACACTTATTGAAATTTTAACAGTGCTTTCCCACGTAGCAAACCACTGCTTGTCTTTCCAAAGAAACCCATGTGCGTTTCTTACTAAAGCTTTCGTGAAATTAATAATCTTTCGAAATAACGAGATTATCTTTCAAAGTAAAGTCTGTACTGCTAAAAGGAACACTGATCTCAGTTCTAAC
Source organism: Chionomys nivalis (assembly GCF_950005125.1). Lineage (NCBI taxonomy): Eukaryota > Metazoa > Chordata > Mammalia > Rodentia > Cricetidae > Chionomys > Chionomys nivalis. The sequence continues at coordinate 63,100,327 of NC_080102.1, forward strand.
AGTGCTTTCACACATAGCAAACCACTGCTTGTCTTTCCAAAGAAACGCATGTGCGTTTCTTACTAAAGCTTTCGTGAAATTAATAAACTTTCGAAAGAACGCGATTATCTTTCAAAGTAAAGCTTGTACTGAGAAAAGGAACACTGATTGAAAGTCTAACAGTGCGTTCACACATAGCAAACCACTGCTTGTCTTTCCAAAGAAACCCATGTGCATTTCTTACTAAAGCTTTAGTGAAATTAATAATCTTTGGAAAGAACGCGATTATCTTTCAAAGTAAAGCTTGTACTGAGAAAAGAAACTTTGATCTCAGTTCTAACAGTGCTTTCACACGTAGCAAACCACTGCTTGTCTTTCCAAAGAAACCCATGTGCATTTCTTACTAAAGCTTTAGTGAAATTAATAAACTTTGGAAAGAACGCGATTATCTTTCAAAGTAAAGCTTGTACTGATAAAAGGGACTTTGATCTCATTTCTAACAGTGCTTTCACACGTAGCAAACCACTGCTTGTCTTTACAAAGAAACCCATGTGTGTTTCTTACTAAAGCTTTCGTGAAATTAATCAACTTTCAAAAGAACGCGATTATCGTTCAAAGTAAAGCTTGTACTGAGAAAAGAAACACTGATCTCAGTTCAAACAGTGCTTTCACACATACTGAACCACTGCTTGGCGTTACAAAGAAACCCATGTGCGTTTCTTACTAAAGCTTTTGTGAAATTAATAAACTTTCAAAAGGACGCGATTATCTTTCAAAGTAAAGCTTATACTGAGAAAAGAAACACGTATCTCAGTTCAAACAGAGCTTTCACACGTAGAAAACCACTGCTTGTCTTTCCAAAAAAACGCATGTGCGTTTCTTACTAAAGCTTTCGTGAAATTAATAATCTTTCGAAAGAACGCGATTATCTTTCAAATTAAAGCTTGTACTGAGAAAAGGAACACTGATTCAAAGTCTAACAGTGCTTTCACACGTAGCAAACCATTGCTTCTCTTTCCAAAGGAACACATGTCCATTTCTTACTAAAGCTTTAGTGAAATTAATAAACATTGGAAAGAACGCGATCATGACTCAAATTAAAGATTGTACTGAGAAAAGGAACACTGATTGAAAGTGTAACAGTGCTTTCACACGTAGAAAACCACTGCTTGTCTTTCCAAAGAAACCCATGTGCATTTCTTACTAAAGCTTTAGTGAAATTAATAAACTTTGGAAAGAACGCGATTATCTTTCAAAGTAAAGCTTGTACTGATAAAAGGGACTTTGATCTCATTTCTAACAGTGCTTTCACACGTAGCAAACCACTGCTTGTCTTTACAAAGAAACCCATGTGCGTTTCTTACTAAAGCTTTCGTGAAATTAATCAACTTCCAAAGAACGCGATTTTCGTTCAAAGTAAAGCTTGTACTGAGAAAAGAAACACTGATCTCAGTTCAAACAGTGCTTTAACACGTACTGAACCACTGCTTGGCGTTACAAAGAAACGCATGAGCGTTTCTTACTAAAGCTTTCGTGAAATTAATAATCTTTCGAAAGAATGCGATTATCTTTCAAAGTAAAGCTTGTACTGAGAAGGGGAACACTGATCTCAGTTCTAACTGTGCTTTCACACGTTGCAAACCACTGCTTGTCTTTACAAAGAAGCCCATGTTCGTTCCTTACTAAAGCTTTCGTGAAATTAATAAACTTTCGTAAGAACGCGATTATCTTTCAAATAAAGCTTGTACTGAGAAATGGAACACTGATTGAAAGTCTAACAGTACTTTCACACCGTAGCAAACCACTGCTTGTCTTTCCAAAGAAACCCATCTGCATTTCTTACTAAAGCTTTAGTGAAATTAATAATCTTTCGAAAGAACGTGATTATCTTTCAAAGTAAAGCTTGTACTGAGAAAAGGAACACTGATCTCAGTTCTAACAGTGCTTTCACAGGTAGGAAACCACTGCTTGTCATTACAAAGAAAAGCATGTGGCTTTCTTACTAAAGCTTTCGTGAAATTAATAAACTTTTGAAAGAACACGATTATCATTCAAAGTAAAGCTTATACTAAGAAAAGGAACACTGATTTCAATTCTAACAGTGCTTTCACACGTAGAAAACCACTGCTTGTCTTTACAAAGAAACCCATGTGCGTTTCTTACTAAACCTTTCGTGAAATTAATAAACTTTCGAAAGAACGCGATTATCTTTCAAAGTAAAGCTTGTACTGAGAAAAGGAACACTGATCTCAGTTTAAACAGTGCTTTCACATGTAGCAAACCACAGATTGTTTTTCCAAAAAAACGCATGTGCGTTTCTTACTAAAGCTTTCGTGAAATTAATAATCTTGGAAAGAACGCGATTATCTTTCAAAGTAAAGCTTGTACTGAGAAAAGGAAAACTGATCACAGTTTTAACAGTGCTTTCACATGTAGCAAACCACTGCTTGTCTTTCCAAAGAAACCTATGTGCGTTTCTTACTAAAGCTTTTGTGAAATTAATAATCTTTAAAAAGAACGCGATTATCTTTCAAATTAATGCTTGTACTGAGAAAAGGAACACTTATTGAAATTCTAACAGTGCTTTCACACGTAGCAAACCACTGCTTGTCGTTACAAAGAAACGCATGTGCGTTTCTTACTAAAGCTTTCGTGAAATTAATAATCTTTCGAAAGAAAGCGATTATCTTTCAAAGTAAAGCTTGTACTGAGAAAGGGAACACTGATCTCAGTTCTAACAGTGCTTTCACACGTAGCAAACCACTGCTTGTCTTTACAAAGAAGCCCATGTTCGTTTCTTACTAAAGCTTTCGTGAAATTAATAAACTTTCGTAAGAACGCGATTATCTTTCAATGTAAAGCTTGTACTGAGAAAAGGAACACTGATCTCCGTTCTAACAGTGCTTTCACACGTATCAAACCACTGCTTGTAGTTACAAAGAAACGCATGTGCATTTCTTACTAAAGCTTTCGTGAAATTAATAAACTTTCGAAAGAACCCAATATATTTCAAATTAAAGCTTGTACTGAGAAAAGAAACCCTGATCTCAGTTCTCACAGTGCTTTCTCACGTAGCAAACCACTGCTTGTCTTTACAAAGAAACACATGTGCGTTTCTTACTAAAGCTTTCGTGAAATTAATAATCTTTGGAACGAACTCGATTATCTTTCAAAGTAAAGCTTGTACTGTGAAAAGGAACACTGATCTCAGTTTAAACATTGCTTTCACAAGTAGCAAACCACAGATTGTCTTTCCAAAAAAACGCATGTTCGTTTCTTACTAAAGCGTTCGTGAAATTAATAATCTTTGGAAAGAACGCGATTATCTTTCAAATTAAAGCTTGTACTGAGAAAAGGAACACTGATCTCAGTTCAAAGAGTCCTTTCACACATAGAAAACCACTGCTTGTCTTTCAAAGAAAACGCATGTGCGTTTCTTACTAAAGCTTTTGTGAAATTAATAAACTTTCGAAAGAACGCGATTATCTTTCAAAGTAAAGCTTTTACTGAGAAAAGGAACACTGATCTCAGTTTAAACAGTGCTTTCACACGTAGCAAACCACAGATTGTCTTTCCAAAAAAACTCATGTTCGTTTCTTACTAAAGCTTTCGTGAAATTAATAATCTTTGGAAAGAACGCGATATCTTTCAAATCAAAGCTTGTACTGAGAAAGGAACACTTATTGAAATTCTAACAGTGCTTTCCCACGTAGCAAACCACTGCTTGTCTTTCCAAAGAAACCCATGTACCTTTCTTACTAAAGCTTTCGTGAAATTAATAAACTTTGGAAAGAATGCGATTATCTTTCATAGTATAGCTTGTACTGAGAAAAGAAACACTGATCTCAGTTCAAAGCGTGCTTTCACACGTAGAAAACCACTGCTTGTCTTTACAAAGAAACGCATGTGCGTTTCTTACGAAAGCTTTCCTGAAATTAATAAACTTTCGAAAGAACGCGATTATCTTTCAAAGTAAAGCTTGTACTGAGAAAAGGAACACTGATCTCAGTTTAAACAGTGCTTTCACACGTAGCAAACCACAGATTGTTTTTCCAAAAAAACGCATGTGCGTTTCTTACTAAAGCTTTCGTGAAATTAATAAACTTTGGAAAGGATGCTATTATCTTTCAAAGTAAAGCTTGTACTGAGAAAAGAAACACTTATCTCAGTTCAAACAGTGCTTTCACACGCACCAAACCACTGCTTGTCGTTACAAAGAAACGCATGTGCGTTTCTTACTAAAGCTTTCGTGAAATTAATAATCTTTCGAAAGAAAGCCATTATCTTTCAAAGGAAAGCTTTTACTGAAAAAGGGAACACTGATCTCAGTTCTAACAGTGCTTTCACACGGAGCAAACCACTGCTTGTCTTTACAAAGAAGCCCATGTTCGTTTCTACTAAAGCTTTTGTGAAATTAACAAACTTTCGAAAGACGCAATTATCTTTGAAAGTAAAGCTTGTACTGAGAAAAGGAACACTGATCTCAGTTCAAACAGTGCTTTCACACGTAGCAAACCACAGATTGTCTTTCCAAAAAAACGCATGTTCGTTTCTTACTAAAGCGTTCGTGAAATTAATAATCTTTGGAAAGAACACGATTATCTTTCAAAGTAAAGCTTGTACTGATAAAAGGGACTTTGATCTCATTTCTAACAGTGCTTTCACACGTAGAAAACCACTGCTTGTCTTTACAAAGAAACGCATGTGCGTTTCTTACTAAAGCTTTCGTGAAATTAATAAACTTTCGAAAGAACGCGATTATCTTTCAAAGTAAAGCTTGTACTGAGAAAAGGAACACTGATCTCAGTTTAAACAGTGCTTTCACACGTAGCAAACCACAGATTGTCTTTCCAAAAAAACGCATGTTCGTTTCTTACTAAAGCGTTCGTGAAATTAATAATCTTTGGAAAGAACGCGATATCTTTCAAATTAGAGCTTGTACTGAGAAAAGGAACACTTATTGAAATTCTAACAGTGCTTTCACATGTAGCAAACCACTGCTTGTCTTTACAAAAAAACCCATTAGCGTTTCTTACTAAAGCTTTCGTGAAATTAATAAACTTTCAAAAGAACGCGATTATCTTTAAAATTAAAGCTTGTACTGAGAAAAGGAACACTGATTGAAAGTCCAACAGTGCTTTCACACCTAGCAAACCACTGCTTGTCTTTCCAAAGAAACCCATGTGCATTTCTTACTAAAGCTGTAGTGAAATTAAATAACTTTGGAAAGAACACAATTATCTTTCAAAGTAAAGCTTGTACTGAGAAAAGGAACACTGATCTCAGTTTTAACAGTGCTTTCCCATGTAGCAAACCACTGCTTTTCGTTACAAAGAAACGCATGTGCATTTCTTACTAAAGCTTTCGTGAAATTAATAAACTTTCGAAAGAACGCGATTATCTTTCAAAGTAAAGCTTGTACTGAGAAAAGAAACACTGATCTCAGTTCTAACAGTGCTTTCACACGTAGCAAATCACTGCTTGTCTTTCCAAAGAAACCCATGTGCGTTTCTTACTAAAGCTTTTGTGAAATTAATAAACTTTCGAAAGAACGCGATTATCTCTCAAAGCAAAGCTTGTACTGAGAAAAGGAACACTGATTCAAAGTCTAACAGTGCTTTCACACGTAGCAAACCATTGCTTCTCTTTCCAAAGGAACCCATGTGCATTTCTTACTAAAGCTTTAGTGAAATTAATAAACATTGGAAAAAACGCGATCATCATTCAAAGTAAAGATTGTACTGAGAAAAGGAATACTGATTGAAAGTGTAACAGTGCTTTCACACGTAGAAAACCACTGCTTGTCTTTCCAAAGAAACCCATGTGCATTTCTTACTAAAGCTTTCGTGAAATTAATAAACTTTCGAAAGAACGCGTTTATCTTTCAAATTAGAGCTTGTACTGAGAAAAGGAACACTTATTGAAATTCTAACAGTGCTTTCACATGTAGCAAACCACTGCTTGTCTTTACAAAAAAACCCATTAGCGTTTCTTACTAAAGCTTTCGTGAAATTAATAAACTTTCAAAAGAACGCGATTATCTTTAAAATTAAAGCTTGTACTGAGAAAAGGAACACTGATTGAAAGTCCAACAGTGCTTTCACACCTAGCAAACCACTGCTTGTCTTTCCAAAGAAACCCATGTGCATTTCTTACTAAAGCTGTAGTGAAATTAAATAACTTTGGAAAGAACACAATTATCTTTCAAAGTAAAGCTTGTACTGAGAAAAGGAACACTGATCTCAGTTTTAACAGTGCTTTCCCATGTAGCAAACCACTGCTTTTCGTTACAAAGAAACGCATGTGCATTTCTTACTAAAGCTTTCGTGAAATTAATAAACTTTCGAAAGAACGCGATTATCTTTCAAAGTAAAGCTTGTACTGAGAAAAGAAACACTGATCTCAGTTCTAACAGTGCTTTCACACGTAGCAAATCACTGCTTGTCTTTCCAAAGAAACCCATGTGCGTTTCTTACTAAAGCTTTTGTGAAATTAATAAACTTTCGAAAGAACGCGATTATCTCTCAAAGCAAAGCTTGTACTGAGAAAAGGAACACTGATTCAAAGTCTAACAGTGCTTTCACACGTAGCAAACCATTGCTTCTCTTTCCAAAGGAACCCATGTGCATTTCTTACTAAAGCTTTAGTGAAATTAATAAACATTGGAAAAAACGCGATCATCATTCAAAGTAAAGATTGTACTGAGAAAAGGAATACTGATTGAAAGTGTAACAGTGCTTTCACACGTAGAAAACCACTGCTTGTCTTTCCAAAGAAACCCATGTGCATTTCTTACTAAAGCTTTAGTGAAATTAATAAACTTTGGAAAGAACGCGATTATCTTTCAAAGTAAAGCTTGTACTGATAAAAGGGACTTTGATCTCATTTCTAACAGTGCTTTCACACGTAGAAAACCACTGCTTGTCTTTACAAAGAAACGCATGTGCGTTTCTTACTAAAGCTTTCGTGAAATTAATAAACTTTCGAAAGAACGCGATTATCTTTCAAAGTAAAGCTTGTACTGAGAAAAGGAACACTGATTCAAAGTCTAACAGTGCTTTCACACGTAGCAAACCATTGCTTCTCTTTCCAAAGGAACCCATGTGCATTTCTTACTAAAGCTTTAGTGAAATTAATAAACATTGGTAAAAACGCGATCATCATTCAAAGTAAAGATTGTACTGAGAAAAAGAACACTGATTGAAAGTGTAACAGTGCTTTCACACGTAGAAAACCACTGCTTGTCTTTCCAAAGAAACCCATGTGCATTTCTTACTAAAGCTTTAGTGAAATTAATAAACTTTGGAAAGAACGCGATTATCTTTCAAAGTAAAGCTTGTACTGATAAAAGGGACTTTGATCTCATTTCTAACAGTGCTTTCACACGTAGCAAACCACTGCTTGTCTTTACAAAGAAACCCATGTGCGTTTCTTACTAAAGCTTTCGTGAAATTAATCAACTTTCAAAAGAACGCGATTATCGTTCAAAGTAAAGCTTGTACTGAGAAAAGAAACACTGATCTCAGTTCTAACAGTGCTTTCACACGTACTGAACCACTGCTTGGCGTTACAAAGAAACGCATGAGCGTTTCTTACTAAAGCTTTCGTGAAATTAATAATCTTTCGAAAGAATGCGATTATCTTTCAGAGTAAAGCTTGTACTGAGAAGGGGAACACTGATCTCAGTTCTAACTGTGCTTTCACACGTAGCAAACCACTGCTTGTCTTTACAAAGAAGTCCATGTTCGTTCCTTACTAAAGCTTTCGTGAAATTAATAAACTTTCGTAAGAATGCGATTATCTTTCAAATAAAGCTTGTACTGAGAAAAGGAACACATATTGAAAGTCTAACAGTACTTTCACACCGTAGCAAACTACTGCTTGTCTTTCCAAAGAAACCCATGTGCATTTCTTACTAAAGCTTTAGTGAAATTAATAATCTTTCGAAAGAACGCGATTATCTTTCAAAGTAAAGCTTGTACTGAGAAAAGGAACACTGATCTCAGTTCTAACAGTGCTTTCACATGTAGCAAACCACTGCTTGTCGTTACAAAGAAAAGCATGTGCCTTTCTTACTAAAGCTTTCGTGAAATTAATAAACTTTTGGAAGAACACGATTATCATTCAAAGTAAAGCTTATACTGAGAAAAGAAACACTGATCTCAATTCTAACAGTGATTTCACACGTAGCAAACCACTGCTTGTCTTTACAAAGAAACCCATGTGGGTTTCTTACTAAAGCTTTTGTGAAATTAATAAACTTTCGTAAGAACGCGATTATCTTTCAAATAAAGCTTGTACTGAGAAAAGGAAAACTGATTGAAAGTCTAACAGTACTTTTACATGTAGCAAACCACTGCTTGTCTTTCCAAAGAAACCCATGTGCATTTCTTACTAAAGCTTTAGTGAAATTAATAATCTTTCGAAAGAACGTGATTATCTTTCAAAGTAAAGCTTGAACTGAGAAAAGGAACTTTGATCTCAGTTCTAACAGTGCTTTCACACGTAGCAAACCACTGCTTGTCGTTACAAAGAAACGCATGTGCATTTCTTACTAAAGCTTTCGTGAAATTAATAATCTTTCGAAAGAACGAGATTATCTTTCAAAGTAAAGCTTGTATTGAGAAAAGGAACACTGATCTCAGTGCTAACAGTGCTTTCACACTTAGCAAACTACTGCTTGTCTTTACAAAGAAACCCATGTGCGTTTCTTACTAAGCTTTAGTGAAATTAATAAACATTGGAAAGAACGCGATCATCATTCAAAGTAAAGATTGTACTGAGAAAAGGAACACTGATTGAAAGTGTAACAGTGCTTTCACACGTAGAAAACCACTGCTTGCCTTTCCAAAGAAACCCATGTGCATTTCTTACTAAAGCTTTAGTGAAATTAATAAACTTTCGAAAGAACGCGATTATCTTTCAAAGTAAAGCTTGTACTGAGAAAAGGAACACTGATTCAAAGTCTAACAGTTCTTTCACACGTAGAAAACCACTGCTTGCCTTTCCAAAGAAACCCATGTGCATTTCTTACTAAAGCTTTAGTGAAATTAATAAACTTTGGAAAGAACGCGATTATCTTTCAAAGTAAATCTTGTACTGATAAAAGGGACTTTGATCTCATTTCTAACAGTGCTTTCACACGTAGCAAACCACTGCTTGTCTTTACAAAGAAACCCATGTGCGTTTCTTACTAAAGCTTTCGTGAAATTAATCAACTTTCAAAAGAACGCGATTATCGTTCAAAGTAAAGCTTGTACTGAGAAAAGAAACACTGATCTCAGTTCAAACAGTGCTTTCACACGTACTGAACCACTGCTTGGCATTACAAAGAAACGCATGAGCATTTCTTACTAAAGCTTTCGTGAAATTAATAATCTTTCGAAAGAATGCGATTATCTTTCAAAGTAAAGCTTGTACTGAGAAGGGGAACACTGATCTCAGTTCTAACTGTGCTTTCACACGTAGCAAACCACTGCTTGTCTTTACAAAGAAGCCCATGTTCGTTCCTTACTAAAGCTTTCGTGAAATTAATAAACTTTCGTAAGAATGCGATTATCTTTCAAATAAAGCTTGTACTGAGAAAAGGAACACTGATTGAAAGTCTAACAGTACTTTCACACCGTAGCAAACTACTGCTTGTCTTTCCAAAGAAACCCATCTGCATTTCTTACTAAAGATTTAGTGAAATTAATGATCTTTCGAAAGAACGCGATTATCTTTCAAAGTAAAGCTTGTACTGAGAAAAGGAACACTGATCTCAGTTCTAACAGTGCTTTCACATGTAGCAAACCACTGCATGTCGTTACAAAGAAAAGCATGTGCCTTTCTTACTAAAGCTTTGGTGAAATTAATAAACTTTTGGAAGAACACGATTATCATTCAAAGTAAAGCTTATACTGAGAAAAGAAACACTGATCTCAATTCTAACAGTGATTTCACACGTAGCAAACAACTGCTTGTCTTTACAAAGAAACCCATGTGGGTTTCTTACTAAAGCTTTTGTGAAATTAATAAACTTTCGTAAGAACGCTATTATCATTCAAATAAAGCTTGTACTGAGAAAAGGAACACTGATTGAATGTCTAACAGTACTTTCACATGTAGCAAACCACTGCTTGTCTTTCCAAAGAAACCCATGTGCATTTCTTACTAAAGCTTTAGTGAAATTAATAATCTTTCGAAAGAACGTGATTATCTTTCAAAGTAAAGCTTGTACTGAGAAAAGGAACTTTGATCTCAGTTCTAACAGTGCTTTCACCCGTAGCAAACCACTGCTTGTCGTTACAAAGAAACGCATGTGCATTTCTTACTAAAGCTTTCGTGAAATTAATAATCTTTCGAAAGAACGAGATTATCTTTAAAAGTAAAGCTTGTATTGAGAAAAGGAACACTGATCTCAGTTCTAACAGTGCTTTCACACTTAGCAAACCACTGCTTGTCTTTACAAAGAAACCCATGTGCGTTTCTTACTAAAGCTTTCGTGAAATTAATAAACTTTTGAAAGAACGCGATTATCTTTCAAAGTAAAGCTTGTACTGAGAAAAGGAACACTGATTCAAAGTCTAACAGTGCTTTCACACGTAGCAAACCATTGCTTCTCTTCCCAAAGGAACCCATGTGCATTTCTTACTAAAGCTTTAGTGAAATTAATAAACATTGGAAAGAACGCGATCATCATTCAAAGTAAAGATTGTACTGAGAAAAGGAACACTGATTGAAAGTGTAACAGTGCTTTCACACGTAGAAAACCACTGCTTGTCTTTCCAAAGAAACCCATGTGCATTTCGTACTAAAGCTTTAGTGAAATTAATAAACTTTGGAAAGAACGCGATTATCTTTCAAAGTAAAGCTTGTACTGATAAAAAGGACTTTGATCTCATTTCTAACAGTGCTTTCACACGTAGCAAACCACTGCTTGTCTTTACAAAGAAACCCATGTGCGTTTCTTACTAAAGCTTTCGTGAAATTAATCAACTTTCAAAAGAACGCGATTATCGTTCAAAGTAAAGCTTGTACTGAGAAAAGAAACACTGATCTCAGTTCAAACAGTGCTTTCACACGTACTGAACCACTGCTTGGCGTTACAAAGAAACGCATGAGCGTTTCTTACTAAAGCTTTCGTGAAATTAATAATCTTTCGAAAGAATGCGATTATCTTTCAAAGTAAAGCTTGTACTGAGAAGGGGAACACTGATCTCAGTTCTAACTGTGCTTTCACACGTAGCAAAACACTGCTTGTCTTTACAAAGAAGCCCATGTTCGTTCCTTACTAAAGCTTTCGTGAAATTAATAAACTTTCGTAAGAACGCGATTATCTTTCAAATAAAGCTTGTACTGAGAAAAGGAACACTGATTGAAAGTCTAACAGTACTTTCACACCGTAGCAAACTACTGCTTGTCTTTCCAAAGAAACCCATGTGCATTTCTTACTAAAGCTTTAGTGAAATTAATAATCTTTCGAAAGAACGCGATTATCTTTCAAAGTAAAGCTTGTACTGAGAAAAGGAACACTGATCTCAGTTCTAACAGTGCTTTCACATGTAGCAAACCACTGCTTGTCGTTACAAAGAAAAGCATGTGCCTTTCTTACTAAAGCTTTCGTGAAATTAATAAACTTTTGGAAGAACACGATTATCATTCAAAGTAAAGCTTATACTGAGAAAAGAAACACTGATCTCAATTCTAACAGTGATTTCACACGTAGCAAACCACTGCTTGTCTTTACAAAGAAACCCATGTGGGTTTCTTACTAAAGCTTTTGTGAAATTAATAAACTTTCGTAAGAACGCGATTATCTTTCAAATAAAGCTTGTACTGAGAAAAGGAAAACTGATTGAAAGTCTAACAGTACTTTTACATGTAGCAAACCACTGCTTGTCTTTCCAAAGAAACCCATGTGCATTTCTTACTAAAGCTTTAGTGAAATTAATAATCTTTCGAAAGAACGTGATTATCTTTCAAAGTAAAGCTTGAACTGAGAAAAGGAACTTTGATCTCAGTTCTAACAGTGCTTTCACACGTAGCAAACCACTGCTTGTCGTTACAAAGAAACGCATGTGCATTTCTTACTAAAGCTTTCGTGAAATTAATAATCTTTCGAAAGAAAGAGATTATCTTTCAAAGTAAATCTTGTACTGAGATGGGAGCACTGATCTCAGTTCTAACAGTGCTTTCATACATAGCAAACCACTGCTTGCTTGTCTTTCAAAGAAGCCCATGTTCGTTTCTTACTAAAGCTTTCGTGAAATAAATAAACTTTCGTAAGAACGTGATTATCTTTCAAATAAAGCTTGTACTGAGAAATGGAACACTGATTGAAAGTCTAACAGTACTTTCACACCGTAGCAAACCACTGCTTGTCTTTCCAAAGAAACCCATCTGCATTTCTTACTAAAGCTTTAGTGAAATTAATATTCTTTCGAAAGAACGCGATTATCTTTCAAAGTAAAGCTTGTACTGAGAAAAGGAACACTGATCTCAGTTCTAACAGTGCTTTCACATGTAGCAAACCACTGCTTGTCGTTACAAAGAAAAGCATGTGCCTTTCTTACTAAAGCTTTCGTGAAATTAATAAACTTTTGAAAGAACACGATTATCATTCAAAGTAAAGCTTATACTGAGAAAAGGAACACTGATTTCAATTCTAACAGTGCTTTCACACGTAGCAAACCACTGCTTGTCTTTACAAAGAAACCCATGTGCGTTTCTTACTAAACCTTTCGTGAAATTAATAAACTTTCGAAAGAACGCGATTATCTTTCAAAGTAAAGCTTGTACTGAGAAAAGGAACACTGATCTCAGTTTAAACAGTGCTTTCACACGTAGCAAACCACAGATTGTTTTTCCAAAAAAACGCATGTGCGTTTCTTACTAAAGCTTTCGTGAAATTAATAATCTTGGAAAGAACGCGATTATCTTTCAAAGTAAAGCTTGTACTGAGAAAAGGAAAACTGATCTCAGTTCTAACAGTGCTTTCACATGTAGCAAACCACTGCTTGTCTTTACAAAGAAACCTATGTGCGTTTCTTACTAAAGCTTTAGTGAAATTAATAATCTTTGGAAAGAACGCGATTATCTTTCAAATTAATGCTTGTACTGAGAAAAGGAACACTTATTGAAATTCTAACAGTGCTTTCACACATAGCAAACCACTGCTTGTCGTTACAAAGAAACGCATGTGCGTTTCTTACTAAAGCTTTCGTGAAATTAATAATCTTTCGAAAGAAAGCGATTGTCTTTCAAAGTAAAGCTTGTACTGAGAAAGGGAACACTGATCTCAGTTCTAACCGTGCTTTCACACGTAGCAAACCACTGCTTGTCTTTACAAAGAAGCCCATGTTCGTTTCTTACAAAATCTTTCGTGAAATTAATAAACTTTCGTAAGAACGCGATTATCTTTCAATGTAAAGCTTGTACTGAGAAAAGGAACACTGATTGAAAGTCTAACAGTGCTTTCCCACGTAGCAAACCACTGCTTGTCTTTCCAAAGAAACCCATGTGCATTTCTTACTAAAGCTTTCTTGAAATTAATAAACTTTGGAAAGAACGCGATTATCTTTCAAAGTAAAGCTTGTACTGAGAAAAGGAACTTTGATCTCAGTTCTAACAGTGCTTTCACATGTAGCAAACCACTGCTTGTCATTACAACGAAACGCATGTGCATTTCTTACTAAAGCTTTCGTGAAAATAATAAACTTTTGAAAGAACGCGATTATCTTTCAAAGTTAAGCTTGTACTGAGAAAAGGAACACTGATATCAGTTCTAACAGTGCTTTCACACGTAGCAAAGCACTGATTGTCTTTCCAAAAAAACGCATGTGCGTTTCTTACTAAAGCGTTTCTGAAATTAATAAACTTTCGAAAGAACGCGATTATCTTTCAAAATAAAGCTTGTACTGAGAAAAGGATCACTGATCTCAGTGCAAACAGTGCTTTCACACGTAGCAAACCACTGCTTATCTTTCCAAAGAAACCCATGTGCGTTTCTTACTAAAGCTTTCGTGAAATTAATAATCTTTCGTAAGAAAGCGATTATCTTTCAAAGTAAAGATTGTACTGAGAAAGGGAACACTGATCTCAGCTCTAACAGTGCTTTCACACAGAGCAAACCACTGCTTGCTTGTCTTTTCAAAGAAGCCCATGTTTGTTTCTTACTAAAGCTTTCGTGAAATTAATAAACTTTCGAAAGAACGCGATTATCTTTCAAAGTAAAGCTTGTACTGAGAAAAGAAACACTGATCTCAGTTCACACAATGCTTTCAAACGTACCAAACCACTGCTTTTCGTTACAAAGAAACGCATGTGGGTTTCTTACTAAAGCTTTCGTGAAATTAATAATCTTTCGAAAGAAAGTGATTATCTTTCAAAGTAAAGCTTGTACTGAGAAAGGGAACACTGATCTCAGTTCTAACAGTGCTTTCACACATAGCAAACCACTGCTTGCTTGTCTTTCAAAGAAGCCCATGTTCGTTTCTTACTAAAGCTTTCGTGAAATTAATAATCTTTAGAAATAACGAGATTATCTTTCAAAGTAAAGTCCGTACTGAGAAAAGGAACACTGATCTCAGTTCAAACAGTGCTTTCACACATAGCAAACCACTGCTTGTCTTTCCAAAGAAACGCATGTGCGTTTCTTACTAAAGCTTTCGTGAAATTAATAAACTTTCAAAAGAACGCGATTATCTTTCAAAGTAAAGCTTGTACTGAGAAAAGAAACACTGATCTCAGTTCAAACAATGCTTTCAAACGTACCAAACCACTGCTTTTCGTTACAAAGAAACGCATGTGCGTTTCTTAATAAAGCTTTCGTGAAATTAATAAACTTTCGAAAGAACGCGATTATCTTTCAAAGTAAAGCTTGTACTGAGAAAAGGAACACTGATCTCAGTTTAAACAGTGCTTTCACACGTAGCAAACCACAGATTGTTTTTCCAAAAAAACGCATGTGCGTTTCTTACTTAAGCTTTCGTGAAATTAATAATCTTGGAAAGAATGCGATTATCTTTCAAAGTAAAGCTTGTACTGAGAAAAGGAAAACTGATCTCAGTTCTAACAGTGCTTTCACATGTAGCAAACCACTCCATGTCTTTACAAAGAAACCTATGTGCGTTTCTTACTAAAGCTTTCGTGAAATTAATAATCTTTGGAAAGAACGCGATTATCTTTCAAATTAATGCTTGTACTGAGAAAAGGAACACTTATTGAAATTCTAACAGTGCTTTCACACATAGCAAACCACTGCTTGTCGTTACAAAGAAACGCATGTGCATTTCTTACTAAAGCTTTCGTGAAATTAATAATCTTTCGAAAGAACGAGATTATCTTTCAAAGTAAAGCTTGTATTGAGAAAAGGAACACTGATCTCAGTTATAACAGTGCTTTCACACTTAACAAACCACTGCTTGTCTTTACAAAGAAACACATGTTCGTTCCTTACTAAAGCTTTCGTGAAATTAATAAACTTTCCTAAGAACGCGATTATCTTTCAAATAAAGCTTGTACTGAGAAAAGGAACACTGATTGAAAGTCTAACAGTACTTTCATACCGTAGCAAACTACTGCTTGTCTTTCCAAAGAAACCCATCTGCATTTCTTACTAAAGCTTTAGTGAAATTAATAATCTTTCGAAAGAACGCGATTATCTTTCAAAGTAAAGCTTGTACTGAGAAAAGGAACACTGATCTCAGTTCTAACAGTGCTTTCACATGTAGCAAACCACTGCTTGTCGTTACAAAGAAAATCATGTGCCTTTCTTACTAAAGCTTTCGTGAAATTAATAAACTTTTGGAAGAACACGATTATCATTCAAAGTAAAGCTTATACTGAGAAAAGAAACACTGATCTCAATTTAACAGTGATTTCACACGTTGCAAACCACTGCTTGTCTTTACAAAGAAACCCATGTGGGTTTCTTACTAAAGCTTTTGTGAAATTAATAAACTTTCGTAAGAACGCGATTATCTTTCAAATAAAGCTTGTACTGAGAAAAGGAACACTGATTGAAAGTCTAACAGTACTTTCACATGTAGCAAACCACTGCTTGTCTTTACAAAGAAACCCATGTGCGTTTCTTACTAAAGCTTTTGTGAAATTAATAAACTTTTGAAAGAACGCGATTATCTTTCAAAGTAAAGCTTGTACTGAGAAAAGGAACACTGATTCAAAGTCTAACAGTGCTTTCACACGTAGCAAACCATTGCTTCTCTTTCCAAAGAAACCCATGTGCATTTCTTACTAAAGCTTTAGTGAAATTAATAAACTTTGGAAAGAACGCGATTATCTTTCAAAGTAAAGCTTGTACTGATAAAAGGGACTTTGATCTCATTTCTAACAGTGCTTTCAAACGTAGCAAACCACTGCTTGTCTTTACAAAGAAACCCATGTGCGTTTCTTACTAAAGCTTTCGTGAAATTAATCAACTTTCAAAAGAACGCGATTATCGTTCAAAGTAAAGCTTGTACTGAGAAAAGAAACACTGATCTCAGTTCAAACAGTGCTTTCAAACGTACTGAACCACTGCTGGGCGTTACAAAGAAACGCATGAGCGTTTCTTACTAAAGCTTTCGTGAAATTAATAATCTTTCGAAAGAATGCGATTATCTTTCAAAGTAAAGCTTGTACTGAGAAGGGGAACACTGATCTCAGTTCTAACTGTGCTTTCACATGTAGCAAACCACTGCTTGTCTTTACAAAGAAGCCCATGTTCGTTCCTTAATAAAGCTTTCGTGAAATTAATAAACTTTCGTAAGAATGCGATTATCTTTCAAATAAAGCTTGTACTGAGAAAAGGAACACTGATTGAAAGTCTAACAGTACTTTCACACCGTAGCAAACTACTGCTTGTCTTTCCAAAGAAACCCATCTGCATTTCTTACTAAAGCTTTAGTGAAATTAATAATCTTTCGAAAGAACGCGATTATCTTTCAAAGTAAAGCTTGTACTGAGAAAAGGAACACTGATCTCAGTTCTAACAGTGCTTTCACATGTAGCAAACCACTGCTTGTCGTTACAAAAAAAGCATGTGCCTTTCTTACTAAAGCTTTCGTGAAATTAATAAACTTTTGGAAGAACACGATTATCATTCAAAGTAAAGCTTATACTGAGAAAAGAAACACTGATCTCAATTCTAACAGTGATTACACATAGCAAACCACTGCTTGTCTTTACAAAGAAACCCATGTGGGTTTCTTACTAAAGCTTTTGTGAAATTAATAAACTTTCGTAAGAACGCGATTATCTTTCAAATAAAGCTTGTACTGAGAAAAGGAAAACTGATTGAAAGTCTAACAGTACTTTCACATGTAGCAAACCACGCTTGTCTTTCCAAAGAAACCCATGTGCATTTCTTACTAAAGCTTTAGTGAAATTAATAATCTTTCGAAAGAACGTGATTATCTTTCAAAGTAAAGCTTGAACTGAGAAAAGGAACTTTGACCTCAGTTCTAACAGTGCTTTCACACATAGCAAACCACTGCTTGTCGTTACAAAGAAACGCATGTGCATTTCTTACTAAAGCTTTCGTGAAATTAATAATCTTTCGAAAGAACGAGATTATCTTTCAAAGTAAAGCTTGTATTGAGAAAAGGAACACTGATCTCAGTGCTAACAGTGCTTTCACACTTAGCAAACCACTGCTTGTCTTTACAAAGAAACCCATGTGCGTTTCTTACTAAAGCTTTTGTGAAATTAATAAACTTTCGAAAGAACGCGATTATCTTTCAAAGTAAAGCTTGTACTGATAAAAGGGACTTTGATCTCGTTTCTAACAGTGCTTTCACACGTAGCAAACCACTGCTTGTCTTTACAAAGAAACCCATGTGCGTTTCTTACTAAAGCTTTCGTGAAATTAATCAACTTTCAAAAGAACGCGATTATCGTTCAAAGTAAAGCTTGTACTGAGAAAAGAAACACTGATCTCAGTTCAAACAGTGCATTCACACGTACTGAACCACTGCTTGGCATTACAAAGAAACGCATGAGCGTTTCTTACTAAAGCTTTCGTGAAATTAATAATCTTTCGAAAGAATGCGATTATCTTTCAAAGTAAAGCTTGTACTGAGAAGGGGAACACTGATCTCAGTTCTAACTGTGCTTTCACACGTAGCAAATCACTGCTTGTCTTTACAAAGAAGCCCATGTTCGTTTCTTACTAAAGCTTTCGTGAAATTAATAAACTTTCGTAAGAATGCGATTATCTTTCAAATAAAGCTTGTACTGAGAAAAGGAACACTGATTGAAAGTCTAACAGTACTTTCACACCGTAGCAAACTACTGCTTTTCTTTCCAAAGAAACCCATCTGCATTTCTTACTAAAGCTTTAGTGAAATTAATGATCTTTCGAAAGAACGCGATTATCTTTCAAAGTAAAGCTTGTACTGAGAAAAGGAACACTGATCTCAGTTCTAACAGTGCTTTCACATGTAGCAAACCACTGCATGTCGTTACAAAGAAAAGCATGTGCCTTTCTTACTAAAGCTTTCGTGAAATTAATAAACTTTTGGAAGAACACGATTATCATTCAAAGTAAAGCTTATACTGAGAAAAGAAACACTGATCTCAATTCTAACAGTGATTTCACACGTAGCAAACTACTGCTTGTCTTTACAAAGAAACCCATGTGGGTTTCTTACTAAAGCTTTTGTGAAATTAATAAACTTTCGTAAGAACGCTATTATCTTTCAAATAAAGCTTGTACTGAGAAAAGGAACACTGATTGAATGTCTAACAGTACTTTCACATGTAGCAAACCACTGCTTGTCTTTCCAAAGAAACCCATGTGCATTTCTTACTAAAGCTTTAGTGAAATTAATAATCTTTCGAAAGAACGTGATTATCTTTCAAAGTAAAGCTTGTACTGAGAAAAGGAACTTTGATCTCAGTTCTAACAGTGCTTTCACCCGTAGCAAACCACTGCTTGTCGTTACAAAGAAACGCATGTGCATTTCTTACTAAAGCTTTCGTGAAATTAATAATCTTTCGAAAGAACGAGATTATCTTTAAAAGTAAAGCTTGTATTGAGAAAAGGAACACTGATCTCAGTTCTAACAGTGCTTTCACACTTAGCAAACCACTGCTTGTCTTTACAAAGAAACCCATGTGCGTTTCTTACTAAAGCTTTTGTGAAATTAATAAACTTTTGAAAGAACGCGATTATCTTTCAAATAAACCTTGTACTGAGAAATGGAACACTGATTGAAAGTCTAACAGTACTTTCACACCGTAGCAAACCACTGCTTGTCTTTCAAAAGAAACCCATGTGCATTTCTTACTAAAGCTTTAGTGAAATTAATAATCTTTCGAAAGAACGCGATTATCTTTCAAAGTAAAGCTTGTACTGAGAAAAGGAACACTGATTGAAAGTCTAACAGTGCGTTCACACATAGCAAAACACTGCTTGTCTTTCCAAAGAAACCCATGTGCATTTCTTACTAAAGCTTTCGTGAAATTAATAAACTTTGGAAAGGACGCGATTATCTTTCAAAGTAAAGCTTGTACTGAGAAAAGGAACTTTGATCTCAGTTCTAACAGTGCTTTCACACGTAGCAAACCACTGCTTGTCTTTACAAAGAAACCCATGTGCGTTTCTTACTAAAGCTTTCGTGAAATTAATCAACTTTCAAAAGAACGCGATTATCCTTCAAAGTAAAGCTTGTACTGAGAAAAGAAACACTGATCTCAGTTCAAATAGTGCTTTCACACGTACTGAACCACTGCTTGGCGTTACAAAGAAACGCATGAGCGTTTCTTACTAAAGCTTTCGTGAAATTAATAATCTTTCGAAAGAATGCAATTATCTTTCAAAGTAAAGCTTGTACTGAGAAGGGGAACACTGATCTCAGTTCTAACTGTGCTTTCACACGTAGCAAACCACTGCTTGTCTTTACAAAGAAGCCCATGTTCGTTCCTTACTAAAGCTTTCGTGAAATAAATAAACTTTCGTAAGAACGTGATTATCTTTCAAATAAAGCTTGTACTGAGAAATGGAACACTGATTGAAAGTCTAACAGTACTTTCACACCGTAGCAAACCACTGCTTGTCTTTCCAAAGAAACCCATCTGCATTTCTTACTAAAGCTTTAGTGAAATTAATAATCTTTCGAAAGAACGCGATTATCTTTCAAAGTAAAGCTTGTACTGAGAAAAGGAACACTGATCTCAGTTCTAACAGTGCTTTCACATGTAGCAAACCACTGCTTGTCGTTACAAAGAAAAGTATGTGCCTTTCTTACTAAAGCTTTCGTGAAATTAATAAACTTTTGAAAGAACACGATTATCATTCAAAGTAAAGCTTATACTGAGAAAAGGAACACTGATTTCAATTCTAACAGTGCTTTCACACGTAGCAAACCACTGCTTGTCTTTACAAAGAAACCCATGTGCGTTTCTTACTAAACCTTTCGTGAAATTAATAAACTTTCGAAAGAAAGCGATTATCTTTCAAAGTAAAGCTTGTACTGAGAAAAGGAACACTGATCTCAGCTTAAACAGTGCTTTCACACGTAGCAAACCACAGATTGTTTTTCCAAAAAAACGCATGTGCGTTTCTTACTAAAGCTTTCGTGAAATTAATAATCTTGGAAAGAACGCGATTATCTTTCAAAGTAAAGCTTGTACTGAGAAAAGGAAAACTGATCTCAGTTCTAACAGTGCTTTCACATGTAGCAAACTACTGCTTGTCTTTACAAAGAAACCTATGTGCATTTCTTACTAAAGCTTTCGTGAAATTAATAATCTTTGGAAAGAACGCGATTATCTTTCAAATTAATGCTTGTACTGAGAAAAGGAACACTTATTGAAATTCTAACAGTGCTTTCACACATAGCAAACCACTGCTTGTCGTTACAAAGAAACGCATGTGCGTTTCTTACTAAAGCTTTCGTGAAATTAATAATCTTTCGAAAGAAAGCGATTATC
Organism: Chionomys nivalis; assembly: GCF_950005125.1. NCBI lineage: Eukaryota > Metazoa > Chordata > Mammalia > Rodentia > Cricetidae > Chionomys > Chionomys nivalis. The sequence goes on from NC_080102.1 coordinate 63,121,222, forward strand.
TTTCAAAGTAAAGCTTGTACTGAGAAAGGGAACACTGATCTCAGTTCTAACAGTGCTTTCACACGTAGCAAACCACTGCTTGTCTTTACAAAGAAGCCCATGATCGTTTCTTACAAAAGCTTTAATGAAATTAATAAACACTCGTAAGAACGCGATTATCTTTCAATGTAAAGCTTGTACTGAGAAAAGGAACACTGATTGAAAGTCTAACAGTGCTTTCCCACGTAGCAAACCACTGCTTGTCTTTCCAAAGAAACCCATGTGCATTTCTTACTAAAGCTTTCTTGAAATTAATAAACTTTGGAAAGAACGCGATTATCTTTCAAAGTAAAGCTTGTACTGAGAAAAGGAACTTTGATCTCAGTTCTAACAGTGCTTTCACATGTAGCAAACCACTGCTTGTCATTACAACGAAACGCATGTGCATTTCTTACTAAAGCTTTCGTGAAAATAATAAACTTTTGAAAGAACGCGATTATCTTTCAAAGTTAAGCTTGTACTGAGAAAAGGAACACTGATATCAGTTCTAACAGTGCTTTCACACGTAGCAAAGCACTGATTGTCTTTCCAAAAAAACGCATGTGCGTTTCTTACTAAACCTTTCGTGAAATTAATAAACTTTCGAAAGAACGCGATTATCTTTCAAAGTAAAGCTTGTACTGAGAAAAGGAACACTGATCTCAGTTTAAACAGTGCTTTCACACGTAGCAAACCACAGATTGTTTTTCCAAAAAAACGCATGTGCGTTTCTTACTAAAGCTTTCGTGAAATTAATAATCTTGGAAAGAACGCGATTATCTTTCAAAGTAAAGCTTGTACTGAGAAAAGGAAAACTGATCTCAGTTCTAACAGTGCTTTCACATGTAGCAAACCATTGCTCGTCTTTACAAAGAAACCTATGTGCGTTTCTTACTAAAGCTTTCGTGAAATTAATAATCTTTGGAAAGAACGCGATTATCTTTCAAATTAATGCTTGTACTGAGAAAAGGAACACTTATTGAAATTCTAACAGTGCTTTCACACGTAGCAAACCACTGCTTGTCTTTCCAAAGAAACCCATGTGCATTTCTTACTATAGCTTTCATGAAATTAATAAACTTTGGAAAGAATGCAATTATATTTCAAAATAAAGCTTGTACTGAGAAAAGAAACACTGGTCTCAGTTCAAACAGTGCTTTCACACGTACCAAACCACTGCTTGTTGTTACAAAGAAACGCATGTGCGTTTCTTACTAAAGCTTTCGTGAAATCTTGTCTACTTCCCCCTCTCCATGCGGATGACTATATGATTTTCTTTGGGTTCACTTTCTTATTTAGCTTCTATAGGATCACACATTATATGCTTAATGTTTTTTATTTTATGGCTAGAAACCGATTATGAGTGAGTACATCCCATGTTCCTCTTTTTGGGTCTGGGATACCTCACTCAGGATAGTGTTTTCTATTTCCATCCATTTGCACGCAAAATTCGAGAAGTCATTGTTTTTTACTGCTGAGTAGTACTCTAATATGTATATATTCCACACTTTCTTCATCCATTCCTCCATTGAAGGGCATCTAGGTTGTTTCCAGGTTTTGGCTATTACAAACAATGCTGCTATGAACATAGTTGAACAGATACTTTTGTCATTTGATGTGGCATCTCTTGGGTATATTCCCAATAGTGGTATTACTGGATCTTGGGGTAGGTTGATCCCAAATTTCCTGAGAAATCGCCACACTGATTTCCAAAGTGGTTGCACAAGTTTGCAAGATTCCAGGGCAAAAACTGGGAACTTGCGGGTGAGGTGGCATGGGGCAAAGGGGAAATGGGATGAGAAATATGAGAAGGGGAGGATGGGAGGAGCTCGGAGGATTGGGATGGTTGGGATATAGGAAGGATGGATACAGGAGCAGCGAAGTATATATCCTATCTAAAGGAGCCATCTTAGGGTTGGCGAGAGACTTGACTCTTGAGGGGTTCGCAGGTGTCCAGGAATATGTCCCCAGCTGGTACCTTGGGCAACTAAGGAGAGGGAACCTGAAATGACCCTATCCTATACTGATGAATATCTTGCATATCACCTTAGAACCTTCATCTGGCGATGGATCGAGGTAGAGACAGAGTCTCAATTTGGAGCAACGGTCTGAGCTCTTAAGGTCCAAATGAGGAGCAGAAGGAGGGAGAACATGAGCAAAAAATCAGGACCACGAGGGATGAACCCACCCACTGTGACAGTGGAACTGATTTATTGGGAGCCCACCAAGGCCAGCTGGTCTGGGACGGAATAAGCATGGGTTGATTCCGGACTCTCTGAGCATGGCGGTCAATGAAGACTGATGAGAAGCCAAGGACAATGGCACTAGGTTTCGATCCTAATACATGAACTGGCTTTGTGGGAGCTTAGCCTGTTTGGACGCTCACCTTTCTGGACGTAGATAGAAGGACCTTGGTCTTCCCGCAGGGCAGGGAATTTGGACTGCTCTTCAGTAACGAGAGGGAGGGGGAATGGAGTGGGGGGAGGAGAAGAGGAGTGGGGATAGGGGGAGGGAAGTGGGGGGAGGGCAATATTTGGGAGGAGGGGAGGGAAATGGGAAATGGGGAGCAGGTGGAAATTTAAATTAAAAAAGAATAAAAATAAATAAATAAGTAAAAAAAAAAGCTTTCGTGAAATTAATAATCTTTCGAAAGAAAGCGATTATCTTTCAAAGTAAAGCTTGTACTGAGAAAGGGAACACTGATCTCAGTTCTAACAGTGCTTTCACACGGAGCAAACCACTGCTTGTCTTTACAAAGAAGCCCATGTTCGTTCCTTACTAAAGCTTTCGTGAAATTAATAAACTTTCGTAAGAACGCGATTATCTTTCAAATAAAGCTTGTACTGAGAAAAGGAACACTGACTGAAAGTCTAACAGTACTTTCACACGTAGCAAACCACTGCTTGTCTTTCCAAAGAAACCCATGTGCATTTCTTACAAAAGCTTTAGTGAAATTAATAATCTTTCGAAAGAACGCGATTATCTTTCAAAGTAAAGCTTGTACTGAGAAAAGGAACACTGATCTCAGTTCTAACAGTGCTTTCACATGTAGCAAACCACTGCTTGTCGTTACAAAGAAAAGCATGTGCCTTACTTACTAAGCTTTCGTGAAATTAATAAATTTTGAAAGAACACGATTATCATTCAAAGTAAAGCTTATACTGAGAAAAGAAACAATGATCTCAATTCTAACAGTGATTGCACACGTAGCAAACCACTGCTTGTCTTTACAAAGAAACCCATGTGGGTTTCTTACTAAAGCTTTTGTGAAATTAATAAACTTTCGTAAGAACGCGATTATCTTTCAAATAAAGCTTGTACTGAGAAAAGGAAAACTGATTGAAAGTCTAACAGTACTTTCACATGTAGCAAACCACTGCTTGTCTTTCCAAAGAAACCCATGTGCATTTCTTACTAAAGCTTTAGTGAAATTAATAATCTTTCGAAAGAACGTGATTATCTTTCAAAGTAAAGCTTGAACTGAGAAAAGGAACTTTGACCTCAGTTCTAACAGTGCTTTCACACATAGCAAACCACTGCTTGTCGTTACAAAGAAACGCATGTGCATTTCTTACTAAAGCTTTCGTGAAATTAATAATCTTTCGAAAGAACGAGATTATCTTTCAAAGTAAAGCTTGTATTGAGAAAAGGAACACTGATCTCAGTGCTAACAGTGCTTTCACACTTAGCAAACCACTGCTTGTCTTTACAAAGAAACCCATGTGCGTTTCTTACTAAAGCTTTTGTGAAATTAATAAACTTTCGAAAGAACGCGATTATCTTTCAAAGTAAAGCTTGTACTGATAAAAGGGACTTTGATCTCGTTTCTAACAGTGCTTTCACACGTAGCAAACCACTGCTTGTCTTTACAAAGAAACCCATGTGCGTTTCTTACTAAAGCTTTCGTGAAATTAATCAACTTTCAAAAGAACGCGATTATCGTTCAAAGTAAAGCTTGTACTGAGAAAAGAAACACTGATCTCAGTTCAAACAGTGCATTCACACGTACTGAACCACTGCTTGGCATTACAAAGAAACGCATGAGCGTTTCTTACTAAAGCTTTCGTGAAATTAATAATCTTTCGAAAGAATGCGATTATCTTTCAAAGTAAAGCTTGTACTGAGAAGGGTAACACTGATCTCAGTTCTAACTGTGCTTTCACACGTAGCAAATCACTGCTTGTCTTTACAAAGAAGCCCATGTTCGTTTCTTACTAAAGCTTTCGTGAAATTAATAAACTTTCGTAAGAATGCGATTATCTTTCAAATAAAGCTTGTACTGAGAAAAGGAACACTGATTGAAAGTCTAACAGTACTTTCACACCGTAGCAAACTACTGCTTTTCTTTCCAAAGAAACCCATCTGCATTTCTTACTAAAGCTTTAGTGAAATTAATGATCTTTCGAAAGAACGCGATTATCTTTCAAAGTAAAGCTTGTACTGAGAAAAGGAACACTGATCTCAGTTCTAACAGTGCTTTCACATGTAGCAAACCACTGCATGTCGTTACAAAGAAAAGCATGTGCCTTTCTTACTAAAGCTTTCGTGAAATTAATAAACTTTTGGAAGAACACGATTATCATTCAAAGTAAAGCTTATACTGAGAAAAGAAACACTGATCTCAATTCTAACAGTGATTTCACACGTAGCAAACTACTGCTTGTCTTTACAAAGAAACCCATGTGGGTTTCTTACTAAAGCTTTTGTGAAATTAATAAACTTTCGTAAGAACGCTATTATCTTTCAAATAAAGCTTGTACTGAGAAAAGGAACACTGATTGAATGTCTAACAGTACTTTCACATGTAGCAAACCACTGCTTGTCTTTCCAAAGAAACCCATGTGCATTTCTTACTAAAGCTTTAGTGAAATTAATAATCTTTCGAAAGAACGTGATTATCTTTCAAAGTAAAGCTTGTACTGAGAAAAGGAACTTTGATCTCAGTTCTAACAGTGCTTTCACCCGTAGCAAACCACTGCTTGTCGTTACAAAGAAACGCATGTGCATTTCTTACTAAAGCTTTCGTGAAATTAATAATCTTTCGAAAGAACGAGATTATCTTTCAAAGTAAAGCTTGTATTGAGAAAAGGAACACTGATCTCAGTTCTAACAGTGCTTTCACACTTAGCAAACCACTGCTTGTCTTTACAAAGAAACCCATGTGCGTTTCTTACTAAAGCTTTTGTGAAATTAATAAACTTTTGAAAGAACGCGATTATCTTTCAAATAAACCTTGTACTGAGAAATGGAACACTGATTGAAAGTCTAACAGTACTTTCACACCGTAGCAAACCACTGCTTGTCTTTCAAAAGAAACCCATGTGCATTTCTTACTAAAGCTTTAGTGAAATTAATAATCTTTCGAAAGAACGCGATTATCTTTCAAAGTAAAGCTTGTACTGAGAAAAGGAACACTGATTGAAAGTCTAACAGTGCGTTCACACATAGCAAAACACTGCTTGTCTTTCCAAAGAAACCCATGTGCATTTCTTACTAAAGCTTTCGTGAAATTAATAAACTTTGGAAAGGACGCGATTATCTTTCAAAGTAAAGCTTGTACTGAGAAAAGGAACTTTGATCTCAGTTCTAACAGTGCTTTCACACGTAGCAAACCACTGCTTGTCTTTACAAAGAAACCCATGTGCGTTTCTTACTAAAGCTTTCGTGAAATTAATCAACTTTCAAAAGAACGCGATTATCCTTCAAAGTAAAGCTTGTACTGAGAAAAGAAACACTGATCTCAGTTCAAATAGTGCTTTCACACGTACTGAACCACTGCTTGGCGTTACAAAGAAACGCATGAGCGTTTCTTACTAAAGCTTTCGTGAAATTAATAATCTTTCGAAAGAATGCAATTATCTTTCAAAGTAAAGCTTGTACTGAGAAGGGGAACACTGATCTCAGTTCTAACTGTGCTTTCACACGTAGCAAACCACTGCTTGTCTTTACAAAGAAGCCCATGTTCGTTCCTTACTAAAGCTTTCGTGAAATAAATAAACTTTCGTAAGAACGTGATTATCTTTCAAATAAAGCTTGTACTGAGAAATGGAACACTGATTGAAAGTCTAACAGTACTTTCACACCGTAGCAAACCACTGCTTGTCTTTCCAAAGAAACCCATCTGCATTTCTTACTAAAGCTTTAGTGAAATTAATAATCTTTCGAAAGAACGCGATTATCTTTCAAAGTAAAGCTTGTACTGAGAAAAGGAACACTGATCTCAGTTCTAACAGTGCTTTCACATGTAGCAAACCACTGCTTGTCGTTACAAAGAAAAGTATGTGCCTTTCTTACTAAAGCTTTCGTGAAATTAATAAACTTTTGAAAGAACACGATTATCATTCAAAGTAAAGCTTATACTGAGAAAAGGAACACTGATTTCAATTCTAACAGTGCTTTCACACGTAGCAAACCACTGCTTGTCTTTACAAAGAAACCCATGTGCGTTTCTTACTAAACCTTTCGTGAAATTAATAAACTTTCGAAAGAAAGCGATTATCTTTCAAAGTAAAGCTTGTACTGAGAAAAGGAACACTGATCTCAGCTTAAACAGTGCTTTCACACGTAGCAAACCATAGATTGTTTTTCCAAAAAAACGCATGTGCGTTTCTTACTAAAGCTTTCGTGAAATTAATAATTTTGGAAAGAACGCGATTATCTTTCAAAGTAAAGCTTGTACTGAGAAAAGGAAAACTGATCTCAGTTCTAACAGTGCTTTCACATGTAGCAAACTACTGCTTGTCTTTACAAAGAAACCTATGTGCATTTCTTACTAAAGCTTTCGTGAAATTAATAATCTTTGGAAAGAACGCGATTATCTTTCAAATTAATGCTTGTACTGAGAAAAGGAACACTTATTGAAATTCTAACAGTGCTTTCACACATAGCAAACCACTGCTTGTCGTTACAAAGAAACGCATGTGCGTTTCTTACTAAAGCTTTCGTGAAATTAATAATCTTTCGAAAGAAAGCGATTATCTTTCAAAGTAAAGCTTGTACTGAGAAAGGGAACACTGATCTCAGTTCTAACAGTGCTTTCACACGTAGCAAACCACTGCTTGTCTTTACAAAGAAGCCCATGATCGTTTCTTACAAAAGCTTTAATGAAATTAATAAACACTCGTAAGAACGCGATTATCTTTCAATGTAAAGCTTGTACTGAGAAAAGGAACACTGATTGAAAGTCTAACAGTGCTTTCCCACGTAGCAAACCACTGCTTGTCTTTCCAAAGAAACCCATGTGCATTTCTTACTAAAGCTTTCTTGAAATTAATAAACTTTGGAAAGAACGCGATTATCTTTCAAAGTAAAGCTTGTACTGAGAAAAGGAACTTTGATCTCAGTTCTAACAGTGCTTTCACATGTAGCAAACCACTGCTTGTCATTACAACGAAACGCATGTGCATTTCTTACTAAAGCTTTCGTGAAAATAATAAACTTTTGAAAGAACGCGATTATCTTTCAAAGTTAAGCTTGTACTGAGAAAAGGAACACTGATATCAGTTCTAACAGTGCTTTCACACGTAGCAAAGCACTGATTGTCTTTCCAAAAAAACGCATGTGCGTTTCTTACTAAACCTTTCGTGAAATTAATAAACTTTCGAAAGAACGCGATTATCTTTCAAAGTAAAGCTTGTACTGAGAAAAGGAACACTGATCTCAGTTTAAACAGTGCTTTCACACGTAGCAAACCACAGATTGTTTTTCCAAAAAAACGCATGTGCGTTTCTTACTAAAGCTTGCGTGAAATTAATAATCTTGGAAAGAACGCGATTATCTTTCAAAGTAAAGCTTGTACTGAGAAAAGGAAAACTGATCTCAGTTCTAACAGTGCTTTCACATGTAGCAAACCATTGCTCGTCTTTACAAAGAAACCTATGTGCGTTTCTTACTAAAGCTTTCGTGAAATTAATAATCTTTGGAAAGAACGCGATTATCTTTCAAATTAATGCTTGTACTGAGAAAAGGAACACTTATTGAAATTCTAACAGTGCTTTCACACGTAGCAAACCACTGCTTGTCTTTCCAAAGAAACCCATGTGCATTTCTTACTATAGCTTTCATGAAATTAATAAACTTTGGAAAGAATGCAATTATATTTCAAAATAAAGCTTGTACTGAGAAAAGAAACACTGGTCTCAGTTCAAACAGTGCTTTCACACGTACCAAACCACTGCTTGTTGTTACAAAGAAACGCATGTGCGTTTCTTACTAAAGCTTTCGTGAAATCTTGTCTACTTCCCCCTCTCCATGCGGATGACTATATGATTTTCTTTGGGTTCACTTTCTTATTTAGCTTCTATAGGATCACACATTATATGCTTAATGTTTTTTATTTTATGGCTAGAAACCGATTATGAGTGAGTACATCCCATGTTCCTCTTTTTGGGTCTGGGATACCTCACTCAGGATAGTGTTTTCTATTTCCATCCATTTGCACGCAAAATTCGAGAAGTCATTGTTTTTTACTGCTGAGTAGTACTCTAATATGTATATATTCCACACTTTCTTCATCCATTCCTCCATTGAAGGGCATCTAGGTTGTTTCCAGGTTTTGGCTATTACAAACAATGCTGCTATGAACATAGTTGAACAGATACTTTTGTCATTTGATGTGGCATCTCTTGGGTATATTCCCAATAGTGGTATTACTGGATCTTGGGGTAGGTTGATCCCAAATTTCCTGAGAAATCGCCACACTGATTTCCAAAGTGGTTGCACAAGTTTGCAAGATTCCAGGGCAAAAACTGGGAACTTGCGGGTGAGGTGGCATGGGGCAAAGGGGAAATGGGATGAGAAATATGAGAAGGGGAGGATGGGAGGAGCTCGGAGGATTGGGATGGTTGGGATATAGGAAGGATGGATACAGGAGCAGCGAAGTATATATCCTATCTAAAGGAGCCATCTTAGGGTTGGCGAGAGACTTGACTCTTGAGGGGTTCGCAGGTGTCCAGGAATATGTCCCCAGCTGGTACCTTGGGCAACTAAGGAGAGGGAACCTGAAATGACCCTATCCTATACTGATGAATATCTTGCATATCACCTTAGAACCTTCATCTGGCGATGGATCGAGGTAGAGACAGAGTCTCAATTTGGAGCAACGGTCTGAGCTCTTAAGGTCCAAATGAGGAGCAGAAGGAGGGAGAACATGAGCAAAAAATCAGGACCACGAGGGATGAACCCACCCACTGTGACAGTGGAACTGATTTATTGGGAGCCCACCAAGGCCAGCTGGTCTGGGACGGAATAAGCATGGGTTGATTCCGGACTCTCTGAGCATGGCGGTCAATGAAGACTGATGAGAAGCCAAGGACAATGGCACTAGGTTTCGATCCTAATACATGAACTGGCTTTGTGGGAGCTTAGCCTGTTTGGACGCTCACCTTTCTGGACGTAGATAGAAGGACCTTGGTCTTCCCGCAGGGCAGGGAATTTGGACTGCTCTTCAGTAACGAGAGGGAGGGGGAATGGAGTGGGGGGAGGAGAAGAGGAGTGGGGATAGGGGGAGGGAAGTGGGGGGAGGGCAATATTTGGGAGGAGGGGAGGGAAATGGGAAATGGGGAGCAGGTGGAAATTTTAATTAAAAAAGAATAAAAATAAATAAATAAGTAAAAAAAAAAAGCTTTCGTGAAATTAATAATCTTTCGAAAGAAAGCGATTATCTTTCAAAGTAAAGCTTGTACTGAGAAAGGGAACACTGATCTCAGTTCTAACAGTGCTTTCACACGGAGCAAACCACTGCTTGTCTTTACAAAGAAGCCCATGATCGTTTCTTACAAAAGCTTTAATGAAATTAATAAACACTCGTAAGAACGCGATTATCTTTCAATGTAAAGCTTGTACTGAGAAAAGGAACACTGATTGAAAGTCTAACAGTGCTTTCCCACGTAGCAAACCACTGCTTGTCTTTCCAAAGAAACCCATGTGCATTTCTTACTAAAGCTTTCTTGAAATTAATAAACTTTGGAAAGAACGCGATTATCTTTCAAAGTAAAGCTTGTACTGAGAAAAGGAACTTTGATCTCAGTTCTAACAGTGCTTTCACATGTAGCAAACCACTGCTTGTCATTACAACGAAACGCATGTGCATTTCTTACTAAAGCTTTCGTGAAAATAATAAACTTTTGAAAGAACGCGATTATCTTTCAAAGTTAAGCTTGTACTGAGAAAAGGAACACTGATATCAGTTCTAACAGTGCTTTCACACGTAGCAAAGCACTGATTGTCTTTCCAAAAAAACGCATGTGCGTTTCTTACTAAACCTTTCGTGAAATTAATAAACTTTCGAAAGAACGCGATTATCTTTCAAAGTAAAGCTTGTACTGAGAAAAGGAACACTGATCTCAGTTTAAACAGTGCTTTCACACGTAGCAAACCACAGATTGTTTTTCCAAAAAAACGCATGTGCGTTTCTTACTAAAGCTTGCGTGAAATTAATAATCTTGGAAAGAACGCGATTATCTTTCAAAGTAAAGCTTGTACTGAGAAAAGGAAAACTGATCTCAGTTCTAACAGTGCTTTCACATGTAGCAAACCATTGCTCGTCTTTACAAAGAAACCTATGTGCGTTTCTTACTAAAGCTTTCGTGAAATTAATAATCTTTGGAAAGAACGCGATTATCTTTCAAATTAATGCTTGTACTGAGAAAAGGAACACTTATTGAAATTCTAACAGTGCTTTCACACGTAGCAAACCACTGCTTGTCTTTCCAAAGAAACCCATGTGCATTTCTTACTATAGCTTTCATGAAATTAATAAACTTTGGAAAGAATGCAATTATATTTCAAAATAAAGCTTGTACTGAGAAAAGAAACACTGGTCTCAGTTCAAACAGTGCTTTCACACGTACCAAACCACTGCTTGTTGTTACAAAGAAACGCATGTGCGTTTCTTACTAAAGCTTTCGTGAAATCTTGTCTACTTCCCCCTCTCCATGCGGATGACTATATGATTTTCTTTGGGTTCACTTTCTTATTTAGCTTCTATAGGATCACACATTATATGCTTAATGTTTTTTATTTTATGGCTAGAAACCGATTATGAGTGAGTACATCCCATGTTCCTCTTTTTGGGTCTGGGATACCTCACTCAGGATAGTGTTTTCTATTTCCATCCATTTGCACGCAAAATTCGAGAAGTCATTGTTTTTTACTGCTGAGTAGTACTCTAATATGTATATATTCCACACTTTCTTCATCCATTCCTCCATTGAAGGGCATCTAGGTTGTTTCCAGGTTTTGGCTATTACAAACAATGCTGCTATGAACATAGTTGAACAGATACTTTTGTCATTTGATGTGGCATCTCTTGGGTATATTCCCAATAGTGGTATTACTGGATCTTGGGGTAGGTTGATCCCAAATTTCCTGAGAAATCGCCACACTGATTTCCAAAGTGGTTGCACAAGTTTGCAAGATTCCAGGGCAAAAACTGGGAACTTGCGGGTGAGGTGGCATGGGGCAAAGGGGAAATGGGATGAGAAATATGAGAAGGGGAGGATGGGAGGAGCTCGGAGGATTGGGATGGTTGGGATATAGGAAGGATGGATACAGGAGCAGCGAAGTATATATCCTATCTAAAGGAGCCATCTTAGGGTTGGCGAGAGACTTGACTCTTGAGGGGTTCGCAGGTGTCCAGGAATATGTCCCCAGCTGGTACCTTGGGCAACTAAGGAGAGGGAACCTGAAATGACCCTATCCTATACTGATGAATATCTTGCATATCACCTTAGAACCTTCATCTGGCGATGGATCGAGGTAGAGACAGAGTCTCAATTTGGAGCAACGGTCTGAGCTCTTAAGGTCCAAATGAGGAGCAGAAGGAGGGAGAACATGAGCAAAAAATCAGGACCACGAGGGATGAACCCACCCACTGTGACAGTGGAACTGATTTATTGGGAGCCCACCAAGGCCAGCTGGTCTGGGACGGAATAAGCATGGGTTGATTCCGGACTCTCTGAGCATGGCGGTCAATGAAGACTGATGAGAAGCCAAGGACAATGGCACTAGGTTTCGATCCTAATACATGAACTGGCTTTGTGGGAGCTTAGCCTGTTTGGACGCTCACCTTTCTGGACGTAGATAGAAGGACCTTGGTCTTCCCGCAGGGCAGGGAATTTGGACTGCTCTTCAGTAACGAGAGGGAGGGGGAATGGAGTGGGGGGAGGAGAAGAGGAGTGGGGATAGGGGGAGGGAAGTGGGGGGAGGGCAATATTTGGGAGGAGGGGAGGGAAATGGGAAATGGGGAGCAGGTGGAAATTTTAATTAAAAAAGAATAAAAATAAATAAATAAGTAAAAAAAAAAAGCTTTCGTGAAATTAATAATCTTTCGAAAGAAAGCGATTATCTTTCAAAGTAAAGCTTGTACTGAGAAAGGGAACACTGATCTCAGTTCTAACAGTGCTTTCACACGGAGCAAACCACTGCTTGTCTTTACAAAGAAGCCCATGTTCGTTCCTTACTAAAGCTTTCGTGAAATTAATAAACTTTCGTAAGAACGCGATTATCTTTCAAATAAAGCTTGTACTGAGAAAAGGAACACTGATTGAAAGTCTAACAGTACTTTCACACGTAGCAAACCACTGCTTGTCTTTCCAAAGAAACCCATGTGCATTTCTTACAAAAGCTTTAGTGAAATTAATAATCTTTCGAAAGAACGCGATTATCTTTCAAAGTAAAGCTTGTACTGAGAAAAGGAACACTGATCTCAGTTCTAACAGTGCTTTCACATGTAGCAAACCACTGCTTGTCGTTACAAAGAAAAGCATGTGCCTTACTTACTAAGCTTTCGTGAAATTAATAAATTTTGAAAGAACACGATTATCATTCAAAGTAAAGCTTATACTGAGAAAAGAAACAATGATCTCAATTCTAACAGTGCTTTCACACATAGCAAACCACTGCTTGTCTTTACAAAGAAACCCATGTGGGTTTCTTACTAAAGCTTTTGTGAAATTAATAAACTTTCGTAAGAACGCGATTATCTTTCAAATAAAGCTTGTACTGAGAAAAGGAACACTGATTGAAAGTCTAACAGTGCTTTCACACGTAGCAAACCACTGCTTGACTTTCCAAAGAAACCCATGTGCATTTCTTACTATAGCTTTAGTGAAATTAATAATCTTTCGAAAGAACGCGATTATCTTTCAAAGTAAAGCTTGTACTGAGAAAAGGAACACTGATCTCAGTTCTAACAGTGCTTTCACATGTAGCAAACCACTGCTTGCTTGTCTTTTCAAAGAAGCCCATGTTCGTTTCTTACTAAAGCTTTCGTGAAATTAATAATCTTTCGATATAACGAGATTATCGTTCAAAGTAAAGTTTGTACTGAGAAAAGGAACACTGATCTCAGTTCAAACAGTTCTTTCACACGTAGCAAACCACTGCTTGTCTTTCCAAAGAAACGCATGTGCGTTTCTTACTAAAGCTTTCGTGAAATTAATAAACTTTCGAAAGAACGCGATTATCTTTCAAAGTAAAGCTTGTACTGAGAAAAGGAACACTGATTGAAAGTCTAACAGTGCTTTCACACGTAGCAAACCATTGCTTGTCTTTCCAAAGGAACCCATGTGCATTTCTTACTAAAGCTTTAGTGAAATTAATAAACATTGGAAAGAACGCGATCATCATTCAAAGTAAAGATTGTACTGAGAAAAGGAACACTGATGAAAGTGTAACAGTGCTTTCACACGTAGCAAACGACTGCTTGTCTTTCCAAAGAAACACATGTGCATTTCTTACTAAAGCTTTCCTGAAATTAATAAACTTTGGAGAGAACTCGACTAACTTTCAAATTAAAGCTTGTACTGAGGAAAGGAACACTTATTGAAATTCTAACAGTGCTTTCACACGTAGCAAACCACTGCTTGTCTTTCCAAAGAAACCCATGTGCGTTTCTTAATATAGCTTTCGTGAAATTAATAAACTTTGGAAAGAATGCAATTATCTTTCAAAGTAAAGCTTGTACTGAGAAAAGAATCACTGATCTCAGTTCAAACAGTGCTTTCACACGTACCAACCCCTGCTTGTCGTTACAAAGAAACGCATGAGCGTTTCTTACTAAAGCTTTCGTGAAATTAATAATCTTTCTAAAGAAAGCGATTATCTTTCAAAGTAAAGCTTGTACTGAGAAAGGGAACACTGATCTCAGTTCTAACAGTGTTTTCACATGGAGCAAACCACTGCTTGTCTTTACAAAGAAGCCCATGTTCGTTTCTTACTAAAGCTTTCGTGAAATTAATAAACTTTCGAAAGAACGCGATTATCGTTCAAAGTAAAGCTTGTACTGAGAAAAGAAACACTGATCTCAGTTCAAACAGTGCTTTCACACGTACCGAACCACTGCTTGTCGTTACAAACAAACGCATGTGCGTTTCTTACTAAAGCTTTCGTGAAATTAATAATCTTTTGAAAGAAAGCGGTTTTCTTTCAAAGTAAAGCTTGTACTGAGAAAGGGAAAACTGATCTCAGTTCTAACTGTTCTTTCACACGGAGCAATCCACTCCTTGTCTTTACAAAGAAGCCCATGATCGTTCCTTACTAAAGCTTTCGTGAAATTAATAAGCTTTCCTAAACACCCGATTATATTTCAAATAAATCTTGTACTGAGAAAAGGAACACTGATTGAAAGTCTAACAGTGCTTTCACACGTAGCAAACCACTGCTTGTCTTTCCAAAGAAACCCATGTGCATTTCTTACTAAAGCTTTAGTGAAATTAATAATCTTTCGAACGAACGCGATTATCTTTCAAAGTAAAGCTTGTACTGAGAAAAGGAACACTGATCTCAGTTCTAACAGTGCTTTCACATGTAGCAAACCACTGCTTGTTGTTACAAAGAAAAGCATGTGCATTTCTTACTAAAGCTTTCGTGAAATTAATAAACTTTCGACAGAACGCGATTATCATTCAAAGTAAAGCTTGTACTGAGAAAAGAAACACTGATCTCAGTTCTAACAGTGCTTTCACACGTAGCAAACCACTGCTTGTCTTTACAAAGAAACCCATGTGTGTTTCTTACTAAAGCTTTCGTGAAATTAATCAACTATCAAAAGAACGTGATTATCGTTCAAAGTAAAGCTTGTACTGAGAAAAGAAACACTATCTCAGTTCAAACAGTGCTTTCACACGTAGAAAAACACTGCTTGTCTTTACAAAGAAGCATGTGCGTTTCTTACTAAAGCTTTTGTGAAATTAATAAAGATTCGAAAGAACGCGATTACCTTTCAAATTAAAGCTTGTACTGAGAAAAGGAACACTGATGTCAGTTCAAACAGTGCTTTCACACGTAGCAAAATCTGATTGTCTTTCCAAAAAAACGCATGTGCGTTTCTTACTAAAGCTTTCGTGAAATTAATAATCTTTCGAAAGAAAGCGATTATCTTTCAAAGGAAAGCTTGTACTGAGAAGGGGAACACTGATCTCAGTTCTAACAGTGCTTTCACACAGAGCAAACCACTGTTTGCTTGTCTTTTCAAAGAAGCCCATGTTCATTTATTACTAAAGCTTTCGTGAAATTAATAATCTTTCGAAATAACGAGATTATCTTTCAAAGTAAAGTTTGTACTGAGAAAAGGAACACTGATCTCAGTTCAAACAGTGCTTTTACACGTACTGAACCACTGCTTGTCGTTACAAAGAAACTCATGAGCGTTTCTTACTAAAGCTTTCGTGAAATTAATAATCTTTCGAAAGAATGCAATTATCTTTCAAAGTAAAGCTTGTACTGAGAAGGGGAACACTGATCTCAGTTCTAACTGTGCTTTCACACGTAGCAAACCACTGCTTGTCTTTACAAAGAAGCCCATGTTCGTTCCTTACTAAAGCTTTCGTGAAATTAATACACTTTCGTTAGAACGCGATTATCTTTCAAATAAAGCTTGTACTGAGAAAAGGAACACTGATTGAAAGTCTAACAGTGCTTTCACACCGTAGCAAACTACTGCTTGTCTTTCAAAAGAAACCCATCTGCATTTCTTACTAAAGCTTTAGTGAAATTAATAATCTTTCGAAAGAACGCGATTATCTTTCAAAGTAAAGCTTGTACTGAGAAAAGGAACACTGATCTCAGTTCTAGCAGTGCTTTCACATGTAGCAAACCACTGCTTGTCGTTACAAAGAAAAGCATGTGCCTTTCTTACTAAAGCTTTCGTGAAATTAATAAACATTTGGAAGAACACGATTATCATTCAAAGTAAAGCTTATACTGAGAAAAGAAACACTGATCTCAATACTAACAGTGCTTTCACACGTAGCAAACCACTGCTTGTCTTTACAAAGAAACCCATGTGGGTTTCTTACTAAAGCTTTTGTGAAATTAATAAACTTTCGTAAGAACGCGAATATCTTTCAAATAAAGCTTGTACGGAGAAAAGGAACACTGATTGAAAGTCTAACAGTACTTTCACACGTAGCAAACCACTGCTTGTCTTTCCAAAGAAACCCATGTGCATTTCTTACTAAAGCTTTAGTGAAATTAATAATCTTTCGAAAGAACGCGATTATCTTTCAAAGTAAAGCTTGTACTGAGAAAAGGAACACTGATCTCAGTTCTAACAGTGCTTTCACACATAGCAAACCACTGCTTGCTTGTCTTTCATAGAAGCCCATGTTCGTTTCTTACTAAAGCTTTCGTGAAATTAATAATCTTTCGAAATAACGAGATTATCTTTCAAAGTAAAGTCTGTACTGAGAAAAGGAACACTGATCTCAGTTCAAACAGTGCTTTCACACATAGCAAACCACTGCTTGTCTTTCCAAAGTAACGCATGTGCGTTTCTTACTAAAGCTTTCGTGAAATTAATAAACTTTCGAAAGAACGCGATTATCTTTCAAAGTAAAGCTTGTACTGAGAAAAGGAACACTGATTGAAAGTCTAACAGTGTGTTCACACATAGCAAACCACTGCTTGTCTTTCCAAAGAAACCCATGTGCATTTCTTACTAAAGCTTTAGTGAAATTAATAAACTTTGGAAAGAACGCGATTATCTTTCAAAATAAAGCTTGTACTGAGAAAAGGAACTTTGATCTCAGTTCTAACAGTGCTTTCACATGTAGCAAACCACTGCTTGTCGTTACAAAGAAACGCATGTGCATTTCTTACTAAAGCTTTCGTGAAATTAATAAACTTTCGAAAGAACGAGATTATCTTTCAAAGAAAAGCTTGTATTGAGAAAAGGAACACTGATCTCAGTTCTAACAGTGCTTTCACACTTAGCAAACCACTGCTTGTCTTTACAAAGAAACCCATGTGCGTTTCTTATTAAAGATTTGTGAAATTAATAAACTTTCGAAAGAACGCGATTATCTTTCAAAGTAAAGCTTGTACTGAGAAAAGGAACACTGATTCAAAGTCTAACAGTGCTTTCACACGTAGCAAACCATTGCTTCTCTTTCCAAAGGAACCCATGTGCATTTCTTACTAAAGCTTTCGTCAAATTAATAATCTTTGGAAAGAACGCAATTATCTTTCAAAGTAAAGATTGTACTGAGTAAAGGAACACTTATTTAAATTCTAACAGTGCTTTCACACGTAGCAAACCACTGCTTGACTTTCCAAAGAAACCCATGTTCGTTTCTTCTAAAGCTTTCTTGAAATTAATAGACTTTGGAAAGAACGCGATTATCTTTCAAAGTAAAGCTTTTACTGAGAAAAAAAACACTGATCTCAGTTCAAAGAGTGCTTTCACACGTAGTAAGCCACTGCTTGTCGTTACAAAGAAACGCATGTGCCTTTCTTACTAAAGCTTTCGTGAAATTAATAAACTTTCGAAAGAACGCGATTATCTTTCAAATTAAAGCTTGTACTGAGAAAAGGAACACTTATGGAAATTCAAACAGTGCTTTCACACGTAGCAAACCACTGCTTGTCTTTCCAAAGAAACCCATGTGCGTTTCTTACTAAAGCTTTCTTGAAATTAATAAACTTTGGAAAGAACGCGATTACCTTTCAAACTAAAGCTTTTACTGAGAAAAAAAACACTGATCTCAGTTCAAACAGTGCTTTCACACGTAGCAAACCACTGCTTGTCGTTACGAAGAAACGCATGTGCCTTTCTTCCTAAAGCTTTCGTGAAATTAATAATCTTTCGAAATAACGAGATTATCTTTCAAAGTAAAGTCTGTACTGAGAAAAGGAACACTGATCTCAGTTCAAACAGTGCTTTCACACGTAGCAAACCACTGCTTGTCTCTCCAAGAAAACGCTTATGTGTTTCTTACTAAAGCTTTCGTGAAATTAATAAACTTTCGAAAGAACGCAATTATCTTTCAAAGTAAAGCTTGTACTGAGAAAAGGAACACTGATTGAAAGTCTAACAGTGCTTTCACACGTAGCAAACCACTGCTTGTCTTTTCAAAGAAACCCATGTGCATTTCTTACAAAAGCTTTAGTGAAATTAATAAACATTGGAAAGAACGCGATCATCATTCAAAGTAAAGATTGTACTTAGAAAAGGAACACTGATTGAAAGTGTAACAGTGCTTTCACACATAGAAAACCACTGCTTGTCTTTCCAAAGAAACCCATGTGCATTTCTTACTAAAGCTTTAGTGAAATTAATAAACTTTGGAAAGAACGCGATTATCTTTCAAAGTAAAGCTCGTACTGATAAAACGGACTTTGATCTCAGTTCTAACAGTGCTTTCACACGTAGTAAACCACTGCTTGTCGTTACAAAGAAACGCATGTGCATTTCTTACTAAAGCTTTCGTGAAATTAATAAACTTTCGAAAGAACGTGATTATCTTTGAAAGTAAAGCTTGTAGTGAGAAAAGGAACACTGATCTCAGTTCCAACAGTGCTTTCACAGGGAGCAAACCACTGCTTGTCTTTACAAAGAAACCCATTGGTTTCTCACTAAAGCTTTCGTGAAATTAATAAACTTTCAAAAGAACGCAATTATCTTTCAAAGTAAAGCTTGTACTGAGAAAAGGAACACTGATCTCAGTTCAAACAGTGCTTTCACACATACCAAACCATTGCTTGTCTTTACAAAGAAACGCATGTGCCTTTCTTAATAAAGCTTTCGTGAAATTAATAAACTTTCGAAAGAACGCGATTATCTATCAAAGTAAAGCTTTTACTGAGAAAAAAACACTGATCTCACTTCAAACAGTGCTTTCACACATAGCAAACCACTGCTTGTCGTTACAAAGAAACGCATGTGCCTTTCTTACTAAAGCTTTCGTGAAATTAATAAACTTTCGAAAGAACGCGATTATCTTTAAAAATAAAGCTTGTACTGAGAAAAGGAACACTGATTGAAAGTCTAACAGTGCTTTCACACGTAGCAAACCACTGCTTGTCTTTCCAAAGAAACCCATGTGCATTTCTTACTAAAGCTTTCGTGAAATTAATAAACTTTGGAAAGAACGCGATTATCTTCAAAGTAAAGCTTGTACTGAGAAAAGGAACTTTGATCTCAGTTCTAACAGTGCTTTCACATGTAGCAAACCACTGCTTGTCGTTACAAAGAAACGCATGTGCATTTCTTACTAAAGCTTTCGTGAAATTAATAAACTTTCCAAAGAACGCGATAATTATTCAAAGTAAAGCTTGTAGTGAGAAAAGAAACACGTATCTCAGTTCAAACAGTGCTTTCACACGTAGAAAACTACTGCTTGTCTTTACAAAGAAACGCATGTGCGTTTCTTACTAAAGCTTTCGTGAAATTAATAAACTTTTGAAAGAACGCGATTATCTATCAAAGTAAAGCTTGTACTGAGAAAAGGAACACTGATTTCAATTCTAACAGTGCTTTCACACGTAGCAAACCACTGCTTGTCTTTACAAAGAAACCCATGTGCGTTTCTTACTAAAGCTTTCGTGAAATTAATAAACTTTGGAAAGAATGCGATTATCTTTCAAAGTATAGCTTGTACTGAGAAAAGAAACACTGATCTCAGTTCAAACAGTGCTTTCACACGTAGAAAACCACTGCTTGTCTTTACAAAGAAACACATGTGCGTTTCTTACGAAAGCTTTCGTGAAATTAATAAACTTTCGAAAGAACGCGATTATCTTTCAAATTAAAGCTTGTACTGAGTAAAGGAACACTTATTGAAATTCTAACAGTGCTTTCACACGTAGCAAACCACTGCTTGTCTTTCCAAAGAAACCCATGTTCGTTTCTTCTAAAGCTTTCTTGAAATTAATAGACTTTGGAAAGAACGCGATTATCTTTCAAAGTAAAGCTTTTACTGAGAAAAAAAACACTGATCTCAGTTCAAAGAATGCTTTCACATGTAGCAAGCCACTGCTAGTCGTTACAAAGAAACGCATGTGCCTTTCTTACTAAAGCTTTCGTGAAATTAATAAACTTGGAAAGAACGCGATTATCTTTGAAATTAAAGCTTGTACTGAGAAAAGGAACACTTATGCAAATTCAAACAGTGCTTTCACACGTAGCAAACCACTGCTTGTCTTTCCAAAGAAACCCATGTTCGTTTCTTACTAAAGCTTTCTTGAAATTAATAAACTTTGGAAAGAACGTGATTACCTTTCAAAGTAAAGCTTTTACTGAGAAAAAAAACACTGATCTCAGTTCAAACAGTGCTTTCACACGTAGCAAACCACTGCTTGTCGTTACAAAGAAACGCATGTGCCTTTCTTCCTAAAGTTTTCGTGAAATTAATAAACTTTCGAAAGAACGTGATTATCTTTCAAAGTAAACTTGTACTGAGAAAAGGAACACTGATCCCAGTTCCAACAGTGCTTTCAAAAGTAGCAAACCACTGCTTGTCGTTACAAAGAAACGCATGAGCGTTTCTTACTAAAGCTTTAGTGAAATTAATAAACATTGGAAAGAACGCGATCATCATTCAAAGTAAAGATTGTACTGAGAAAAGGAACACTGATTGAAAGTGTAACAGTGCTTTCACAAGTAGCAAACCACTGCTTGTCTTTCCAAAGAAACCCATGTGCATTTCTTACTAAAGCTTTAGTGAAATTAATAATCTTTGGAAAGATACGATTATCTTTCAAAGTAAAGCTTGTACTGATAAAAGGGACTTTGATCTCATTTCTAATAGAGCTTTCACACGAAGCAAACGACTGCTTGTCTTTACAAAGGAACCCATGTGCGTTTCTTACTAAAGTTTTCGTGAAATTAATAAACTTTCAAAAGAACGCAATTATCTTTCAAAGTAAAGCTTGTACTGAGAAATGAAACACTATTCTCAGTTCAAACAGTGCTTTCACACGTAGAAAACCACTGCTTGTCTTTACAAAGAAACGCAGGAGCGTTTTTTACTAAAGCTTCGTGAAATTAATAAACTTTCGAAAGAAAGCGATTATCTTTCAAAGTAAAGCTTGTACTGAGAAATGAAACACTATTCTCAGTTCAAACAGTGCTTTCACACGTAGCAAACCACTGATTATCTTTCCTAAAAAACGCATGTGCATTTCTTACTAAAGCTTTAGTGAAATTAGTAAACTTTGGAAAGAATGCGATTATCTTTCAAAGTAAAGCTTGTACTGAGAAAAGGAACTTTGATCTCATTTCTAACAGTGCTTTCACACGTAGCAAACCACTGCTTGTCTTTCCAAAGAAACCCATGTTCGTTTCTTACTAAAGCATTCTTGAAATTAATAAACTTTGGAAAGAACGTGATTACCTTTCAAAGTAAAGCTTTTACTGAGAAAAAAAACACTGATCTCAGTTCAAACGGTGCTTTCACACGTAGCAAACCACTGCTTGTCGTTACAAAGAAACACATGTGCCTTTCTTCCTAAAGCTTTCGTGAAATTAATAAACTTACGAAAGAACGTGATTATCTTTCAAAGTAAAGCTTGTACTGAGAAAAGGACTACTGATCTCAGTTCTAACAGTGCTTTCACACGTAGCAAACCACTGCTTGTCGTTACAAAGAAACGCATGAGCGTTTCTTACTAAAGCTTTCGTGAAATTAATAAACTTTTGAAAGAAAGCGATTATCTTTCAAAGTAAAGCTTGGACTGAGAAAAGGAACACTGATTCAAAGTCTAACAGTGCTTTCACAGGTAGCAAACCATTGCTTGTCTTTCCAAAAAACCCATGTGCATTTCTTACTAAAGCTTTAGTGAAATTAATAAACATTGGAAAGAACGCTATCATCATTCAAAGTAAAGATTGTACTGAGAAAAGGAACACTGATTGAAAGTGTAACAGTGCTTTCACAAGTAGCAAACCACTGCTTGTCTTTCCAAAGAAACCCATGTGCATTTCTTACTAAAGCTTTAGTGAAATTAATAAACATTGGAAAGAACGCGATCATCATTCAAAGTAAAGAATGTACTGATAAAAGGGACTTTGATCTCATTTCTAACAGTGCTTTCACACGTAGCAAACCACTGCTTGTCGTTACAAAGAAACGCATGTGCCTTTCTTACTAAAGCTTTCGTGAAATTAATAAACTTTCGAAAGAACGCGATTATCTTTCAAAGTAAAGCTTGTACTGAGAAAAGGAACACTGATCTCAGTTCTAACAGTGCTTTCACATGTAGCAAACCAGTGCTTGCCGTTACAATGAAAAGCATGTGCATTTCTTACTAAAGCTTTCGTGAAATTTATAAACTTTCGAAAGAACGCGATTATCATTCAAAGTAAAGCTTGTACTGAGAAAAGAAACACTGATCTCAGTTCTAACAGTGCTTTCACACGTAGCAAACCACTGCTTGTCTTTACAAAGAAACCCATGTGCATTTCTTAAGCTTTCGTGAAATTAATAAACTTTCGAAAGAACGCGATTATCTTTCAAAGTAAAGCTTGTACTGAGAAAAGAAACACTGATCTCAGTTCAAACAGTGCTTTCACACATAGCAAACCACTGCTTGTCTTTCCAAAAAAACGCATGTGCCTTTCTTACTAAAGCTTTTTTGAAATTAATAAACTTTCGAAAGAACGCGATTATCTTTCAAAGTAAAGCTTGTACTGAGAAAAGGAACACTGATTCAAAGTCTAGCAGTGCTTTCACACGTAGCAAACCCCTGCTTGTCTTTCCAAAGAAACCCATGTGCATTTCTTACTAAAGCTTTCGTGAAATTAATAAACTTTGGAAAGAACGCGATTATCTTTCAAAGTAAAGCTTGTACTGAGAAAAGGGACTTTGATCTCAGTTCTAACAGTGCTTTTACATGTAGCAAACCACTGCTTGTCATTACAAGGAAACGCATGTGCATTTCTTACTAAAGCTTACGTGAAATTAATAAACTTTCGAAAGAACGCGATTATCTTTCAAAGTAAAGCTTGTACTGAGAAAAGGAACACTGATCTCAGTTCTAACAGTGCTTTCACACGTAGCAAACCACTGATTGTCTTCCCAAAAAACGCATGTGCGTTTCTTACTAAAGCTTTCGTGAAATTAATAATCTTTCGAAACAATGCGATTATCTTTCAGAGTAAAGCTTGTACTGAGAAAGGGAACAATGATCTCAGTTCTAACTGTGCTTTCACACGGAGCAAACCACTGCTTGTCTTTACTAAGAAACCCATGTGCGTTTCTTACTAAAGCTTTCGTGAAATTAATAAACTTTCCAAAGAACGCGATAATTATTCAAAGTAAAGCTTGTAGTGAGAAAAGAAACACGTATCTCAGTTCAAACAGTGCTTTCACACGTAGAAAACTACTGCTTGTCTTTACAAAGAAACGCATGTGCGTTTCTTACTAAAGCTTTCGTGAAATTAATAAACTTTTGAAAGAACGCGATTATCTATCAAAGTAAAGCTTGTACTGAGAAAAGGAACACTGATTTCAATTCTAACAGTGCTTTCACACGTAGCAAACCACTGCTTGTCTTTACAAAGAAACCCATGTGCGTTTCTTACTAAAGCTTTCGTGAAATTAATAAACTTTGGAAAGAATGCGATTATCTTTCAAAGTATAGCTTGTACTGAGAAAAGAAACACTGATCTCAGTTCAAACAGTGCTTTCACACGTAGAAAACCACTGCTTGTCTTTACAAAGAAACACATGTGCGTTTCTTACGAAAGCTTTCGTGAAATTAATAAACTTTCGAAAGAACGCGATTATCTTTCAAATTAAAGCTTGTACTGAGTAAAGGAACACTTATTGAAATTCTAACAGTGCTTTCACACGTAGCAAACCACTGCTTGTCTTTCCAAAGAAACCCATGTTCGTTTCTTCTAAAGCTTTCTTGAAATTAATAGACTTTGGAAAGAACGCGATTATCTTTCAAAGTAAAGCTTTTACTGAGAAAAAAAACACTGATCTCAGTTCAAAGAATGCTTTCACATGTAGCAAGCCACTGCTAGTCGTTACAAAGAAACGCATGTGCCTTTCTTACTAAAGCTTTCGTGAAATTAATAAACTTGGAAAGAACGCGATTATCTTTGAAATTAAAGCTTGTACTGAGAAAAGGAACACTTATGCAAATTCAAACAGTGCTTTCACACGTAGCAAACCACTGCTTGTCTTTCCAAAGAAACCCATGTTCGTTTGTTACTAAAGCTTTCTTGAAATTAATAAACTTTGGAAAGAACGTGATTACCTTTCAAAGTAAAGCTTTTACTGAGAAAAAAAACACTGATCTCAGTTCAAACAGTGCTTTCACACGTAGCAAACCACTGCTTGTCGTTACAAAGAAACGCATGTGCCTTTCTTCCTAAAGTTTTCGTGAAATTAATAAACTTTCGAAAGAACGTGATTATCTTTCAAAGTAAACTTGTACTGAGAAAAGGAACACTGATCCCAGTTCCAACAGTGCTTTCAAAAGTAGCAAACCACTGCTTGTCGTTACAAAGAAACGCATGAGCGTTTCTTACTAAAGCTTTAGTGAAATTAATAAACATTGGAAAGAACGCGATCATCATTCAAAGTAAAGATTGTACTGAGAAAAGGAACACTGATTGAAAGTGTAACAGTGCTTTCACAAGTAGCAAACCACTGCTTGTCTTTCCAAAGAAACCCATGTGCATTTCTTACTAAAGCTTTAGTGAAATTAATAATCTTTGGAAAGATACGATTATCTTTCAAAGTAAAGCTTGTACTGATAAAAGGGACTTTGATCTCATTTCTAATAGAGCTTTCACACGAAGCAAACGACTGCTTGTCTTTACAAAGGAACCCATGTGCGTTTCTTACTAAAGTTTTCGTGAAATTAATAAACTTTCAAAAGAACGCAATTATCTTTCAAAGTAAAGCTTGTACTGAGAAATGAAACACTATTCTCAGTTCAAACAGTGCTTTCACACGTAGAAAACCACTGCTTGTCTTTACAAAGAAACGCAGGAGCGTTTTTTACTAAAGCTTCGTGAAATTAATAAACTTTCGAAAGAAAGCGATTATCTTTCAAAGTAAAGCTTGTACTGAGAAATGAAACACTATTCTCAGTTCAAACAGTGCTTTCACACGTAGCAAACCACTGATTATCTTTCCTAAAAAACGCATGTGCATTTCTTACTAAAGCTTTAGTGAAATTAGTAAACTTTGGAAAGAACGCGATTATCTTTCAAAGTAAAGCTTGTACTGAGAAAAGGAACTTTGATCTCATTTCTAACAGTGCTTTCACACGTAGCAAACCACTGCTTGTCTTTCCAAAGAAACCCATGTTCGTTTCTTACTAAAGCATTCTTGAAATTAATAAACTTTGGAAAGAACGTGATTACCTTTCAAAGTAAAGCTTTTACTGAGAAAAAAAACACTGATCTCAGTTCAAACGGTGCTTTCACACGTAGCAAACCACTGCTTGTCGTTACAAAGAAACACATGTGCCTTTCTTCCTAAAGCTTTCGTGAAATTAATAAACTTACGAAAGAACGTGATTATCTTTCAAAGTAAAGCTTGTACTGAGAAAAGGACTACTGATCTCAGTTCTAACAGTGCTTTCACACGTAGCAAACCACTGCTTGTCGTTACAAAGAAACGCATGAGCGTTTCTTACTAAAGCTTTCGTGAAATTAATAAACTTTTGAAAGAAAGCGATTATCTTTCAAAGTAAAGCTTGGACTGAGAAAAGGAACACTGATTCAAAGTCTAACAGTGCTTTCACAGGTAGCAAACCATTGCTTGTCTTTCCAAAAAACCCATGTGCATTTCTTACTAAAGCTTTAGTGAAATTAATAAACATTGGAAAGAACGCTATCATCATTCAAAGTAAAGATTGTACTGAGAAAAGGAACACTGATTGAAAGTGTAACAGTGCTTTCACAAGTAGCAAACCACTGCTTGTCTTTCCAAAGAAACCCATGTGCATTTCTTACTAAAGCTTTAGTGAAATTAATAAACATTGGAAAGAACGCGATCATCATTCAAAGTAAAGAATGTACTGATAAAAGGGACTTTGATCTCATTTCTAACAGTGCTTTCACACGTAGCAAACCACTGCTTGTCGTTACAAAGAAACGCATGTGCCTTTCTTACTAAAGCTTTCGTGAAATTAATAAACTTTCGAAAGAACGCGATTATCTTTCAAAGTAAAGCTTGTACTGAGAAAAGGAACACTGATCTCAGTTCTAACAGTGCTTTCACATGTAGCAAACCAGTGCTTGCCGTTACAATGAAAAGCATGTGCATTTCTTACTAAAGCTTTCGTGAAATTTATAAACTTTCGAAAGAACGCGATTATCATTCAAAGTAAAGCTTGTACTGAGAAAAGAAACACTGATCTCAGTTCTAACAGTGCTTTCACACGTAGCAAACCACTGCTTGTCTTTACAAAGAAACCCATGTGCATTTCTTAAGCTTTCGTGAAATTAATAAACTTTCGAAAGAACGCGATTATCTTTCAAAGTAAAGCTTGTACTGAGAAAAGGAACACTGATCTCAGTTCAAACAGTGCTTTCACACATAGCAAACCACTGCTTGTCTTTCCAAAAAAACGCATGTGCCTTTCTTACTAAAGCTTTTTTGAAATTAATAAACTTTCGAAAGAACGCGATTATCTTTCAAAGTAAAGCTTGTACTGAGAAAAGGAACACTGATTCAAAGTCTAGCAGTGCTTTCACACGTAGCAAACCCCTGCTTGTCTTTCCAAAGAAACCCATGTGCATTTCTTACTAAAGCTTTCGAGAAATTAATAAACTTTGGAAAGAACGCGATTATCTTTCAAAGTAAAGCTTGTACTGAGAAAAGGGACTTTGATCTCAGTTCTAACAGTGCTTTTACATGTAGCAAACCACTGCTTGTCATTACAAGGAAACGCATGTGCATTTCTTACTAAAGCTTACGTGAAATTAATAAACTTTCGAAAGAACGCGATTATCTTTCAAAGTAAAGCTTGTACTGAGAAAAGGAACACTGATCTCAGTTCTAACAGTGCTTTCACACGTAGCAAACCACTGATTGTCTTCCCAAAAAACGCATGTGCGTTTCTTACTAAAGCTTTCGTGAAATTAATAATCTTTCGAAACAATGCGATTATCTTTCAGAGTAAAGCTTGTACTGAGAAAGGGAACAATGATCTCAGTTCTAACTGTGCTTTCACACGGAGCAAACCACTGCTTGTCTTTACTAAGAAACCCATGTGCGTTTCTTACTAAAGCTTTCGTGAAATTAATAAACTTTCGAAAGAACGCGATTATCTTTCAAATTAGAGCTTGTACTGAGAAAAGGAACACTTATTGAAATTCAAACAGTAATTTCACACGTAGCAAACCACTGTTTGTCTTTCCAAAAAGCCCATGTTCGTTTCTTACTAAAGCTTTTGTGAAATTAATAATCTTTCGAAATAACGAGATTATCTTTCAAAGTATAGTTTGTACTGAGAAAAGGAACACTGATCTCAGTTCAAACAGTGCTTTCACACGTAGCAAACCACTGCTTGTCTTTCCAAGAAAACGCATGTGCGTTTCTTACTAAAGCTTTCGTGAAATTAATAAATTTTCGAAAGAACGCGATTATCTTTCAAAGTAAAGCTTGTACTGAGAAAAGGAAAACTGATTGAAAGTCTAACAGTGCTTTCACACGTAGCAAACCACTGCTTGTCTTTCCAAAGAAACCCATGTGCATTTCTTACTAAAGCTTTAGTGAAATTAATAAACATTGGAAAGAACGCGATCATCATTCAAAGTAAAGCTTGTACTGAGAAAAGGAACCCTGATCTCAGTTCAAACAGTGCTTTCACACGTAGCAAACCACTGCTTGTCTTTCCAAAGAAACCCATGTTCGTTTCTTACTAATGCTTTCGTGAAATTAATAATCTTTAGAAAGAACGCGATTATCTTGCAAAGTAAAGCTTGTACTGAGAAAAGGAACACTGATCTCAGTTCAAACACTGCTTTCACACGTAGCAAACCATTGTTTGTCTTTACAAAAACCCAGGTGCGTTTCTTACTAAAGCTTTCGTGAAATTAATAAACTTTCAAAAGAACGCGATCATCATTCAAATTAAAGCTTGTACTGAGAAAAGAAAACACGTATCTCAGTTCAAACAGTGCTTTCACACATAGAAAACTACTGCTAGTCGTTATAAAGAAACGCAGGTGCGTTTCTTACTAAAGCTTTCGTGAAATTAATAAACTTTCAAAAGAATGCGTTTATCTTTGAAAGTAAAGCCTGTATTGAGAAAAAAAACACTGATCTCAGTTCAAACAGTGCTTTCACACGTAGCAAACCACTGCTTGTCGTTACAAAGAAACGCATGTACCTTTCTTACTAAACCTTTCGTGAAATTAATAAACTTTCGAAAGAACGCAATTATCTTTCAAAGTAAAGCTTGTACTGAGAAAAGGAACACTGATCTCAGTTCTAACAGTGCTTTCACACGTAGCAAACCGCTGCTTGTCGTTACAAAGGAACGCATTAGCGTTTCTTACTAAAGCTTTCGTGAAATTAATAATCTTTCAAAAAAATGCGATTATCTTTCAAAGTAAAGCTTGCACTGAGAAAGGGAACACTGATCTCAGTTCTAACTGTGCTTTCACATGTAACGAACCACTGCTTGTCTTTATAAAGAAGCCCATGTTCGTTCCTTACTAAAGCTTTCGTGAAATTAATAAACTTTCGTAAGAACGCGATTATCTTTCAATAAAGCTTGTACTAGAAAAGGAACACTGATTGAAAGTCTAACAGTACTTTCACACGTAGCAAACCACTGCTTGTCTTTCCAAAGAAACCCATGTGCATTTCTTACTAAAGCATTAGTGAAATTCATAATCTTTCGAAAGAACGCGATTATCTTTCAAAGTAAAGCTTGTACTGAGAAAAGGAACACTGATCTCAGTTCTAAAAGTGCTTTCACACGGAGCAAACCACTGCTTGTCTTTAGAAAGAAGCCCATGATCTTTCCTTACTAAAGCTTTCGTAAAATTTTAAACTTTCGTAAACACGCGGTTATCTTTCAAATAAAGCTTTTACTGAGAAAAGAAACACTGACCTCAGTTCAAACAGTGCTTTCACACGTAGCAAACCACTGCATGTCTTTCCAAAAAAACGCATGTGCCTTTCTTACTAAAGCTTTCATGAAATTAATAAACTTTCGAAAGAACGCGATTATCTTTCAAAGTAAAGCTTTTACTGAGAAAAGGAACACTGATTGAAAGTCTAACAGTGCTTTCACACGTAGCAAACCACTGCTTGTCTTTCCAAAGAAACCCATGTGCATTTCTTACTAAAGCTTTCGTGAAATTAATAAACTTTGGAAAGAACGCAATTATCTTCAAAGTAAAGCTTGTACTGAGAAAAGGAACTTTGATCTCAGTTCTAACAGTGCTTTCACATGTAGCCTACCACTGCTTGTCATTACAAGGAAACGCATGTGCATTTCTTACTAAAGCTTTCGTGAAATTAATAACTTTCGAAAGAACGCGATTATCTTTCAAAGTAAAGCTTGTACTGAGAAAAGGAACACTGATCTCAGTTCTAACAGTGCTTTCACATGTAGCAAACCACTGATTGTCTTTCCAAAAAAAACGCATGTGCGTTTCTTACTAAAGCTTTTGTAAAATTAATAAACTTTCGAAAAAACGCGATTATCTTTCAAAATAAAGCTTGTACTGAGAAAAGGAACACTGATCTCAGTTCAAACAGTACTTTCACACAGAGCAAACCACTGCTTGCTTGTCTTTTCAAAGAAGCCCATGTTCGTTTCTTACTAAAGCTTTCGTGAAATTAATAATCTTTCGAAATAACGCGATTATCTTTCAAAGAAAGCTTGTACTGAGAAAAGAAACATGTATCTCAGTTCAAACGGTGCTTTCACACATAGAAAACCACTGCTTGTCTTTACAAAGAAACGCAGCTGCGTTTCTTACATAAGCTTTCGTGAAATTAATAAACTTTCTAAATAACGCGATTATCTTTCAAAGTAAAGCTTGTACTGAGAAAAGGAACACTGATTGAAAGTCTAACAGTGCTTTTCAGGTAGCAAACCATTGCTTGTCTTTCCAAAGAATCCCATGTGCATTTCTTACTAAAGCTTTCGTGAAATTAATAAACTTTCTAAAGAACGCGATTATCTTTCAAAGTAAAGATTGTACTGAGAAAAAAAACACTGATTGAAAGTGTAACAGTGCGTTCACACGTAGCAAACCACTGCTTGTCTTTACAAAGAAACCCATGTGCGTTTCTTACTAAAGCTTTCGTGAATTTAATAAACTTTCGATGGAACGCGATTATCTTTCAAAGTAAAGCTTGTACTGAGAAAAGAAACACTTATCTCAGTTCAAACAGTGCTTTCACACATAGAAAACCACTGCTTGTCTTTACAAAGAAATGCAGATGCGTTTCTTACTAAAGCTTTGTGAAATTAATAGACTTTCGAAATAAAGCGATTATCTTTCAAAGTAAAGCTTGTACTGACAAAAGGAACACTGATCTCTGTTCAAACAGTGCTTTCACACGTAGCAAACCACTGATTATCTTTCCAAAAAAACGCACGTGCGTTTCTTACTAAAGCTTTTGTGAAATAAATAAACTTTCGAAAAAACGCGATTATATTTCAAAATAAAGCTTGTACTGACAAAAGGAACACTGATCTCAGTTCAAACAGTGCTTTCACACGTAGAAAACCACTGCTTGTCTTTCCAAGGAAACCCATGTGCGTTTCTTACTAAATCTTTCATAAAATTAATAAACTTTGTAAAGAAGGCGATTATCTTTCAAAGTAAAGCTTGTACTGAGAAAAGAAACCCTGATCTCAGTTCAAACAGTGCTTTCACACGGACCGAACCACTGCTTGTCGTTACAAAGAAACTCATGAGCGTTTCTTAATAATGCTTTCGGGAAATTAATAATCTTTCGAACGAATGCGATTATCTTTCAAAGTAAAGCTTGTACTGAGAAAGGGAACACTGATCTCAGTTCTAACTGTGCTTTCACACGTAGCAAACCACTGCTTGTCTTTACAAAGAAACCCATGTGCGTTTCTTACTAAAGGTTTTGTGAAATTAATAAACTTTCGAAAGAACGCGATTATCTTTCAAATTAAAGCTTGTACTGAGAAAAGGAACACTTATTGAAATTCAAACAGTAATTTCACACGAAGCAAACCACTGCTTGTCTTTCCAAAAAGCCCATGTTCGTTTCTTACTAAAGCTTTCGTGAAATTAATAATCTTTCGAAATAACGAGATTATCTTTCAAAGTAAAGTTTGTACTGAGAAAGGGAACACTGATCTCAGTTCAAACAGTGCTTTCACACGTAGCAAACCACTGCTTGTCTTTCCAAGAAAACGCTTATGCGTTTCTTACTAAAGCTTTCGTGAAATTAATAAACTTTCGAAAGAACGCGATTATCTTTCAAAGTAAAGCTTGTACTGAGAAAAGGAACACTGATTGAAAGTCTAACAGTGCTTTCACACGTAGCAAACCACTGCTTGTCTTTCCAAAGAAACCCATGTGCATTTCTTACAAAAGCTTTAGTGAAATTAATAAACATTGGAAAGAACGCGATCATCATTCAAAGTAAAGCTTGTACTGAGAAAAGGAACACTGATTGAAAGTCTAACAGTGCTTTCACACGTAGCAAACCACTGCTTGTCTTTACAAAGAAACCCATGTGCATTTCTTAAGCTTTCGTGAAATTAATAAACTTTCAAAAGAACGCGATTATCTTTCAAAGTAAAGCTTGTACTGAGAAAAGAAACACTGATCTCAGTTCAAACAGTGCTTTCACACATAGCAAACCACTGCTTGTCTTTCCAAAAAAACGCATGTGCCTTTCTTACTAAAGCTTTTTTGAAATTAATAAACTTTCGAAAGAACGCGATTATCTTTCAATGTAAAGCTTGTACTGAGAAAAGGAACACTGATTCAAAGTCTAGCAGTGCTTTCACACGTAGCAAACCACTGCTTGTCTTTCCAAAGAAACCCATGTGCATTTCTTACTAAAGCTTTCGTGAAATTAATAAACTTTGGAAAGAACGCGATTATCTTTCAAAGTAAAGCTTGTACTGAGAAAAGGAACTTTGATCTCAGTTCTAACAGTGCTTTTACATGTAGCAAACCACTGCTTGTCATTACAAGGAAACGCATGTGCATTTCTTACTAAAGCTTACGTGAAATTAATAAACTTTCGAAAGAACGCGATTATCTTTCAAAGTAAAGCTTGTACTGAGAAAAGGAACACTGATCTCAGTTCTAACAGTGCTTTCACACGTAGCAAACCACTGATTGTCTTCCCAAAAAACGCATGTGCGTTTCTTACTAAAGCTTTCGTGAAATTAATAATCTTTCGAAACAATGCGATTATCTTTCAAAGTAAAGCTTGTACTGTGTTGTAATAAGAGGCGATGGGACTGCGTCCCCGGCACCCAGCCGCCCGCATTGGCTAGCTTATTCCCCAAAATAATTACACGGAAACTGTATTCTTTTAATCACTGCCTGGCCCATTAGTTCCAACCTCTTATTGGCTAGCTCTTCCATATTGATCTAACCCATTTCTAATATTCTGTGTAGCCCATGAGCTGGCTTACCAGGAAAGACCTTAACCTGCGTCTGTCTGGAGTGGGAGAATCATGGCGACTCCTTGACTCAGCTTCTTTCTCCCAGCATTCTGTTCTGTCTACTCCGCCTACCTAATTTTCTGTCCTATTAAAGTGGCCAAGGCAGTTTCTTTATTACTTAACCAATGAAACAACAGATAGAAAGATGACCCACCTCCATCATTTCCCCTTTTTCTGTTTAAACAAAAAAGAAAGACTTTAACTTTAACATAGTAAAATTACAAATAACAAAACAGTTATCAAGCAAGAATTACAGTTACAATATTTATATCTACTTTATCTTTTATCATAACTAAGGAAAACTATAACTATAACTAACCATTCTTCAACTCCATCAAAGACTCCAGAAGGATATAATATTACCTAAGTAAACAAGAAATAAGAAACTTCAAACTTTAGAAATGACAGAGACATCTCGCTGCCTGGACAGTCACCCAAAGTTCTTTTGTACCGTTGGGGCATCCATCTTCGGCCTACAGGCCCATAGTATCCAGCAGACACATTTTCATGAAGCAGGAAATTCCAAAGACAGTTCAGTCACTATCTGCTGTGTCCTGCAGAATGTCTCGCAGACTCTTTCATGAGTCAGGAACCCCAAAAGACCATCTCACCTTCAGGCAAGTTCAGCAGTCCTCTCTCTGCGGGTTCTTTGCATCCAGTTTATGCATCAGTCCAGGCAAGAGCAGTTTCTTGCCCAAATGGCTATCAAACTCCATAAGGAGCCTCTTCGATGCCCATCTTCCTCTTGAAGTAGATTGGTGCTGTCAGGAGCAGATGTGTCTCATTTTCATAAAAAGCCCTAAGTTATTAAAACATTAAATGCCATATTCTGCAGTCTTTGAAAGATATGAAGAATGCCTATCTAGCTGAAATATATTTATGCACATCTAGAAAATCTAACTAACATGACTAAAAGCTTGACAATTATTGATGATTATCCATTAACAACCTATATACATTACATTTTTAAATGAACTATACAATCACAATATCTTAATCAAGATTAGAAATATGCATATACATATAACAAAATTGACCTTAAAATCCACACCAATGCAAATTATTCATATCTATATCATATCCCCCTTTAAATGTAAAAGAACATTTATAAACCATATTTGGGAACATG
Source organism: Chionomys nivalis (assembly GCF_950005125.1). Taxonomy (NCBI): domain Eukaryota; kingdom Metazoa; phylum Chordata; class Mammalia; order Rodentia; family Cricetidae; genus Chionomys; species Chionomys nivalis. The sequence continues at coordinate 63,155,246 of NC_080102.1, forward strand.
GGCGCAGTTTTTCTCTCCAAACTGCTTCCTGCTGAATGGGGGCGCTGTATTCAGATCTTTCATGGTGTAACCTGTGTGTCAGGGTCATCTCAGTCGGCAGTTGAGTGAAGTAATTTTCTGAAGGTGTTCACAGCAACCTTTCAGGAGGGCGTGGTCTATCATACCATATCGGGATAGACGCAATCCACAGAGTCTCATCCTCTGTGAAAACAAAAGAAGACCCTCTCCAAAGCATCATATCCTTAGACCCATATTCTGAAATCATAATACCCTTATATCCATTCTGGTTTAGCTTGGCAGCCCATATAATGAAATGTCTCTCTGTACTTAGCTCCTTCACAGTCAAAAATTTTAAAGAAAACACAATAATACAAAGAATCCAGACTCTCTGTGAATTTTCCATTTTTACGTGGCTTATTTTTCTTTATTTCTTTTAATCTATAACTATCTGTACTCTGTCTCTTTAAAGACTTTACCCTTTTTTTAAAACATTAACTTTATTCTTTATATATATATTTTTCTCTCTCTCAAGCCTTCGTACATTCATCCAACAGTGTCTGAATCAGTTCTATTGTGAATCTGTAATTTTTTTACTATCCAGGAGCATTTCTTAAAATGTTAAGCAATTCTCAAAAACTTAAGTTGCACCATTTAGTATTATGGTACTGCCTGTATCCCTGCCCAGTCTAAACCTTAACTGCGCTGTTATTACGGTAATTACAGTAGTTCCTGCCTGAGACCAGCAGAGTTCCTCATGGCGGAGCTGAGCTGCTCCTGCATCAGAACCATTTGGTGCCCCTGAGCCACACACAGTTCCAGGCACACAGCAGTCCACATTGCCATCAAGCAAGCCGTAGCACTTTACTCCAAATGCTCCATTCAAAAGCTCTGTCTCCCGCAGGAGCCAGACAGAGATCGCAATGGCGGCACAGCCCAGAAAGCCGGCATTTTAAAACAGCCAGTTTTTTCCTGTTGCTGAGTCAGGACAATTTCTTTGCCACATGCAACCCACAAACAGCAAAAAGCTGTCTTAAATTCTCTCTCTCTCCTTTTTAAGCCCTCTCGGGTTTTACATGGAGTTCATTAGCACGTTGGGTGCCACTCTGTTGTAATAAGAGGCGATGGGACTGCGTCCCCGGCACCCAGCCGCCCGCATTGGCTAGCTTATTCCCCGAAATAATTACACGGAAACTGTATTCTTTTAATCACTGCCTGGCCCATTAGTTCCAACCTCTTATTGGCTAGCTCTTACATATTGATCTAACCCATTTCTAATATTCTGTGTAGCCCATGAGCTGGCTTACCAGGAAAGACCTTAACCTGCGTCTGTCTGGAGTGGGAGAATCATGGCGACTCCTTGACTCAGCTTCTTTCTCCCAGCATTCTGTTCTGTCTACTCCGCCTACCTAATTTTCTGTCCTATTAAAGTGGCCAAGGCAGTTTCTTTATTACTTAACCAATGAAACAACAGATAGAAAGATGACCCACCTCCATCAGTACTGAGAAAGGGAACAATGATCTCAGTTCTAACTGTGCTTTCACACGGAGCAAACCACTGCTTGTCTTTACTAAGAAACCTATGTGCGTTTCTTACTAAAGCTTTCGTGAAATTAATAAACTTTCGAAAGAACGCGATTATCTTTCAAATTAGAGCTTGTACTGAGAAAAGGAACACTTATTGAAATTCAAACAGTAATTTCACACGTAGCAAACCACTGTTTGTCTTTCCAAAAAGCCCATGTTCGTTTCTTACTAAAGCTTTTGTGAAATTAATAATCTTTCGAAATAACGAGATTATCTTTCAAAGTATAGTTTGTACTGAGAAAAGGAACACTGATCTCAGTTCAAACAGTGCTTTCACACGTAGCAAACCACTGCTTGTCTTTCCAAGAAAACGCATGTGCGTTTCTTACTAAAGCTTTCGTGAAATTAATAAATTTTCGAAAGAACGCGATTATCTTTCAAAGTAAAGCTTGTACTGAGAAAAGGAAAACTGATTGAAAGTCTAACAGTGCTTTCACACGTAGCAAACCACTGCTTGTCTTTCCAAAGAAACCCATGTGCATTTCTTACTAAAGCTTTAGTGAAATTAATAAACATTGGAAAGAACGCGATCATCATTCAAAGTAAAGATTGTACTGAGAAAAGGAACATGGATTGAAAGTCTAACAGTGCTTTCACACGTAGCAAACCACTGCTTGTCGTTATAAAGAAAAGCAGGTGCGTTTCTTACTAAAGCTTTCGTGAAATTAATAAACTTTCGAAAGAACGCGATTATCTTTCAAAGTAAAGCTTGTACTGAGAAAAGGAACACTGATCTCAGTTCAAACAGTGCTTTCACACGTAGCAAACCACTGCTTGTCTTTCCAAAGACACCCATGTTCGTTTCTTACTAAAGCTTTCGTGAAATTAATAATCTTTAGAAAGAACGCGATTATCTTGCAAAGTAAAGCTTGTACTGAGAAAAGGAACACTGATCTCAGTTCAAACACTGCTTTCACACGTAGCAAACCACTGCTTGTCTTTCCAAGAAAACGCATGTGCGTTTCTTACTAAAGCTTTCGTGAAATTAATAAACTTTCGAAAGAACGCGATTATCTTTCAAAGTAAAGCTTGTACTGGGAAAGGAACACTGATTGAAAGTCTAACAGTGCTTTCACACGTAGCAAAACACTGCTTGTCTTTGCAAAGAAACCCATGTGCATTTCTTACTAAAGCTTTAGTGAAATTAGTAAACTTTGGAAAGAACGCGATTATCTTTGACAGTAAAGCTTGTACTGAGACAAGGAACTTTGATTTCAGTTCTAACAGTGCTTTCACACGTAGCAAATTACTGCTTATCGTGACAAAGAAACGTATGTGCATTTCTTACTAAAGCTTTCGTGAAATTAATAAACTTTCGAAAGAACGCGATTATCTTTCAAAGTAAAGCTTGTACTGAAAAAAGGAACACTGATTGAAAGTCTAACAGTGCTTTCACACGTAGCAAACCATTGTTTGTCTTTACAAAAAACCCAGGTGCGTTTCTTACTAAAGCTTTCGTGAAATTAATAAACTTTCAAAAGAACGCGATCATCATTCAAATTAAAGTTTGTACTGAGAAAAGAAAACACGTATCTCAGTTCAAACAGTGCTTTCACACATAGAAAACTACTGCTAGTCGTTATAAAGAAACGCAGGAGCGTTTCTTACTGAAGCTTTCGTGAAATTAATAAACTTTCGAAAGAACGCGTTTATCTTTCAAAGTAAAGCCTGTATTGAGAAAAAAAACACTGATCTCAGTTGAAACAGTGCTTTCACACGTAGCAAACCACTGCTTGTCGTTACAAAGAAACGCATGTACCTTTCTTACTAAACCTTTCGTGAAATTAATAAACTTTCGAAAGAACGCGATTATCTTTCAAAGTAAAGCTTGTACTGAGAAAAGGAACACTGATCTCAGTTCTAACAGTGCTTTCACACGTAGCAAACCACTGCTTGTCGTTACAAAGGAACGCATTAGCGTTTCTTACTAAAGCTTTCGTGAAATTAATAATCTTTCAAAAAAATGCGATTATCTTTCAAAGTAAAGCTTGCACTGAGAAAGGGAACACTGATCTCAGTTCTAACTGTGCTTTCACATGTAACGAACCACTGCTTGTCTTTATAAAGAAGCCCATGTTCGTTCCTTACTAAAGCTTTCGTGAAATTAATAAACTTTGGTAAGAACGCGATTATCTTTCAATAAAGCTTGTACTAGAAAAGGAACACTGATTGAAAGTCTAACAGTACTTTCACACGTAGCAAACCACTGCTTGTCTTACTAAAGCATTAGTGAAATTTATAATCTTTTGAAAGAACGCGATTATCTTTCAAAGTAAAGCTTGTACTGAGAAAAGGAACACTGATCTCAGTTCTAAAAGTGCTTTCACACGGAGCAAACCACTGCTTGTCTTTACAAAGAAGCCCATGATCTTTCCTTACTAAAGCTTTCGTAAAATTTTAAACTTTCGTAAACACGCGATTATCTTTCAAATAAAGCTTTTACTGAGAAAAGAAACACTGATCTCAGTTCAAACAGTGCTTTCACACGTAGCAAACCACTGCATGTCTTTCCAAAAAACGCTTGTGCCTTTCTTACTAAAGCTTTCTTGAAATTAATAAACTTTCGAAAGAACGCGATTATCTTTCAAAGTAAAGCTTTTACTGAGAAAAGGAACACTGATTGAAAGTCTAACAGTGCTTTCACACGTAGCAAACCACTGCTTGTCTTTCCAAAGAAACCCATGTGCATTTCTTACTAAAGCTTTCGTGAAATTAATAAACTTTGGAAAGAACGCAATTATCTTCAAAGTAAAGCTTGTACTGAGAAAAGGAACTTTGATCTCAGTTCTAACAGTGCTTTCACATGTAGCCTACCACTGCTTGTCATTACAAGGAAACGCATGTGCATTTCTTACTAAAGCTTTCGTGAAATTAATAACTTTCGAAAGAACGCGATTATCTTTCAAAGTAAAGCTTGTACTGAGAAAAGGAACACTGATCTCAGTTCTAACAGTGCTTTCACATGTAGCAAACCACTGATTTTCTTTCCAAAAAAAACGCATATGCGTTTCTTACTAAAGCTTTTGTAAAATTAATAAACTTTCGAAAAAACGCGATTATCTTTCAAAATAAAGCTTGTACTGAGAAAAGGAACACTGATCTCAGTTCAAACAGTGCTTTCACACGTAACAAAGCACTGCTTGTCATTACAAAGAAACGCATGTGTCTTTCTTACTAAAGCTTTCGTGAAATTAATAATCTTTTGAAAGAACGCGATTATCTTTCAAAGAAAGCTTGTACTGAGAAAAGAAACATGTATCTCAGTTCAAACGGTGCTTTCACACATAGAAAACCACTGCTTGTCTTTACAAAGAAACGAAGGTGCGTTTCTTACATAAGCTTTCGTGAAATTAATAAACTTTCTAAAGAACGCGATTATCTTTCAAAGTAAAGCTTGTACTGAGAAAAGGAACACTGATAGAAAGTCTAACAGTGCTTTTCAGGTAGCAAACCATTGCTTGTCTTTCCAAAGAATCCCATGTGCATTTCTTACTAAAGCTTTCGTGAAATTAATAAACTTTCTAAAGAACGCGATTATCTTTCAAAGTAAAGATTGTACTGAGAAAAAAAACACTGATTGAAAGTGTAACAGTGCTTTCACACGTAGCAAACCACTGCTTGTCTTTACAAAGAAACCCATGTGCGTTTCTTACTAAAGCTTTCGTGAATTTAATAAACTTTCGATGGAACGCGATTATCTTTCAAAGTAAAGCTTGTACTGAGAAAAGAAACACTTATCTCAGTTCAAACAGTGCTTTCACACATAGAAAACCACTGCTTGTCTTTACAAAGATATGCAGATGCGTTTCTTACTAAAGCTTCGTGAAATTAATAGACTTTCGAAATAAAGCTTTCACACGTAGAAAACCACTGCTTGTCTTTCCAAGGAAACCCATGTGCGTTTCTTACTAAAGCTTTCATAAAATTAATAAACTTTGGAAAGAAGGCGATTATCTTTCAAAGTAAAGCTTGTACTGAGAAAAGAAACCCTGATCTCAGTTCAAACAGTGCTTTCACACGGACCGAACCACTGCTTGTCGTTACAAAGAAACTCATGAGCGTTTCTTAATAATGCTTTCGGGAAACTAATAATCTTTCAAAAGAATGCGATTATCTTTCAAAGTAAAGCTTGTACTGAGAAAGGGAACACTGATCTCAGTTCTAACAGTGCTTTCACACGTAGCAAACCACTGCTTGTCTTTACAAAGAAACCCATGTGCGTTTCTTACTAAAGCTTTCGTGAAATTAATAAACTTTCGAAAGAACGCGATTATCTTTCAAAGTAAAGCTTGTACTGAGAAAAGGAAAACTGATCTCAGTTCTAACAGTTCTTTCACACGGAGCAAACCACTGCTTGTCTTTACTAAGAAACCCATGTGCGTTTCTTACTAAAGCTTTCGTGAAATTAATAAACTTTCGAAAGAACGCGATTATCTTTCAAATTAGAGCTTGTACTGAGAAAGGAACACTTATTGAAATTAAAACAGTAATTTCACACGTAGCAAACCACTGCTTGTATTTCCAAAAAGCCCATGTTCGTTTCTTACTAAAGCTTTTGTGAAATTAATAATCTTTCGAAATAACGAGATTATCTTTCAAAGTATAGTGTGTACTGAGAAAAGGAACACTGATCTCAGTTCAAACAGTGCTTTCACACGTAGCAAACCACTGCTTGTCTTTCCAAGAAAACGCATGTGCGTTTCTTACTAAAGCTTTCGTGAAATTAATAAATTTTCGAAAGAACGCGATTATCTTTCAAAGTAAAGCTTGTACTGAGAAAAGGAAAACTGATTGAAAGTCTAACAGTGCTTTCACACGTAGCAAACCACTGCTTGTCTTTCCAAAGAAACCCATGTGCATTTCTTACTAAAGCTTTAGTGAAATTAATAAACATTGGAAAGAACGCGATCATCATTCAAAGTAAAGATTGTACTGAGAAAAGGAACACTGATTGAAAGTCTAACAGTGCTTTCACACGTAGCAATCCACTGCTTGTCGTTATAAAGAAAAGCAGGTGCGTTTCTTACTAAAGCTTTCGTAAAATTAATAAACTTTCGAAAGAACGCGATTATCTTTCAAAGTAAAGCTTGTACTGAGAAAAGGAACACTGATCTCAGTTCAAACAGTGCTTTCACACGTAGCAAACCACTGATTGTCTTTCCAAAGAAACGCATGTGCATTTCTTACTAAAGCTTTTGTGAAATTAATAAACTTTCGAAAAAACGCGATTATCTTTCAAAATAAAGCTTGTACTGAGAAAAGGAACCCTGATCTCAGTTCAAACAGTGCTTTCACACGTAGCAAACCACTGCTTGTCTTTCCAAAGAAACCCATGTTCGTTTCTTACTAAAGCTTTCGTGAAATTAATAATCTTTAGAAAGAACGCGATTATCTTGCAAAGTAAAGCTTGTACTGAGAAAAGGAACACTGATCTCAGTTCAAACAGTGCTTTCACACGTAGCAAACCACTGCTTGTCTTTCCAAGAAAACGCATGTGCGTTTCTTACTAAAGCTTTCGTGAAATTAATAATCTTTCAAAAAAATGCGATTATCTTTCAAAGTAAAGCCTGTACTGAGAAAAAAACACTGATCTCAGTTCAAACAGTGCTTTCACACTTAGCAAACCACTGCTTGTCGTTACAAAGAAACGCATGTACCTTTCTTACTAAACCTTTCGTGAAATTAATAAACTTTCGAAAGAACGCGATTATCTTTCAAAGTAAAGCTTGTACTGAGAAAAGGAACACTGATCTCAGTTCTAACAGTGCTTTCACACGTAGCAAACCACTGCTTGTCGTTACAAAGAAACGCATTAGCGTTTCTTACTAAAGCTTTCGTGAAATTAATAATCTTTCAAAAAAATGCGATTATCTTTCAAAGTAAAGCTTGCACTGAGAAAGGGAACACTGATCTCAGTTCTAACTGTGCTTTCACATGTAACGAACCACTGCTTGTCTTTATAAAGAAGCCCATGTTCGTTCCTTACTAAAGCTTTCGTGAAATTAATAAACTTTGGTAAGAACGCGATTATCTTTCAATAAAGCTTGTACTAGAAAAGGAACACTGATTGAAAGTCTAACAGTACTTTCACACGTAGCAAACCACTGCTTGTCTTTCCAAAGAAACCCATGTGCATTTCTTACTAAAGCATTAGTGAAATTTATAATCTTTTGAAAGAACGCGATTATCTTTCAAAGTAAAGCTTGTACTGAGAAAAGGAACACTGATCTCAGTTCTAAAAGTGCTTTCACACGGAGCAAACCACTGCTTGTCTTTACAAAGAAGCCCATGATCTTTCCTTACTAAAGCTTTCGTAAAATTTTAAACTTTCGTAAACACGCGATTATCTTTCAAATAAAGCTTTTACTGAGAAAAGAAACACTGATCTCAGTTCAAACAGTGCTTTCACACTTAGCAAACCACTGCATGTCTTTCCAAAAAACGCTTGTGCCTTTCTTACTAAAGCTTTCTTGAAATTAATAAACTTTCGAAAGAACGCGATTATCTTTCAAAGTAAAGCTTTTACTGAGAAAAGGAACACTGATTGAAAGTCTAACAGTGCTTTCACACGTAGCAAACCACTGCTTGTCTTTCCAAAGAAACCCATGTGCATTTCTTACTAAAGCTTTCGTGAAATTAATAAACTTTGGAAAGAACGCAATTATCTTCAAAGTAAAGCTTGTACTGAGAAAAGGAACTTTGATCTCAGTTCTAACAGTGCTTTCACATGTAGCCTACCACTGCTTGTCATTACAAGGAAACGCATGTGCATTTCTTACTAAAGCTTTCGTGAAATTAATAACTTTCGAAAGAACGCGATTATCTTTCAAAGTAAAGCTTGTACTGAGAAAAGGAACACTGATCTCAGTTCTAACAGTGCTTTCACATGTAACAAACCACTGATTGTCTTTCCAAAAAAAACGCATGTGCGTTTCTTACTAAAGCTTTTGTAAAATTAATAAACTTTCGAAAAAACGCGATTATCTTTCAAAATAAAGCTTGTACTGAGAAAAGGAACACTGATCTCAGTTCAAACAGTCCTTTCACACGTAACAAAGCACTGCTTGTCATTACAAAGAAACGCATGTGTCTTTCTTACTAAAGCTTTCGTGAAATTAATAATCTTTTGAAAGAACGCGATTATCTTTCAAAGAAAGCTTGTACTGAGAAAAGAAACATGTATCTCAGTTCAAACGGTGCTTTCACACATAGAAAACCACTGCTTGTCTTTACAAAGAAACGAAGGTGTGTTTCTTACATAAGCTTTCGTGAAATTAATAAACTTTCTAAAGAACGCGATTATCTTTCAAAGTAAAGCTTGTACTGAGAAAAGGAACACTGATAGAAAGTCTAACAGTGCTTTTCAGGTAGCAAACCATTGCTTGCCTTTCCAAAGAATCCCATGTGCATTTCTTACTAAAGCTTTCGTGAAATTAATAAACTTTCTAAAGAACGCGATTATCTTTCAAAGTAAAGATTGTACTGAGAAAAAAAACACTGATTGAAAGTGTAACAGTGCTTTCACACGTAGCAAACCACTGCTTGTCTTTACAAAGAAACCCATGTGCGTTTCTTACTAAAGCTTTCGTGAATTTAATAAACTTTCGATGGAACGCGATTATCTTTCAAAGTAAAGCTTGTACTGAGAAAAGAAACACTTATCTCAGTTCAAACAGTGCTTTCACACATAGAAAACCACTGCTTGTCTTTACAAAGATATGCAGATGCGTTTCTTACTAAAGCTTCGTGAAATTAATAGACTTTCGAAATAAAGCGATTATCTTTCAAAGTAAAGCTTGTACTGACAAAAGGAACACTGATCTCTGTTCAAACAGTGCTTTCACACGTAGCAAACCACTGATTATCTTTCCAAAAAAACGCACGTGCGTTTCTTACTAAAGCTTTTGTGAAATTAATAAACTTTCGAAAGAACGCGATTATCTTTCAAATTAAAGCTTGTACTGAGAAAAGAAACCCTGATCTCAGTTCAAACAGTGCTTTCACACGGACCGAACCACTGCTTGTCGTTACAAAGAAACTCATGAGCGTTTCTTAATAATGCTTTCGGGAAACTAATAATCTTTCAAAAGAATGCGATTATCTTTCAAAGTAAAGCTTGTACTGAGAAAGGGAACACTGATCTCAGTTCTAACAGTGCTTTCACAGGTAGCAAACCACTGCTTGTCTTTACAAAGAAACCCATGTGCGTTTCTTACTAAAGCTTTCGTGAAATTAATAAACTTTCGAAAGAACGCGATTATCTTTCAAATTAAAGCTTGTACTGAGAAAAGGAACACTTATTGAAATTCAAACAGTAATTTCACACTAAGCAAACCACTGCTTGTCTTTCCAAAAAGCCCATGTTCGTTTCTTACTAAAGCTTTCGTGAAATTAATAATCTTTCGAAATAACGAGATTATCTTTCAAAGTAAAGTTTGTACTGAGAAAGGGAACACTGATCTCAGTTCAAACAGTGCTTTCACACGTAGCAAACCACTGCTTGTCTTTCCAAGAAAACGCTTATGCGTTTCTTACTAAAGCTTTCGTGAAATTAATAAACTTTCTAAAGAACGCGATTATCTTTCAAAGTAAAGCTTGTACTGAGAAAAGGAACACTGATTGAAAGTCTAACAGTGCTTTCACACGTAGCAAACCACTGCTTGTCTTTCCAAAGAAACCCATGTGCATTTCTTACAAAAGCTTTAGTGAAATTAATAAACATTGGAAAGAACGCGATCATCATTCAAAGTAAAGCTTTTACTGAGAAAAAAAACACTGATCTCAGTTCAAACAGTGCTTTCACACGTAGCAAACCACTGCTTGTCGTTACAAAGAAATGCATGTGACTTTCTTACTAAAGCTTTTTGAAATTAATAATCTTTTGAAAGAAAAAGATTATCTTTCAATGTAAAGCTTGTACTGAGAAAGGGAAAACTGATCTCAGTTCTAACAGTGCTTTCACACGGAGCAAACCACTGCATGTCTTTACAAAGACACACATGCTCGTTTCTTACTAAAGCTTTCGTGAAATTAATAAACTTTCGAAAAACGAGTTTATCTTTCAAAGTAAAGCTTGTACTGAGAAAAGAAACACTGATCTCAGTTCTAACAGTGCTTTCACACGTAGCAAACCACTGCTTGTCGTTACAAAGAAACGCATGTGCATTTCTTACTAAAGCTTTCGTGAAATTATTAAACTTTCAAAAGAACGCGATAATCATTCAAAGTAAAGCTTGTACTGAGAAAAGAAACGCGTATCTCAGTTCAAACAGTGCTTTCACACGTAGAAAACTACTGCTTGTCTTTACAAAGAAACGCAGGTGCGTTTCTTACTAAAGCTTTCGTGAAATTAATAAACTTTCGAAAGAACGCGATTATCTTTCAAAGTAAAGCTTGTACTGAGAAAAGGAACACTGATTTCAATTCTAACAGTGCTTTCACACGTAGCAAACCACTGCTTGTCTTTACAAAGAAACGCATGTGCGTTTCTTACTAAAGCTTTCGTTAAATTAATAATCTTTGGAAAGAACGTGATTATCTTTCAAAGTAAAGCTTGTACTGAGAAAAGGAAAACTGATCTCAGTTCTAACAGTTCTTTCACACGGAGCAAACCACTGCTTGTCTTTACTAAGAAACCCATGTGCGTTTCTTACTAAAGCTTTCGTGAAATTAATAAACTTTCGAAAGAACGCGATTATCTTTCAAATTAGAGCTTGTACTGAGAAAGGAACACTTATTGAAATTAAAACAGTAATTTCACACGTAGCAAACCACTGCTTGTCTTTCCAAAAAGCCCATGTTCGTTTCTTACTAAAGCTTTTGTGAAATTAATAATCTTTCGAAATAACGAGATTATCTTTCAAAGTATAGTGTGTACTGAGAAAAGGAACACTGATCTCAGTTCAAACAGTGCTTTCACACGTAGCAAACCACTGCTTGTCTTTCCAAGAAAACGCATGTGCGTTTCTTACTAAAGCTTTCGTGAAATTAATAAATTTTCGAAAGAACGCGATTATCTTTCAAAGTAAAGCTTGTACTGAGAAAAGGAAAACTGATTGAAAGTCTAACAGTGCTTTCACACGTAGCAAACCACTGCTTGTCTTTCCAAAGAAACCCATGTGCATTTCTTACTAAAGCTTTAGTGAAATTAATAAACATTGGAAAGAACGCGATCATCATTCAAAGTAAAGATTGTACTGAGAAAAGGAACACTGATTGAAAGTCTAACAGTGCTTTCACACGTAGCAATCCACTGCTTGTCGTTATAAAGAAAAGCAGGTGCGTTTCTTACTAAAGCTTTCGTAAAATTAATAAACTTTCGAAAGAACGCGATTATCTTTCAAAGTAAAGCTTGTACTGAGAAAAGGAACACTGATCTCAGTTCAAACAGTGCTTTCACACGAAGCAAACCACTGATTGTCTTTCCAAAGAAACGCATGTGCATTTCTTACTAAAGCTTTTGTGAAATTAATAAACTTTCGAAAAAACGCGATTATCTTTCAAAATAAAGCTTGTACTGAGAAAAGGAACCCTGATCTCAGTTCAAACAGTGCTTTCACACGTAGCAAACCACTGCTTGTCTTTCCAAAGAAACCCATGTTCGTTTCTTACTAAAGCTTTCGTGAAATTAATAATCTTTAGAAAGAACGCGATTATCTTGCAAAGTAAAGCTTGTACTGAGAAAAGGAACACTGATCTCAGTTCAAACAGTGCTTTCACACGTAGCAAACCACTGCTTGTCTTTCCAAGAAAACGCATGTGCGTTTCTTACTAAAGCTTTCGTGAAATTAATAAACTTTCGAAAGAACGCGATTATCTTTCAAAGTAAAGCTTGTACTGGGAAAGGAACACTGATTGAAAGTCTAACAGTGCTTTCACACGTAGCAAAACACTGCTTGTCATTCCAAAGAAACCCATGTGCATTTCTTACTAAAGCTTTAGTGAAATTAGTAAACTTTGGAAAGAACGCGATTATCTTTGAAAGTAAAGCTTGTACTGAGACAAGGAACTTTGATTTCAGTTCTAACATTGCTTTCACACGTAGCAAACCACTGATTATCGTGACAAAGAAACGTATGTGCATTTCTTACTAAAGCTTTCGTGAAATTAATAAACTTTCGAAAGAACGCGATTATCTTTCAAAGTAAAGCTTGTACTGAAAAAAGGAACACTGATTGAAAGTCTAACAGTGCTTTCACACGTAGCAAACCATTGTTTGTCTTTACAAAAAACCCAGGTGCGTTTCTTACTAAAGCTTTCGTGAAATTAATAAACTTTCAAAAGAACGCGATCATCATTCAAATTAAAGCTTGTACTGAGAAAAGAAAACACGTATCTCAGTTCAAACAGTGCTTTCACACATAGAAAACTACTGCTGGTCGTTAAAAAGAAACGCAGGTGCGTTTCTTACTAAAGCTTTCGTGAAATTAATAAACTTTCGAAAGAACGCGTTTATCTTTCAAAGTAAAGCCTGTACTGAGAAAAAAAACACTGATCTCAGTTCAAACAGTGCTTTCACACTTATCAAACCACTGCTTGTCGTTACAAAGAAACGCATGTACCTTTCTTACTAAACCTTTCGTGAAATTAATAAACTTTCGAAAGAACGCGATTATCTTTCAAAGTAAAGCTTGTACTGAGAAAAGGAACACTGATCTCAGTTCTAACAGTGCTTTCACACGTAGCAAACCACTGCTTGTCGTTACAAAGAAACGCATTAGCGTTTCTTACTAAAGCTTTCGTGAAATTAATAATCTTTCAAAAAAATGCGATTATCTTTCAAAGTAAAGCTTGCACTGAGAAAGGGAACACTGATCTCAGTTCTAACTGTGCTTTCACATGTACCGAACACTCCTTGTCTTTATAAAGAAGCCCATGTTCGTTCCTTACTAAAGCTTTCGTGAAATTAATAAACTTTCGTAAGAACGCGATTATCTTTCAATAAAGCTTGTACTAGAAAAGGAACACTGATTGAAAGTCTAACAGTACTTTCACACGTAGCAAACCACTGCTTGTCTTTCCAAAGAAACCCATGTGCATTTCTTACTAAAGCATTAGTGAAATTTATAATCTTTCAAAAGAACGCGATTATCTTTCAAAGTAAAGCTTGTACTGAGAAAAGGAACACTGATCTCAGTTCTAAAAGTGCTTTCACACGGAGCAAACCACTGCTTGTCTTTACAAAGAAGCCCATGATCTTTCCTTACTAAAGCTTTCGTGAAATTAATAAACTTTCGTAAACACGCGATTATCTTTCAAATAAAGCTTTTACTGAGAAAAGAAAACTGATCTCAGTTCAAACAGTGCTTTCACACATAGCAAACCACTGCATGTCTTTCCAAAAAAACGCATGTGCCTTTCTTACTAAAGCTTTCTTGAAATTAATAAACTTTCGAAAGAACGCGATATCTTTCAAAGTAAAGCTTGTACTGAGAAAAGGAACACTGATTGAAAGTCTAACAGTGCTTTCACACGTAGCAAACCACTGCTTGTCTTTCCAAAGAAACCCATGTGCATTTCTTACTAAAGCTTTCGTGAAATTAATAAACTTTGGAAAGAACGCGATTATCTTCAAAGTAAAGCTTGTACTGAGAAAAGGAACTTTGATCTCAGTTCTAACAGTGCTTTCACATGTAGCCTACCACTGCTTGTCATTACAAGGAAACGCATGTGCATTTCTTACTAAAGCTTTCGTGAAATTAATAACTTTCGAAAGAACGCGATTATCTTTCAAAGTAAAGCTTGTACTGAGAAAAGGAACACTGATCTCAGTTCTAACAGTGCTTTCACATGTAGCAAACCACTGATTGTCTTTCCAAAAAAAACGCATGTGCGTTACTTACTAAAGCTTTTGTAAAATTAATAAACTTTCAAAAAAACGCGATTATCTTTCAAAGTAAAGCTTGTACTGATAAAAGGGACTTTGATCTCAGTTCTAAGAGTGCTTTCACACGGAGCAAACCACTGCTTGTCTTTACAAAGAAACGCATGTGCATTTCTTACTAAAGCTTTCGTGAAATTAATAAACTTTCGAAAGAACGCGATTATCTTTCAAAGTAAAGCTTGTACTGATAAAAGGGACTTTGATCTCATTTCTAACAGTGCTTTCACACGGAGCAAACCACTGCTTGTCTTTACAAAGAAACCCATGTGGTTTCTTACTAAAGCTTTCGTGAAATTAATAAACTTTCAAAAGAACGCAATTATCTTTCAAAGTAAAGCTTGTACTGAGAAAAGGAACACTGATCTCAGTTCAAACAGTGCTTTCACATGTACCAAACCATTGCTTGTCTTTACAAAGAAACACATGTGCCTTTCTTAATAAAGCTTTCGTGAAATTAATAAACTTTCGAAAGAACGCGATTATCTATCAAAGTAAAGCTTTTACTGAGAAAAAAAACACTGATCTCACTTCAAACAGTGCTTTCACACATAGCAAACCACTGCTTGTCTTTACAAAGAAACGCATGTGCCTTTCTTACTAAAGCTTTCGTGAAATTAATAAACTTTCGAAAGAACGCGATTATCTTTCAAAGTAAAGCTTGTACTGAGAAAAGGAACACTGATTGAAAGTCTAACAATGCTTTCACACGTAGCAAACCACTGCTTGTCTTTCCAAAGAAACCCATGTGCATTTCTTACTAAAGCTTTTGTGAAATTAATAAACTTTGGAAAGAACGCGATTATCTTCAAAGTAAAGCTTGTACTGAGAAAAGGAACTTTGATCTCAGTTCTAACAGTGCTTTCACATGTAGCAAACCACTGCTTGTCGTTACAAAGAAACGCATGTGCATTTCTTACTAAAGCTTTCGTGAAATTAATAAACTTTCAAAAGAACGCGATAATTATTCAAAGTAAAGCTTGTACTGAGAAAAGAAACACGTATCTCAGTTCTAACAGTGCTTTCACACGTAGCAAACCACTGCTTGTCTTTACAAAGAAACCCATGTGCGTTTCTTACTAAAGCTTTCGTAAAATTAATAATCTTTGGAAAGAACGCGATTATCTTTCAAAGTAAAGCTTGTACTGAGAAAAGGAAAACTGATCTCAGTTCTAACAGTGCTTTCACACGTAGTAAACCACTGCTTGTCTTTCCAAAGAAACGCATGTGCATTTCTTACTAAAGCTTTCGTGAAATTAATAATCTTTGGAAAGAACGCGATTATCTTTCAAATTAAAGCTTGTACTGAATAAAGGAACACTTATTGAAATTCTAACCGTGCTTTCACACGTAGCAAACCACTGCTTGTCTTTCCAAAGAAACCCATGTTCGTTTCTTCTAAAGCTTTCTTGAAAAAAATAGACTTTGGAAATAACGCGATTATCTTTCAAAGTAAAGCTTTTACTGAGAAAAAAAACACTGATCTCAGTTCAAAGAATGCTTTCACACGTAGCAAGCCACTGCTTGTCGTTACAAAGAAACGCATGTGCCTTTCTTACTAAGGCTTTCGTGAAATTAATAAACTTTGGAAAGAACGCGATTATCTTTGAAATTAAAGCTTGTACTGAGAAAAGGAACACTTACGGAAATTCAAACAGTGCTTTCACACGTAGCAAACCACTGCTTGTCTTTCCAAAGAAACCCATGTTCGTTTCTTACTAAAGCTTTCATGAAATTAATAAACTTTGGAAAGAACGTGATTACCTTTCAAAGTAAACTTGTACTGAGAAAAGGAACACTGATCTCAGTTCTAACAGTGCTTTCACACTTAGCAACCCACTGCTTGTCGTTACAAAGAAACGCATGAGCGTTTCTTACTAAAGCTTTAGTGAAATTAATAAACATTGGAAAGAACGCGATCATCATTCAAAGTAAAGATTGTACTGAGAAAAGGAACACTGATTGAAAGTGTAACAGTGCTTTCACAAGTAGCAAACCACTGCTTGTCTTTCCAAAGAAACCCATGGGCATTTCTTACTAAAGCTTTAGTGAAATTAATAAACTTTGGAAAGAATGCGATTATCTTTCAAAGTAAAGCTTGTACTGATAAAAGGAACTTTGATCTCATTTCTAACTGTGCTTTCACACGTAGCAAACCACTGCTTGTCTTTCCAAAGAAACCCATGTTCGTTTCTTACTAAAGCATTCTTGAAATTAATAAACTTTGGAAAGTACGTGATTACCTTTCAAAGTAAAGCTTTTACTGAGAAAAAAAACACTGATCTCAGTTCAAACAGTGCTTTCACACGTAGCAAACCACTGCTTGTCGTTACAAAGAAACACATGTGCCTTTCTTCCTAAAGCTTTCGTGAAATTAATAAACTTTCGCAAGAACGTGATTATCTTTCAAAGTAAAGCTTGTACTGAGAAAAGGACTACTGATCTCAGTTCTAACAGTGCTTTCACACGTAGCAAACCACTGCTTGTCATTTCAAAGAAACGCATGAGCCTTTCTTACTAAAGCTTTCGTGAAATTAATAAACTTTTGAAAGAAAGCGATTATCTTTCAAAGTAAAGCTTGGACTGAGAAAAGGAACACTGATTGAAAGTCTAACAGTGCTTTCAGAGTTAGCAATCCATTGCTTGTCTTTCCAAAGAAACCCATGTGCATTTCTTACTAAAGCTTTAGTGAAATTAATAAACATTGGAAAGAACGCGATCATCATTCAAAGTAAAGATTGTACTGAGAAAAGGAACACTGATTGAAAGTGTAACAGTGCTTTCACAAGTAGCAAACCACTGCTTGTCTTTCCAAAGAAACCCATGTGCATTTCTTACTAAATCTTTAGTGAAATTAATAATCTTTGGAAAGAATGCGATTATCTTTCAAAGTAAAGTTTGTACTGATAAAAGGGACTTTGATCTCATTTCTAATACTGCTTTCACATGTAGCAAACCACTGCTTGTCTTTACAAAGAAACCCATGTGCGTTTCTTACTAAAGTTTTCGTGAAATTAATAAACTTTCAAAAGAACGCAATTATCTTTCAAAGTAAAGCTTGTACCGAGAAAAGAAACACTTATCTCACTTCAAACAGTGCTTTCACACGTAGCAAACCACTGCTTGTCTTTCCAAAGAAACCCATGTGCGTTTCTTACTAAAGCATTCTTGAAATTAATAAACTTTGGAAAGAACGTGATTACCTTTCAAAGTAAAGCTTTTACTGAGAAAAAAAACACTGATCTCAGTTCAAACAGTGCTTTCACACGTAGCAAACCACTGCTTGTCGTTACAAAGAAACACATGTGCCTTTCTTCCTAAAGCTTTCGTGAAATTAATAAACTTTCGAAAGAACGTGATTATCTTTCAAAGTAAAGCTTGTACTGAGAAAAGGACTACTGATCTCAGTTCTAACAGTGCTTTCACACGTAGCAAACCACTGCTTGTCGTTACAAAGAAACGCATGAGCGTTTCTTACTAAAGCTTTCGTGAAATTAATAAACTTTTGAAAGAAAGCGATTATCTTTCAAAGTAAAGCTTGGACTGAGAAAAGGAACACTGATTGAAAGTCTAACAGTGCTTTCAGAGGTAGCAAACCATTGCTTGTCTTTCCAAAGAAACCCATGTGCATTTCTTACTAAAGCTTTAGTGAAATTAATAAAGATTGGAAAGAACGCGATCATCATTCAAAGTAAAGATTGTACTGAGAAAAGGAACACTGCTTGAAAGTGTAACAGTGCTTTCACAAGTAGCAAACCACTGCTTGTCTTTCCAAAGAAACCCATGTGCATTTCTTACTAAAGCTTTAGTGAAATTAGTAATCTTTGGAAAGAATGCGATTATCTTTCAAAGTAAAGTTTGTACTGATAAAAGGGACTTTGATCTCATTTCTAATAGTGCTTTCACACGTAGCAAACCACTGCTTGTCGTTACAAAGAAACACATGTGCCTTTCTTCCTAAAACTTTCGTGAAATTAATAAACTTACGAAAGAACGTGATTATCTTTCAAAGAAAAGCTTGTACTGAGAAAAGGACTACTGATCTCAGTTCTAACAGTGCTTTCACACGTAGCAAACCACTGCTTGTCGTTACAAAGAAACGCATGAGCGTTTCTTACTAAAGCTTTCGTGAAATTAATAAACTTTTGAAAGAAAGCGATTATCTTTCAAAGTAAAGCTTGGACTGAGAAAAGGAACACTGATTGAAAGTCTAACAGTGCTTTCACAGGTAGCAAACCATTGCTTGTCTTTCCAAAGAAACCCATGTGCGTTTCTTACTAAAGCTTTAGTGAAATTAATAAACATTGGAAAGAACGCGATCATCATTCAAAGTAAAGATTGTACTGAGAAAAGGAACACTGATTGAAAGTGTAACAGTGCTTTCACAAGTAGCAAACCACTGCTTGTCTTTCCAAAGAAACCCATGTGCATTTCTTACTAAAGCTTTAGTGAAATTAATAAACTTTGGAAGAATGCGATTATCTTTCAAAGTAAAGCTTGTACTGATAAAAGGGACTTTGATCTCATTTCTAACAGAGCTTTCACACGTAGCTAACCACTGCTTGTCTTTACAAAGAAACCCATGTGCGTTTCCTACTAAAGTTTTCGTGAAATTAATAAACTTTCAAAAGAACGCAATTATCTTTCAAAGTAAAGCTTGTACTGAGAAAAGAAACACTTATCTCAGTTCAAACAGTGCTTTCACACGTAGAAAACCACTGCTTGTCTTTACAAAGAAACCCATGTGCGTTTCTTACTAAAGCTTTCGTGAAATTAATAATCTTTGGAAAGAACGTGATTATCTTTCAAATTAAAGCTTGTACTGAGAAAAGGAACACTTATTGAAATTCTAACAGTGCTTTCACACGTAGCCACCACTGCTTGTCTTTCCAAAGAAACCCATGTTCGTTTCTTACTAAAGCTTTCTTGAAATTAATAAACTTTGGAAAGAACGTGATTACCTTTCAAAGTAAAGCTTTTACTGAGAAAAAAAACACTGATCTCAGTTCAAACAGTGCTTTCACACGTAGCAAACCACAGCTTGTCGTTACAAAGAAACGCATGTGCCTTTCTTCCTAAAGCTTTCGTGAAATTAATAAACTTTCGAAAGAACGTGATTATCTTTCAAAGTAAAGCTTGGACTGAGAAAAGGAACACTGATCTCAGTTCCAACAGTGCTTTCAAACGTAGCAAACCACTGCTTGTCGTTACAAAGAAACGCATGAGCGTTTCTTACTAAAGCTTTAGTGAAATTAATAAACATCGGAAAGAACGCGATCGTCATTCAACGTAAAGATTGTACTGAGAAAAGGAACACTGATTGAAAGTGTAACAGTGCTTTCACAAGTAGCAAACCACTGCTTGTCTTTCCAAAGAAACCCATGTGCATTTCTTACTAAAGCTTTAGTGAAATTAATAAACTTTGGAAAGAATGCGATTATCTTTCAAAGTAAAGCTTATACTGATAAAAGGGACTTTGATCTCATTTCTAACAGTGTTTTCACACCTAGCAAACCACTGCTTGTCTTTCCAAAGAAACCCATGTTCGTTTCTTACTAAAGAATTCTTGAAAAAAATAAACTTTGGAAAGAACGTGATTACCTTTCAAAGTAAAGCTTTTACTGAGAAAAAAAACAGTGATCTCAGTTCAAACAGCGCTTTCACACGTAGCAAACCACTGCTTGTCATTACAAAGAAACACATGTGCCTTTCTTCCTAAAGCTTTCGTGAAATTAAAAACTTTCGAAAGAACGTGATTATCTTTCAAATAAAGCTTGTACTGAGAAAAGGACTACTGATCTCAGTTCTAACAGTGCTTTCACACGTAGCAAACCACTGCTTGTCGTTACAAAGAAACGCATGAGCGTTTCTTACTAAAGCTTTCGTGAAATTAATAAACTTTTGAAAGAAAGCGATTATCTTTCAAAGTAAAGCTTGGACTGAGAAAAGGAACACTGATTGAAAGTCTAACAGTGCTTACACAGGTAGCAAACCATTGCTTGTCTTTCCAAAGAAACCCATGTGCATTTCTTACTAGAGCTTTAGTGAAATTAATAAACATTGGAAAGAACGCGATCATCATTCAAAGTAAAGATTGTACTGAGAAAAGGAACACTGATTGAAAGTGTAACAGTGCTTTCACAAGTAACAAACCACTACTTGTCTTTCCAAAGAAACCCATGTGCATTTCTTACTAAAGCTTTAATGAAATTAATAATCTTTGGAAAGAATGCGATTATCTTTCAAAGTAAAGCTTGTACTGATAAAAGGGACTTTGATCTCATTTCTAATAGAGCTTTCACACGAAGCAAACCACTGCTTGTCTTTACAAAGAAACCCATGTGCGTTTCTTACAAAATCTTTCGTGAAATTAATAAACTTTCGAAAGAACGCGTTTATCTTTCAAAGTAAAGGTTGTACTGAGAAAAGAAACACTGATCTCAGTTCAAACAGTGTTTTCACACGTACCAAAACACTGCTTGTCATTACAAAGAAACGCATGTGCCTTTCTTAATAAAGCTTTCGTGAAGTTAATAAACTTTCGAAAGAACGCGATTATCTTTCAAAGTAAAGCTTGTACTGAGAAAAGAAACACTGATCTCAGTTCAAACAGTGTTTTCACACGTAGCAAAACACTGCTTTTCATTACAAAGAAACGCATGTGCCTTTCTTACTAAAGCTTTCCTGAAATTAATAAACTTTCGAAAGAACGCGATTATCTTTCAAAGTAAAGCTTGTACTGAGAAAGGGAACACTGATCTCAATTCTACCATTGCTTTCACACCGAGCAAACAACTGCTTGTCTTTACAAAGAACCCCATATTTGTTTCTTACTAAAGCTTTCGTGAAATTAATAAACTTTCGTAAACACGCGATTATCTTTCAAATAAAGCTTGTACTGAGAAAAGTAACACTGATTGAATGTCTAACAGTGCTTTCACACCTAGCAAACCACTGCTTGCCTTTCCAAAGAAACCCATGTGCATTTTTTACTAAAGCTTTAGTGAAATTAATAATCTTTCGAAAGAACGCGATTATCTTTCAAAGTAAAGCTTGTACTGAGAAAAGGAACACTGATCTCAGTTCTAACAGTGCTTTCACACGTAGCAAACCACTGCTTGTCTTTACAAAGAAACCCATGTGTGTTTCTTAAGCTTTCGTGAAATTAATAAACTTTCAAAAGAACGCGATTATCTTTCAAAGTAAAGCTTGTACTGAGAAAGGGAACAATGATCTCAGTTCTAACTGGGCTTTCACACGGAGCAAACCACTGCTTGTCTTTATAAAGAAGCCCATGTTCGTTCCTTACTAAAGCTTTCGTGAAATTAATAAACTTTCGTAAGAACGCGATTATCTTTCAAATAAAGCTTGTACTGAGAAAAGGAAAACTGATTGAAAGTCTAACAGTGCTTTCACACGTAGCAAACCACTGCTTGTCTTTCCAAAGAAACCCATGTGCATTTCTTAGTAAAGATTTAGTGAAATTAATAATCATTGGAAAGAACGCGATCATCATTCAAAGTAAAGATTGTACTGAGAAAAGGAACACTGATTGAAAGTCTAACAGTGCTTTCACACGTAGCAAATCACTGCTTGTCGTTATAAAGAAAAGCAGGTGCGTTTCTTACTAAAGCTTTCGTGAAATTAATAAACTTTCGAAAGAACGCGATTATCTTTCAAAGTAAAGCTTGTACTGAGAAAAGGAACACTGATCTCAGTTCAAACAGTGCTTTCACACGTAGCAAAACACTGACTGTCTTTCCAAAGAAACGCATGTGCATTTCTTACTAAAGCTTTTGTGAAATTAATAAACTTTCGAAAAAACGTGGTTATCTTTCAAAATAAAGCTTGTACTGAGAAAAGGAACCCTGATCTCAGTTCAAACAGTGCTTTCACATGTAGCAAACCACTGCTTGTCTTTCCAAAGAAACCCATGTTCGTTTCTTACTAAAGCTTTCGTGAAATTAATAATCTTTAGAAAGAACGCGATTATCTTGCAAAGTAAAGCTTGTACTGAGAAAAGGAACACTGATCTCAGTTCAAACACTGCTTTCACACGTAGCAAACCACTGCTTGTCTTTCCAAGAAAACGCATGTGCGTTTCTTACTAAAGCTTTCGTGAAATTAATAAACTTTCGAAAGAACGCGATTATCTTTCAAAGTAAAGCTTGTACTGGGAAAGGAACACTGATTGAAAGTCTAACAGTGCTTTCACACGTAGCAAAACACTGCTTGTCTTTCCAAAGAAACCCATGTGCATTTCTTACTAAATCTTTAGTGAAATTAGTAAACTTTGGAAAGAACGCGATTATCTTTGAAAGTAAAGCTTGTACTGAGAAAAGGAACTTTGATTTCAGTTCTAACAGTGCTTTCACATGTACCAAACCACTGCTTATCGTAACAAAGAAACGTATGTGCATTTCTTACTAAAGCTTTCGTGAAATTAATAAACTTTCGAAAGAACGCGATTATCTTTCAAAGTAAAGCTTGTACTGAAAAAAGGAACACTGATTGAAAGTCTAACAGTGCTTTCACACGTAGCAAACCATTGTTTGTCTTTACAAAGAAACCCATGTGCGTTTCTTACTAAAGCTTTCGTGAAATTAATAAACTTTCAAAAGAACGCGATCATCATTCAAATTAAAGCTTTTACTGAGAAAAGAAAACAAGTATCTCAGTTCAAACAGTGCTTTCACACATAGAAAACTACTGCTAGTCGTTATAAAGAAACGCAGGTGCGTTTCTTACTAAAATTTTCGTGAAATTAATAAACTTTCGAAAGAACGCGTTTATCTTTCAAAGTAAAGCTTGTACTGAGAAAAGAAACACTGATCTCAGTTCAAACAGTGATTTCACACGTACCAAACCACTGCTTGTCATTACAAAGAAACGCATGTGCCTTTCTTAATAAAGCTTCCGTGTAATTAATAAACTTTCGAAAGAACGCCAATATCTTTCAAAGTAAAGCTATTACTGAGAAAAAAAACACTGATCTCAGTTCAAGCAGTGCTTTCACACGTAGCAAACCACTGCTTGTCGTTACAAAGAAACGCATGTACCTTTCTTACTAAACCTTTCGTGAAATTAATAAACTTTCGAAAGAACGCGATTATCTTTCAAAGTAAAGCTTGTACTGAGAAAAGGAACACTGATCTCAGTTCTAACAGTGCTTTCACACGTAGCAAACCACTGCATGTCTTTCCAAAAAAACGCATGTGCCTTTCTTACTAAAGCTTTCTTGAAATTAATAAACTTTCGAAAGAACGCGATTATCTTTCAAAGTAAAGCTTGTACTGAGAAAAGGAACACTGATTGAAAGTCTTACAGTGCTTTCACACGTAGCAAACCACTGATTTTCTTTCCAAAGAAACCCATGTGCATTTCTTACTAAAGCTTTCGTGAAATTAATAAACTTTGGAAAGAACGCGATTATCTTCAAAGTAAAGCTTGTACTGAGAAAAGGAACTTTGATCTCAGTTCTAACAGT
Organism: Chionomys nivalis; assembly: GCF_950005125.1. Lineage (NCBI taxonomy): Eukaryota > Metazoa > Chordata > Mammalia > Rodentia > Cricetidae > Chionomys > Chionomys nivalis. The sequence continues at coordinate 63,179,197 of NC_080102.1, forward strand.
GCTTTCACATGTAGCCTACCACTGCTTGTCATTACAAGGAAACGCATGAGCATTTCTTACTAAAGCTTTCGTAAAATTAATAACTTTCGAAAAAACGCGATTATCTTTCAAAATAAAGCTTGTACTGAGAAAAGGAACAATGATCTCAGTTCAAACAGTACTTTCAGACAGAGCAAACCACTGCTTGCTTGTCTTTTCAAAGAAGCCCATGTTCGTTTCTTACTAAAGCTTTCGTGAAATTAATAATCTTTCGAAATAACGCGATTATCTTTCAAAGAAAGCTTGTACTGAGAAAAGAAACATGTATCTCAGTTCAAACGGTGCTTTCACACATAGAAAACCACTGCTTGTCTTTACAAAGAAATGCAGGTGCGTTTCTTACATAAGCTTTCGTGAAATTAATAAACTTTCTAAAGAACGCGATTATCTTTCAAAGTAAAGCATGTACTGAGAAAAGGAACACTGATTGAAAGTCTAAAGGTGCTTTTCAGGTAGCAAACCATTGCTTGTCTTTCCAAAGAATCCCATGTGCATTTCTTACTAAAGCTTTCGTGAAATTTATAAACTTTCTAAAGAACGCGATTATCTTTCAAAGTAAAGATTGTACTGAGAAAAAAAACACTGATTGAAAGTGTAACAGTGCTTTCACACGTAGCAAACCACTGCTTGTCTTTACAAAGAAACCCATGTGCGTTTCTTACTAAAACTTTCGTGAATTTAATAAACTTTCGATGGAACGCGATTATCTTTCAAAGTAAAGCTTGTACTGAGAAAAGAAACACTTATCTCAGTTCAAACAGTGCTTTCACACATAGAAAACCACTGCTTGTCTTTACAAAGAAATGCAGATGCGTTTCTTACTAAAGCTTCGTGAAATTAATAGACTTTCGAAAGAAAGTGATTATCTTTCAAAGTAAAGTTTGTACTGAGAAAAGGAACACTGATCTCAGTTCAAACAGTGCTTTCACACGTAGCAAACCACTGATTATCTCTCCAAAAAAACGCACGTGCGTTTCTTACTAAAGCTTTTGTGAAATTAATGAACTTTCGAAAAAACGCGATTATATTTCAAAATAAAGCTTGTACTGACAAAAGGAACACTGATCTCAGTTCAAACAGTGCTTTCACACGGAGAAAACCACTGCTTGTCTTTCCAAGGAAACTCATGTGCGTTTCTTACTAAAGCTTTCATAAAATTAATAAACTTTGGAAAGAAGGAGATTATCTTTCAAAGTAAAGCTTGTACTGAGAAAAGAAACCCTGATCTCAGTTCAAACAGTGCTTTCACACGTACCGAACCACTGCTTGTCGTTACAAAGAAACTCATGAGCGTTTCTTAATAATGCTTTCGGGAAATTAATAATCTTTCGAAAGAATGTGATTATCTTTCAAAGTAAAGCTTGTACTGAGAAAGGGAACACTGATCTAAGTTCTAACTGTGCTTTCACACGTAGCAAACCACTGCTTGTCTTTACAAAGAAACCCATGTGCGTTTTTTACTAATGCTTTCGTGAAATTAATAAACTTTCGAAAGAACGCAATTATCTTTCAAATTAAAGCTTGTACTGAGAAAAGGAACACTTATTGAAATTCAAACAGTAATTTCACACGAAGCAAACCACTGCTTGTCTTTCCAAAAAGCCCATTTTCGTTTCTTACTAAAGTTTTCGTGAAATTAATAATCTTTCGAAATAACGAGATTATCTTTCAAAGTAAAGATTGTACTGAAAAAGGGAACACTGATCTCAGTTCAAACAGTGCTTTCACACGTAGCAAACCACTGCTTGCCTTTCCAAGAAAACGCTTATGCGTTTCTTACTAAAGCTTTCGTGATATTAATAAACTTTCGAAAGAATGAGATTATCTTTCAAAGTAAAGCTTGTACTGAGAAAAGGAACACTGATTGAAAGTCTAACACTGCTTTCACACGTAGCAAACCACTGCTTGTCTTTCCAAAGAAACCCATGTGCATTTCTTACAAAAGCTTTAGTGAAATTAATAAACATTGGAAAGAACGCGATCATCATTCAAAGTAAAGCTTTTCCTGAGAAAAAAAACACTGATCTCAGTTCTAACAGTGCTTTCACACGTAGCAAAACACTGCTTGTCGTTACAAAGAAACGCATGTGCATTTCGTACTAAAGCTTTCGTGAAATTAATAAACTTTCAAATGAACGCGATAATCATTCAAAGTAAAGCTTGTACTGAGAAAAGAGACGCGTATCTCAGTTCAAACAGTGTTTTCACACGTAGAAAACTACTGCTTGTCTTTACAAAGAAACGCAGGTGCTTTTCTTACTAAAGCTTTCGTGAAATTAATAAACTTTCGAAAGAACGCGATTATCTTTGAAAGTAAAGCTTGTACTGAGACAAGGAACTTTGATTTCAGTTCTAACATTGCTTTCACACGTAGCAAACCACTGATTATCGTGACAAAGAAACGTATGTGCATTTCTTACTAAAGCTTTCGTGAAATTAATAAACTTTCGAAAGAACGCGATTATCTTTCAAAGTAAAGCTTGTACTGAAAAAAGGAACACTGATTGAAAGTCTAACAGTGCTTTCACATGTAGCAAACCATTGTTTGTCTTTACAAAAAACCCATGTGCGTTTCTTACTAAAGCTTTCGTGAAATTAATAAACTTTCAAAAGAACGCGATCATCATTCAAATTAAAGCTTGTACTGAGAAAAGAAAACACGTATCTCAGTTCAAACAGTGCTTTCACACATAGAAAACTACTGCTGGTCGTTAAAAAGAAACGCAGGTGCGTTTCTTACTAAAGCTTTCGTGAAATTAATAAACTTTCGAAAGAACGCGTTTATCTTTCAAAGTAAAGCCTGTACTGAGAAAAAAAACACTGATCTCAGTTCAAACAGTGCTTTCACACTTAGCAAACCACTGCTTGTCGTTACAAAGAAACGCATGTACCTTTCTTACTAAACCTTTCGTGAAATTAATAAACTTTCGAAAGAACGCGATTATCTTTCAAAGTAAAGCTTGTACTGAGAAAAGGAACACTGATCTCAGTTCTAACAGTGCTTTCACATGTAACAAACCACTGATTGTCTTTCCAAAAAAAACGCATGTGCGTTTCTTACTAAAGCTTTTGTAAAATTAATAAACTTTCGAAAAAACGCGATTATCTTTCAAAATAAAGCTTGTACTGAGAAAAGGAACACTGATCTCAGTTCAAACAGTGCTTTCACACGTAACAAAGCACTTCTTGTCATTACAAAGAAACGCATGTGTCTTTCTTACTAAAGCTTTCGTGAAATTAATAATCTTTTGAAAGAACGCGATTATCTTTCAAAGAAAGCTTGTACTGAGAAAAGAAACATGTATCTCAGTTCAAACGGTGCTTTCACACATAGAAAACCACTGCTTGTCTTTACAAAGAAACGAAGGTGCGTTTCTTACATAAGCTTTCGTGAAATTAATAAACTTTCTAAAGAACGCGATTATCTTTCAAAGTAAAGCTTGTACTGAGAAAAGGAACACTGATAGAAAGTCTAACAGTGCTTTTCAGGTAGCAAACCATTGCTTGTCTTTCCAAAGAATCCCATGTGCATTTCTTACTAAAGCTTTCGTGAAATTAATAAACTTTCTAAAGAACGCGATTATCTTTCAAAGTAAAGATTGTACTGAGAAAAAAAACACTGATTGAAAGTGTAACAGTGCTTTCACACGTAGCAAACCACTGCTTGTCTTTACAAAGAAACCCATGTGCGTTTCTTACTAAAGCTTTCGTGAATTTAATAAACTTTCGATGGAACGCGATTATCTTTCAAAGTAAAGCTTGTACTGAGAAAAGAAACACTTATCTCAGTTCAAACAGTGCTTTCACACATAGAAAACCACTGCTTGTCTTTACAAAGATATGCAGATGCGTTTCTTACTAAAGCTTCGTGAAATTAATAGACTTTCGAAATAAAGCGATTATCTTTCAAAGTAAAGCTTGTACTGACAAAAGGAACACTGATCTCTGTTCAAACAGTGCTTTCACACGTAGCAAACCACTGATTATCTTTCCAAAAAAACGCACGTGCGTTTCTTACTAAAGCTTTTGTGAAATTAATAAACTTTCGAAAAAACGCGATTATATTTCAAAATAAAGCTTGTACTGACAAAAGGAACACTGATCTCAGTTCAAACAGTGCTTTCACACGTAGAAAACCACTGCTTGTCTTTCCAAGGAAACCCATGTGCGTTTCTTACTAAAGCTTTCATAAAATTAATAAACTTTGGAAAGAAGGCGATTATCTTTCAAAGTAAAGCTTGTACTGAGAAAAGAAACCCTGATCTCAGTTCAAACAGTGCTTTCACACGGACCGAACCACTGCTTGTCGTTACAAAGAAACTCATGAGCGTTTCTTAATAATGCTTTCGGGAAACTAATAATCTTTCAAAAGAATGCGATTATCTTTCAAAGTAAAGCTTGTACTGAGAAAGGGAACACTGATCTAAGTTCTAACAGTGCTTTCACACGTAGCAAACCACTGCTTGTCTTTACAAAGAAACCCATGTGCGTTTCTTACTAAATCTTTCGTGAAATTAATAAACTTTCGAAAGAACGCGATTATCTTTCAAATTAAAGCTTGTACTGAGAAAAGGAACACTTATTGAAATTCAAACAGTAATTTCACACTAAGCAAACCACTGCTTGTCTTTCCAAAAAGCCCATGTTCGTTTCTTACTAAAGCTTTCGTGAAATTAATAATCTTTCGAAATAACGAGATTATCTTTCAAAGTAAAGTTTGTACTGAGAAAGGGAACACTGATCTCAGTTCAAACAGTGCTTTCACACGTAGCAAACCATTGCTTGTCTTTCCAAGAAAACGCTTATGCGTTTCTTACTAAAGCTTTCGTGAAATTAATAAACTTTCGAAAGAACGCGATTATCTTTCAAAGTAAAGCTTGTACTGAGAAAAGGAACACTGATTGAAAGTCTAACAGTGCTTTCACACGTAGCAAACCACTGCTTGTCTTTCCAAAGAAACCCATGTGCATTTCTTACAAAAGCTTTAGTGAAATTAATAAACACTGGAAAGAACGCGATCATCATTCAAAGTAAAGCTTTTACTGAGAAAAAAAACACTGATCTCAGTTCAAACAGTGCTTTCACACGTAGCAAACCACTGCTTGTCGTTACAAAGAAATGCATGTGACTTTATTACTAAAGCTTTTTGAAATTAATAATCTTTTGAAAGAAAAAGATTATCTTTCAATGTAAAGCTTGTACTGAGAAAGGGAAAACTGATCTCAGTTCTAACAGTGCTTTCACACGGAGCAAACCACTGCATGTCTTTACAAAGACACACATGCTCGTTTCTTACTAAAGCTTTCGTGAAATTAATAAACTTTCGAAAAACGAGTTTATCTTTCAAAGTAAAGCTTGTACTGAGAAAAGAAACACTGATCTCAGTTCTAACAGTGCTTTCACACGTAGCAAACCACTGCTTGTCGTTACAAAGAAACGCATGTGCATTTCTTACTAAAGCTTTCGTGAAATTATTAAACTTTCAAAAGAACGCGATAATCATTCAAAGTAAAGCTTGTACTGAGAAAAGAAACGCGTATCTCAGTTCAAACAGTGCTTTCACACGTAGAAAACTACTGCTTGTCTTTACAAAGAAACGCAGGTGCGTTTCTTACTAAAGCTTTCGTGAAATTAATAAACTTTCGAAAGAACGCGATTATCTTTCAAAGTAAAGCTTGTACTGAGAAAAGGAACACTGATTTCAATTCTAACAGTGCTTTCACACGTAGCAAACCACTGCTTGTCTTTACAAAGAAACGCATGTGCGTTTCTTACTAAAGCTTTCGTGAAATTAATAATCTTTGGAAAGAACGTGATTATCTTTCAAAGTAAAGCTTGTACTGAGAAAAGGAAAACTGATCTCAGTTCTAACAGTTCTTTCACACGGAGCAAACCACTGCTTGTCTTTACTAAGAAACCCATGTGCGTTTCTTACTAAAGCTTTCGTGAAATTAATAAACTTTCGAAAGAACGCGATTATCTTTCAAATTAGAGCTTGTACTGAGAAAGGAACACTTATTGAAATTAAAACAGTAATTTCACACGTAGCAAACCACTGCTTGTCTTTCCAAAAAGCCCATGTTCGTTTCTTACTAAAGCTTTTGTGAAATTAATAATCTTTCGAAATAACGAGATTATCTTTCAAAGTATAGTGTGTACTGAGAAAAGGAACACTGATCTCAGTTCAAACAGTGCTTTCACACGTAGCAAACCACTGCTTGTCTTTCCAAGAAAACGCATGTGCGTTTCTTACTAAAGCTTTCGTGAAATTAATAAATTTTCGAAAGAACGCGATTATCTTTCAAAGTAAAGCTTGTACTGAGAAAAGGAAAACTGATTGAAAGTCTAACAGTGCTTTCACACGTAGCAAACCACTGCTTGTCTTTCCAAAGAAACCCATGTGCATTTCTTACTAAAGCTTTAGTGAAATTAATAAACATTGGAAAGAACGCGATCATCATTCAAAGTAAAGATTGTACTGAGAAAAGGAACACTGATTGAAAGTCTAACAGTGCTTTCACACGTAGCAATCCACTGCTTGTCGTTATAAAGAAAAGCAGGTGCGTTTCTTACTAAAGCTTTCGTAAAATTAATAAACTTTCGAAAGAACGCGATTATCTTTCAAAGTAAAGCTTGTACTGAGAAAAGGAACACTGATCTCAGTTCAAACAGTGCTTTCACACGTAGCAAACCACTGATTGTCTTTCCAAAGAAACGCATGTGCATTTCTTACTAAAGCTTTTGTGAAATTAATAAACTTTCGAAAGAACGCGATTATCTTTCAAAATAAAGCTTGTACTGAGAAAAGGAACCCTGATCTCAGTTCAAACAGTGCTTTCACACGTAGCAAACCACTGCTTGTCTTTCCAAAGAAACCCATGTTCGTTTCTTACTAAAGCTTTCGTGAAATTAATAATCTTTAGAAAGAACGCGATTATCTTGCAAAGTAAAGCTTGTACTGAGAAAAGGAACACTGATCTCAGTTCAAACAGTGCTTTCACACGTAGCAAACCACTGCTTGTCTTTCCAAGAAAACGCATGTGCGTTTCTTACTAAAGCTTTCGTGAAATTAATAAACTTTCGAAAGAACGCGATTATCTTTCAAAGTAAAGCTTGTACTGGGAAAGGAACACTGATTGAAAGTCTAACAGTGCTTTCACACGTAGCAAAACACTGCTTGTCATTCCAAAGAAACCCATGTGCATTTCTTACTAAAGCTTTAGTGAAATTAGTAAACTTTGGAAAGAACGCGATTATCTTTGAAAGTAAAGCTTGTACTGAGACAAGGAACTTTGATTTCAGTTCTAACATTGCTTTCACACGTAGCAAACCACTGATTATCGTGACAAAGAAACGTATGTGCATTTCTTACTAAAGCTTTCGTGAAATTAATAAACTTTCGAAAGAACGCGATTATCTTTCAAAGTAAAGCTTGTACTGAAAAAAGGAACACTGATTGAAAGTCTAACAGTGCTTTCACACGTAGCAAACCATTGTTTGTCTTTACAAAAAACCCAGGTGCGTTTCTTACTAAAGCTTTCGTGAAATTAATAAACTTTCAAAAGAACGCGATCATCATTCAAATTAAAGCTTGTACTGAGAAAAGAAAACACGTATCTCAGTTCAAACAGTGCTTTCACACATAGAAAACTACTGCTGGTCGTTAAAAAGAAACGCAGGTGCGTTTCTTACTAAAGCTTTCGTGAAATTAATAAACTTTCGAAAGAACGCGTTTATCTTTCAAAGTAAAGCCTGTACTGAGAAAAAAAACACTGATCTCAGTTCAAACAGTGCTTTCACACTTATCAAACCACTGCTTGTCGTTACAAAGAAACGCATGTACCTTTCTTACTAAACCTTTCGTGAAATTAATAAACTTTCGAAAGAACGCGATTATCTTTCAAAGTAAAGCTTGTACTGAGAAAAGGAACACTGATCTCAGTTCTAAAAGTGCTTTCACACGTAGCAAACCACTGCTTGTCATTACAAAGAAACGCATTAGCGTTTCTTACTAAAGCTTTCGTGAAATTAATAATCTTTCAAAAAAATGCGATTATCTTTCAAAGTAAAGCTTGCACTGAGAAAGGGAACACTGATCTCAGTTCTAACTGTGCTTTCACATGTACCGAACACTGCTTGTCTTTATAAAGAAGCCCATGTTCGTTCCTTACTAAAGCTTTCGTGAAATTAATAAACTTTCGTAAGAACGCGATTATCTTTCAATAAAGCTTGTACTAGAAAAGGAACACTGATTGAAAGTCTAACAGTACTTTCACACGTAGCAAACCACTGCTTGTCTTTCCAAAGAAACCCATGTGCATTTCTTACTAAAGCATTAGTGAAATTTATAATCTTTCGAAAGAACGCGATTATCTTTCAAAGTAAAGCTTGTACTGAGAAAAGGAACACTGATCTCAGTTCTAAAAGTGCTTTCACACGGAGCAAACCACTGCTTGTCTTTACAAAGAAGCCCATGATCTTTCCTTACTAAAGCTTTCGTGAAATTAACAAACTTTCGTAAACACGCGATTATCTTTCAAATAAAGCTTTTACTGAGAAAAGAAAACTGATCTCAGTTCAAACAGTGCTTTCACACATAGCAAACCACTGCATGTCTTTCCAAAAAAACGCATGTGCCTTTCTTACTAAAGCTTTCTTGAAATTAATAAACTTTCGAAAGAACGCGATATCTTTCAAAGTAAAGCTTGTACTGAGAAAAGGAACACTGATTGAAAGTCTAACAGTGCTTTCACACGTAGCAAACCACTGCTTGTCTTTCCAAAGAAACCCATGTGCATTTCTTACTAAAGCTTTCGTGAAATTAATAAACTTTGGAAAGAATGCGATTATCTTCAAAGTAAAGCTGTACTGAGAAAAGGAACTTTGATCTCAGTTCTAACAGTGCTTTCACATGTAGCCTACCACTGCTTGTCATTACAAGGAAACGCATGTGCATTTCTTACTAAAGCTTTCGTGAAATTAATAACTTTCGAAAGAACGCGATTATCTTTCAAAGTAAAGCTTGTACTGAGAAAAGGAACACTGATCTCAGTTCTAACAGTGCTTTCACATGTAGCAAACCACTGATTATCTTTCCAAAAAAAACGCATGTGCGTTTCTTACTAAAGCTTTTGTAAAATTAATAAACTTTCAAAAAAACGCGATTATCTTTCAAAGTAAAGCTTGTACTGATAAAAGGGACTTTGATCTCAGTTCTAAGAGTGCTTTCACACGGAGCAAACCACTGCTTGTCTTTACAAAGAAACGCATGTGCATTTCTTACTAAAGCTTTCGTGAAATTAATAAACTTTCGAAAGAACGCGATTATCTTTCAAAGTAAAGCTTGTACTGATAAAAGGGACTTTGATCTCATTTCTAACAGTGCTTTCACACGGAGCAAACCACTGCTTGTCTTTACAAAGAAACCCATGTGGTTTCTTACTAAAGCTTTCGTGAAATTAATAAACTTTCAAAAGAACGCAATTATCTTTCAAAGTAAAGCTTGTACTGAGAAAAGGAACACTGATCTCAGTTCAAACAGTGCTTTCACATGTACCAAACCATTGCTTGTCTTTACAAAGAAACACATGTGCCTTTCTTAATAAAGCTTTCGTGAAATTAATAAACTTTCGAAAGAACGCGATTATCTATCAAAGTAAAGCTTTTACTGAGAAAAAAAACACTGATCTCACTTCAAACAGTGCTTTCACACATAGCAAACCACTGCTTGTCTTTACAAAGAAACGCATGTGCCTTTCTTACTAAAGCTTTCGTGAAATTAATAAACTTTCGAAAGAACGCGATTATCTTTCAAAGTAAAGCTTGTACTGAGAAAAGGAACACTGATTGAAAGTCTAACAATGCTTTCACACGTAGCAAACCACTGCTTGTCTTTCCAAAGAAACCCATGTGCATTTCTTACTAAAGCTTTTGTGAAATTAATAAACTTTGGAAAGAACGCGATTATCTTCAAAGTAAAGCTTGTACTGAGAAAAGGAACTTTGATCTCAGTTCTAACAGTGCTTTCACATGTAGCAAACCACTGCTTGTCGTTACAAAGAAACGCATGTGCATTTCTTACTAAAGCTTTCGTGAAATTAATAAACTTTCAAAAGAACGCGATAATTATTCAAAGTAAAGCTTGTACTGAGAAAAGAAACACGTATCACAGTTCTAACAGTGCTTTCACACGTAGCAAACCACTGCTTGTCTTTACAAAGAAACCCATGTGCGTTTCTTACTAAAGCTTTCGTAAAATTAATAATCTTTGGAAAGAACGCGATTATCTTTCAAAGTAAAGCTTGTACTGAGAAAAGGAAAACTGATCTCAGTTCTAACAGTGCTTTCACACGTAGTAAACCACTGCTTGTCTTTCCAAAGAAACGCATGTGCATTTCTTACTAAAGCTTTCGTGAAATTAATAATCTTTGGAAAGAACGCGATTATCTTTCAAATTAAAGCTTGTACTGAATAAAGGAACACTTATTGAAATTCTAACCGTGCTTTCTCACGTAGCAAACCACTGCTTGTCTTTCCAAAGAAACCCATGTTCGTTTCTTCTAAAGCTTTCTTGAAAAAAATAGACTTTGGAAATAACGCGATTATCTTTCAAAGTAAAGCTTTTACTGAGAAAAAAAACACTGATCTCAGTTCAAAGAATGCTTTCACACGTAGCAAGCCACTGCTTGTCGTTACAAAGAAACGCATGTGCCTTTCTTAATAAGGCTTTCGTGAAATTAATAAACTTTGGAAAGAACGCGATTATCTTTGAAATTAAAGCTTGTACTGAGAAAAGGAACACTTACGGAAATTCAAACAGTGCTTTCACACGTAGCAAACCACTGCTTGTCTTTCCAAAGAAACCCATGTTCGTTTCTTACTAAAGCTTTCATGAAATTAATAAACTTTGGAAAGAACGTGATTACCTTTCAAAGTAAACTTGTACTGAGAAAAGGAACACTGATCTCAGTTCTAACAGTGCTTTCACACGTAGCAAACCACTGCTTGTCGTTACAAAGAAACGCATGAGCGTTTCTTACTAAAGCTTTAGTGAAATTAATAAACATTTGAAAGAACGCGATCATCATTCAAAGTAAAGATTGTACTGAGAAAAGGAACACTGATTGAAAGTGTAACAGTGCTTTCACAAGTAGCAAACCACTGCTTGTCTTTCCAAAGAAACCCATGGGCATTTCTTACTAAAGCTTTAGTGAAATTAATAAACTTTGGAAAGAATGCGATTATCTTTCAAAGTAAAGCTTGTACTGATAAAAGGAACTTTGATCTCATTTCTAACTGTGCTTTCACACGTAGCAAACCACTGCTTGTCTTTCCAAAGAAACCCATGTTCGTTTCTTACTAAAGCATTCTTGAAATTAATAAACTATGGAAAGTACGTGATTACCTTTCAAAGTAAAGCTTTTACTGAGAAAAAAAACACTGATCTCAGTTCAAACAGTGCTTTCACACGTAGCAAACCACTGCTTGTCGTTACAAAGAAACACATGTGCCTTTCTTCCTAAAGCTTTCGTGAAATTAATAAACTTTCGCAAGAACGTGATTATCTTTCAAAGTAAAGCTTGTACTGAGAAAAGGACTACTGATCTCAGTTCTAACAGTGCTTTCACACGTAGCAAACCACTGCTTGTCATTTCAAAGAAACGCATGAGCCTTTCTTACTAAAGCTTTCGTGAAATTAATAAACTTTTGAAAGAAAGCGATTATCTTTCAAAGTAAAGCTTGGACTGAGAAAAGGAACACTGATTGAAAGTCTAACAGTGCTTTCAGAGGTAGCAATCCATTGCTTGTCTTTCCAAAGAAACCCATGTGCATTTCTTACTAAAGCTTTAGTGAAATTAATAAACATTGGAAAGAACGCGATCATCATTCAAAGTAAAGATTGTACTGAGAAAAGGAACACTGATTGAAAGTGTAACAGTGCTTTCACAAGTAGCAAACCACTGCTTGTCTTTCCAAAGAAACCCATGTGCATTTCTTACTAAATCTTTAGTGAAATTAATAATCTTTGGAAAGAATGCGATTATCTTTCAAAGTAAAGTTTGTACTGATAAAAGGGACTTTGATCTCATTTCTAATACTGCTTTCACATGTAGCAAACCACTGCTTGTCTTTACAAAGAAACCCATGAGCGTTTCTTACTAAAGTTTTCGTGAAATTAATAAACTTTCAAAAGAACGCAATTATCTTTCAAAGTAAAGCTTGTACCGAGAAAAGAAACACTTATCTCACTTCAAACAGTGCTTTCACACGTAGCAAACCACTGCTTGTCTTTCCAAAGAAACCCATGTGCGTTTCTTACTAAAGCATTCTTGAAATTAATAAACTTTGGAAAGAACGTGATTACCTTTCAAAGTAAAGCTTTTACTGAGAAAAAAAACACTGATCTCAGTTCAAACAGTGCTTTCACACGTAGCAAACCACTGCTTGTCGTTACAAAGAAACACATGTGCCTTTCTTCCTAAAGCTTTCGTGAAATTAATAAACTTTCGAAAGAACGTGATTATCTTTCAAATTAAAGCTTGTACTGAGAAAAGGAACACTTATTGAAATTCTAACAGTGCTTTCACACGTAGCCACCACTGCTTGTCTTTCCAAAGAAACCCATGTTCGTTTCTTACTAAAGCTTTCTTGAAATTAATAAACTTTGGAAAGAACGTGATTACCTTTCAAAGTAAAGCTTTTACTGAGAAAAAAAACACTGATCTCAGTTCAAACAGTGCTTTCACACGTAGCAAACCACAGCTTGTCGTTACAAAGAAACGCATGTGCCTTTCTTCCTAAAGCTTTCGTGAAATTAATAAACTTTCGAAAGAACGTGATTATCTTTCAAAGTAAAGCTTGGACTGAGAAAAGGAACACTGATCTCAGTTCCAACAGTGCTTTCAAACGTAGCAAACCACTGCTTGTCGTTACAAAGAAACGCATGAGCGTTTCTTACTAAAGCTTTAGTGAAATTAATAAACATCGGAAAGAACGCGATCATCATTCAACGTAAAGATTGTACTGAGAAAAGGAACACTGATTGAAAGTGTAACAGTGCTTTCACAAGTAGCAAACCACTGCTTGTCTTTCCAAAGAAACCCATGTGCATTTCTTACTAAAGCTTTAGTGAAATTAATAAACTTTGGAAAGAATGCGATTATCTTTCAAAGTAAAGCTTATACTGATAAAAGGGACTTTGATCTCATTTCTAACAGTGTTTTCACACCTAGCAAACCACTGCTTGTCTTTCCAAAGAAACCCATGTTCGTTTCTTACTAAAGAATTCTTGAAAAAAATAAACTTTGGAAAGAACGTGATTACCTTTCAAAGTAAAGCTTTTACTGAGAAAAAAAACAGTGATCTCAGTTCAAACAGTGCTTTCACACGTAGCAAACCACTGCTTGTCATTACAAAGAAACACATGTGCCTTTCTTCTTAAAGCTTTCGTGAAATTAAAAACTTTCGAAAGAACGTGATTATCTTTCAAATAAAGCTTGTACTGAGAAAAGGACTACTGATCTCAGTTCTAACAGTGCTTTCACACGTAGCAAACCACTGCTTGTCGTTACAAAGAAACGCATGAGCGTTTCTTACTAAAGCTTTCGTGAAATTAATAAACTTTTGAAAGAAAGCGATTATCTTTCAAAGTAAAGCTTGGACTGAGAAAAGGAACACTGATTGAAAGTCTAACAGTGCTTACACAGGTAGCAAACCATTGCTTGTCTTTCCAAAGAAACCCATGTGCATTTCTTACTAGAGCTTTAGTGAAATTAATAAACATTTTAAAGAACGCGATCATCATTCAAAGTAAAGATTGTACTGAGAAAAGGAACACTGATTGAAAGTGTAACAGTGCTTTCACAAGTAACAAACCACTACTTGTCTTTCCAAAGAAACCCATGTGCATTTCTTACTAAAGCTTTAATGAAATTAATAATCTTTGGAAAGAATGTGATTATCTTTCAAAGTAAAGCTTGTACTGATAAAAGGGACTTTGATCTCATTTCTAATAGAGCTTTCACACGAAGCAAACCACTGCTTGTCTTTGCAAAGAAACCCATGTGCGTTTCTTACAAAATCTTTCGTGAAATTAATAAACTTTCGAAAGAACGCGTTTATCTTTCAAAGTAAAGGTTGTACTGAGAAAAGAAACACTGATCTCAGTTCAAACAGTGTTTTCACACGTACCAAAACACTGCTTGTCATTACAAAGAAACGCATGTGCCTTTCTTAATAAAGCTTTCGTGAAGTTAATAAACTTTCGAAAGAACGCGATTATCTTTCAAAGTAAAGCTTGTACTGAGAAAAGAAACACTGATCTCAGTTCAAACAGTGTTTTCACACGTAGCAAAACACTGCTTTTCATTACAAAGAAACGCATGTGCCTTTCTTACTAAAGCTTTCCTGAAATTAATAAACTTTCGAAAGAACGCGATTATCTTTCAAAGTAAAGCTTGTACTGAGAAAGGGAACACTGATCTCAATTCTACCATTGCTTTCACACCGAGCAAACAACTGCTTGTCTTTACAAAGAACCCCATATTTGTTTCTTACTAAAGCTTTCGTGAAATTAATAAACTTTCGTAAACACGCGATTATCTTTCAAATAAAGCTTGTACTGAGAAAAGTAACACTGATTGAATGTCTAACAGTGCTTTCACACCTAGCAAACCACTGCTTGCCTTTCCAAAGAAACCCATGTGCATTTTTTACTAAAGCTTTAGTGAAATTAATAATCTTTCGAAAGAATGCGATTATCTTTCAAAGTAAAGCTTGTACTGAGAAAAGGAACACTGATCTCAGTTCTAACAGTGCTTTCACACGTAGCAAACCACTGCTTGTCTTTACAAAGAAACCCATGTGTGTTTCTTAAGCTTTCGTGAAATTAATAAACTTTCAAAAGAACGCGATTATCTTTCAAAGTAAAGCTTGTACTGTGAAAGGGAACAATGATCTCAGTTCTAACTGGGCTTTCACACGGAGCAAACCACTGCTTGTCTTTATAAAGAAGCCCATGTTCGTTCCTTACTAAAGCTTTCATGAAATTAATAAACTTTCGTAAGAACACGATTATTTTTCAAATAAAGCTTGTACTGAGAAAAGGAAAACTGATTGAAAGTCTAACAGTGCTTTCACACGTAGCAAACCACTGCTTGTCTTTCCAAAGAAACCCATGTGCATTTCTTAGTAAAGATTTAGTGAAATTAATAATCATTGGAAAGAACGCGATCATCATTCAAAGTAAAGATTGTACTGAGAAAAGGAACACTGATTGAAAGTCTAACAGTGCTTTCACACGTAGCAAACCACTGCTTGTCGTTATAAAGAAAAGCAGGTGCGTTTCTTACTAAAGCTTTCGTGAAATTAATAAACTTTCGAAAGAACGCGATTATCTTTCAAAGTAAAGCTTGTACTGAGAAAAGGAACACTGATCTCAGTTCAAACAGTGCTTTCACACGTAGCAAACCACTGACTGTCTTTCCAAAGAAACGCATGTGCATTTCTTACTAAAGCTTTTGTGAAATTAATAAACTTTCGAAAAAACGCGATTATCTTTCAAAATAAAGCTTGTACTGAGAAAAGGAACCCTGATCTCAGTTCAAACAGTGCTTTCACACGTAGCAAACAACTGCTTGTCTTTCCAAAGAAACCCATGTTCGTTTCTTACTAAAGCTTTCGTGAAATTAATAATCTTTAGAAAGAACGCGATTATCTTGCAAAGTAAAGCTTGTACTGAGAAAAGGAACACTGATCTCAGTTCAAACACTGCTTTCACACGTAGCAAACCACTGCTTGTCTTTCCAAGAAAACGCATGTGCGTTTCTTACTAAAGCTTTCGTGAAATTAATAAACTTTCGAAAGAACGCGATTATCTTTCAAAGTAAAGCTTGTACTGGGAAAGGAACACTGATTGAAAGTCTAACAGTGCTTTCACACGTAGCAAAACACTGCTTGTCTTTCCAAAGAAACCCATGTGCATTTCTTACTAAATCTTTAGTGAAATTAGTAAACTTTGGAAAGAACGCGATTATCTTTGAAAGTAAAGCTTGTACTGAGAAAAGGAACTTTGATTTCAGTTCTAACAGTGCTTTCACATGTACCAAACCACTGCTTATCGTTACAAAGAAACGTATGTGCATTTCTTACTAAAGCTTTCGTGAAATTAATAAACTTTCGAAAGAACGCGATTATCTTTCAAAGTAAAGCTTGTACTGAAAAAAGGAACACTGATTGAAAGTCTAACAGTGCTTTCACACGTAGCAAACCATTGTTTGTCTTTACAAAGAAACCCATGTGCGTTTCTTACTAAAGCTTTCGTGAAATTAATAAACTTTCAAAAGAACGCGATCATCATTCAAATTAAAGCTTTTACTGAGAAAAGAAAACAAGTATCTCAGTTCAAACAGTGCTTTCACACATAGAAAACTACTGCTAGTCGTTATAAAGAAACGCAGGTGCGTTTCTTACTAAAACTTTCGTGAAATTAATAAACTTTCGAAAGAACGCGTTTATCTTTCAAAGTAAAGCTTGTACTGAGAAAAGAAACACTGATCTCAGTTCAAACAGTGATTTCACACGTACCAAACCACTGCTTGTCATTACAAAGAAACGCATGTGCCTTTCTTAATAAAGCTTCCGTGTAATTAATAAACTTTCGAAAGAACGCCAATATCTTTCAAAGTAAAGCTTTTACTGAGAAAAAAAACACTGATCTCAGTTCAAGCAGTGCTTTCACACGTAGCAAACCACTGCTTGTCGTTACAAAGAAACGCATGTACCTTTCTTACTAAACCTTTCGTGAAATTAATAAACTTTCGAAAGAACGCGATTATCTTTCAAAGTAAAGCTTGTACTGAGAAAAGGAACACTGATCTCAGTTCTAACAGTGCTTTCACACGTAGCAAACCACTGCATGTCTTTCCAAAAAAACGCATGTGCCTTTCTTACTAAAGCTTTCTTGAAATTAATAAACTTTCGAAAGCACGCGATTATCTTTCAAAGTAAAGCTTGTACTGAGAAAAGGAACACTGATTGAAAGTCTTACAGTGCTTTCACACGTAGCAAACCACTGCTTTTCTTTCCAAAGAAACCCATGTGCATTTCTTACTAAAGCTTTCGTGAAATTAATAAACTTTGGAAAGAACGCGATTATCTTCAAAGGAAAGCTTGTACTGAGAAAAGGAACTTTGATCTCAGTTCTAACAGTGCTTTCACATGTAGCCTACCACTGCTTGTCATTACAAGGAAACGCATGAGCATTTCTTACTAAAGCTTTCGTAAAATTAATAACTTTCGAAAAAACGCGATTATCTTTCAAAATAAAGCTTGTACTGAGAAAAGGAACACTGATCTCAGTTCAAACAGTACTTTCAGACAGAGCAAACCACTGCTTGCTTGTCTTTTCAAAGAAGCCCATGTTCGTTTCTTACTAAAGCTTTCGTGAAATTAATAATCTTTCGAAATAACGCGATTATCTTTCAAAGAAAGCTTGTACTGAGAAAAGAAACATGTATCTCAGTTCAAACGGTGCTTTCACACATAGAAAACCACTGCTTGTCTTTACAAAGAAATGCAGGTGCGTTTCTTACATAAGCTTTCGTGAAATTAATAAACTTTCTAAAGAACGCGATTATCTTTCAAAGTAAAGCATGTACTGAGAAAAGGAACACTGATTGAAAGTCTAAAGGTGCTTTTCAGGTAGCAAACCATTGCTTGTCTTTCCAAAGAATCCCATGTGCATTTCTTACTAAAGCTTTCGTGAAATTTATAAACTTTCTAAAGAACGCGATTATCTTTCAAAGTAAAGATTGTACTGAGAAAAAAAACACTGTTTGAAAGTGTAACAGTGCTTTCACACGTAGCAAACCACTGCTTGTCTTTACAAAGAAACCCATGTGCGTTTCTTACTAAAGCTTTCGTGAATTTAATAAACTTTCGATGGAACGCGATTATCTTTCAAAGTAAAGCTTGTACTGAGAAAAGAAACACTTATCTCAGTTCAAACAGTGCTTTCACACATAGAAAACCACTGCTTGTCTTTACAAAGAAATGCAGATGCGTTTCTTACTAAAGCTTCGTGAAATTAATAGACTTTCGAAAGAAAGTGATTATCTTTCAAAGTAAAGTTTGTACTGAGAAAAGGAACACTGATCTCAGTTCAAACAGTGCTTTCACACGTAGCAAACCACTGATTATCTCTCCAAAAAAACGCACGTGCGTTTCTTACTAAAGCTTTTGTGAAATTAATGAACTTTCGAAAAAACGCGATTATATTTCAAAATAAAGCTTGTACTGACAAAAGGAACACTGATCTCAGTTCAAACAGTGCTTTCACACGGAGAAAACCACTGCTTGACTTTCCAAGGAAACTCATGTGCGTTTCTTACTAAAGCTTTCATAAAATTAATAAACTTTGGAAAGAAGGAGATTATCTTTCAAAGTAAAGCTTGTACTGAGAAAAGAAACCCTGATCTCAGTTCAAACAGTGCTTTCACACGTACCGAACCACTGCTTGTCGTTACAAAGAAACTCATGAGCGTTTCTTAATAATGCTTTCGGGAAATTAATAATCTTTCGAAAGAATGTGATTATCTTTCAAAGTAAAGCTTGTACTGAGAAAGGGAACACTGATCTAAGTTCTAACTGTGCTTTCACACGTAGCAAACCACTGCTTGTCTTTACAAAGAAACCCATGTGCGTTTCTTACTAATGCTTTCGTGAAATTAATAAACTTTCGAAAGAACGCAATTATCTTTCAAATTAAAGCTTGTACTGAGAAAAGGAACACTTATTGAAATTCAAACAGTAATTTCACACGAAGCAAACCACTGCTTGTCTTTCCAAAAAGCCCATTTTCGTTTCTTACTAAAGTTTTCGTGAAATTAATAATCTTTCGAAATAACGAGATTATCTTTCAAAGTAAAGATTGTACTGAAAAAGGGAACACTGATCTCAGTTCAAACAGTGCTTTCACACGTAGCAAACCACTGCTTGCCTTTCCAAGAAAACGCTTATGCGTTTCTTACTAAAGCTTTCGTGATATTAATAAACTTTCGAAAGAATGAGATTATCTTTCAAAGTAAAGCTTGTACTGAGAAAAGGAACACTGATTGAAAGTCTAACACTGCTTTCACACGTAGCAAACCACTGCTTGTCTTTCCAAAGAAACCCATGTGCATTTCTTACAAAAGCTTTAGTGAAATTAATAAACATTGGAAAGAACGCGATCATCATTCAAAGTAAAGCTTTTCCTGAGAAAAAAAACACTGATCTCAGTTCTAACAGTGCTTTCACACGTAGCAAAACACTGCTTGTCGTTACAAAGAAACGCATGTGCATTTCTTACTAAAGCTTTCGTGAAATTAATAAACTTTCAAATGAACGCGATAATCATTCAAAGTAAAGCTTGTACTGAGAAAAGAGACGCGTATCTCAGTTCAAACAGTGTTTTCACACGTAGAAAACTACTGCTTGTCTTTACAAAGAAACGCAGGTGCGTTTCTTACTAAAGCTTTCGTGAAATTAATAAACTTTCGAAAGAACGCGATTATCTTTGAAAGTAAAGCTTGTACTGAGACAAGGAACTTTGATTTCAGTTCTAACATTGCTTTCACACGTAGCAAACCACTGATTATCGTGACAAAGAAACGTATGTGCATTTCTTACTAAAGCTTTCGTGAAATTAATAAACTTTCGAAAGAACGCGATTATCTTTCAAAGTAAAGCTTGTACTGAAAAAAGGAACACTGATTGAAAGTCTAACAGTGCTTTCACATGTAGCAAACCATTGTTTGTCTTTACAAAAAACCCATGAGCGTTTCTTACTAAAGCTTTCGTGAAATTAATAAACTTTCAAAAGAACGCGATCATCATTCAAATTAAAGCTTGTACTGAGAAAAGAAAACACGTATCTCAGTTCAAACAGTGCTTTCACACATAGAAAACTACTGCTGGTCGTTAAAAAGAAACGCAGGTGCGTTTCTTACTAAAGCTTTCGTGAAATTAATAATCTTTGGAAAGAACGTGATTATCTTTCAAAGTAAAGCTTGTACTGAGAAAAGGAACACTTATTGAAATTCTAACAGTGCTTTCACATGTAGAAAACCACTGCTTGTCTTTCCAAAGAAACCCATGTTCGTTTCTTCTAAAGCTTTCTTGAAATTAATAGACTTTGGAAAGAAAGCGATTATCTTTCAAAGTAAAGCTTTTACTGAGAAAAAAAACACTGATCTCAGTTCAAAGACTGCTTTCACACGTAGTAAGCCACTGCTTGTCGTTTAAAAGAAACGCATGTGCCTTTCTTACTAAAGCTTTCGTGAAATTAATAATCTTTCGAAATAACGAGATTATCTTTCAAAGTAAAGTTTGTACTGAGAAAAGGAACACTGATCTCAGTTCAAAGAGTGCTTTCACACGTAGCAAACCACTGCTAGTCTCTCCAAGAAAACGCTTATGTGTTTCTTACTAAAGCTTTCGTGAAATTAATAAACTTTGGAAAGAACGCGATTATCTTTCAAAGTAAAGCTTGTACTGAGAAAAGGAACACTGATTGAAAGTCTAACAGTGCTTTCACACGTAGCAAACCACTGCTTGTCTTTTCAAAGAAACCCATGTGCATTTCTCACAAAAGCTTTAGTGAAATTAATAAACTTTGGAAAGAACGCGATTATCTTTCAAAGTAAAGCTTGTACTGATAAAAGGGACTTTGATCTCAGTTCTAACAGTGCTTTCACACGTAGCAAACCACTGCTTGTCGTTACAAAGAAACGCATGTGCATTTCTTACTAAAGCTTTCGTGAAATTAAGAAACTTTCGAAAGAACGCGATTATCTTTCAAAGTAAAGCTTGTACTGAGAAAAGGAACACTGATCTCAGTTCCAACAGTGCTTTCACACGGAGCAAACCACTGCTTGTCTTTACAAAGAAACCCATGTGGTTTCTTACTAAAGCTTTCGTGAAATTAATAAACTTTCAAAAGAACGCAATTATCTTTCAAAGTAAAGCTTGTACTGAGAAAAGGAACACTGATCTCAGTTCAAACAGTGCTTTCACACGTACCAAACCATTGCTTGTCTTTCCAAAGATACGCATGTGCCTTTCTTAATAAAGCTTTCGTGAAATTAATAAACTTTCGAAAGAACGCGATTATCTATCAAAGTAAAGCTTTTACTGAGAAAAAAAACACTGATCTCACTTCAAACAGTGCTTTCACACATAGCAAAACACTGCTTGTCTTTACAAAGAAACGCATGTGCCTTTCTTACTAAAGCTTTCGTGAAATTAATAAACTTTCGAAAGAACGCGATTATCTTTCAAAGTAAAGCTTGTACTGAGAAAAGGAACAGTGATTGAAAGTCTAACAATGCTTTCACACGTAGCAAACCACTGCTTGTCTTTCCAAAGAAACCCATGTGCATTTCTTACTAAAGCACTCGTGAAATTAATAAACTTTGGAAAGAACGCGATTATCTTCAAAGTATAGCTTGTACTGAGAAAAGGAAATTTGATCTCAGTTCTAACAGTGCTTTCACATGTTGCATACCACTGCTTGTCGTTACAAAGAAACGCATGTGCATTTCTTACTAAAGCTTTCGTGAAATTAATAAACTTTCAAAAGAACGCGATAATTATTCAAAGTAAAACTTGTACTGAGAAAAGAAACACGTATCTCAGTTCTAACAGTGCTTTCACACGTAGCAAACCACTGCTTGTCTTTACAAAGAAACCCATGTGCATTTCTTACTAAAGCATTAGTGAAATTCATAATCTTTCGAATGAACGCGATTATCTTTCAAAGTAAAGCTTGTACTGAGAAAAGGAACACTGATCTCAGTTCTAACAGTGCTTTCACACAGAGCAAACCACTGCTTGTCTTTACAAAGAAGCCCATGATCGTTCCTTACTAAAGCTTTCGTGAAATTAATAAACTTTCGTAAACACGCGATTATCTTTCAAATAAAGCTTTTACTGAGAAAAGAAACACTGATCTCAGTTCAAACAGTGCTTTCACACATAGCAAACCACTGCTTGTCTTTCCAAAGTAACGCATGTGCGTTTCTTACTAAAGCTTTCGTGAAATTAATAAACTTTCGAAAGAACGCGATTATCTTTCAAAGTAAAGCTTGTACTGAGAAAAGGAACACTGATTGAAAGTCTAACAGTGCTTTCACACGTAGCAAACCACTGCTTGTCTTTTCAAAGAAACCCATGTGCATTTCTCACAAAAGCTTTAGTGAAATTAATAAACTTTGGAAAGAACGCGATTATCTTTCAAAGTAAAGCTTGTACTGATAAAAGGGACTTTGATCTCAGTTCTAACAGTGCTTTCACACGTAGCAAACCACTGCTTGTCGTTACAAAGAAACGCATGTGCATTTCTTACTAAAGCTTTCGTGAAATTAAGAAACTTTCGAAAGAACGCGATTATCTTTCAAAGTAAAGCTTGTACTGAGAAAAGGAACACTGATCTCAGTTCCAACAGTGCTTTCACACGGAGCAAACCACTGCTTGTCTTTACAAAGAAACCCATGTGGTTTCTTACTAAAGCTTTCGTGAAATTAATAAACTTTCAAAAGAACGCAATTATCTTTCAAAGTAAAGCTTGTACTGAGAAAAGGAACACTGATCTCAGTTCAAACAGTGCTTTCACACGTACCAAACCATTGCTTGTCTTTCCAAAGATACGCATGTGCCTTTCTTAATAAAGCTTTCGTGAAATTAATAAACTTTCGAAAGAACGCGATTATCTATCAAAGTAAAGCTTTTACTGAGAAAAAAAACACTGATCTCACTTCAAACAGTGCTTTCACACATAGCAAAACACTGCTTGTCTTTACAAAGAAACGTATGTGCCTTTCTTACTAAAGCTTTCGTGAAATTAATAAACTTTCGAAAGAACGCGATTATCTTTCAAAGTAAAGCTTGTACTGAGAAAAGGAACAGTGATTGAAAGTCTAACAATGCTTTCACACGTAGCAAACCACTGCTTGTCTTTCCAAAGAAACCCATGTGCATTTCTTACTAAAGCACTCGTGAAATTAATAAACTTTGGAAAGAACGCGAATATCTTCAAAGTATATCTTGTACTGAGAAAAGGAAATTTGATCTCAGTTCTAACAGTGCTTTCACATGTTGCATACCACTGCTTGTCGTTACAAAGAAACGCATGTGCATTTCTTACTAAAGCTTTCGTGAAATTAATAAACTTTCAAAAGAACGCGATAATTATTCAAAGTAAAACTTGTACTGAGAAAAGAAACACGTATCTCAGTTCTAACAGTGCTTTCACACGTAGCAAACCACTGCTTGTCTTTACAAAGAAACCCATGTGCATTTCTTACTAAAGCATTAGTGAAATTCATAATCTTTCGAATGAACGCGATTATCTTTCAAAGTAAAGCTTGTACTGAGAAAAGGAACACTGATCTCAGTTCTAAGAGTGCTTTCACACAGAGCAAACCACTGCTTGTCTTTACAAAGAAGCCCATGATCGTTCCTTACTAAAGCTTTCGTGAAATTAATAAACTTTCGTAAACACGCGATTATCTTTCAAATAAAGCTTTTACTGAGAAAAGAAACACTGATCTCAGTTCAAACAGTGCTTTCACACGTAGCAAACCACTGCATGTCTTTCCAAAGAAACCCATGTGCATTTCTTACTAAAGCTTTCGTGAAATTAATAAACTTTGGAAAGAACGCGATTATCTTCAAAGTGAAGCTTGTACTGAGAAAAGGAACTTTGATATCAGTTCTAACAGTGCTTTCACATGTAGCCTACCACTGTTTGTCATTACAAGGAAACGCATGTGCATTTCTTACTAAAGCTTTCGTGAAATTAATAATTTTCGAAAGAACGCGATTATCTTTCAAAGTAAAGCTTGTACTGAGAAAAGGAACACTGATCACAGTTCTAACAGTGCTTTCACATGTAGCAAACCACTGATTGTCTTTCCAAAAAAAACGCATGTGCGTTTCTTACTAAAGCTTTTGTAAAATTAATAAACTTTCGAAAAAACGCGATTATCTTTGAAAATAAAGCTTGTACTGAGAAAAGGAACACTGATCTCAGTTCAAACAGTACTTTCACACAGAGCAAACCACTGCTTGCTTGTCTTTTCAAAGAAGCCCATGTTCGTTTCTTACTAAAGCTTTCGTGAAATTAATAATCTTTCGAAATAACGCGATTATCTTTCAAAGAAAGCTTGTACTGAGAAAAGAAACATGTATCTCAGTTCAAACGGTGCTTTCACACATAGAAAACCACTGCTTGTCTTTACAAAGAAATGCAGGTGCGTTTCTTACATAAGCTTTCGTGAAATTAATAAACTTTCTAAAGAACGCGATTATCTTTCAAAGTAAAGCTTGTACTGAGAAAAGGAACACTGATTGAAAGTCTAACAGTGCTTTTCAGGTAGCAAACCATTGCTTGTCTTTCCAAAGAATCCCATGTGCATTTCTTACTAAAGCTTTCGTGAAATTAATAAACTTTCTAAAGAACGCGATTATCTTTCAAAGTAAAGAATGTACTGAGAAAAAAAAAACACTGATTGAAAGTGTAACAGTGCTTTCACACGTAGCAAACCACTGCTTGTCTTTACAAAGAAACCCATGTGCGTTTCTTAGTAAAGCTTTCGTTAATTTAATAAACTTTCGATGGAACGCGATTATCTTTCAAAGTAAAGCTTGTACTGAGAAAAGAAACACTTATCTCAGTTCAAACAGTGCTTTCACACATAGAAAACCACTGCTTGTCTTTACAAAGAAATGCAGATGCGTTTCTTACTAAAGCTTCGTGAAATTAATAGACTTTCGAAAGAAAGTGATTATCTTTCAAATAAAGTTTGTACTGAGAAAAGGAACACTGATCTCAGTTCAAACAGTGCTTTCACACATAGTAAACCACTGCTTGTCTTTCCAAAGAAACGCATGTGCATTTCTTACTAAAGCTTTCGTGAAATTAATAATCTTTGGAAAGAACGCGATTATCTTTCAAATTAAAGCTTGTACTGAATAAAGGAACACTTATTGAAATTCTAACCGTGCTTTCACACGTAGCAAACCACTGCTTGTCTTTCCAAAGAAACCCATGTTCGTTTCTTCTAAAGCTTTCTTGAAATTAATAGACTTTGGAAAGAACGCGATTATCTTTCAAAGTAAAGCTTTTAGAGAGAAAAAAAACACTGATCTCAGTTCAAAGAATGCTTTCACACGTAGCAAGCCACTGCTTGTCGTTACAAAGAAACGCATTTGCCTTTCTTACTAAAGCTTTCGTGAAATTAATAAACTTTGGAAAGAACGCGATTAACTTTGAAATTAAAGCTTGTACTGAGAAAAGGAACACTTATGGAAATTCAAACAGTGCTTTCACACGTAGCTAACCACTGCTTGTCTTTCCAAAGAAACCCATGTTCGTTTCTTACTAAAGCATTCTTGAAATTAATAAACTTTGGAAAGAACGTGATTACCTTTCAAAGTAAAGCTTTTACTGAGAAAAAAAACACTGATCTCAGTTCAAACAGTGCTTTCACACGTAGCAAACCACTGCTTGTCGTTACAAAGAAACACATGTGCCTTTCTTCCTAAAGCTTTCGTGAAATTAATAAACTTTCGAAAGAACGTGATTATCTTTCAAAGTAAAGCTTGTACTGAGAAAAGGACTACTGATCTCAGTTCTAACAGTGCTTTCACACGTAGCAAACCACTGCTTGTCGTTACAAAGCAACGCATGAGCGTTTCTTACTAAAGCTTTCGTGAAATTAATAAACTTTTGAAAGAAAGCGATTATCTTTCAAAGTAAAGCTTGGACTGAGAAAAGGAACACTGATTGAAAGTCTAACAGTGCTTTCAGAGGTAGCAAACCATTGCTTGTCTTTCCAAAGAAACCCATGTGCATTTCTTACTAAAGCTTTAGTGAAATTAATAAACATTGGAAAGAACGCGATCATCATTCAAAGTAAAGATTGTACTGAGAAAAGGAACACTGATTGAAAGTGTAACAGTGCTTTCACAAGTAGCAAACCACTGCTTGTCTTTCCAAAGAAACCCATGTGCATTTCTTACTAAAGCTTTAGTGAAATTAATAATCTTTGGACAGAATGCGATTATCTTTCAAAGTAAAGTTTATACTGATAAAAGGGACATTGATCTCATTTCTAATAGTGCTTTCACACGTAGCAAACCACTGCTTGTCTTTACAAAGAAACCCATGTGCGTTTCTTACTAAAGTTTTCGTGAAATTAATAAACTTTCAAAAGAACGCAATTATCTTTCAAACTAAACCTTGTACTGAGAAAAGAAACACTTATCTCAGTTCAAACAGTGCTTTCACACGTAGAAAACCACTGCTTGTCTTTACAAAGAAACGCAGGAGCGTTTCTTACTAAAGCTTCGTGAAATTAATAAACTTTCAAAAGAAAGCGATTATCTTTCAAAGTAAAGCTTGTACTGAGAAATGGAACACTATTCTCAGTTCAAACAGTGCTTTCACACGTAGCAAACCACTGATTATCTTTCCCAAAAAACGCATGTGCGTTTCTTATTAAAGCTTTTGTGAAATTAATAAACTTTGGAAAAAACGCGATTATCTTTCAAAATAAAGCTTGTACTGAGAAAAGGAACAATGATCTCAGTTCAAACAGTGCTTTCACACGTAGCAAACCACTGCTTGTCTTTCCAAGGAAACCCATGTGCGTTTCTTACTAAAGCTTTAGTGATATTAGTAAACTTTGGAGAGAACGCGATTATCTTTCAAAGTAAAGCTTGTACTGAGAAAAGGAACTTTGATCTCAGTTCTAACAGTGCTTTCACACGTAGCAAACCACTGCTTGTCGTTACAAAGAAACGCATGTGCATTTCTTACTAAAGCTTTCGTGAAATTAATAAACTTTCAAAAGAACGCGATAATCATTCAAAGTAAAGCTTGTACTGAGAAAAGAAACACGTATCTCAGTTCAAACAGTGCTTTCACACGTAGCAAACAACTGCTTGTCGTTACAAAGAAACGCATAAGCGTTTCTTACTAAATCTCAAGTGAAATTAATAAACATTGGAAAGAACACGATCATCATTCAAAATAAAGATTGTACTGAGAAAAGGAACACTGATTGAAAGTGTAACAGTGCTTTCACAAGTAGCAAACAACTGCTTGTCTTTCCAAAGAAACCCATGTGCATTTCTTACTAAAGCTTTAGTGAAATTAATAAACTTTGGAAAGAATGCGATTATCTTTCAAAGTAAAGCTTGTACTGATAAAAGGGACTTTGATCTCATTTCTAACAGTGCTTTCACACATAGCAAAACACTGCTTGTCTTTCCAAAGAAACCCATGTTCGTTTCTTACTAAAGCATTCTTGAAATTAATAAACTTTGGAAATAAAGTGATTACCTTTCAAAGTAAAGCTTTTACTGAGAAAAAAAACACTGATCTCAGTTCAAACAGTGCTTTCACAGGTAGCAAACCACTGCTTGTCGTTACAAAGAAACACATGTGCCTTTCTTCCTAAAACTTTCGTGAAATTAATAAACTTATAAAAGAACATGATTATCTTTCAAAGTAAAGCTTGTACTGATAAAAGGGACTTTGATCTCATTTCTAACAGTGCTTTCACACGTAGCAAACCACTGCTTGTCTTTACAAAGAAACCCATGTGCGTTTCTTACTAAAGTTTTCGTGAAATTAATAAACTTTCAAAAGAACACAATTTTCTTTCAAAGTAAAGCTTGTACTGAGAAAAGAAACACTTATCTCAGTTCAAACAGTGCTTTCACACGTAGAAAACCACTGCTTGTCTTTACAAAGAAACGCAGGAGCGTTTCTTACTAAAGCTTCGTGAAATTAATAAACTTTCGAAAGAAAGCAATTATCTTCCAAAGTAAAGCTTGTACTGAGAAATGGAACACTATTCTCAGTTCAAACAGTGCTTCACACGTAGCAAACCACTGATTATCTTTCCCAAAAAACGCATGTGCTTTTCTTACTAAAGCTTTTCTGAAATTAATAAACTTTCGAAAAAACGAGATTGTCTTTCAAAATAAAGCTTGTACTGAGAAAAGGAACAATGATCTCAGTTCAAACAGTGCTTTCACACGTAGCAAACCACTGCTTGTCTTTCCAAGGAAACCCATGTGGATTTCTTACTAAAGCTTTAGTGATATTAGTAAACTTTGGAAAGAACGCGATTATCTTTCAAAGTAAAGCATGTCCTGAGAAAAGGAACTTTGATCTCAGTTCTAACAGTGCTTTCACACGTAGCAAACCACTGCTTGTCGTTACAAAGAAACGCATGTGCATTTCTTACTAAAGCATTCGTGAAATTAATAAACTTTCAAAAGAACGCGATAATCATTCAAAGTAAAGCTTGTACTGAGAAAAGAAACACGTATCTCAGTTCAAACAGTGCTTTCATACGTAGAAAACTACTGCTTGTCTTTACAAAGAAACGCAGGTGCGTTTCTTACTAAAGCTTTCGTGAAATTAATAAACTTTCGAAAGAACGCGATTATCTTTCAAAGTAAAGCTTGTACTGAGAAAAGGAACACTGATTTCAATTCTAACAGTGCTTTCACATGTAGGAAACCACTGCTTGTCTTTACAAAGAAACCCATGTGCGTTTCTTATTAAGCTTTCGTGAAATTAATAATCTTTGGAAAAAACGCGATTATCTTTCAAAGTAAAGCTTGTACTGAGAAAAGGAAAACTGATCTCAGTTCTAACAGTGCTTTCACACGTAGTAAACCACTGCTTGTCTTTCCAAAGAAACGCATGTGCATTTCTTACTAAAGCTTTCGTGAAATTAATAATCTTTGGAAAGAACGCGATTATCTTTCAAATTAAAGCTTGTACTGAGTAAAGGAACACTTATTGAAATTCTAACAGTGCTTTCACACGTAGCAAACCACTGCTTGTCTTTCCAAAGAAACCCATGTTCGTTTCTTCTAAAGCTTTCGTGAAATTAATGAATTTTCGAAAGAACGTGATTATCTTTCAAAGTAAAGCTTGTACTGAGAAAAGGAACACTGATCTCAGTTTTAACAGTGCTTTCACACGTAGCAAACCACTGCTTGTCGTTACAAAGAAACGCATGAGCATTTCTTACTAAAGCTTTCGTAAAATTAATAATCTTTTGAAAGAAAGCGATTATCTTTCAAAGTAAAGCTTGTACTGAGAAAGGGAAAACTGATCTCAGTTCTAACAGTGCTTTCACACGGAGCAAACCACTGCTTGTCTTTACAAAGAAGCCCATGTTCGTTTCTTACTAAAGCTTTCGTGAAATTAATAAACTTTCGAAAGAATGCGATTATCTGTCAAATTAAAGCTTGTACTGAGAAAAGGAACACTGATCTCAGTTTAAACAGTGCTTTCACACGTAGCAAACCACTCCTTGTCTTTCCAAAGAAACCCATGTGCATTTCTTACTAAAGCTTTAATGAAATTAATAAACATTGGAAAGAACGCGATCATCATTCAAAGTAAATATTGTACTGAGAAAAGGAACACTGATTGAAAGTGTAACAGTGCTTCCACACGTAGCAAACCACTGCTTGTCCCTCCAAAGAAACCCATGTTCATTTCTTACTAAAGCTTTAGTGAAATTAATAAACTTTCGAAAGAACGCGATTACCTTTCAAAGAAAAGCTTTTACTGATAAAAGGGACTTTGATCTCATTTCTAACAGTGCTTTCACATGTAGCAAACCACTGATTGTCTTTACAAAGAAGCCCATGTTCGTTTCTTACTAAAGCTTTCGTGAAATTAATAAACTTTCGAAAGAACGCGTTTATCTTTCAAAGTAAAGCTTGTACTGAGAAAAGAAACACTGATCTCAGTTCAAACAGTGCTTTCACACGTAGCAAAACACTGCTTTTCATTACAAAGAAACGCATGTGCCTTTCTTACTAAAGCTTTCCTGAAATTAATAATCTTTCGAAAGAACGCGATAATCTTTCAAAGTAAAGCTTGTACTGAGAAAGGGAACACTGATCTCAATTCTACCAGTGCTTTCACATGGAGCAAACCACTGCTTGTCTTTACAAAGAACCCCATATTTGTTTCTTACTAAAGCTTTCGTGAAATTAATAAACTTTCGTAAACACGCGATTATCTTTCAAATAAAGCTTGTACTGAGAAAAGTCACACTGATTGAATGTCTAACAGTGCTTTCACACCTAGCAAACCACTGCTTGTCTTTCCAAAGAAACCCATGTGCATTTCTTACTAAAGCTTTAGTGAAATTAATAATCTTTCGAAAGAACGCGATTATCTTTCAAAGTAAAGCTTGTACTGAGAAAAGGAACACTGATCTCAGTTCTAACAGTGCTTTCACATGTAGCAAACCAGTGCTTGCCATTACAAAGAAAAGCATGTGCATTTCTTACTAAAGCTTTCGTGAAATTTATAAACTTTCGAAAGAACGCGATTATCATTCAAAGTAAAGCTTGTACTGAGAAAAGAAACACTGATCTCAGTTCTAACAGTGCTTTCACACGTAGCAAACCACTGCTTGTCTTTACAAAGAAACCCATGTGCGTTTCTTAAGCTTTCGTGTAATTAATAAACTTTCAAAAGAACGCGATTATCTTTCAAAGTAAAGCTTGTACTGAGAAAAGAAACACTGATATCAGTTCAAAGAGTGCTTTCACACATAGCAAACCACTGCTTGTCTTTCCAAAAAAACGCATGTGCCTTTCTTACTAAAGCTTTCGTGAAATTAATAAACTTTCGAAAGAACGAGATTATCTTTCAAAGTAAAGCTTGTACTGAGAAAAGGAACACTGATTGAATGTCTAACAGTGCTTTCACACGTAGCAAACCACTGCTTGTCTTTCCAAAGAAACCCATGTGCATTTCTTACTAAAGCTTTCGTGAAATTAATAAACTTTGGAAAGAACGCGATTATCTTTCAAAGTAAAGCTTGTACTGAGAAAAGAAACTTTGATCTCAGTTCTAAAAGTGCTTTCACATGTAGCAAACCACTGCTTGTCTTTCCAAAGAAACCCATGTGCATTTCTTACTAAAGCTTTCGTGAAATTTATAAACTTTCGAAAGAACGCGATTATCTTTCAAAGTAAAGCTTGTACTGAGAAAAGAAACACTGATCTCAGTTCAAACAGTGCTTTCACACATAGCAAACAACTGCTTGTCTTTCCAAAAAAAACGCATGTGCCTTTCTTACTAAAGCTTTCTTGAAATTAATAAACATTCGAAAGAACGCGATTATCTTGCAAAGTAAAGCTTGTACTGAGAAAAGAAACACGTATCTCAGTTCAAACAGTGCTTTCACACGTAGAACACCACTGCTTGTCTTTACAAAGAAACGCAGGTCGTTTCTTACTAAAGCTTTCGTGAAATTAATAAAATTTCGAAAGAACGCGATTATCTTTCAAAGTAAAGCTTGTACTGAGAAAAGGAACACTGATTGAAAGTCTAACAGTGCTTTCACACGTAGTAAACCACTGCTTGTCTTTCCAAAGAAACCCATGTGCATTTCTTACTAAAGCTTTATTGAAATTAATAATCTTTCGAAAGAACGCGATTATCTTTCAAAGTAAAGCTTGTACTGAGAAAAGGATCACTGATCTCAGTTCTATCAGTGCTTTCACACGTAGCAAACCACTGCTTGTCGTTACAAAGAAAAGCATGTGCATCTCTTACTACAGCTTTCGTGAAATTAATAAACTTTCGAAAAAACGCGATTATCTTTCAAAATAAAGCTTGTACTGAGAAAAGGAACACTGATCTCAGTTCAAACGGTGCTTTCACACGTAGCAAACCACTGCTTGTCTTTCCAAAGAAACCCAAGTGCATTTCTTACTAAAGCTTTAGTGAAATTAATAATCTTTCGAAAGAACACGATTATCTTTCAAAGTAAAGCGTGTACTGAGAAAAGGAACACTGATCTTAGTTCTAACAGTGCTTTCACATGTAGCAAACCACTTCTTATCGTTAAAAAGTAAAGCATGTGCATTTCTTACTAAAGCTTTCGTGAAATTAATAAACTTTCGAAAAAACGCGATTATCATTCAAAGTAAAGCTTGTACTGAGAAAAGAAACACTGATCTCAGTTCTAACAGTGCTTTCACACGTAGCAAACCACTGCTTGTCTTTACAAAGAAACCCATGTGCGTTTCTTACTAAAGCCTTCGTGAAATTAGTAAACTTTCGAAAGAATGCGATTATCTTTCAAAGTAAAGCTTGTACTGAGAAAAGAAACACTGATCTCAGTTCAAACAGTGCTTTCACAAGTACCAAACCACTGCTTGTCGTTACAAACAAACGCAGTTGCGTTTCTTACTAAAGCTTTCGTGAAATTAATAATCTTTGAAAAGAACGCGATTATCTTTCAAAGTAAAGCTTGTACTGAGAAAAGAAACACTGATCTCAGTTCTAACAGTGCTTTCACACGTAGTAAACCACTGCTTGTCTTTCCAAAGTAACGCATGTGCCTTTCTTACTAAAGCTTTCGTGAAATTAATAAACTATCGAAAGAACGCGATTATCTTTCAAAGTAAAGCTTGTACTGAGAAAAGGAACACTGATCTCAGTTCTAACAGTGCTTTTACACATAGCAAAAAACTGCAGGTCTTTACAAAGAAACGCATGTGCGTTTCTTACTAAACTTTCGTGAAGTTAATAAATTTCGAAAGAACGCGATTATCTTTCAAAGTAAAGCTTGTACTTAGAAAAGGAACACTTATTGAAATTCTAACAGTGTTTTCACACGTAGCAAACCACTGCTTGTCGTTACAAAGAAACGCATGAGCATTTCTTACTAAATCTTTCGTGAAATTAATAAACTTTCGAAAGAACACGATTATCTTCCCAAGTAAAGCTTGTACTGAGAAAAGGAACACTGATCTCAGTTCTAACAGTGCTTTCACACGTAGCAAACCACTGCTTGTCTTTCCAAAGAAACCTATGTGCGTTTCTTACTAAAGCTTTCGTGAAATTAATAATCTTTCGAAAGAACGCGATTATCTTTCAAAGTAAAGCTTGTACTGAGAAAGGGAAAACTGGTCTCAGTTCAAAGAGTGCTTTCCCACGGAGAAAACCACTGCTTGTCTTTCCAAGAAAACGCATGTGCGTTTCTTACTAAAGCTTTCGTGAAATTAATAAACTTTCGAAAGAACGCGATTATCTTTCAAAGTAAAGCTTGTACTGAGAAAACGAACACTTATTGAAATTCTAACAGTGCTTTCACACATAGCAAACCACTGCTTGTCTTTCCAAAAAACCCATCTGCATTTCTTACTAAAGCTTTAGTGAAATTAATATTCTTTGGAAAGAACGCGATTATCTTTCAAAGTAAAGCTTGTACTGAGAAAAGGAAAACTGATCTCAGTTCTAACAGTGCTTTCACGCATAGTAAACCACTGCTTGTCTTTCCAAAGAAACGCATGTGCGTTTCTTACTAAAGCTTTCTTGAAATTAATAAACTTTCGAACGAACGCTATCATCATTCAAAGTAAATGTTGTACTGAGAAAAGAAACACTGATCTCAGTTCAAACAGTGCTTTCACACGTAGAAAACCACTGCTTGTCTTTATAAAGAAACGCATGTGCGTTTCTTACTAAAGCTTTCGTGAAATTAATAAACTTTCGAAAGAACGCGATTATCTTTCAAAGTAAAGCGTGTACTGATTAAAGCAACACTGATCTCAGTTCAAAGAGTGCTTTCACACGGAGAAAACCACTGCTTGCCTTTCCAAGAAAACGCATGTGCGTTTCTTACTAAAGCTTTCTTGAAATTTATAAACTTTCGAAAGAACGCGATTATCTTTCAAAGTAAAGCTTGTACTGAGAAAAGGAACACGGATTTCAATTCTAACAGTGCTTTCACACATTTCAAACCACTGCTTGTCTTTACAAAGAAACCGATGTGCGTTTTTTACTAAAGCTTTCGTGAAATTAATAATCTTTGGAAAGAACTCGATTATCTTTCAAAGTAAAGCTTGTACTGAGAAAAGGAAAACTCATCTGAGTTCTAACAGTGCTTTCACACGTAGTAAACCACTGCTTGTCTTTCCAAAGAAACGCATGTGCGTTTTTTACTAAAGCTTTCGTGAAATTAATAAACTTTCGAAAGAACGCGATTATCTTTCAAAGTAAAGCTTGTACTGAGAAAAGGAACACTGATCTCAGTTCTAAGAGTGCTTTCACACATAGCAAACGACTGCATGTCTTTACAAAGAAACGCATGTGCATTTCTTACTAAACTTTCGTGAAATTAATAAACTTTCGAAAGAACGCGATTATCTTTCAAAGTAAAGCTTGTACTGAGAAAAGGAACACTTATTGAAATTCTAACAGTGCTTTCACATGTAGCAAACCACTGCTTATCTTTCCAAAGAAACCCATGTGCGTTTCTTACTAAAGCTTTCGTGAAATTAATAATCTTTGGAAAGAACGCGATTATCTTTCAAATTAAAGCTTGTACTGAGAAAAGAAACACTTAATGAAATTCTAACAGTGCTTTCACACGTAGCAAAACACTGCTTGTCTTTACAAAGATGCCCATGTTCGTTTCTTACTAAAGCTTTCTTGATATTAATAAACTTTCGAAAGAACGCGATTATCTTTCAAAGTAAAGCTTGTACTGAGAAAAGGAACACGGATTTCAACTCTAACAGTGCTTTCACACGTAGCAAACCACTGCTTGTCTTTACAAAGAATCCCATGTTCGTTTCTTACTAAAGCTTTCGTGAAATTAATAATCTTTGGAATGAACGAGATTATCTTTCAAAGTAAAGCTTGTACTGAGAAAAGGAAATCTGATCTCAGTTCTAACAGTGCTTTCACATGTAGTAAAGCACTGCTTGTCTTTCCAAAGAAACGCATGTGCGTTTCTTACTAAAGCTTTCGTGAAATTAATAATCTTTCTAAAGAACGCGATTATCTTTCAAAGTAAAGCTTGTACTGAGAAAAGGAAAACTGATCTCAGTTCTAACAGTGCTTTCACACGTAGCAAACCACTGCTTGTTTTTACAAAGAAACCTATGTGCGTTTCTTACTAAAGCTTTCGTGAAATTAATAATCTTTGGAAAGAACGCGATTATCTTTCAAATTAAAGCTTGTACTGAGAAAAGGAACACTTATTGAAATTCTAAAAGTGCTTTCACACGTAGCAAACCACTGCTTGTCTTTCCAAACAAACCCATGTGCGTTTCTTACTAAAGCTTTCGTGAAATTAATTATCTTTCGAAAGAAAGCGATTATTTTCAAAGGAAAGCTTGTACTGAGAAAGGGAACACTGATCTCAGTTCTAACAGTGCTTTCACACGTAGCAAACCACTGCTTGTCGTTACAAAGCAACGCATGAGCATTTCTTACTAAATCTTTCGTGAAATTAATAAACTTTCGAAAGAACACGATTATCTTCCAAAGTAAAGCTTGTACTGAGAAAAGGAACACTGATCTCAGTTCTAACAGTGCTTTCACACGTAGCAAACCACTGCTTGTCTTTCCAAAGAAAACTATGTGCGTTTCTTACTAAAGCTTTTGTGAAATTAATAATCTTTGGAAAGAACGCGATTATCTTTCAAAGTAAAGCTTGTACTGAGAAAGGGAACACTGGTCTCAGTTCAAAGAGTGCTTTCCCACGTAGAAAACCACTGCTTGTCTTTCCAAGAAAACGCATGTGCGTTTCTTACTAAAACTTTCGTGAAATTAATAAACTTTCGAAAGAACGCGATTATCTTTCAAAGTAAAGCTTGTACTGAGAAAAGGAACACTTATTGAAAATCTAACAGTGCTTTCA
Organism: Chionomys nivalis; assembly: GCF_950005125.1. Taxonomy (NCBI): domain Eukaryota; kingdom Metazoa; phylum Chordata; class Mammalia; order Rodentia; family Cricetidae; genus Chionomys; species Chionomys nivalis. The sequence goes on from NC_080102.1 coordinate 63,214,989, forward strand.
CACATAGCAAACCACTGCTTGTCTTTCCAAAGAAACCCATGTGCGTTTCTTACTAAAGCTTTCGTGAAATTAATAATCTTTGGAAAGAACGCGATTATCTTTCAAAGGAAAGCTTGTACTGAGAAAGGGAACACTGATCTCAGTTCTAACAGTGCTTTCACATGGAGCAAATCACTGCTTGTCTTTACAAAAAAGCCCATGTTCATTTCTTACTAAAGCTTTAGTGAAATTAATATTCTTTGTAAAGAACGCGATTATCTTTCAAAGTATACCTTGGACTGAGAAAAGGAAAACTGATCTCAGTTCTAACAGTGCTTTCACACGTAGTAAACCACTGCTTGTCTTTACAAAGAAACCCATGTGCGTTTCTTACTAAAGCTTTCGTGAAATTAATAAACTTTCAAAAGAACGCGATTATCTTTCAAAGTAAAGCTTGTACTGAGAATAGAAACACTTATTGAAATACTAACAGTGCTTTCTCAGGTAGCAAACCACTGCTTGTGTTTCCAAAGAAACCCATGTGCGTTTCTTACTAAAGCTTTCGTGAAATTAATAAACTTTGGAAAGGATGCGATTATCTTTCAAAGTAAAGCTTGTACTGAGAAAAGAAACACTGATCTCAGTTCAAGCAGTGCTTTCACTCGTACCAAACCACTGCTTGTCGTTACGAAGAAACGCATGTGCATTTCTTACTAAAGCTTTCGTGAAATTAATAATCTTTCGAAAGAAAGCGATTATCTTTCAAAGGAAAGCTTGTTTTGAGAAAGGGAACACTGATCTCAGTTCTAACAGTGCTTTCACACGGAGCAAACCACTGCTTGTCTCTCCAAAGAAACGCATGTTCGTTTCTTACTAAAGCTTTCGTGAAATTAATAATCTTTCGAAAGAACGCTATTATCTTTCAAAGTAAAGCTTGTACCTAGGAAGGGAACACTGATCTCAGTTCTAACAGTGCTTTCACACGGAGCAAACCACTGCTTGTCTTTACAAAGAAGCCCATGTGCATTTCTTACTAAAGCGTTCGTGAAATTAATAAACTTTAGTAAGAACGCGATTATCTTTCAAATAAAGCTTGTACTGAGAAAAGGAACACTGATTGAAAGTCCAACAGTGCTTTCACACGTAGCAAACCACTGCTTGTCTTTCCAAAGAAACCCATGTGCATTTCTTACTAAAGCTTTAGTGAAATTAAAAAACTTTGGAAAGAACGCAATTATCTTTCAAAGTAAAGCTTGTACTGAGAAAAGGAACACTGATCTCAGTTCTAACAGTGCTTTCACATGTAGCAAACCACTGCTTGTCGTTACAAAGAAACGCATGTGCATTTCTTACTAAAGCTTTCGTGAAATTAATAAACTTTGGAAAGAACCCGATTATCTTTCAAAGTAAAGCTTGTACTGAGAAAAGAAACACTGATCTCAGTTCTAACAGTGCTTTCACACGTAGCAAACCACTGCTTGTCTTTACAAAGAAACGCATGTGCGTTTCTTACTAAAGCTTTCGTGAAATTAATAAACTTTCGAAAGAACACGATCATCATTCAAAGTAAATGTTGTACTGAGAAAAGAAACATTTATCTCAGTTCAAACAGTGCTTTCACACGTAGAAAACCACTGCTTGTCTTTCCAAAGAATCCCATGTGCGTTTCTTACTAAAGCTTTCGTGAAATTAATAATCTTTCGAAAGAATGCGATTATCTTTCAATGTAAAGCTTGTACTGAGGAAGGGAACACTGATCTCAGTTCTAACAGTGCTTTCACACGGAGCAAACCACTGCTTGTCTCTCCAAAAAAACGCATGTTCGTTTCTTACTAAACCTTTCGTGAAATTAATAATCTTTGGAAAGAACGCGATTATTTTTCAAAGTAAAGCTTGTACTGAGAAAAGGAAAACTGATCTCAGTTCTAACAGTGCTTTCACACGCAGCAAACCACTGCTTGTCTTTCAAAAGAAACCCCTGTTTGTCTCTTACTAAAGCTTTCGTGAAATCAATAATCTTTAGAAAGAACGCTATTATCTTGCAAAGTAAAGCTTGTACTGAGAAAAGGAACACTGATCTCAGTTCAAACAGTGCTTTCACACGTAGCAAACCACTGCTTGTCTTTCCAAGGTAACGCATGTGCGTTTCTTACTAAAGCTTTCGTGAAATTAATAAACTTTCGAAAGAACGCGATTATCTTTCAAAGTAAAGCTTGTACTGAGAAAAGGAACACTTATTGAAATTCTAACAGTGCTTTCACACGAAGCAAACCACTGCTTGTCTTTCCAAAGAAACCCATGTGCGTTCCTTACTAAAGCTTTCGTGAAATTAATAAACTTTCGAAAGAACGCGATTATCTTTCAAAGTAAAGCTTGTACTTATAAAAGGAACACCGATCTCACTTCTAAGAGTGCTTTCACACATAGCAAACGGCTGCAGGTCTTTACAAAGAAAGGCATGTGTGTTTCTTACTAAAGCTTTCGTGAAATTAATAAACTTTCGAAAGAACGCGATCATCATTCAAAGTAAAGGTTGTACTGAGAAAAGAAACACTGATCTCAGTTCAAACAGTGCTTTCACACGTAGAAAACCACTGCTTGTCTTTACAAAGAAACCCATGTGCGTTTCTTACTAAAGCTTTCGTGAAATTAATAAACTTTCGAAAGAACGCGATTATCTTTCAAAGTAAAGCTTGTACTGAGAAAAGGAACACTGATCTCAGTTCAAAGAGTGCTTTCACACATAGAAAACCACTGCTTGTCTTTCCAAGAAAACGCATGTTCGTTACTTACTAAAGCTTTCTTGAAATTAATAAACTTTCGAAAGAACGCGATTATCTTTCAAAGTAAAGCTTGTACTGAGAAAAGGAAAACTGATTGCAATTCTAACAGTGCTCTCACACGTAGCAAACCACTGCTTGTCTTTCCAAAGAAACCCATGTGTGTTTCTTACTAAAGCTTTCGTGAAATTAATAAACTTTCGAAAGAACGCGATTATCTTTCAAAGTAAAGCTTGTACTGAGAAAAAGAACACTGATCTCAGTTCTAAGAGTGCTTTCACACATAGCAAACGACTGCATGTCTTTACAAAGAAACGCATGTGCATTTCTTACTAAACTTTCGTGAAATTAATAAACTTTCGAAAGAACGCGATTATCTTTCAAAGTAAAGCTTGTACTAGAAAAGGAACACTTTTTGAAATTCTAAGAGTGCTTTCACACGTAGCAAACCACTGCTTGTCTTTCCAAAGACACCCATGTGCGTTTCTTACTAAAGCTTTCGTGAAATTAATAATCTTTGGAAAGAACTCGATTATCTTTCAAATTAAAGCTTGTACTGAGAAAAGGAACACTTATTGAAATTCTAACAGTGCTTTCACACGTAGCAAACCACTGCTTGTCTTTCCCAAGAAACCCATGTGCGTTTCTTACTAAAGCTTTTGTGAAATTAATAAACCTTGGAAAGAACGCGATTATCTTTCAAAGGAAAGCTTGTACTGAGAAAAGGAACACTGATCTCTGTTTAAACAGTGCTTTCACATGTTGCAAACCACAGATTGTTTTTCCAAAAAAACACATGTGCGTTTCTTACTAAAGCTTTCGTGAAATTAATAATCTTTGGAAAGAACGCGATTATCTTTCAAAGTAAAGCTTGTACTGAGAAATGGAAAACTGATCTCAGTTCTAACAGTGCTTTCACACGTAGCAAACCACTGCTTGTTGTTACAAAGAAACGCATGAGCATTTCTTACTAAAGCTTTCGTGAAATTAATAAACTTTCGAAAGAACGCGATTATCTTTCAAAGTAAAGCTTGTACTGAGAAAAGGAACACTGATCTCAGTTCTAACAGTCCTTTCACAAGTAGCAAACCACTGCTTGTCTTTAAAAAGAAACCCCTGTGCATTTCTTACTAAAGCTTTCGTGAAATTAATAATCTTTCGAAAGAACGCGATTATCTTTCAAAGTAAAGCTTGTACTGAGAAAGGGAACACTGATCTCAGTTCTAACAGTGCTTTCACACGTAGCAAACCACTGCTTGTCTTTACAAAGAAACCCATGTGCGTTTCTTACTAAAGCTTTCGTGCAATTAATAATCTTTGGAAAGAACGCGATTATCTTTCAAAGTAAAGCTTGTACTGAGAAAAGGAACACTTATTGAAATTCTAACAGTGCTTTCACACGAAGCAAACCACTGCTTGTCTTTCCAAAGAAACCCATGTGCGTTTCTTACTAAAGATTTCGTGAAATTAATAAACTTTCGAAAGAACGCGATTATCTTTCAAAGTAAAGCTTGTACTTATAAAAGGAACACTGATCTCAGTTCTAAACTGCTTTCACACATAGCAAATGACTGCATGTGTTTACAAAGAAACGCATGTGTGTTTCTTACTAAAGCTTTCGTGAAATTAATAAACTTTCGAAAGAACGCGATCATCATTCAAAGTAAAGGTTGTACTGAGAAATGGAACACTGATCTCAGTTCAAACAGTGATTTCACACGTACCAACCAACTGCTTGTCATTACAAAGAAACGCATGTGCCTTTCTTAGTAAAGCTTTCGTGAAATTAATAAACTTTCGAAAGAACGCGATTATCTTCCAAAGTAAAGCTTTTACTGAGAAAAAAAACACTGATCTCAGTTCAAAGAGTGCTTTCAAACGTAGCAAACTACTGCTTGTCGTTACAAAGAAACGCATGTGTCTTTCTTACTAAAGCTTTCGTGAAATTAATATACTTTCGAAAGAACGCGATTATCTTTCAGTAAAGCTTGTACTGAGAAAAGGAACACTGATCTCAGTTCTAAGAGTGCTTTCACACATAGTAAATGACTGCATGTCTTTACAAAGAAACGCATGTGTGTTTCTTACTCAAGCTTTCGTGAAATTAATAAACTCTCGAAAGAAAGCGATCATCATTCAAAGTAAAGGTTGTACTGAGAAAAGAAACACTGATCTCAGTTCAAACAGTGCTTTCACACGTAGAAAACCACTGCTTGTCTTTACAAAGAAACGCATGTGCGTTTCTTACTAAAGCTTTGGTGAAATTAATAAACTTTCGAAAGAACGCGATTATCTTTCAAAGTAAAGCTTGTACTGAGAAAAGGAACACTGATCTCTGTTCAAAGAGTGATTTCACACGGAGAAAACCACTGCTTGTCTTTACAAAGAAACGCATGTGCGTTTCTTACTAAAGCTTTGGTGAAATTAATAAACTTTCGAAAGAACGCGATTATCTTTCAAAGTAAAGCTTGTACTGAGAAAAGGAACACTGATCTCTGTTCAAAGAGTGATTTCACACGGAGAAAACCACTGCTTGTCTTTCCAAGAAAACGCATGTGCGTTTCTTACTAAAGCTTTCGTGAAATTAATAAACTTTCGAAAGAACGCGATTATCTTTCAAATAAAGCTTGTACTGAGAAAAGGAACACTGATCTCAGTTCTAACAGTGCTTTCACACGTAGCAAACCACTGCTTGTCGTTACAAAGAAACACATGAACGTTTCTTACTAAAGCTTTCGTGAAATTAATAATCTTTTGAAAGAAAGCGATTATCTTTCAAAGTAAAGCTTGTACTGAGATAAGGAACACTGATCTCAGTTCTATCAGTGCTTTCACACGTAGCAAACAACTGCTTGTCTTTACAAAGAAACACATGTGCATTTCTTCCTAAAGCTTTCGTGAAATTAATAAACTTTTAATGAACGCGATTATCTATCAAAGTAAAGCTTGTACTGCGAAAAGGAACACTGATCTCAGTTCGAACAATGCTTTCACATGTAGCAAACAACTGTTTGCCTTTAGAAAGAAACACATGTGCGTTTGGTACTGGAGCTTTCGTGAAACTAATAAACTTTCAAAAGAACGCAATTATCTTTCAATGTAAAGCTTGTACTGAGAAAATGAACACTGATCTCAGTTATAACAATGCTTTCACACGAAGCAAACAATTGCTTGCCTTTACAAAGAAACACTTGTGCGTTTGGTACTGGAGCTTTCTTGAAATTAGTAAACTTTCAAATGAAAGCGATTATCTTTCAAGGTAAAACTTGTACTGAGAAAAGGAACACTGGTTTCAGTTCTAACAATGCTTTCACACGTATCAAACAACTGCTTTACTTTTCAAAGAAACAAATGTGCGTTTGGTACTAGAGCTTTTTTTAAATTTATAAACTTTCAAAGAACGCGATTATCTTTCAAAGTAAAGCTTGTACTGAGAAAAGGAAGACTGATCTCAGTTCTAACAATGCTTTCACACTTAGAAAAATACTGCTTGTCTTTACAGAGAAACACATGTGCGTTTCTTACTAAAGCTTTCGTGAAATTAATAAACTTTCAAAAGAACGCGATTATCTTTCAAAGTAAAACTTGTACTGAGAAAAGGAACACTGATCTCACTTCTAACAATGCTTTCACACGTAGCAAACAACGACTTGCCTTTCCAAAAACACATGTGCGTTTGATACTGGATTTTTCTTGAAATTAGTAAATTTTCAAAGGAACGCACTTATTTTTCAAAGTAAACCTTGTACTGAGAAAAGGAACACTGATCTCAGTTCGAACAATGCCTTCACACGTAGCAAACAAGTGTTTGTCTTTACAAAGAAACACATGTGCGTTTCTTACTAAAGCTTTCTTGAAATTAATAAACTTTCAAAAGAACGTGATTATCTTTCAAAGTAAAACTTGTACTGAGAAAAGGAACACTGATCTCAGTTCTAACAATGTTTTCACACGTAGCACACAACTTCCTGACCTAACAAAGAAACACATGTGCATTTGGTACTGGAGCATTCTTTAAATTAGTAAACTATCAAAAAAAAATGAGATTATCTTACAAAGTAAGGCATGTACTGAGAAAAGGAACAATGATCTCAGTTCTATCAATGCTTTCACACATAGCAAATAACTGCTTGTCTTTACAAAATAAAACATGTGCATTTGGTGCTGCTAGCTAACTTCAAATTAGTAAACTTTCAAAAGAACGCAATTATCTTTCAAAGTAAAGCTTGTACTGAGTAAAGGAAGACTGATCTCAGTTCTAACTATGCTTTAACACGTCCCAAAATACTGCTTTTCTTTACAGAGAAACACATGTGCATTTCTTAGTAAAGCTTTCATGAAATTAATAAACTTTTAATGAACGCGATTATCTATCAAAGTAAAGCTTGTACTGCGAAAAGGAACACTGATCTCAGTTCTAACAATGCTTACACACCTATCAAACAACTGCTTTTCTTTTCAAAGAAACACAGGTGTGTTTGGTACTAGAGCTTTTGTTAAATTAATAAACTTTCAAAAGAACACGATTATCTTTCAAAGTAAAGCTTGTACTGAGAAAAGGGTCACTGATCTCAGTTCTAACAATTCTTTCACACTTACCAAATAACTGCTTGTCTTTACAAAGAAACACATGTGCCTTTCTCACTAAAGCTTTTGTGAAATTAATAAACTTTCAAAAGAACGCAATTATCTTTCAAAGTAAAGCTTGTACTGAGAAAAGGAAAACTGATCTCACTTCTAACAATGCTTTCACAGGTAGCAAACAATGGCTTGCCTTTACAAAGAAACACATGTGCGTTTGATACTGGAGTTTTCTTGAAATTAGTAAATTTTCAAAGGAACGCACTTATATTTCAAAGAAAAGCTTGTACTAAGAAAAGGAACACTGATCTCAGGTCGAACAATGCATTCACACGCAGCAAACAACTGTTTGTCTTTAAAAGAAACACATGTGCGTTTCTTACTAAAGCTTTCTTGAAATTAATAAACTTTCAAAAGAACGCGATTATCTTTCAACGTAAAGCTTTTACTGAGAAAAGGAACACTGATCTCACTTATTACAATGCTTTCACACGTAGCAAACAATTGCTTGCCTTTACAAAGAAACACATGTGCATTTGATACTCGAGTTTTCTTGAAATTAAAAAATTTTCAAAAGAACGCACTTATCTTTCAAAGTAAAGCTTGTACTGAGAAAAGGAACACTGATCTCAGTTCTACCAATGCTTTCGCACGTAGCAGACAAGTTTTTGTCTTTACAAAGAAACACATGTGTGTTTCTTACTAAAGCTTTCTTGAAATTAATAAACTTTCAAAAGAACGCGATTATCTTTCAAAGTAAAACTTGTACTGAGAAAAGGAACACTGATCTCAGTTCTAACAATGCTTTCACACGTAGCAAACAACTGCTTGTCTTTACAAAGAAACACATGTGCGTTTCTTACTAAATCTTTCATGAAATTAATATATTTTCAAAAGAAACACATGTGCGTTTCTACTAAAGCTTTCTTGAAATTAATAAATTTTCAAAAGAATGCTATTATCTTTCAAAGTAAAGCTTGTACTGAGAAAAGGTACACTGATCTCAGTTCTAACAATGCTTTCACATGTAGCAAACAACTGCTTGCCTCTACAAAGAAACACCTGTGCGTTTGGTACTAGAGCTTTCTTGAAATTAATAAACTTTTAAAGAAAGCGATTATCTTTCAAAGTAAAGCTTGTACTGAAAAAGGAACACTGATCTCAGTTCTAACAATGCTTTCACACATAGCAAACAACTGCTTGTCTTTACAAAGAAACACATGTGCCTTTCCTACTAAAGCACTCATGAAATTAATAAACTTCAAAAGAACGCGATTATCTTTCAAGTAAAGCTTGTACTGAGAAAAGGAACACTGATCTCAATTCTAACAATGCTTTCACACTTACCAAATAACTGCTTGTCTTTACAAAGAAACACATGTGCCTTTCTCACTAAAGCTTTTGTGAAATTAATAAACTTTCAAAAGAACGCAATTATCTTTCAAAGTAAAGCTTGTACTGAGAAAAGGAAAACTGATCTCACTTCTAACAATGCTTTCACAGGTAGCAAACAATGGCTTGCCTTTACAAAGAAACACATGTGCGTTTGATACTGGAGTTTTCTTGAAATTAGTAAATTTTCAAAGGAACGCACTTATATTTCAAAGAAGACCTTGTACTGAGAAAAGGAACACTGATCTCAGGTCGAACAATGCATTCACAAGCAGCAAACAACTGTTTGTCTTTAAAAGAAACACATGTGCGTTTCTTACTAAAGCTTTCTTGAAATTAATAAACTTTCAAAAGAACGCGATTATCTTTCAACGTAAAGCTTTTACTGAGAAAAGGAACACTGATCTCACTTATTACAATGCTTTCACACGTAGCAAACAATTGCTTGCCTTTACAAAGAAACACATGTGCATTTGATACTCGAGTTTTCTTGAAATTAAAAAATTTTCAAAAGAACGCACTTATCTTTCAAAGTAAAGCTTGTACTGAGAAAAGGAACACTGATCTCAGTTCTAACAATGCTTTCGCACATAGCAGAAAAGTTTTTGTCTTTACAAAGAAACACATGTGTGTTTCTTACTAAAGCTTTCTTGAAATTAATAAACTTTCAAAAGAACGCGATTATCCTTCAAAGGAAAACTTGTACTAAGAAAAGGAACACTGATCTCAGTTCTAACAATGCTTTCACACGTAGCAAACAACTGCTTGTCTTTACAAAGAAACACATGTGCGTTTCTTACTAAATCTTTCATGAAATTAATATACTTTCAAAAGAAACACATGTGCGTTTCTACTAAAGATTTCTTGAAATTAATAAATTTTCAAAAGAATGCTATTATCTTTCAAAGTAAAGCTTGTACTGAGAAAAGGTACACTGATCTCAGTTCTAACAATGCTTTCACATGTAGCAAACAACTGCTTGCCTCTACAAAGAAACACCTGTGCGTTTGGTAATAGAGCTTTCTTGAAATTAATAAACTTTTAAAGAAAGCGATTATCTTTCAAAGTAAAGCTTGTACTGAAAAAGGAACACTGATCTCAGTTCTAACAATGCTTTCACACGTAGCAAACAACTGCTTGTCTTTACAAAGAAACACATGTGCCTTTCCTACTAAAGCACTCATGAAATTAATAAACTTCAAAAGAACGCGATTATCTTTCAAGTAAAGCTTGTACTGAGAAAAGGAACACTGATCTCAGTTCTAACAATGCTTTCACATGTAGCAAACAACTGCTTGTTTTAAAAAGAAATGCATATGCTTTTCTTACTAAATCTTTCATAATTTTGATGAACTTTCAAAAGAACGAAATTATCTTTCAAAGTAAAATTTGTACTGAGAAAAGGAAGACTGATCTCAGTTCTAACAATGCTTTCACACGTAACAAACAACTTCTTGCCTTTACAAAGAAACACATGTGCGTTTGGTACTGGAGCTTTCTTTAAATTAGTAAACTTTCAAAAGTATGTGATTATCTTTCAAAGTAATGCTTTTCCTGAGAAAAGGAACACTTATCTCAGTTCTAACAATGCTTTCACATGTACCAAACAACTGCTTGTCTTTACAAAGAAACACATGTGCGTCTCTTACTAAAGCTTTCGTGAAATTAATAAACTTTCAAATGAAAGCGATAATCTTTCAAAGTAAAACTTGTACTGAGAAAAGGAACACTGGTCTCAGGTCTAACAATGCTTTCACACGTATCAAACAACTACTTGTCTATTCAAAGAAACACATGTGCGTTTGGTACTAAAGCTTTTGTTAAATAAATAAACTTTGAAAAGAACGTGATTATCTTTCAAAGTAAAGCTTGTACTGAGAAAAGGAACACTGATCTCAGTTCTAACAATGCTTTCACACGTAGCAAACAACTGCTTGTCTTGCAAACAAACACATGTGCGTTTCTTACTAAAGCTTTCGTGAAATTAATAAGTTTTCAAAGAACGCGATTATCTTTCAAAGTAAAGCTTGTACTGAGAAAAGGAACACTGATCTCAGTTCTCACAATGCTTTGACACACAGCAAACTACTGCTTGTCTTTACAAAAACACATGTACCTTTGGTACTGGAGCTTTCTTGAAATTAGTCAACTTTAAAAAGAACACTATTATCTTTCAAAGTAAAGCTTGTACTGAGAAAAGGAACACTGATCTCAGTTCTAACAATGCTTTCACACGTAGCAACCAACTGCTTGTTTTAAAAAGAAACACATGTGCGTTTCTTACTAAATCTTTCATGATATTAATAAACTTTCAAAAGAACGCAATTATCTTTCAAAGTAAAGCTTGTACTGAGAAAAGGAAGACTGATCTCAGTTCTAACAATGCTTTCACACGTAACAAACAACTTCTTGCCTTTACAAAGAAACACATGTGTGTTTGGTACTGGAGCTTTCTTTAAATTAGTAAACTTTCAAAAGTACGTTATTATCTTTCAAAGTAATGCCTGTACTGAGAAAAGGAACACTTATCTCAGTTCTAACAATGCTTTCACATGTACGAAACAACTGCTTGTTTTTACAAAGAAACACATGTGCGTTTCTTATTAAAGCTTTCGAGAAATTATTAAACTTTCAAACGAAGGCGATTATCTTTCTAAGTAAAGCTTGTACTGAGAAAAGGAAGACTGATCTCAGTTCTAACAATGCTTTCACACATAGCAAACAACTGCTTGCCTTTACAAAGAAACACATGTGTGTTTGGTACTGGAGCTTTCAGTTCTAACAATGCTTTCACACATAGCAAACAACTGCTTGCCTTTACAAAGAAACACATGTGTGTTTGGTACTGGAGCTTTCGTGAAACTAATAAACTTCCAAAAGAACTCAATTATCTTTCAAATAAAGCTTGTACTGAGAAAATGAACACTGATCTCAGTTCTAACGATGCTTTCACAGGAAGCAAACAATTGCTTTCCTTTACAAAGAAACACTTGTGCGTTTCTTACTAAAGCTTTTGTGAAATTAATAAACATTGAAAAGAACGTGATTATCTTTCAAAGTAAAGCTTGTACTGAGAAAAGGAACACTTATCTCGCTCCTAACAATGTTTTCACACGTGGCAAACAACTGCTTGCCTGTACAAATAAACACTTGTGCGTTTGGTACTGGAGCTTTCTTGAAATTAGTGAACTTTCTAATGAAAGCGATTATCTTTCAAAGTAAAAGCTTGTACTGAGAAAAGGAACACTGATCTCACTTCTAACAATGCTTTCACACGTATCAAACAACTGCTTGTCTTTTCAAAGAAACACATTTGCGTTTGGTACTAAAGCTTTTGTTAAATTAATAAACTTTCAAAAGAACGCGATTATCTTTCAAAGTAAAGCTTGTACTGAGAAAAGGATCACTGATCTCAGTTCTAACAATGCTTTCACACGTAGCAAACAACTGCTTGTCTTTACAAAGAAACACATGTGCTTTTCTTACTAAAGCTTTTGTGAAATTAATAAACTTTCAAAAGAACACGATTATCTTTCAAAGTAAAGCTTGTACTGAGAAAATGAACACTGATCTCAGTTCTCACAATGCTTTCACACATAGCAAACAACTGCTTGCCTTTACAAAGAAACACCTGTGCATTTGGTACTGGAGCTTTCTTGAAATTAGTAAACGTTCAAATGAAAGTGATTATCTTTCAAACTAAAGCTTGTACTGAGAAAAGGAACACTGATCTCTGTTCTAACAATGGTTTTACACGTAGCAAACAACTGCTTGTCTTTACAAAGAAATACATTTGCGAAACTTCCTAAAGCTTTCGTGAAATTAATAAACTTTCAAAAGAACGCGATTATCTTTCAAAGTAAAGCTTGTACTGAGAAAAGGAACACTGATCTCAGTTCTAACAATGCTTTCACACGTAGCAAAAAACTGCTTGTCTTTTCTTTTTTTTTCATTTTTTTTATTCTTTTTTAATTTAAATTTCCAACTGCTCCCCGTTTCTCATTTCCCTCCCCCTCCTCCCACATATTGCCCATTCCCCCCGCTCTCCTCCCTCTCCTCACTCCTCTTCTCCTCCCCCCAGTCCATTCCCCCTCCCTCCCGATACTGAAGAGCAGTCCAAATTCCCTGCCCTACAGGGAGACCAAGGTCCTCCCACTTCTATCTAGGTCCAGGAATGTGAGCACCCAAAGAGGCTAAGCTCCCACAAAGCCAGTTCATGTATTAGGATCGAAACCTAGTGCCATTGTCCTTGGCTTCTCATCAGCCTTCATTGTCCACCATGTTCAGTGAGTCCAGGTTCAACCCATGCTTATTCAGTCCCAGTCCAGCTGGCCTTGGAGAGCTCCCAATAGATCAGTTCCACTGTCACAGTGGGTGGTTGCACGCCTCGTGGTCCTGATTTCCTTGCTCATGTTCTCCCTCCTTCTGCTCCTCATTTGGACCTCAAGAGCTCAGACCGTTGCTCCAAATTGAGTCTCTGTCTCTCTCTTGATCCATCGCCAGATGAAAGTTCCCGTGCCATTCTCCTTGGCCTCTCATCAGCTCTCATTGTCTGCCACATTCAGAGAGTCCGGTTTTATCCCATGTTTTTTCAGTAGCAGTCCAGCTGGCCTTGGTGAGCTCCCAATAGATCGGCCCCACTGTCTCAGTGGTTGGGTGCACCCCTCATGGTCCTGACTTCCTTGTTCATGTTCTCTCTCCTTTTGCTCCTCATTATAACCTTGGGTTCTCAGTCCGTTGCTCCAGTGTGGGTCTCTGTCTCTATCTCCATCCATCGCTAGATGAAGGTTCTATGGCGATATGCAAGATATTCATCAGTATGATTATAGGATAGGTTCATTTCAGGTTCCCTATCCTCAGGTGCCCCAATGAACTAACTGGGGACATTGCCCTGGGCATCTGATAGCCATTCCAAGTTCAAGTCTCTTGCCAACCCTTAGGTGGCTCCCTTAACTAAGGTATGAGTTTCCCTGCTCCCCTATCCAACCTTCCTTTATCCCCAATCACCCCGATTCCCCCAGTTCCCCTCATCCTCTCCTTCACACTTTTCTCTCCCCATCACCCCTCATCCCCATCCCACCGCACCCCCAAGATTCCAATTTTTTGCCCATCAATCTTGTCTGTTTCCCATAGCTGGGAGGATATCTATATGTTTTTCCTTGGGTTTACCCTCTTGTTTAGCTTCTTTAGGATCACAAATTATAGACTCAGTGGCCCCTATCCATGGCTAGAAACAAATTATGAGTGAGTACATCCCATGATCTTCTTTTTGGGTCTGGGTTACCTCACTCAGGATAGTATTTTCTATTTCCATCCATTTGCATGCAAAATGCGAGAAGTCATTGTTTTTTACCGTAGAGTAGTACTCTAATGTGTATATATTCCACACTTTCTTCATCCATTCTTCCATTGAAGGGCATCTAGGTTGCTTCCAGGTTCTGGCTATTACAAATAATGCTGCTATGAACATAGTTGGACAAATGCTTTTGTCATATGATAGGGCATCTCTTGGGTATATTCCCAAGAGTGGTATTTCTGGGTCCAGGGGTAGGTTGATCCCAATTTTTCTGAGAAACCGCCACACTGATTTCCAAAGTGGTTGCACAAGTTTGCAGTCCCACCAGCAATGGATGAGGGTACTCCTTTCTCCACAACCTCTCCAGCAAAGGATATCCTTGGTGATTTTGATTTTAGCAATTCTGATAGGTGTAAGATGATATCTCAAAGTTGTTTTGATTTGCATTTCTCTGATCGCTAAGGAGATTGAGCATGACCTTAAGTATCTTTTGGCCATTTTAACTTCTTCTGTTGAGAATTCTCTGTTCAGTTCAGTGCCCCATTTTTTAATTGGGTTAATTATCCTTTTAAAGTCTAGTTTCTTGAGTTCTTTATATATTTTGGAGATCAGACCTTTGTCTGTTGCGGGGTTGGTGAATATCTTCTCCCAGTCAGTAGGCTGCCTTTTTGTCTTATTGACAGTGTCCTTTGCTTTACAGAAGCTTCTCAGTTTCAGGAGGTCCCATTTATTCAATGTTGCCCTTAATGTCTGTGCTGCTGGGGTTATACATAGGAAGCGATCTCCTGTGCCCATATGTTGTAGGGTACTTCCCATTTTCTCTTCTATCAGGTTCAGTGTGTTCAGATTGATATTGAGGTCTTTGATACATTTGGACTTGAGTTTTGTGCATGGTGATAGATATGGGTCTATTTTCATTCTTCTACAAGTTGACATCCAATTGTGCCAGCACCATTTGTTGAAGATGCTTTCTTTCTTCCATTGTATACTTTTAGCTCCTTTATCGAAAATCAGTTGTTCATAGGTTTGTGGGTTAAAATCCGGGTCTTCTATACGATTCCATTGGTCGACTTCTCTGTTTTTATGCCAGTACCATGCTGTTTTCATTACTGTAGCTCTGTAATAGAGTTTGAAGTCAAGGATGGTAATGCCTCCAGAAGTTCCTTTATTGTATAAGATTGTTTTGGCTATCCTGGGTTTTTTGTTTCTCCATATAAAGTTGATTATTGTCCTTTCAAGATCTGTGAAGAATTTTGATGGGATTTTAATGGGGATTGCATTGAATCTATAAATTGCCCTTGGTAGAATTGCCATTTTTACTATGTTGATCCTCCCAATCCAAGAGCAAGGGAGATCCTTCCATTTTCTGGTATCCTCTTCAATTTCTTTCTTCAATGCCTTAAAGTTCTTGTCAAATAGATCTTTCACTTCCTTGGTTAGAGTTACCCCAAGATATTTTATGCTGTTTGTGGCTATCGTGAAAGGTGATGATTCTCTTATTTCCCTCTCTGCTTCCATATCCTTTGTGTATAAGAGGGCGACTGATTTTTTGGAGTTGACCTTGTATCCTGCCACATTACTAAAGGCGTTTATCAGCTGTAGGAGTTCTTTGGTGGAGTTTTTGGGGTCGCTCATGTACACTATCATATCATCTGCAAATAATGCAAGTTTAACTTCTTCCTTTCCAATTTGAATCCCCTTTATCCCCTTATGTTGTCTTATTGCTATTGCTAAAACTTCGAGAACTATATTGAAGAGGTATGGAGAGAGTGGACAGCCTTGGCGTGTTCCTGATTTTAGTGGGATGGCTTTAAGTTTTTCTCCATTTAATTTGATATTAGCTGTCAGCTTGCTGTATATAGCTTTAATTAAATTTAGGTATGATCCTTGTATCCCTAATCTCTCCAAGACTTTTATCATAAAGGGATGTTGAATTTTGTCAAATGCTTTTTCAGCATCTAATGAAACGATCATATGGTTTTTTTCTTTCAGTTTATTTATATGATGGATTACATTGATAGATTTGCATATGTTAAACCAGCCCTGCATCTCTGGTATGAAGCCTACTTGATCATAATGGATAATTTTTCTTTTTTTTTTTTTTTTTTTGGTTTTTCAAGACAGGGTTTCTCTGTGGTTTTGGAGCCTGTCCTGGAACTAGCTCTTGTAGACCAGGCTGGTCTCGAACTCACAGAGATCCGCCTGCCTCTGCCTCCCGAGTGCTGGGATTAAAGGCGTGCGCCACCACCGCCCGGCTGATAATTTTTCTAATGTGTTCTTGGATTCGGTTTGCCAGAATTTTGTTGAGGATTTTTGCGTCGATGTTCATGAGTGAGATTGGCCTGTAATTCTCTTTCTTGGTTGGGTCTTTGTGTGGTTTTGGTATCAGAGTTACTGTAGCTTCATAAAAGGAATTTGGCAATGACTTCTCTGTTTCTATATTGTGAAATACATTAAGGAGTATAGGTATTAGGTCTTCTTGGAAGTTCTGGTAGAATTCCGCATTGAAACCATCTGGTCCTGGACTTATTTTGGAAGGGAGGTTTTTGATAACAGCTTCTAATTCTTCACGACTAACAGGTCTATTTAGGTTGTTCACCTGGTCCTGGTTTAACTTTGGTATATGGTATTTATCTAAAAAAGTGTCCATTTCTTTTACATTTTCCAGTTTTGTGGCATACAGGCTTTTGTAGTAAGATCTAATGATTCTCTGAATTTCCTCTGTGTCTGTGGTTATGTCCCCCTTTTCATTTCTGATCTTATTAATTTGCAAGTTCTCTCTCTGCCGTTTGATTAGTTTGGATAGGGGTTTATCAATCTTGTTGATTTTCTCCAGGAACCAGCTTTTTGACTCATTGATTCTTTCAATTGTTTTCTGTGTTTCTATTTTGTTGATTTCAGCCCTCAGTTTGATTATTTCCAGTCTTCTACCCCTTCTAGGTGAGTCTGTTTCTTTTTTTTTCTAGAGCTTTCAGGTGGGCTGTTAAGTCTCCAATGTGTGCTTTCTCTGTTTTCTTTAAGTGGGCAGTTAGTGCTATGAACTTTCCTCTCAGGACTGCTTTCATATTGTCCCATAGGTTTGAGTATGTTGTTTCTTTATTTTCATTGTCTTCAAGGAAGACTTTAATTTCTTTCTTTATTTCTTCCTTAATCCAGGTATGGTTCAGTAGTTGACTATTCAGTTTCCATGAGTTTGTAGGCTTTCTGGGGGTAGCATTGTGGTTGAATTCTAGCTTTAATCCATGGTGATCTGATAAGATACAGGTGGTTATTAATATTTTTTTGTAACTGTGGATGTTTGCTTTGTTACCGAGTATGTGGTCAATTTTTGAGAAGGTTCCATGAGCTGCAGAGAAGAAGGTATATTCTTTCCTATTTGGGTGGAAAATTCTATAGATGTCTGTTAAGTCCATTTGATTCATTACCTCCATTAATTCTCTTATTTCTCTGTTAGGTTTCTGTCTAACTGACCTGTCCATTGGTGAGAGAGGAGTATTAAAGTCTCCTACTATTAATGTGTGTGGTTTGATGGCTGCCTTGAGTTTTAACAATGTTTCTTTTACGTACGTGGGTGCTTTTATATTAGTGGCATAGATATTCAGGATTGAGACTTCATCCTGATGAATTGTTCCTGTTATGAGTAGAAAATGTCCCTCTCCATCTCTTCTGATTGATTTAAGTTTGAAGTCAACTTTGTTAGAAATTAGTATGGCCATACCTGCTTGTTTCTTAGGTCCATTTACTTGATAAGCCTTATCCCAACCCTTTACTCTGAGTAGGTGCCTGTCTTTGTGGTTGAGGTGTGTTTCTTGTAAACAGCAGAATGTTGGATCCTGTTTTCGTATCCAATCTCTTAGTCTGTGCCTTTTTATAGGAGAGTTGAGTCCATTGACATTAAGTGATATTAATGACCAGTGGTTGTTAACTCCGGTCATTTTTTTAGTAGTAAATTTTGTGTGTTTCCCTTCTTTGTATTGCACTGGTGAAGGGTCTCTAGTTGTCTGAGATATTGTGGTCATTGTTGGACTCCTTGGTTAGTGATTTTCCTTCTATTACTTTCTGTAAGGCTGGATTTGTGGCTACGTATTGTTTAAATTTGTTTTTATCCTGGAAAATTTTGTTTTCTCCATTTATAGTGAACGAAAGCTTGGCTGGGTATAGTAGTCTGGGCTTGCATCCATGGTCTCTTAGTTTCTGCAGTACATCTATCCAGGACCTTCTGGCTTTCATGGTTTCCATAGAGAATTCAGGTGTAAGTCTGATAGGTTTACCTTTATAAGTAACTTGGCCTTTTTCCTTTGCTGCTCTTAGTATTCTTTCTTTATTCTGTATGCTTTGTGTTTTGATTATTATATGGCGAGAGGATTTTTTTTTTTTTTGATCCAGCCTATTCGGTGTTCTGTATGCTTCTTGAACCTTCATAGGTATATCTTTCTTTAGGTTGGGAAAGTTTTCTTCTATAATTTTATTAAATATATTTTCTGGACCGTTGAGCTGCGCTTCTTTTCCTTCTTCTATTCCTATTATTCTTAGGTTTGGTCTTTTTATTGTGTCCCATATTTCCTGAATGTTTTGTGATTAGAATTTGTTGGCCTTGCTGTTTTCTTTGATCAGCGTGTTTATTTTCTCTATGGTATCTTCAGAATCTGAGATTCTTTCTTCTATCTCTTGTATTCTGTTGGTTATGCTTGCTTCTGTAGTCTCTATTCGTTTACCTAGAATTTCCCTGTCCAGCTGGCCTTCTGTTTGTGTTTTCTTCTTTGCCTCCATTTCAGTTTTTAAGTCTTGAACTGTTTCCATTATCTGTTTGATTGTTTTTCCTTGGTTTCCTAGGGTATCATTCACTGATTTACTCAATTCTTCAAACTTTCTGTTATACTTCTCATCCATTTCTATAAGGGCATTTTTTACATGCTGTTTAAGGGCGTCAATCACTTTCATAAAGTCAGTTTTATCTACTTCTTCATGATTAAGGTGTTCATGTCCTCCTGTTGTGAGGTCGCTGGGTTCTGGTGGTTTCATATAGTTTTTCAGATTGTTGGGTGAATTCTTGCATTGGCGCCTGCCCATCTCTTTCTCCGAATGCTCCCCTATGGATCTTCTTTTACCGGATCAGGTCTTCTTGCCTACTGATGTACCTTCCCAGTGATGGCACTCTGCAGTGATAGCTCTCCTGGTGCTCCAGTGATGTCTCCCCTGGTACCAATATCAGATCTCCGTGGCCAAAGACGGCTCTCCTGGTAACAAGATTAGCTCTCCCACTGATGGCTCTCCTGGTGCCAATATCAGATCTCCATGCAGGTTGGGTAGTTCGTAAACAAAGCGCCTACCTTGCTTGCTGCAGGCAGGCCAGTGAAACAAAGGAAGTCTCGCCTGCCTACTTGCCCTGAGGATTTGCCACCAGCGCCAGACAGACTGAGCTGGATGGTGTTTTGTGCCCAAAGAGGAAAGGGGGCAGAAGGGAGAAGGGTTCTGGATGCAAGCTGGGTGGGACAAGAAGAGAGAGGCAGTATGCCGGGTGTAGAGCCCCTGCAGGGAGCCCAGGGAGTATAGGGTGGGGATGAGGGACTTCAGAGTTCCCTGTCCAGGGCTGCTTCCGCCGCCGGTCACAAACTCACCACACTGCTGTCTCTCCTGGTGCCGAGATCAGGTCTCCGTGCAGGTTGGGTAGTTCGTAAACAAAGCGCCTACCTTGCTTGCTGCAGGCAGGCCAGTGAAACAAAGGAAGTCTCGCCTGCTTACTTGCCCTGAGGAATGCCCCCAGCGCTAGACAGACTGCGCTGGATGGTGTTATGTGCCCAAAGAGGAAAGGGGGCAGAAGGGAGAAGGGTTCTGGATGCAAGCGGGGTGGGACAAGAAGATAGAGGCAGTATTCGGGGTGCAGAGCCCCTGAGGGACTTGTCTTTTCAAAGAAACACATGTGCGTTTGGTACTAAAGCTTTCCTGAAATTAATACTTTCAAAAGAACGCGATTATCTTTCAAAGAATACTTGAACTGAGAAAAGGATCACTGATCTCTGTTCTAACAATGCTTTCACACCTAGCAAACAACTACTTGTGTTTTCAAAGAAACACATGTGCGTTTCTCATTAAAGCTTTATGAAATTAATAAACTTTCAAAAGAACGCTATTATCTTTCAAAGTAAAGCTTGTACTGAGAAAAAAAACACTGATCTCTGTCCTAACAATGCTTTCATACGAAGCAAACAACTGCTTTCCTTTACAAAGTAACACATGTGCGTTTGGTACTGGAGCTTTCTTGAAATTAGTAAACTTTCAAAAGAACGCGATTATCTTTCAAAGTAAAGCTTGTACTGAGAAAAGGAACACTGATCTCGGTTCTAACAATGCTTTCACACGTAGCAAAAACTGCTTGTCTTTACAAAGTAACACATGTGCGTTTCTTATTAAAGCTTCGGGAAATTAATAAACTTTCAAAAGAACGCGATTATCTTTCAAAGTAAAGCTTGTACTGAGAAAAGCAACACTGATCTCAGTTCTAACAATGCTTTCACACGTACCAAACAACTGCTTGTCTTTACAAAGAAACACATGTGCGATGGATACTGGAGTTTTCTTGAAATTAGTAAACTTTCAAAAGAACGCAATTATCTTTCAAAGTAAAACTTGTACTGAGAAAAGTAACACTGATCTCAGTTCTAACAATGCTTTCATTCGTAGCAAACAACTGCTTGCCTTTACAAAGAAACACATGTGCGTTTGGTACTGGAGCATTATTGAAATTAGTAAACTTTCAAAAGAACGCGATTATCTTTCAAAGTAAAGCTTGTACTGAGAAAAGGAACTCTGATTTTAGATCTAACAATGCTTTCACACGAAAACCTGCCTTGTCTGCAAGGTCCTTAGCTGTGGAACAGTTTCCTGTCATTTCACTAAGGCTACCAACCCAGAGCAGTGAGTCCCTGACCAGAGGGCAGGCCTCAAGGTCCCCGCCAGGGAAAGCGGGCCCCTGCTGCTGGGGCTGCAGTCTCTGCTGTGATCTGCTGGACCTGCTCTGCCTGCGCCCTACTTCCCTTAGTCCCTGGCTCATTGGGGCATCCAGGAGTTCCTGTGTAGGTGCCGAGAAGTTTCATCGGGACGGGTGAGTGTGTGCTATCCTGGGGCGGACTGTCCCGGTAGAGAGCACAAACACCCCTCCCCCAGCTCCTGCTGCAGGGCTTGCTCTCCTACACACCCGCCCCCACCCCCACCCCCAAACCTGCCTTGTCTGCAAGGTCCTTAGCTGTGGAAGTTTCCTGCCATTTCACTAAGGCTACCAACCCAGAGCAGTGAGTCCCTGACTAGAGGGCAGGCCTCAAGGTCCCCGCCAGGGAAAGCGGGCCCCTGCTGCTGGGGCTGCAGTCTCTGCTGTGATCTGCTGGACCTGCTCTGCCTGCGCCCTACTTCCATTAGTCCCTGGCTCATTGGGGCATCCAGGAGTTCCTGTGTAGGTGCCAAGAAGTTTCATCGGGACGGGTGAGTGTGTACTATCCTGGGGCGGACGGTCCTGGTAGAGAGCACAAACGCCCCTACACTAAGGCTACCCAACCAGAGCAGCGGGCAGGCCTCAGCAACCCCCGAAAGGGAGCGCAGGCACCTCCAGCTTGTACTGCAGTGTCGCCTGTGTTCTACTGGACCCCGCCCGACCCCTTGCATTCGGCCTTCTTTACGCGGGTCATTGGAATACCACGCATCCATGTTTTGGTGTTGAGGAGTTCACCTGGAAGGGAACGGTTCCTGCCCCTACACTGAGGAGATACACCTAGAGAGTTAGTCACAGCAAAGACTGGTCCAAGACATCAGGCCTCTCCTGGCTCCATTTGAAGGAAAAGATGGGCAGGCGCCAATGCAAGAATTCCCCCAACAACTTGAAAGGCAACGTGACATCACCAGGATCCAGGAATCCCGAAATGAGAAGTCTAAACCCTAATACAGAAGAATTAAAAGAATTCGACTCAAAAGTGAATTTTATGAAAATAATAGAGGACCTTAAACAGGAGGTGAAAAACTGCCACAACCAATTAGAGATTACAAACAAAAAGGTAGAGGAAATGAATAAATATCTCAAAGATACCCAAGAAAACCAAGAGAAACAAGAAAAAGTAATCAAACAGGTAAGGGAAACGGTTCAAGACTTGAAGAACGAAGTGGAAGTAATAAAGAAAACACAAACCGAGGGAAGGATGGAGATGGAAAATTTGAATAAACGAACAGGAACTACAGAGACAAGTACCACCAACAGATTACAAGAGATAGAAGAAAGAATCTCAGACACTGAAGATACCATAGAGAAAATAAACACTCTGATCAAAGAAAACAGCATAACCAACAAATTCTCATCACAAAACATTCAGGAAATCTGGGACACAATAAAAAGACCAAACCTAAGAATAATAGGGATGGAAGAAGGAGAAGAAGTACAGCTCAATGGTCCAGAAAATATATTTAATAAAATTATAGAAGAAAACTTTCCCAACCTTAAGAAAGATATTCCTTTGAAGGTCCAAGAAGCATACAGAACACCAAATCGACTGGATCAAAAAAAAACATCTCCTCGTCATATAATAATCAAAACACAAAACATACAGAATAAAGAAAGAATATTAAGAGCTGCAAAGGAAAAAGGTCAAGTTACCTATAAAGGTAAACCTATCAGACTTACACCTGATTTCTCTATGGAAACCATGAAAGCCAGAAGGTCCTGGATAGATATACTGCAGAAACTACGAGACCATGGATGCAAGCCCAGACTACTATTCCCAGCCAAGCTTTCGTTCACTATAAATGGAGAAAACAAAGTTTTCCAGGATAAAAACAAATTTAAACAATACGTAGCCACAAATCCAGCCCTTCAGAAAGTAATTGAAGGAAAATCACAAGCCAAGGAGTCCAACAATGCCCACAATAACTCAGACATCTAAAGACCCTTCACCAGCACAAATTGAAGAAGGGAAACACACAAACTCTACTACCAAAGGAAAGAAAGAAAGAAAGGAAAAATGACCGGAGTTAACAACCACTGGTCATTAATATCACTTAATATCAATGGACTCAACTCACCTATAAAGAGGCACAGGCTAAGAGATTGGATACGAAAACAGGATCCAACATTCTGCTGCTTACAAGAAACACACCTCAACCACAAAGACAGACATCTACTCAGAGTAAAGGGCTGGGAAAAGGTTTATCAAGCAAACGGACCTAAGAAACAAGCAGGTGTGGCCATACTAATTTCTAAGAAAGTTGACTTCAAACTAAAATCAATCAAAAGAGATGGAGATGGACATTTTTTACTCATAACAGGAACAATTCACCAGGATGAAGTCTCAATCCTGAATATATATGCCCCTAATATAAAAGCACCCACTTATGTAAAAGAAACATTACTAAAACTCAAGGCAGTCATCAAACCACACACACTAATAGTAGGAGATTTCAACACTCCTCTCTCACCAATGGACAGGTCAATCAAACAGAAACCTAACAGAGAAATAAGAGGATTAAGGGAGGTAATGAATCAAATGGACTTAACAGACATCTATAGAACATTCCACCCAAATAGGAAAGAATATACCTTCTTCTCTGCAGCTCATGGAACCTTCTCGAAAATAGACCACATACTCGGTAACAAAGCAAACTTACACAGTTACAAAAAAATATCGGTAACCACCTGTGTCTTATCAGATCACCATGGATTAAAGTTAGAATTCAACAACAATGCTATCCCCAGAAAGCCTATGAACTCATGGAAACTGGACAGTCAACTACTGAACCTCACCTGGATCAAGGAAGAAATAAAGAAAGAAATTAAAGTCTTTCTTGAATTCAATGAAAACGAAGACTCAACATACTCAAACCTATGGGACACTATGAAAGCAGTGCTAAGAGGAAAATTCATAGCATTAAGTGCCCACTTAAAGAAAACGGAGAAAGCACACATTGGAGACTTAATAGCCCACCTGAAAGCTTTAGAAAAAAAAGAAGCAGACTCACCTAGGAGAAGTAGAAGACTGGAAATAATCAAATTGAGGGCTGAAATCAACAAAATAGAAACACAGAAAACAATCCAAAGAATCAATGAAACAAAGAGCTGGTTCATGGAGAAAATCAATAAGATTGATAAACCCCTATCCAAACTAATCAAACGGTGGAGAGAGAATACGCAAATTAACAAAATCAGAAACGAAAAGGGAGACATAACCACAGACTCAGAGGAAATTCAGAGAATCATTAGATCTTACTACAAAAATCTGTATGCCACAAAATTGGAAAATGTTATAGAAATGGACACTTTTTTAGATAAGTACCATATACCAAAGTTAAACCAGGACCAGGTAAACAATCTAAATAGACCTGTTAGTCGCGAAGAATTAGAAGTTGTTATAAAAAACCTCCCCACCAAAAAAAGCCCAGGTCCAGATGGCTTCAATGCAGAATTCTACCAGAACTTCCAAGAAGACCTAATACCTATACTCCTTAATGTATTTCACAATATTGAAACAGAGAAGTCATTGCCAAATTCCTTTTATGAAGCTGAAGTTACTCTGATACCAAAACCACACAAAGACACAACCAAGAAAGAGAACTACAGGCCAATCTCACTCATGAACATCGACGCAAAAATACTCAATAAAATACTGGCAAACCGAATCCAAGAACACATCAGAAAAATTATCCATTATGATCAAGTAGGCTTCATCCCAGAGATGCAGGGCTGGTTCAACATACGAAAATCTATCAATGTGATCCATCATATAAATAAACTGAAAGAAAAAAACCATATGATCATTTCATTAGATGCTGAAAAAGCATTTGACAAAATTCAACATCCCTTTATGATAAAGGTCTTAGAGAGATTAGGAATACAAGGGCCGTTCCTAACTATAATAAAAGCTATTTATAGCAAGCCGTCAGCTAACATCAAATTAAATGGAGAGAAACTCAAAGCTATTCCACTAAAATCAGGAACACGACAAGGTTGTCCACTCTCTCCATACCTCTTTAATATAGTGCTTGAAATTCTAGCAATAGCAATAAGACAACATAAGGGGATCAAAGGGATTCAAATCGGAAAGGAAGAAGTTAAACTTTCATTATTTGCAGACGATATGATAGTGTACATAAGCGACCCCAAAAACTCCAGCAAAGAACTCCTTCAGCTGATAAACACCTTTAGTAGCGTTGCAGGATACAAGATCAATTCCAAAAAATCAGTTGCCCTCCTATACACAAAGGATAAGGAAGCAGAGATGGAAATCAGAGAAGCATCACCCTTCACGATAGCCACAAATAGCATAAAATATCTTGGGGTAACCCTAACCAAGGAAGTAAAGGATCTATTTGACAAGAACTTTAAGTCAATGAAGAAAGAAATTGAGGAGGATACCAGAAAATGGAAGGATCTCCCTTGCTCTTGGATAGGGAGGATCAACATAGTAAAAATGGCAATTCTACCAAGGGCAATTTATAGATTCAATGCAATCCCCATTAAAATCCCATCAAAATTCTTCACAGATCTTGAGAGGACAATAATCAACTTTATATGGAGAAACAAAAAACCCAGGATAGCCAAAACAATCTTATATAATAAAGGATCGTCTGGAGGCATTACCATCCCTGACCTCAAACTCTATTACAGAGCCTCAGTATTGAAAACAGTTTGGTATTGGCATAAAAACAGAGAAGTCGACCAATGGAACCGAGTAGAAGACCCTGATTTTAACCCACAAACTTATGAACACCTAATTTTTGATAAAGGAGCTAAAAGTATTCAATGGAAAAAAGAGAGCATCTTCAACAAATGGTGCTGGCAGAACTGGTTGTCAACGTGTAGAAGAATGAAAATAGATCCATATCTATCACCATGCACAAAACTCAAGTCCAAATGGATTAAAGACCTCAATATTAGTCTGAACACACTGAACCTGATAGAAGAAAAAGTTGGAAGTACTCTACAACATATGGGTACAGGAGATCACTTCCTACGTTTATCCCCAGCAGCACAGACATTAAGGGCAACATTGAATAAATGGGACCTCCTGAAACTGAGTAGCTTCTGTAAAGCAAAGGACACTGTCACTAAGACAAAAAGGCAACCCACTGACTGGGAGAAGATCTTCACCAACCCTGCAACAGACAAAGGTCTGATCACCAAAATATATAAAGAACTCAAGAAACTAAACTTTAAAATGCTAATGAACCCAATAAAAAAATGGGGCACTGATCTGAACAGAGAATTCTCAACAGAAGAAATTCAAATGGCCAAAAGACACCTAAGGTCATGCTCAACCTCCTTAGCGATAAGGGAAATGCAAATTAAAACAACTTTGAGATACCATCTTACACCTGTCAGAATGGCTAAAATCAAGAACACCGATGATAGCCTTTGCTGGAGAGGTTGTGGAGAAAGAGGCACACTCATTCATTGCTGGTGGGAATGCAAACTTGTGCAACCACTTTGGAAATCAGTGTGGCGATTTCTCAGGAAATTTGGGATCAACCTACCCCAAGATCCAGTAATACCACTATTGGGAATATACCCAAGAGATGCCACATCAAATGACAAAAGTATCTGTTCAACTATGTTCATAGCAGCATTGTTTGTAATAGCCAAAACCTGGAAACAACCTAGATGCCCTTCAATGGAGGAATGGATGAAGAAAGTGTGGAATATATACATATTAGAGTACTACTCAGCAGTAAAAAACAATGACTTCTCAAATTTTGCGTGCAAATGGATGGAAATAGAAAACACTATCCTGAGTGAGGTATCCCAGACTCAAAAAGAGGAACATGGGATGTACTCACTCATAATCGGTTTCTAGCCATAAAATAAAAGACATTAAGCATATAATGTGTGATCCTATAGAAGCTAAATAAGAAAGTGAACCCAAAGAAAATCATTTAGTCATCTGCATGGAGAGGGGGAAGTAGACAAGATTCCAGGGCAAAAACTGGGAACTTGCGGGTGAGGTGGCATGGGGCAAAGGGGAAATGGGATGAGAAATATGGGAGGGGGAGGATGGGAGGAGCTCGGAGGATTGGGATGGTTGGGATATAGGAAGGATGGATACGGGAGCGGCGAGGTGTATATCCTATCTAAGGGAGCCATCTCTGGGTTGGCAAGAGACTTGACTCTTGAGGGGTTCGCAGGTGTCCAGGAATATGTCCCCAGCTGGTACCTTGGGCAACTGAGGAGAGGGAACCTGAAATGACCCTATCCTATACTGATGAATATCTTGCATATCACCTTAGAACCTTCATCTGGCGATGGATCGAGGTAGAGACAGAGTCTCAATTTGGAGCAACGGTCTGAGCTCTTAAGGTCCAAATGAGGAGCAGAAGGAGGGAGAACATGAGCAAAAAATCAGGACCACGAGGGATGCACCCACCCACTGTGACAGTGGAACTGATTTATTGGGAGCCCACCAAGGCCAGCTGGTCTGGGACTGAATAAGCATGGGTTGATTCCGGACTCTCTGAGCATGGCGGTCAATGAAGACTGATGAGAAGCCAAGGACAATGGCACTAGGTTTCGATCCTAATACATGAACTGGCTTTGTGGGAGCTTAGCCTGTTTGGACGCTCACCTTTCTGGACGTAGATAGAAGGACCTTGGTCTTCCCGCAGGGCAGGGAATTTGGACTGCTCTTCAGTATCGAGAGGGAGGGGGAATGGAGTGGGGGGAGGAGAAGAGGAGTGGGGATAGGGGGAGGGAAGTGGGGGGAGGGCAATATTTGGGAGGAGGGGAGGGAAATGGGAAATGGGGAGCAGGTGGAAATTTTAATTAGAAAAGAATAAAAATAAATAAATAAGTAAAAAAAAAAAAAAAAAAAAAAAACAATGCTTTCACACGTAGCAAAGAACTGCTTGTCTTTACAAAGAAACACATGGGCGTTTTTTACTAAAGATTTCCTGAAATTAATAAACTTTCAAAAGAACTCGATTATCTTTCACAGTAAGGCTTGTACTGAGAAAAGGAACACTGATCTCAGTTCTTACAATGCTTTCACACGTAGCAAACAACTGCTTTTCTTTACAAAGACACACATGTGCGTTTCTTAATAAAGCTTTAGTGAAATTAATAAACTTTCAAAAGAAACACGAGCGTTTTTTACTAAAGCTTTCTTGAAATTAATAAACTTTCAAAAGAACGCAATTTTCTTTCAAAGAAAAGCTTGTACTGAGAAAACTAACACTGATCTCAGTTCTAAAAATGCTTTCACACGTAGCAAACAACTGCTTGTCTTTACAAAGAAAGACATGTGCGTTTCTTTCTAAAGCTTTTGTGAAATTAATAAACTTTTAAAAGAACGTGATTATCTTTCAAAGTAAAGCTTGAACTGAGAAAATGAACACTGATCTAAGTTCTCACAATGCTTTCACACGTAAGAAACAACTGCTTGCCTTTACAAAAAAACACCTGTGCATTTGGTACTGGAGCTTCCTTGAAATTAGTAAATGTTCAAATGAAAAGGTTATCTTTCAAAGTAAAGCTTGTACTTAGAAAAGGAACACTGATCTCAGTTCTAACAATGCTTTCACAAGTAGCAAACAACTGCTTGTATTTACAGGGAAAAACATGTGCGAAACTTACTAAAGCTTACGTGAAATTAATAAACTTTCAAAAGAACGCGATTATTTGTCAAAGTAAAGGTTGTACTGAGAAAAGGAACACTGATCTCAGTTCTAACAATTCTTTCACACGTAGCAAACAACTGCTTGTCTTTTCAAAGAAACACATGTGCGTTTAGTACTAAAGCTTTCGTGAAATTAATAAACTTTCAAAAACTTGATTATCTTTCAAAGAAAACTTGTACTGAGAAAAGGATCACTGATCTCTGTTCTAAAAATGCTTTCACACCTAGCAAACAACTACTTGTGTTTTCAAAGAAACACATGTGCATTTCTCACTAAAGCTTTCATGAAATTAATAAACTTTCAAAAGAACGCTATTATCTTTCAAAGTAAAGCTTGTACTGAGAAAAGTAACACTGATATCATTTCTAACAATGCTTTCACACGTAGCAAAACCTGCTTGTCTTTACAAAGTAACACATGTGCATTTCTTATTAAAGCTTCGAGAAATTAATAAACTTTCAAAAGAAATCGATTATCTTTCAAAGTAAAGCTTTTACTGAGAAAAGGAACACTGATCTCAGTTCTAACAATGCTTTCACACGTAGCAAACATCTGCTTGTCTTTACAAAGAAACACATGTGCGTTTCTTACTAAAGCTTTCCTGAAATTAATAAACTTTAAAGAACAAGATTATCTTTCAAAAAAAGGCTTGTAAGGAGAAAAGGAACACTGATTTTAGTTGTAAAAATGCTGTCACACGTAGCAAACAACTGCTTGCCTTTACAAAGAAACACATGTGCTTTTGGTACAGGAGCTTTCTTGAAATTAATAAACTTTAAAAAGAAAGCAATTATCTTTCAAAGTAATGTATTGAGAAAAGGATACTGATCGCAGTTCTAAAAATGCTTTCACACTTAGCAAACTACTGCTTGTCTTTAGAAAGAAACACATGTGCGTTTCCTACTAAAGCTTTCGTGAAATTAATAAACTCTCAAAGAAAGTGATTATCTTTTAAAGTAAAGCTTGTCCTGAGAAAAGGAACACTGATCTCAGTTCTAACAATGGTTTCACACATAGCAAACAACTGCATGCCTTTACAAAGAATCACATGTGCGTTTGGTACTGGATCTTTCTTGAAATTAGTAAACTTTCAAAACAATGCGATTATCTTTCAAAGTAAAGGTTGTACTGAGAAAAGGAACACTAATCTCAGTTCTAACAATGCTTTCACACGTAGCAAACAACTGCTTGTCTTTACAAAAAAAAATGTGCATTTCTTACTAAAGCTTTCGTGAAATTAATAAACTTTAAAGAAAGCGATTATCTTTCAAAGTAAAGCTTGTACTGAGAAAAGGAACACTTATCTCACTTCTAAAAATGCTTTCACACGTAGCAAACAACTGCTTGTCTTTACAAAGAGACAAATGTGCGTTTCTTACTAAAGCTTTAGAGAAATTAATAAAATTTCAAAAGAACGCAATTATCTTTCAAAGTAAAGCCTGTACTGAGAAAAGGAACACTGATCTCAGTTCTTACAATTCTTTCACATGTAGCAAACAACTGCTTGCCTTTAAAAATAAACACATGTGAATTTGGTACTGGAGCTTTATTGAAATTCGTAAACATTCAAAGCAACGCGATTATCTTTCAAAGTAAAACTTGTATTGAGAAAGGGAACACTGATCTCAGTTCTAACAATGCTTTCACACGAAGCAAATACTTGCTTGCCTTTAAAAGAAACACATGTGCATTTGTTACTGGAGCTTTATTGAAATTAGTAAACTTTCAGAAGAACGCGATTATTTTTCAAAGTAAAGCTTGTACTGAGAAAAAGAACACTGATCTCAGTTCTTACAATGCTTTAACACATAGCAAACATCTGCTTGTTTTTACAAAGAAACACATGTGCGTTTCTTACTAAAGCTTTCCTGAAATTAATAAACATTAAAGAACGCGATTATCTTTCAAAGTAAAGCTTGTACTGAGAAAAGGAACACTTACCTCAGTTCTAACAATGCTTTAACACGTAGCAAACAACTGCTTGCCTTTACAGAGAAACACATGTGCATTTGGTACTGGAGCTTTCTTGAAATTAATAAACTTTCAAAAGAAAGGGATTATCTTTCAATGCAGAGCTTGTATTGAGAAAAGGAACACTGATTGCAGTTCTAACAATGCTTTCATATTTAGCAAACTACTGCTTCTCTTTAGAAAGAAACACATGTGCGATTCCTACTAAAGTTTTTGTGAAATTAGTAAACTTTCAAAAGAACGCGATTATCTTTCAAAGTAAAGCTTGTACTGAGAAAAGGAACAATAATCTCAGTTCTATCAATGCTTTCACATGCAGCAAAAAACTGCTTGTCTTTACAAAAAAAACCATGTGCGTTTCTTACTAAAGCTTTCGTGAAATTAATAAACTTTAAAGAAAGTGATTATCTTTCAAAGTAAAGCTTGTACTGAGAAAAGGAACACTCTTCTCAGTTCTAACAATGCTTTCACATGTAGCAAACAACTGCTTGTCTTTACAAAGAAACACATGTCCCTTTCTTACTAAAGCTTTCGTGTAACTAATAAACTTTCATAGAACCTGATTATCATTCCAAGTAAAGCTTGTACTGGAAAAGGAACGCTGATCTCAGTACCAACAATGCTTTCACAAGAGCAAACAACTGCTTGCCTTTACAAAGAAACACATGTTCGTTTGGTACTGGATCTTTCTTTAAATTAGTAAACTTTCAAAACAACGCGATTATCATTCAAAGTAAAGGTTGTACTGAAAAAAGGAACACTGATCTCAGTTCTAACAATGCTTTCACATGTAGCAAACAACTGCTTGTCTTTACAAAAAAATATGCGTTTCTTACTAAAGATTTCCTGAAATTAATAAACTTTAAAGAAAGCCATGATCTTTCAAAGTAAAGCTTGTACTGAGAAAAGGAACACTGATCTCACTTCTAAAAATGGTTTCACACGTAGCAAACAACTGCTTGTCTTTACAAAGAAACACATGTGCGTTTCTTACTAAAGCTTTGGAGAAATTAATAAAATTTCAAAAGAACGCGTTTATCTTTCAAAGTAAAGCCTGTACTGTGAAAAGGAACACTGATCTCAGTTCTTACAATTCTTTCCCATGCAGCAAACAACTGCTTGCCTTTACAAATAAACACATGTGCGTTTGGTACTGGAGCTTTATTGAAATTAGTAAACTTTCAAAGGAACGCGATTATCTTTCAAAGTAAAACTTGTAATGAGAAAAGGAACAAGATTTCAGTCCTAACAATGCTTTCACACGTAGCAAACAACTGCTTGTCTTTACAAAGATACACATGTGCATTTGGTACTGGAGCTTTCTTGAAATTAATAAACGTTCAAAAGAAAGCGATTATCTTTCAAAGTAGAGCTTGTATTGAGAAAAGGAACTCTGATCGCAGTTCTAACAATGCTTTCACATTTAGCAAATAGCTGCTTGTCTTTACAAAGAAACACATGTGTCTTTCTTACTAAAGCTTTCGTGAAACTAATAAACTTTCAAAGAACGGGATTATCTTACCAAGTAAAGCTTGTACTGGAAAAGGAACACTGATCTCAGTTCTAACAATGCTTTCACACGGAGCAAACAACTGCTTGTCTTTACAATAACACATGTTCTTTGGTACTAAAGATTTCGTGAAATTAATAAACTTTCAAAGAACGCGATTATCTTTCAAAGTAAAGCTTGTACTGAGAAAAGGAACACTGATCTCAGTTCAAACAATGCTTTCACATGTAGCAAACAACGGCTTGTCTTTAAAAAGAAACACATGTGCATTTCTTACTAAAGCTTGTGGGAAATTAATATACTTTAAAAAGAATGCGATTATCTTTCAAAGTAAATCTTGTACTGAGAAAAGGAACATGATCTCAGTTCTAACAATGCTTTCACACGTAACAAACAACTGCTTGCCTTTACAAAGAAACACTTGTGCGTTTGATACTGGAGTTTTCTTGAAATTAGTACACTTTCAAAAGAATGTAATTATCTTTCAAAGTAAAACTAGTACTGAGAAAAGGAACACTGATCTCAGTTCTAACAATTCTTTCACAAGTAGCAAACAACTGTTTCTCTTTACAAAGAAACACATGTTCGTTTCTTACTAAAGCTTTCTTGAAATTAATAAACTTTCAA
Organism: Chionomys nivalis; assembly: GCF_950005125.1. Lineage (NCBI taxonomy): Eukaryota > Metazoa > Chordata > Mammalia > Rodentia > Cricetidae > Chionomys > Chionomys nivalis. The sequence goes on from NC_080102.1 coordinate 63,247,765, forward strand.
ATCAACGTGATTATCTTTCAAAGTAAAGGTTGTACTGAGAAAAGGAACACTGATCTCCATTCTCACAATGCTTTCACACATAGCAAACTACTGCTTCTCTTTACAAAGAAACACATGTACGTTTGGTACTGGAGTTTTCTTGAAATTAGTCAACTTTGAAAAGAACACTATTATCTTTCAAAATAAAGCTTGTACTGAGAAAAGGAACACTGATCTCAGTTCTAACAATGCTTTCACACGTAGCCCACAACTGATTGTCTTTACAAAGAAACACATGTGCGTTTCTTACTAAAGCTTTCGTGAAATTAATAAACTTTCAAAAGAAACACATGTGCGTTTCTACAAAAGTTTTCTTGAAATTAATGAACTTCCAAAGAATGATATTATCTTTCAAAGTAAAGCTTGTACTGAGAAACGGAACACTGATCTCAGTTCTAACAATGCTTTCACACGTAGCAAACAATTGCTTGTCTTTACAAAGTAACACATGTGCGTTTCCTACTAAAGCTTTCATGAAATTAATAAACGTCCAAAGAACGCGATTATCTTTCAAGTAAAGCTTGTACTGAGAAAAGGAACACTGATCTCAGTTCTTACAATGTTTTCACACGTAGCAAACAACTGCTTGTTTTTGCAAAGAAACACATGTGCGTTTCTTACTAAAGCTTTCATGATATTAATAAACTTTCAAAAGAACGCAATTATCTTTTAAAGTAAAGCTTGTACTGAGAAAAGGAAGACTGATCTCAGTTCTAAAATGCTTTCACATGTAACAAACAACTTCTTGCCTTTAGAAAGAAACAAATGTGCGTTTGGTACTGGAGCTTTCTTTAAATTAGTAAACTTTCAAAAGTACGTGATTATCGTTCAAAGTAATGCTTGTACTGGGAAAAGGAACCCTGATCTCAGTTCTAACAATGCTTTCACATGTAGCAAACAACTGCTTGTCTTTACAAAGAAACACATGTGCATTTCTTACTAAAGCTTTCTTGAAATTTGTAAACTATCAAAAGAAAACACATGTGCGTTTCTACTAAAGCTTTCATGAAATTAATAAACTTTCAAAAGAATGCTATTATCTTTCAAAGTAAAGCTTGTTCTGAGAAACGGAACACTGATCTCAGTTCTAACAATGCTTTCACACGTAGCAAACAACTGCTTCCCTTTGCAAAGAAACACATGTGCGTTTCTTACGAAAGCTTTCGTGAAATTAATAAACTTTCAAAAGAACGCGATTATCTTTCAAAGTAAAGCTTGTACTGAGAAAAGGATGACTGTTCTCAGTTCTAACAATGCTTTCACAAGTACCAACAACTGATTGTCTTTACAAAGAAACACATGTGCGTTTCTTACTAAAGCTTTCGTTAAATTAATAAACTATCAAAAGAACGCGATTATCTTTCAAAGAAAAGCTTGTACTGAGAAAAGAAACACTGACCTCAGTTCTAACAATGCTTTCACACATAGCAATTAACTGCTTGTCTTTACCAAGAAACACATGTGCGTTTCTTACTAAAGCTTTTGTGAAATTAATAAACTTTCAATAGAACGCGATTATCTTTCAAAGTAAACTTGTACTGAGAAAAGGAACACTGATCTCAGTTCTAACAATGCTTTCACACATAGGAAACAACTGCTTGTCTTTACAAAGAAACACATGTGCGTTTCCTACTAAAGCTTTCATGAAATTAATAAACTTTCAAAAGAACACGATTTTCTTTCAAAGTAAAGCTCGTACTGAGAAAAGGAAGACTGATCTCAGTTCTAAAAATGGTTTCACACGTAGCAAAAACTTCTTGTCTATACAAAGTAACACGTGCGTTTCTTACTAAAGCTTTCGTGAAATTAATAAACTTTCAAAAGAACGCGATTCTCTTTCAAAGCAAAGCTTGTACTGAGAAAAGGAACACTGATCTCAGTTCTAACAATGCTTTCAAACGTAGCAAACAACTGCTTCCTTTACAAAGAAACACATGTGCGTTTAATACTGGAGTATTATTGAAATTAGTAAACTTTCAAAAGAACGAATTTATCTTTCAAAGTAAAACTTGGACTGAGAAAAGGAACACTGATCTCAGTTCTCACAATGCTTTCACACGTAGCAAACAACTGTGTGCCTTTCAAAGAAACACATTTACGTTCGGTACTGGAGCTTTCTTGAAGTTAGTGAACTTTGAAAAGATCACGATTATCTTTCAAAGTAAAGCTTGTACTGAGAAATAGAATACTGATCTCAGTTCTAACAATGCTTTCACATGTAGCAAACAACTGCTTGCCTTTACAAAGAAACACATGTGCGTTTGGTTCTAGAGCTTTATTGAAATTAGTAAACTTTCAAAAGAACGCGATTATCGTTCAAAGTAAAGCTTGTACTGAGAAAAGGAACACTGATCTCAGTTCTAACAATGCTTTCACACGTAGAAAACAACTGCTTGTTTTTACAAAGAAACACATGTGCCTTTCTTACTAAAGCTCTGGTGAAATTGATAATCTTTCAAAAGAACGCGATTATCTTTCAAAGTAAAGCTTGTACTGAGAAAAGAAAGACTTATCTCAGTTCTAATAATGCTTTCACATGAAGCAAACAACTGCTTGCCTTTACAAAGTAACACATGTGCGTTTCTTATTAACGATTCGAGAAATTAATAAACTTTCAAAAGAATGCAATTATCTTTCAAAGTAAAGCTTGTACTGAGAAAAGGAACACTGATCTCAGTTCTCACAATGCTTTCACATGTAGCACACAACTACTTGTCTTTACAAAGAAACACATGTACGTTTGGTACTAGAGCTTTTGGAAATTAGTCAACTTTGAAAGAACACGATTATCTTTCAAAGTAAAGCTTGTAATGAGAAAAGTAACACTGATCTCAGTTCTAACAATGCTTTCACACGTAGCCAACAACTGATTCTCTTTACAAAGAAACACATGTGAGTTTCTTACTAAAGCTTTCGTGAAATTAATGAACTTTGAAAAGAATACAATTATCTTGCAAAGTAAAGCTTGTACTGAGAAAAATAACACTGATCTCAGTTCTAACAATGCTTTCACATGTAGCAAACAACTGCTTGTCTTTACAAAGAAACACATATGTGTTTCTTACTAAAGCTTTCGGGAAATTAATAAACTTTCAAAAGAACACGATTATCTTTCAAAGTAAACCTTGTACTGAGAACAGGAACACTGATCTCAGTTCTAACAATGCTTTCACATGTAGCAAACAACTGCTTGTCTTTACAAAGAACCACATGTGTGTTTCTTACTAAAGCTTTCATGAAATTAATAAACTTTCAAAAGAAACACATGTGCGTTTCTTACTAAAGCTTTCGTGAAATTAATAAACTTTCAAAAGAACGCGATTATCTTACAAAGTAAAGCTTGTACTGAGAAAAGGAACACTGATCTCAGTTCTAAAAATGCTTTCACATGTAGAAACAACTCTTAGTCTTTACAAAGAAACACATGTGCGTTCTTAATAAAGCTTTGTAGAAATTAATAAACTTTCAAAAGAACGTGATTATCTTTCAAAGTAAAACTTGTACTTAAAAAAGGAACACTGATCTCAGTTCTAACAATGCTTTCACACGTAGCAAACAACTGCTTGTCTTTACAAAGAAACACATGTGCGTTTCTTACTAAATTTTTCATAATATTAATAAACTTTCAAAAGAACGTGATTATCTTTCAAAGTAAAGCTTGTACTGAGAAAAGGAACACTGATCTCAATTCTAACAATGCTTTCACATGAAGCAAACAACTGCATTCCTCTACACAGGAACACATTTGCATTTGGTACTGGAGCTTTCTTGAAATTAGTAAAATTACGAAAGAATGCGATTATCTTTCAAAGTAAAGCTTGTACTGAGAAAAGGAACACTGATCTCGGTTCTAAGAATGCTTTCACACGTAGCAAACAACTGCTTCCTTTACAAAGAAACACATGTGCGTTTGATACTGGAGTATTATTGAAATTAGTAAACTTTCAAAAGAACGAACTTATCTTTCAAAGTAAAACTTGTACTGAGAAAAGGAACACTGATCTCAGTTCTCACAATGCTTTCACACGTAGCAAACAACTGTGTGCCTTTCAAAAAAACACATTTACGTTCGGTACTGGAGCTTTCTTGAAGTTAGTGAACTTTGAAAAGATCACGATTATCTTTCAAAGTAAAGCTTGTACTGAGAAATGGAACATTGATCTCAGTTCTAACAATGCTTTCACATGTAGCAAACAACTGCTTGCCTTTACAAAGAAACACATGTGCGTTTGGTTCTGGAGCTTTATTGAAATTAGTAAACTTTCAAAAGAACGCGATTATCGTTCAAAGTAAAGCTTGTACTGAGAAAAGGAACACTGATCTCAGTTCTAACAATGCTTTCACACGTAGCAAACAACTGCTTGTTTTTACAAAGAAACACATGTGCCTTTCTTACTAAAGCTCTGGTGAAATTGATAATCTTTCAAAAGAACGCGATTATCTTTCAAAGTAAAGCTTGTACTGAGAAAAGAAACACTGATCTCAGTTCTAACAGTGCTTTCACATGAAGCAAACAACTGCTTGCCTTTACAAAGTAACACATGTGCGTTTCTTATTAACGATTAGAGAAATTAATAAACTTTCAATAGAACATGATTATCTTTCAAAGTAAAACTTGTACTTAAAAAAGGAACACTGATCTCAGTTCTAACAATGCTTTCACAAGTAGCAAAAACTGCTTGCCTTTACAAAGTAACACATGTGCGTTTCTTACTAAATCTTTCGTGAAATTTATAAACTATCAAAAGAAACACATGTGCGTTTTTACTAAAGCTTTCATGAAAATAATAAACTTTCAAAAGAATGCTATTATCTTTCAAAGTAAAGCTTGTTCTGAGAAATGGAACACTGATCTCAGTTCTAACAATGCTTTCACACGTAGCAAACAACTGCTTGCCTTTACAAAGAAACACATGTGCATTTCTTACTAAAGCTTTCATGAAGTAATAAACTTTCAAAAGAACCCGATTATCTTTCAAAGTAAACTTGTACTGAGAAAAGGATGACTGATCTCAGTTCTAACAATGCTTTCACACATAGCAAACAACTGCTTGCCTTTACAAAGAAACACATGTGTATTTGGTACTGGATTCGTGAAACTAATAAACTTTCAAAAGAAAGAAATTATCTTTCAAGTAAAGCTTGTACTGAGAAAATGAACACTAATCTCAGTTCTAACAATGCTTTCACATGAAGCAAACAACTGCTTGTCTTTACAAAGAAACACATGTGCTTTTGATACTGAAGATTTCTTAAAATTAGTAAAATTTCAAAAGAACGCAATTATCTTTCAAAGTAAAGCTTGTACTGAGAAAAGGAACACTGATCTCAGTTCTAACAATGCTTTCACACTTAGCAAACAACTGCTTGTCTTTACAAAGAAACACATGTGCGTTTCATACTAAAGCTCTGGTGAAATTACTAAACTTTCAAAAGAACGCGATTATCTTTCAAAGTAAAGCTTGTACTGAGAAAAGGAACACTGATCTCAGTTCTCACAATGCTTTCACACGTAGCACACAACTGCTTGTCTTTACAAAGAAACACATGTACGTTTGGTACTAGAGCTTTTTGAAATTAGTCAACTTTGAAAGAACACGATTATCTTTCAAAGTAAAGCTTGTAATGAGAAAAGAAACACTGATCTCAGTTCTAACAATGCTTTCACACGTAGCCAACAACTGATTCTCTTTACAAAGAAACACATGTGCGTTTCTTACTAAAGCTTTCGTGAAATTAATGAACTTTGAAAAGAATACAATTATCTTTCAAAGTAAAGCTTGTACTGAGAAAAATAACACTGATCTCAGTTCTAACAATGCTTTCACATGTAGCAAACAACTGCTTGTCTTTACAAAGAAACACATATGTGTTTCTTACTAAAGCTATTGTGAAATTAATAAACTTTCAAAAGAACGCGATTATCTTTCAAAGTAAAGCTTGTACTGAGAACAGGAACACTGATCTCAGTTCTAACAATGCTTTCACATGTAGCAAACAACTGCTTGTCTCTACAAAGAAACTCATGTGTGTTTCTTACTAAAGCTTTCATGAAATTAATAAACTTTCAAAAGAAACACATGTGCATTTCTTACTAAAGCTTTCGTGAAATTAATAAACTTTCAAAAGAATGCTATTATCTTTCAAAGTAAAGCTTGTTCTGAGAAATGGAACACTGATCTCAGTTCTAACAATGCTTTCACACTTAGCAAACAACTGCTTGTCTTTACAAAGAAACACATGTGCGTTTCATACTAAAGCTCTGGTGAAATTAATAAACTTTCAGAAGAACGCGATTATCTTTCAAAGTAAAGCTTGTACTGAGAAAAGGAACACTGATCTCAGTTCTCACAATGCTTTCACACGTAGCACACAACTGCTTGTCTTTACAAAGAAACACATGTACGTTTGGTACTATAGCTTTTTTAAATTAGTCAACTTTGAAAAGAACACGATTATCTTTCAACGTAAAGCTTTTAATGAGAAAAGTAACACTGATCTCAGTTCTAACAATGCTTTCACACGTAGCCAACAACTGATTCTCTTTACAAAGAAACACATGTGAGTTTCTTACTAAATCTTTCGTGAAATTAATGAACATTGAAACGAATACAATTATCTTTCAAAGTAAAGCTTGTACTGAGAAAAATAACACTGATCTCAGTTCTACCAATGCTTTCACATGTAGCAAACAACTGCTTGTCTTTACAAAGAAACACATATGTGTTTCTTACTAAAGCTATTGTGAAATTAATAAACTTTCAAAAGAACGCGATTATCTTTCAAAGTAAAGCTTGTACTGAGAACAGGAACACTGATCTCAGTTCTAACAATGCTTTCACATGTAGCAAACAACTGCTTGTCTTTACAAAGAAACACATGTGCGTTTCTTACTAAAGCTTTGTTGAAATTAATAAACTTTCAAAGGAAACACATGTGCGTTTCTTACTAAAGCTTTCGTGAAATTAATAAACTTTCAAAAGAAGGTGATTATCTTTCAAAGTAAAGCTTGTACTGAGAAAAGGAAGACTGATCTCAGTTCTAACAATGCTTTCACACGTAGCAAACAACTCTTTGTCTGTACAAATAAACACATGTGCGTTTCTTACTAAAGCTTTGTTGAAATTAATAAACTTTCAAAAGAACTTGATTATCTTTCAAAGTAAAACTTGTACTTAAAAAAGGAAGACTGATCTCAGTTCTAACAATGCTTTCACACTTAGCAAACAACTGCTTGTCTTTACAAAGAAACACATGTGCGTTTCTTACTAAAGTTTTCGTGAAATTAATAAACTTTCAAAAGAACGCGATTATCTTTCAAAGTAAAGCTTCTACTGAGAAAAGAAACACTGATCTCAGTTCTAACAATGCTTTCACACATAGCAATTAACTGCTTGTCTTTACCAAGAAACACATGTGCGTTTCTTACTAAAGATTTTGTGAAATTAATAAACTTTCAATAGAACGCGATTATCTTTCAAAGTAAACTTGTACTGAGAAAAGGAACACTGATCTCAGTTCTAACAATGCTTTCACACGTAGCAAACAACTGCTTCTCTTTACAAAGAAACACATGTGTGTTTCCTACTAAGGCTTTCGTGAAATTAATAAACTTCCAAAGAACGCCATTATCTTTCAAAGTAAAGCTTGTTCTGAGAAAAGGAACACTGATCTCAGTTCTAACAATGCTTTCACATGTAGCAAACAACTGCTTCTCTTTACAAAGAAACACATGTGCGTTTCTTACTAAATCTTTCATAATATTAATAAACTTTCAAAAGAATGTGATTATCTTTCAAAGTACAGCTTGTACTGAGAAAAGGAACACTGATCTCAATTCTCACAATGCTTTCACATGAAGCAAACAACTGCATTCCTCTACACAGGAACACATTTGCATTTGGTACTGGAGCTTTCTTGAAATTAGTAAACTTACGAAAGAACGCGATTATCTTTCAAAGTAAAGCTTGTACTGAGAAAAGGAACACTGATCTCGGTTCTAAGAATGCTTTCACACGTAGCAAAAACTGCTTGTCTTTTCAAAGTAACACATGTGCATTTCTTGTTAAAGCTTTCGAGAAATTAATAAATAAACGTTCAAAAGAACGCGATTATCTTTCAAAGTAAAGCTTGTACTGAGAAAAGGAACACTGATTTCAGTTCTACCAAAATCTTTCACATGTAGAAAACAACTGCTTGCCTTTAGAAAGAAATAGATGTGCATTTCTTAATAAAGCTTTCCTTAAATTAATAAACTTTCAAAAGAACATGATTATCTTTAAAAGTAAAGCTTGTACAGAGAAAAGGAACACTGATCTCTGTTCTAAAAATGCTATTACTCGTACCAAACAACAGCTTCTCTATACAAAGAAACATGTGCGTCTCTTACTAAAGCCTTCCTTAAATTAATATACTTTCAAAAGAACGTGATTATCTTTCAAAGTAAAGCTTGTACAGAGTCCAGGAACATTGACCTCAATTATAACAATACTATCACATGTACCAGACAAATATACAAAGAAACATGTGCTTTTCTTACTGAAGCTTTCCTTAAAATATTAAACTTTCAAAAGAACGGGATTATCTCTCAAATTAAATCTTGTACAGAGAAAAGGATCATTGATCTCAGTTCTAACAATGCTTTGACACGTGCCAAGCAAGTGCTTGTATTTAGAAAGGAACACGTGTGCGTTACTTAAGAAAACTTTCCTTAAATAAATCAACTTTCTAAAGAACATGATCATCTTTCAAAGTAAAGCTTGTACAGAGAAAAGGAACACTGATCTCTGTTCTCACAATGCTTGGACACGTGCCAGAAAACAGAATTTCTTTAGAAAGAAACACATGTGCGTTTCTTATTAAGCTTGCATTAAATTAATAAACTTTCAAAAGAATGGGATTATCTTTCAAAGTACAGCTTGTACAGAGAAAAATAACACTGATCTCAGTTCTAACAATGCTTTGACACGTGCCAAACAACTGCTTGTCTTTAGAAAGAAACACATGTGCATTTCTTACGAAAGCTTTCCTTAAATTAATATACTTTCAAAAGAATGTGATTATCTTTCAAAGTACACTTTATACAGAGAAAAGGAACACTGATCTCAGTTCAAACAATGTGATTACACGTACCAAACACCAGCTTGTCTATACAAAAAAAAAATGTGCGTTTCTTACTGAAGCTCTAATTAAATCAATATATGTTCAAAAGAACTTGATTATCTTTCAAACTAAAGCTTGTACTGAGAAAAGGAACACTGATCTAAGTTCTACAAATACTATCACACGTACCAAACAACTTCGTGTTTATACAAAGAAACACGTGTGTGTTTCTTAATAAGCTTTCTTTAAATTAATAAACTTTCCAAAGAACGTGATTTCTTTCAAAGTAAAGCTTGTACAGAGAAAAGGAACAATGAACTCAATTATAACAATACTATCACAGGTACCAAACAACAGCTTGTCTATCCAAAGAAACATGTGCTTTTCTTACTGAAGCTTTCCCTAAATTATTAAACTTTCAAAAGAACGGGATTATCTCTCAAATTAAATCTTGTACAGAGAAAAGGATCATTGATCTCAGTTCTAACAATGCTTTGACACGTGCCAAACAACTGCTTGTATGTAGAAAGAAACACATGTGCGTTTCTTACGAAAACTATCTAAAGAACATGATCATCTTCCAAATAAAGCTTTTAAAAAGAAAAGGAACCCTGATCTCAGTTCTAACAATGCTATTACACGTAAGAAACAACAGTTTATCTCTACAAAGAAACATGTGCGTTTCTTACTAAAGCTTTCCTTAAATTAATATACTTTCAAAAGAACGTGGTTATCTTTCAAAGTAAAGCTTGTACAGAGAAAAGGAACACTGCTCTCAGTTATAACAATACTATCACCTATACCAAACTCCTGCTTGTGAATACAAAGAAACAGTGTGCGTTTCTTACTAAAGCTTTCGTTAAATTAATAAACTTTCAAAAACATGATTTTCTTTCAAAGTAAAGCTTGTACAGAGAAAAGTAACACTGATATCACTTCTAAAAACCTTTGACACATACCGAGCAACTGCTTGTCTTTAGAAAGAAACACATATGAGTTTCTTTCTAAAGCTTTCCTTAAATTAATAATCTTTCAAAGAACATGATTATCTTTCAAAGGAAAGCTTGTACAGAGAAATGCAACACTGATCTCAGTTCTAACAATACTATCACAGGTAATAAAACATCAGCTTGTCTATACAAAGAAACATGTACATTTCTTACTAAAGCTTTCCTTTAATTAATAAACTTTCAAAAGAATGTGATTATCTCTCAAATTAAAGCTTGGACAGAGAAAAGGATCACTGATCTCAGTTGTAACAATGCTTTGACATGTGCCAAACAACTGCTTGTCTTTAGAAAGAAACACATGTGCATTTCTTACGAAAGCTTTCCTTAAATTAATAAACTTTCTAAAGAACGTGATCATCTTCCAAAGTAAAGCTTCTAAAGAGAAAAGGAACACTGATCTCAGTTCTAACAATGCTTTTACATGTGCCACACAATGGCTTTTGTTTGGAAAGAAACACATGAGCGATTCTTACTAAAGCATTCCTTAAATTAATAAACTTTCAAAAGTACGTTATTATCTTTCAAAGTAAAGCTTGTACAGAGAAAAGTAACACTGATGTCTGATTGACAATGCTTTTACACGGGCCAAATAACTGAATGTCTTTACTAAGAAACACATGTGCGTTTCTTACTAAAGCTTTCCTTAAATTAATAAACTTTCAAAAGTACGTTATTATCTTTCAAAGTAAAGCTTGTACAGAGAAAAGTAACACTGATGTCTGATTGACAATGCTTTTACACGGGCCAAATAACTGAATGTCTTTACTAAGAAACACATGTGCGTTTCTTACTAAAGCTTTCCTTAAATTAATCAACTTTCAAAAGAACGTGATAACCTTTCAAAGTAAAGCTTGTACAGAGAAAAGTAACACTGCTCTCATTTCAAACAATGCTTTCACAAGTAACGAAAAACTGCTTGTCTTTACGATGAAACACATGTGTTTTTCTTATTAAAGCTTTCCTTAAATTAATAAACTTTCAAAAGAACGCAATTATCTTTCAAAGTAAAACTTGTACAGAGAAAACGATCATTGATCTCAATTCTAACAATGCTTTGACACGTGCCAAACTACTGCTTGTCTTAATAAAGAAACACATGTGTGTTTCTTAAGAAAGCTTTCCTTAAATTAATAAACTTTCAAAGAACATGATTATCTTTCAAAGTAAAAATTGTACAGAGAATAGTAACACTGATCTCTGTTCTAAGAATGCTTTGCCACGTGCCAAACAACTGAATTTCTTTAGAAAGAAACACATATGTTTTTCTTACTAAAGCTTTCTTTAAACTAATAAACTTTCAAAAGAACATGATTTCTTTCAAAGTAAAGCTTGTACAGAGAAAAGGAACACTGATCTCAGTTCATACAGTGCTTTGACACGTGCCAAAAAACTGCTTGTCTTTTGAAAGAAACACATGTGCATTTCTTAGGAAAGTTTTCCTTAAATTAATAAATTTTCAATGAACATGATTATCTTTCAAAGTAAAACTTGTACAGAGAAAAGGATCATTGATCTCAGTTATAAAAATGCTTTGACACGTGCCAAACAGCTGCTTGTCTTTTGAAAGAAACACATGTGTGCTTCTTACGAAAGCTTTCCTTAAATTAATAAACTTTCAAAAGAACTTGATCATCTACCAAAGTAAAGCATGTAAAGAGAAAAGGAACACTGATCTCAGTTCTAACAATGCTTTCACACGTGCCACAAAACTGCTTGTGTTCTGAAAGAAACACATGAGCGATTCTTACTAAAGCTTTCCTTACATTAATAAACTTTCAAAAGAACATGATTATCTTTAAAAGTAAAGCTTGTACAGAGAAAAGGAACACTGATCTCTGTTCTAAAAATGCTATTACACGTACCAAACAACAGCTTGTCTATACAAAGAAACATGTGCGTTTCTTACTAAAGCCTTCCTTAAATTAATATACTTTCTAAAGAACGTGGTTATCTTTCAAAGTAAAGCTTGTACAGAGTCAAGGAACAATGATCTCAATTATAACAATACTATCACATGTACCAGACAACAGCTTGTCTATACAAAGAACCATGTGCTTTTCTTACTGAAGCTTTCCTTAAATTATTAAACTTTCAAAAGAACGGGATTATCTCTCAAATTAAATCTTGTACAGAGAAAAGGATCATTGATCTCAGTTCTAACAACGCTTTGACACGTGCCAAGCAAGTGCTTGTATTTAGAAAGAAACACATGTGCGTTACTTAAGAAAACTTTCCTTAAATAAATCAACTTTCTAAAGAACATGATCATCTTTCAAAGTAAAGCTTGTACAGAGAAAAGGAACACTGATCTCTGTTCTCACAATGCTTGGACACGTGCCAAAAAACTGAATTTCTTTAGAAAGAAACACATGTGCGTTTCTTATTAAGCTTGCATTAAATTAATAAACTTTCAAAAGAATGGGATTATTCTTCAAAGTAAAGCTTGTACAGAGAAAAGTAACACTGATCTCAGTTCTAACAATGCTTTGACACGTGCCAAACAACTGCTTGTCTTTAGAAAGAAACACATGTGCGTTTCTTACGAAAGCTTTCCTTAAATTAATATACTTTCAAAAGAACGTGATTATCTTTCAAAGTACACTTTATACAGAGAAAAGGAACACTGATCTCAGTTCTAACAATGCGATTACACATACCAAACACCAGCTTGTCTATACAAAAAAAAACATGTGCGTTTCTTACTAAAGCTCTAATTAAATCAATATATTTTCAAAAGAACTTGATTATCTTTCAAAGTAAAGCTTGTACTGAGAAAAGGAACACTGATCTAAGTTCTACAAATACTATCACACGTACCAAACAACTTCTTGTTTATACAAAGAAACACATGTGTGTTTCTTAATAAGCTTTCTTTAAATTAATAAACTTTCCAAAGAACGTGATTTCTTTCAAAGTAAAGCTTGTACAGAGAAAAGGAACAATGAACTCAATTATAACAATACTATCACAGGTACCAAACAACAGCTTGTCTATACAAAAAAACATGTGTTTTTCTTATTGATGCTTTCCCTAAATTATTAAACTTTCAAAAGAACGGGATTATCTCTCAAATTAAATCTTTTTTTTTTTAGATTCTTATATATGGTTTATTGTTTAGTGTTTTTATGGTATTCATGAGCATGAGTACAAGTGGATCTCTGATTCTTTTTTTGTTTTGTTTTTTTTTCTTTTCTCATTTTTTTTATTCTTTTTTAATTAAAATTTCCAACTGCTCCCCGGTTCCCATTTCCCTCCCCCTCCTCCCACATATTGCCCCCTCCCCCCGCTCCCCTCCCCCTATCCCCACTCCTCTTCTCCTCCCCCCAGTCCATTCCCCCTCCCTCTCGATACTGAAGAGCAGTCCAAATTCCCTGCCCTACAGGAAGACCAAGGTCCTCCCACTTCTATCTAGGTTCAGGAAGCTGAGCATCCAAACAGGCTAAGCTCCCACAAAGCCACTTCATGTATTAGGATCGAAACCTAGTGCCATTGTCCGCCATGTTCAGAGAGTCCAGTTTCATCCCATGCTTATTCAGTCCCAGTCCAGCTGGCCTTGGAGAGCTCCCAATAGATCAGTTCCACTGTCACAGTGAGTGGGTGCACGCCTCGTGATCCTGATTTCCCTGCTCATGTTCTCCCGCCTTCTGTTCCTCATTTGGACCTTAAGAGCTCAGACCGTTGCTCCAAATTGGGTCTCTGTCTCTCTCTTGATACATCGCCAGATGAAAGTTCCCGTGCCATTCTCCTTGGCCTCTCATCAGCTCTCATTGTCCACCGCATTCAGAGAGTCCGGTTTTATCCCATGTTTTTTCAGTAGCAGTCCAGCTGGCCTTGGTGAGCTCCCAATAGATCGGCCCCACTGTCTCAGTGGTTGGGTGCACCCCTCATGGTCCTGACTTCCTTGTTCATATTCTCTCTCCTTCTGCTCCTCGTTATAACCTTGGGAACTCAGTCCGTTGCTCCAGTGTGGGTCTCTGTCTCTATCTCCATCCATTGCTAGATGAAGGTTCTATGGCGATATGCAAGATATTCATCAGTATGATTATAGGATAGGTTCATTTCAGGTTCCCTATCCTCAGGTGCCCAATGAACTAACTGGGGACATTGCCCTGGGCATCTGGTAGCCATTCCAAGTTCAAGTCTCTTGCCAACCCTTATGTGGCTCCCTTACCTAAGGTATGAGTTTCCCTGCTCCCCTATCCAATCTTCCTTTATCCCCAATCACCCCGATTCCCCCAGTTCCCCTCATCCTCTCCTTCACACTTTTCTCTCCCCATCACCCCTCATCCCCATCCCACCCCACCCCCAAGATTCCAATTTTTTGCCCATCAATCTTGTCTATTTCCCATAGCTGGGAGGATATCTATATGTTTTTCCTTGGGTTTACCCTCTTGTTTAGCTTCTTAGGATCACAAATTATAGAGTCAGTGGCCCCTATCCATGGCTAGAAACCAATTATGAGTGAGTACATCCCATGATCTTCTTTTGGGGTCTGGGTTACCTCACTCAGGATCGTATTTTCTATTTCCATCCATTTGCATGCAAAATGCGAGAAGTCATTGTATTTTACCGCAGAGTAGTACTCTAATGTGTATATATTCCACACTTTCTTCATCCATTCTTCCATTGAAGGGCATCTAGGTTGCTTCCAGGTTCTGGCTATTACAAATAATGCTGCTATGAACATAGTTGGACAAATGCTTTTGTCATATGATAAGGCATCTCTTGGGTATATTCCCAAGAGTGCTATTGCTGGGTCCAGGGGTAGGTTGATCCCAATTTTTCTGAGAAACCGCCACACTGATTTCCAAAGTGGTTGCACAAGTTTGCAGTCCCACCAGCAATGGATGAGGGTACCCCTTTTTCCACAACCTCTCCAGCAAAGGATATCCTTGGTGTTTTTGATTTTAGCCATTCTGACAGGTGTAAGATGATATCTCAAAGTTGTTTTGATTTGCATTTCTCTGATTGCTAAGGAGGTTGAGCATGATCTTAAGTATCTTTTGGCCATTTGAACTTCTTCTGTTGAGAATTCTCTGTTCAGTTCAGTGCCCCATTTTTTAATTGGGTTAATTATCCTTTTAAAGTCTAGTTTCTTGAGTTCTTTATATATTTTGGAGATCAGACCTTTGTCTGTTGCGGGGTTGGTGAAGATCTTCTCCCAGTCAGTAGGCTGCCTTTTTGTCTTAATGACAGTGTCCTTTGCTTTACAGAAGCTTCTCAGTTTCAGGAGGTCCCATTTATTCAATGATGCCCTTAATGTCTGTGCTGCTGGGGTTATACATAGGAAGCAATCTCCTGTGCCCATATGTTGTAGGGTACAATACAAAGAAACACATGTGCGTTTCTTACGAAAGCTTTCCTTAAATTAATAAACTTTCAAAACAATGTGATTATCTTTCAACATAAAGCTTGTACAAAGAAAAGAAACACTGGTTTCAGTTCTAACAATGCTTTGACAGGTACCAAGCAAATGCTTGTTTTTACAAAGAAACACATGTGTGTTTCTTACTAAAGCTTTCCTTAAATTAATAAACTTCCAAAAGAACGTGATTATCTTTCCAAGTAAAGCTGGTACAGAGAAAAGGAACACTGATCTCAGTAATAACAATGCTTTCACACTTATCAATCAACAGCTTGTCTATACAAGTAACATGAGCGTTTCTTATTAAAGCTTTCCTTAAATTAATATCCTTTCAATAGAACGTGATTATCTTTTAAAGTAAAGCTTGTAAAGAGAAAAGGAACACTGATCTCTGTCCTAACACTGCTTTGACACGTGCCAAACAACTGCTTGTCTTTAGAAAGAAACACATGTTCATTTCTTACTAAAGCTTTCGTTAAATTAATAAACTTTCAATAGAACGTGATAAGCTTTCAAAGTAAAGCTTGTTCAGAGAAAAGGAACCCTGATCTCTGGTCTAACTCTGCTGTGACACGTGCCAAACAACTGCTTGTCTTTAGAAAAAAACACATGTGCGTTTCTTACTAAAGCTTTCCTTAAATTAATAAACTTTCAAAACAATGTGATTATCTTTCAACATAAAGCTTGTACAAAGAAAAGAAACACTGGTTTCAGTTCTAACAATGCTTTGACAGGTACCAAGCAAATGCTTGTTTTTACAAAGAAACACATGTGTGTTTCTTACTAAAGCTTTCCTTAAATTAATAAACTTCCAAAAGAACGTGATTATCTTTCCAAGTAAAGCTGGTACAGAGAAAAGGAACACTGATCTCAGTAATAACAATGCTTTCACACTTATCAATCAACAGCTTGTCTATACAAGTAACATGAGCGTTTCTTATTAAAGCTTTCCTTAAATTAATATCCTTTCAATAGAACGTGATTATCTTTTAAAGTAAAGCTTGTAAAGAGAAAAGGAACACTGATCTCTGTCCTAACACTGCTTTGACACGTGCCAAACAACTGCTTGTCTTTAGAAAGAAACACATGTTCATTTCTTACTAAAGCTTTCGTTAAATTAATAAACTTTCAATAGAACGTGATAAGCTTTCAAAGTAAAGCTTGTTCAGAGAAAAGGAACCCTGATCTCTGGTCTAACTCTGCTGTGACACGTGCCAAACAACTGCTTGTCTTTAGAAAAAAACACATGTGCGTTTCTTACTAAAGCTTTCCTTAAATTAATAAACTTTCAAAACAATGTGATTATCTTTCAACATAAAGCTTGTACAAAGAAAAGAAACACTGGTTTCAGTTCTAACAATGCTTTGACAGGTACCAAGCAAATGCTTGTTTTTACAAAGAAACACATGTGTGTTTCTTACTAAAGCTTTCCTTAAATTAATAAACTTCCAAAAGAACGTGATTATCTTTCCAAGTAAAGCTGGTACAGAGAAAAGGAACACTGATCTCAGTAATAACAATGCTTTCACACTTATCAATCAACAGCTTGTCTATACAAGTAACATGAGCGTTTCTTATTAAAGCTTTCCTTAAATTAATATCCTTTCAATAGAACGTGATTATCTTTTAAAGTAAAGCTTGTAAAGAGAAAAGGAACACTGATCTCTGTCCTAACACTGCTTTGACACGTGCCAAACAACTGCTTGTCTTTAGAAAGAAACACATGTTCATTTCTTACTAAAGCTTTCGTTAAATTAATAAACTTTCAATAGAACGTGATTATCTTTCAAAGTAACGCTTGTACAGAGAAAAGGAACACTGATCTCAGTTCTAACAATGCTTTGAGACATACCAAACACCTGCTTGTCTTTACAAAGAAACACATGTGCGTTTCTTACTAAAGCTTTCCTTAAATTAATAAACTTTCAAAAAAAACTTGTTTATCTTTCAAAGTAAAGCTTGTACTGAGAAAAGGAACACTGATCTAAGTTCTAAAAATGCTTTGACACGTGCCAAACAATGGCTTGTCTTTAGGAAGAAACACATGTGCGTTTCTTACTAAAGCTATCCTTAAATTAATAAACTTTCAAAGAACATGATTATCTTTCAAAGTAAAGCTTGTAAAGAGAAAAGGAACACTGGTCTCACTTCTAACAATGCTTTTCACTGTGCCAAACTACTGCATGTCTTTGAAAGAAACACATATGCGTTTCTTACTAAAGCTTTCCTTAAATTAACATACTTTAAAAAGAATGTGATTATCTTTCAAAGTAAAGCTTGTACAGAGAAAAGGAACACTGATATCAGTTAAAACAATGCTTTCACAATACCGGAAAACTGCTTGTCTTTACAAAGAAACACATGTGTGTTTCTTACTAAAGCTTTCCTTAAATTAATAAACTTTCAAAAGAATGTGATCTCAGTTCTAAAAATGCTTTTACACGTGCAACACAACTGCATGTCTATACAAAGAAACACGTGTGCGTTTCATACTAAAGCTTTCCTTAAATTAATAAACTTTCAAAAGAACATGATTATCTTTCAAAGTAAATCTTTTACAGAGAAAAAAACACTGATCTCAGTTCTAACAATTCTTAGACACTTACCAAGCAACTGCTTGTCTTTACAAATAAACACATGTGTGTTTCTTACTAAAGCTTTCCTTAAATTAATAAACTTTCAAAAGAACGTGATTATCTTTCAAATTAAAGCTTGTAAAGAGAAAATGAACACTGATCTTACTTCTTACAATACCTAGACCCGTACCAGATCTCTGTCTTTTTTAAGAGAAATACTTGTGTGTTCCTCACTAAATCTTTTCATGGAATTAATACACATTCAAAAAAACGCGATTATCTTTTTATAGTAAAGATTGTACAGGGAAAAAGAACACTGATCTCACTTGCAACAATACCTTGATACGTACCACAGAACAGCGGCTCTCTTCAGAGAAACACATGTGCCCTTAAAATAAAAGAGATGTGTGTGGCACACGCCTTTAATTCTAGCACTTGGGAAATAGAGGTAGCGAGAACTGAGTTCAAAACTAGCCTGGTCTCGAGTTAGATCCAGGACAGCCAAAGAAACACAGAAAACCTATCTCAAAAAGCCATAATCAGCACTAAAAGACATCTGAGTAGATAGAAGTCTGCTGGATTAGTCCAACCTAGATATTTTAAAAAGGCTGTGAGTTCAAAAATTGTAATTCAATGTATATTTTACTTTGGAGAAGTTTTGCTTTTGGTTCCACATGAAGTGAGAGGCTGAGGGTCCATTCAGTGTTTAAAAAAAATAAGGATTCTTCAAGAGAGACCCCTGAAATATCTCATAGGGACAGATGGCCCAGATGATCCAATGTTTTAGAGCACCTCTGTTGCTGTTTCCTCTGAGTTCCACGTCCACAGTAGTTTCAAGACTGCTGCTGAGATGATCCAGCCTCACCGAATAATCCAGTCAGGACTTGACCATAATCCTAAATCTTCTTTGTGTCCCCCATAAGATTATCAGTTCCTCCAATCAGCAGGAAGTACCCTAGAAAACTATGCCCACATTTCCCAAAAATGGATTATGGATGGTCTGTCTTTGTTTAGTGTGTTGGTTACAAGTTATGGATAATGGTCAGGAAAACAACTAAACAAAGGAAATTAGATTCAATGTTTTTGTGAGACGAGGTTTCTCTACATAGCTTTGTAGGCTGTCCTGGCAGTAGCTCAGTAGACCAAGCGGGCCCTGATCTGAGAGATCTGCCTGCCTCTTCCTCCTGACAATGCTGATCTTTTGGTGAATTTAAGATAAGTATTTTTCTTTGGTGTGGGGGATACAGAGTTTATTAGTGGGTGATGTAAGGAAAAAGGGGAAGGGAGAGAGGGAGAGAGAGGAAAGGAGAGAGAGGCAGTAGCCACTTTTCTGAAGTGAGACTGGGAGAGAGAGAGAGAGAGAGAGAGAGAGAGAGGCAGAGAGACAGAGAGAGAGGCAGAGAGGGAGAGAGCTAGCTGATCTACATATTCTTGAGCATGCCTTAAATCCCCGCAGTAGGGAAGCAGAGGAAGGCTGATACTTACTGGTGAGTTTGAGATCAGCCTAGGCTTCACAGTGAGTTCTAACCCAGGAGGTGTTGGAATGCTATTTCATCCCAGCATATAGCAGACACGGGGAGGTGGATGTCTGAGTTCGAGGCCACCCTGGTCTACAGAGATTTCCAGGATAGCCAGGGTTCACAGTGAATTCCAAACAGCCAGGGTCACTATCTAGTTTTGAAATTGAAAATGAAAAAATAAAAAGTTTTTGCATGGAGCCTATAGTGTCCTAGAATTTGCAGAAAGCAGCCTGCTTCCATTCAGTGTCCAGCTGACATTTAATTAGAAATCCTAACCCCTTCAGTCTTACTTGTTTCAGAAGAACTCAGGAAGCCATTCCGGTGCTCTAGAAGTAAACAGTTGTGGCAGTGTTCTAGTGAGTTTCCTTCCTCCAGAATGTGAATAATCATTTCCATCTCTAGTCCTCTCCTTTTTAGTTTTATTTTTCTTTTTTGCCTGTTGTCCTCCTGTTTCTTTGGAGAGACTGCACACCACAGAGAGGTGAATTGTGGCTTTAACTCCAGGAGAAGGTGATCAAAATTGGTCAATGGAGATCTCAACAATCCCTCAGCACTGACTGCCCTGACAGCTCCCTGTGTGTGCAGAAGGACTTCCTAAGTTTACCATCATTAATGGTCTCTTTCTTTGCCTGCTTCCCCAGTCACAATGAGAGATCAAGCCCCACCAACACTCCAGCAGCTAGCGTTCAAGAGCCTACTGAAGAAGGAGGCCTTGGCCATTTCTGGTCTGGCAGACTGGCCCTGGTTCCTGTTCCCAGCAGCATTTGAGAGGGCCTTCAGGAACAATCAGACCAACATCCTGCGGGACATGGTGCCTGCCTGGCCATTCACATGCCTTCTTGTAGGAATCCTGATGAAGAAGCCCCACCTGGAGACTTTGAAAGCTCTGCTTGATGGACTAGATGTGCTGATTACAGAGGAGCCTTGCCCCCTGTAAGCAAGGTCCAGTTCTGTTGGAGGAGGCTCTGTGTGAACAAAGCAAGACCATGTGGAGCCATGGATTATTTGGTCAAAGAGGGTTGGGAATTCTAATAGCATCTGCTTAGAGGAATTCAGAGGCTTTGGCCTGGTCTCAGCCATCTTGGCAATAATAATGTGGAGAACACGAGAACAGCCACTGAGCAATCCCTCAAGGGTGTCTGTCACTCAAAGTTCCAGGTGGAATGAGGCTGGGATTAAGGGGAATGGAAGGATGTGGGACAGGGCTGAGGATGCCTCCCTGGTAAAGTTCTCTTTATACTGAGCCTGAGGTCCTGGTTTTCATTCTTTGCATAGGAAAAAGCAAACTTTTGGAAGGGAGAGCTGAAGTGTGAGATGTGGATAAGAAGAAGACTTTATTATGTATGGTATTTGCTGAGATTGCTACCTGTTTCTCCCACAGCCGCGGAAAAATCAGAGTGCTGGATTTGACAAATAGGGATTCCTGTGTCAATTGGAGTCAATCCTGTGAAAGGGAATTCTTTCTTCAGTTCAGGAGAGAGAAGACAGTGGAGACGTGTCCTTACTCGCAAGTAAAGAAATATTTAAATGTCATAACTGACCTAAATATCATGAAGAGTGAGTGTGATGAATGTCCCACATACTTGTGGCAATGGGCCCAGCAGAGACAAAATTCTGTTCATTTGTGCTGTCCAAAGATCGATATTTTGAGATCAAAATACTTTCCCACAGCCATAGACTTCTTAAAGTCTGTAGATCTCCACTGTGTATGGGAGCTGAGTTTGAGATATACATGGATAGAAGGCATGGCTTCTTTTGGACCGTACCTGAGACAGATGAGAAACCTTCACACACTCAGTTTGTCATACATTCGGAAGGATTCAAGCATCAGTGGATCTGAAGAGCTGGAAGAGGAATGCATGAACAAATTCGTATCACAATTACCCCAATTCCACTGTCTCCAGCATCGCTATATCAACGATTCTCCTGCTCTAGTTGGCAGCCTGGCTGATTGTCTCAGGTAAGGAAGGATAAAGAGAGGTTCTCCAGACAAATAACCCACCTTTTGCTTATAGGTTAGGACGTCCTTGAACGTCAGGCTATGCACTATCAACCTTGTACATCCAAGGAGATGAGCTCTGTGCTAAGCCACCTGTGACCAGCCCCAAGTTTGCCGATAATTGCTCATTAGAGAAAGGTTGTTGGGTGCATAGAAAGAGATTGAGTTAGTGGGAAATGGGTGACATCTGCATTGAAGTTGTGGGACCAGGAAATGGCAGTGTTGAGGAAATGACATCAGGGGAACCTACAGGGAAACCGTTGTGGTGTCCCTGAAGCTTGCCTGGTGTAGGTAGTCCTTACACTCACCGTATTCACTCCTCCTGATAGGAAAATCACTGGGTTTTCTCCTGTGGCCTGAGCCTGGCCCATGCTAGACTTCTGTGATTTTTGTGAGCTGACCACAAAAGGGAGAGTCATGGGGGTTGACCTCCTTCAGAATGAAAGCGGGAGAAGTACCACCTACTACATTGTCAGTTCTAACCATCCTCTTCAATACCATTGGAAAAAATCTCATTCTCTCTCTAGGCGCCTGAAGAAGCCCTTGGAGACTCTGTCCATCACTCACTGTTACATCAAACAGAGAGACTTGGATTACCTGCCCCGGTCTCTGAACCCTTATGCGCTTAAACATCTCTACTTGTCGTACACAATGTTGGACAAGTGTATTAAGCCACTTGGCTATCTCCTTGAGAGAGTGAAAGACACCTTGGAAACTCTTGACCTGGCCGGATGTCCGCTAGAGAATTCTCAATTTAGTGCTTTGATGCCTGCCCTGAGTCAATGCTCCCAGCTCCTCAGGATTGATTTTTACAGGAATGAATTGTCTCTACCCATCCTGAAGCAACTGCTTCACCACACAGCCAAGCTGAACAAGCTAACCAAAGAGACATACCCTGTCCCTCTGGAGTACTATGATGGATGCCGAGTGCTTGTACTCAGATTTGATGAACTTGGTCCTGAGCTTCTGGATATACTCAGGTCTGAAAGACAGCTCAAGTTAGTCTGTTTTTATCGCAGCCATCTGCCCTACCTGTTATGTGCGCTATGCCTATGA
Source organism: Chionomys nivalis (assembly GCF_950005125.1). NCBI lineage: Eukaryota > Metazoa > Chordata > Mammalia > Rodentia > Cricetidae > Chionomys > Chionomys nivalis. The sequence continues at coordinate 63,270,432 of NC_080102.1, forward strand.
CCAGAAGGGCAGCCATTGCTTGGGAAATACTGTGGCGGCACATTGCCCCGTGATGCCAATGGAATACTCTTATGAGCTATGATTGAAATGGTTTGGATTATTGAACCTTTAGACTGCTCCCCACAGAGACCCCCACCATGAGTAGCAGTGCCCTTCTGTCCACGGCACAAAATAAATGTGCTATGATTCTGGTTTGCTGGTGTCAGCTTCACAGCAAACAGTCAACTCATTCCCAGCATTCTCTGTTTCTGTTTTTTCTTTCTTCATCCTACTCACCTAGTAAGTCTCAAAGCTGTATGGGCCATGAAATTCTTTGGGACCCAGAGCACATGACTTCGGACCCTTCAATGTAGTCGTCTGTGTTCTAAGATTGCTAACCATGACCAGGAGGCCCGGTTTGTAAGCCTTATAGCAGTGGGGCCTTATTCTTCAAAGTTCCTACCCTGTGGTTGTAGCTGGTGTCTTTCACATAAAAACCTCCTTTACAGGGGCTGAGGAGATGGCTCAGTAGTTAAGAGCACTGACTGCTCTTCCAGAGGACCTGAGTTCAATTCTTAGCAGACACATGGTAGCTCAACTCTCTGATCTGGTCTCCTCTTCTTGTGTGACAGGCAGAACACTGCATCATAATAATATACATAATAGTAACCATAATCCTTGAAAATATTCATTACTTGGGCATGTTTAATTTTCTTGGTCTCGAAGAAGTGTACTTTATCCCTGCAACTATATTTTCTATATTTTGGTGTTGCTGTCCCTGATGCTACTCTATTCCCTTTGTATAATTTGGTGCCACATTTTTCTTAATCTTACTTATTGTTGTTAGAAAATGGTGAATAGAAATCCTACACTCAATCATCACAGGTATTATGCGCTTATTTCTCTAAACCATGACGAAAGGAATGTTCAAGGATACTGCACACCCAAGTAATATTGGGTACCAAGTGATAACCGAGAAGGACAATGTCCTTGTATTAGACCCTTGCTAGAATTTCAAGTAGACATTATTTACAATACACCAACATACAGAGACCTAATCACATAGTGAGATGGGCACATTGGAACCCCAAGATATGTATTTCTTCATACACCCAGAAGAGTTTGTCTACTGGATAGGAACAGCACTTTCTTTAGCATATCCCCTGGAAGAGAGATGTCAAATGGCATTCAATAAGAGTCTTACATCAATCCATCTGCTGAGATCTGAACCCACTCTCAGTTGTTGCAGCTTTTTATGTTCTCAACAGAGTGTCACACACTGTTTCATGCCTGTATGCATGGCAGACAGTAATATGTCCATTTAAAAGATGCATCTCCACCTATTTCATTCTCTCTCTCTCTCTTTCTCTCTCTCTCCCTCTCCTGTTTCTGCAGATCCTGTCCCCAGGGACTTGTCCCTTCCCTGTCTTTTTCCCTTCTGTCAGTAACTTATCACTCAAATTCTTTCTGCATAACCCATTTGTCTGTCCATCACTTGCCTTGGACTCTAACCTGCCACCAAGGCAAACACTTGTAAAATAAAAACAAGTGAATCCTAACACATACACACACATACACACAAATAACCTACATGAACTAGAACAACCTCTCTCTCTCTCTCTCACACACACACACACACACACACACACACACAAATAACCTACATGAACTAGAACGGCCTCCTTTAACAGTTGAACTGTTGAAATTTCACTATGGCATTCTCACACATACACATAATTTACTCTGCTCTTATTTGTTGACCTCCCCCATTCTCCTCCCTCTGTTTCTTTCCCATCGAAAGTCCATTACCTCCAAAAAGCTCAGGTCACCTGTATCTGTGGGTTTTCCCATCATGTTCTTGCCCACCCTCCCCCCTTGCTCATATAGTCCCTTAAACTCTCTTCAACTGGTCTCCCAGAGCTCGGCCCAGTGGTTGGCTGTGGATCTCTGCATCTACTTCCATTGGGTACTGGATGAACGTTCTATGATAACAATTAGGGTAGTCACCAATCTGATTACAGGGGAAGGGCAGTTCAGGCACTCTCTCCAGAATTTCTAGGAGACTTGTGGATCTTTGCAAATTTCCCTAGCACCAGGACTCTCCCTATCCCATAGGGTCTCTTCTATCAAAATATCTCTTTCCTTGCTGTGCCCCTCCATCCTGCCCCCATCTCAGCCATTTAATTCCTCATGTTTCAAGCCCCTCATTCCCTCTCTTTTACTCTCTCCACAGTTGACCCAGGATATCTCATCTATTTCCTCTTCCCAGGGAGATACATGTGTCCCAATTAGGGTCCTCCTTGCTATGTAACTTTTCTGGAGCTGAGAATTGTAGTGTGGTTATTCTTTGCTTTACATCTACTGTTCACTTATGATTGAATACATACCATATTTGTCTTTCTGAGTCTGGGTTACCTCACTCAGGATGGATTATTTTTTTAGTTCCATTCATTTGCCTGCAATTTTCATGATATAAATGTTTTTCTGCTGAATAATACACCATTGTGTACATATATCACATTTTCTTTATCCATTCTTCAATGGAGGGTCCAACTAGGTTGTTTTCAGGTTACTGGCTATGGAGAGGATTTTCAGGTGCTTCTTTGTGGACTGATGAAGTCTTTGCTAGAGCACTGAATTTCCACCAGATTTGAGGACAGGATCTAGCTGCCTAGCTGCTTACTCAAGACACACTACCTTCATTCTAAGCAGGAATCTTAATCATCGTTGCTCTTCTCTGAGTGTTATCTGATTGGGTGGGGCTTCACCTCAGCCCTTGGCATGTTTTGGAATGTTGGGTTCAAAGTTCCATTTCAAGCCCTTTCCATTGGAGGTTGCCTCAGTCCAAACTCCATGTCCAAGAAAGGCCATCAAAGAGTGAACCTTTCCCCAGAAAGGGTCAAGACCTCTCCCACAGGGTATTTAAACTGTCCCCAGAAAAGAACATGTGGTCTTTCTGGCTCTCCTTTTCCCTCTTTGTGGTTTCCCAGAGGGCCACCTGGGACGACTGGCATTAATTAAACCTGGACTTTTTCTAATTTGGTTTGATTTGGTATGATTTTTATTATTGTTTCACCTGGGAAGTGTGTTGTGCTGCAAAACCTTTACATTGGCCTCCTTGAACAGTGGGAGAAAGAGCAGCAGCATTGGCAGATCCTGCAGAGGAAAGATGGTCAAGGCCTCATTCCTCACCAGGGTCTGCACTCCCAGTTGTAGGATTGTGGGTGGGCCTGGAACGTCATTCTGATGGATGTTTAGGGAGATGGTCCTGAGGAAGAATTTAGTTGAAAATATATTTTCAGAATCTTTCTTATGAAGCTCTTTCCCCTCACAGTGAATACCTGTCACCACTCTGGCCTTGATGGAGACTGGCTTTGCTCATTAGTCACTATTTGGTGGTCTCAAAGGCAAACTTGCTACCCTGGCAGCATGTGGAGCTTCTCACAATCACATTCACCATTGTGCCATCCAGTCCCAACTTCTGCTACTCTGAAGCCCATTGCCTTTTGGAAGGGGAACTCCAGGGAAGGAAAAATCTGAGCTCCTCTCCTCATGGCAGAAAAGATCCTAACCACCTTTCAGAGACAATGGAGTTGTGATATGCCCACCTTACCAATATTCTGATTTCAAATGACTGATCCTGCCTGGCAGGGACTGAGGACAATCTGTGAAATGGGCTCGTTGCCTTTAATTTTCAAAGATTTAGCTCCTGGTTTAAGGAACGTATAACATACATCTTAGGAATAGACAGTGCACTGGGTATATGTTTGTGGGGACAGTAGTGGGGGTTCAAGTCTATTTAGCATCTTTTTTATCATTTTCCTAATTATGTAGCCATAGCCAGCTATGTAGTCCAGGCTGGACTCAAATCACCCTAAGACCCTAGAGTTAGACACTAGCCAATCTGGTGTGACCTTATTTCCCAGTGTGGTGTCATTCAAACTTTGGCCTTTCAAATACTGCATGATATCAGTGTGGTTTGCAAGAACCTAATATTTCATTACATTAGAGGCAAATGCAGGAGTAATTCCATGCAGTCTAGTCTATATTTTGAGTTTGAGGACAGGCTAGTAGTAGAGGTTATAGGAACAAAAATAAGCAGGAATGTTAGGGATTGATGAGTCCCTTTGATTTTGACTGAGGTTGTCTTGTGCTGCGGTTTGATTCAGGTCCTGGCCTGTGTTAGACAAATATACTACCTCTGAGCTGCATTCAACTCAATAATTTCCTTTTATTTTACATAGAGACAAAGTCACTTCATATACCCAGGCCATCCTAGAGCAGGAACTTTGTTTCCTCACATCTCTAGTGCTAGGATTCCAGCATTGTGCAAGCAGCCTACATGGCTTCATTTTATGTCAGTTTGAGGAGTGATCTTGTCAAACTGACCAGGATGAAGCACCTGCACCCCAACAGGCACTGTCAGAAAAATCACTGTCTTGGGGCCCGTCTTAACAAAACCATCCCCAATCTTGTTTTTATGATACTGTTAAAAATTCCATCTATCATCTGGGTTGTGGTGGCACAGGCCTTTAATCTCAATACTTGAGAGGAAGAGGAGACCCACCTGGTTTACAGAGTGATTTCTAGGATGTTCATTTCTACTGCCTTGGAAAATAAAATGAATTTTTTCTTCAATTAAAGCACAAAAGTGCAACCAATAAGCTGTAATTCCTGGGATTACAAACACCTGAAATAACAATGATTCCATAACTGAAAGTAAAAGACCCGGATAAACCCAGAGCTTCTAGCAGGAAAAATAGATTAAAAAGGTTCAGCAGGAAGAGAAGAGCCAATATCTCTTTTAGCCAGTTCAGTGACTCTGTTTCAGGAACTAACTGAAGATAAAGTTAGATTATAATCTTGAGAACAATCTTGAGAAACAGGGAGTCACCCCCTTGTGATTATCTCTGATATTTTCAGAATTTGTCAATGATCTCTGGTATTTTCAGAATTTTTCAATGATCACTGGTATTTCCAGAATTTTCCAATGATGCCTACCCTACCTCCTTTGGATTACTGTATTATGGGTTTTCCCTTAAATACCCCTTCTCCCAGCAATTCAGGTTCGAAAACTAAACACTGGAAAATGTGCGTTTCATAATAAAGTTTTTAATGAAATTAATACACTTTCAAAAGAACGTGATTTTCTTTCAAAGTAAAGCTTGTACTGAGAGAAGGAACACTGATCTTACTTCTAACAAAAGGTTTTCATGAAATTAATACACTTTCAAAAGAACGTGATTATCTTTCAAAGTAAAGCTAGTAGAGAGAAAAGGTACACTGATCTCATTTCTAACAATGCTTTGAGACGTACCACAGAACTGCATCTCTTTTCAGAGAAACACATATGCATTTCTCATAAAAGCTTGTCAAGAAATTAATACACTTTCAAAAGAACATGATTATCTTTCAAAGTAAGCATGTACAGAGAAAAGGAACACTGCTCTCACTTTTAACAATAGCTTTACATGTCCCAAACAACTGCCTCTCTTTTCTAAGAAACAAATGTGTGTTTCTTACTAAAGTTGTTCATGAAATTAATACACTTTCAAGAGAAAGTGATTATCTTTCAAAATAAAGCTTGTACAGAGAAAAGAAACACTGATCTCACTTCTAACAATACTTCGAAATGTCCCAAACAACAGCTTCTCTTTACAAAGAAACACATGTGCATTTCTCAATAAAGCTTTTCATGAAATTGATACACTTTCAAAAGAACATGATTATCTTTCAAAACAAAGCTTGTGCAGAGAAGGAGAAAACTGATCTCACTACTAACAATAATTTGACATATCACTAACAACTGCTTCTCTTTACAAAAAAACACATGTGCATCTTGCTAAAACTTTTCAAGAAATTAATACACTTTTAAAGAAAGTTATTACCTTTCAAAGTAAAGCTTGTACAGAGAAAAGGAACACTGTTCTAACTTCTAACAATTCTTTGATATGTCACAAACAACTGCTTCACTTTTCAAACAACAAATATGCGGTTCTCACTAAAGATTTTCATGAAATTAATACAATTTCAAAAGAATATTATTATCTATCAAAGTAAAGCTTGTACAGAGAAAAGGATCAATTCTCTCACTTTTTGCAATGATTTGACATGTCCCACAGAACTGTGTCTCTTTTCAGGGAAACACATGTGCTTTTCTTACTAAAGCTTTTCATGAAATTAATACATTTTCTAAAGAACATGATTACCGTCCAAAGTAAAGCTTGTACCAATAAAGGGAACACTGATCTCACTTCTAAAAATACTTTGATAAGATTCAAACAACTGCGTATGTTGACAAAAATATGTACGTTTCTCACTAAAGCTTTTCACGAAATTAATACACATTCAAAAGAACATGATTATCTTTCAAAGTAAAACTTGTACAGGGAAAAAGAACACTGTTTTTACTTCTGACAATATTTTGACATGTTGCAAACAACTGCTTCTCTTTACAAAAAAAAACACGTGTCTGTTTCTTACAAATCTTTTCATGAAACTATTACACTTTCAAAGAACATCATAATCTTTCAAAGTAAAGCTTGTACAGAGAATAGGTTCACTACTCTCACTTATGACAATACTTTGACATGTCCCAAACAACTGCTTGTCTTGACAAAGAAATACATGTCCTTTTCTCACTGAAGCATTTCATGATTAATACACTTTCCAAAGAACGTGATTATCTTTCAAATAATCAAAGTAAAGCTTGTACAGAGAAATGGAACACTGATATCACTTCTAACAATACTTTGATAGGTCGTAAAGAACTGCCTCTCTTTACAAAGAAACACATGTGCGTTTCTCATTTAAACTTTTCATGAAAATAATACACTTTCAAAAGGACACGTTTATCTTTCAAAGTAAAGATTGTACGGAGAAAAGGAACCCTGATCTCACATCTAAGCATACTTTGAAATGTCCCAAACAACAGCTTCTCTTTAAAGAAACACATTTGCGTTTCTCTTTAAAGCTTTTCATGAAATTGGTACACTTTCAAAAGAAGGTGATTATCTTTCAAAGTAAAGCTTGTACAGAGAAAAGAAACACTGATATCACTTCTAACAATACTTTGACATGTCCCAAGCAATAGCTTCTTTTTACAAAGAAACACATGGTTTTTTCTTACTAAAGCTTTTCATTAAATTAATACACTTTCAAAATAATGTCATTATCGTAGAAAGTAAAGCTTGTACAGAGAAGAGAAACACTGATTTTATTTCTCACAACTTTGACATGTCCTAAACTACAGCTTCTCTTTACAAAAAACACGTTTTTTCTTACTAAAGCTTTTCATGAAATTAACACACTTTCAAAATATCATGATCATCTTAGAAAGTAAAGATTGTACAGAGAAAAGAAACACTGATCTCATTTCTCAAATTACTTTGATATATCCTAAACAACAGCTTTTCTTTACAAAGAAACACATGTGCGTTTCTCAATAAAGCTTTTGATGAAGTGAATACACTTTCAAATGAACATGATTATCTTTCAAAGTAAAGCTTGTACAGAGAAGGAGAATACTGATCTCACTTCTGACAGTTCTTTGACATGACACAAAGAACTGCTTCTCTTTTCAAACAAGAAATGTGCGTTACTCACTAGGCTTTACATGAAATTAATACAATTTCAAAAGAACATTATTATCTATCAAAATAAAGCTTCTACAGACTAAAGGATCAATTCTCTCACTTTTTGCAATGATTTGACATGTCCCACAGAAATGTGTCTCTTTTCAGAGAAACACATGTGCTTTTCCTACTAAAGCTTTTCATGAAATTAATACACTTTCAAAAGAACGTGTTTATAGTTCAAAGTAAAGCTTGTATGGATAAAAGGAACACTGATCTTACTTCTGAAAATACTTTGATAAGATTCAAACAACTGCTTGTCTTGACAAAGAAACATATGTACATTTCTCACTAAAGCTTTTCATGAAATTGATACCCTTTCAAAAGAATGTAATTATCTTTCAAAGAACAGCTTGTACAGAGAAAAGGAACCCTGATATTACTTCTAACAATACTTTGACATGTTCCAAACAACAGCTTGTCTCAAGAAAGAAACACATGTGGATTTTTTTACTATTGCTTTTCTTGAAATTAGTACACTTTCAAAAAAACATGATGATCTTTCCAGGTAAAAGTTGTTCAGAGAAAAATAACACAGATCTCACTTCTAACAAGACTTTGACATGTCGCAAACAACTACTTCTCTTTACAAAACAACACATGTGTGTTTCATACTAAAGTTTTTAATGAAATTAATACACTTTCAAAAGAATGTGATTTTCCTTCAAAGTAAAGCTTGCACTGAGAGAATGAAAACTGATCTTACTTCTAACAAAAGGTTTTCATGAAATTAATACACTTTCAAAAGAACATGATTATCTTTCAAAGTAAAGCTAGTAGAGAAAAAAGGTACACTGATCTCATTTCTAACAATGCTTTGACACATACCACAGAACTGCGTCTCTTTTCAGAGAAACACATGTGTGTTTCTTACTAAGCTTTTCATGAAATTAATACACTTTCAAAAGAACATGATTATCTTTCAAAGTAAAGCTTACACAGAGACAAGGAAGACTTATCTCACTTCTAACCATACTTTGACATGTCTCAAACTACAGCTTCTCTTTATAAAGAAACAAATGTGCCTTTCTTACTAAAGTTTTTCAAGAAATTAATACACTTTCAAAATAACGTGATTATCTTTCAAAGTAACTTTTACAAAGAAAAGGAACACTGATCTCACTTCTAACAATACTTTGAAATGTCCCAAACAACAGCTTCTCTTAACAAAGAAAATCTCGTGTGTTTCTCACTAAAGCTTTTCATGAAATGAATACTCTTTCAAAAGAACGTGATTATCTTTTAAAGTAAAGCTTGTATAGAGAAATGGAACACTGATATCACTTCTAACAATACTTTGAAATGTCCCAAACATCTTCTTGTCTCAACAAAAACACATGTGGATTTTTTACTAAACCTTTTCATGAAATTAATACACTGTCAAAAGAACATGATTATCTTTCAGAGTAACAATTGTACAGAGAAAAGAAACACTGATCTCACTTCTAACAGTACTTTGACATGTCCCAAACAACAGCTTCTCTTTACAAAGAAACACGTTTTTTTCTTACTAAAACCTTTCATTAAATTAACACACTTTCAAAATAATGTGATTATCTTAGAAAGTAAAGCTTGTACAGAGAAAAGAAACAATGATCTCATTTCTAACAGTACTTTGACATGTCCAAAACAGCAGCATCTTTTTACAAAGAAACATAAGTGTGTTTCTAAATAAAGCTTTTGGCGAATTGAATTCACTTTCAAAAGAACGTGATTATCTTTCAAAATGAAGCTTGTACAGAGAAAAAGAACACTGATCTCACTTCTGCCAATAGTTTGATATGTTGCAACCAACTGCTTCTCTTTACAATTAACACATGTTTTTTTCTTACTAAAGCTTTTCAGAAATTAAATCACTTTAAAGAATGTGATTATCTTAGACTGTAAAGGTTGTGCAGAGAAAAGAAGCACTGATCTAGTTTCTAACAGTACTTTGACATGTCTCAAACAAAAGCTTCTCCTTACAAAGAAACACATGTGCATTTCTCACTAAAGCTTTTCATGAAGTTAATACACTTTCAAAAGAATGTTATTTACTTTCATAGTAAAGCTTGTACAGTGAAGGGGGAACACTGATCTCACTTCTAACAATACTTTGATATGTCAAAAACAGCTGCTTCTCTTTACAAAAAAACACATGTGTGTTTCATACTAAAGTTTTTAATGAAATTAATAAACTTTCAAAGGAATGTGATTTTCTTTCAAAGTAAAGCTTGTACTGAGAGAAGGAACACTGATCTTACTTCTAACAAAAGATTTTCATGAAATTAATACAATTTCAAAAGAAAGTGATTATCTTTCAAAGTAAAGCTAGTAGAGAGAAAAAAATCCTGATCTCATTTCTAAAAATGCTTTCACATGTACCACAGAACTGTGTCTCTTTTCAGAGAAACACATATGTGTTTCTTATTAAGCATTTCATGAAATTAATACGCTTTCAAAAGAACATGATTATCTTTCAAAGTAAAGCTTGTACAGAGAAAAGGAAGACTGATCTCACTTCTAACAATACTTTGACATGTCTCATACTACAGCTTCTCTTGATAAAGAAACAAATGTGCATTTCTTACTAAAGTTTTTCATGAAATTATTACACTTTCAAAAGAACAAGATTATATTTCAAAATAAAGTTAGTACAGAGAGAAGGAACACTGATCTCACTACTAACAATACTTTGACAAGTCCCAAACAATAGCTTCTTGTCATACCTTTACAACAGTAAAGAAATATTTAAATGTCATAACTGACCTAAAGTTCATGAAGACTGATTGTGATGAATGTACCACATGGGCTCAGCAGAGAAAATGTTCTCTTCATTGTGCTGTTCAAAGATTGATATTTTGTCATCAGAATACTTTCCCACAGCCATAGAATTCTAAAAGTCTGTAGATCTCCACTGTGTAAGGGAGCTGAGGTTGAGATATATATGGATAGAAGACATGGGTCTTGTGGGCCATACCTGAGACATTTTAGAAACCTTCACACACTCCGTTTGGCGTACATTCAAAAGGATTCAAGCATCATTGGATCTGAAGAGTTGGAAGAGGAGTGCATGAACAAATTGGTATCACAATTACCCAAATTCCACTGTCTCCAGCATCTTTATATCAACAATTCTCCTGCTCTAGTTGGCAGCCTGGCTGATTGTCTCAGGTAAGGAAGGATAAAGAGAGGTTCTCCAGACAAATAACCCACCTTTTGCTTATAGTTTAGGAGGTCCTTGAACATCAGGCTATGCGCTATCAACCTTGTACATCCAAGGAGATGAGCTCTGTGCTAAGCCACCTGTGACCAGCCCCAAGGGTGCCGATAATTGCTCATTAGAGAAAGGTTGTTGGGTGCATAGAAAGAGATTGAGTTAGTGGGAAATGGGTGACATCTGCATTGAAGTTGTAGGACCAGGACATGGCAGTGTTGAAGAAAGGACGTCAGGGGATCCTATAACGAAACCGCTGTGGTGTCGCTGAAGCTCGCTTTTGGTAGGTAGTCCTTACAGTCATCATATTCACTCTTCCTGATAGGAAAATCCCTGGGTTTTCTCCTGTGACCTGAGCCTGGCCAATGCTAGACTTCTGTGATTTTTGTGAGCTGACCAGGAAAGGGAGAGTCATGGGGGTTGACCTCCTTCAGAATGAATGCGGGAGAAGTACCATCTGCTCCATTGTCAGTTCTAACCATCCTCTTCAACAACATTTGACAGAAATCTCATTCTCTCTCTAGGTGCCTGAAGAAGCCATTGGAGATCCTGTCCATCACTCACTGTTACATCATACAGAGAGACTTGGATTACGTGCCCCGGTACATGAACCTTTCTGTGCTTAAACATCTCTACTTGTTTTACACAATGTTGGACTGGTGTATTAAGCCACTTGGTTGTCTCCTTGAGAGAGTGAAAGACATCTTGGAAACTCTTGACCTGGCCGGATGTCGGCTGGAGGATTCTCAATTTAGTGCTTTGAATCCTGCCCTGAGTCAATGCTCCCAGCTCATCAAGATTGAGTTTTACATGAATGACCTGTCTTTCCCCATCCTGAACAACTGCTTCACCACACAGCCAAGTTGAACAAGCTAAGCAAAGAGACATACCCTGTCCCTCTGGAGTACTATGATGGATGCCGAGTGCTTCTATGCAGATTTGATGAACTTGGTCCTGAGCTTCTGGATATACTCAGGTCTGAAAGACAACGCAAGGCAGTCTGTTTTTTTCGCAGCCATCTGCCCTACCTGTCATGTGCGCTATGCCTATGGCCTGAAGGACAGCCATTTCTTGGGAAATACTGCAGTGACACGTTGCCATGTGATGGCGAGGGAATACTTTTATGAGATATGGTTGAAAATGTTTGGATTAGTGAACCTTTAGACTCCACCCCACAGAAACCCACCATGAGTAGCAGTGCCCTTCTGTCCACGGCACAAAATTGTTGTAATAAGAGCGGCGGGGCTGCTTCCCACTGCCACCCGGCTAGCTTTACCCGAAATAATTACACGGAAACTGTATTCTTTTAATCACTGCCTGGCCCATTAGTTCCGGCCTCTTAATGGCTAGCTCTTACATATTGATCTAACCCATTTCTAATATTCTGTGTAGTACCACGAGCTGGCTTACCAGGAAAGATCTTAACCTGCGTCTGTCTGGAGTGGGAGAATCATGGCGACTCCTTTACTCGGCTTCTTTCTCCCAGCATTCTATCTGTTTACTCCACCCACCTAATTTTCTGTCCTATTAAAGGGGCCAAGGCAGTTTCTTTATTACTTAACCAATGAAACAACAGATAGAAAGATGTCCCACCTCCATCATTTCCCCTTTTTCTGTTTAAACAAAAAAGAAAGGCTTTCACTTTAACATAGTAAGATTACATATAACAAAACAGTTATCAAGCAAGAATTACAGTTACAATATTTATATCTATTTTATCTTTTATCATAACTAAGGAAAACTATAACTATAACTAACCATTCTTCAACTCCATCCAAGACTCCAGAAGGATATAATATTACCTAAGCAAACAAGAAATAAGAAAACTCTAGAAATGACAGAGACATCTTGCTTCCTGGACAGTCACTCAACGTTCCTCTGTACCGTTGGGGCATCCATCTTCAGCCTTCAGGCCCATAGTATCCAGCAGACATTTTCATCAAGCAGGAAATTCCAAAGACAGTTCAGTCACTTTTTGTTGTGTCCTGCAGAATGTCTCGCAGACTCTTTCATGAGTCAGGAACCCCGAAAGACCATCTCACCTTTAGGCAAGTGTAGCAGTCCTCTCTCTGAGGGTTCTCTGTGTCCAGTTTATGCATCAGTCCAGGCAAGAGCAGTTTCTTGCCCAAATGGCTAACCAACTCCATAAGAAGCCTCTTCGATGCCCATCTTCCTCTTGAAGTAGATTGGTGCTGTCAGGAGCAGATGTGTCTCATTTTCATAAAAAGCCCTAAGTTATTAAAACATTAAATGCCATATTCTGCAGTCTTTGAAAGATATGAAGAATGCCTATCTAGCTGAAATATATCTATGCACATCTAGAAAATCTAACTAACATGACTAAAAGCTTGACAATTATCGATGATTATCCATTAACAACCTATATACATTACATTTTTTAATGAACTATACAATCACAATACCTTAATCAAGATTAGAAATATGCATATACATATAACAAAATTGACCTTCAAATCCACACCAATGCAAATTATTCATATCTATATCATATCCCCCTTTAAATGTAAAAGAACATTTATAAACAATATTTGGGAATATGGGCGCAGATTTTTTTTTCCAAATTGCTTTCTGTTGAATGGGGGTGTCGTTAATTAGGTCTTTCATGGTATAACCTGTGTGCCAGGGTCATCTCAGTCGGCAGTTGAGTGAAGTAATTTTTTGAAGGTGTTTACAGCAACCTTTTAGACGCAATCATATTGATATAGACGCAATCCACAGAGTCTCATCCTCTGTGAAAACAAAAGAAGACCCTCTCCAAAGCATCATATCCTTAGACCCATATTTTGAAATCATAATACCCTTATATCCATTTTGGTTTAGCTTGGCAGCCCATATAATGAAATGTCTCTCTGTACTTAGTTTTTTTATAGTCAAAAATTTTAAAGAAAACACAATAATACAAAGTATCCAGACTCTTTGTGAATTTTTCATTTTTATGTGGCTTATTTTTTTTATTTTTTTTAATCTATAACTATCTGTACTCTGTCTCTTTAAAGACTTTACCCTTTTTTTAAGACATTAACTTTATTTTTTATATATATTTTTTTCTCTCTCTCAAGCCTACGTACATTTATCCAACAGTGTCTGAATCAGTTTTATTGTGAATCTGTAATTTTTTTATTATTTAGGAGCATTTTTTAAAGTGTAAAGCACTTCTCAAAAATTTAAGTTGCACCATGTAGGGGTAATATGGTACTGTCTGTGTCCTGCCCAGCTGAAACCTTAACTGTGCTGTTATTATGGTAATTACGGTAGTTTCTGCCTGAGACCACCACAGTTCAGCATGGCGGAGTTGAGCCGCTCCTGCCTCAGAGCCATTTGGTGCCCCTGAGTCACACACAGTTCCAGGCACACAGCAGTCCACATGTCATCAAGCAAGACGTAGCTCTTTACTCCAAATGATCCATTTAAAAGCTCTGTCTCCAGCAGGAGCCAAACAGAGATCGCAATGGCGGCACAGCCCAGAAAGCCGGCATTTTAAAACAGCCAGTTTTTTCCTGCTGCTGAGTCAGGACAATTTTTTTGCGGCATGCAACCCACAAACAGCAAAAAGCTTTCTTAAATTCTCTCTCTCTCCTTTTTAAGCCCTCTCAGGTTTTACGTGGAGTTCATTATCACGCTGGGTGCCACTCTGTTGTAATACGAGCGGCGGGGCTGCTTCCCACCGCCACCCGGCTAGCTTTACCCGAAATAATTACACGGAAACTGTATTCTTTTAATCACTGCCTGGCCCATTAGTTCCGGCCTCTTAATGGCTAGCTCTTACATATTGATCTAACCCATTTCTAATATTCTGTGTAGTACCACGAGCTGGCTTACCAAAAAAGATCTTAACCTGCGTCTATCTAGAATGAAAAAATCATGGCGACTCCTTGACTCGGCTTCTTTCTCCCAGCATTCTATCTGTTTACTCCACCCACCTAATTTTCTGTCCTATTAAAGGGGCCAAGACAGTTTCTTTATTACTTAACCAATAAAACAACAGATAAAAAGATGTCCCACCTCCATCACAAAATAAATGTGCTATGATTCTGGTTTGCTGGTGTCAGCTTCACAGCAAAGAGTCAACTCATTCCCAGCATTCTCTGTTTCTGGTTTTTCTTTCTTCATCCTACTCACCTAGTATGTCTCAAAGCTGTATGGGCCATGAAATTCATTGGGACCCATGGCACATGACTTCAGACCCTTCCATGTAGTCGTCTGAGTTCTAAGATTGCTAACCATGACCAGGAGGCCCAGCTTGTAAGCCTTATGGCAGTGGGCCTTATTCTTCAAAGCTCATACCCTGTGGTTGTAGCTGGTGTCTTTCACATAAAAACCTCCTTTACAGAGGCTGAGGGGATGGCTCAGTGTTTAAGAGCACTGATTGCTCTTCCAGAGGACCTGAGTTCAATTCCTAGCAGCCACATGGTAGCTCAACTCTCTGATCTGGTCTCCTCTTCTTGTGTGACAGGCAGAACACTGCATCATAATAATATACATAATAGTAATCATAATCCTTGAAAAATATTCATTACTTGAGCATGTTTCATTTTCTTGGTCTCTAAGAAGTGTCCTTTAGCCTTGTAACTATATTTTCTATATTTTGTTGTTGTTGTCCCTGAAGCTACTCTTTTCCCTTATTATAATTTGGTGCCACATTTTTCTTATTCATATTTATTGCTATTAGGAAATGATGAATAGAAGTCCTACACTCATTCATCACAGGTATTATGTGCTTATTTCCCTAAACCATGACGAAAGGAATGTTAAAGGACACTACACAATCAAGTAATATTTGGTATCAAGTGATAACCAAGAGGGACATTGTCCTTGTATTAGACCCTTGCTAGAATTTCAGGTTGACATTATTTACAATATACCAACACTCAGAGACCTAATCTCACAGTGAGATGGGCACATTGGAACCCCAAGATATCTATGTCTTCATACACCCAGATGATGGAGGAAGGTCATTGGTTAAAAATAAAGAAACTGCTTGGCCCTCATAGGTTAAAACATAGGTGGGTGGAGTAAACAGAACAGAATGATGGGAGGAAGAGGAAGTGAGCTCAGATGCAGGGCAGCTCCTCTCAGAGCCAGAAGCGATGAAGCAAGCCGCCAGGTCAGACATGCTGAATCTTTCCTGGTAAGACTGATGCTACACAGATTATTAGAGATGGGTTGATCGGGATATGAGAATTAGCCAGTAAGGGCTAGAGCTAATGGGCCAAGCAGTGTTTAAAAGAATACAATGCGTGTGTTGTTATTTCGGGTATAAAGCTAACCATGCGGGAGCCGGGCTGTGGGAAGAGGTCCACAGCTCCCTCAACAGAATGGCCCCCAACGTGTGGACAACTGATTCCACAGAAAGCCTGAGAAAGCTTGGGAAAGAATAGAGTAAAGCATGTTTTCTTGGTAGCAGCAATTTCTTGGGTCTGCTCTGCTTGCTAGAGGCAAGCAAGTACTCTCATCTAAGAGAGACTTCCTGACTCAGCTTCAGCTGTGAAACCTTGCAGCTCATTTAAGAGGTCCTGCCACGAAACACTTAAAACGGTGTTGATGAAAAGCTGAAGGCATGCTTTTCGGTTTTCAGCCGTAGCAGGAAAAAAGTTGTGCTGTTTTAAAATGCTGGCTTTATGGGCCATCCTGCCAGAGCAAACTCTGACTCTTTGAGGCAGGAGGTCAGCTACAGAGAGAGCATTTGAGTGTTGTAGATTGTTTGCTGGCAAGGACCTTGAAACGCCACAGAGTTGTGGTGATAAACATGGCTACAGCTGGTATCTCCACCATGAGGCTGGAAAGCTAAGGAATGGCTGGATCCAGCCATCAAAACCACGGCTTTCATCCTACTGATATTGCTTGGTAAATTAAAGACTCATGTGGTCAGAAAAAGAGAGATATACAGTAAAGAGAGATTCAAAGACAAAGAAAACTTTAAATGATTTACAGTGTGTTTAAAAATATATACAGGCTGAAAATTAAAGTTCTTAAAAGTAAAATAAGGAAGAAAGAGAGTAGTTGGGTGTGGTAGTGCACACCTTTAATCCCAACACTTTGGAGGCAGAGGGAGATTGACCTCTGAGACTTCAAGGTGTGGTAGCACACGCCTTTAATCCCGACGCCTGGGAGGCAGAGACAGACGGATCTCTGAGAGTTCAAGGACAGCCTGGTCTAAAGAGCTATTCCAGGATTAAGATATACAGAGAATATAAAACAAAAGTAAAAGTAAACAAAATAGAGTTAAAATGAAGCTTCAAGAGATGGAAAATACAATGAGAATCTTGATACTGTATGCTATTATGCTCTCTTTGAATTGTTTTAATGCTGAGGAAGGAGCAACAGATGCTAAAAGATATTTGTTTATAAATGCTGCTGAACTAATCCAAGATAGATATTTTCAAAATACCTTGACTTCAGAATTTGGATCTAAGGATATGATACTTTGGAAAAGTTTCCTCTTTTGTTTTCACAGAGGATGAGACTCTTTGGATTGCTTCTATTTCAATATGGTATGAAAGACCACGCCCTCCTGAAGGGTTGCTGTGAACACCTTCAAAAAATTACTTTGCTCAACTGCCGACTGAGAGGAACCTAGCACACAGGTTATACCATGAAAGACCTGATTAACAGCGCCCCCATTCAGCAGGAAGCAGTTTGGAGAGAAATAACTGTGCCCATATTCCCAAATATTGCTTATAAATATTCTTTTACAATTAAAGGGGGATATGATATAGGTATGAATAATTTGCATTGGTATGGATTTTAAGGTCAATTTTGTTATATGTATATGTATTTCTGCTCTTGATTAAGGTATTGTGATTGTATAGTTCATTTCAAAATGTAATGTATATAGGTTGTTAATGGATAATTATCAATAATAGTCAAGCTTGTAGTCATGTTAGATTTTCTAGATGTACATAGATATATTTTAGATAGGCATTCTTCATATCTTTCAAAGATTATAGAATATGGTATTATAAATGTTTTAATAACTTAGGACTTTTCATGACAATGAGACACGTCTGCTCCTGGCAGCACCAATCTACTTCAAGAAAAAGATGGGCATCGAAGAGGATTCTTAAGGAGTTTGATAGCTATTTGGGCAAGAAACTGCTCTTGCCTGGAATATTGTATAAACTGGACACAGAGAACCCGCAGAGAGAGGACTGCTGAACTTGCCTAAAGGTGAGATGATCTTTTGGGGTTCCTGATTCATGGAGGAGTCTGCGAGACATTCTGCAGGACACAGCAGATAGTGACTGAACTGCCTTTGAAATTTCCTGCTTCATGGAAAAGTCTTCTGGATACTATGGACCTGTAGGCCGAAGATGGATGCCCCAATGGTACAAAGGAACTTTGGGTGACTGTCCAGGCAGCGAGATGTCTCTGTGATTTCTAGAGTTTTGTAAGTTACTTACTTCTGATTTACTTAGGTAATATTGTATCCTTCTGGAGTCTTTGATGGAGTTAAAGAATAGTTAGTTATAGTTATAGTTTTCCTTAGTTATGATAAAGATAAAATAGATGTAAATATTGTAATTTTTACTTGATAACTGTTTTGTTATATGTAATTTTGCTATGTTAAAGTTAAAGCCTTTCCTTTTTTTTTGTTTAAACAGAAAAAGAGGAAATGATGGAGGAAGGTCATTGGTTAAAAATAAAGAAACTGCTTGGCCCTCATAGGTTAAAACATAGGTGGGTGGAGTAAACAGAACAGAATGATGGGAGGAAGAGGAAGTGAGCTCAGATGCAGGGCAGCTCCTCTCAGAGCCAGAAGCGATGAAGCAAGCCACCAGGTCAGACATGCTGAATCTTTCCTGGTAAGACTGATGCTACACAGATTATTAGAGATGGGTTGATCGGGATATGAGAATTAGCCAGTAAGGGCTAGAGCTAATGGGCCAAGCAGTGTTTAAAAGAATACAATGCGTGTGTTGTTATTTCGGGTATAAAGCTAACCATGCGGGAGCCGGGCTGTGGGAAGAGGTCCACAGCTCCCTCAACACCCAGAAGAGTTTGTATACTGGATAGGAACAGCACTTTCTTTAGCATATCCCCTGGTAGAGAGATGTCAAATGGCATTCAATAAGAGTCTTACATCAATCCATCTGCTGAGATCTGAACCCACTCTCAGTTGTTGCAGCTTTTTATGTTCTCAACAGAGTGTCACACACTGTTTCATGCCTGTATGCATGGCAGACAGTAATATGTCCCTTTAAAAGATGCATCTCCACCTATTTCACTTTCTTTCACTCTCTCTCTCTCTCTCTTTCTCTCTCTCTCTCTCACACTCACTCACTCTCCGTCTCTCTCCCTCTTGTGCTTCTGTAGATCCTGTCCCCAGAGACTGGTCCTTTCCTTGTCCTTTCCCCTTCTGTAAGTAAACTTATCACTCAAACTTTTTCTGCATATCCCTTTTGTCTGTCCCTCATTTGCCTTGGGCTCTAACCTGCCACAAAGGCAAACACTTGTAAAATAAAACAAGTGAATCCAAACATATACAAACACATACACACAAATAACCTACATGAACTAGAACAACCACACACACACACACACACACAAATAACCTACATGAACTAGAACGGCCTCCTTTAACAGTTGAACTGTTGAAATTTCACTATGGCATTCTCACACACACACATATTTATTCTGCTCTTATTTGGTGACCTCCCCCATTCTCCTCCCTCTGTTTCTTTCCCAGCGAAAGTCCATGACCTCCAACAAGCTCAGGTCACCTGTCTCTGTGGGTTTCCCATCAAGATCTTGCCCACGCCCACTCTTGCTCATATATTCCACTAACCTCTCTTAACCTGGTCTCCCAGAGCCCAGCCCAGTGGTTGGCTGTGGATCTCTGCATCTACTTCCATTGGGTACTGGATGAACGTTCTATGATAACAATTTGGGTAGTGACCAATCTGATTACAGGTGAAGGCCAGTTAAGACACCCTCTCCAGAACTTCTCGGTGACTTGTGGATCCTTGGGAATTTCCCTAGCACCAGGATTCTCCCTATTCTGTAATGGTCTCTTCTATCAAAATACCTCTTTCCTTGCTGTGCCCCTCCATCCTGCCCCCATCTCAGCCATTTAATTCCTCATGTTTCAAGCCCCTCATTCCCTCTCTTTTATTCTCCCCACAGTTCACCCAGGATATCTCATCTATTTCCTCTTCCCAGGGAGATACATGTGTCCCAATTAGGGTCCTCCTTGCTATGTAACTTCTCTGGAGCTGAGAATTGTAGTGTGGTTATTCTTTGCTTTACATCTACTGTTCACTTATGACTGAATACATACCATATTTGTCTTTCTGAGTCTGGGTTACCTCACTCAGGATGGATTATTTTTTAGTTCCATTCATTTGCCTGCAATTTTCATGATATAAATGTTTTACTGCTGAATAATACACCATTGTGTACATATATCACATTTTCTTTATCCATTCTTCAATGGAGGGTCCAACTAGGTTGTTTTCAGGTTACTGGCTATGGAGAGGATTTTCAGGTGCCTTCTTGCTGACTGATAAAGTCTTTGCAAGAGCACTGAATTTCCACCAGATTTGAGGACAGGATCTAGCTGCCCAGCTGCTTACTCAAGACATAACACTTTCTTTCAAAGCGGGAATCTTAATCATCTTTGCTCTTCTCTGAGTGTTATCTGATTGGGTGGGGCTTCACCTCAGCCCTTGGCATATTTTGGAATGTTGGGTTCAAAGTTCCATTTCAAGTCCTTTCCCTTGGAAGTTTCCTCAGTCAAACTTCACATTCAAGAAAGGCCACCAAAGAGTGAACCTTTCCCCAGAGAGAGTCAAGACGTCTCTCACAGTGTATTTAAACTGTCCCCAAAAAAGAACATGTGGTCTTTCTGGCTCTCCTTTTCCCTCTTTGTGGTTTCCCAGAGGGCCACCTGGGATGACTGGCATTAATTAATCCTGGACTTTTTCTAATTTGGTTTGATTTGGTATGATTTTTATTATTGTTTCATCAGGGAAGTGTATTGTGCTGCAAAAATTTTACATTGGCCTCCTTGAACAGTGGGAGAAAGAGCAGCATTGGCAGCTCCTGCAGAGGAGATATCGTCAAGTCCTCATTCCTCGCCAGGGTCTGCACTCCCAACTGTAGGAGTTTGGATGGGACCTGGAAGCTCATTCTGATGGATGCTTAGGGAGATGGTCCTGAGGAAGAATTTAGGTGAAAATATATTTTCAGAGTCGTTCTTATTAAGCTCTTTCCCCTCACAGTGAGCACCTGTCACCACTCTGGCCTTGGTGGAGACTGGCTTTGCTCATTAGTCACTATTTGGTGGTCTTTTTTTTTATTCTTTTTTAATTAAAATTTCCACCTTCTCCCCGTTTCCCATTTCCCTCCCCTCTTCCCAAATATTGCCCCCTCCCCCCACTCCCCTCCCCCTATCCCCACTCCTCTTCTCCTCCCCCCACACCATTCCCCCTCCCTCTCAATACTGAAGAGCAGTCCAAATTCTCTGCCCTGCGGGAAGACGAAGGTCTTCTATCTATGTCCAGGAAGGTGAGCGTCTAAACAGGCTAAGCACCCACAAAGCCAGTTCATGTATTAGGATCAAAACCTAGTGCCATTGTCCTTGGCTTCTCATCAGCCTTCATTGTCTGCCATGCTCAGAGAGTCCAGTTTCAACCCATGCTTATTCAGACCCAGACCAGCTGGCCTTGGTGGGCTCACAATAAATCAGTTCCACTGTCATAGTGGGTGGGTGCATCCCTCGTGGTCCTGGTTTCCTTGCTCATGTTCTCCCTCCTTCTGCTCCTCATTTGGACCTTAAGAGCTCAGACCGTTGCTCCAAACTGAGACTCTGTCTCTACCTCGATCCATCGCCAGATGAAGGTTCTAAGGTGATATGCAAGATATTCATCAGTATAGGATAGGGTCATTTCAGGTTCCCTCTCCTTAGGTGCCCAAGGTACCAGATGGGGACATCTCCCTGGACACCTGCTAACCCCTCTAGAGTCAAGTCTCTTGCCAACCCTAAGATGGCTCTCTTAGTTAGGATATATACTTCCCTGCTCCCGTATCCTCCCTTCCTATATCCCAACCATCCTAATCCCCCGAGCTCCTCCCATCCTCCCCATCTCATGTTTCTCATCCCATTTCCCCTTTGCCCCTTGCCACCTCACCCTCAAGTTCCCAGTTTTTGCCCTGCAATCTTGTCTACTTCCCCTCTCCAGGCGGATGACTATATGATTTTCTTTGGGTTCACTTTCTTATTTAGCTTCTCTAGGATCACAAATTACATGCTCAATGTCCTTTATTTATGGCTAGAAACCGATTATGAGTGAGTACATCCCATGTTCCTCTTTTTGGGTCTGGGATACCTCACTCAGGATAGTGTTTTCTATTTCCATCCATTTGCACGCAAAATTCGAGAAGTCATTGTTTTTTACCACTGAGTAGTACTCTAATATGTATATATTCCACACTTTCTTCATCCATTCCTCCATTGAAGGGCATCTAGGTTGTTTCCAGGTTTTGGCTATTACAAACAATGCTGCTATGAACATAGTTGAACAGATACTTTTGTCATTTGATGTGGCATCTCTTGGGTATATTCCCAATAGTGGTATTACTGGATCTTGGGGTAGGTTGATCCCAAATTTCCTGAGAAATCGCCACACTGATTTCCAAAGTGGTTGCACAAGTTTGCATTCCCACCAGCAATGAATGAGTGTGCCCCTTTCTCCACAACCTCTCCAGCAAAAGCTGTCATCGCTGTTTTTGATTTTAGCCATTCTGACAGGTGTAAGATGGTATCTCAAAGTTGTTTTAATTTGCATTTCCCTTATCGCTAAGGAGGTTGAGCATGACCTTAAGTGTCTTTTGGCCATTTGAATTTCTTCTGTTGAGAATTCTCTGTTCAGATCAGTGCCCCATTTTTTTATTGGGTTCATTAGCATTTTAAAGTCTAGTTTCTTGAGTTCTTTATATATTTTGGAGATCAGACCCTTGTCTGTTGCAGGGTTGGTGAAGATCTTCTCCCAGTCAGTGGGTTGCCTTTTTGTCTTAGTGACAGTGTCCTTTGCTTTACAGAAGCTACTCAGTTTCAGGAGGTCCCATTTATTCAATGTTGTCCTTAATGTCTGTACTGCTGGGGATAAACGTAGGAAGTGATCTCCTGTACCCATATGTTGTAGAGTACTTCCCACATTTTCTTCTATCAGGTTCAGTGTGTTCAGACTAATATTGAGGTCTTTAATCCATTTGGACTTGAGTTTTGTGCATGGTGATAGATATGGATCTATTTTCATTCTTCTACACGTTGACAACCAGTTCTGCCAGCACCATTTGTTGAAGATGCTCTCTTTTTTCCATTGAATACTTTTAGCTCCTTTATCAAAAATTAGGTGTTCATATGTTTGTGGGTTAAAATCAGGGTCTTCTACTCGGTTCCATTGATCGACTTCTCTGTTTTTATGCCAATACCAAGCTGTTTTCAATACTGAGGCTCTGTAATAGAGTTTGAGGTCAGGGATGGTAATGCCTCCAGACGATCCTTTATTATATAAGATTGTTTTGGCTATCCTGGGTTTTTTGTTTCTCCATATAAAGTTGATTATTGTCCTCTCAAGATCTGTGAAGAATTTTGATGGGATTTTAATGGGGATTGCATTGAATCTATAAATTGCCCTTGGTAGAATTGCCATTTTTACTATGTTGATCCTCCCAATCCAAGAGCAAGGGAGATCCTTCCATTTTCTGGTATCCTCCTCAATTTCTTTCTTCATAGACTTAAAGTTCTTGTCAAATAGATCCTTTACTTCCTTGGTTAGAGTTACCCCAAGATATTTTATGCTATTTGTGGCTATCGTGAAGGGTGATGCTTCTCTGATTTCCATCTCTGCTTCCTTATCCTTTGTGTATAGGAGGGCAACTGATTTTTTGGAATTGATCTTGTATCCTGCAATGCTACTAAAGGTGTTTATCAGCTGAAGGAGTTCTTTGCTGGAGTTTTTGGGGTCGCTTATGTACACTATAATATCGTCTGCAAATAATGAAAGTTTAACTTCTTCCTTTCCAATTTGAATCCCTTTGATCCCCTTATGTTGTCTTATTGATATTGCTAGAATTTCAAGCACTATATTAAAGAGGTATGGAGAGAGTGGACAACCTTGTCGTGTTCCTGATTTTAGTGGAATAGCTTTGAGTTTCTCTCCATTTAATTTGATGTTAGCTGACGGCTTGCTATAAATAGCTTTTATTATACTTAGGAAAGACCCTTGTATTCCTAATCTCTCTAAGACCTTTATCATAAAGGGATGTTGAATTTTGTCAAATGCTTTTTCCGCATCTAATGAAATGATCATATGGTTTTTTTCTTTCAGTTTATTTATATGATGGATTACATTGATAGATTTGCATATATTGAACCAGCCCTGCATCTCTGGGATGAAGCCTACTTGATCATAATGGATAATTTTTCTAATGTGTTCTTGGATTCGGTTTGCCAGTATTTTATTGAGAATTTTTGCGTCAATGTTCATGAGTGAGATTGGCCTGTAGTTCTCTTTCTTGGTTGTGTCTTTGTGTGGTTTTGGTATCAGAGTAACTTCAGCTTCATAAAAAGAATTTGGCAATGACTTCTCTGTTTCAATATTGTGAAATACATTAAGGAGTATAGGTATTAGGTCTTCTTGGAAGTTCTGGTAGAATTCTACATTGAACCCGTCTGGACCTGGGCTTTTTTTGGTGGGGAGGTTTTTTATAACAACTTCTAATTCTTCGCGACTAACAGGTCTATTTAGATTGTTCACCTGGTCCTGGTTTAACTTTGGTATATGGTACTTATCTAAAATTGTCCATTTCTTTTACATTTTCCAATTTTGTGGCATACAGGTTTTTGTAGTAAGATCTAATGATTCTCTGAATTTCCTCTGTGTCTGTGGTTATGTCTCCCTTTTTGTTTCTGATTTTGTTAATTTGCATATTCTCTCTCCGTCGTTTGATTAGTTTGGATAGGGGTTTATCAATCTTATTGATTTTCTCCAAGAACCAGCTCTTTGTTTCATTGATTCTTTGGATTGTTTTCTGTGTTTCTATTTTGTTGATTTCAGCCCTCATTTTGATTATTTCGAGTCTTCTACTTCTCCTAGGTGAGTCTGCTTCTTTTTTTTCTAAAGCTTTCGGGTGAGCTATTAAGTCTCCAATGTGTGCTTTCTCTGTTTTCTTTAAGTGGGCACTTAATGCTATGAACTTTCCTCTTAGCACTGCTTTCATAGTGTCCCATAGGTTTGAGTATGTTGAGTCTTCGTTTTCATTGAATTCAAGAAAGACTTTAATTTCTTTCTTTATTTCTTCCTTGATCCAGGTGTGGTTCAGTAGTTGACTGTCCAGTTTCCATGAGTTCATAGGCTTTCTGGGGATAGCATTGTTGTTGAATTCTAACTTTAATCCATGGTGATCTGATAAGACACAGGTGGTTACCGATAATTTTTTGTAACTGTCTAAGTTTGCTTTGTTACTGAGTATGTGGTCTATTTTCGAGAAGGTTCCATGAGCTGCAGAGAAGAAGGTATATTCTTTCTTATTTGAGTGGAATGTTCTATAGATGTCTGTTAAGTCCATTTGATTCATTACCTCCCTTAATCCTCTTATTTCTCTGTTAGGTTTCTGTCTGATTGACCTGTCCATTGGTGAGAGAGGAGTGTTGAAATCTCCTACTATTAGTGTGTGTGGTTTGATGACTGCCTTGAGTTTTAGTAACGTTTCTTTTACATAAGTGGGTGCTTTTATATTAGGGGCATATATATTCAGGATTGAGACTTCATCCTGGTGAATTGTTCCTGTTATGAGTAAAAAATGTCCCTCTCCATCTCTTTTGATTGATTTTAGTTTGAAGTCAACTTTCTTAGAAATTAGTATGGCCACACCTGCTTGTTTCTTAGGTCCGTTTGCTTGATAAACCTTTTCCCAGCCCTTTACTCTGAGTAGATGTCTGTCTTTGTGGTTGAGGTGTGTTTCCTGTAAGCAGCAGAATGTTGGATCCTGTTTTCGAATCCAATCTCTTAGCCTGTGCCTCTTTATAGGTGAGTTGAGTCCATTGATATTAAGTGATATTAATGACCAGTGGTTGTTAACTCCGGTCATTTTTCCTTTCTCTCTTTCTTTCTTTTGGTAGTAGAGTTTGTGTGTTTCCCTTCTTCAAGTTGTGCTGGTGAAGGGTCATTAGATGTCTGAGTTATTATGGGCATTGTTGGACTCCTTGGTTTGTGATTTTTATTTGGTGGTCTTAAAGGCAAACTCGCTACCCTGGCAGCATGTGGAGCCTCTCACAATCACATTCACTAATGTGCCATCCAGTCCCAACTTCTGCTACGCTGAAGCACATAGCCCTTTGGAAGAAGGAATCCAGGAAGGAAAAATCTTAGCTCCTTCCCTTATGGCAGAAAAGATCCTAACCACCTTTCAGAGACAATGGAGTTGTGATATGCCCACCCTACCAATATTCTGATTTTAAAAGACTGATCCTGCCTGGCAGGGACTGATGAGAATCTGTGAATTGGGTCATTGCTTTTAATTTTCAATGATTCAGCTCCTGGTTTAGGGAGCCTATATCATACTTCTTTGGCATAGAAAGTACTGTGGGTATGTGTTTGGGAGGATAGTAGTGGGGTTTCAGGTCTGTTTAGCATCTTGTTTGTTTTGCTCATTATGTAGCCAGAGGCAGCTATATAATCCAGTCTGGACTCAACTCACCCTTAGATCCTAGAATTGGACAGTAGCCAATCTGCTGTGACCTCATTGCTCAGCGTGGTGTCATTCAAACACTGGCCTTTCAAATACTGCATGATGTCAGTGTGGTTCTCAAGAACCTAATATTTCATTATTTTAGAGGCAAATACTGGAGGAATTCCATTCAGTGTAGTCTATACTTTGAGTTTGAGGCCAGACCAGTAGTAGAGGTTATAAAAACAAAAATAAGCAAGAATGGTATGGATTGATGAGTCCCTTTGATTTTGACTGAGGTTGTCTGGTGCTGGGGTTTGATCCAGGTCCTGGCCTGTGTTAGACAAATGTTCTACCTCTGAGCTGCATTCAACTCAATCATTTCCTTTTATTTTACATAAAGACAAAGTCACTTCATGTACACAGGCCATCCTAGAGCAGGGATGTGATTTCCCTCACATCTCTAGTGCTAGGATTCCAGCATTGTGCAAGCAGCCTACCTGGCTTCTTTTTATGTCAGTTTGAGGAGTGAACTTGCCAAACTGACCAGGTTGAAGCAACTGCACCCCAACAGGCACTTTCGGAAAAATCACTGTCTTGTGGCCCTTCTTAACAAAACCATCCCAAGGCTTTTTTTTAAGATACTGTTAAAAAATTCCGTCTATTATCTGGGTTCTGGGAAAGTTTTCTTCTATAATTTTATTAAATATATTTTCTGGACGATTGAGCTGTACTTCTTCTCCTTCTTATATCCCTATTATTCTTAGGTTTGGTCTTTTTATTGTGTCCCAGATTTCCTGAATGTTTTGTGAGGAGAATTTGTTGGTTATGCTGTTTTCTTTGATCAGAGTGTTTATTTTCTCTATGGTATCTTCAGTGTCTGAGATTCTTTCTTCTATCTCTTGTAATCTGTTGGTGGTACTTGTCTCTGTAGTTCCTGTTCATTTATCCAAATTTTCCATCTCCATCCTTCCCTCGGTTTGTGTTTTCTTTATTACTTCCACTTCATTCTTCAAGTCTTGAACCTTTTCCCTTACCTGTTTGATTACTTTTTCTTGTTTCTCTTGGTTTTCTTGGGTATCTTTGAGAGATTTATTCATTTCCTCTACCTTTTTGTTTGTAATCTCTAATTGATTATGGCAGTTTTTCACCTCCTGTTTAAGGTCCTCTATTATTTTCATATAATTCACTTTTGAGTCGAATTCTTCTAATTCTTCTGGATTAGGGTGTACACTTCTTATTTCGGGATTCCTGGATTCTGGTTATGTCACGTTGCCTTTCAAGTTGTTGGGGGAATTCTTGCGTTGGCGCCTGCCCATCTCTTCCTTCAAATGGAGCCAGGAGAGGCCTGGTGTCTTGTACCAGTCTTTGCTGTGACTAACTCTCTGTGTGTATCTCCTCAGTGTAGGGGCAGGAACCGTTCCCTTCCAGATGAACCCCCATCCAGATGGAACTTCTCAACACCTACACAGGGACTCCTGATAGCCCCAATGAGCCAGGGACCAAGGGAAGTAGGGGACAGGCAGAGCGGGTCCAGGAGAGCACAGCAGACACTGCAGCCCCAGCAGCAGGGGCCCACGTTCCCTGGCGGGGACCTTGAGGCCTGCCCTCTAGTCCGGCACTCATTGCTCTGGGTTGGTAGCCTTAGTGAGAGGGCAGGAAGCTGTTCCACAGCAAAGGACCTTGCAGGCAAGGCAGGCTTGGGGGTGGGGGTGGGGGCGCATGTGTAGGAAAGAAAGCCCTGCAGCAGGAGCTGGGGGAAGGGCGTTTGTGCTCTCTACTGGGACAGTCCGCCCCAGGATAGCACACACTCACCCGTCCAGATAGAACTTCTCAGCACCTACACAGGGACTCCTGGTAGACCCAATGAGCCAGGGACCAAGGGAAGTAGGGGCAGGCAGAGCGGGTCCAGGAGAGCACAGCAGACACTGCAGCCCCAGCAACAGGGACCCACTTTCCCTGGTGGGGACATTGAGGCCTGCCCTCTAGTCAGGCACTCACTGCTCTTGCATGAAATTTTTTTTTACACAGCTAATATTTCTACCTTCAAAAGCAGGCGTATCTTTTCTCTATCATCTTTCTCATGTACAGTCATACTTTCACCACCACATATTATTTCCATACTATTTACCTTGCATGATTAGAATCATGAGAAATAGAACAACCTGTGGCAAGTTTTGTTAAAATATTATCATTAAACATATTTACCATAGCTATCAGATGTTCCACTTCTACGTACATATATTTAACTGAAAGAAAACATGTTCATGTGGAAATGTTTTATAATGGTTGTAACATCATTATTCAAGAAACTTAAGGGTGAACTTACCCACAGCCTCAATCATCAAGATTATGAGAAGATAAAATAAGCCATATGCATACAGAGGAGCATTATTTTACTCTTAACATGAATGCTATACGAATACAGGGTAGATATTTATTTATCTGAGATCCAGGACAATATATAAAGGAGTTAAAACAGGTTAGAATTTCAATGAGCATTAACTTCTATAAATCTCAATGAAAAATTAAAAAAAAAGAAGAAGAAGAATACTCTGTAGACTGTGGCTATATAGACATCCTGGAAGAAGATGCTGTTGGAACGGATGTGCTCAGATCATCTGTGTGGGGCTATGATTTACAAGTTAACTTTCTAGCTTTTCAGTTGTTGCATGAGGTGACTACAGATTCAATAAAACCCAATTTGGATCCTTCCTACTGGTGTAGGCCAGTGTTTCCTGACGACCAGACTGCAATTCTAGGCAATAATGTTGGCATGATGGGAGTCAGCAAGGAGGAGTTGGGCGTCATTAAAAGTTTGGGATTTTGGGGTACAGTGAAGACTCATTTGGGCACCAGAAACCTTAACAGATAATCTCACACATTTGAGCCACATACGTCCCTTAAAGTAGGTAGGTAGGTAGGTAGGTAGGTAGGTAGGTAGGTAGGTTGTTTGCCCCACCTACTTGGGTTAGGGTCTGAGAATCCATTATCAAGGAAAGCTCTAGGGAAGCAAAATCCCTAGGGAAGGGTTTGCAACCACAAAGAGAGGCGTGGCCCGAGCTCACACACCTAGGGATGGCACTACTCCCTTACCGAGGACTGGGACCTCCTAAATCGATTAGCAAACATGCTCGTGTCAGTGGTGTCATCTCATACCTGGAGTACAATTTTGTTTTGGAGTATGATTTGTTTCTTGGTTCTGTTGCCCTAAATCCTGCCTCTCTGACCCCCGGAGAAATATCCAATAAACCCTCTTGCTTTGAAAGCAAAAGGATGAATCTAGATGCTACCATTTACAATGAAGACCAAACAGAAGTCACCCCAGTTCCTCCCGTTTGTGGAAGGAGTTATCCCACCACAGGTTACATGGAATAAGCAAAACACTTGGAAGCAGGTGTGGCCCAGCCCGGCCCAGTAAGAAAAAAGCTCAGCTGCACACAGAGCCTGGCACTCTCCTCAGACAAACAACAACTAAAGCTTTAACTCAGGAAACAGATGTATGTTCTGATCTAAGACATTTTGCTGGGCCCTAAGAGAGAGAGAGAGAGAGACAGAGAGAGAGAGAGACAGACAGAGAGAGAGACAGAGACAGAGAGAGACAGAGAGAGAGAGAGACAGAGAGAGAGAGAAACACCTCAGTAGATCAGGGTTCTTGTTCCTTCCTTCACTCCCTAGCAGCTACATCAGGTAGATCACAGCTGCCTGTAACTCTAGCTCCAGGGGATCTGTCCTCCTCAGAACATGTACACAAATACCACAAATTTCATAGACACACTCTTCTACTAAAATAACAAGACTCTTCTCCCGTTAAATAATTTAAGTAAAATCAACACTGTAGAAACAACAACAACAACAACAACACAGGCATATAAGAGTCATGGTTTTTAAGGTTTTAGAATGTGTTTTTAAATTTGAAATACTCTGCTCCCATCTGAGGTTGCTCTAAATGAGGATTAAAAATGAGACTGCAGGGCCGGTGGCACACGTCTTTAATCCCAGCACTCGGGAGGCAGAGGCAGGCGGATCTCTGTGAGTTCGAGACCAACCCGGTCTACAAGAGCTAGTTCCAGGACAGGCTCCAAAACCACAGAGAAACCCTGTCTCGGAAAACCAATAAATAAATAAATAAATAAATAAATAAATAAATAAATAAGACTGCATCATAGGAAAGTAGGCTGGGGAAGGTCAATTCAGAAGTGCCACATCCCCAGAGTGACAGGTGCATCAGAGCTGCTGCGCTCTGACATATGGCGAATGCGAGGAATGATGCACTGTGTGTTTCTAGCCATAGAGAATGCATTTTAAGGATTTCATTTTAAAGTTGACCGCTTTAGAATGAGACTTGATGAGAAGCTCGCATGCAATCTTCTCAAAAATAACTCACCATAAACCTTATACTCTATCTCAGTCCAACACAGTCTCCAACAGCATTAGACTAACTAAGTAACTTAATGACCTCCAACCCTGTAAGATATTTTGGGTGAAGTTTTGTCTGAGTTTAAAAAAAAAAAATGGCCGGCCCGGGCGGTGGTGGCTCACGCCTTTAATTCCAGCACTTCACTCGGGAGGGAGGCAGAGGCAGGCGGGTCTCTGTGAGTTTGAGGCCAGCCTGGTCTACAAGAGCTAGTTCCAGGACAGGCACCAAAAACTACAGAACAACCCTGTCTTGAAAATAAAAAAAAAAAGGAAAAGAAAGAAAAAGAAAACAGTGCTGTCCTAGAAAATGCCCTCTCCCTTTGAACACTGCCCCTCCTTTGGGCTGAGTTTCCCACACAGCTCTGATGATGCAGGAGGATGCCGAGAGCCCAGTTGGTGCCTCAGCCCGATGCCTGCATCTGTGCCTTGGCAGCAGCTATTCATCTCTTGCCACTCAGAGAGAGTCCAATTCCCTTAAGTTTATCCTTCCCTAAGTGCTCATTCACTTCAGAGGACTCAACTCTCATCCTCCATATCCTCCTGGCCTAATTTCTCATATAACTGAGTATGAATACCTGTTCAGGAGAGGGAGGAAGGGTCATTCATGAAAAAAGTGAGTGTTCAACTAACTAGCTCCCCATGGGTGAAGGAAGTAGTGAAAAGATTTTAATGACGCAGAGAGAAATTTCTAGTTTTGGAAGGAGGAGATCCTGAATGGCTCCCTCTGTGTCGCAGGAGAGACTCCCGGAAAGGAAACCTCAGGTTCCGGTCGGTCAGTTCGGGGAGAAATATTAGCAAGGAGGTAAAGGCCGTGCCTCACGACATCAGCAGTCCCTTCTCTGGAAATTCTACGGTATCCCAGAGAGCTCTCAGAATTTTGTGATGTCACTCGTGTCCTAGAAACGCCAACTGTCCTCAAGACACACTGTCTCGGTGCCTTCTAGACTCACTTCTTGTCAGGAGCCGTGTCCCCCCAAAATTTACAGGAAGCACCGCCGTGAGGAGTTTTTACAGAGGGCTTCACTTTTTAATTGTATTGAGAATAGTCTTATTGACCAAGCCTATCCCACACCCAAATTAACTGTTAATAGAGAGTTATCTGTTAGCAGAACCTGCCTCACATTCCAAACTATCTAGAGTACTAGGTGTGTCACCTTGTGACTTCCTGACCAAGGAATCGTGACCTGACCCATTGTAACCTCTGGGTTTACGTGACGGGCGTGGACCATGTGGCTGCCCCCCAAGCTCCTCATCCAGGGGCTATATAAGCTGTAACCATGACTCTAATAAATGGAGGCTTTGACAAATACGCTTAACCTCCTTCCTGCTTATCAGCCTATGTCTTTCAGGTGGTGCCTCTCCGTGACCCTGGAATAACTGGCCAGCCAGGCGGGTTACAAACCCTAGACAGAGTAACCCGTCGAGGCGGCTACAGTGGCGCCCGAACCAGTGACTCGGAGCACGGTTAACTTTCCGGACGACGATGCGCAGTCCCGGGACAACAAGAAGAAAAAAAGTAAAATTTTGCTTCTTGGTCAAAAATCTTTAGTTTGTAGGCATATAAATTTATATCTAAGGTAGATTAATTTCAGTACTGTGGTTCTGTAGAAAAGTTTTAAAATCAAAGACTGTGATACATTCAGAGGATTTTTAAAAATTGTTTAGGATATCCTAAATTTTTATTTCTTTCTTATAAAGTTGAGGATTGTTCTTTCAAGTTCTGTGAAAAATGTTGCTATAATTTTAATGTGCATTTATAGTAAATTTGTATGTGAGTTCTGTGAGAAATGTTGCTATAATTTTTAATGGACATTTACACTGAATCTGTAGACTGCTTTCAGTGAAATTGTCATTTTTGCTATGTTTCTTCTACTTTCCCAAAAAAATAGGAGATTTTTATTTTCTAATGTCTTAAATTTTTTTCTTAAAAGAGTTAAAGTTCTTATCATACAAGTTTTTTCATTTGTACGCCCACTCTTGGGTGGGAGTCGTATTGTCTCAGCTTGTGGTCCTTTCCTGCTGCCAGGTGTTGCTTGAGGGTAAACTGCTGAGACTCAGGCCTCGGGCCTCTCACTAATTTTATTAAGGGCAGGAGTTATACTCTAACAAGTGATAATGGTTAAAAATAAAAATAAAAAAACATTTCCGCCTTCACAATCAGAGGTAACAGGACCTAGAACTTCTGTCCTGCTTGCTTGGAGTTACTCCAAGATATTTTGTGGTATTCATGGATATTTAAAGGATGATGTCTCATTTATCCTAGGTGTAAAAGAGATACACTTGGGTTATTTTCAGATTCTGGCTATGATAAAGTAGTTCTGCTGTATACATAGCTGAGCACATGTTTTTATGGTCAAAAAACTTTTATATTTAGGCCTAAAAGGGGTATTGCTAGAGTTTTAAGGTAGATATCTGCCTAATTTTAGAAAAATGGCCGTAATGAGGGACTCCCAATGCTGGGGAGACTCTCACTCAGGTCTCGGGAGGGCACAGCCCCCCCAGTGACTTGCAGGAGACCGTCCTTGCTGCAATCCCACAAGGCTCATGACCCACGTGGGGGAAGAGTTTGGCCTCTAGTAACCTGTAGAGGAAATTTTTGGAAAAAAGACCACAGCCCTGTGGTCCAGGAGGGTCATAAAAATTCCAAAAATCTAGGGATGGTTGCAGGGGGACAGCTCCCTGCCTCTCGGGACCACTCCCAGGTTCCCAGAGCAGTGTGATGATAATCACAGGGGAAAAACTCCCTGTTTTGGGATTGTTATCAGGATTGCAGTCTGGCTTTGTTTTCAGCTGGTTCCTAGGGCAGGGTCGCTAAACAGACTAGCCCTAGATTTTTGATTCTTCTCTTCTGCTGGAGAAGTCTGGATTTATTCAGGTCTTTCAATACTGTGTATGATCCAAAAGTGACTGTCAGTTTACACTTCCAATGCCAGTATGCACTTCCAGCAAAGAAGTTTTTTCTTTACCCACATTTTCTTAAGCATAAATTGTTAATAATAATTTTTAATCTTGGTCATTTTTACAAGAATAAAATAAAATCTCACGAGTTTTAATTTGCATTTCTCTGATGGCTAAAGGATATTATGTTTAAACATTTTTTTAAACTGTCTCTCAGTCATTTTTAAGTTCGTCTGTTGAGAGTTTTCAGTTTAGGTTTGTAACAAATATTTTTATTGGATTAAAATTTTTAATAACTAATTTTCTGAGTTCTTCATATATTTTTAAAATGGGTTTATGACAAGTAAGGATCTTTTCCCACTCTATAGTCTTGTTATACAAAAGTTTCTCAGTTCAGGAGATAGAATTTATGGTTTCTCCAAATGTTTGTGCCACTGAGGCTGTGTTTAAGATGTGGTAAAGTGTACTTCAAAAATTTTTTCTCTATGAGGTTCAACAAAATTTTTATATGCTGAGGCCTTTGGCTCATTTAAACTAAAGTTTTGTACAGGGAGATGGATATGGATCTATTTTTATTCTTCTACATGGTGGTGTCTAATGAGGCCAACATCATTAGTTAAAATGCTTCCTTTTTTCATTTTCCTATCTGCGGGTCAGACTTGAAACTTAAGAGAATAGCTTATAAGCTTTTTATTAGATATTCAATGGTTAAAGCCCTAGTTATAATATTCTTATAAAAAACCTTGAGCCGATAGGTAAAATTCTTACAAAAAACAGTTTCCAATAGAGAGCTTAAAAAGCTGCCAAGCAGGTACTCAAGCAGGTAAAATATAAATCAACAGGTACAGTATATTAATTATAATACAGCTATGGCAAGTGTGTATATTAAATCTAAAACTTGTTCTACAACAGTTTTATAAAAAATGCTGTTTATGGCTAAACTTTCCCAGTTTTGCCGTTAAGATATGAAACTCTTAATTTAGAACAGTAGCCTGTCTAGTACAAAAGGGCAGGATAAAATCTGGGAGATGGTTTGACAAAATATTGACTATGATCAATGTTTTTTATACTAAACAATAGATTCATTGGTAATTTTAAGATTGATTCCTGGACAATTGCCTTTGCTCAATTCAAAGGCCAAAACAATAATCTTTTCCCAGATGATCATTGCTACAATTCACACCTGTATTTTACTAATGTTATAGCTAAAAATCCCTTAAAGGATTTTATGCTAAATTTTACAAATGGCTCTTCCAATGGAAGAACTGCATATATGGCTAATAATTAATACAAAAAAATTATGGAGCGTACCAAGGCTCCTTGAAAGCAACTTAACAGTTGCACACAGCAACTTATAACAGTTGCACACAGATCCTGATGCAAATGGATCTAGCATGATGACACCAAGCTGACCTTTACTAAGGCAAGGTAAAAAAGGCCTTGCAATGCATTATAAAAAAACCCGACCTATATATATCTGGGGTCGAGGATATGTTTATACTTTTTTCACAAAAAAAAAAATTAAAGCTAAACCTGATGTCTGTGGCTACAGACACCCCACAGAGGAGTTCCAGAGACGTTGGAGAGGAATCCTTGATCCAGTCTTCCCTGCCCCCAAGGAGAGGAGTGCCAGATAACAAAACCTGCTACGCCACTCTGCCTCCAAGAGAGTCCAGGGAGACGGCTGAGATAATTGCCAGGATGCGCTTCAGATAGCTGACTCCAGCTCACCTCACCCAGGAAGCCCACCTGCCCTAAAGCACAAATGTTGAGCTGCCTCTGCTGTCTGCATTCTGTTTGCTTTGCAGCTGAGGTGTAGACTAAATATCTGACTGTTTTAAACTTTGGGACACAAAACTCATTTTAATTAAAATACTAACCCCTCTTTACTTAAGAAGGGGGAAGATTGGGGTTTGACTGTTGCTCAGAGACTGGAACTGGTGATATTTGATAACAAAAATGTATGTCATTGTATTCTTACTGGAATTGACCTAATGATATTTGTAACTACTTATAGATGTTGGGAAAAGTTTGACACATGCTGTAAAATGTTTGGGTTTAATGCATATGTTAAAAATTTTAGATTTTGATCCCCTTTACACTGCCCTAATTTTTGGCAGGCAGCACTCATAAGAAAGAAAAAAATTAAGTAAATTTTAAAAAGTAAAAAAAAAATTAAGAAAGTAAGTAAATACATAAATGAATAAAAATAAATAATTGAAACATTCAATAATTAATGAGTCAGGCTGAGCAGATACATGAAAGAAGATAAGGAAGTGAAGGAATGAATCAACAAATAAATAAGTAAATAACTAGGTGGGTCATTTTTTAAAGGAGTAAGTAAATGAGATGGGCTGAACAGATAGATAGATAAGTAAGTAAGTAAGTAAGTAAGTAAGTAAGTAAGCAAGCAAGCAAAGAAATACACAAGAAGTCATTGCTCGATCAAGCAAGCATAGAAAAAAAATGAGACACATCCATTCAATCCATACAAGACAAAACATGGAAATAAACATGTAAACTGGTCGACCCACCCACCCCACCCACCCAAATCAGGAGGGAGGTCTCTGTCCAGCAGGGCCATCTTCTTTCCAAGTTGCATTCAGTCAGATCTCTGGGCAAACAGAAAAGAAAGTAATTGTTTTCTACTTGAACAGTTTTAATATTATTCAAATGAATTAATATTCAGCTATTTATTCCTAGCCTTATGTACCATTGGATGACCAGCAAGCACCTTCCTCTCACCACACTAGCCTCCTTCTCCCCCGGCCCCATTTGTACGTGTCATGCATGCATGTGGGACAGTCAAAAGAGATGGATGGATGGATGAATGGATGGATAAATGAATAAATAAATAAATGAATGAATGAATAAATAAATAATAGGCAGGCGGGCAGAGAGAGAGAAAGACAGGTGAGACGGACTTGAACAAACTACCAATGCATTTAGAAATGGCATCTGGTCATCAAGACATGGAAAAGGCCAACTGGTCGACCCACGTTCATTTGGCCAACTGGTCGACCTTGGTACTTAGGTTTTGAAAGCCAAAGACTTTATCGGACAACTGGTCGACCCGAACTAACAGAGTGAGTGTGCAGAGAGACAACTAACTGGTCGACCCGGCAGATTTATATTAATATATATTAAAAAAAAAAAAAAAAAAAAAAAAAAAAAAGAGTCCAGCGGGACATCTGGTCGACCCGCCGCCTCCCAGGGAAAAAAGAGGGACGCTCGGAGGGAGAGACTACTGGTCTACCCCGGTCCTTTGGAGAAGGAGGGAGGAGGGGGAAAAAAAGTGCGCCAACCCCCTCCGCCTCCTTCTCCAAATGACCGGAGCGTTGCACAAAAAAGGCCACCGCTAGGTGGCGCCCGACAACCGACCGACATACATCGCTCGCTCGCTCGCTCGCTCGGCCGCGGCGTCTTCACCTTCTCTGGCGTTACAGCGTCCTCCCACGCTCACGCCCGGAGGCGACACGGGCCCACAACAGGACAGGGAACCTCCCTGTCGGTTCCCCCACCCCACCCCCGAACACGGTGAACGCGGGCCGGCCTGGACATTCGGGGCGACAAAAACGAAAGTACGACCGAGACCACAGGCAGCTGGGAAAACAGGCGAATCAATCGCTCACGGGAAACAAAGAGCGTGTCTGACCGTTCATCGGTGACAGGACTAGGTGGGGGGCCAGGGGCTTCTGCCACAATTAGGCCATGGTGAGAGGGAGGGAGGGAGGGAAGGAGGGAGGGAGGGAGGGAGGGAGGGAGGGAGGGAGGGAGGGAGGGAGGGAGGGAACGACTGAGGGGGACCGAGGGACCGAGGGAGGGAGGGAGGCGGCAACGGAAGTTCCCTGCCATCTAAGTCTCCTTTCGCCATGGCCACTGCTTGCTTGCTTGCTTGCTTGCTTGCGGTTCTTTTTCTTCACCCCACTCCCCACGCCCTCAGCCCACCCTTCTCAGACTAAATACCGAGTCGGAGAAAATTAAAACAGCCGTGGTGGAATAGTTTTTTTAAAAACTATTCCTGGCATGACAGACATGGGCCCTCACACTCGAGTTTATGAGACACTGCTGAGAGCATGGAGCCCATAGGACAAGGTTTTGGCTTCCCCTTCCCCTCCCACATAAGCCAGATAGATAGATAGATAGATAGATAGATAGATAGATAGATAGATAGATAGATACCCAGCAGCAGAAGCATGAAAGCAGCTTCTCAGACCCTTTAGAGCTCCTGAGTACTGGGGTTACAGTCATGGCAGAGGATTTGACTAGGCCAGGGCTTTCTTCACAACCACCATCCAGGCCCCCAGCACTGCCTGGCTGCCTGGCTGCCTTCCTTTTTTAAATGCCAGTTTAATAAAATTTTAGTTACTTTTAATTGCGTTGGGAGACTAGAAATGTTTTGGGTTTTCGTGAGTGGGCAGACATATGAAAGGAAGGAAGGGAGGGAGAGAGGGAGGGAGGGAGGGAGGGAGGGAAGGGAGGAAGGAAGGAGGCAAGGATCAGAGCAGTGAATATACAGGTGCACAGTCCTTACACCAATATTGACTGCAGATAGAAAATAAGAGGAAGAAAAAAAACACACACACACACAGAATGTCACCAAAGGGAC
Organism: Chionomys nivalis; assembly: GCF_950005125.1. Lineage (NCBI taxonomy): Eukaryota > Metazoa > Chordata > Mammalia > Rodentia > Cricetidae > Chionomys > Chionomys nivalis. The sequence continues at coordinate 63,308,860 of NC_080102.1, forward strand.
AGCCTGGTCTATAAAAGTGAGTTCCAGGAGAGCCAGGGCTATTACATGAAATTGCCTGAGTTCAGATCAACAATTTCTCAACTCCAACAACGATGTTTACAGGAAAGGCAACAGATGTGTACATCAAGGAAAGCCAGTGGAGCCGTAGGCACACCCTTCACACACTTTGAAACTTCTCTGTTGCAAGGTCACAGAGTTAGGAAAGGATCTTGATCTTGAACTTTCCTTAATAGTAAGTCTGTGTGTGTATCACACTCAAGCCAAGTGCCCTCAGAGCTCATGGAAGACAAAACAGAGCTCTAGACTAAGAAAGACGGGGGGGGGGGTATATTCACTCAAGAAAATGAAAGCAAAACCCTACACAAACCTTGGCACACAGTAAAATCAGTCCTATGAGGAAATTTGTAGCTCTAATTGCCTACTTTTTAAAAAAACTTCTAACCGGGTAATGGTGGTACATGCCTTTAATTCCAGCACTCGGTCTGGTCTCCAAGAGCTAGTTCCAGGACTGACTCAATTAGAGAGAACTAGAGAGAAACCCTGTCACAAACAAACAAACAAACAAACAAACAAAAGAATAAAGTATTACATAAATCAATAGATGCATACAAAGATGGAAGAATAGATGGATAGATAGAGAGACAGACAGACAGACCCACACTCCATCTTCTGTCTTCTGAAGGTACCAGGCTCTCTCACAGGGGTCAGGCAGAAACGCAGGCAGTGTATGTGTGTGATATCAAGCAAGCCTATATGTGATATATAGGGTATGATAGGATAATGTCACTATGAAATTGGGGTAGGTCTCAGGAGCACAAGAACCCAAATCTGTGCTGTACTCCCTGTCACCAGAAGAGGGCACTAGATACCCACCATGTGGTTTCTGGACATTCCAGAAATTCCATCTCTCCAGTTCTCATTCTTTCATTGTTCTTCCTGCATGCCTGCATCGAGTGAGAGAGTGGGCACCGTTTCTGTTTCTCCCTGCTTCTCTGCGTGTCTGTGTCTGTCACGTCCTGCATAGCCAGAGTGCCCGCCACCTATGCCTGAGATAGATGTAGCCGGCAGCCCTGAGGCTGGGGGGAGAAAGGGAGAGAGTGGGTCCCCTGGAGAGCCTTGGGCAGAGGCTCTGTGGATTCCCTGCAGGAGGCCTCACCGCCTCTGAGGAGCCCATGGGGGAGGGGGAAAGGGAAGGTCAACCATACAGTCCTGCCTGGCTTTTGCTTTGTTTTGGTTTTGGTTTTTGTTTTTATTTCCAGGTACAGCTGTGACCAGGTCTGAATCCAGGACAGACTCCAAAGCTAGAGAGAAATCCTGTCTCAGAAAACAAAAAAATAAATAAATAAACTAATCAAGAAATGGATAGATAGATAGATAGATAGATAGCCAGACAGAGAGATGATAAAACACCTCCAAGATGAGGAAGACCAAGGCAGGCAGATCACTGTGAGTTTAAGGCTACCTTGTTCTGCAGAGTGATATTCAGGACAGGCAAAGTGACACAGAGAAACCCTGTTTTCAGGAAAAAAAAAAAAAAGATGGGGGCTGGAGAGATGGCTCTGTGGTTAAGAGTGCCGACTGCTCTTCCAGAGGACCCAGGTTCAATTCCTACCACCCACATGGCAGTTAACAGCTGTCTGTAACTCCAAGATCTGACACCCTCAGGTAGACATACATGCAGGTAAAACACCAATGCAAATAAAATAAAAATAAATAAATTATTAGGAAAATAAATATATAAAAAAGGTGTTTAGTGCATGCCTTTAATCCCAGCACTAGGAGGCAGAGGCAGATGGCTCTCTGTGAGTCTGAGGCCAGCCTTGTCTACAAAGTGAGTCCCAGGGCATACGAGGGTACACAACGAAACCCTATGTTGAAAAACAACAAATAAACAAACAAATAGAGAGATAATAGCAATAAAAATATTGGAGAGTTCAAGTAATTGACTCCGTCAACAATAATAGAATATAAAAATAAAAATATCAAATGCACTTGAACACATTGGCACAGGAGACCATTTCCTAAATAGAACCCCAGTAGCACAGACACTGAGAGAAACAGTTAATAACAACTGAGACCTCCTGAAACTGAAAAGCTTCTGTAAAGCAAAGAACACAGCCAACAAGACAAAATGACGGCCTACAGAATGGGAAAAGATCTTCACTAACCCCACATCAGACAGAGGTCTGGTCTCCAAAATACACAAAGAACTCAAGCAATTGGTCATCAAAAGAACAAATAATCCAATTTAAAAAATGGAGTACAGACCTAAACAGAGAATTCTCAACAGAGGGATCTAAAATGGTTGAAAGACACTTAAATGTTGGGTCGAGGGGTGGATCATGCAAAGATGAGAAACCACCAAGTTTAATAAACCAGAAGCAAACTTTATTCCAGAAACCAGATCCTAGGAAAACCAGAAGCAAACTTAAAAATAAAAAAATAAATAAATAAAAATCACCACGGGGCACAGAAGCTTATCAGCTAGCTGAGACCACAGACAGAGTTTGGGCTTCTGACACTGTGGCAAAAGGCCAGTTTCTGAAACCAATTTTTATAGTAGGGGCATCAAGCATTAACTCTGAACAAAGGAATTTTTATGATCTTGCCCTGACCCGTGGGTCAGTCAACATTAGACCCTACAGAGGGGAGTGAGTTTTAACATCAATGGGTAACTAGGCAACTATCATGAAATATGTTTCAAAGTAGATTTCTTGACCGAATGCATGACAGTCTGGTATGAGATCATGGTTTTATGGTTTTATTTCATTTTGTCTGTGTGTGTGTGTGTGTGTGTGTGTGTGTGTGTCGTCTGTGTTCTCTGACTCTCTTGTACATTGAATTTAACTTCAGATTTTATTTGTTTTTCTCAGTGTGCCCATGTCTGTCCGTGTGTGTGTGTGTGTGTGTGTGTGTGTGTTCGCGTATGTGGGCGAGGATCACAATTCAAAACATTGCAGTGAAGGCCCTTTGTAGACAGCCCCCAGGACTACCTTCCTTTGTTCTTTTGTTTCTTCATTTTCATTCTATCTTTTTTTCTTTCTTTCCTTCTTTCTTTCTTCTTTTTTCTTTCTTTCTTTTTTTTTTTGTTTTTTTTTTGTTGTTGTTGTTGTTGTTCAACGTGTATATGTTTTTATTTGGTACAGGGGTTTTTCTACACAACATGGGAATTCACTACCTAGATAGACCAGACCTGTCTCCATTTCAAGGTTCACCTGCCTCTGTCTCTTGGATGATAGAATAAAAGGTGTGAACCACAACAACCCTGCTTTGTTTTTAGTATGTTGTTCTATTCATTTCTTGTACACTTAGTTCAATTTTAATTTTAGTTTTGTTTTGTTTTGTTTTGTTTTTCGAGACAGGGTTTCCCTGCATAGCAGTCCTAGCTGATCTGGAACTAGCTCTTGTAGACCAGGCTGGCCTCAAACTCCCAGAGATTCACGTGCCTCTGCCTTCTGTGCGCTGGGAATAAAGGCATGTGCCACCACTGCCCAGCCATTTTCAAATTCTATTTAAATCTCTCGGTGTGCCTTTTGTATGTGGGGGAGACAGGGAAGGTGTCCTATTTCCAAACATTTTCATAACTGCACTTAGCACTGCACTCTTTTACATTTAATTTTACTTTTGTAAGAGTGTTTCCAGTTGTGTAGGACTTAGTTTAATTTCAATTTCTTAAAGAATTTTTTATGATTTATTTAACTTTAGATGTACAATGGGGTGAGGGTATCAGATCATCCAGGAACTGGATTTACAATCACGTATGAGCTGCCATACGGGTGCTGGGACCTCTTCCTCAGAGCCACCGAGCCATCTCTCCAGGCCCTTAATTTTCTTTAAAAAATTATGTTTCTCTGGGTGTGCCTGTGTGTGTGTGCCTCTGTGTGTGTGTGTGTGTGTGTGTGTGTGCATGTGTGCGCGCACATGTATTTGTGGGGTGGCTTTTGAACTAACCAAGATGACTGGTTTCATATGTGGCAGAGAGGCAGGTGGATCTCTGGGAGTTTGAGGCCAGCCTGGTCGACAAGAGCTAGTTCCAAAGACAAGCTCCAAAGCAGCAGAGAAACCCTGCCTTGAAAATCAAAACAAAATCACAAACCAAAAAAATAAAACGCAAATTAAATGTGAAAGAGAGAGAGAGAGAGAGAGAGAGAGAGAGAAGACATGTTGATTCATCGATTTACAGACAAGAAATAAGAAAAAACAAAACCATAATACAAAACCATAATGTTACCAAGATGACAGCCTGGTTTATATAATGAGTTAAAGGTATTATACAGAGAAACACTGCACCAAAAAGTAATAATGATAATAATAATAATAATAGAAGAAGAAAACAGAAAAAAAAAACAAGGAAGGAAGGAAGGAAGGAAGGAAGGAAGGAAGGAAGGAAGGAAGGAAAAACATGTGTTTTCCTTTTTTTCTTTCTTTATCTCAGGTTATTTTATTTTAATTTATTTCTTTTAATTGCTGCAGCCGCAGCAGTATATTTTGGGCAGCTGCCTAGCTGGGTAATGGTGGCAGCACATTTCTTTATTCTCATTTCTCAGCCCTCAGAAATCAGGAGAGGCAGAGGCATGCAGATCACTGTGAATTTGAGGCTACCTTGTCCTGCAGTGTGAGTTTCAGGACAGGCAAAGCGACAGACACAGAGAAACCCTGTCTTGGGGGGAAAAAGTGTGTTTAATACAGGCCTTTAATTCCGGCACTAGGAGGCAGAGGTAGAGGCAGGGGCAGCTAGATCTCTATGAGTCTGAGGCCAGCCTTGTCTACAAAGTGAGTTCCAGGGCAAACACAGGGAACCTCTATGTAGAAAAACCACAAATAATAATAATAATAATAATAATAATAATAATAATAATAATAATAATAATCTAAGAGCTCAATTAATTGACTTCACCCACAATTCAAAAATTTAAAAATAAAAAAGAAGAGTGTGTCTGACTGATCAGTGAAAGGACTATGAGGGCCAAGGGGCTGCCACAATTATGGCTTGGTGAGAGGGAGGAACTGAGGGAGGGAGGGAGAGAGGGAGGGAGGCCTGCTTTCTTGGGGTTCTTTTTCAGTAGTTGTGTTTGTACAATCTACCCCATACCCCACTTCTCATACTAAATACCGAGTCTGAGAAAATTAAAACAGCCATGGAAAAATTCCCACTTGGATCTGTTCCTGCCCTGTAAAACAATAATCACAACAAAAATATCCATATCTAAGCAGACCAATCAAGTTGTAGCCTCACCCTTTAAAGTTCAGCAAGGAGTCCTAGCTGTTAGGAAGGGCTGGTGACCTTGAACTTTAATAGTCTCTTAAATCTGCCTTCTCACTTTTACCAGGTGCCCTCAGGGGACAGGAGTGGAGGCCAGGGCCCCTGCAACAGGAGATCTCCTAGATAACCTACAGGCTCTTAGGGTTCCTGGGCCTGCTTACAGAAAGACATGAGACACAGAGAAAACAATTTTTTAATTTTTTTTGGTTTTCTGAGACAAGGATTCTCTATAGCTTCGGCACCTGTCCTGGAACTGTTGATGACCAGGCTGGCCTCAAACTCACAGAGATCCTCCTGCCTCTGCCTGGCACAGAAAAAATTACAACAACCATGGAATAGTATGAAAAATTCTGACTTTGTTGTCATTTCCAGGAATACTGACATAGTGAATTATTTGGAACGTTTTCACTTCAGACAGAAAAAAACGAAAATGTCATTTTATTTATTTATTTATTTATTTATTTATTTATTTATTTATTTTTGGTTTTTTTGAGACAGGGTTTCTCTGTGGTTTTGGAGTCTGTCCTGGAACTAGCTCTTGTAGACCAGGCTGGTCTCGAACTCACAGAGATCCGCCTGCCTCTGCCTCCCAAGTGCTGGGATTAAAGGCGTGCGCCACCACCGCCCGGCTCTCCAGGCTCTTAATTTAAAAGTTTATTTATGTGTCTCTGGGTGTGCCTGTGCCTTTGTTTGGTTTGTGTGTGTGTTGTGTGTGGGGGTGTGGGGGTGTGGGTGGGGTGGCTTTAGACCTCACCAGACAAAGGCATTCAAGAGCACTGGCTCCATATTTAGCAGAAACAGGATCTCTGGGAGTTTTAGGCCATCCTGGTCTACAAGAAAGAAGCTAGTTCCAAGAACAGTCTCCAAAGAAGCAGAGAAACCCTGTCTCATAAAGAAAAACACAAAACCAAACCAAAAGAGGGGGGAGGGGGGAGGGAGGGAGGGAGGGAGAGAGAGAGAGAGAGAGAGAGAGAGAGAGAGAGAGGACAGCTAGGGCTGTTACACAGAGAAACCATGCCTCAAAAAATAATAAAAGAAGAAAAAAAAAAGCAAGAGAGCAAGAAAGCAAAAAAGCAAGCAAGCAAGAAAGAAAGAAAGCTAGAGAGAAACCCTGTCTCAGAAAGAAAACCAAAAAAAATAAATAAACTAATAAATGAATGGATAGATAGATAAATAGATAGCCAGAGAGAGAGAGAGAGACAGAGAGATGAAAAAACGCCTCCAAGTCTGCAGATTGAGATTCAGGACAGGCAAAGTGACACAGAAAAACCCTGTTTTCAAAAAAAAAAGGGGGGGGTGTTTAGTGTACGCCTTTAATCCTAGCACTAGAAGGCAGAGGCAGGTGTATCTCTGTGAGTCTGAGGCCAGTCTTGTCTACAAAGTGAATTCCAGGGCATACAAGGATACACAACGAAACCCCGTGTTGCAAAACCACAAATAAACAAACAGATAATAACAATAAAAATATTTGAGAGTTCAAATAATTGACTTCATCCACAATAAAAAAAATATAAAAATAAAAATATCAAATGCATTTGAACGCATCGTCTCAGGAGACCGCTTCCTAAATCTAACTCCAGTAGCACAGACTCTGAGAGGAACAAAATTAATCAATGAGACCACCTGAAACTGAAAAGTTTCTTCTGTAAAGCAAAGGGCATGGCCAACAAGACAAAACGACAGCCTACAGGATGGGAAAAGATCTTCACTAACCCCACATCAGACAGAGGTCTCATCTCCAAAATATACAAAGAACTCAAGACATTGGTCATCTCAAGAACAAATAATCCAATTCACAAAATGGAGGTACAGACCTAAACAGAGAACTCTCAACCGAGGAATCTAAAACGGCTGAAAGACACTTAAGGAAATGTTCAACATCCTTAGTCATCAGAGAAATGTAAATCAAAACAGCTCTGAGATTCCACTTTATACCTGTAAGAATGGTCAAGATCAAAAACACTGATGACAACTTATGCTGGAGAGGATGTGGGGAAAAGGGAACATTCCTGCATTGCTGGTGGGAAGGCAAGCTGGTACAGCCACCCTTTGGATGTCAGTGTGGCGATTTCTCAGAAAATTAGGAAACAACCTTCCTCAAGACCCAGCAATACCACTTTTAGGTATATATGTAAAGGATGCTCAATTGTGCCACAAGGACATGGGCTCAACTACGTTCATAGCAGCATTGTTTGTCGTAGCCAGAACCTGGAAACAGCCTAAATGCCCTCTGACTGGAGAATGGATGAGGAAAAGGTGGTACACTTACACAACGGAGTACTTACTACACAGCAGAAAAGAATAATGACACCTTGAATTTTGCAGGCAAATGGATGAAGCTAGGAAACATCATTTTGAGGGAAGTAACCCAGACCCTAAAAGACAATTATCACATATACTCACTCATAAGTGATTTTTAAACATAAGGGGAAAAAAAGCTCACAAATCACAATCCCAGAGAACCTAGACAACAATGAGGACCCTAAGAGAGACATACATAGATCTAAAATACATGAGTAGTAGAAAAAGACAAGATCTCCTGAGAGCATGGGAACCTTGGGAGAGGGTTGAAGGGGAGGGGAGAGGCAGGGAAGGGAGCAGAGAAAAATGTAGAGCTTAACAAAAATAAATAAAAGAAACAAATAAAGGCGGGTGGTGGTGGTGGTGGTGGTGGTGGTGGTGGTGGTGGTGGTGGTGGTGGTACATTCCTTTAATCCCAGCACTTGGGAGGCAAAGGCAGGTGGATCCTTGTGAATTTGAGGCCAGCCTGGTCTACAAGGGTTAGTTCCAGCACAGGCTCCAAAGCTACAGAGAAACCCTGTCTTGAAGAACCAAAAACAAATAAATAAATATATAGGCATGGATTAACAAAAATCAAATGCAAACTAAGTAGAAATAAATACTTTCAGTATGCCATTCAAGAATTAGGGAAACCTTTATCCCAGGACTTGGGAGACACAGGCAGAAGGACATCTGTGAGTTAAACTCCAGACTCATCTACCAAGTGAGATCACAAGACTCGTGCACTGTCTCGTAGGTCCTAAATGCCCATGGTCCAGTTTCTAGGACCAAGGAGACAGTTTATAATGTTTCTTTCTTCTTTCCTTCCTTCCTTCCTTTTTTTTTGGGGGGGGGGAGTATTTGGTTGAACTTTTATACATTTTTTTTTAATTTGAGATGGGGGCCTCTCTATAAACCCTGAGAATTCACAGAGGTCCACCTGCCTCTGTCTCTTGGATGATAGAATAAAAGATGTGCACCACAATAACCAGGCTCAGTTTCTTATACATTTAGTTTAATTTCAAATTTTGTTTGTATCTCTTGGTCTGCACCAAGTGTGTCCCTGTTGAGGGGTGGGACACAGGGAAGGTGTCCTATTTTAGAACATTTTATTTTACTTTTATTTGAGACAGTCTTTCCAGTTGTGTAGAACTTATTTTAGTTTCATATTTTTAAAGAATTTTTTATGATTTATTTAACTTTATTTTATGTGCAGTGGTGTGAAACTGGATTTACTATCACTTATGAGCCTGCTGCCATGTGGGGCTTAGGTCTCAGGAGCACAAGAACTCAAATCTCTGCTGTACTCCCTGTCACCAGAAGAGGGCACTAGATACCCACCATGTGGTTTCTGGACATTCCAGAAATTCCATCTCTCCAGTTCTCATTCTTTCATTGTTCTTCCTGCATGCCTGCATCGAGTGAGAGAGTGGGCAACGTTTTTCCCTGCTTCTCTGCGTGTCTGTGTCTGTCACGTCCTGCATAGCCAGAGTGCCCGCCACCTATGCCTGAGATAGATGTAGCCGGCAGGGAGAGAGTGGGTCCCCTGGAGAGCCTTGGGCAGAGGCTCTGTGGATTCCCTGCAGGAGGCCTCACCGCCTCTGAGGAGCCCATGGGGGAGGGGGAAAGGGAAGGTCAACCATACAGTCCTGCCTGGCTTTTGCTTTGTTTTGGTTTTGGTTTTTGTTTTTATTTCCAGGTACAGCTGTGACCAGGTCTGAATCCAGGACAGACTCCAAAGCTAGAGAGAAATCCTGTCTCAGAAAACAAAAAAATAAATAAATAAACTAATCAAGAAATGGATAGATAGATAGAGATAGATAGATAGATAGATAGATAGATAGATAGATAGATAGATAGCCAGACAGAGAGATGAAAAAACACCTCCAAGATCAGGGAGACCAAGGCAGGCAGATCACTATGAGTTTTAAGGCTACGTTGTTCTGCAGATTGAGACGTTGCAGGACAGGCAAAGTGACACGGAGAAAGAAACCCTGTTTTCAAAAAAAAAAAAAAAGTGGGGGCTGAAGAGATGGCTCTGTGGTTAAGAGTGCCGACTGCTCTTCCAGAGGACCCAGGTTCAATTCCTACCACCCACATGGCAGTTAACAGCTGTCTGTAACTCCAAGATCTGACACCCTCAGGTAGACATACATGCAGGCAAAACACCAATGCAAATAAAATAAAAATAAATAAATTATTAGGAAAATAAATATATAAAAAAGGTGTTTAGTGCATGCCTTTAATCCCAGCACTAGGAGGCAGAGGCAGATGGCTCTCTGTGAGTCTCAGGCCAGTCTTGTCTACAAAGTATGAGTCCCAGGGCATACGAGGGTACACAATGAAACCCTATGTTGAAAAACCACAAATAAACAAAGAAATAAGGAGATAATAACAATAAAAATATTTGAGAGTTCAAATAATTGACTTCATCCACAATAATAGAATATAAAAAATAAAAATATCAAATGCACTTGAACACATTGGCACAGGAGACCACTTCCTAAATAGAACCCCAGTAGCACAGACTCTGAGAGGAACAAAATTAATCAATGGGACCTCCTAAAACTGAAAAGCTTCTTCTGTAAAGCAAAGGACATGGCCAACAAGACAAAACGACAGCCTACAAAATGGGAAAAGATCGTCACTAACCCCACATCAGACAGAGGTCCGATCTCCAAAATATACAAAGAACTCAACACATTTGGTCATCAAAAGAACAAATAATCCAATTAAAAAAAAAATGGAGTACAGACCTCTCAACAGAGGAATCTAAAATGGCTGAAAGACCCTTAAGAAAATGTTCAACATGCTTAGTCATCAGAGAAATGCAAATCAAAACAAGTTTCTAGGACCAAGGAGACAGTTCATAATGTCTCTTTCTTCTTTTCTTCCTTCTTTTCTTTGTGGTTGAACATATATATATATATATATATATATATATATATATATATATATATATATATATTTTTTTTATTCGGGACGGGGCCTCTCTACAAAGCCTGGGAATTCACAGAGGTACACCTGTCTCTGTCTCTTGGATGATAGAATAAAAGATGTGCACCACAACAACCCAACTAAGTTTTGAGTATCTCATTCTGTTAATTTTATGTACATTTAGTTTGCTTTCAAGTTTTGTTTGTATCTCTTGGTCTGCACCAAGTGTGTCCTTGTGGGGTGAGGGGCAGGGAAGGTGTCCTATTTCAGAACATTTTATTTAACTTTTATTTGAGACAGTCTTTCCAGTTGTGTAGAACTTAGTTTAATTTCAACTTTTTAAAGAATTTTTTATGACTTATTTAAATTTATTTTAAGTGTAGTGGCATGGATATGTCAGATCATCCAGAAACTAGATTTACAATCACTTATGAGCTGCTGCCATTTGGGTCCTGGGAATTGAACCCACTTCTTCAGGAAGAGCCACCAAGCCATCTCTCTAGGCCTTTAATTTCACCAATTTATTTATGTGTCTCTGGGTGTGCCTCTGTGTGTGTGTGTGTGTGTGTCTGTGTGTGTGTCTGTGTGTGTGTGTGTGTGTGTGTGTGTCTGTATGTCTGTGGGATGGCCTTTGACTTCACATTTAAGAGGACTGGTTCCGTATCTGGCAGAGGCAGGCGGATCTCTGGGAGAGAGAGAGAGGGAGAGAGAGAGAGAATATCCTCAGGCAAATGAAAACATACCCTTACAGAACAAATACCTGGCACACAGTGAACTCAGTCCTTTGAGGAAATTTATAGGTCTTATTGCCCACCATTGGAAAAGAAATCTAGCTGGGTAATGGTGTCAACACATTTCTTTTTTTTTTTTTTTTTTTTTTTGGTTTTTCGAGACAGGGTTTCTCTGTGGTTTTGTAGCCTGTCCTGGAACTAGCTCTTGTAGACCAGGCTGGACTTGAACTCACAGAGATTTGCCTGCCTCTGCCTCCCGAGTGCTGGGATTAAAGGCGTGCGCCACCAACGCCCGGCAACACATTTCTTTATTCCCAGTTCTCAGCTCTCAGAGATCAGGGAGGCAGAGGGAGGCAAATAGGTGTGTGTTAGAGACTACCTTGTTCTGCAGTATGAGTTTCAGGACAGGCAAAGTGACACAGAAAAGCCCTGTCTTGAAAAAAAAAGTGTGTTTAGTACAGGCCTTTAATTCTGGCACTATGAGGCAGAGGCAGCTGAATCTCTGTGAGTCTGAGGCCAGCCTTGTCTATAAAGTGAAATCCAGGGCAAGCAAAAATACACAGGGAACCCCTATGAAGAAAAACCATAGATAAAAAAAACAAATAAACAGATAATAATAATAACAAAAGCAACAGAAATATCTGAGAGCTCAAATTAATTGACTTCACCCACAATTTAAAATTGTAAAATAAAAATTTTAAAAATCAAGTGCACACATTGGCACAGGAGACCACTTCCTAAATAGAACCCCAGTAGCACAGACACTGAGAGAAACAATTGAAGGAGACCTCCTGAAACTGAAAAGCTTCTGTAAAGCAAAAGACACGGCCAACAAGAAAAAATGATGGCCTACAGAATGGGAAAAGATCTTCACTAACCCCACATCAGACAGAGGTCTGATCTCCAAAACACACAAAGAACTCAAGCAAGCCGGGCGGTGGTGGCGCACGCCTTTAATCCCAGCACTTGGGAGGCAGAGGCAGGTGGATCTCTGTGAGTTCGAGACCAGCCTGGTCTACAGAGCTAGTTCCAGGACAGGCTCCAAAACCACAGAGAAACGCTGTCTCGAAAAACCAAAAAAAAAAAAACAAAAAAAAAACAAAAAAAAAAGAACTCAAGCAATTGGTCATCAAAAGAACAAATAATCCAATTAGAAAAAAAATGGGGTACAGACCTAAACAGAGAACTCTCAATCGAGGAATCTAAAATGGTTGAAAGACACTTAAATGTTGGGTCGGGGGGGGGGGGGGTTCATGCAAAGATGAGAACACCACCAAGCTTAATAAACCAGAAGCAAACTTTATTCCAGAAACCAGATCCTAGGAAAACCAGAAGCAAACTTAAAACTAAAATAAATAAATAAATAAAAATCACCACGGGGCACAGAGCTTATCAGTTAGCTGAGACCACAGGCAGAGTTTGGGCTTCTGACACTGTGGCGTGGCAAAAGGCCGGTTTCTGAAACCAATTTTTATAGTAGGGGCATCAAGCATTAGCCCTGACCCGTGGGTCAGTCAACATTAGACCCTAAGGAGGAGAGTGAGTTTTAACATCAATGGGTAACTTGGCAACTATCATGAAATATGTTTCAAAGTAGATTTCTCCACCAAATGCATGACAGTCCGGTATGAGATCATGCTGTAGCATGGTTTTATTTCATTGTGTGTGTGTGTGCGTGCGTGCGTGCGTGCGTGTGTTCTCTGACTCTTTTGTACATTGAGTTTAACTTCAGATTTTATTTGTTTTTCTCAATGTGACCATGTCTGTCCCTGTGTGTGTGTATTTATGTATGTGGGGGGGGCGGGGATCACAATTCAAAACATTGTAGTGAAGGCCCTTTGTAGACAACCCCCAGGACTGGCTTCCTTTGTTCTTTTGTTTTTTCATTTTCGTTCTTTCTATCTGTCTTTCTTTTCTTTTCTTTTTTTGGTTCAACGTGTATATGTTTTTATTTGGTACAGGGGTTTTTCTATACAACATGGGAATTCACTACCTAGATAGACCAGACCTGTCTCCAATTCAAGGAGGTCCACCTGCCTCTGTCTTTTGGATGATAGAATAAAAGGTGTGAACCACAACAACCCAGCTTTGTTTTTAGTATGTTGTTCTATTCATTTCTTGTACATTTAGTTTAATTTTGATTTTTTTGTTTTGTTTTTCGAGACAGGGTTTCCCTGCATAGCAGTCCTAGCTGATCTGGAACTAGCTCTTGTAGACCAGGCTGGCCTCAAACTCCCAGAGATTCACCTGCCTCTGCCTCCTGTGCACTGGGAATGAAGGCATGTGCCACCACTGCCCACCCATTTTCAAATTCTATTTAAGTCTCTCGGTGTGCCTTTTGTATGTGGGGGAGAATGGGAAGGTGTCCTATTTCCAAACATTTTCATAACTGCACTTAGCACTGCACTCTTTTACATTTACTTTTACTTTTGTAAGAGTGTTTCCAGTTGTGTAGGACTTAGTTTAATTTCAATTTCTTAAAGAATTTTTTATGATTTATTTAACTTTATATGAGCAATGGTATGAGGGTGCCAGATCACCCAGGAACTGGATTTGCAATCACATATGAGCTGCCATGGGGGTGGCGGGAATGGAAACCACTTCCTCAGAGCCACCAAGCCATCTCTCCAGGCCCTTTAATTTAAAAAAAAATATGTTTCTCTGGGTGTGCATGTGTGTGCACATGCGTTTATGGGGTGAATTTTGAACTCATTAGGATGAAAGCATTCTCAAGGACTGGTTCAATATCTGGCAGAGAGGCAGGTGGATTTCTGGGAGTTTGAGGCCAGCCTGGTCGACAAGAGCTAGTTCCAAAGACAGGCTCCAAAGCAACAGAGAAAACCCTGCCTTAAAAATTAAAACAAAAACACAAACAAAAATAAAAAACATAAATTAAACCTGTGTGTGTGTGAGAGAGAGAGAGAGAGAGAGAGAGAGAGAGAGAGAGAGAGAGAGAGAGAGAGGAAATGATCAAACGGAAAATAAGAAAAAAAAAAAAAAAAACCATAATGTCACCAAGATGACAGCCTGGTTTATATAGTGAATTAAAGGTATTATACAGAGAAACTCTGCACCAAATAAATAATGAAAGAAGAAAACAGAAAAAAAGAAAAACAAGGAAGGAAGAAAAGAAGGAAAAAAGGAAGGAAGGAAGAAAAACAGGTGTTTTCCTTTTTTCCTTTGTTTATCTCAGGTTATTTTATTTTAATTTATGTTTTTTTAATTGCTGCTGCATCAGCAGCAGCAGTATATTTTGGGCAGCTGCATAGCTGGGTAATGGTGGCAGCACATTTCTTTATTTTCAGTTCTCGGCCCTCAGAGATCAGGAGAGGCAGAGGCAGGCAGATCACTGTGAGTTTGAGGCTACCTTGTTCTGCAGTGTGAGTTTCAGGACAGGCAAAGTGACAGACACAAAAAACTAAAAGTGTGTTTAGTACAGGCCTTTAATTCCAGCACTAGGAGGCAGAGGTAGAGGCAGGGGCAGCTAGATCTCTGTGAGTCTGAGGCCAGCCTTGTCTACAAAGTGAGTTCCAGGGCAAACAAGCATACACAGGGAATTCCTATGTAGAAAAAACCACAAATAAACTACTACTACTACTACTACTACTACTACTACTACTACTAATAATAATAATAATAATAATAATAATAATAATAATAAATAAATAATCTAAGAACTAAATTAATTGACTTCACCCACAATTCAAAAATTAAAAAATAATAAAAAAAAGAGTGTGCCTGACCAATCAGTGAAAGGACTGTGTGGGCCAAGGGGCTGCCACAATTATGGATTAGTGAGAGTGAGGAAAGGAGGGAGGCAGCAAGGGCAGTTCCCAGTCACTTAAATGCCTTTCAAAGACATTTCACCATGGCAACCACTCGCTTGCTTTCTTGGGGTTCTTTTTCTTCAGTAGTTGTGTTTGTACAACCCCACACCCCACTTCTCATACCGAGTCTGAGAAAATTAAAACAGCCATGGAAAAATTCCCACTTGGATATCTGTTCCTGCCCTGTAAAACAATAATCACAACAAAAATATCCATATCTAAGCAGACCAATCAAGTTGTAGCCTCACCCTTTAATGGTTCAGCTAGGAGTTCTAGCTGTTAGGAAGGGTTGGTGACCTTGAACTTTCCTAGTCTCTGAAATCTGCCCTCTCACTTTTGCCAGGTGCCCTCAGGGGACAGGAGTGGAGGGAGGGCCCCTGCAACAGGAGATCTCCTAGATAACCTACAGTCGCTTAGAATTCCTGGGCCTGCTTAGAGAAAGAAGCGAGACATGAGACACAGAGAAAAAAAATTTTTTTTTCTTTTTTTTTTTTTTGGTTTTCTGAGACAAGGATTCTCTGTAGCTTCGGCACCTGTCCTGGAACTGTAGACGACCAGGCTGGCCTCAAACTCACAGAGATCCACCTGGCTCTGCCTGGCACAGAGAAAATTACAACAGCCATGGAATAGTACGAAAAATTCTGACTTTGCTATCATTTCCAGGAATACTGACATAGTGAATTATTTTGGAACGTTTTCACTTCAGACAGAAAAAAATGAAACTGTCATTTTATTGATTTCTTTTAGAGGGCCTGTTTCCCACCAGGACGTTTTGCACTTGCTGGGTTGTTGAAGATGATCTCCTGATCCTGAGTGCTCCCAGCAGGATAGACATGGGCTCACCATACGCTCGAATTTTTTTTTTTTTTTTTTTTTTTTTGGTTTTTCGAGACAGGGTTTCTCTGTGGTTTTGGAGCCTGTCCTGGAACTAGCTCTTGTAGACCAGGCTGGCCTCGAACTCACAGAGATCCGCCTGCCTCTGCCTCCCAAGTGCTGGGATTAAAGGCGCGCGCCACCACCGCCCGGCACACTCGAATTTTTGATGCAGTCCTGAGAGCCTGGAGCCCAAAGGGACAAGGCTTCAGCTTCCCCTGCCCCTCCGACATGAGCCAGATACATAAATGATTACCCAGCAGCAGAAGCATGGAATGAGCTTCTCAGACCCTTTACAGCTCCTGAGTAATGGGGTACTGGGGTTACAGCAGACATGGCAGAGGATGCAACTAGGCCATGGCTCCCTCCTCAGCCACCAACCGGGCCCCCAGCTCTGCCTTCTTTTGTTCTTTTGTTTCTTCATTTTCTTTCTTTTTTTTTTTTTATTTTTATTTATTTATTTATTTATTTATTTATTTATTTATTTATTTATTTATTTATTATGTATACAATATTCTGTCTGCAGCCCAGAAGAGGGCACCAGACCTCATTATAGATGGTTGTGAGCCACCATGTGGTTGCTGGGATTTGAACTCAGGACCTTTGGAAGAACAGGCAATGCTCTTAACCTCTGAGCCATCTCTCCAGCCCCCATTTTCTTTCTTTTTATCTGTCTTTCTTTTCTTTCTCTTGGATGATAGAATAAAAGGTGTGTACCACAACAACCCAGCTTTGTTTTTAGTATGTTGTTCTATTAATTTCTTGTACATTCAATTTAATATTGATATCAATTTTTTTATTTTTTATTTTTATTTTTTGGTTTTTTGAGACAGGGTTTCACTACATAACAGTCCTAGCTGATCTGGAACTAGCTCTTGTAGACCAGGCTGGCTTTGAACTCCCAAGAAATTCACCTGGCTCTGCCCCCTGTGTGCTGGGAATAAAGGCATGTGCCACCCCTGCCTAGCCAAGTTCAAATTTTATTTAAACCTCTCAGTGTGCCTGTGTATGTGGGGGAGACAGGAAAGGTGTCATATTTCCAAACACTTTCATAACTGCACTCTTTTACATTTATTTTACTTTATTTGAGCCAGTGTTTCCAGTTTTGTAGTTTAATTTCAATTTCTTTCTTTCAGAGACAGAGAGAGACACAGAGAGAGAGACAGAGAGAAGAAATGTGGATTTACAGATAGGAAATAAGAAAAAAAAAAAGAACGTTACCAAGAAGACAGCCTGGTCTATAAACTGTGTTCCAGACCAGCTAGGGCTGTTACACCGAGAAACTGTGCCTCAAATATATAATAAAAGAAGAAAAAAAAAAGCAAGCAAGCAAGAAAATGCAGGGTCTTTTTTCTTTTTTTTCTTTTTTTTTTTTTGTCTTTGTTAATGCCAGGCCATTCATTTTATTTTAGTTTTTCCTTTAAGATTGTATTTTCAGGGGCTGGAGTGATGGCTCAGAGGTTAAGAGCACTGACTGTTCTTCCAAAGGTCCTGTCTCAAAAAAAAAAATCAAATTAAAATGTGAACTAAAACAAAGAAGGGGCTTTTTGTTTTTGCTTTTTTTTTTTTTTTTTTTTTGTTGTTGTTGTTGTTGTTTTTGGATTTTTCGAGACAGGGTTTCTCCGTAGCTTTTTGTTTCCTGTCCTGGAACTAGCTATTCTAGACCAGGCTGGACTCGAACTCACAGAGATCCGCCTGCTTCTGCCTCCCAAGTCCTGGGATTAAAGGCGTGTGCCACCGCCTGGCGGGCTTTTGGTTTTGTTTTGTTTTGTTTTGTTTTCTAAGAAACCTGAAAATGACTGAATTCAACAATTATCCAAGTTCAGCAAGAAGGTAGTGTTTCCCAGCTTCAAGCAGAAAGCAGCAAATATGCATATCTAGGCCCTGTCACCAGAAGAGGGCACTAGATTCCCACCATGTGGTTTCTGGAAAGTCCAGAAATTCCATCTCTCCAGTTCTGATTCTTTCCATCACTGCAGGCAGGCAGGCCTGCATTTAGTGAGAGAGTGGACACCATTCCTCGTTCCTTCCTGTTTCTCATGCATTTGTGTCTGTCACATCCTGGGTAACCAGAGGGTCTGCCACCTATGCCTGAGACGTAGCTTGGGACTGGGGGAAGGGAGAGAGTGGGTGCCCCCCCCCCGGGGGGAGCCTTGGGCAGAGGATTCCCTGCAGGAGGCCTCATCCCCTCTCAGGAGCCCATGGGGAACATGTGAAGGGAAGGTCAACATACAGTCAGTCCTGCACAGCTGAGGACAATTTATTTATGCTCCTGCATTGCTGGTGGGAATGCAAGCTGGTCCAGCCCCTTGGGATGTCAGTGTGGCGATTTCTCAGAGAAGTAGGAAACAACCTTCCTCAAGACCCAGCAATACCACTTTTGGGTATATATCCAAGATTTCTGTTCAATTGAATCTTAAAATGTGCCACCACCGCCCAGTCAGAGAGAAGAATTTTTTTTATGATTTATTTAACTTTATATGTGCAATGGTGTGAGGGTGTCAGATCACCCAGGAACTGGATTTACAATCACGTATGAGCTGCCATATGGGTACTGGGAATGCAAACCACTTCCTCAGAGCCACCGAGCCATCTCTCCAAGCCAAAATTACATTTCTCTGGGTGTGCCTGTGTGTGTGTGTGTGTGTGCGCGCGCGCACGCATGCGCGCGCACGGGCACATGTATTTTAGCTTTTGAACTAACCAAGATGAATGGTTCCATATCTGGCAGAGAGGCAGGTGGATCTCTGGGAGTTTGAGGCCAGCCTGGTTGACAAGAGCTAGTTCCAAAGACAGGCTCCAAAGCAACAGAGAAACCCTGTCTTGAAAATCAAAACAAAAACACAAACCAAAAAAATAAAATAAAATAAAACATAAATTAAATGAGAGAGAGAGAGAGAGAGCGAGAGAGAGCGAGAGAGAGAGAGAGAGAGAGAGAGAGAGAGAGAGAGAGAGAGAGAGAAATGTCAATTTGTCAATTTTCAGACAGGAAATAAGAAAAAACAAAACCATAATGTCACAAAGATGACAGACTGGTTTATATAGTGAATTAAAGGTATTATACAGAGAAACCCTGCACCAAAAATAAAAAATAATAAAAGAAGAAAACAGAGAAAAAAGAAAGAAAGAAGGAAGGAAGGAAGGAAGGAAGGAAGGAAGGAAGGAAGGAAGGAAGGAAGGGAAAACAGGTGTTTTCCTTTTTTTCTTTGTTTATCTCAGGTTATTTATTTTTATTTATTTTTTTTCTAAAATTGCAGCAGCAGCAGTATATTTTGGGAAGCTGACTACTTTCATGGAAGTGTTCAGAAAGAAGTCCTGGGCCATGCATGTAGTGAGTGAGATAGATTGTCTGGAGCATAAATAAAAAGCCAATTCCTGCCTCAAAATAGAAAAAAAATCAAGTTAAAATGTGAAATAATAAAATAAATAAGGGTTTTTTTTGTTTGTTTGTGTGTTTTTTTGTTTGTTTTTTTTTTGCAATGAGTGAATTCAACAACTTTCAATTTCCCAACTCCAACAGGAAAGGCAGCAGATATCCATATCAAAGAGGTCCAGTGAAGCTGTAGCCACACCCTTTAATGTTTGTGTTACAAAGACACAGAGTTAGGAAAGAAATGATCTTGATCTTTTTTTCAGGAGATCTGAAAACTCAAAACAGCAACCAAACACAAACCAAGTAGGAAGAAATGACTTGGCAGACAGGCAGGAGGATGTCAGTGAGTTCAAGGCCAGCCTCACCTACCAAGGACATTCCAGGACTGTTCCCTAGATAAACCCTGTCTCACAAAACCAAACACAGACACAAAAAAAAAAAAAAAACAGAAAAATTAGGAAATTGTTCCTGGAACACCACAAACCAACTAGATGGCACTTAATAGCAATCAAAGGTGGGTGAAATATAAAACGGAGAGAAATTCTTTGATGAAATCCAACCTCCTAGCCAGGCGGTGGTGGCTGACGCACGCCTTTAATCCCAGCACTCGGGAGGAAGAGGCAGGTGGATCTCTGTGAGTTTGAGGCCAGCCTGGTCTACAAGAGCTAGTTCCAGGACAGGCTCCAAAGCCACAGAGAAGCCCTGTCTCAAAAAACCAAAAAAAAAAAAAAAAAAGAAATCCAACCTCCTTTCTTGGTCAAAGCTGTACAGCCAATAGAACTAGAAGGAACATGTGTCCACCTCTCAATTAAAAAAAAAAAAAGCCATGCAGTGGTGGCGAACACCTTTAATCCCAGCACTCAGGAGGCAGAGGCAGGCGGGTCGCTGTGAGTTCGAGACCAGCCTGGTCTACAAGAGCTAGTTCCAGGACAGGCTCCAAAACCACAGGGAAACCCTGTCTCGAAAAACCACAAAAGAAAAAAAAAAAGAAAACAAAAGAAAAGAAAAAGAAAAAAAGAAAGAATATTTAACAAGTGGTGCTGGCATAACTGGATATCAACATGTAGAAAAATGAAAATAGACCCATATCTATCTCCATGCACAAAACTCGAGTCCAAATGGATCAAAGACCTCAACATAAAGCCAGCCACACTGAACCTTATAGAAGAGAAAGTGGGACGTACACTCAAATGCATTGCCACAGGGAACCACTACTTTCTAAATAGAACCCCAGCAGCACGGACACTGAGGAGAAATAATATATTAATGGGATCTCCTAAACCTGAAAAGCTTATGAAAAGCAAAGGACACGGTCAACAAGACAAAACGACGGCCTTACAGAATGGGAAAAGATCTTCACTAACCCGGTCCACATCAGACAGAGGTCTGATCTCCAAAATACACAAAGAACTCAAGACATTGGTCATTTCAAGAACAAGTAATCCAGTTCACAAAATGGAGTACAGACCTAAACAGAAAACTCACAACAGGCGAATCTAAAATGGCTGAAAGACACTTAAGGAAATGTTCAACATGCTTAGTCATCAGAGAAATGCAAATCCAAACAACTCTGAGATTCCATCTTACACCTGTAAGAATGGCCAAGATCAAAAACACTGATGACCACTTATGCTGGAGAGGTGGTGGGGAAAAGAGAATACTCCTGCATTGCTGGTGGGAGTGCAAGCTGGTACAGCCCCTTTGGACGTCAGTGTGGTGATTTCTCAGAAGGGTAGGAAGCAGCCTTCCTCAAGACTCAGTCATACCACTGTTGGGTATATGTCCACAGGATGTTCAATCGTGCCACAAGGACACGTGCTCAACTATGTTCACAGCAGCTTTGTTTGTCATAGCCAGAACCTAGAAGCAACCTAAATGCCCCTCGACCCTCGTTCGAAGAACGGATAAGAAAAAAATTGTGGGCCGGGCGGTGGCGGCGCACGCCTTTAATCCCAGCATTTGGGAGGGAGGCAGAGGCAGGCGGATCTCTGTGAGTTCGAGACCAGCCTGGTCTACAAGAACTAGTTCCAGGACAGGCTCCAAAACCACAGAGAAACCCTGTCTTGAAAAACCAAAAAAAAAAAAAAAAAAAAAAAGAAAAGAAAAGAAAAAAAAAAAGAAAAAAATGTGGTACACAATGGAGAGTAGAAAAAAAAAACCCGACATCTTGGATTTTGCATGAAAATAGATGGAGCTAGAAAACATTATTTTGAGTGAGGTAACCCAGACAGACCCAGAAAGACAATTATCACATGTACTCACTCATAGGTGCTTTTTAAACATAAAGCAAAGAAAACCAGTCTACAAACCACAACCCCATAACTTAGACAACCATGTGGACACCAAGAGAGACTTACATAGATCTAATCTACATGGGAAGTAGAAAGCAGAAAAAGACAAGATCTCCTGAGTAAATTGGGAGCATGGGGACCTTGGGGGAGGGCTGGGGGGGGAGGGGAGATGCAGGGAAAGGAGCAAAGAAAAAATGTAGAGCTCAATAAATCTCAATGAAAAATTAAAAAAAAAAAAAGAAGAAGAATACTCTGTAGACTGTGGCTATATAGACGTCCTGGAAGAAGACGCTGTTGGAACGGATGTGCTCAGATCATCTCTGTAGGGCTATGATTTACAAGTTAACTTTCTAGCTTTTCAGTTGTTGCATGAGGTGACTACAGATTCAATAAAACCCAATTGGATCCTTCCTACTGGTGTAGGCCAGTGTTTCCTTACGACCAGACTGCAATTCTAGGCAATAATGTTGACATGATGGGAGTCAGCAAGGAGGAGTTGGGCGTCATTAAAAGTTTGGGATTTTTGGGTACAGTGAAGACTCATTTGGGCACCAGAAACCTTAACAGATAATCTCACACATTTGAGCCACATACGTCCCTTAAAGTAGGTAGGTAGGTAGGTAGGTAGGTAGGTAGGTTGGTTGTTTCCCCCACCTACTTGGGTTAGGGTCTGAGAATCCATTATCAAGGAAAGCCCTAGGGAAGCAAAATCCCTAGGGAAGGGTTTGCAACCACAAAGAGAGGCATGGCCCAAGCTCACACGCCTAGGGATGGCACTACTCCCTTACCGAGGACTGGGACCTCCTAAATCGATTAGCAAACATGCTCATGTCAGTGGTGTCATCTCATCCCTGGGGTACGATTTGGTTTTGGAGTATGATTTGTTTCTTGGTTCTGTTGCCCTAAATCCTGCCTCTCTGACCCCCGGAGAAACATCCAATAGACCTTCTTGCTTTGAAAGCAAAAGGATGAATCTAGATGCTGCCATTTACAATGAAGACCAAACAGAAGTCACCCCAGTTCCTCCCGTTTGCGGAAGGAGTTATCCCACCACAGGTTACATGGAATAAGCAAAACTCTTGGAAGCCCCTCCTTTGGGCTGAGTTTCCCACACAGCTCTGACGATGCAGGAGGATGCCGAGAGCCCAGTTGGTGCCTCAGCCCGATGCCTGCATCTGTGCCTTGGCAGCAGCTATTCATCTCTTGCCACTCAGAGAGAGTCCAATTCCCTTAAGTTTATCCTTCCCTAAGTGCTCATTCACTTCAGAGGACTCAACCCTCATCCTCCGTATCCTCCTGGCCTAATTTCTCATATTACTGAGTATGAATACCTGTTCAGGAGAGGGAGGAAGGGTCATTCATGAAAAAAGTGAGTGTTCAACTAACTAGCTCCCCATGGGTGAAGGAAGTAGTGAAAAGATTTTAATGACGCAGAGAGACATTTCTAGTTTTGGAAGGAGGAGATCCTGAATGGCTCCCTCTGTGTCGCAGGAGAGACTCCCGGAAAGGAAACCTCAGGTTCCGGTCGGTCGGTCAGTTCGGGGAGAAATATCAGCAAGGAGGTAAAGGCCGTGCCTCACGACATCAGCAGTCCCTTCTCTGGAAATTCTACGGTATCCCAGAGAGCTCTCAGAATTTTGTGATGTCACTCGTGTCCTAGAAACGCCAACTGCCCTCAAGACACACTGTCTCGGTGCCTTCTAGACTCACTTCTAGACACGTCGTCTCGACTGATGAGTCTACTTGCAAGAGAGAGAATGGAGAGGAGATCGTGGAGAGGCCAGAGGGAGGAAGAAGAAAGCTGGCCCCAGATCTCACAGGCAAACATGGAGAAATAAGTGGTTGGTCCTGGGGAAGACGAAATGAGTTCACCACTAGCAGGGACTAGAGAGATCTCTGGATGTGATGGCTTTGAGACTTCCAGGGCTAGGGCTCAGGAACTGGGAGGTTTCTGGGATGCCCAATAGGCCTGCCTGTCTTGTTTCTCTGAGTTCCTAAAGGGCCAAGCCACATCAAAGATTCATGATAGTTGATTTGACAAAGTCGGGAATAGACAAGGAGTGCGGAAGGAGTCAGTGAGATTTCAATATCAGCATTGCACATCATCTCCCCCCCCCCAAGTCCTTTTCGTTGTGGAGCAGTAATAATAGAGAAAGGGCAGTAGTGCCCTGCCAAAGCCCGATTTTTACCATGCCTTATATCACAGCCATTAGCAGGGTTGAGGCATCAAGTGCTGCAGTCAGTCAGTCAGTCAGTCAGTCAGTCCTCCTGTGACCCCCTAATGTTTCTGGCTTCCCAGTTAGGAATGACACCCTGGTCTCCAGTTCAGCCTGAGAGGAGCTCTTTAGAGCCAATGGATGAGAGAGTGGGAAGAGACTGCAATTTTTTTCTTTTTCCTTCTTCTTTTGTCTTTTTCCTTTCTTTCTCTGTTTTGCTGTTTTGTTTTGATTTTCAAGAAAGGGTTTCTTTGTGTATTTTGGTCTGTTCTAAAACTCACTCTGTAAATCAGGCCATCCTTGAACTCACGGAGATCTGTGTGTGTAAGTGCTGTGATTAAAGGCACGCCCCCACCCCCACACACCACAGTCCGGCTGAGACTGTAATTTCTTGTTAGTTCTGGGTGTCCTGGGCTGTTAGTAAGTGACGATGGCTCTGTGTTGTGAATCTTTGTGAATCCAGACTATGTTCTGCCCATCAATGACATGAGTCTGAAGCATCAAGCTAGTGACTTGGGCACCCACCCCTATACTACCTGAGGTCTCTGAAGTCACGGTGCATCCTCTCTATAGCTCTGAATAAGGCTTAGAAAGCCTTCCCCTGGGTCACCTTGTGCAGAGGAAACCAGGTAACCTCTGAGAGACATGCACCACCTTCCTACAGAAAGAAGGGATGACTGACTGACTAATACCCACAGAGGGGGAAACTCAAGCCTGGTATTTCAGAACCCGCTTGGACAAAGTCTCATCTGTCAGTCACTTCCTGAACAAAAGAGGGAAGGAAGGAAGGAAGGAAGGAAGGAAGGAAGGAAAGAAGGACCACAAATATCACTCCTTTTGTATCCTTTTTACACTCTTCTCATGCTCTGATGAATATTGTGATTCAAGTTGGCTGTGTCCCCTTTTCCATGGCACGTGCACTGTGGCTCTAGGTCAAGGAATCAGTTTTTTTGTGTGTGTTGCTCTATCTGGGAGAAGCACCACAGCCACAGCAGTTGCATACTGACTGAGAAATTTGATTTTTAGGAAATGATTTTTCATATCTGTGAATGGTCTCTCCATAGCCATTCATGTTTCCTTAAACTTGAGTATAGGCATGAATGATCCCTCTTCATGGGAGTGAGTGTCTGCTCTTGCATTGGGGGCTCCCCTGGGTGAACCCCAGTTCTCAGCATCTCCAGCCCAACCTGTCACAAGCTGATCACACATTTGCAAACTTGGGATATATCTTGGGATATATTCTGTTTTGGGGTAATGAATTTCATCAATTATGGGACTAAACTTTGTTGTGATCTGACAGGACACTCACTCACCAACAACTTTGTGAGTTGTTGGTTCCTCCATAATGTGCTTATTTCTGTCAGGGAACTGAAAGCCAGCCAGCCAGCCAGCCAGCCAGCCAGCCAGCCAGCCAGCACCGTCTTTCCTTGTTTCTCAGTTTGTTCTTATATTCAGTCTCTCCCTCCCCCCCCTTCCTTTAAAAAATTTATTTATTTTTATCTTATGTGCATTTGTGTTTTTGCCATGGCTCTCAGGCTCCTGGATTACAGACAGCTGTGAGCTGCCATGTAGATGCTGGGAATTGAACCTTAAACTATCTCTTCAGCCCGACATGGAGCATCTCTCTATATAGCCCTGCCTGCAAAACTTTCAGAGTTCACTCTGCCCCCTGATTAAAGGCATTATGCGTTATGCTTCCTTTTATTGTATATTTAGTGGTTTTTTTTTGTGTGTGTGTGTGTGTGTGTGAGAGAGAGAGAGAGAGAGAGAGAGAGAGAGAGAGAGTTCCATTATGAAACCAAAAGTCAGTCAACAACAACGAACTTTGTATTTATTTGTTTGTTTGTTCATCCGTAAACGTATTTGCTTACTTACTCTTATTTATTTATTTGTTTGTTTGTTTACAGTGGAAGACTTAATTCAGTACAGAATGATCAGAACGGTAGGGTATCCTTGGGAAAATATCACGATGAGTTTCCCTTCCGAGAGGCAGCTTTCTGGTAAGATGTGAAACCGCAGTTTTAAGTGCTCGCTTTCCACAAGTCCCTTTTCCCAAGGTCAGACATTTTTTAGATAAGCAAGGGTCTCCATTCATTCCCTTTGAGGAACTCTCAGGTCAGGCCCTGACATTAACATCTGACTGGAGCTTATCGTCAAGGCCAATGGTACACTCCTCAGCCCCTCCCCTCCGTGACCTGAGAAGCCACACCCCACCCCAGTTCACAGGCCCCTCTTAATCTAACTAACTATACAGCATCAAAAGTGGCATCTCTTCTCACTGAAATGCTGTTGGCAGCCATTCGATGAATTTATTCTCAGATCAGATCCTGTCCAGCAGGGATGTCTTCTTTCCATGTTTCTTCTTCTTTTGTATGTTGCAGTCATTCCAGATGTGGTGGTATATGATGAGAGAGAGAGAGAGAGAGAGAGAGAGAGAGAGAGAGAGAGAGAGAGAGAGAGAGAGAGAAATGGAATTGCCTTTTATTTGAAGAGTTTTAATGATTTAATATTCAGCTATTTCCAGCCTTCTTTACCAGCACACTTATTATTACCAGTGAGCACCTTCCTCTGAAAACATTGGAAACCCCCCGATCTCTTCATATCATGCGTGTGTGTGTGTGTGTGTGTGTGTGTCAAATTCCATTTCAGGAGCTGCTTTGCTGACACTCACCCAGCACCAGTGAGATGGAGGCCACCATTTTCTTAGCCGGTTATGTTTCTAGGACAGTCAGGAGACAGAAAGAAGGAAGGAAGGAAGGAAGGAAGGAAGGAAGGAAGGAAGGAAGGAAGGAACGAAGGAAGGGAGGGAGGGAGGGAGGGAGGGAGGGACGGAAGGAAAGAAATTATCTACATTCCCAAAGAAAGAAAAAAATTAAGTAAATTTTAAAAAGTAAAAAAAAAATTAAGAAAGTAAGTAAATACATAAAAATAGACAAATAAGGAATAAATGAATAAAAATAAATAATTGAAACATTCAATAATTAATGAGTCAGGCTGAGCAGATACATGAAAGAAGATAAGGAAGTGAAGGAATGAATCAACAAATAAATAAGTAAATAACTAGGTGGGTCATTTTTTAAAGAAGTAAGTAAATGAGATGGGCTGAACAGATAGATAAGTAAGTAAGTAAGTAAGTAAGTAAGTAAGTAAGCAAGCAAAGAAATACACAAGAAGTCATTGCTCGATCAAGCAAGCAAGCAAGCAAGCAAGCAAGCAAGCATAGAAAAAAAATGAGACACATCCATTCAATCCATACAAGACAAAACATGGAAATAAACATGTAAACTGGTCGACCCACCCACCCCACCCACCCAAATCAGGAGGGAGGTCTCTGTCCAGTAGGGCCATCTTCTTTCCAAGTTGCATTCAGTCAGATCTCTGGGCAAACAGAAAAGAAAGTAATTGTTTTCTACTTGAACAGTTTTAATATTATTCAAATGAATTAATATTCAGCTATTTATTCCCAGCCTTATTTACCATTGGATGACCAACCAACCTTCCTCTCACCACACTAGCCTCCTTCTCCCCCAGCCCCATTTGTACGTGTCATGCATGTGGGATAGTCAAAAGAGGAGATAGATGATAGAGAGAGAGAGAGAGAGAGAGAGAGAGAGAGAGAGAGAGAGAGAGATGAGCAAACAAGCAGATGTCTGGAGAGATGGCTCGGAGGTTAAGAACACGTCCAGAGGTTCTGAGTTCGATTGTCTGGCCTGCAGATATATGTACAGGATAGATGGATGGATAGATAGATAGATAGATAGATAGATAGATAGATAGATAGATAGATAAATAGGCGGGCAGAGAGAGAGAAAGAAAGACAGATAAGGCGGACTTGAACAAATTGCCAATGCTATTAACAATGGCATCTAATCATCAAGACATGGAAAAGGCCAACTGGTCGACCC